>NC_059438.1:29049065-30476565 GCF_021028975.2 Sphaerodactylus townsendi
CCACTGGGCCTTTGGCAAAGCCGGCTGCTGATGGCGCCCCCTCCTTCCCTTTTTATCATCTGCGGCCTTTTACATCTTGGGCCTTGCCGTTCCCTCCTTGGAGGGACCTTTAGATTCCCGGACGTGATGTTTTGTGCGCTGTTTTAAACGGTTTTAATGTGAGATTTAGAGCCCTAATTTTATTATATTGTATGTATTTATTGTATGTGCTCTTCTTGTTATTTTAGATTATATTAGTGTTGTACACCGCCCAGAGCACTCCGGGGGTGGGCGGTATAAAAGTCAAACAAACAAACAAACAAACAAACAGTTTGAACCAAGCGGAGGGAGCCATGACCAACGCCAGCTCTCTGGTGACTGTATTTTTATTCTGTATATTTATTGAACAGTTTCATCCCACTGTCTGAACTGCACATCATGTTATGTTTTTTTCCCCAACCAGTGACACCAATTACATGTAGGAGGACAGCGATGCTTGCAGCATATCACAAAATGAATGTTACAAAACATTTCAGGAGAAACAGGAGAAGCTTTGGTGGGCAGAGTAACTAACACAACCTGATTAAAGTGTCAGTAAAGCTTTATTCAGGAATTAACATACTTGATAGTGAAACAGAAAGACAGAATGATAGAATCATGGAGTTGGAAGGGACCCCCGGGGACATCTAGTCCAACCCCTTTCACAATGCAGGAAATTCACAACTACCTCCCCCGCCCCACGTCCCCAGGGACTACTGCTCCATGCTCAGAAGATAGTATTTCTTTGGGGAAAACAAACATATCCAACTATTTTTATTTACTTCCTGAACCCAAACTGTGATGTGGAATCTCCTTGGCAAGATGTAACATCATGCCATCTTCCTTGAGATCTGGTAGGGAGATGAAAATACCACACTATGAAAGGCTTTGCATTTGTAACATGAAGAGTCAGTTCATCATATCCTGCACCATTGTCCTCTATATAATGCAGCCAGGAGGAAGTTCCTGGCTCCTCTGTTGACTGACAACAGCATTCTCACAGACCAACAGAAAAACCTCTTCTTTCTGGACAATGACTGAAGAGAAGTCTTGGAATTGACTGCCAGGTTCCTCTATATTGTAATTGCAAGGCGCTCTCAACGTAACTTTAGGAACATTTTATTCAGTTTTTTAATCATAATTTTAGAGGATTTTTAAATATAGATCCCTATTTATGCATTCTTTTATGAATTTGTATTTTTTTAAAGCATGTATGATTGTTGCTATCTGAATGCCATTAAAGGTTTCAGTTCAGATGGCAAAACAACACCTCCAATATCCCTGGCCAATCTGGCCTGGAGGAAAATAGGTTCTAGATGCCACAATGATAATGTCCTAACTACATCTCTCACTGAGAGAGAGAGAGAGAGAGAGAGAGAGAGAGAGAGAGAGAGAGAGAGTATAGAAGTTCTGAGAATGATAATGCCCCAAGAGGGGCAATCTGGAGATTAAAATGGAATGATACTGGACAAGACAGAAGAGGCTGACCTCACTATCTCATTGAATTGCCTTCTTGCTGACTCTGCGCGGTTCCTTCTCTTCTTTGTACACCAGACATTATGCTGGGATTTGGAAAGTGCCAGTCACACAATCCAGTACTGAAGGAGTTCATTGTTGTATGCTAATTAGTTAGTGAGGTCAGAAGTCAGTGACCAGGTAATTGATACCTATTGGTTAAGCAGACCGGCATGAGCTACATGCAGTCTCACTCGTAGGCATTCGTTATATATTCTTTGTTACACTCTGCACGTGCTCAGTAGCAGCTTTTTGTTAGCCATGTAATAATCAACCAATAAGCTCCATGAAGGAGCTAGCTGATCAAATAGATGTTTCCTGCTTTGTTCTTCCAAGTTACTTTTCCCTTTATTTTTGCAACTAAACCATTTTTCTATAAGCAATTGCCTCTGTCTCATTATTGAGCTAACCCAACTCTACAAACTCACAACACATTGCCTATTCAAACAGTTTCTATATGGAAGCTGTTTTTAGCATCAACCTTAAGCTCGGGGCAGCCAATGAGGTGGCTCCATTCTCACTTCATTCCAAAGCTCCATTCATAACATGAACGTTCCAGATAGTGTTTGGTTAAGCCCTTCTGTCCGCATGTCCCAAAATAATTGGCTTCGATACAAAGAAGTTGGGAACTGGATTTGGATGACAATTGTTAAACATTTACCCAATACACAAAGGAATAAATATTTACAGACATATTTATTAAATCAGACATGATCACAGTATTAAAGAAGAAATCAAATTGAAAAAGAAAGTAATTTTTGTGCCTTAAACTTGTTCGTGCTGACACCCGTTCCTTTCTCCCTCCCTTCTTCTTTCCCTTGATTTCCCCCCTGCCAACATGTAGACTGTAAGCTCTGTGCAATTTCATACAGAGATCAAATTTTCTTTCCCTGTGCAAATGTTCTCAACAAAGGCTCTTGCTGTTGCGATGCATGGCGGTGGATCTATTACAGGAAATCTAAAATGGGCCCTGTGTTTTGTAAGTTCAATAGAGGGCAGAGCCAAGTAAACACGAAGTCAACAGTGTTGACAGTGGGCTATTTGAGACAGATGGGAAAAGGGCATTTGCTATTTAAAATAAATCTCTACAGTCCCCACCCAGAGCTCGCTCAAATCAATGAGATTCCCCCACCCCCACTAAGGCCAGTGAACTATGCAGTGGGAACACTGCCTCTTCCTTCTCACATCAGCTGGCAACACGGTGAGTAGTCAGCTGGATCTATGCCTTTAACCAGAGACAAGGGCGCTGTTTCAGCATCAAAAGCTTCCAAAGGCTCCATCACCAAGTCATTTTTGCTGTCACAAGAACCATCATGTTTTGAGTGACAGACCTCTTCCCCAAGGACATGACAGCATATCTTTTAAGCACACGAGACTTTACTCAGATATCGCATTACATCTCCTTTCCTCCTCTTTAAAACAGACCTACAAACACCCCAAAACGACAACTTTATAGCAATTTGCTCTTAACCTAGAACTGCTACAAAATGGTCACTTTGGGAGGACTGATAGGTGGGCCAATGTGAAGCCGGGTAGGAATGGGTTTAGGATTCAGCCCCACCAATACTGACATAACTTGGAGATACCTAGTGCAAATGGGATGGAAATCACAAAGGTTTGTGCTCTAATATGCTGTAAGATTCTTCAACCAAGAAGAGAAGGCTCCTTCTGGGATTCAAGTGGATCTTATACAAAGTTGTGCGGGGGAGGGGGGCAAAGAGCACCGGCAACTTCTGGGGGATTACTCAACTTTAAGGTTGATAACGAGGAAATAGAAGTTGTCCAAGACTTGCTATTCTTTGGCTCCATCATCAACAAAAAGGGAGACTGCAAGCAAGAAATCAGAAGATTGATAGTGCCATCCAGAGGGGCCTGATGGGTGGGAATAGTGCTGCAGTGGTGCTGCCCCGCCCACTCCAAAAGTGTAAAAAAAGAGAAAAAAGTCCAGTGATTCCCCCATAGGGGAGATATGCCACAGAAAACATGGCATATCTCCACTGGGGGTTCCGCTGGCTAAAGAGGCCTGGCCGAACAATGGAGGCTAAGGTCAGCCCCACCCACTGGCCCATCCCCAGCCACACCGGCACAGCATTTTGGCCAGGGGGGGCCTTGGTGCCAGCAGCAGCCCCCAGGTTGGGTGCCGTAGAGCTGTGCGGTGCCTGGTTGCCGGGGTAAGTACTCCCTCCTCCAGCACATGTGCCCATTGCGCTGGCAGGTGGGCACCCACACTGCCACTGAGCTGCCCCAGCCCCAGAGGGAATTTCACTTCCACTTTGCACTGGGCTGTGAGACTGGGAAGAGTAGCCATGAAGGAGCTAGATTCTTAAGTGTAAGGATGTGTCACTGGCGGCCAAGGTCAAGCTGACTTATGTAATAGCATTCCCTATTACTATGTATGGGTATGAAGGACAATGAAGAAAGCTGATGGGAAGGCAGCTGATTCCTTTGACATGTGGTGTTGCAGGAGAGTTTTATGGATACTGTGTGGACTGATAAAAAGACAAATCAGTGGGTTCTAAATCAAGTCAAGTCTGAACTATCCCTAGAAGCTAAAATGACTAAACTGAGGCTGTCTTATTTTGGTCACATTAAGGGTGTTGCTGCACAGCCCAATAACAGCCCCCTAGGGACAGTAAATACACCACCCCTGGGGCGCTGTTTGCACAGCTGGCTCATGCTGCCCCAGCGGTGCAAAGACTTGCAGTCTTGCTTGCAGTCTTCTTGCTTGCAGTCTCACCACCACTGCAGAATGTCCCGCCCAGTGAGGAGAGTGAGAGCTGCCATTGCTGCAAGATGGCAGCCCACACCTTGTGGGAGCCTGTGATCCCCACCCACACAAAATGATTGGGTGCCAAGTGGGCAGGGCCACAGTAAGCCTGATCATTTCCTCTCCTACTCTGTGAGCATGAGGCCAGACCTTCTGCTTTCTTCTCTCCATTTCTGCTTCCTTCTCTCCTCTTTCCTTGGTAGGGGGCAGCGGCTAGGCCCCTTCCAGGGCTGTTTTACCTCACAGTCCACCCCTTCTCTTGGCGATGGAGACGTTGGTAATTTCCGCACGGCCAAAATATCCTGGGGTGAGCAAGAAAAATATCCCTGTGCAGTTCCCGGTGCCAAAGCAAACCTGCCCTGGTGTTGCCCCGCGATATTTACTTTAGACTGGGATTTTTAAAAATCGCCAGTTTGGAGGTTCTTTTTAAAAATCCTGGTGTCACCCTGCTACCATGCAAAAACCAATCAGGAGCAGGACCAGTTTATTTTTCCCACCCAGCCGCCTGATCTCCCCACCTGACATTCATTCAAGCTGCCACTCAAAAAGATCAGCCAATCAGAACAATCACTGGTCTATTTTCCTCAGTACAAGCTTTATTTTAAATCAATTAGCAGGCCTATTCGCTAGTTTTCTACCTCTGATAACAAAATCTTATATTAAACCATTGAAAACACAGATCAATGTCTTCCATTCCCACAGCCCATACACAAAAACACCAATTGGGAGCAGACCAAGTTTATTTTTCCTGCCCAGCCGCCTTATCTCCCTGCCTGAATGTCCATTCAAGCTGCCACTCAAAATCAACAGCCAATCAGAACGTGGTACACCGGGCACATTCAGAGGTGCTTGCAGCTGCCACTTAAAAACAACAGCCAATCAGAAGCCAGGAGCTGTGCGGAAGCAGAAACAGGGATAAATTAGATGTGGTATGTAAGACCCCAGTTCAAACCCGGCATAATTGTGCCATACGGAAACAGCCATTTAGGATTGTGAGACACTTGAAGGAAAAAGCCCGAGAACAAGAGGGGAGAAAGAACAACCTGAAACTGAATACTTTGTCTACCACTTATTAACTAACCTAAAACTACAGACGGAGCAAACAAGTGGACTCAATATATTTTCCTTTAGCTCAGCAGTTGTAAGACCAGAGGTCTGTCAACTTTTATAAAGGGTCACCTATATCAAAATTCACAGCAAGCGAATGTCATTTGCTGTGAGGCAACTTCCAAGACCCATTTTCACCCATTAAACCAGTGTGGTGCAGTGGTTAAGAGTAGGTAGACTCTAAAGCTGATTCCGCATGGGCCAAAAACAGCGGTGTGAAAATGGTGTGAAAACGGTGTAAAATGGTGTAAAGGGGTTTACATCATTTTCACACCGTTTTCACACCGCAGTTTTTGGCCCATGCGGAATCCGCCTAGCCAGGAAAACTGGGTTTTATTCCCCACTCCTCCAAATGAGTGCTGGACTCTTATCTGGTGAACTGGATTTGTTTCCCTGCTCATACAAATGCAGCCTGCTGGATGACCTTGGGCTACTCACAGTTTTTTGGAACTCTCTTGGCCCCACCTACTTGACAAGTTATCTGTTGTGGGGAGAGGAAGGAAAGCAGTTTTTGTCATTGACGTTCACATCAACATACTGAAACATTCCAAATACAGCTGTGAAATTACGAGCGCTGTCTGGATAGCTGGAGCTGGACAGCAAATTCTACTAACTTCTAAGCAAAGATCCAGATATCTCAGAGGCCCCTTCTGCACGGGCAGAATATGGCGCCCTGGGGAAGGCAAAAACGCCGTCCCCAGGGAGCCATTCGCATAGGGGGCGCAGCTGCTTCGCAGCCGCGCCGCCCTCGCTCCGCCCGACCGGTGCGAAGCCGCCGTTTTCCGACCTCGCTTGGGAAGCGAGGTTTTCGGAAAATGGCAGCTTGGAGCCGCTGCCGTGCAAACGGCAGCAGCTCCAAGGTGCCCTCCCTCCCCCCATGTCCCATCGACCTACCTGTCCTGCGGCCCTCCGGCGCGTCGCCGAGGCCTGGGGACACGCCCCCTCTGCCCTGCGACTGCAGCTCTGTCCCGGCCGGTTCTGGGACCGTTCATGCGAACTGTTCCAGAGGGGTCGGGTCGGCGTCATCTACGTCAACCCGACCCCTTCTGCCTCCATGCGGAAATGGCCAGAGTGAGTAAAATTAAGTCTCCTTACAGGAGAGAAAGGTGGGGTATAAATCCAAACTCTTCTTCTTCTCTTCTATACTTCTATTTAAAGGACAGGACCTCCCCCCACCCGCCCCCACTGGCTATTTTCAGGATCCATTCCTCTGCAGCCAACTCACAATTTTAATACTTTTTGGTGTAAGAAATGGATTTATAATTATGAACATGCCTCTTAAAGTGAAGTAGATTTGATCCTGCAATCTTTTTATATGAAATACAGAGTGTTTTTCTTTCTGAACCTTGAAGGTGCTAATCCACCATTAAAGCACTGTAATAACTGTAAACAATATATCTAACAGTAGGTGGTGCTACAATTATATCATTTACAAATTGTGATATTCAGTGGAAACTCTTACAGAACTATTTCACCTTTTTCACACAATTGCTCCCCACAAACTTCATTGGAAGTTGTGATTCCAAAACTGCAATTCCACGCTCTTCAGTATGAAAACCATTAAAAAGTAGCGTATGATGCTCAATTTGTGAGAATGACATCTATTCCATGTGGTAAATTACCCTTTTCGGTTCACAGGGGTTGGATAGCTGCTGTGTATACATTAATAAACCCAGTTAAATATTTATGACCCCCACATGAACATTGGTCTTGAGCAAGAAGTGCAGGCAATTCACAGTCAGAATGAGGAATATCCCCCCCTCTCCGAATCAGACAGTTTAGCCTTATATAGATCTTCGGCTCTTAATTTAGGGTTCCCAGGTCTTCCTTTATAGAGTGAGAACTTATCCCTCCAGGGGTCTGCTGCTGCAAAAATGGGGGGCAGGGAATGTTGCCATGCCAACACCATGGCATTATTTCTGGTCACATACTTGGCAGTGACATCATGCATTGCCATGACATTCTAGCAGTTCCCTTAAATCTTTATGGTAAAGCCACAGACTAAATTCCAGATTAAATTCCTTTCAGGCATGCTATATGGGATGCCTCTTGAAGTCAACTTGGAAGTGTCAGGTATTTCAAAGTACAATCACACACACACAGAAGTACAGTCACATATGTGATGTTTGGCGTTGGGTGGCACACCTTTATTATACCAATTTAAAGATATCTTTATAGTGCCATCCTATGCAGAGTTATGCTGTTCTAAGGCTATTGACCTCAACTGACTTAGAACTCAGGACTGTACTGAGTTTGAGGTGCAGCTCAAGGTGCTAGGTTTTACCTGTCAAGCCCTTCATGACCTGGAACTCACATACCTAAAGGAACACCCCCTCCTTGAATATGAGCCCCCTCAACACAGCCTACCCACTATACCTTCTGTTGGCTAGGTAAAGTCATGTGCCTTCATGCTTTTCAAAAAGTTTGTTTAGTTTAATTGTGTGGAAAGCAATTTTAATAAAGCAGGATATATTTTAAAATAATTACATCTACATTTATATTCATCAATCATGAATCACTTTTTGTCACTGTTTTTGTCACTGATGTTCACGTCAACATACTAAAACAACATACTAAAACATACTAAAACACAAATACAGTGGTGAAATTATGAGAGCCATCTGGATAGCTGGAGCTGGACAGTAAATTCTACTAACTTCTAAAGCAAAGATCCAGATATCGCAGAGTGAGTAAAATTGACTCTAAATAAATAACCACGAGGCAAAAAATCTAGGGCCCTGGGGGCAAAGTTCTCTCTGCCTTTCTTCTGGCTCCTTCCGTATATGCAAAATAATGCACTGTCAAACTGCTTTCAGTGCTCTTTGAAGCTGTGCAGAATAGCAAAATCCACTTGCAAACAGTTGTGAAAGTGGTTTGAAAACGCATTATTTTGCGTGTGCGGAAGGGGCCTTCTATTTGTATGTTTGAAAAATCTTAGCTTGAAAGTTGTGACTTGCCCGGTGTTGCAGATTGCAAACACTCCTGCCATTTGGTGTACATTTTGCTAGTTTCAGGAACTAGTAAGTAAGTACTGATCCCAAATAAAACTTTGAGCAAATAGGCGACGCTGAAAAAGAGGGATCAGAAAGCCTTTTTCTTCCTGTCTCAAGCACCATTCTATTGTGGTAGATTAGCAGATTTATTGTGTTTTCAAATACATGAGCTATGCCCAGTTCACAAAGTAGCTTATATTTAAGGCAAAAATCCTTTCTTCATTCCTTTTAATTTAAAAACATTTGCTTCGGGTCCCCCCCCCATTAAGTTATTACTTCATTCATTTTCATTTCCCGCCTACCTCAATGGGACACCCTGTCAAAAATCTCTCGTCCGTCACTTTGGTGTTTTGCATCGAAGCAGAACATTTTCAAGTGTTCCTATCTTTCTCAAGGCATCAGACCTGCCAAAATTGAGAGGGCTGGGACCATTTGAGAGGCAGTTGAAAAGATGTATATCCTGTAGATTTCCCACTGATTTCAACGTCAGGCTCAGCTCATCTTCTTCTGCCTCCTGGCTTTGGCGTATTCCTCAAATGTTTATTTGCTGCAGATTGGAGGGCTTCCCAGTCTGTCAATTATGCAGCTATTCCCCCCCCTTACTTGCAACCTTTCTGTGAACTCTGCATGCTGTTCCAGCCAACGTAACTAATGCAAAAGGCCTCCATTGCATTATTTGGGGAAAGCATACCAAGATGGATGAAAAACTAGATGAATGAAGTTTCCCCTTAATTTTTCATTTGTTTGTTTTCTCATTTGTTTCTGCGTGAAATCTCATGAGAAATGAAATGAATGAAGCTCATTAGCTTTTATTTTCCGTTCGTTTTTTTAAAAAAAATGAATGCCCATCCATACTACAAAGATCCAAGGGCAAGTGCTTTCATTTCTCCACTTGTGGAACAACTGGTTTAAGGTGCCACTATTTTCTGGTGTCATTGAAAAAAATCCTTCCTAGAAGAGGCTAACAATTGTAAACCTAAACTGTGCCTGGCATTTCTTGTGTGGAGATGGACACCCCTAATGGTTTAAAACAGGTTTATATAAAGCTAATAATAAGAGTTATGGAACACTTAACAGCTGACAGAAACTCTCAGTCTGAACTCGGTCAGGTCTCAGTCCCAACTGCTTTCCTTGGGTCTCTTAACTCTACCCATAAACTCAAACTCTTAAAGCAATATATCACATCTTCCCCCCTTTTGAATATATATTGAATGATAAAGTTATCTAAATACTACTATTAATAAATACTATACACATACAGAGGTTATTTCCCTAGCTTGAGGTGTTGAGTAGACTATCATGCACCCCAACAGCACCTGGGGATTATTCTGCCCCATGATGGGTTGCTATTACTAACTATGGCCCCTTCCACATGGCACAGGTGGAGCAGGTTGCAATCGGGATAAAGTAACCCACTCTCCTGTTGTCCCCTTTGCATGTCTCCGTGCAGGCAGCAACTGCAACCCACGGCTTGGAGATTCAGGTGCAACAAATACTGGATTCAGCCTGAATCTGGGCGAATTTGGGCATATTCGGGCAAAAATCGGCCGAATATGTCCTGCCCGAATATGAACGAATCTGAATGCAAGGTATTCAGGCTTCTTTTTGGTATTTTTTGGAGTTTTCTTGCATTTTGACTTGCAGGAAATGCATTTTTAAAGCTAGCAGCTTCAAGGGGCAGTGGGAGATGGGCCCTACCCTTTTGGAGCCCCATAACATTGAGCCCCCTGAAGCAAAGGTCATCAAACTTGGGTGGTGTCATCAAGAGACTCTCTTGAAGATACCCTGAAAGTTTTGTGGCTTTACCTTGAAAAATATGCACCCACAGCCCCCCCCCCCAAGAAATTGCACATTGACTACAATGGAGTCAAGGCATTTCAGAGCACAGAATCTGGGAAAATATCTTTGGGTAACTGTCAGGGGATCATTTTTAAATCTACTGGCACCAAAATTGTAGAGTCTCATCCAGAGACTGTCCTTATGATACCCCCCAAGTTTGGTGAAGTTTGGTTCAGGGGGTCCAAAGTTATGGACCTTCAAAGGGGTATCCCCATCTCCTGTTAGTTCCCATTGGAAACAATGGGGGATGGGGCACCCACTTTGGGGGTCCATAACTTTGCCCTCCATGAACCAAACTTCACCAAACTTGGGGGGCATTATCAGGACAGTTTCCTGAAATTGTGGTGCTGTTAGCATTAAAAATGCACTCCCTGCAGGCCAGAATGTGAAAAAACACCAAAAATACAAAACAAATCAAACAGACCCGAATTTTTCGGATGTACCCGAATATTCGGCTATATATGAATATATTATATATTTTATGCCTGGATAAATCCAAATCTGAATTTTACTGAATTTTTAGGGTATTTACCAAGCCTCGCTTACGTTACTACAATGTAGTCAAATCGCAGAGTTTAATGGATAATAAAACCAAACAAATATGGCATTCCAGTACTGAATACACAAAAAAATATAACAAGGGCATGACGCTCTCCAGCAAGGTGTAAATCACTTCCATCAAGTTCTTTTTCACCGGGATTTATTAAATTACAACAATGCTAAAGATGCAGAAAAGAAAGAAAAACATACCAAATAAGTACATTGCCAAACAATTTACTCCTAACATGCTGTCCAAGTGAACATAAAAATAACAATATCAACATTGGGTGATGCTAATTCTACTCATTGTTCTATTGCCAGTTCCATCTTTATGCAACTCCAATATTAATCCAATAATAATCCAATATTAATAACTGTTTTTTCAATAAGCCACAGATTTCACCATAAATCCAGTTTTTGAATCTTAGGCAGATTGTTTTTTCTGGACCACCTTAACAGCATCCACCCAAACATCCAATTTACCATGGAAACTGAAAGACTGCCCTCTTTTAGAAGTCTTGGTTTTTCACAGACCCAACCACCAATTGGGCCACACAGTATCTGAATAGCCATGTAACAGATCTGTCTCCTTTCCCCCCTTTAACTTATTCCTTGTGTTATTATCGTTGGGATCTGTTGTGGCTCTCTGAACGAACAAAAAATTACAATTAAAGGTGAGGCGCGGTACACTATCCACAATTTAGATATCATTGTTACCAACGGGGGAATCCATGTCATGATATGCTTGCATAAGTATCCTCTACACATCCACTAAAAGTATGTTCCATGGTTCTTGCTGTTAGCTCAGTTTGTTTGCTTGGATTTGTTCCGGCACCCCCGCCCTTCTCTGGAACCTCCTCAACCTCCTCTTGGAAGCCAGCAGCTTCAGCCAAGGGGGAGAAAAAAAATTGCAGTCAGGATGGTTTCTTATTGCTGTTAATGTTCGACGCAAAATATTCTTCAATTCTTTTCTGCTTCAAGGCAGGCAAACAAGCTGTTCCCTCTGACTCATTCTGGTGTTTGCCGACTCCCATTATTTGGTTCCATGGCAGCACGGGCAGCACAGGTATTTAGTTTGACTGTTAATCAGAAGTGTAAAACTTCTCTGTAGCACTATGTCTCTTGGCTACCTTCTCCTTCACCTAGTTATGCTTTATTTGGAACATACAAGGCCAAAGTGTTCCCTAATAAAATCCACAAAGTCTCTGTATAAAGGCATAAAAGGGAGGACCAGATAAGATATCAAAATAAAATAAAACCAAACCTTCCAAACCTAATTATTAAGAACTCGTATAAAACTAGCCTCCAAACTAGCTTCCAAAATAATGAAAACAACTTTGATGCTTTTAAATCCTCAAAGACAACGGATCGTGTGAAGGGAGGCAGGAGCACCGACATTTGGAGGAGATCACTACGTGGAGGAAGTCCTGATTTCCAAACTGATCACTTTGGGTACAATCCAGTCAGTGGATAAGGTCACCCAGAGTGCTTCCTAGTAGAGTGGAGAACCCAGATCTCCCAATTCCTAATCCAGCCCCCAAACCACTACATTGCCAGCTATGGCTATTCAAGTTAGAAGTGTATCCTTTTGACTACAGTTGGACTGAACTTTTCCTCATTATTGGGATAAAGTTGAAGGGCTTTATTTCATCTTGGACAATTCATTTGTCAGGAGTAGAGCTACTGGTTTCCAATTGGGAAGCTTGGCAGTGAGGGCACAATATTTGCAGTAGGCATCATTTTAGTCAGGCACCATTTTATGTAGATATGACCTGAAGCATAGGTGTCAAACTCACGGCCCTCCAGATGTTATGGACTACAGTTCCCTTCATCCCCTGCTAGCATCATGCTGGCAGGGGATGATGGGAACTGTAGTCCATAACATCTGGAGGGCCGCGAGTTTGACACCTGTGCGAAGGAACAGCCTTCAGTTTTACATTGGGGAAATCTAGCAAAAGCATAGCATCAGTTCTAGTAGAAGCTCTTTGCGTTTCCTCTGAAATCTTCATAATTTCACCCTAATTCTTGATGATTACAAATAATGCCAAATACATTATGGATAAATAATTTGGAAAGAAGAGACAATGTGTGCATATAATGTCCACTTTGTGCCTGTCATTTTTCAGTGAAGCATTTTGATGGAAAATTCTGATTTCCTTTGGCTTCTGTTAGATGAGGAAGTGCCATTCCATACCTTTAGGAGGTTCATTACACTTAAACAGTAAAATGTTTCCAAAAGACTCCGATTTAGGCAGAGTGCCCACTCTTGTTCTCTAAGCTGGCTTGTGTTCATAAGAGTCATAATTGAGAGTTAGCTTGGTATTTCATGTTGGACCACAAAAATCTATGAAATTAACTAAATATTGGCAGTTCCAGGGCTTTAGAGTTTGTGAATCATTCTAATTATGTTCCTAGAAGGGCGTGAAACTTGGCAGTCCCACTCCTAAATGTCATTTAACTAGAGTGGAAATCACTTCTCATTTTGTGGTCTCCCATTGTTGGTAATTGTAAGCGTTTGATTAAAACACATTCATGTTTTTATGCTCTTCTTTTTGCCACCATTTTCCTATCCCTTTGCCATCACTGTAACACTTTGTCCTTTTCTGAGCCCTTCATATTGTAACACTTATAATGGCACCTCTATGTGGTGTTCTGAAATTATGCTTGTCATGTTGCCTCCTTTACTTGCTTAGGTTTTCTTAATGATTTTCACTCTCAGACTTCCTAGTTTCACTCTCCTAAGTTTGTCTCAAAGATCATGATGGCTTAGTTATATTTCATAGAATGACAGAACGGTCAGTATATGGGGGTAACTATGAGGTAAAAGGGGATTCTTTACTCTAAATAAAACAGCTGTTTTCATATGAGCATAAAGAGAGTTTATAAGTATAATAACACAATGGTTTCACTATAGTTTACAGACATAATGGTTTCAAAACAGGTGTGGTTCTTCTTTGTCTAAAGTTCCTTAAATAAGTCTAATCACAAATGCTTATTTCCATAACTTGCTACTTAGGCTTCCATACAAAACAACACAGATTTCTCTCACTCTCCACAGTACTTCACTCAGTTTCTTCACCCACTCACCCTCTGCCCTCTTACATACAAACCCTGTGAACAAGCCAGTCAGCTCTATCCCCTGGGGTACAGCTACTATCCAATCATAACACATTTCCCTCACCCATCCAGCTAACCTCTTTCTTACTTTAGAGGTCTGCATTTTAAAGCACAGCAACATACACAAAATATTTACACAGCAACACAACACAATCACTGGCCCTTTCCGCACTGCAGAAAGGGCGCCTCTGCACCGGCAGGAATTCTGCCGGTGGAGGGGTGGGGGCTGTTCACACAGGAGCGTGCGAGCGGCCCCCGAGAGCTGGTGAGAGAGGCGGCTGCCCAAGCGACGGGAGCCGCCTTCTTCCTCACAGTTTCCACCATCTTCACATTCCTCCTCGTCGCTCTGTTGGACTCCTAAGATCCTGCCTCCACGCTTGCCCTCCTCTGACCCTCCAGGGTCGGAGTACAGCGCAGGGAGAGTGGGTCCTCATGCAGTCCAGTAGAGCTTGTGACGCAGGGATGACAAGGTGAGTGGGATGGGGAAAATGAAGGGGCAAGTTGTTCCCTCGACGGTAAGCTGTTCTCGGGTGACCAAGGCCGGGCGGGAATGCGCTGTTTTCCAAAAACCTCCCTCCAGGGGGTGGTGGAGGGGAGCCAGGTCGGCGCTGCTGCATTTTAGCAGCGCCGCCTATGCGAACAGCTCCCTGGGGACGCCGTTTTTGCCATCCCCAGGGCACCATATGTGGCCCGTGCGGAAAGGGCCACTGTCTCTGCCAGGGCTCACAAAATTTGGGCAATGCTATACCTCACCTAATTTGCCTAATTTTTTTTTAAAAATAATTCAATTTACACCCTGCCTTTTCCTAGCCAGGGCTCAGGACAGTTTCCAACAATCATTAGTTACAATGAAAAAGTACTATCACCCTCACTGTGTCCATGTCTTTCAGAGATGCCCTGGCAAAATCATGAGAGTCATCCAAGCCGGACAAATTATGTGGCAGTGAGGTCAGTGAGGGAATCAGCAAGGAGTTGGCAACAAGAAAAAAACAGGGGCTATGGAAACATACAGGTGTCAATCAGCATCTAAGCAACATGAATGTTTGTCAAGGTGAGTATTTTTTTGATCAATTTGTTCAGCTGCGCTGCAAGGGCCGTGTGTAATATGAAATCCTCTCCCACCAGATGGCTACTGGCTTAGATTGCTTTGGAAGGGGATTAGACAAATTGTCAGGGGATATTAGCCCTGATGAATAAATGGAACCTTGTACCTCTAAATACCAGTCATTGGAGAAGGCTTTGGGTTTTGTGCCTTCCTTGGGCTTTCTTGGGGCATCTGAATAGCCATGTAACAGAATGCAAGATTAGATTGATCATTGTTCTGTTACAACAGGTCTTTTTTAATGTGCTGGTGTTAAATTTAATGTTGTCAGGTCCCCTCTGGCCACCGTCAGGGGATGGGAGAGTAGGGATATCTGATCCAGGTAGGGAAACTGTTGGAGATTAGGGGATGGAGCCTGGGGAGGACAGGACTTCAGTGGGGTACAAGGTCACAGGATCCACCCTCTAAAGCATCCATTTTCTCCAGAGGAACTGATCATTATAGTTTGGAGATGAGCTGTAATTCCAGGGGATCCCCAGGTTCCATCTGAAGACTGGCATCCTTAGTTGAAGTAAGTTCTGAAGTTAGAGAATAATCAGCATAATTTAACATTTAACTTTGGCCGTTTCCACAGAAACAGAGAGTTTGCACGGCCGTCGCTGCAGAAACAACACTGCAGCGATGCGGCAGCGCTCCAGCGGAGCCACAACAGTGTATTCAAACATTGCTCAATGAGCGAGTCTTTTCAACAAAGGCGCTCTGCAGCCGGCGACGTGCGAAGCGCCTGCCAGAAATTGGTGCCACAGAGCCCGCCACCCACAATGGTGGCCCACACTGGCCAATCTTGGAGCCAAATGCCTGTGATGTCTGCCCTGGGAAAAAAGAACACCATTGCAAAGCGCAGCCATGCGAAGCGCTGTGGTTCAGCCAATGCGCTACCTGTCCACAGAGTGCCTGACCATGTGAACGCTCTGTTGCTGCAGCGTTGCCAATAACACCGTCGGCACAACGCTCTAATTGGCTGTGCAGAAACGGCCAAAGAGATAGTTTTAAAATAAAAATACACGTGGCCTTTCATAAGCCTGGCAAAGATCCATGTCTCTCTTCTAGCTACTGGCCTTCCATGAGATCTCCCTTGAACACATTAAATTGAATTCTGCTTCATTGTACAGTCAACTGTTCTTTCACTAGTAGTCAAGTCAAATTTTACTTGTGTATAGCCAAAAGCCATAACAAAATAAGTGCAATAAGAACAATAAAACATTACAATTAAAATAAAACAATGAAATGAATGTTACTTTCACTAACAAAATACAGTCATAAAAACAAATTGTAGCATCTGTATATGTTTGTTTAAAAGAATTATTTCAGCATCCGAGAGTTAGTTTCAGTTAAATGTGTATATTAAAAGCCACAATAATAGTAATATAATTAACTTCTTTAAATTTTTTATGGGGGAATATTTCACCCCAGTCATACGTAACAGAATGCCTACAGAAGGGGATTTACATCTTTGCTTTTTAGCACATTGTCACTTGCGCATTCGTAAGGAATATCCCAAAATGAGAAGCTACGTACAGTTTTCTTTCTGTAAAAACAAAACAAATAAAAAAAATACTTGGGGCACAAGTGAAATTTTATAGCGGTCAGTATGTTGGTGCAAACAATAGACTTTCCTTAAAAAACATTTACCACACCACAGACAGGTAAGTTCTAGGGGTAGTAAAGTAACCCCAACATCATTAGTGATTAATAATGAAGTCTTCCTTTACAATTGTTGGTTTTCTAATACCTTGGGTTGAAAATCTGGTCATCGTGAAATACTTCTGCTGGTGCAAAGCATAACTTTGTTTGGTGATGGTTAGACTTTGGCTTCAATTAGCAAATATACCCAATGATCATTCATGTACATTTTCCCACAGGGCTTTATCATTAAACTATGGGAAGGTAGATTATGGCTGAATATTTCCTTAGGGCAGAATGGTTCTACAGTGAAACCATTTGGCTAGGTGCGAGGAGGCCGCTCCCTTATCTTTTCCAGCGATGCTGGACCTCGCAGAAGTTTGGACTAGATGAGCCATAACATCCTTTCTTTCAATTTCTTTATAAACCAGTGATCTTGGAACAGTGGGAATAATCTCCTCCAATAGACCTCAGTTCACTTGCAAAATAAGAAACAGTATATAGGCCTTCCTTCACATGCATAAAAGATCAACAACTGTTCTGTAGCTCTAGGAAGAGCTTTAAATTCTGGTCTGGAGATCAGAATTGCAGAAATTGAGGGACTATGTTGACAGTAATGGTTGTGAATTTTTTATATTTTTAAGTGAATTTATTTAACTAATTGCAAAACACATTAGTGTTGAAACATAACTATGGCCGTTTCCACACGGGCATTAAATGGCGACCTGGAGACGGCAGAAACGCCGTCTCCAGGCCGCCATTCGCACGGGGGGTAACGCAGCCGCCACTCGCCTGGAAGTTGGAGCAAGTTTCAGAGCGCTTCCCAGCTTCTTTTGGGGAACGCCATGAAGCCGTCCGAAGCGTCGCAGCGTGCTTCATCGGCTTCCCCACCGGCAGTATACCTTTGTCCTTGGTCCTTGCTGAGCCCACGCCGGTGTTTGGGATTTCCTGCCCTGCGCCGCTGGAGCAGGCGCGCAGGGCCAGGGGGGCGTGTCCCCAGGCCTCGGCGACGCGCCGGAGGCCCGGGGACATGCCGGGTCGGCCGGGCAGCAGCGCTCCGTGGCGCCGGCTGCCCGGCTGTTCCCAGGACCGTCCGTGCGGACGGTCCCAGCGTGCGCCTTCGTGCGGAAACGGCCTATGAATGTTCACATTCTTACTGAAGTAGTTTTCCAGAACTCTTCTGTGTACAAAAGATAGCTTGTTTAAATGGATATCCAGATTTTTTCAATCATTCCTCCATTATATATATTAATATTACAAAATTCTCGGGGTAAATTGCAGCATTGTAAAACGGTATTGATAACCTTTCCAAACATATATGAACAAATACAGCAATTTTAAAAAAATTCTTTGCTTCATTTATACCCCATCTATGTCTCAAAGTGGCTTGCGCTGTTTTCCTCTCATCCATTTTATCTTCATAGCAGTCCTGCAAGGTAGATTAGTCTAGCTCAAGTACATGGCAGAACCCAGTGTTATCAATATATGCAGCAATGTATACAGATCCAAATGAACAAAATAAGTACCTTCATGTATGTATATATCGGAGCAAAGCCAATAAGGTTTATATTGTCATGGAATTTATAAATGCAGACCACATCTTAATGCAAGATCTTGGGCTTGAATATAAAGTTGACAATGGTCATATCCCTGATCTGTAGAACCATTTGGATAAAGCTGTTGCAATGGATTTATTCCAATAATGAAAAGCTATTAATAAATCAATACCATTTTTCAAATCACAATCTTCTTTAATAGAACACGGAAAGGATCTCCAGGGATTTTAGAGCCAGTAATTTGTTCTATATGCAATAGGACAGTGTTTCAGAATCTTTTTATTCTGTCACATTTTCAAAAAATATTGCAAACAGTGGCCATATGCTAAGCTGTAAATTATATGGCATATAATAGCACGGATAATAGATTTGTAAAAAGTTTCCCCTGAAGTTCATTGAGATCAATTTCTTAAGAAGCATATCCAGTGCCAAATATCTGCCTAGATCAGCCCCCAGTCCTCCCCCCCCCGTTCATCCGGGAAGAGGTAAACCTGTTATCTCTAAGATTAAACATCAAATAAATTTGACTTATTTGTCCTCTCATGTTCTTAAGACAAACAAGGCTCTTGACAATGCAGCCCTGAGTAGTTACTTCAGTATAATGCAGGCCACAGTTTTCAGTTATCTTAATCCTATTATGCATGAAGCATTTCCTGCACCACTCTTTGCCCCCCCCCCCCGTGCCTTCACAGTGGGGTCTCCTTGTATTTCCTTGTTTACATGCGAAGAGGAGCCCACTGCACGGCTTCCTGCTCCCCCTTCCAGGTCTTTCCCCCATCCAAGCCAAGAATGCAGATTGCCATTTGGGTTTTTTAAAGCTCTTTAAATGTAATATCAATAATCTGGAGGAACCAGGTTTGATTCCCAGCTCTGCCGCTTGAGCTGTCGAGGCTTATCTGGGGAATTCAGATTAGCTTGTGCACTCCCACACATGCCAGCTGGGTGACCTTGGGCTAGTCACAGCTTTTCGGAGTTCTCTCAGCCCCACCCACTTCACAGGGTGTTTGTTGTGAGGGGGGAAGGGCAAGGAGATTGTAAGCCCCTTTGAGTCTCCTGCAGGAGAGAAAGGGGGGATATAAATCCAAACTCCTCCTCCTCCTCCTCCTCCTCCTCCTCCTCCTCCTCTTCCTCTTCCTCTTCCTCTTCCTCTTCTTCCTCCTCCTCCTCCTCCTCCTCCTCCTCCTCCTCCTCCTCCTCCTCCTCCTCCTCCTCCTTCTTCTTCTTCTTCTTCTTCTTCTTCTTCTTCTTCTTCTTCTTCTTCTTCTTCTTCTTCTTCTTCTTCTTCTTCTTCTATCAATATTGTGTGGGCTGCTAACATTCTCCCATCCCCCCCCCCTTTTTAGGGAAACGCAGGCTGCTAATCCCTGCAAGGAGTGGAGTGAGTGGGAAGGGAGATGGTCTAATTCTGAACAGGATTTCCTTGTAAATGTTGCAGCATACTTGGGTTTGCATTAGGGTCATTTTGTTTGCAACTAATTTTCTTCAGATTCTGATTCTTCAGAATGATAGTGGCACATGTTTAGACCAGTTCAGCAACTGTTTTCAGTGGGACTGCACTGCTTTGAACCAGTCTTTCTTCATAACAATCCCCTCCCACAGCTATGCATTGCTTATAAAAGCCAGCCTGATGGATTTCCAGGGCATTGGATGACGTGAGTTAGTTCTGACTCATGGAAGTTGATGCTGGAATGCTGGGATGGATTCTGTTAATTTTTGAAGGTGCCATTCCTGGTGCATTTTGCTACTACAGACTAACATGATTACCCATCTGGACATTTCTAGCTGTAACTCCTGCCCTTCTACCTATCTGTTAATTCTGAGTCCAGTAGCATCTTAAAGACCAGCAAGGTTTTGGGGATATAAGCTTTTGACAATCAAAGCTCCCTTCAGATATCTGACAAGGGAGCTTTGTGTATTGAAAACTTATACTCCAAAACTCCTGTGGATGTGTGAGGTGCTACTGGGCTCAGATCTAACTGTTCTGCTGCTCACCAACATGGCATCATGGGATTCTCTTTACAGAAACCCAAGCAGACAGGAAAAGGTATCTTCTCTGGAGACAATCTATATATATATAAATCTATCAGTGCGTTTTTCTTCTGACAGGTAATCTCCCAAATTACTGGACCGATTGCTTTGAAATTTTCACACAACGTCGCATTCGCGTGCGGCCAGGTTTCCATACTGTTTCCACACCTCCTGTTGTGTACATGTCACTGGCATCTCCATTTGAAATGATCAGATAGAAAGGGATGTGGAAGATTTCCCCCCGAGTCAGTGGACAACTGCTTCCAGTCAAAGCAGGTAATACTGACCTTGATAGACTAATGGAAGCAGTATAAGGCAACTTCATGTCTTCATGCGCTCAATATGTATTATGATCATCCTTAATTGTAACCAAACTTAAATGAGAGTTACTGCAGTGACTCCTACTAGCCTCTTCGGCCATTTCTGCATGGCCACGATGGGGGTTGGGTCGACGTACATGACGCCGACCCAACCCCCCTGGGACCGTTCGCACAAATGGTCCCAGAAACCACCGGGAAGACGGCGCCGCTGAGTGCCGTCGCCCGGTCGCCCAACGTCTCTGCGGCCGAGGCCTGGAGACACCCCCCCTGCCCTGCGCGACCACTCCCACGTCGCAGGGCAGGGGGGGCGTGTCCCCAGGCCTCGGCGACGCCCCGGACGGCTGCATAGACGGTAGGTCGACTGGTCACAGGGGTGAGGGATGGCGCCTTTTAGCCGCTGCCGTGCGAACGGCGACTCAAAGCCGCCGTTTTCCGTAAACCTTGCTGGGGAAGTGAGGTCGGAAAACGGTGGCTCCGCGCCGCTCGGGAGGCGTGAGGGTGGTGCGGCTGTGCAGCAGCTGCACCCCCTGGGTGAACAGCTCCCTGGGGATGGCGTTTTTGCTGTCCCCAGGGCGCTGTTTATGGCCCATGCGGAAAGGGCCGAATGTTTCCCCACTCTGGTGTTTTCCACATTGTAGGGGGTTCAAGCTTGCAAAATCCCTCAGTTTGTTTGTTTACTTGGGTAATAGTACTCCATGGATGTTGATGGCACTATATTAAGTGAAAACATCAATCTCAATAACATTACTATCAATATACGGGCCAGATAAGCTTTTATGCTTCTGTCAAAAGACTATTTGTTCTCCTCAAGGACAGCCCTCTAAAAACCTTGATCCCCCATTCTCTGAACCTGGAACCCTGTGCTTTCTGCTTTGCTTCAAGGAATACATTTAAGGACATCTTATTATTGTCAGTTATTATGTTTTCTTCCTCGAGGCAGAAGCAAGAGTGTGCTAAAGGACTCAAGACGCCACACGCCACAGGAATGTCAGACTTGCTGCAGGCAAATAACTTGGTAAACATCAAACATTTGAGCACAAGTTCAGAACCTTCCTGCTCTCTACTAACGTTGGAGATAATCCAGCCAAAAAGCGAAGCACTTCTCTATTCTACAGATTAAGCGTGGACTTCACTTCCTTCCCAAAGTCCGTGAGATTTAAGAGCGCCTAATTCTGACTGCATGACTGAAGGCTAGCACAAGCCAATTCTTTTTAAATGGAAAACCTTTTTTTTTAAATGCTGCCAGATACTCAAGATGGTGTGGCTGGACATCTGGTGGTCTCTCTCAGGGAGGGAGAAATTGTCCAGAATAAGAGAAGGCAGCCACTCTGGGAAGGAAGTGGTGGAAAATGAGGAAAATCCTTCCAGCAGTAACCTAAAACATTGAGTTCCATCAGGGCAAACACAAATGCTGTTAACCTGCAGCCCAGAAATATTTTCCCCACTTTACCACCTCTTTCCTCCCAGAGGTTCTCTTCTCTCAATTGGGGCAACTTGTTCCTCTCCTTCCAGGTAACTATGGCTCATTCCGCACAGGCAGATTATTGCACTTTCAAACTGCTTTCAGTACTCTTTGAAGCTGTGCAGAATAGCAAAATCCACTTGCAAACAGTTGTGAAAGTGGTTTGAAAACACATTATTTTGCCTGTGCGGAAGGGGCCTATGAAACTGAGTATGAGCCAAAGGACTCTTAGCCCATAGGTGAACCATCTTTTCAATCTCAGCATATGGTTTGGTTTGTGTCTTTGACTCATTGAGATATTATATTTTTCTTTTGCTGTTGTAAATTGTACTGAGTCCCTTCAGGGAGAAGAGTAGGACGTACATCTTTTAAATAAAGTAATGCATTTTAACAGAGAATAGTATTCTTCAAAACTCTCAGCGTTAGTCTCTCCTTGCTGATGATGTGAATATCCCGGTAGAACTCACTTTAATGCTTTCTTCCTACCAACAGCCACGGTGACACATGGACCCAATGTTTCGGGGCTTTCTAATGAGAAGTCTGCCAGTGACAGACAAATATAACACACACACACACACACAAACACACAGTCTGAAGTAGTACAGTGCAGTATTCTGACATGTAAACTGACCACTTTATTCTTCTGCTGAACTCAAAGGGCGGTTTCAACTTTTCTTAGTTGTGAGAACCAAATGCAACACTAGAGGGCACACTGTCTCTGTGATATATAGCCTTTTGGTAGAGATATAGCCTTTTGGTCTGTTGTGGATCTCAGCAATGATAAAGACATATTTTCTCTGAAAGGGGAGGGAGAAGTGGAGAACGTGTCAAATCAGGGCACGGCAAAGGAGGATTGTTGCACACTTGAAGGACTGGTAGCATTATTGTTGGAATGAATTACGAATGGGCTTGATTTGTATAAAACCCCTCCGAATCCTAGCTACCGACCCCCTCAATCCCACACATTTTGAAATTTTTAAAGGGATTCCTATGTGAGGTACATGGACTATGATATAAGCAATGCCTTTAGTTCAGCCAAAGAGCCAATGTTGTGTATTGGCTACAGTACAGAACTAGAATCTGGGAAACCCAGATATGAATCCCCACTTTGACATGGAAACTGTCTGGGTGACCTTTGACCGGTAACAATTTTCTCTGAAAACAAACTTCAATATTTACTACTAATTTACTAAGTGAATTGAAAAGTGAAAATGAGTGCACTGTTTATTGTCTAAAACAGCTATGAATATACATAAATGCTGAAAGTTCCAAAAATACGAACAGCTAACAATATGCAGAAAATACAACTGTATACATAAGAACAATTATAATCTATGAATTCTCTTTGTTTTGCTGTGTAACGAAACACAGATTGAATTTAAAGGTACAGTCCTTTACTGTCAGCATACATGAAGGATTTAGTGGTTACAATAGCTGTACACCTTCTTTAGGAGTGCAAATATATCCAGAATGAGGCATTCTAAAACACCATTCACAATAATGACCTTTGGCCAGTTACATATTCTTGCCGTAATCTACCTTATAGGGTTGTAGTGAGGATAAAATGGAGAAGGATTTGGATTCTTGGATTCCCACTGAGAAGAAAGGCAGGGTATAAATGAAGTCAATAAATAATTCAAATACACTTGTGAAGTAAGAAGATTTGAGTGTCAAACTTGTTTAATAAATAACATATTGAATCTCTGCCACCAACACAGTAATGACAACATTGGCTTAGATCCAGTTAGATTTTCTGCAGCTGAGAAAGGAAGAAAGGGTTACCTTGATACCTGCATGGACAAAAGTCATGTGGAACAGAGGCTGTAGTGAGGAGGGGGATTGGGTGAGATTGAGAGAGAGAGAAATGACCCTAATTACAGCCAACTTCTGATTCAGATTAAATCATTCTTGCTTCAGTGTTTTCTCCAACGAGCTGCTCCAGAAATGGTACCATCTTAACCAATTATGTGCTTCTGTGTTTGGAGCCCAGGATAACAATCCTGACCAAACAATCATCGAATCCTTCAAAAATCAAGCAAGAAGAATGATCAATAAATTTATTACATAATCTCCATCATCTACAGGAAAGGCAACAAAATGTAATTTCTTTAATTTGTCTAACAAAGGACATATGCTTCAGCCATCTCTGTTTACTAAGGACAAGCATTCATTCATGCTGATCCCCTGCTGTGGTTCCCACCTTGTGGAACAGCTGACTTGATGTGGCCAGGAAGATCCTTCACACTTTTATTATTTCAGAAAATGTGCAAACCAGACATATTCCCCTCCCTATCCTTATCCATATTCCTATTTTAAGAAACATAAGAAAGAGCTTGCTGGATCAGACCAGAGTCCATCTAGTCCAGCACTCTGCTACTCGCAGTGGCCCACCAGATGCCTTTGGGAGCTCCCATGCAGGATGTGAAAGCAATGGCCTTCTGCGGCTGCTGCTGCTCCCGAGCACCTGGTCTGCTAAGGCATTTGCAATCTCAGATCAAGGATGATCAAGGATGGTAACCATAGATCATAGCCATAAATTTTATTTACATTATTCTGATTTTTGCCTTTGTTTTCTTTTATGTCCCTCCCCCTTCAGTTCATCATTCAGGGAATTGCTGAAGGAATGAGATATGGGTGTGCCAACAGGAATGTTAATTTACTGGGTTTTTAATTGTTTTGTGTATTTTAATTGTTACATTTTTATATTGTCAGCCTGACCTTGGTCAAGAAAGGGGGAAATATAAATCCAATAAATAATAAATTAAAATAGACATTCAGGAGGGCATTTTTAACAAAGGAAATGGAATGATAATGCAATAGGAAATGAAAGGAAGTTGCTTCTATAAGGGACAGGATTGTAGTCTATTGCACAGTTTATTGTACATCTCACCTCTCTTTTCACTGCAATGTCTTCTGCCAAAGCAGGTCATATCTTGGTCTGATTTTTGTTTGTACTCTTTCCAATTCCATAATCCTAGCCCTATCACATTGCTCATTGGAGGTCTCTGAAGTCTGGTTGAATTGCCTTTCTGACTTTGAAATTCAGTGAGAAAGGTGGGTTATCAATTGAGTAAATAATATTATAATAATCATTTTGCCTCTGGGGCAGATATCGGGACAGCGTTTACAACTGTTAATGTGCATTCAAGTCCAGGCTACAATTCTTCCATTTATAATCCCCTGTCCTGGACCTTTGATAGTTAAATCTCCTGGGAGGACAGCTGATTCTTAACCCCAGTGCCAACGTAGTGTTTCTTTTCCACTGCCACCCCATAAACCTTGTCCAGTCAGAAAAAATGTTGAATGTGTATGTACACAAAGACTATTCTACAAAAAGAAAAGGTCCACTGTGAAAGTTAAGCATTCTGTGAACCATTCTTATTTATCAAAACTGTGCAGTTCACTAATGCACTTAGCTTTTGAAATGACACAGAAGAGAAACGCCTTCAGAAAATTTGTGAAATGGACAAGCGAGGGGAGGAGGGAATGCCCAGGCAGTGATCCTTAGTATGAGAACAGAGGTGTTAAAAGTACCCAAGAATGTTCTTGTTTTCATCTGTGAAATGTCGGAGGCTATGCTGAATGTACTTTTTTCTGAAAGGGAAGGAGCGAAGAATGTCAAAATGAAGTTCCAGATTTGGCACAGTTCAGCCTTTTGTTGCAAATACCCCAAGCAGCCTCAGAAGTCGATGTGTCTGTTAATCTGGAATACATTTAATGGCTATCAGATAACATAGTCACACTGGAGCAGGGTTTTTTTTTTAGTAGCTTTTGTCACGAGTACAGATGGCCTGGTGGCAGAACCCTTCCAGACAGTTCCATAGCTGACTCATGCAACACAAAAGCAACTTCATAGACCAAAAGAGAACTTTGTTCAGATGGGGGGGGGGGAGGAGAAAAGGGGGAAGGTACCACATGGAAAAAAAACACACAGAAGAAAAACGAGAAGGAAGAGAGATATGGGAGTTGCACGCTGGTGTGAAATGGATATGTTAAGTTTTTATTTACCTCAGTGTTCTTCACCTGGTACCTGATATTCAGATTCATCCATACTTTTTGCTTTCTTCTGTCATTTTAAAGAAAACAAATATTAATTTGTTCCTTTCTTTTGGGAATGATAATGGGAAGAGGTGCAGAGAGTGCTGCTTTGTACGAGGAGAGAACAGTCCCCACATGAAGCAGGTGTTTGCCTCTTGAAAGCAATTGGCACCAGAAACCTGCGCTGAGTTTTTGCATCAGGAAAATATGTCTCTTGATGTGACTTCAGAGATTGCCCAGGACTTGCTCACAATATGGGGGAAGTATGCTTGCTGTGCCAAAATTTTAGCACTCTTGTGCAAAGCCTAAAACAATGGAAAACAAATTGGCTCTTTAACAATATCCCGAGAGGAAATAAAACAGGTGTCTTGCCATGAAGTGCTGAAATTCGTTCAGGCAACGTGGCTTCAAATCAAATTCTGTGATTTTTTTTTTAAACCAGTTTTTTAAAATAGTGTCTAGAAGCTTGAAAGATCACACATCTTTAGTGCCGCAAAGCTATACCAGTATACCATGGCTCCATGTAGACCTGGATGAACTGGCGCATGGTATACTGGTATAGCTAGTTGTTTGTTTCATTAAAATTGTATTCTCTTCTATTGTATTTTCCTCTGTTTTGGTCTCTTCAGAAAGGAAAAAAACAACATTTTATTTAAATGAGAATGTAAAATGAGCTACAGTATGAGGAAATTTCAGCTTTACAACTTGGAGAGCTTTTGTATGGTAAATAATTTATAGATTTTGCTATACGCAAGGCCAAACTAGATGAGTTGCCACTCCTGGGTTCACCCCAGGGGCGTATCTCTATTTTGTATAATCCTGGAATACTTTGTAAAAGCTCTGTGGGGAAAGAGGGGCTCCTGCCTCCCACCCACCCTTCCCCGTGCTGTTTTCCTGAGTCAAAACAATGTCAACAGACACCCTGGTGACATTTCAGGTTGAAAAATAGCACAGGAGGAGACAGAAGCCCCCTCCCCACTAGAGTGGCTCCATGGCTATCTTAAAGCTATTCCAGGGCCCTTTCCGCACGGGCCATAAACGGCGCCCTGGGGACGGCAAAAACGCCATCCCCAGGGAGCCGTTCGCACAGGCGGCGCTGCCAAAATGCAGCAGCGCCGACCTGGCTCCCCTCCCCCTCCCCCAGGGCGGCGTCAGGCCGCCTCCAAAAACCTCCCTCCTGGAGGGAGGTTTTTGGTAAACAGCGCATTCCCGGCGGTGCGGTGCGAATGGCACCGCCAGGAATGCGCTGTTTTCCCCGTCCCTCTCCCACTCACCTCGTCGCCTCCGTCGCCCTGCTGGCCTCCTAAGACCCTCCCTCGCTGTCCTCCAACCCCTGGAGGCCAGCAGGGCGATGGAGGCGACGAGGTGAGTGGGAGAGGGACGGGGAAGAGGCGGCTCTATGCGGAGCCACCTCTCTTGCGCCGGCCTCTTTGGGGGCCGCTCGCACGCTCTCGTGCGAACGGCCCCCACCCATCCACTGGCAGAATTCCTGCCGGTGGGGAAGCGCCCTTTCCGCAGTGCGGAAAGGGCCCAGGACTCTACAAAATTGCAGAATGACTCTAGTGTGAACCCAGGTTCAGCATCTTGTCTAGTTTGGCCATCAGTGTGACATATTTATGAATAATAATACCTGTGATGAGACTGTTAGAAACTGATAGCCTGCTCAGATTAGAACATCAATCACTTTCAGCTTCCTATGGACCCATGGCTCATTGGTAGATCACATGCACAACAAATGAAAAGGCTTTTTTAATTCCTAACATTCCCAGTTAAAGAATAAAGCAAATAGAGCCAAGAAAGATATCTGGAGGCCATGAACAGCTCTGCCATCCGCAGACCAGGCCAAAGTATTGTTGTCTTCTGATGCCAGGTGCATACATCTCTACCTGGACCTGCATAATTGATGGTTGGATTGGTCCAGTCCTGTAGGCTGTGGGGAGGGGCTGTTGGTCAGAAGCACAGCATTTGCTTCCCACAATTAAGGTATGTAGAACAATAATCAACATGGACCGTTTGGGTCTGTTGTGCCTAAGCAGACTTAGGGTCTCACAGGTGGATTCTGCACGGCATAAATGTAACTTCCCGAGGATGTCATGAAAATCTGTTTGGGCATTTTGTGTTCCCACAGCGCAGCAGGACATGTTGCCAGCCCAAACTGATCTTTTTTTCCCCACCTGCTGCACAGAGCTCTTGTCAGTTTCACAGTGGCGCACCCCGCCCCCTCCCAATTTTGTTCGCTGCGGCAGATTCTTGGTGAAGATCGTTCTTGGAAGTTTCCTCTGCTTGCAGCTCATCTGTTTGCTATTTCACTGTCAAAAGGAGATGAATAAAGTTTGCTTAGCAGTCCCATGCACGTGTCTTTTCCCTTTTTTGTTTTGTTTTGAGGGGGCAGCTATGAAGCTACAGCAACACAAACAAGCACATATTGCAGCTTCTCTAATCATGTCGCTGTAGCTTCACAGACTCCTGCAGTACACAACAACAACAACATCTTTATTAGGCATTGAGTAGAGTAAACATAAACAAGAAATATAAAAGGAATTTAAAATCAGATACAGAACGAACAGGAGATAGAGATTGGTATCATTAAGGTGACGAGTGACACATCTTAAGCACTCGCAATAAAAAGATCCCTGCAGTCACAAAATGGTAGGTGTGAGCGGCAGAAATTAAAGTAAGAAGTTTGGGTGGGAGAAATAAAGTGTTTCCTACTTGCTGGCATTCACTCAGCTGGCAAGAACTGTCTTCAGCCCGGGATGAGGGAAAAGATTGCTAGTTGTGATTTTTGGAAAACCCAGATTGAGAGAAATATAATGACTGAACGCGTTTTGAGGAAGCAAGCTGTGTGGAGTTCTTCCCCCAAATGCTTTTAATAATGTCCTAGGCCGTTTCCGCATGGAGGCGGAAGGGGTCGGGTCGGCGTAATCCACGCCGACCCGACCCCTCTGGGACCGTTCATATGGACGGTCCCAGAATTGGCCAAGACGACGGCGCAGTCAGAGCGGCTCACCAGTCCTGTGGCCCTCTGGCACGTCGCCAAGGCCAGGGGACACTCCCCCCTGCCCTTCGTGACCGCTCCAGGGTCGCAGGGCAAAGGGGGCATGTCCCCAGGCCTCGGCGACGCGCCGGAGGGCCGCAGGACTGGTGAGTCGCCTGGTGGGAGGGGAGAAGGCGCCTGGAAGCCGCTGCCGTTCGCATGGTAGCGGCTCCAAGCCGGCGTTTCCAGTAAACCTCGCTTGCCGAGCGAGGTTTGGAAATACCGGCTTCGCGCCGGTCGGGCGGCGCGAGGGCAGCGTGGCTGCGCAGGAGCAGCGCCCCCTGTGCGAATGGCTCCCTGGGGACGGTGTTTTTGCCGTCCCCAGGGCGCCATAAACCGCCCATGCGGAAGGGGCCCTAAAGACTGTCTTATCTGTGCTGAGCGGAATCCACTACAGTGTCTACTGACTTTAGTCCAGCCTCTTGGAGATGAATGGACTTGCAGCTCTGCTCTGCCTTGCTTGTTATCTGTTCTCTTCCCCCCCCCCAACATTTCTTGTAGTCTCTAACATATTAATGCATACTTTTATAAACAAGCTGGAGCCCTCCTGAGGTAAACTACCTCCTATTTCAGGCCCTTCTATCCTCCCAGAAGACTGCACGTTTTCCCTCTTATATGAAGTAGTTCAACTCTTTAGCCCCCATTTGGATTTAGGGTTACATGATACCTCCGTTCTACCCCCAAAGTGACTCGTCTCTTCCTCATTGTTCGAGGTTCAGAAGACTTGTCATGTGGTCTGTGACTTTGTCAACAGACTGGCCATAAACAATTTATAAAGTGACATTATGTGCCAAATTCTGCTAAAAGAAATGCCAAGTTTTTCAGATTTTATAAATTGTGAATGTTACACAAATTTGCTTTTATTTTGGGGCCTGTGGATCTGGGAAGCCCAAGCAAATTCTACGCCAACTGGTATCACATGATACTGTTCCTGAGTCTTATAAATTGTGAATGTTACACAAATTTGCTTTTATTTTGGGGCCTGTGGATCTGGGAAGCCCAAGCAAATTCTACGCCAACTGGTATCACATGATACTGTTCCTGAGTCTTACTTCAGCCTTACAAGAGACCTGGCTACCTCTAAATGAAAGCGGTGAACAGCTACTCAAATACCACACACAAAAGGTTTAAGGGTCTTCAAGAGTCAATGTTGTTCTATTAGCATTAATTGTGAAATGCTGAATAACTAACCTTGGCTGTGAGCCAGCAGGAGTATAGTGTGCCAAACACTGGCCATTTCTCCCTAATGACTCCCCTCCTCCCACTGTACCTCCTTGATGCTGCTCAACATTTCTGTAAGAGATCTCTTTCCACAAGTTGGATATTTAAAAATGGGTCTCTTGGCGTCAAATCTTGGCAACTGGAAAACCTGGTGTTTCTGTGTTCCAAAAGCTTTTGTTTAAGATTATTTTATTAGGCATTATTAGCAAATAACAGTTCAGTTCAGTTTTATTACGGCCATTAGGCCAGCAAATTAGCAAATAACTATGTCTTGCTGAAAAGGAAGATAAAAAAAACACAGATTAGAACAAAGAAAAAAGTGCATGCTATGTTTGTTGAATAACATTTTATTTTGCAAGGAAACTCTGCGCAAGAAAGAGGATATGTAATCACATCTGCCACTTGACTCATCTTCAAATTCCAGAGGTTAAGCAGGTTTTCATCAAGAATGTCAGCTTGCTCCAGGAAGTGGAGAAAAGCCACGATTGATTCTTTGCTACCAGATAAGCGATGCTTTGGGGGAAACCAAGTGGGAACCAGAAGACATACTGGTGAATCCCAAGAACAGAATGTTTTGAATCATTTGTGTCCCTGTTACTACATTCTATCTTCCCTTCCTTCCCTAATTTCCCTTATTTGTATCAGTCCCATAATAAAATATTTTACATATCTATGATTAAAATATTAAAGAAATAGGTAGAAATGGGAAAAGTAAGAATGGAAAGATTAAACAGTAAATTAACCAAATGCATCAATAAAAGAAACAATGTTGTATTTACACTATGCCTTTCTCTCCTGTAAGGAGACTCAAAGGGGCTTACAAACCCCTTCACTTCCTCTTCCCACAACAGACACCTTGTGGGGTAGGTGGGATTGAGAGAGTTCTGAATGAAATGTGACTAGCCCAAGGTCACCCAGAGGAATGTAGGTGTGGGGAAACGAATCCAGTTCACCAGATAAGAGTCTGCTGCTCATGTGGAGGAGTTGGGACTCAAACCCAGTGGAATCTAACCTGGAGGACCAGGTTTGGTTCCCCATTCCTACATTTCCACTGGGTGAAATCTTACTCATGATGAGATGATAAGGATGTCCATTCTTTTATTAGTGAACTTAGAACTCTAAGTGATTCCCCTGCATATTTTGAAATGTATCTTGTTTGCTTTTTTCTGTGGTTTCATGGTTTGAAAAAGGCTCTTACTGAGTGTTCAGCTTGAAGAGTATGTGTAGCTTTCCAGTGCTGTTGCATTACAACACATTTGATTACAACGTGGATCTTCAGAAACTTGCCAGTAGTAATTTCTGCATGGCATAAATCCCAAAGGTCTGACCAGGAGAGCACAGGCTGGCCCAATCTTGATGGATCTAGAACGCTAAGCAGCATCGGCCCTGGTTAAAACTTGGATGGGAAACCAACAGGAAAGTTTAGGGTTGCTAATTACAACTAGGGTAGGCAATTACCATCCATCTCTGAAAGCCTCTTGCCTTGAAAACTTCCTGGGAGTTTTTAAGGGAGAAAAAGGTCATGAAATGATGGTCATTAGAATGAAATTGTGGGTGGTGTTCAAAAGCATGTTCATTTTTATCATAACTTTGTGCGATAAAGGCTAGTTCCAGATTACCATCTGGGAGATACTTGTGGACCTGAGGCTGTAGAATTCAATTGAGCTTCATGCGATCCACAAGACTGTTTCTGCTGAGAGACACAGAGATTGTCGTTCAGGAGAACTATCCACACAAAAAGGTAAATAACACCATTTTATTAGGACCCCCCAAAACATCTCAATACAATGAGCAAACTCTTGACTTCTTCAGGATGTTCCATCAGAAAGGATAGTCAGTGCCCAAAAAAGGAATGACAGAAAAGATAAATATATTACAGAGTAAGCAAAGGTTTAGGGTGGTACTCTTAATCCCAGGCCAAACATTGTGCTTTGAGGGTAATTTTTTTTCTGTTTTACTTAACGCAGGTGTGGCACTTCCCCTGCTTAAGCCTGTATGGGATTGCAACAGAATCCAGAAATGTTTTAGTTGCTCCAGTGTTTCTAGCACAGACAAATAACATATCTACTACGAAGTGGTTTGAAATTCAGTTTGCAGCAAATCAGAGGAATGGAAAAGTTAAGTTTTGAAATTAGTTATGATTGATTAAATATGCCTGTCCAATTTCCCTGCAGAAGTGTTTTGCAAACTATCATGTGTGGGTTACCACAAAACATGAGGGTGTTGTTGGCAAAGAGTTTGAAATGATTAGCTATTATTTGCTAAGGTTGTGTAATTGCTATTATTATTGGAGCGTGCCCCTGAAGATTTGTTAGGTACACTGAACTTGGGACAGCCCCACTGGGCTTAAAAAAAAAAATAAACAAGCAATCCTCCGTACACAACGTACTTTTACTGGTAGTTGTAGTTTGCTGAAGGGTATACACCTTTTTTTTGTGGAAAAGCAGAGACATCAGCATCAAAATCAAGCACAGGCTAGTCCAAGCCATCATCTTCCACATAACCATGTATGGGTGTGAAAGTTGGACTATAAAGAAAGCCAACAGAAAAAAAATAGACACTTTCGAGTTGTGGTGTTGGCGAAAACTACTGCGCATACCATGGACAGCTAGGGTGACAAATGCAGAAGTCTTGAGCCGCATAAAACCAGAAACATCATTAGAAGGGAAAATAACCAGGCTCAGACTTACATACTTCAGTCATGTGATGCGATCAAATTCGCTAGAAAAATCTATGATGCTCGGACTTGTAAATGGCGGGAGAAGACCTGGACGCCAAAGAATACGATGGCTAGATACCATAAAAGCTGATACAGGCATGAGCATCAACCACCTGAAGGAAGCAGTACTTAATCGAAAAATATGGAAAGAGCTTGCATATTGGGTCTCCAAGGGTCAAGAATGATTGAATGGATAACATCACATCACATACATCTCTACCTTATCTTGGAGGAGTGGTCTAAACATTGGATCAATTATTGCAATACATTTGAGGTTGGGAGAATGGATGGTGGTGAGCCTGTCCGAGAATAAAACAACCTGCTCTGCTCACATTTATAATATTAATTATTGCCCCATAAACTCATTTTGATCCTTACCCATTTAGTTAGGTGTGAGTCTAGCTGTGTCAGCAAATTGACCAGATTAAAATTGCAGTCCTGTGGAGAACTACACCATAGAATCACACGGTACATTTTTCAGAGTGGCGATCCTAAGAATAGTTAAACCTTTCTAAATGCCTTGACATGGCTTAAGATTGCATTGGAGATGTAGGTAGCTTTTCTTTTCCATGAAATCAAATTGAAATGTTTCAGGTGTGGGTTTGGTAGCCTGATAATTTCTTGAATTAATCTATCACCTCCAACAGGTCTGCTATTGTTCCAGATGTTCGAGAGTTGCCATCTGCACATAGGACCACCAGTTGTAATTCCCTAGATTTCAGAAGACTGTCAGATTCCACACACCGACGATTAGAATTTGAAGGATTTGTTTTATGAGGGAGCTTGGCCTTTACTAGTTAACATGTACTGGAGGATCCCAGCTGGGCTTTAGCAGAACAGCATGGTGCCCTCATACACTGTCTAATGCCACTTTCAAAAACATGTTTTTGAAAGATCTGTTATAAGGGGTGAAACTGTTTGCCATTGCTGTCAACCACCCTATTCTGTAAGTTGTCTGGGCCTGTAGCCTTTTGGGATTTCATATGCTTTATTGTTTGTTCTGTTTTTTAAATGGGAGACAGGAGAAAGTCCTCTGCTCGGCGAAGAGCTGTGGCATTTCAGCACACACTCGTGCCCCACCAAAACCTATCAATCATTTCATTTTGGGGATTAGTGTAGCTCCTATACCACTTTGAATGCAAGTTTTAAAATGTTTGTTGATGGATTTTGTGTGACAACTTTTTTCCATGCATGTCTTCCATATTGGAAATATGAGTTCTACTTCTAATTTCTTTCAACCTACAGGCAATTTTCTATCCTTCTTTCCAGTGCCCTGTAGGATTAGGACATGCATGTTGATAAGAATTCTGTCAGTTAGACACTAATTATGTTTACTTTGTATTAGGCTTTGATTAGTTCATCACTTTTTTATCTGAGGAACAAGAACAGTATAAAGTCAAGTTTCTTTGTAATTTCCTTTCAAATCCTTAACCACTTGAACCATCTTTTGATATATGGTTTAAGAAATTATATGACCTCATTGTTACCCGAGGTGGAGACACAGTCTCTCAATATAGTGGGGGATATTAGCTTAGAGCAGACTGCTTGTTAATGTTGCAAGAGGCTGGGTAGGGAATCTTTAATACCAGTGTATACTAAAATCAGCTCTCAGAAGAAAATCCACAGAGAGGAATATAATGCAAGAGGTTTACAAGCATTTGATTAAATTCAATAGACACACACAGAGTTCCTAAGATAGAGATAGGTTGGAAAATAGATTTGGAATAGAAAGGGGTAAGAGATATAGGGGTAATAGGAGCAGCAGTGGCGTAGGAGGTTAAGAGCTCGTGTATCTAATCTGGAGGAACTGGGTTTGATTCTCCACTCTGCCGCCTGAGCTGTGGAGGCTTATCTGGGGAATTCAGATTAGCTGTACAATCCCACACAAGCCAGCTGGGTGACCTTGGGCTAGTCACAGCTTCTCGGAGCTCTCTCAGCCCCACTCACCTCACAGGGTGTTTGTTGTGAGGGGGGAAGGGCAAGGAGATTGTAAGCCCCTTTGAGTCTCCTACAGGAGAGAAAGGGGGGGTTATAAATCCAAACTCTTCTTCTTCTTCTAATATGAATTGATAGTGATGCGAAGAAGATCTAGGGCTCAGAGCCATGCATGTGTTGGTTCCAGGGTACAACGCGAAGAATGTGTCTTCAGCGACAAAGATGGAAAGGTGTCAATGGCACTGAGCAATTGGATTTTTGGAGGGTAGGATGTTTATAGGGTGAAGAACTATCTCTGGAGGTGGAAGGACTACCTTTGGGGGATGTTAGGACAATGTCTGAGAGGTGTCCAGATGGATTGTTTGAGAAACAATAGAGTCCATTGTAAGGTGGTCAGAAGAAGTTAGTTACAGAAGGGAGTATCTGGGTTAAGATAATGAGGGGAAGCAATGACATCAGGAGTCTTCTTGTGGCTGGAAATGAGTATCCATTCAGCAGGGCTTCTGTATTGGGTTGAAGACACATTCATCCTTGGCTGTGGAGCTGAAAATGTGCTGATATGGTAAGCAAGCTGAGAGCATGAGAACCGGAAAACAATTCCTGGAAGGTTCTTGTAGGTAGACCTGGCTATTGCCAGAGAATGGGGCTCTCCATCTCTGCAACACCAGCATCACCCTTTAGGCTGGCACGCGGGCTGGGATACCTGTGAATAAGCACCCCCCCCCCCCCCCCCGCAATGCCAGAGCGGTATGGTAACATCATACAAAAACCTTCTCAGTACCACAGTTTGGTGAGATTCTGCATTAGGCAACATGATTGTGCTGTGTTTTATTTTCTTATCCATGTAGTACAGTAGTTTTGAATGTGACCAGAAAAGTAGAAAGAAGATTTTGCACTGCCACTTGCTGGTCTCTGGCAGCCTAAAGGGACACTGAAACACAGGTCTGAATTACTTTGTCTCTGCTCGGTTTTCAACTCTGAGCACAATATGATGCTTTGGGTTAGTCATTCAGAAACAGAGAAAGATCCTGGTATGTAGCTTCACCTCAGAGATGCTAAGGATGTGTTTAGGTTTACAGACTCTGAGTAAACAGGGGAAATATTTCATGGTTGAATCATAACTCCAAAAACATGCAATTAAAGATGTTCTGTTTCTGCAAGAAAATCCTTTAGTCCAGTATTAGCTCCCTAAAGAATCTTGAGAACTGATCACACATAGAACAAATAGCTGAAGCATTGCTATCAGTGTTGGCTGCAGAAGTGCAGAAGTGTTGGGTATTTTTTTTTCTCATTGGGCACTGATTGTTTACAGATAACCCCCACTGGTTCTGTCCATTAGCCTTGGAAGTTTGTAGAAGATAATTCCTCACTTGTGAATGGAGAAGGAAAAGAAAAGTTTGGATTTACCTTTTCTCAACCATTAGGAGTCTCAAAACATTTTAAAAGCTCCTTTCCTTCCTCACCCCACAACAGGCACCTTGTGAGATTCCCCTCCCTTGCATGCCACCCCTCCCTCCCTCCCCTTCTCTTGTATGCCACCCCTCCCTCCCTTGCATGGCACCCCTCCCCCTCTCCCCTTCCCTTGCATGTCACCCCTCCCCTTCCCTCCCTCCTCTTCACTAGGGTGGGTGGGCCATGTCCAGATGCCGGGTCCCCTCCCCCTCCCTCCCCTCCCTTGCATGCCACCCCTCACTCCCTCCCCCCCGGGGCTGAGAGAATTCTAAGAGAACTGTGACTATCCCAAGGTCACCCAGCATGTTTTACCTATATGAGCTGGGAAACAAATCCAGTTCACCGGATAAGAGTCCACGACTTAAGTGGAGGGGCGGAGAATCAAACCTGATTCTCCAGATTAGAGTCCACTGCTCTTAACCACTATACCACATTGGCTCTGTCTGTCTCTGTGTATATCTCTGTATATGAACAAGACACAGCAGGTTTGTTCTGCCTGTTGTTTGTTCTGCCTGTTCCCTTCTGAATGGTATCCCAACTCTCAAAAATAGTGTCCCAAATGGTAAAATGTTATAAGATTTTGGGGCAGTGGAGAGGATGTAATTTCTCACCATGACTTTGTTGCCCCCTGTGGATTTATTCTGTTAGCAGGGGCACTTTAGTAGAAGATGCCTCCCCCAATACAAGAAACAATCCAGTATCTGAACTGTCCTAGTGCCATGAAAAATGGGCCAAGCAGAAGACTAATTGGCTGAGCTGCTCTGAATAGAGGCTTGGAGTTCAAGTGGAGGAGGGGGAGAAGAAGTATGGGCCCAGAATGGGAGGAAGTAAAGAGCTTGAAAATGCAGTAGATTAAGGAAAGTGGGAAAGAGGAGTTAAACCGTGGTGGTGAACCTATGGCACTCCAGATGTTCATAGACTACAATTCCCATCAGCCCCTGCCAGCATGGCCAATCCATGAACATCTGGAGTCCATGAACATCTGGAGTGCCATAGGTTCGCCACCACAGAGTTAAGAGTTGAAAGAAGTGACCATGAGACCCCCTTCCGCACCTGCAGAATAATGCACTTTCAATCCACTTTCAATGCACTTTGCAGCTGGATTTTACTGTGCGGAATAGCAGAATCCACTTTCAAGCAATTGTGAAAGTGGATTGAAAGTGCATTATTCTGCATGTGTGGAGGGGGCCTAAGAGAAGACCAAGTGGGAGTGAATGGAAAATAGGAAAGAAAAATGGACAGAGAGGAAATGGGCATCAGGTTGGAAGATGCAGAGGTGAGACAAAGACTTCCTATAATTAGGAGTCTGATTTTGCTCTGAAGAGTCCAGTAGTGAGCAAATTAATGAATTTCAGGGCACCCAAGAATTTGCTGCATGAGACTGTAATATTTATCCTTTTAACGACTACAGGGGGAGCATTTTTTAGCTTGATGCAGCCAACAAAAATTCAGGTGGATTTCAAAAACCAACACTTCATTTATTGACCATTCCTACCCCTCTGCTTGCCCGTTCATTTCATCTCTCTCTTCACTCATTCTTCCCCTTTCAACATAAGGCACGTTTAATCCACTCAGCTAAAATCTATGAATTCTCTGAGGGGATAATCTCTTAAACCTCACAGTGGCATGAATGGTATGGATTACAGCACCATTACTGGACAACATACATGGCAGCATGAACAGTGCACACAAAAAAGCTAGTGTGAAAAGGAATTTACATTCTTAATTTTGAGAGTGGAGTATATGAAGAAGAGATGGATTTCTATCCCCCCTTTCTCTCCTATAAGAGACTCAAAGGGGCTTACAAACTCCTTTCCCTCCCCCCCTCATAACAAACACCCTGTGAGGTGGGTGGGGCTGAGAGAGCTCAGAAGAACTGTGACTAGCCCAAGGTCACCCAGCTGGCATGCATTGGAGCATACAGGCTAGTCTGAATTCACCAGATAAGCCTCCACAGCTCAAGTGGCAGAGCGGGAACTCAAACCCGGTTCCTCCAGATTACAGTACACCTGCTCTTAACCACTACGTTACTGCTGGTCCCAGAGGGAAGAAAGGAGAATGAAGACCTGGAGGTTTTAATACACAAAATGCAACTATTGTATTTTAACTTCAGTATGGGGGCTTACAAAAAATGATCCAGAAGGGTTGAGTTGGAGAGGGATTTCATTTAGGCTTGTGGATTGCCTGGGAAGCCAAATTTATTAAATAAAAATGGCGATTGTGACAAGTCAGTTGTTTATTTGGGAGGCCATTTAGAATATGCTTTCTCATGTGGCAAAATGGCACATGCTGACAGGATTTCACACACCTTCCCACTTGAAACAGCCAGAGCCACTGGTGGACTCCTGCTGATAGTTTGGTAGGAGAACGGCTGTAATGCTGTCATCATCCCAAAAATAAATACAGAAACAAAAACACCAAAGGATTTTATAAGTTCTCTAACAGATGTTTAACAAGCCCACATCACTAGGCAATACCTTGGAACAGCCTGAAAAAGGAAACCACATCCAGTTAGTTGGGGGGTGAGGTTTACTGGTTCTGTGTTGAAATTCAGATTATTACTACTATTATTTTAAAAACAACCCACAGAAGAGACATCTTCAGGGCATGGAATTTTTTTTTTTTTTTTTGGTATTGAGTGTTTATCCCTCCTTTCAAAAAGTCTGCCAAAAGATTACAGTCAAACATTTCTTGTATACATGTTTGGTACACACAGCTGAAGCATTTTTTTTCCTTCCCATGGTGAAGCACATTTCAGGGCCAACTAGATGACATGAAGGAAGATCTGATCAAACTGCAGTTGTGACGGGGACCCAAATCAGATCAAAGGCATCAGGGGAGGGGCACCTGCTTTTCCAGTTAGTGACCCTCATCTGTGGCACTCTCTCATCCAAGAGGTGTGTTTATACTGCACATTTCTGGGAAAACTTGAAGAATCATTTATTCCAGGAGCTCTTAAAGATGTTCAGCCCATGTTTTATCTCCATGGAATTTAATTCTGTGGGGACCCTTATTGATGCATTTGATGCTTTAATTTGTATTGGTAACTTGAGGTATTTATTTTGGCCTGCAATCACACTGATTTTTCTGAAGCAAAAGGATTTGCATTATTATGAGTCCTTTTTCATAGACATCTTTGTTTATATCTTCAGTCAATCATACATTGCAGTCATACATTGCAGTTTATATCTTCGGTCATACATTTTTCCGGTCTTCATCTGGCACACTCTTTATCACTTGTCTATTAGGAGGGGTTCTGTTTTATGCCCAATAAAGGTTCTGGAATGGAATGGAATAGGAGGGGTTCTGGCTCTGTGGCAGGGGATTTGCTCTGCATGTGGTTCAGCCCCTCTGCATTGGAACCTGGTGAGCCACTGCCAGACATTACTAAGCGAGAAGGATAAATGGTCTTACTTAGGGGCATGATACCATATTTATAGGGTTCCTGTTCTAATTATTGGGGTACTGTGCTGTTTTTATTGTGTTTTAATGCTTTGTTTACTGTGGCTTTGTTTTGTTTACTGTGGTTGTTCACCACCCTGAGCCCTTCGGGGAAGGGCGGTCTATAATAATACTAATACTAATACTAATACTAATACTAATACTAATACTAATACTAATACTAATAATAATAATAATAATAATAATAATAATAATAATAATAATAATAATAATAATAATAATAATAATAATAATAATAATAATAATAATAATAATAATATTGCCCAGACTGAGTACAAACAGAGACACAACTCAGTGGCCAAGGTGATCCACTGGAATTTATGCAAGAATTACAACATAAGAACAGCTAAGAACTGGTGGGAACATTGTCCAGAGAATGTAATGGAAAATGAGAAGGTCAAGATCCTGTGGGACTTTCGAATCCAAATGGACAAAGTGTTGAAACACAACACACCCGACATCACCGTGATTGAGGACAAGAAAGTGAGCATCATCGACATAGCAGTCCCCGGTGACAGCAGGGTCATTGAAAAAGAACACGAGAAGGTCACTAGATACCCCGACTTCAGTGTCTATGGCACAAACCAGCTGAGGTCGTCCCAGTGGTAATCGGCACGCTGGGCGCCATCCCAAAAACACTAGGGCAGCACTTGAAACATCTTCGAACTGACAAAATTAACATCTGTCAAATTCAGAAGGCAGCCCTGCTGGGATCGGCACGAATACTACGCCGATACATTACAACTTCCTAGGCCTCTGGGTGAGGCTCGAATTGTAATGAAGGCCAACAACCAGCTAAAGATCTGGCAGCTGTGAAATCAATAATAATAATAATAATAATAATAATAATAATAATAATAATAATAATAATAATAATAATAATAATAATGGTTGGAAAACGAGCAAAAAAGGTGAAGAACTGGACTGCCCCAGGCAATGATGAACTACATGGATTCTGGCTGAAGAAACTGACCAACTTGCATGAAAGAATTGCCCAACAGTTGAATCAAGTGCTGCAAACAGGCCAAATTGAAGAATGGATGACAACAGGGAAAACGTTTCTGATAATGAAAGACCAAGAAAAGGGAGCAATCCCTAGCAATTACAGACCAATCACTTGCCTACCAACAACCTTTAAGCTGCTTACTGGCATATTAGCTGATGCAATACAAGACCACCTGGAAGGAAAGAACTTGCTGCCCCCAGAACAAAAAGGAAACAAACGAAACAGTAGGGGAACAAAAGATCAACTGCTCATAGATAAAATGATCCTTGAGAATTGCAAAAGAAGGAAAACCAACTTGCATGTAGCTTGGATTGATTACAGGAAAGCATTCACTCACTGCCACACAGTTGATACTTCATTGCCTGGAGATAATTGGAGTCAGTGAAAACATCAAGAAATTGGTCAAGAATGCAATGCACACTTGGAAAACAGAATTAATAATCAATGGAGCAGGAATAGGGAAAGTCAACATCCGAAGGGGAATATTCCAAGGAGACTCCCTGTCCCCACTACTCTTCATCATTGCTATGATTCCGCTTTCTATAATTCTGAAGAAAACAGGTCAAGGATATCAGACAGCAAGAAACTCACCAAAAATTTCACACCTTCTATACATGGATGACCTAAAGCTCTATGGAAAATCAAAAGCAGAGATTGAGTCACTACTGAACACAGTGAGAGTCTTTAGCACTGACATTGCAATGGATTTTGGACTAGACAAGTGTGCAACTTTGGAACTCAGTAAAGGTAAACTTGCAACATGCGAGGGTGTGAATATGCCAAATGCCATAGAAATAAAGAGCCTACCAGTGAATGAAAGCTACAAATACTTGGGGATATTGCAAGCAGAGAACATCAAGCATGCAGAAGTCAAAGGCGCAATTAGGAAGGAATATCTTAGAAGGGTAAGAAAAATTTTGAAATCAAAGTTAAATGGAGGAAATACAATAAAGGCAATTAATACTTGGGCATGGTGCCTGTAGTACGCTACACTGCTGGCATAATTAACTGGACACAAGCCGAATTGGACATCCTGGACAGAAAAACAAGGAAAATTATGACCATCAATCGAGCACTGCATCCAAGAAGTGATGTAGACAGACTCTACCTAGCAAGGTCAGAAGGAGGAAGAGGGCTGCTCCACATCAAGCAATCAGTAGAGGAAGAGAAAAGAGGCCTGACAGAATACATCCAAGAAAGTCAAGAGCCAGCATTGAAAGAAGTCCACAAGGCTGAGATGCTGAAAGCCAAAGAATCAAAAGAGTATAGAGTCCAACAGTTTAAAACACGAAAGGAGCAGTGGCTAAACAAGCCACTCCATGGGCAGTACTTTAAGAACATTGAAGGGAAGGTTGACAGCAAGAAAACATGGGAGTGGCTCAGAAGGGGAACTCTAAAGAAGGAAACTGAAGGCCTGATTTTTGCTGCCCAGGAGCAAGCATTAAGGACAAATGCAATAAAGACACGAATTGAAAAGTCCTACAATGACCCAAAGTGCCGACTCTGCAAAGAGGGTGATGAAACCGTGGAGCACATCATCTGCTGTTGTAAGAAAATAGCCCAAACTGACTATCTCGAACGTCACAATAGGCTAGCAGCCTTTGCAAAAAGTACGGCCTGCCCTGTAGCAAGACCTGGTACGAGCACAAGCCAGAGAAGATCACAGAAAATGAAGAAGCAAAAATACTCTGGGACTTTAGAATACAGACAGACAGACACCTGGCACACAACACCCCAGACATAACAGTGGTAGAGAAAAAACATGTTTGGATCATAGATGTTGCAGTGCCAGTTGACAGCAGGGTAGAGGACAAAGAGCTGGAAAAGATCACAAAATACAAGGACCTATGTAATGTATTGTATTGATTGTGAGGTACTGTATTGTTTTAAGAGTCTGCAGCTGTTGCACTGGAATTGGTAATCAGTAGGTGTGTTATATTGAGCACAGCTGCAGAGTGATTTTAGGCTATGTGTGTGTAGCAGCTTTGAAATAAAGCACCATGTTTTGTTCCTCCGACTCCTGATTCTTTGAGACATAACATTAATTGGCTGCATTTGAGGATAAACTTATGACGGAAGTGCCTAGCAAGCTTTCTTTTGTGAAGCAAGGATCTGTGAGTAAATTATGGCTTTTCAAAGGGGGGCAGCTGGAACAGTTTAATTTGGAGTTTCAACTTTGAAAGTGGCAGAGTTATGAGGTCCGGGATTGGAATTTTCTTTATCTTCTGGCAAATGGTGCATAACAGTTACCCAGAAGAGGAAAAAAACAAGCCGTGTTTCTTTGAGCCTCTGTGGTGAAAGGGGTGTTTGACCCTCGGCCTCAGCATTGATAAGTACAGCTTAAGAGACTTCTTATCAAGCAACAACACCGCTTGTAGAGGATACTGACTGCATTAAGGAACCATTTCATCTCCCCAACCGCTCAAGAAATAGCTAGGACGGAGTGTTTTTTTATAAACGCGTGACTCAGGAGGGGGACTGAAAGCATTGCAGATTATATGTTGCAGTCTTCACAGGCGGTTGGCATACTGCAACAATGTAATTTCTCCTCCAATTTGGAAGAAATATTAAAGAAACTTGCCGGAGTCGCATACCATATTTTGATGATGTCTTGATAGTGGGTGCAACTGGAGGAGGAGACCGATGACATCGGGCACGGAAAGTACTGCAGATGCTTCTCAGATGTAGGAAGTTGCAGCTGTTAAAAGCGCGAAAAATGCGTGGTTGTTGTTGGAGTATAGCTAGCATGGTGAGTTTTGGGATACATATTAGGTAGATGCAAGGGGAATCCATACCCGACATCCAGCAAGCAGCTGTGAGGAGCCATCCAGGATGCCCCAGCACCACAAAGTCAAAGCCAAAGAGTTAAGCAGGCATTTTGGGATTAAGCTAAATTCTTTTACCCATTCATTCTTAAAAGCCATAAGGCCATTGAATGAGTTGGAGTGCCACTTGCACCGCTTTATTAGGATAAACGGGCAGTGTGGCAGATGGACAAGTCAGCTACTGAGAAGGCATTCCGAGGATGTCAAAGCCGCATTGTTGTCACTTTCAGAAAGTGTATTGGTTCATCTTTGGATGAGAGGGAAGCACATTAATTTTGACGTGCGATGCCTCCCCGCATGGAGTTGGAGCAAGTGTTGGAGCCATCAATTGGAGGATATGCGGTGGAAGCTCCACCCGCGTGATATTCTAGGACGCTGTCTACAACGGAGCCAAATTCACAGCCGCTAAATTCGATAAGGAGGGCTTTAGCAATAGTGGCTGGGGTTAAGAAGTTTCTATGATTCTACGTGTATGGGCGACCATTTGCCAGTGATTGTTACAGACCATAAGCCGCTGTTGGGATTATTTTCCTCAGAGCTGCCAGACACCACAGATATTGTCCCCTAGAATGCTGCGGTGGGCAATGTTCCTGAATGCATAATGCGATTAAGTGTCTTGCAGCAACCAAGTCGGGAAAAGAAAATTGGTCATGTAGGATGCTGCTTTGAGTAAACGCTTGCCAGTACAAAGGAGGAGGAAGATCATTTCCCCACCTTTTGGAGGTTTTGATGTTGGAATCAAGTTATCAGAGCCTCCAGTGCGTAAGAGGCAGAAATAAAGTGGGCAGAAAGGAGTCCAGCTAAGGACCCGAAAGTGCTTGCCCTCGAGTTTTGAATTGGGCATGGAAGGGTTTGGCCATTAGCAAGTTAGGAGGAAAAATTCAGACCATTTGGAAATGAGGCAGCCACGAGATATCTGTCCACAAGGGGAGTGCCTTTTCACTGTGGGGAAATAGGAGTAGTGGATCCCAGCAGCTTTAAGGATTAGGGTGCTGGAGGTCTTTGCTAAGCATAGTAGGGCACCCCAGAATGAGTGAGAATGAAGGCATTGGCCCTCAGTGAAGTTATGTGTGGTGGCCAAAGATGGATAGTGAAATAGAAGAATGGGTGGCCAGGTGCAGGGAGTGTCAGATAACGCGACCTGCCCCCACCCTCAGGCCCCTACCTATCAATGGGAGTCCACAAAAAAGACCGTGGTCAAAGGGGTACATATTGATTTTGCAGGGCCTTTCCAAGGCCAGGTGTTTCTCCATCGTGAGTGGACTCATATTCCAAATGGCTAGAAGTAGTGCCAAGTAATGTCAATGACATCACAAACAGTTATTAGGGCACTGGGCGTAGAAGTTATTTGGTAAACCCATGGCCTCCCGGATAAACGGTGGTATCGGATAATGGGACAAGCTGCTTGTATCCAAGGAGTTTAGAGTATTCCTGGCCAATGGTGTTATTACGGCCCAGGTTACCTCGGCCCCTTTTCATCCCGACTCTGAATGGGCAGGCAAGAAAGGATAGGTGCGCATTACAACGGAAGGACATGCATTGCAGCCCAATAGTAGAGGGGATTGAGCACCGTCCGGGTTGGCTTAATTTTTTTTGTTAACACAGCAATACAACACCAATCAGCACAGCCACCGAGAGAGTCCCATGGAGTTGCTAATGAATCGAAACTTACAAGCGCTAAGCTGGACCGAACAATGCATCCCGATTCAGTTGATGATCGGCCCACGGAAAGAAGATCAGGGTGTTGAAAGCACCTCGGACATTTGATAGGGATGATCCCCGGTGTATGTCCCAAATTATGGAGAGCAGGGTCCATGTTGGGTCCCAGCAGTTGTAGAGGGCAGGTTCCGACCCAGGGCCTTTTGTCTTATAGGGTGGAAACTGAAGAGGGGCGGGTGATCCGCAGACATGTTGACCAAGTAAGGAAGAGAGTGCCAGGTCCAACAGTAGATCAGGAACCCCAGGTTCCTCGAATCTAGGGCGTTAAGGGGGCAGATGGAGCTGCAGGATGAGGAAGCAGTAAATAGTCCAATTGTCCCAGAGGAACCTGGGGCGTTAAGGGCACAGATGGAGATGCAGGATAAGGAAACAGCAAAGGGTCCAATTGTTTTGCAGAACCAGGAACAAACACAGACTCAGGAGCCAGAGCGGGAGCTGAGACGATCTCAGCGGAAGAGAATCCCACCAGATTATTACAGGAGTTAGGGGGAAGGGGTGTAATGTATTGTATTGATTGTGAGGTACTGTATTGTTTTAAGAGTCTGCAGCTGTTGCACTGGAATTGGTAATCAGTAGGTGTGTTATATTGAGCACAGCTGCAGAGTGATTTTAGGCTATATGTGTGTAGCAGCTTTGAAATAAAGCACCATGTTTTGTTCCTCCGACTCCTGATTCTTTCAGACATAACAGGGGGAAAGGTTTTTGCAAAATTAGATCTAGCGCAGGCATACCAACAGCTGGAAGTGGATGATGCCACTGCAGAAGCCCAGACGATAGTGACTCACAGGGGGGCATTCAGAGTAAAGCGGCTGCAATTTGGAGTGAGCGTAGCTCCTGGGATATTCCAGAGCTTGATGGAAGAAATATTAAGAAACTTGCCGGGAGTCATACCATATTTTGATGATGTCTTGATAGTGGGTGCAACTGAGGAGGAACTGATGACACGGGTACGGAAAGTACTGCAGTGCTTCTCAGATGTAGGGTTGCGCGTTAAGCGCGAAAAATGCGTGTTTGGAGTAGCGCAAGTAGAGTTTTTGGGATACATGGTAGATGCAAGGGGAATCCACCCGACATCAGCAAAGGTGAGGGCCATCCAGGATGCCCCAGCACCACAGTCAAAGCAAGAGTTACAGGCATTTTTGGGATTGCTAAATTTTTACCATTCATTCTTAAAGCTTAAAGCTGGAAAAGATCACAAAATACAAGGACCTACAAATTGAAGTCGAACAATTGTGGCAAAAAAGAACAACAGTAATCCCACTAGTAGTCGGTGCTCTAGGAGGAATCCCAAGAAATCTTGAAAAACATCTGGAAAGCCTAAACTTGGACAGAACATCAGTCCACATGCTGCAGAAAGCAGCACTTCTAGGAACTGCATATATTCTACGCAAATACCTCTAATATCCTAGGTCCTTGGGAAGGACTCGATATTCAGAGATGAATTCCAGACACTTGTGCTGTGCTGTAATGTGAATAATAATAATAATAATAATAATAATAATAATAATAATAATAATAATAATAATAATAATAATAATAATAATAATAATAAAACAACCACCAATAAATTGACCTGCAAGTGCCTCCTGTGCAATAACCATGGGTGGTTTGTAATGTGATTCATTAAACTCCGAATGCCAGTGTCTGCTTTGGCTGCCAATGGAGGTCGCTACAGGCGGGAAAGGGACATATGAATAGGGCTGCATCAACAGTGCGATCCTAAGCAAAGTTACATTCTTCTAAGTCCATTGTCTTCAAGGGACTTAAAATGATGTAACTCTGTTTCGGATGGTGCCATGAGAGGCTAATGCACAAGTTGGCAAGTATGGGTAAAATTCTACAAATATTTCAGAGATCCTTTTTCAAGTACATTACTAACCCCTTTATTTTTGCATGCAAATGGTTCTCCAATGCCAAATTAGAATAGAATCCTAGAGGTAATGGACAAGGTCTAAATCAATATCTATGATGTGTGTCACAAAAATGAATACTTGAAGATGGAGCAGGAGCTGGAAGTCACCAAAGCAGGTGGGTTCCCTTCCCCCCTGGCTAAATAGAACCCTTGGTGTCCATTAACAGTGGACTGACTAATGCTGAGCTGTAATAAAACATCCGCACAATCAATATTGCATTAATGGCCGTAAGCCGTATGTTAATTAGGTCGGCAATCCAAAGGCCTGAAAGGGGTTTCGGCTGAAAGCTAGCCACGAGCTCCATTTTTAACAAACCCTTCCACTATCACCCACTCAGTGGTGAGTCAACTTCACTTGCGTTGGAAGACACTGCAGGATTTCCTTTAGAAAGTTTATTAGCTGTGACAGACACACCCTTATGGAAAAAAAACTCATAATGACTGATTTTTCAGGTCTTCATCTGGCACATTCTTTATCATTTGTCTATTAGGAGGGGTTCTGGATCTGTGGCAGGGGATTTGCTCTGCATGCAGAAGGCATGCGGTTCAGTCCCTCTGCGTTGGAACCTGGTGAGCCACTGCCAGACATTACTAAGCGAGAAGGATAAATGGTCTTACTTAGGGGCATGACCAGTGGTGGGATCCAAAAATTTTAATAACAGATTCCGATGGTGGTGGGATTCAAACAGTGGGGCCGCGGCACACACGCACTTCCAGTCCCTATTGGGCAGGGAGGTTGCTTTAGTAACTCCTTCTTGGCACTCAGAAAAAATTAGTAACCACTTCTAGAGAAGTGGTGAGAACTGGTTGGATCCCACCTCTGGGCATGACGCTGTATTATACTGAGAAGAAGAAGAGTTGGGTTTACATCCCCCCTTTCTTTCCTGCAAGGAGACTCAAAGGGGCTTACAGACTCCTTTCCCTTCCCCCTTCACAACAAACACCCTGTGAGGTAGGTGGGGCTGAAAGAGCTTCAAAGAATTGTGACTAGCCCAAGGTCACCCAGCTGGCATGTGTTGGAGTACACAAGCTAATCTAGTTCACCAGATAAGCCTCCTCAGCTCAAGTGGCAGAGTGGGGAATCAAACCTGGTTCTCCAGATTAGAGTGCACCTGCTCTTAATCACTACACCACGCTGGCTCACTGAGCCAGACACTTGATCGATCAAAGCTCAAACATCTCTACTGTGATTGGCAGCAGCTCTCATGGGTCTTGGAAGAGGTCTTTCACATCACCGGGTCTATCCTAACTGGAGATGCTAAGGCCCCTTCCGCACATGAAGAATAATGCACTTTCGATCCACTTTCACAATTGTTTGCAAGTGGACTTTGCTATTCCGCACAACTGCAAAGTGCATAGAAAGTGAATTGAAAGTGCATTATTCTGCATGTGTGGAAGGGGCCCTTGGACTGAACCTTGGAACCTCTGCATGCAAAGCAGACGCCCAACTACTGAGCCTCTTACTTAAGTTGCCTTACACTGACCAAACAACTGTTTTGAGCTCCTTGGACCTTTTCCTTTTTTGTCATGTAATCCTGGATGTCTTGAGAACCATCTGAGGTGATCCAGACACAAATTGCATTGTGCTCTAATTTGCCCTTTCCCAGTGGTTTGAAAATTTGATGTGGTTACTTGAAGACAAAATGGAAGCATCCTCCCCTTTTAACCATTCTTTGTTCCTGGGACATCTAAAAAGTCCTCGTTTCTGAGAGCAAAGATGCCGGAGGCCTCAGAACTGAACAGACAACTGCTGCCTAAGAAAATGCTCTGCCTACATGTGTACTCAAAAGACACATCATTTTTTAAAAAAACTGCTCAGCTGGTTGTGGTTCTTGTGGTAGAGGCAGTGGAATCTTCTGCCCAAAGTCAAAGACATTTTTCTTTTGACTCTAATAATTTCAGTTGTGCCCTGGTTCAAATTAAGCCAAGCTGTGCAATGCTTAGTAAATTCAAGGAAAAGAGACATAGGAGGCATCTTTTTCTTGGACTGGAATGTCCACTTGTCCTTGGAATGTTAAATAGCAAAAGGTGAAGTTGCGTGGATGTGGGAACATGAAGCGATCCAGTCTTTTTGAGAGGCAATAATGTCCCTGCCACAGGTTTTTGCCTTGTCAATGGAAAGAGAATGATGATAATGTATCATCATTCTTTTCTCCCCAATGGGAATTCAGAGGTGCTTAAAACACCCTTCCCTTCTTCCTCATTTTATCCTCACAATCACCACCACCACCTTGGGAGTTAAGTTTAGACTGAGAGAGATTGACTGATTTAAGGTCATCCACCGCTGTTCCATTGCAAAGAGGTTCTAACCTGCTGGATCTCTCATCTTATTCTGCCACTTGAAGAAAATAGGTGTAAAAGACACCTGGGTTCATTTGAGAATGTGTGTTGCTCTAAAGACAGGAACTGTAAATCATGATTAGACTTTCAAGATCCGTCTACTGAGGTTCAGAAGTGTTAGCCTACAAACATATATTCTTTGAAAATACTTCGCTTCCTCTTAAAATGTTGTTTGAATAGGTGATGGTCCTTGACTACGGCACATGGTATAAGCAAACTTGCGCACGTTAAGCGCAACTTGGGCCTGTCTGAATTGGAGATCGCTTGGGAATCATGGCTATCCTACCTTGAGTTCCAAGATGAAAGAAATACAGGATATACATCTGAAAATACGAACCATCAGATGGGTTCTTCAGAGAAAAGGCTGTCATGTTTTAAATGAAAAGTCCTTTCAACTCTTCATGCAATGAAAAAAATTGTAGGTGGAATTATGAGTCACTCCCTCTTGGGCTGACTGTCCACATCTGCTATACATCTGCAGCCAGATTCCCTATTCCCGTCTCTCAAATGCTGGAGGGTTTTGGAGACCAACAAGCAGAAGTTGAGGGGAAATGTATGTCCCTCCTGCTCAGCCAAAGGAAAAACCCGGAGAGTTAATGAAGCCTGCAAAGAACATCCAACTACCTACCAGGATCTTTGGGTTCGAAACATTTTGAAGGAAAAAAATTGGAACCAATGACATTCTACTTCCTGTGAAACAAGCCTCACTATGATAATAATATCCATTGGTTTCAGCTGGAAACAGATTACTAGTTCTAACTTTCCCCACTGGGATGAAACACTCAGGGATTGTACTCATAACCTAGGGTAACCTCCTTACCCAACTTTAGGCAGATCAGAGAAATTTCAAACACATATTTACTGTCATGAAGTAACATAATCTTATCAGGTTGCCCCATGTTGCCCTAATTCCCACCCTTGCTCACTGGAGCAGTAGAGGCAGAACAAAGTAGAGGGAACAGCACTGTGCAATGCTCTAGAAATTCTCCAGATCTCTATGGTTTTTACCACAGAGTTCTGGGGAGATTTCTAGAGAACAGTAATGATTAGGACTAGCGAAGTATTCAGCAGAAGGCCATTCTATCTATAATGCTGTTCAAAATAGCAAAGTGTTTTCATAGCTTGCTGCGTTTGCCAGTCTGAGGTGGGGGAAGATGTTCCCTTAGATGGGACCCCTTCCTTAGCTAGTGGTCAGATATCCTCTCGCACTGAGGATACCCCTCGGGGAGGTGGGGGGCTCCTTGTAGTGGGTGATTCGATCATCAGGAATATAGAGAGTTGGGTTTGTGACAGGCGTGATGACCGCATGGTGACTTGCCTGCCTGGTGCGAAGGTTGCAGATGTCACGCTACGTCTAGATAGGCTGTTAGACAGTGCTGGGGTGGAGTCAGCAGTTGTGGTCCACATTGGTACCAATGACATTGGGAAATGTAGTCGGGAGGTTCTGGAAGCTAAATTTAGGCTGCTAGGAAAAAGGTTAAAATCCAGGACCCCCAAGGTGGCATTCTCTGAAATGTTACCTGTTCCATGGTAGGGCGAAAGCTAGGCAAGCTGAGATACAGGGTCTCAATGCAAGTGGATGAGAAGGTGGTGCAAGGCAGAGGGTTTCAGATTGTCAGGAACTGGGGAACCTTTGGATAAGCAAGCAGGCCTGTACAAAAGGGACGGCTTCATCTTAACCAAAGAGGAACCAGGCTGCTGGCCAACATTAAAAAAAGGTGGCAGAACAGTTTAAACTGATCCCTGGGAAGCAGGCAGGAGCTGAGGTGACTTCGGTTGGGAATACAGAGTCCATGGGGATGCAGACAGAGAAGGAGGTTTTTTTAAATCAACCACATACAAGTGAGGAACATAGCAATGTGATAAGTGATAGTGTCTACAAAAGGCTAGAGGGCAAAACACATAAATCCCAGGTTAGGGACAGAGACAGAGTATACAAGTGTCTCTATGCTAATAGTAGAAGCATTCGACCTAAAATGGGGGAGCTGGAGTACAGAGTTTTGAAGGAGGACATTGATATAGTGGGCATCACAGAGACATGGTGGAATGAGGAGAACCAGTGAGATGCTGTTATCCCAGGTTACAGGCTCTACAGGAAGGATAGGACAGGGCGTATTGGGGGTGGGGTGGCCCTCTACATCAAAGAGAGCATAGTGTCACATAAAAAAGACAATGCAAGGGGAGCTGATTCCTCTACAGAAGCACTGTGGATATCAATACCAGGGGTGAAGCATAGTTCGATATTGGGAATATATTATCGTCCCCCTGACCAAAGCGCAAAAGAGGATTCTGAGATGGAAAAAGAAATTAGAGAGGCCAACAAAAGCAAAAATGCAGTGGTAATGGGCGATTTTAACTATCTCATATAAACTGGAAAAATACATGTTCAGGTCATATTAAGGCGATAACATTCTTGGATATGCTAAATGACTGGGGCTTAGAGCAGATGGTTGTAGAACCAACCAGGGGAGAGGTGATCCTAGATCTCATTCTATGTGGGACCCAGGACCTGGTGCGGGAAGTCAGTGTTGTTGAGCCAATAGGGAACAGCGACCACAATGCTGTCAGATTCAGTAGCTCTGCATGCTAACAAGTGACAACTACTAATGTAGTTACCTTTGCCTTTAGAAAGGGAAATTCTCAAAGATGAGGGGATAGTGCGCGGGAAGCTGAAAGGGAAAATCAAGAGAGTCAAAATGTCCAAGATGCTTGGAGGTTATTTAAAAACACAGTCTTAAAAGCTCAGCTGGAATGTGTTCCACAGGTTAGAAAAAGGCAGCACCCAGTCCAAAAGAAAGCCACCATGGTTAACAAGGGACGTTGAGGAAATTATTAGGGAAAAAAAGACGTCTTTTAGAAAATGGAAGTCCAACTTAACTGATAAAGAATACAGAGAGAACACAAATGGTGGCAAAAGAGAAGCAAGTTAGCTGTAAGGGAGGCAAAAAAGGATTATGAGGAACGCATGGCTGTGAACATCAAAACCAGCAACAAACAGTTTTTCAAGTACATCAAAAGCAGGAAGCGGTAGGCCCGTTAGATGACAAAGGAACAAAGGGTGTGCTAAAAGATGACAGGGAGATTGCAGAAAAGCTGAATGAATTCTTTGCATCTGTCTTCACCCAAGAGGAGGTGAGGAAAATTCCTGCACCTGAACCAAGCTTCTTAGGAGGCAAATCTGAGGAACTAACGAAGATAGTGGTAGACAAGGAAGAAGTTCTGGCAGCCATTGATAAACTAAATGCTACCAAATCCCCTGGCCCAGATTGCATTCACCCAAGAGTTCTTAAAGAGCTCAAGCATGAAATTGCTGATGTTCTCACTTTAATATGCAACTTATCCTTGAAATCAGGCCCCATCCCTGAAGACTGGAAGATGGCCAATGTCACACCAATCTTTAAGAAAGGATCTAGGGGGGACCCGGGAAATTACAGGCCAGTCAGTTTGACATCTGTTCCTGGTAAATTAGTAGAATCTGTCATTAAAGATAAAATTATAAAACATGTACAAAAGCAAGACCTGCTGAGAAAGAGTCAGCATGGCTTTTGCAGAGGCAAATCCTGTCTTACAAACTTACTAGAGTTCTTTGAGGATGTAAATAGGCATGTGGATAAGGGGGGGAACCAGTGGACATTGTCTACTTGGATTTCCAAAAGGCTTTTGACAAAGTTCCTCACCAGAGACTGTTGAGAAAACTCAGCAATGAAGGAATAAGAGGGGAAGTCCTCCTATGGATTAAAAACTGGTTGAGGAACAGGAAGCAAGAGTGGGTGTAAATGGGAAATTCTCACAATGGAGAGATGTGGGGAGTGGTGTCCCCCAAGGATCCGTATTGGGACCAGTGCTCTTTAACCTATTCATAAATGACCTGGAAGTAGGGGTGGGTAGCGTGGTGGCCAAGTTTGCAGATGATACCAAATTATGTAGGGTGGTGAGAACCACAAAGGGAGCTCCAAGCGGACCTTGATAAATTAGGTGAGTGGGCTAAGAAATGGCAAATGCAGTTCAATGTAGCAAAATGCAAAGTGATGCACATAGGGGCAAAAAATCCAAACTTCACATACATGCTACAGGGGTCAGTGCTATCAGTCACAGACCAGGAAAGGGATTTAGGCGTCTTAGTTGATAGTTCCATGGGAATGTCAACTCAATGTATGGCAGCTGTGAAAAAGGCAAACTCTATGCTGGGGATAATTAGGAAAGGAATTGATAATAAAACTGCAAAGATTGTCATGCCCTTATATAAAGCCATGGTGCGACTCAAGCACTTGGAGTACCTGTGTTCAGTTCTGGTCACCACATCTCCAAAAAAAGGATATTGAAGAGATTGAAAAGTGCAGAGAAGGGCAACGAGGATGATTGAGGGACTGGAGCACCTTCCTTATGAGGAAAGGCTGCAGCGTTTGGGACTCTTTAGTTTGGAGAGGAGACGTCTGAGGGGGGATATGATTGAAGTCTATAAAATTATGCATGGGGTAGAAAATGTTGACAGAGAAAAATTTCTCTCTTTCTCACAATACTAGAACCAGGGGGCATTCATTGAAAATGCTGGGGGGAAGAATTAGAACTAATAAAAGGAAACACTTCTTCACGCAACGTGTGATTGGTGTTTGGAATATGCTGCCACAGGAGGTGGTGATGGCCACTAACCTGGATAGCTTTAAAAGGGGCTTGGACAGATTTATGGAGGAGAAGTTGATTTATGGCTACCAATCTTGATCCTCTTTGATCTGAGATTGCAAATGCCTTAGCAGACCAGGTGCTCGGGAGCAACAGCCGCAGAAGGCCATTGCTTTCACATCCTACATGTGAACTCCCAAAGGCACCTGGTGGGCCACTGCGAGTAGCAGAGAGCTGGACTAGATGGACTCTGGTCTGATCCAGCTGGCTTGTTCTTATGTTCTTATGTTCTTATGTTAACTTGATACTGAATTATCCAGTTGCAGAGGATTATTTACATCTACTGAAGATGTAATCTATGAAAACACTTTGCTATTGCGAACGGCTTTATAGATAGAATGGCCTTCTGCGGAATACTTCGTATTCCAAAGAAGAAGTACAGCATCACTCTAGTTCCCCACCATTATAATCAACACTGCTTATTAAGAGAATTGTTTGATTCATACATGTTTTGTGTACTTTTGTATGGTGGAAGGTTTTGTGTTTATACTGTTCTAGATGATCAAGGCACCTTAATTACTTTTTCACTTCACTAAGTAAATTTTCACCTCACTAAGTAAAGGAGCAGCAGTGGCGTAGGAGGTTAAGAGCTTGTGTACCTAATCTGGAGGAACGGGGTTTGATTCTCCGCTCTGCCGCCTGAGCTGTGGAGGCTTATCTGGGGAATTCAGATTAGCCTGTACACTCCCACACACGCCAGCTGGGTGACCTTGGGCTAGTCACAGTTCTTCTGAGCTCTCTCAGCCCCACCCACCTCACAGGGTGTTTGTTGTGAGGGGGGAAGGGCAAGGAGATTGTAAGCCCCTTTGAGTCTCCCGCAGGAGAGAAAGGGGGGATATAAATCCAAACTCTTCTCCTTTTTCTAATTGGTTTAGTTCAACACAGGTGTGTTGTTGTATGGGTGTCAATTGTAGTAGCAGTAGGACTGGCGGAGATTTCTCGAGAGTCATGAGATGATATTTCTCCACTTTTTGCCCTTAAATGCTCCTGCCCACATACTTTTCCCATGAACTGTATGAGACCCAACTTTTACATGCTGGTGCTGGTCACACCTTTCAGTCTCTGGATGAACAGTACAATGTTTCTCTAGACTCAGAGCTCAGCAATCTCATGTATCAGTGCTTGGGGGGAGGGGTAATTTTGCAATCTTTTATCTATGCTTGGGCCCCCAGCTTCTACTTTCCTAGTACTATCCAAGCCATCCCCTACAATTCATAGTTGGCGAGCCTTCAGGAATTTAAACAAACATTTGCAGATGCCAAATAGGCCTCTTTTATGTGTGGAGGAGAAGCCCAACAAAAGAATTATATTTTCAATTGACAGAAAATCCAAGGATAATAACGAGCTGGACGGCCTCCCAGTCTCTGGTTTCCTTTCTTTCAGAAAGCACCTCTTGTTAGGTCAGCGCTGAAGGATGAGCAGGTGGTCAGTTACAAACCAAATATCCGAGACAAATAGGCCAATGCGCTGTTTACTAACACTGAAGCAACCGGGCCTGGAACAGGAAGGAATACGCATTTGAAAGAGCTCGGTGGGGATGGGATGCCATAAAGTCTCCTGTAAAAAAAATCCTGCCATTTCATACAGGAGATCTCATCCAGACCCCACTTGGAGGGGGGAAACCCTATTTGCGAGCCTCATTTAGTCTTGCCCTCATCATAACTGTCCCATGCTTTTTTGAAATCTGTAAACCTTTTAAACCTTTCACAACACACCAGCTCATTTCATTTTAAGGTGTTTGATAACACTATATAGTTCCTTCACATCAGCATGGCATAGCTAAGTTGACAGGAAGTAGCTGACAGGAAGCGGACCTGGGAGACCCATTGAAAGTCAGGAAGCTGTTGCTAGTTTTCTGAGATATCAGGTTGAGCAGTTCTCAGGATGCTTCATCACTCTCCACGCATTTAAGCGCCAGTCGTCCTCTGGACTAAATCCTGGCTCAAAAGCCTGGGTCATATATGCAGATAATGGAATACAATGTCTTTATGTGCAGTTACTGTAATACCTTGTGCCAGAAAGTATGAACACTAGTTGAAAAGGAATGCATCTGAAGTTGTGAGGAAGGGTAAGAGAAGTTCTCCCTGTGGTGCTGGATTTGTAATAACTTAGATGGTCATTGAAATGTTCACTTTTGTGAGGCCCATACACAGGAAGGAACATGTTACTTTGAAATTCACAGGAAAGTCAGATGTTCTTTAGAATGCTGAAACAAATGATATGAATACTATGAACAATAAATAGAGACTTATCAGGCCGGGGGGTAGGGGGAGTGGCGCTCTCCAGCAACTTTAGGACATTGTTGGCAATGCAGTGACATTACTTTCTGAACAACCTGGAAAAGATGTCATCATATAGGGATGACGCTCTAGCATTCACCTCACACTCTATAGTTTAACCATAGAGCAGAGGACTCCAACATGGTGCCTGCCACCACCTTTCCTAGCACCCATGAAGTGTTTTCAGAAAGTGGGTGGAGCCAGCTAAGACTTTTTATCAGCATGTATTTTAAATGGCCACTGAAGATCTGATTGGTTATGCCAAATGTTAAAAAAATTGCTTTGACAGCAGCTGCTACCACAGCACAAAGATCTTTGCTGTGTGACTGTAGGTAAGCTGTATGTATGCAAGACAATATTTTTAAACAATATGTGCATTTAGCAGGCTTCTTGTTAAACAGAGGATCTGATTGAAATCTTGAAGAGTTACTGTTAGAGTTATGCATGACCTCACTTCTTATTTTGTGGTTGGTTCCGTTACCTTGTGTCAGAATTGCAACGGCATCCACAGGCTCAAAAAGTTTGGGGACTCTGTAGCTCATGCATGCATCGGAACCATCGCTTGATATTAGAGTCTTCCATTGATGCCTGTGAAAAAACCGATCCTCAAACTGGTTCCAAACAAGCTTCTTCCTTCAAATCTAACTGTGTCTCACACAAAGAAGCCTTAAATCACCTTTGAGACTCTCTAGCTAAACATCTGTTGTAAATGCCAAGTTAAAAAAAATTGAGATACATTTGTAATGTAAATGACCCCTTTGGCCAGAGCAAGTTTTACATTTGAATTGCAAAGCCACAGAACAAGAGCTGCCTCCATATCTGGGGATGGCATCAAAGCTCCGTTTGAAAATTTGTCTCAGTGTTTTAAGGGCTGCACTTGACTCCAGTCTCCTGCAGTACCCAGATAGCAAAGATATTGAAAATGTTCTTTATTGACTAAAACCCTCGCACATTGATCAATGTTTAAATATCTTTCCCCGCAGGAAAAGATAAACAAAAACTAATCCAGCTTTGGAGAGTTGTAGCTTGCGAGTCATAATAGCTTGAGTAATGTTTTCAATGTACTATTGTGCAGCAGTGGCTTCAAAAGGGGTAATTGGTTCTCTTGCCAACAGGAAGAAAAAAAAAATCAGGCAATCATATGAACATCACATGTAGGTAGAGAGAATCTTCAGATGTGTTAGCAATTTGGGCTCAAGGAAGAACAGATTTTAACAACTGTATTTGTATGCTCTTCATTTTTTCCCCAAAAGAGGCTTGTCTATATTTGTGCCTGAATGGTACACTTTTTGAAATGTAAGGACATTTATAAACCAGCGGAGTTTATTAGAAGACAATATAATTAAATGAACTCCACCTCCACCCCATAGAATCATAGAATCATTGGCCCTTTCTGCATGTGCCAAAAGCAACGATTTGGTGGGGACCCTTTGCACAGGCGCCACTGCCAAATAGCTGCAGCGGCACTCTGTTCCTGCCAAAACGGTGTTTTTTTTAGCAAACGCCGGCTTCCATTTAGTGCCATGCAAACAGCACCGGGTGGAAGCCGGCGTTTCTCCCCCAGCCCTCCCAAACGTTGCTTACCTCCGGTCTCCTGTCGCATTGTGGAGGCCAGGAGACACATCTCCTGGCCTCTGACTCCAGGGTGATTGCTCTGGCCAGGGGGGCATGTCCCCTGGCCTCCACAACATGATGGAAGGAGACGAGAGGTAAGCAACGTTTGGGAGCGGCGCAGCCTGTGTGAAGGCTGCGTCGCAGGCGGTGAACCCAGTGGGATGGTCCCACACCCAGCGAACAGCGATGAACTCCCTCAAGCTGGCCATGAGGAAAGGGCCATAGCTTTGGAAGATACCCCAAGGGCCGTCAAGGTCAACACCCAGCAATGCAGGGACACAGTTTCATAAAATCATAACAAGAATGAGCTTTAGGGAGCTAAGTTTTATAGTGAGCATGTTCTTCCAGCAGGTAGCTCTAGAAATTTATTTATTTATTTAAAATATTTATTATCAGCTTATAATCTCCCCTCTTTATTTTACCTTCAGAACAAATCTATAAGGTAGGTAAGGCTGAAACAGAATCCCTGGCCCAAGATCCTCCACTGAGTGTCCACGGCATACAAAGGACTGGAGAAATATTTCTACCAAATAAAGGGAATTTCCAAAAGGAGATCACACTTATACTATGAGATTTCTAAAGCTGGGGAAGAGGCCAGAGATTCTCATCAATAATCAAATCCTCTCTAACAGATGCTTTTTGTACTCCTTTGTTATTATGTGAAAAATTATAACTTTGAGAGCCTAGCAAAATGCTGTGTGTTAACTGAACAGCCTTATTCCATTCAAGAAAGCTAATAAAAGTTACTGTTTTTCCTTTACTTCTAGATTCATCTGGAATTATTGTTTTCAGAAGCCACTTAAGAACTGTCTGCCAGGTGGAGGTTTGCATGAAGACTACACTGGTCAAAGTCTACAGTAAAACCCTAGCTTTGGGCCAATCACTTCCTCTCTTCCTAACTTACCTCATAAGGTTGCTGAAGATAAAACAGAGGAAGTAGAGAAGAACCATGTATATTAACCTGAGATCTTTGAAGGAATGACAGTATAAAATTATACTGAATAAAGAGCTCTAGGGTGGCCACTGATGGAACTCAAAAACAACAGGACACGCTTAACAGTATTTGGGGTATGTTCTGGTCACTACATGGTTTTGTAGGAAGTTTGCTGCAAAAGGCTGCCTCTACTTCATCGTTGGTTTCAGAAGGGAAGGTGTTCCCAGTTTGGAAATGTCTGAATTAATGGAGGAATCTAGCCCATCCTGAACGCATCTTAACTAATTTATGCAATACACATTGAAATAAAGGACATCACAAAAACGTACAACACCCCCACTTGGGTTTTTACTTTGTTTAAAGTTGTTTCTGGGATAAATGTGGTAGAATTTAATGAGCTCTTTTATTAACAGTGATGACGGTTTTTCCAGTTATTACTAACATGCTACTATTTTTATTATTCTTTTAGTTTGTTATTAAACATTTGGAATACAGCCACTAATCAAGAGCAGTGACAACGAAAGTGGGTCCGTGGGAGTACTAGGAGAGGAAAATAGTTGCTTTCTCTTTTGTATTTTGCCAACACTTTCCAAAATTGGGTGAGAGACAGGCCTGGTTAACATGGAAACCTTAAAAATCTTCCAGAAGCCTCCAGTCTGCTTGCCACTCGGAGCAACAGGGCTTTCAGTAGTTAACTGGGATATTTTGCCAACTAAAAGAACCTGAAACTATTGTAGATATCCTATTGCACTGCCATTGTATGCTCAGCTGCATTCTCAATTGATTTATCCCCTTCTGCAAGCCCCAACAAGATTGGATGATTGAAATATTAAATTTCTTTTAGCTGATTACAGTCCTGAGGTTACTGCGAAAGTAGCAGAATTTTTTAGCAATTGTGTCTTCAAAAAAGAGTTTATAGGATGTGTGATATCAATAAATTAATTTTATGGTGACAACATTATTTTATCCCTTTTTTGAATACCAATAAAAGTGTTGATTGATTGATTGGTTGATTTATTGATGATTGATTGATAGAGTTACCTGGTATCAGTCTTTCCTTACCATCCACCTCTGTCGAAATGCCAGCTTTGCCTTCATTGACTCATTTCTTAGCACTCTGCCTAAAACTAAACTTTATTGCATGAAAAAGAAAATCTGAATTCTTCCCCTCCCCCCCACAAAAAATTACTAGACCATCAGCTTTATTGGTAGATGGAGTCGCAGAAAATATTTCTATTCTATCATTCCATAAAACATCCTTGGTGGCACATATTAGAATACAACAATATGAGGAGATGCAATGTAAATAAATAAATACAATTATAAATAAATGTAAATGACACATAAATATAAAGAAAAAAAAATCATAGGAACAAGATCAATGAAATAAACCCCATTTATTTATCTATTTGTACATAAAGCCCAGAATTCCTTATTTTTCTTAGATACTGGCAAAGACAGACAGACAGACAGACAGACAGAGAGAGAGAGAGAGAGGTAGGTAGGTAGGTAGGTAGGTAGGTAGGTAGGTAGGTAGGTAGGTAGATAGATAGATAGATAGATAGATAGATAGATAGATAGATAGATAGATAGATAGATAGATAGATAGATAGACTGTGTTTCCCCGCAAATAAGACAGTGTCTTATATTAATTTTTGCTCCCAAAGATGTGCTATGTCTTATTTTCAGGGGATGTCTTATTTTTCTGTGTTCTGTTCGTCAGGCATGCTTCCAAACAAAAACTTTGCTACATATTACTTTCGGGGGATGCCTTATATTTCGCACTTCAGCAAAACCTCTACTACGCCTTATTTTCAGGGGATGTCTTATATTCGGCGAAACAGGGTACACACCTTGTATATTATTGTTTTGCCAATTGGAGGATGCATACACAAACTTCCTGGTCTGAATAAAAAATGGTAGTTTATGGTCCTTGTTTGTGTGTATTACACTGACCTCTGAAGAAGATCTTTTTCGGATACGTTAGGCCTTTTTTGGCATTGGATATATGAAACCATTCTTCCCTATTTAAGTGTTCTAAACTGGAAGCGTGTGTCTATTGAGTATACACTTAATTTCGGTGGTTTTTAATTTTACTTATTCGGCGCTGTGTAATATATGTTTAAAATCTCCCTCCCCCACCCCCACCCTGCCCTTTTCTCCCAACCTTTTGGTTCACAGCTTGTTTTGCAGATTCGGTTTTGTTTCCCTTTAGTTTGTTGGCTTTACCCAGCTGATCAGCTGTAATTTGGGGCTGAAGGCCTGTCAACTTCTCCGTTTTGCAGAAGGCTTGTCCCCCAAGCGATCAGGGGCGGTCAGCTTTGTGGTGACTAGCACAGGTTTGTTGGGTGTATTTTCATTTCTAAGACACAGATGCTCATCCGGGCAGAGGGGGTCCTTGGGCAGCCCACCACTCAGGTGAGTGGCAGTGGCTTGGGAATAGAAGTCTCATGATACCTGGGAACAAGGCTAGGGAGAAGGTGGCTTATCCTGGTCCGAAACCAGTAAGTTATTCCAGTTCAAGAACAGCCCTTTGAATTGCACCCAGAAACATATTGAATGCCAATTACAATAATTTGGAACAGACATTATATCCTCAATGTGGTCTGTTTGTGGTAAACATGCTTGCTGCAGCATTTTGGACCAGATTCAGTTTCCAAGAGGTTTTAATGGCAGGCCTATGAAGAATGTGTTACAATAATAGTCTAATTTTTATGTAACGAAAACATGGACAAATGCAGAGAAATTATGGCCGGCAAAGGGTGCTTTGAGCCATGGATACCACCTGACCATCCAAAGATCAGACCAGTTTTTAAAAATACCTCCCACAACTGAGACTGATCTTTTCATGGGAGTGTTGCCCTGTCCAGCACAGGCAAATAAATTGCTATCCAAGTTCAAAGAACACCCAACAGCCCTTTCATTTTCTTCAGATTCCACTCAAGCTTATTAACTGTGTGGGGATGTGTGCCTTTGAGAATTTGAATTTATAGGCAGAGTTAAGAGACCCAGGAAAAGAAGTTGCAGTTAGAACTAGAACTAGGGGGCGTTCATTGAAAATGCTGGGGGGAAGAATTAGGACTAATAAAAGGAAACACTTCTTCACGCAACGTGTGATTGGTGTTTGGAATATGTTGCCACAGGAGGTGGTGATGGCCACTAACCTGGATAGCTTTAAAAAGGGCTTGGACAGATTTATGGAGGAGAAGTCGATGTATGGCTACCAATCTTGCTCCTCCTTGATCTGAGATTGCAAATGCCTTAGCAGACCAGGTGCTCAGGAGCAGCAGCAGCAGCAGCAGAAGGCCATTGCTTTCACATCCTGCAGGTGAGCTCCCAAAGGCACCTGGTGGGCCACTGCGAGTAGCAGAGTGCTGGACTAGATTGACTCTGGTCTGATCCAGCAGGCTAGTTCTTATGTTCTTATGTTCTTATGTTAGTACTGCGACCTGGGAGAGTTAAGACTGACAGCTTCTGACAGCTGTTCACTGTTCTAATAGTTTATATTGTTAGTTGTAAATTAATCTGTTTAAAACCACTATGGTCGTCCTGCCAACCATCTCGACAAACTGTCTTCCAGACTATTACGACCTCCGGGTGCCAGTTCATCATATTCATTGCCATGTTGGACTTGTACGCATAAAGCTACTCTATGAGGAATCAGACCGTTAGTTCATCTAGGTCAGTTTTGTCTGCTCAGGGGCCAATTACCTGTCCACGCTGGGGTGTGCGGTGGGACCGGAAGTGTGTCAGGGCAGGTCTTGTCCCAGCGCACTTCCACTTTGAAGTGCACCAAGAGAGGCGATGCGCTGGTGCAAAAAAAAAAATTGTCCTGACAGTCTTTGTGACACACATTTGAGGTGCGTCAAGCAAGATTTCTTGTTCCAATAAATTTCCTTTTGCCCCGCATGTGCTTCTCACTTTCTACGGGGAAAGCGACAGCAATTCTGGCTTGACTTTTCACGCCAGAGCGGGGCAAGGATGGGGAACAATTGGCTGTGGGTAATCAGTGAGGTAGATAGATAGATAGATATTTATTATTACGGCCTTTTGGCCAGCCAATAGTTTAAAATCAGAGTACATGTGAATACATAGCACTCCACTTATACAAAAATATAATATAAATTAAAATCCATTATAAAATCTATTAATAAATAACATTAGCTTCAGGCATTATTACAGTCCTCATCACACAGTGCGGCTCTTTGTTTTAATAAGGAACTACGCTTGTTGTGTACCAGTATGCAAAATTTAGCTACCTTCTGTGAGATGGCAGAAACACGATCTTCTAATAATATTCTTACAGAATTCGTATCCGAGTTATCTATGAATGGATATACATGGCAAGGTTAACAATGGTTGGATCAACAGCTTCCTTTCACCTTCATGTAACTTGCAATGCAGTAAGATATGTGACATTGGAGTCTACTTCCCTGAGCCGCACACACAGGTTCTCCTGTGCCTTGGAATGTTTTGGAATCGTCCCATCAGATTAGCTGATGGGAAGGAAAAAGCCCATCGGCTTCTTGCTGATGTTATTACGGATAGATAAGGTGCAGCTGAAATACCTATCCATGATTTTAGTGGTTTATATAGGACAGGTAGCCGGGGGAAATCTGTTTGCAACTCAATGTCAGTAAGACGTTGGTGGACCATACCCATTGCTCTGCTACTTCCAATCTCCAAAAGTTGCATTGGATCAAGACCACACTGTCTAAGTTTTGATGTAATCTTTTCTAGCCATCCAGGGTAGGGTGTTGCTGCCAATAATGAAGGCATTAATCCCACTAAGGGACAGGAAAGTACTTTAAGCCAGTATTTGCTGGTTAATTTCCAAAAGATGGTCTCGACTTTGGCCATCCCTGCTTCTTGCCTTAATACCACATTGGCTGTACATTTCGATTGTATTAAACAAGTATCTCAGAAAAATCGATAGGACTCTCTCCAAAGGCACAAAATCTGAAATCATTGCCAACGGAGCACCATAGGTCAATTGGGCTAAGGCTTTGGCCTCAAACAGTCTAACTGCACTTGGGATGAATCCATTCCCCTGTGAGCGAAAAAACCTCAAGATTGCCTGTGAACTTCTTTGAGCTGATTGAATAACTGATTGTACATGGGCTGTGGGCTTCCCATTGTATGGGTACACCACTCCTAGATATTTGAAACATTTTGTTTGCTCTATCTGTTGCCCTTTCAGCTGCCATTTAGATCTCTTGAGTTTAGTGTTGAAGTGCACTATCTTAGTCTTGGTATAATTGATGTTTAACAGTTCTTCTGTGCACTTTTGGTCAAAATCCTCAGTGCTCTCTTCAGTCCCACCTTGCAAGAGATAATACCACTGCATCATCTGCATACATAAGAATGGCTATTCTTTTATTGGGGGTAAGGGAAGGTCGTGGGTATCTGCCCCTTGAAATGCAGTTATAAGTGTATTAACATAGATGTTAAATAAATGAGGAGCTAGGAGACACCCTTGCCTCACCTTTCTGGGTAGGAATGGGTGCTGTTAGCCTGCCATCATCGCAAACCTTATCTGTACAGTTGTATTTTCGTGTAACTTGATAATTAGATGGAGGAGACGCCTATCAATATTAGTTTTCACTAGTTTTGTCCATAGCCGGCTACGTGTGACATTATCAAATGCGGCTCTAAGGTCAATGAAGGCTGCAAATAGAGATCCTTTTTTAATATTTACATATTTCTCTATCAAATAGTTAAGTATTAGGCACTGGTCCATTGTCGACCGTCCTTTGCGGAAGCCTGCCTGTTCATCTGCCAATATATTTTCCCTATCCATCCATTCTAAAAGTTTTGTACTCAGATATTTAGTATAAAGTTTGCTCGTGACATTAAGAAGGCTAATTGGTCTATAATTAGCCGGTTCTGTGGACAAACCTTTTTTTAAAATGGGAACGATAATTGCGGCATTCCAGTCTGATGGAATATGACCGGTGCTATTAATATTGGAAAAAAAAGTTTGGCCAATACCGGTGCCCACCATTCTGCATTGGATTTCCAGTAATTCTGGTGGCATGAAGTCATTTCCTGGGGCTTTACCCGCTTGCAGTTTTAGAGATCATCGATTTAACTTCCTCTATGAATTGTCACTGGGTGGCTATTACAAAGGCAGGTATCGGTTATAGCAAAGGTGTTGCCTTGTTGGGGCCTGCTGGTCTTTATATAAAAAAGATTAAAGAAATATTCCTCCCAGGCATCCCCTGCAATTGAATTTGCCATCTGCAGAGGTTATGGAAGTTTTATTCTGTTAGTAGAGTTAGACTCCAGAAAGTTCTGGAATCATTTGTTTTTTAGTCGCTTCTTATTAAAGCTACTGCCATTTTGTCAGGCTGTCTCTCCTTTTTTTGTCTCTTGTTAAGGCTTTGTAGGCTCTTTTCCCTTCTAATACTTGTGATTGTAAAATTAAGCCATCTTGAAAGTTGTTAAATAATTTTAAGAGGTTATCTTTTGCTGATTTACAATCATGATCGAACCAATGTTTGTTACGTGATTCTGGGTACAGGGTGTCTCTGCTATTCTTTGTAAGAAGGGGTTTAAGAGTTTGTACCAATTCCTCACCTACCACTCGACCTCTTTATAGGCTTGTTCTAAGAACTTGTCTTTCATCAGTTCTACCAATATCTGAGGTTAAACCACTCGGTAGAATTGTTGTTCTAATTTGCTGTTCCATTTTATTCTCAGTTTATTTGACTCCACTAGAGAGATTTAAATGCTTAGTTTCCTTGTGGGTCTCAGCTGTCCAGTTGTCATTTTCACCAGGGAAGAGTGGTCACTTTCCTATCCTAGGGACAATAAGTAAAGTGTCTAATTCTATTTAGAATTTCCTGTGAGCCCATCCATATAGTCAATAGTAAGACACTTTTGTTCCAGACCAAAAGAGTAAAATTGCCCTGGGTAATCTCCTGGCTGGCTTCACCATTCATGATAACTAAGTTATATTTGTTTGCTGTCTGGTATAGAAGCACATTTCCAGCATAATTTATTGCACTGTATCCAGATTGATGTTTCTCTGGGTGTATCTGCATGGTTTCTCATTTGTATTCTGTGCATGCCCCATATCTCTCTAACAACCCGCTTCATCGTTCTGTCCCATTTTTACTATTGAAATAACCGGGTTTTCCTGCATGGGTGTTTTCTGTCAGTTCTGGCCCCATACTGCTTTGGTTTAACCCACAATTTCCACAAGCATTTTTGAGCCTTTTGTTTTTGTTTTTTTTGAGGCAAGGGTGAGGGGAGGTTATTGCCTGGTTTTTCTGGTTCTTTTGAAAACACTTGTAGCCAAAAAATTTTCTGGAAGCCAATTTTGATTCAGTTTTTTCCTCGGGCATCATAATATCTGTCACTTTTCTTTGCCCTGCCCACCTCCATCTCACTTTTCAATGATTGAGTGATTGGCATCATCCAACCATTCCCCCTCCTCCCATCCCAAAGACAAGTGGGTTTCTCAAGGCCCTAAAATATCAGTTATATCAATATAATGTTGTAATGATAGTTCAAGCAAGTTCTCTGAATTCCCATCTTTCTTTCTTTCTTTCTTTCTTTCTTTCTTTCTTTCTTTCTTTCTTTCTTTCTTTCTTTCTTTCTTTCTTTCTTTCTTTCTTTCTTTCTTTCTTTCTTTCTTTCTTTCTTTCTTTCTTTCTTTCTTTCTTTCTCCAAAAATAAGTATCTACTTCTCCCCTTGAAATATGTGTTTTCCCTTCTATTTCCATAAGGGAAGAAGCCAGAGACTTACAATTTTAACAATAAAAGCTGGGAATTCACAGAACCTGCTTGAACTATCATTGCAACACTATATTGAAATTTTAGGGTCATCTTTTTTTAAAAAAATAAGGGGAGTGCGCCACTGACAACAGTGATGAGGACTGCACCTTCCCTTTAAAATCCTCATTATTTAAGGTGTATGTGGAAGAAAATAAACTGACTCTACAAGTGTAAAAATGCAGAAGGAGGGAAGGCATGGCAGAACCATGCCCAAACTAATTCCAGTGCTTGTGGATTAACCTCAAAGAAAATCAGGAGCAAATTAGAAGTGCAGATTAGGTCTGAGCCAGGCTGCAGCAATCCAGGGTCATAGGCAAACATCTTCCATGTTATGTACTTCCTAGCCCTTTCAGCTGGAGATGCTGAGGATCAAACCTGGAACTTCCTGCACATCTAGCAGACATTCTACCACTGAACTATGGCCCGTCCCAAGTATTGGTGAACTAGAAAGGAAATAGAAAGGAATGTTGCTCTCGCTTACTCAAGTGCCTTCCCTGTAACCTTTGGACTGCCAGTGAAGCAGAAGAAATAAACCAATCAATCAAATATAATTGAGCAAGTGAAAACTTAACCTTCCAAGTGGAGACAATCAGTGACTGGCCAACTCACAGACTGTAGCCAGCAAGAACTCCTTTAGGATCTTGTCCTGGAATGTTGCTGGCTGGCAGAGGAAATTAGTCAATAGGAGCTTTGCTATCTCAAAGAAATTCTGACAATATGCCTGTGGAAAACTTGGCTTCGTGATGAGAATAAAATTGCAATACAAGAATGCAATGTGTTTGCAGATCCAGTATTTAAAACTTCTGGGAAGAAATAAAGTAGGGGAGGAATTGACTACTCTGGTGTTTATTCATACAGCAACAATATCAATGAACACCAGAGTAGCCAATTGTTCCAAAGCTAAGTGCTCCAAATTTTCAAATCCTTTTTCTGAAATGGTCAAATGGAAGACCTTAATGAGAAATGAGTATAGAAATTCCACCAGAAGGAGCCAGGGACTTCTACCCAGAGATTTCGGTAAAACTGGAACACATTATCTTTCTGAGCCACAAATTAGGAATGGATTATGTAATGTTAGACTCCAAAAGATGGTTTACTAATATCACTGGAAGATATGAAGGCTCCAAATATGCCCAAAGAAAAGGGTTGCTTTCTTTTCAGGAAGGCGTTGTCCAACTATCAGCAGAGTACATTGGATCCAAACAGCTTTTTTTGCTGGCAAAAAGGAGAGGTCTCTTTTCACTACCAAGAAATGCTGTGCTGGTAATCATGGTATCTGGGTGGGCTAAAGCCATATGGGACAAGGACTACATTGAGTAGGAGAACTGGACGTGATTGAATAAAAACCTGTCTGCATCCAACCAATCGTCAGTGCATTGTAATATCTCCCTGAAAGGAGAAATCCATTTAATATTGTTCATTAACTTTACAAATGAATATAGGAAAGCGAAGTGTGGGGAACATGAAATGGGGGTCCATAATAAAACAAACCAAAATCCCAAACCAAGGAACTTACAGTGTTCATGAGAGATATGAGCAGAGGTGGGATCCAGCAGGTTCTCACAGGTTCCCGAGAGTAGGTTACTAATTATTTGTGTGTGCCGAGAGGGGGTTACTAATTGGTGATTTTGCCACGTGATTTTTGCCTTAGTTATGCCCCTCCTCTCAGCAGTAGCGCGCAGAACTTGAAGCAGTCTAGCAGGAGGTGCACCGGCGTGCGTGGCAGCCTGCGCCTGCGTGCATTCATTTCCCGCCCAAGGACCAGTGCAGTGGCTGCGTCCTTGCCACAGCCCCACCCAGGAATGCCCCGCCCCGTCATGCCCCGCCCTGCCCCATCAGCGCTACGCCACAGTTTGAATCCCACCACCATGGGAACCTGTTACTAAAATGTTTGGATCCCACCACTGGATATGAGCCTCTCTATTCATGTTAATAATAGTATTTTATGTTAACAACATTACAAAACAATTGAGATGTCATTCAGTTTTTTTCTTGTCTGCAACAGCTAATGAGACAAATGTGCTGTCTTCATGTATCGAGATGATCACTGCCTCTTCAGTGGTAACAGATAGGATTAAGATGCTTGCTTAATGAATATAGAACTAAAAAGACAACGGTAAACTCTAAGAAAACAACACTTGTCATGTTTAGTAAGTGATCCACTCAATACAAACAGCTAATTGACGATCAGCCCATTGAACTGGTAGCACGTTTTTAATCTTTAGGGGTTCTCTCCCATGACACTTTTCTGGAAGAAACATCTAGCTGCCTTGACAATAATATCCTCCAAAATGTGCTAGCCATCCTAAATTTTTACAGGGTGTGTGGGAATCCGGTTTGCCCAGCCATCAAAGCCTGAATTACTTACAGTGCTCAACGGCAAAGGGGGAAAATCTGGACTATCTGGAGATCATCCAACCTGGAAATTCTCTTAAATCTCCCTCAAGGAACTGAGCTGCTCCGCTAACCACTGAGGTTGGGCTTCATTCCATAGGGGTACAGCACTAAAGGTTATGCTTATGTACTGGATCAGGACTCATCAGATGCCAGTAAACAGCCTTCCAAAAGTTATGCTTAAGCAAACACCACCAAATAAGTGGATTAGGCAATGTGAAAACTTACTATCCTTTTATGGTACCTCTCTGAAAGTCTGGCAACTGTTAGAAATCTGTGCTCTTAAGGAGAATAAGAGACAAAATTTACTCCAAAGAGTCTTACAGATCAATTACGCACTGTCGGCGTTCCTTGGCCTCGCCCCGCTCTAGCACAAAAAGTTGCACCAGAAGTCTCTCGCTTTCCCCAGGGAAACAAGAAACACGCACAGGGCAAAAGGAAGTGTATCAGGACAAGAAATCTTGCCTTGACACGTCTCTTCTCTCGGTGCCCCAATATGCTTCCTGGCCCATCGCGTACCTCTGTGCTGGTGGGTAATTGGCCACAGTGATTTGCAGGTTGATCACAGTTCCCTCTTCTCTGGATGGTGTCAGGTGAGGAAGAGTGGTCAATATTTTGGTTAGCAAGATTTAACATACATCTTGAAGAACTTTGGCAAGACTCCTAAATTAGAGTATGCCTTTGGCTAATCTAGATAGAAAGGACTCTTGAATTCCAGTAGAGCTGCATCTTGGTATCCATAGTCAATTGACAATTAGGGGCAGTTCCAGCAGGGGTGGAGCAAGGGGGAACTGCGCCCGGGGCACGCGTGTGCCCTACGCCCCTGACACGTCGCTGTCCGCCCCATCCCACAATGCCCACGGAATGCCTCACCATGCCCTGGCCACGCCCCCGCCATGGCACACACCTGGAGCATTGCGCTCCCCCAGCTTCATTGGTGCTACACCACTGCCCCCCAGTATTGTGATCCGAGACCCAAGCTTTTGAAAGATACAGTGCTTGACAGACACTACTATTGTCTTTTGCTCTCTGATCTAGATAAATATGTTAATTACAATGTTTGCCATGATAGCTTGTAAGATTTATTATAAATGTGTTCAATTGATTGCTGTTCTCTGTTATGGAGATCAGTTAACATAACTGCAAATGCAAAAGTAATAGTCTGTGATAGAATTTATGGTGTGCACATCGCTCAGCAGAGATTTGTGTTAGGTTGCCTCAGAGGAAATAAAGTTCACATGGAGCCTTTTATCTTAATAAACTAATAAGAATCCTTTATTATAGGGACTCCATTCTAGAAAGGATAGGGTAGAGATTACTTAGAATGCTAACTAGCTTAACTAGGATTGGTGGAGACACAGGAAAATGTATCCTTCTCTCACAGTTGCTAGAGAGAGAAGATGCGAGAGACAGATCCAAGTCCTTTGCTGCCCATGGGAGAGGAAAATGTCAGGGATAAGTCAAGATATCTACAAAGTGTGTGAAACCATAAAGAAAAGATCACGCGAAGAATGTCCCATTACAGCAGTGGCAACATATAGCAGGATGTACATATATCTTGTAGCAGTTACACTGACAGGAATGCATATCAATTACCCAGATACAATCAAACTACATTCAGTTAGGAATGTCCCTCAATCAACTAGGTACTATCCCTGGCACCTGCGCACGCACGCTGGCCAATCATAGCTGACTTACAGCCACCCTATGGGGTCTTCAAGGCAAGAGAAGTTCAAGAGTGGTTTGCCATTGCTTGCTTCCACACAGGCTGAGAGAGTTCCGAGAGAACTGTGACCCCCCCCAGGGTCACCCCTCAGGGTCAATTAGAAAAATGGGGAATTGAATCCGGTTCTCCAGATTAGAGTCTACCACACTTAACCACTACGCTGGAAGGTCTCTGAAGGTCATGGGGACAGGAAAGAGGTTCTCATTCCTCCATGTTACAGTTCCAAATGGAAAAGTGCTTCTTCTGGTCTTTAAAATTACATTCCCTGCTGCTGATCTGGGTCTACAAGGAACACAAGTTGGGTTGGGGGAACCAAGATACAATTTACTAAAAATATAAGGTCTAATCTGGCCTTAGCCCTTCATCCTAATTCACAACATGTTTGTAATTTTAAAAGACTTGAGTGTCTTCATCTACAATGGCATAAAGGCTGTTTCAAAGAGTTGTGAATGACTGAAAGTCACTTTTAATTCTTTTATTTCCAGCTGCCTCTTTGCCAAATTATACTGGGGCATGTTTGATCACAAACATACTGAGAATGCTCCGTTAGTTGCTGTCTAGAAAAATGTGTTTGTGTTCAATGGCTGCCACAGCTGCCACTAATGATCTTCCAGTGGAATGTATAAAAGCAGCAGCAATAACAGATAGAGGGGAAATGAGAAAAACATATCTGGCCCATTCCAAATTATGCCATCAGAAGCTTCCGGGAGTATTCCAGGAGCAGAGCCAGAGAGAGGTGGGGCACACCTCAAGCTGGCCTTATATGGCCACGCCTGCCCCAGCTCTACCCCAGCCAGCCGACTCCAGCAGCCGCTCGATTCCACATTGGCCCAGCGTCTAACGGCTGCATGTTGGCAGCATGGAGGCTGTCTTTGAAGCACTCTGCAGGAAATCATACTGTATAATGCTAAAAACTAAAGGACTGAACTGATGCCGCCACACTGTTGTAATGGTCTAGAATACAAATCTGAATCCATTCCATAAACTCATCAGAAAGGATGAGCTTGTAGTTTCAGTAGAATTCTCTGTTCACTGGTTTGAATGAAAGGCAGTGGCGTAGCACCAAGGTGATAAGGGGTGCTCATGATACACTGGGCGCACGCCAGTGTGGGGGCATGGCGGGGGCATTCCAGGGCAGGGCGAGGGTGTTCCAGGGTGGGCGGGCCGTGGCAGGGGCACAGGGCACACGCATGCCCTGGGCGCAGTTCCCCCTTGCTCTGGCTTAGATGAAAGGGACTCCAAAACACAGCAGCTTTTGTGAAGATGTTTATTTGATGGGCAATGAAAACTTTTTTTGAAGTTTTGAAGAGGAATTTTGGACAGACTGTTGTGATGCGGTGGCCAAGTGTTTGGATTCCCTTTCCAACCGCCCCCCCACCCCACTTCATCCAACTTGTATCTTGTCTGATAGGTTCTCAGATTCTCCGTAAACTAGCAAGGCTGTTCTAAAGAAGATGGTGATCAGAAAGGGAGGGGTCAGAACGAATGGATACAACTGGCAAGCCTCAAAGCAACATACTACAGAGAACTCTTCAGGGATATCATCTTAGGAAATATGTTTTCCCAATCCAGATGGAAGTGTTCTGTCACTCTAAACATGGTACACCAATACAACATACATATCATCTTTGCCTGCGCTAGAAGAAGAAGATGACACTATTTACTTTCCTTGCTGCAGATAGCAGACTGCAATCAAGTTGGGGGCAGTCAATCCCTATGAATGCCTCCCCTTCAAGTACAAAATCCCAGGTGTGGCAGAGATTCAATTCAGGCCTGCTTGGCAGGTAGCCCCATGGAAATCTGGTCCAATGGAAAAATAAGGCTAAGGGAACACTGCATGGGTTAGGAAGTGGCCACAAGAGAAAAAAACAGTCATCACTGACTGAAATCCTGAACTGCAGAGCTCATTGAGAGGGACAAAAATTGACATGGAGGTTGGCATTTGCCAGCCAAATCCTCAGCTACAAGCTTTGAGTTGTTATTGCAAAAGGATCTGACAGACTGAGGATCATGACTTCATACTGATTCACTCATTTGTATGACCTCCTGGTGCTCTCGAACAAGCCTATGCTGCACAGAAACCGTTTTTATTGTTACATGTGAATATTGAGTAATGCAGGCCTGGCATTTCAAGTCAGAACCCTGTGATTATGCTGTGCCAAGCAAATTAAAAAAGAAGAAGATGAGATATGTATGTTTTACATGCTGCAGCGTACAATTACATCGGATTCTCCTTAAATAATTGTGAACCATAAAAGCACACAGGACAGTTAATAAGTGAAGGTGGTATCGTGTGGTAACCTGTCCAATGGAATATCCCATCAGATGGAAAAAATCAAACAATGTGACTCTTTTCCCTGGGAAAAGGGAACAGCCCTCCCAAGGACACACAATCAAAGAAATTGACAAAGGAAAAGGATCCTTCAGTTATTTGTTCATGTTTGAAGGTTAACAGAAAAGTACATCCAGTAGTAAGTCAACTAAAGAAACAAATTCACCCTTATTGCAACATCTTTAAATTCTTCTTCTAAGGACTGGCTGCAGGAGAAACACATTCTTCTAGTTTTAGGGCAGACCCTGGATCAACATATTGCTGATTGGTTGGCCCTTCTGCCAAATGCAAAAACCCCGCCCCGCCTCCATCAGAGCCTATTCCAGTCTTTAAATCAACAGTGCAATTTTTTTAAAATTAAAATAAAGCATAAAGCAAATATTACAGGAGATCAATTTGATGGGCATTTTGGGGGAAAGATAAAGAATAAAACATTTTTTCTCATCCAAAGCAGGTAGGAAGGCATTTCCAATTTACTGACTGTGCGTGAGCAGAGCTTACCTTGTAACTGAAAAGCCCACACCCTTTTTCTTTTGAAGGAATGTCTGTCTTCACTCTACATCGTAATAATAATATCTGGTACCTAAGGAACGTACTGAAAACTTTGCTAACACTCACATTTGGGCTCAGTGCTTAATCTCCTTAATCTGCTCAGGTTTACAACAGGCTATTCTGAGTGCATGCCTTGATATCGGAATTCATCCCCTTCAAATCTTATTAGGCATCAATTCATATGACACACTTAACTCTCTCATTTTTCACAAAAGAAATCAAGGAAAACAATAAGAGATGGATGTACACATGTACATCAGTTTTGCTATAAGTCTTGCAATGGGTTTGTAAAAAAAACCCCCACCTGTGTCATGATACCCACACCCCAATTCTTTTATTCAGTTAATTTCTGGCTTGGATTTTAAACCCCCCCCCCCGCCCCCCAATTTTCAGTAAAGTCAATAGCCATTGGCTTTATTCGGCTTTTTACCGAATTTTGCAGGTTTCTAAAACACAAACCCGAATATTATCAAATGTAAAAGCTTGTGGTTTCGCCTCCCCTGTCTGTTTTTTCCCAAATCCACATGGACCTGGGAAATGGGCGTGAGGAGAGCTTCAACTGAATGCTGAACTCCAGCATTTAGTTGAACCTTTTGCCTCCCCCAGCCACAAACGCCGAATCATGTTCGGCTTTTTCAGTATTGCACTGGACCAGAAGTTTGCGCAGACTTGAACCTCACGCATCTTTCTCCATGGCCTTTTCCACAAAAGTAATATTTCCGGAACATTTTCAGTCCTTCCCTTTACCACACGTTCGCCTCCTTCAAACATTTCATGGCCGCTTTGTTGAACTATCGATTTGATGTTTCATAGATGTGTTTAATCAGTGCTTCATTAATCCACCCAAAACTTCAAAAAAGAAAAACCCTCGTGAATGACAAAAATGAAGAGGCAAGGAAGAATGGAGTGAGATGAGCAATGTGAAAAAAATGGTCAACCAGGCGCTGAGGGGAAAGTTGGGTGATGGCAGATGGGAATTGCAAACAGCCAGGCTTTTGAGGGGAAAGATCAAAAGTTTCAAGTTATGACCCCGCTGCAAAGGAAGCCAGCTTGGAAACATTTAAAAACATTCCCACTGGAAAAGCGTTTTTCAGAAACAATGGAGAAAAAGTTGTTTTGGAATGACCAAAACTGAAGGGGGGAGGGGAGCAGCGTGGAACTCCATGGAGGAAACATTTTATTTCCAGGCCAGAAACATCATAAATGCTGTGTGTGGAAAAGACCCAAGTTGACACTGCTATGTGTAATGAGGGGTACATGATTTTGGACATCATTCTGAAATAATTTCTAGAAGCTACATTCCTCCAAATTAATACTCTACCATTATATTGAGATGGGAGAGGGAAGGTAGCATGGTATAGCTCTGGAGTCACAGGGCAGGGGGGGCGTGTCCCCAGGCCCGGGAGACGTGCTGGAAGGTCGCAGGGAAGGTAAGTCATTCAGGAAAGGGGGGATGGCACCTTCCAGTCGCTGCCGTGCGAATGGCAATGGCTGGAAGCCACTGTTTCCAGAAAACCTCACTCGGGGAGTGAGGTTGGGAAACAGCGGCTTCGCGCCGCTGGGGGGGAGTGAGGGCGGCGCTGTTGCGATGCAGCTGCGCCCCCATGTGAACAGCTCCTTAGGGACGACGTTTTTGCCGTCCCTAGGGCACTGTTATTGGCCCGTGTGGAAAGGGCCAAAGTTTGCCTAGGCAGTACTGAGAACTGTATAGCAGAATGATTTGAAGGGCATTGTGAACTCTTCCTGGATGGCTGCTTAGTGAATCTTAATATTCTCTAGCAATTTCCCCCCAGTACATAGGGTCAGATCCTGATTCTTTGTGGGTGGTGGAGGTGGGATAGGTGTAAAGAAGCAAGGTCAAAAGCCCTACTCCCTTGGGATCTGAGCACATAGAGATTTCCACACAGACCTCAGTGCCTTTGTCTGGTAATATACTACCTTTCCTTCCTCCTTCACTTCCACAGAGTTTTGCCCACTTCTCTCTGGATAGTATTTACTGTTACCAACGAATCAGGAAGCATTGTCTCTTGCTAAAAGGGTTAGTATTCCCAGCACTTTTTATGATTTTACTAGGATCTCCCTGTTTACTGTATGTCTTGTTTACCTTCTACTAACACAACCAGGGATCTACCAAACATTTGCAACTCTACTTTGAGGATGGCGCACTCACCCATAGCTTTGGAAAGTGTGGCAGTGAAATATGATATGGGGATAGAAATAATTTTAAAATGACAAGAAAGTTTAATAAACAAAAAAACCTTTATGTCTTGCCAACAACTGTGGAGTTGCCTCAACGCACCTTAAGTTCTCTTTTGGCCAAATGCTTTTGGCCAAATGCCATGTGGTTTGAGAAAATCTTGAGGGGATCTTTGCCATCTCTTCCAGTCATCACTTGTGAAATTTAAATTTACAAAACATGCACTAACCCCAGGGTTGATGCCAACATGCCCTGGGGTGGGACAGCAGAGAAATAATTGTTCTTTTTCAAACATTTTGTGTAAAAATTAGCTTGCATATTGGGGAGGTGGTCAATAAACAATTGCTCTATTTATACACAGAAGTGTCTATTTTGTGCAGTACCTCCAGAACAATAACCAGCTTTCATGTGGTAAGTGTTGGTGTGAGCCAGCATTCTATGCGTCATTTCTGCCCGTTTAAGTTCTGAACTTTGGAGGGGGAAGGTATTCTGTCATTTGCCCCTAGCAGTCTGAGGCCTAGCTGCAGTTCAGGGCCTCTAGCTGCTCTGTCAGTGCTAGCCATAATGATAGGCAAACGATACAAACTTGGGAGGCTTTTCTAAATGCCAGAAGCAAGAGGCATACAGCACGTAGAAGCTTGCAAGCACTGGAAAAACCATTTATTTATACATGTAAGTATATGTCAACCACATAAAACAATTCTCTACAATTTAATTGCTAAATGCCTGCATTCTTAAACACTTAAGGATATATTATTACTTATTTTTCCCTCCTCCTTGCTTAAAGTGTAATTATATTTAGCATTCTACAGTGGCACACACCATTTTAATTTTTTTAAAAAAAACTGCTCATAAATTTAGGAGCCTACCTTCCATTTGTCAGAGAAGGATTCTGTAATTTTCAAAGTACGCTCATTAATAACAGGGACCAGCTGAACGCAAGCAAGAAACAAGGGAGCTTGGAGACACACTTTATTTAATGAACTCTTTGGCCCAATTAAATAATAATAAATTAGGATCTGAATAAGTGTCCTGTTACCTCTTGCAGACACTTAGAATTGTTAAATAAGAGATTGAAATGACCTTCAAATGATTACCCCAAATCAGCTAGGAGTTTTCAGGTGGGCAAGTAGGTTTTCACAGAGCTGAATAAAGAGGTACTGGACACAAATGTCCTTTCCCAGTACAGCTGCTGAGGGTATGCACATGCAACGAGGTCTGGTCTCCTTCTTTGGCTATCTCCCACCCCCTGCCAGTTCTCCCTGCCACCATTCAGCTGAGGTAAAAATTCTGAAGGGAATGGAGAAGGGTGACCGGTGTCACTGGCAAAGCCATTATGTCATTTGTGTCATGACCTAGAAGTGACATCATGTCAAATGACACTCTAGCCTTAACCCAAAACTCTATGGTCAAACAGAGTTTTGTGAAATTTACAGAACACCACCCCTATGCGATGATGTCGTGTCAGAAGTAACATCACAATGTCATCAGAGGTGTCACTATGTTGCCTTCTGGAGGCCCACCAGAGGTGTCACTATGTTGCCTTCTGGAGGCCCACCAAATAGAGGTCTCCTCCTGGCTGCCAGCCAATCAGTGCACAATGTATTTGGAAATTGGTGATAGTGGAGTTGGTAGGACAAAGGGAATACAGAACCTGATTTGCTCCTTCCTTCTCACCAGTTGATCAATTGTCGCTGACTAGACTACCCATGTACAGACTTACTTGTTGCAAATATCCATAGTGTGGCCAGGGATATTTGCTTAGCTCATTGCCCTTATTCAGCCATTTCTTCCAGGCTTCTTTTCCCCAGCCTTGCCATTGAAAAAAACCCCCAAGCAAACAGAAAACCTTCTTTAACCTCCAACTTGTATATGAGTGCTGTAACTCAAAATCTCACTCCTGGCATTGTGATCCAGTAATAAATAATAAACACGTTTTGGCTGATGCTGCAGTTTCTGTTATAAATGATTATTCTTAATTTTGCTGAGCCTTGAAAAGTAGCTTTCCACCACGATGCTGCTTATGTTATTTTTGAACATTTAAGAACATTAAGAACATTAAGAACATTTAAGAAGGAAGGAAGGAAGGAAGGAAGGAAGGAAGGAAGGAAGGAAGGAAGGAAGGAAGGAAGGAAGGAAGGAAGGAAGGAAGGAAGGAAGGAAGGAAGGAACTATTATTGGAAAGCGCCATGGCTTAGTGCCATGGTGGCGAACCTTTGGCACTCCAGATGTTATGGAGTGCCAATTGCCAATTGGCCATGCTGGAAGGGGCTGATGGGAATTGTAGTCCATAACATCTGGAGTGCCAAAGGTTCGCCACCACTGGCTTAGTGGTATAGCTCTTGTTTTGCATGCAGAAAGTCCCAGATTCAATTCTCAGCTCTCCAGATAAGAGATGCCGGTGAAGATTTTGGTGCTTCACCTGGCGATTCCCTCAGTGATCGGTCCTTCCTGACCTATGTTTTTATTGTTTTGGAATATTTATTTTAGTTTTGGTCTTAATTGTTTCAAAGATTTGCTGGGGAATCAAAATGTGTTTTACTAGGTACGTTTTTTAATCTGTTGGCTGCCTTGGTGGTCCTGGTGAGGGCAGAAAGGAGGGATATCAATCTTGTAAATAAAGTAAAATAAATAGCAGGTGTTAAGCAGGTGTCTTGAACCCAGACCTTGGAAAACTGCTGCTGATCATAGTAGACAAGACTGAACTAGATAGGCCAAGGATCTGACTCAATATAAGGAAGACTAAATAGGACCAGGGCTTCATGGTCAAACATTTGCTTTCCATGCCAAAGGATCTGAAAGCAACGGGTCCAGCTGGATCAGTAGCTATACTAATTGCTTGATAACCTGGGAAAAGAAGACTGTACCAGGGCTGTTCCATTTACATGTGCCATGAAGATGTGATAACCATGGACTACTTACATCAATAGTCTTGCCTCCAAGTTATTTATCTATGGATCTAGAAAGCATCTTATTGATGCAGGAGGTAGCTTCTGGAGTAGGAAATTGAACTAAGTCATCCTTGAGCTCCCTTCCAGGTTTATGTTTCTAATCTGGTAGTCAATCCATCTCCACATAATTTTGTTTGTTGGTTGGTTTATTAAAATAAAACTAATCCAATATATATTTTAAAAACTATGTAATAGGGTTTGTAATGAATGCCTGTGTTTCTACCTGGGGGGGGGGGGGGGTCTCATAAGCCCCAATTCCTTCAAATCAAAACTTCTAGAAACCTTGATTTTTTTTTTAAAAAAGAGAATAGTGTGCGGTTGACATATTTTTAAACAGTTGCCTCACAGTCCAGGTAACATTTATACCCCCAGTGCTTTGTTTAGTATAGCATTTCTCCCAGTGGCTTTATCATTTTATTCAGGATGTGATCCCCGTGCCTTTTTTAGTGAAGCCCTCTATTTAAGACATGTTCTGTGGGCTTGAAATACCACAGAACAATTAATTGCACAATTATAAGAGAACAGATTAAAGATGAAGTAGCACAAGTTAGGGAGGAAAAAGCTTGGCTTTGTTTGCCAAGACCCCAAATACATGAATAATAAAAGGTATAGAAACCAGCCAACTAATGGGAAAAAATATGTTAAGGGCATTCAGTTGAGAAGTACAAATGGCTTCCTTCCTATTCTTCAAAGCAAGATAAGTCAGGGCTTGCACTAGATAACCAGCACAAGTGCAGGGTAAAAGAGGAGTTATAAATAACAAATGGGAAACATCTTTATGGGAATAAACCTTTTAGCTAACTAGTGGGTGTTTTCTCTCTCATCATTTAACTAACTGGCCAGTTCACGACCTCCTTTTTCATTATCCATCCCATTAAGTGTCATGGTTGTGTATTCTGTCCTTGGGCTCTTCTGGTCCTTCTTTCTTTTATTTCCCTTTTATTCCCTTTATTCCACATGGATATACAAATCTTGAGCAGCAGAAATTCATCATTTTTTGACGCAAGGGTTAAAAGGACTGAAGCAAACGTTGCTCCCCCCAAAGTAATTTTAGGGTCATTATTTGTAAGCTAAAACAAAATGTTCAAGATATTGGGGGTAACTCAAAAAAATGTGGAAGGCTTCATAAATTTGCATGTCGTCATTCTTTGCTTTGTCAAGGCAAGAATATCTGCAACTTTTGTCCAAGGGCTCACAATGCTTGTCGTGTTTCAATAGCACAGTAACTCATCCTTTTGTAGTAGTGTTGCTTTATATGCATTAATCATGAGATGACTAATTTTGTTATATTGCAAAAATGCATTTTAAAAACCCTATTATGTACTTTCATAATTACTAGGGAGGAGAATGATTGGTACAACTTTAAAACTAATAGAAACCTCGTGAAGGCTGGTCATATAAAAATATGCTCCCATCCTTGAACAGATTTATTTCATTTGGATTTTAATTTTAAAGCGAAACTGTAATTGTTGTGAGATGTAAAAGCCATGCATGTGACAGTTACTGGGAGGTAGAACGTTCTACTTGATCTTTTATGCATCCTTATTGATGTGCTTCTTATTCAAATTTGATTTTATTGCGTATTTTGTATATTGCCAAGATGCCTTCATTTTCTGTCCTCATCCTGTTATTGGCATTGGTCCCCCCCCCTTAGTTTGTAACTAAGCCAGAAAACAGGTTTCTGATCATAACAGAGTCAAAAAGAAGAAGAAGAAGAAGAAGAAGAAGAAGAAGAAGAAGAAGAAGAAGAAGAAGAAGAAGAAGAAGAAGAAGAAGAAGAAGAAGAAGAGTTGGATTTATATCCCCCCCTTTCTCTCCTGTAAGGAGACTCAAAGGGGCTGACAATCTCCTTTCCCTTTTCCCCCTCACAACAAACCCCCTGTGAGGTAGGTGGGGCTGAGGGAGCTCCAAAGAACTGTAACTAGCTGGCTTGTGTGGGAGTATACAAGCTAATCTAGTTCATCAGATAAGCCTCCACAGTTCAAATGGCAGAATGGGGAATCAAACCCGGTTCTCCAGATTAGAGTGCACCTGCTCTTGACCACTACGCCATGCTGCTCTTGACCACTACAGCCAGAAGAAAATGCTGGACCACACCTAATTCCATTGTGCTATCTGTCATGCATTGTATTATTATGCATTGTATTATTTACCTCACCACTTTTTGCTTCGCAGTGGGGTTTTCCCACATTTTTTGTTTGCATAGGGATTCTCTTCCTGTGAAGTGTCCCTAGCCGAGCCAATCCATTATTTTTCCCACCCTTGTTCAACCTCCATTTGTTGTCTGCCACCTTCCCCCCCTCCACCCCCTTTAGTCTAGCATCAGTTTGCTAGATCATGTCAATTTCTTGTCAGTGTGAAAATTAAAACATAAATAAAAAGACAAAGCCCTTCTGAAATGGTAGACCATAGAGTGGCAGGAACTGCTGGGGAGCGGGCAGGGAAAGGGAGGGGAGGAGGAAGAAAACCTGAAGAAAGCTAAACACATGCTGACCTCCTTCACTTTCCCTGCGAAGGGAGAGGAAAAGTCACACTTTCAGAGCTTCCGGAAACCTTGGAGATTTTCTGAACTGAATGTGGGGTATTTGCCAAAGGGGGGGGGGACGTGTGCATGAACGAGAATTGAACCTGAAGGAAATGTATGCTCAATGTGAAGAGGACCGCAAGTGCATAATTGGCCATAAAAGGGGGAGCCTTGCCCAGAAAGCAGCCTCATCTTGCCCAGTCTGGCTATCAGATTGTTGTCCAAGGATCCCGGTATATAATCAGTGTACCTTGAACGACAAACAGAACTGTTGTATTGAAAACAAAGGAAATTATATCCTGCCATGGACGGACTGTCAGAATGATCCAACGCAGACTATTTGAATTGCCCACCAAAGCCCTACCTTCCAGATCAGACTAAAAATCCCTTCAGACACTCCCCTCTCCACCTCCATTTCTTTTCCGTTTACCTCACTTGGACCTTTCCCATTCTGTTGTCTTCCTTGTTGCATGTGTTGGCCCCTTCCTTCTTTCCAAACCTGGAATGAAAAGAGATGTTTGGTTTTTAACTCCACTACTTGTCTAATAATATGGGTGAAGATTTGCTCCCAAAATGTAATAATCCCCCAAATGGTCTGCCTAGTGTTTGGAGCAGATAGTTTGCCTCAGGAGCTGTTCTGCCCCATAACTTCCATGGTGGGGAGGGGGAAAGGGGGATTTTTTCCCTTCCTTTTTTGGATTATTTGTTACCTAGATGCTTGGACCACTCTTCTCAGAGCTGTAACCATAGCAGTCTTGGTTTCCTGTTTGGCTTCTTGCTTCTTCGCTTGAGTGGTGTAACTTGTCAAATGTTTGGATGTTTGTCATGGCTGGCTCTTTAGATAGACGTCTGGTGTTGGGTATCAGTATTCTGACAGCTTGATATCAGTGGTGGGATCCAAAAAATTTAACAACAGGTTCCGATGGTGGTGGGATTCAAACAGTGGCACCGCCGCACACACGCACCTCCAGTCCCTATTGGGCAGGAAGGTTGCTTTAGTAATCCCTTCTCGGCACTCAGAAAAAATTAGTAACCACTTCTAGAGAAGTGGTGAGAACTGGTTGGATCCCACCTCTGCTTGATATGTGTTGATTCCTGAGCCAGAAACCTGCATGATTCCCCTTAATAAACCTTAGTACTGATCTCGTTCTATCTGAAACAAAATGTTAGTTCCAAGCTTGTAAAGGTGCCTTAACACTTAGTCACAAATTCTTTAACACCACCTGCCTATATCTGAGGGTGTCTTTAAGTCAGTTGTAAAATCTTTATATCAGGTGTAAAATCTATGCCAGCAGAATGAGACAGTATCTTCCTTATGCTCAGGCTATTACAGTGTGGATTTAGACTTCTACAGGAAAGTAGGTCATACACACAATGTTATTTGTCTAGCGTACATGTGCCTTCTGACTACAAATGGAAACAGTTTGCTGTCTCTCTTTGAATATATGTTATCCTTTGACCAATGTAACTACAGTCCGAATTGCACCAATGCATGGATTACATAAATATTAAAAAATGGCTTACGTATACTTCTGATAACATCTAAATGTTAATTCATAGAATTGCTGACGCTACATTTTGTCTAAATCGCAAGTTTGGAGATTAGACATCTGAGGAAAATAGAAAAACTTCCAGTAAGAGAAAACAAAATTTCCTTGGGAGAGAGACTCCCTGTGTTCTTATGTTACTAAAAAAAAACCACCTTTAAGAAAAATCTGATTTGAATTTGGAAATTGCTGCTTGGACAGAGTTTTAGAGGCATTTCAAATTAAACCAAAAACTGTTTCGGTACAATTTGTAGGGGTGGAGTTTGTACATGTCTAACCTGGCATGCAGTATTATGGTGCCTCCCCTTCCCTTGCATGCCACCCCTTGGTCCCTCCCCTCCCCCCGCTAGGGTGGGTGGGCCATGTCCAGATGCTGGACCCCCTCCCCTTCCCTCCCCTCCCTTGCATGCTACCCCTTGCTCCCTCCCCTCCCTTACATCAACTCTTTAGGCTTCTGGTCAGTTTTTCCAGATTATCCTCTGTGCCTTAACTCTGATATCTATTTTTTATTTATTTATTTTATTTATTTCTTAAATTTATATACCGCCCGATCCCCGAAGGGCTCCGGGCGGTGAACAACACTATCTAAACATCAATAGGAGCAATCACAGAAATATAAATACACAGGCTCCATCCCATAAAATAACTTAAAACTCATAAAAACAGCGAAACCACAATATATAGTAACATGATACCAGAATAATAATAAGAGCACTAAACAAGCAGGTGTCCCACTCAATTCTAAACCCAAGTACCCCATATGGATGGAGGTCCCTCATTATGAGGGGACCCTGATGTAACCGCCCCAGGCGCAGAGATGGTTTCACCTAAAAGATCTGTAGCATCAGGAATTCTCCTGAGGTAAAAGCTCCATTACTCTTACTGAGACAAAAGATGGCTTTCCAGGAGTCTTTGAGGTAACCCCCTCCAAATTATACCATGCAGGTTTCAGACTGCACGATGAATTGATCTAAATGCCAATATTTTGAGATTAAACTTACAAAAGTAATCCTGAGTGGTCCTAATGGAACTGCATTATGACCATGAAGCAGTTTCAGATTTATCAGAGGAATGCCGTCGCCTTTGACCGAGCCGATTTTGTTCAACGGTCTTCATCGTTTTTGATTAAGGTGACTTTTTGTGTTACTAACTGCGGCTTTATTTAAGTGAGGCTGAGGGAGTCCAATCCAATGGGCTCAGCTGTGACTAACTGAAATGAAACACTGTAAAAATTTCATTGATGACATTATACCAATGGTAGATAACCCTCAGCACAGGGGCAGAACAGCAGCATGGCAAAAACAGTTTCCTTCATATATAGGGCTGGTTTGCCGCCCAGGGAAGCAAGATGAGTTCCCGAGGCACTGGCAGCAGTGCTGGAGCTTAGCTTTAATACAGGGACCATCTTAGCGATTCTGGTCAGAACTCCGGGTTGGGGCCCCAGAATCACTGCCACTCTGCCACACCCATATGTCCCACATCGGTCCCTGCGTTCAGCGGAGGCCAATCTGCTGGTGATCCCTGACCCCTCTATGATGCGGCTGGCCTCCACCAGGGCCAGGGCTTTTATGGCCCTGGCCCCTGCCTGGTGGAATGCTCTCCCTCCAGCTGTCCGGGCCCTGCGGGACCTTAACGAGTTCCGCAGGGCCTGTAAGACTGAGCTATTCCACCGGGCCTTTGGGGAGACCAGCTGCTGATGTGGGTGCCCGAAACATTCTGAGAAACACTCTAAGACCCACTGTCCTTCTCTTAAGAGGAGTTTTAATAGTCGGATGCCATCTATTTTAAATTTAATTGGGTTTGATAACTGAATGCTGCATTTTAAGTCTTAACTTTGTATTTTTGCTTTTATTTGTTTGTCAGTGTTGTACACTGCCCTGAGCCCTCCGGGGGAGGGCGATATAAAAATTAAATAAATAAATGAATGAATGAATGAATGAATGAATGAATGAATGAATGAACCAACCAACCAACCAACCAACCAACCAACCAACCAACCAACCAACCAACCAACCAACCAACCAACCAACCAACCTCTGATTAGGACCAAGCAAAGGTACTAACTGCTACTGACACCAGAAACTGTCTGCCTGAGCCCTAAACAAAGCAAGCATAAGTAGCAGCCATTACAAGCCTGCTACCTAAGCCCTGAGCCTCAGATGGGGCAGGCATGAGTGGTGGCAGCAGCCTGCTATTCTTCTTCTTCTTCTCCCTTTTTGTGGGGGTCAGGGGGGTAATGGATACCTCCCAGTGTGGAGCCTAGGGCAGCTCGCCCTGTTGCCCATTGGCTAAGGCCATCCCTGTTACACTCTGTGCCAGGCCAAGGTATAACCTTCACTACAAACATGTTCACTTGTTTTGATGCTAAAATCTTCACAGGTACATATTGCGTGTGTGTGACCCTTTCCGCATAAACCTCCTAAAACATTTGCAAAATGTTTGAAGTCCTGCTCTTTTGTTCGCACTCACCCTCTTGAAACAGTTCCTGGCTACCATATTTGTGATTTTTCCTCTTTTTAAAAAAGTTCTGTGTCGAATCAATGCTTCAATGCTTTACAGACTGGTGCTGCATTCTCTACTTCTTGTATACTTGATACTCACCCCACCCCCCCGCCCCAGAAAAAGGAACAAACAGCTAAGTTCTGTAAATAAGTAGGGAAGGGGGAACTGAGTGAGCTCAAAAGATGGTGCTGAGGAGAAAATTCAGGGAAGCCGAGAAGCATGGGAAACGTTGTGTCAACAGATCGCACGGCAACAGAAGATGTTTTCCAAAACGTTTCAACCACAGAATCGCTTTAAAAGGAAATTAATTGAAAACATTTTGAGGCTGGAAATAAAACCTTTTAGGGTAAAAAACAATGTGGAACTCCATGGAAGAAACATTTTTTTTCCTGTCTCAAAATGTTTCAAGTGAATTGTGTGGAAAAACCTTGCGTGTATGATGTGTGTGTGTGTGTGACAGGTTTGAAAAAGGTTGCACATTCCTGGATTACACCAGTTCATACCAGCAGCGAGCACAAGATACTGTTTTCACCTCAGGAACTTGTTTTTGCCTCCAAAACAAAATCTTTTCATGCTTGTTGCTATTAAAAGCCTGCTCACTTTTCCTGAATGTTAATTTGGATAATAAGGTAGGGCAGAGAACTTGGTGATGTCTGAGGCATAAAAGTTAAATTGCACCTTAACATGATGCATTAAAAAATTGCGAAGCCTTTAGCAGGCTTCAGAGCTGCGAGAAATAATGTACTTTTCATAACTATTAATAATTACCCTCTCACACTTATCTTATGTATCTCCTTTCATCTGAGGAAGTAAAGTCGTTTTTATGAGCAGTATGAATTAATGGAGGAATTTTTCACCCCAGGCTCAAGTAGGGAGAAGGTGGGGAAAGAACAACCAGGAATCGCTGTTTTCATCTTGTTGTTTCCTGCGCTTCATTGAATGTACAGAATTAGCGGTTTTGTTTGGATATGTGATACGGTCAAATCAAAACAGCCCAGCGGAACAGGATGAATCTAGACTCAGTTGCATCTAAACCAAATGCAGCCCTTCAGCTGCTACTTCTGTTCCAAATTTTATTGCTGGCAGCCCGGTCAGAAGATGTGGACTGCAGCATCTTCTCCGAAGGAACAACAACGAACAAGCATGGTGTAGTGATTAAGAGCACGTGCACTCTAATCTGGAGAACCGGGTTTGATTCCCCACTCTGCCACTTGGACTGTGGAAGCTTATCTGGTGAACCAGGTTAGCTTGTGCACTCCAACACATGCCAGCCAGAGGTGGGATTCAGGAGGTAGAACCTGTTGTTAAAATTTAAAATATCACTTTTTAAATACTTAAAATATTTTTATTAAGTATTAATATTTGTAATACTTAAAATAAAAAGTGATATTAAAAATTAACAGTCATTATTTGAATCCCATCACAATCGGAACCTGTTGTTAAAATGTTTGACTCCCACCACTGATGCCAGCTGGGTGACCTTGGGCTAGTCACAGTTCTTCTGAGCTCTCTCAGCCCCACCCACCTCACAGGGTGTTTGTTGTGGGGAGGGGGGGAGGAAAAGGGGATTGTAAGTCCCTTTGAGTCTCCTTACTGGAGAGAAAGGGGGGATATAAATCCAAACTCTTCCTTCTCCTCCTCCTATCCATAGCCAATAGCGGCAGTGGTGCAGGGAGAAGCAGCCCTGTGGGGTCAGACATGAACCCAAAGCCAGGCACCAGTGCAGTGACCCCACAAGCCCTCCATCTCTGAGCAAGCTGTGGAAAGCCAGGTGCCAGTCTGCTCACTTTCTCATCCTCAGAGCCTCAGCAACAGAGGAGGAGGAAAACACACAGCACCCTACCAGACAGAAGATGAAGTGCACACCTGGCATCCCAGCATAGGCCCTGCAGGGACTCTGAGGAGGAGTATTTGCAGGAGCAGGTCTGAGGCAGCCGGCAGGTGCACAAGGTTACAGGCCCTCTGAGTAGCCTTGCCTTTATAAGCAGCTGGAAAGGGCATAGCTGCATGGAAGCAACATATTGAATTACTACTGACTTTATGGTGCTTTTTGCTTTGAGCAAATTTTTCTGTCTTGACCTTGGCCTGAATTTCATTTCTTGTGTTTCTGGTTTACCCTTGGACTTATCACTCTGAGCTCTGTGTGTGTGTGTGTGTAGATACTGGGGAAACATGATGTGTGTGTGTGTGTGTGTGTGTGTGTGTGTGTGTGTGTGTGTAGATATGTATCCGATAATGAAAGGACCTAGAGTACGATTTCCCCTCTGCATGGTACCCCCATGTGCAACCGCTGTAGCCTCAGCAGCGTCATTTTCTGAGATGCGTGCCAAGCGTGTTCAGGAAACCACAACCGCTTTAGCTCTGCGTGGAGGTCATTTTTACAAGCTAGGAATGATGCAGCGCCTTGGGGTGTAGCGACAGCGGCACACATCAAGGCGGCTTCGTTGTCGCTGCCTACTGTGGTGAAAAGGAGTGCGGGGGACCCTGTCATAAATACTTGATTGGAGGAGAAGAAAAGACCCGCGAAGTTCAAATGGCTTGACAAAGGTAAGTGGGTATCCACAATGAAAGCCTCCTAGATAGCCCAGGCTAGCTTGATCTTGTCAGATCTCAGAAGCTAAACAGGGCTGACCCTGACAAGTATTTGGATGGGAGACCTACAAGAAATACCAGGGTTATGTTATGGAATACCAGGGTTATGATATGGAATACCAGGGTTATGTTATGGAATACCAGGGTTATGATATGAAATACCAGGCTTATGTTATGGAATACCAGGGTTATGATGTGGAGGTAGGCGATGGCAAACCACAGTCCTTTCCACACAAATCACTCCCTCACTTTACCACGATGTTTGTTTCTTTTGCTTCTTCCTGTTTCCAGATACCTCATGTGGTGCTTTACCATGAAATTGGGTTGCATTAGTTCTGAAAGAATGCCTTATTTCCTTCATAAGCAAAACATATCCTAATGTCATTTTAATTTTGAAAAACCAGACTTCCGCATATTAAAAAGTGGGTCCAAGTGCATTTCCTTTTCTGATACTGCATCTATCATCACACAATTTTTATTGTTGCAGCATTAGTCATTTTATTCTGGACATAGATCTAGTATATTTTTATTGCAAGATAAAAGCTATGATACAGGAAATTGCTACTTCAATAAGCAAATTTACTGGTAACCATGATATATTAGAAATTAATCCTTCTGTTTTATGGGCTATTCCCAAATCAGAGAGAATAAAAATTGGAAAAAGACCCAAATGAAATGCAACTAATTTAAAAAATTTGGAAAGCAATTTTTATTGAACTGAATCACATTTCAAAGACTCCTCGTAATGTCATCCTATTTAGCCATTTATTTTTTTCAAACTGTTTTTGTAATTAATTAAGTAGTAATTTCAAACTGTTATGAAAACAATAACTATTGTTTGAGAAGTGGAATGCTTTCAAATCAATTCCTATGTGTGTCTACTTAAAAAGAAAACTCACAAAGTTCAATGGGGCTTACCCCCAAGCTGGAGGGCAAGAAGTACTGTTCCATATACAGTGTGAAAACAGCAGCATTCTCATTGCTTTTCCCTGGACTGTATCTAATGGCTGTTTATCCACTTATGGGCCATACCCCATAACAGCAGGCAAACATGTATATGCATTCACGGGGTGATCCAGGAACACATAAAGAATCATAAAGCTAGAAGGGGCTATACAGGCCATCTAGTCCAGTGACGAAGGGAGGGGGAACTGTGGCCAGGGCATAAGCAGTCTGCTTGCCCCCTCCTGCCTCTGCTCTGCCCCCCAAACGCCCCCGACACACCCCACCATGCCCCCGAAATGTGCTCGACCCCACCCCCGACATGTGGCAGCAATGGCAGCACCCAGGACAAGCTCCCCTGGATGTCCGCATTGCCGCTATGCGTCTGATTTAGTCCAACCCCCTGCTCAATGCGGGATCAGCATCCCTGACAAGTGTTTGTCCAGCTACAGCTTGAAGACTGCCAGTGAGGGGGAGCTCACCACCTCCTGAGGCAGCTGATAACACAGCTGAACTACTCTTACAGGAAACCCCCCCCCCCTAATATCTAGCTGGTAACTTTTCATCCAGAATTAATGGGATCCCTGTCCTGTGCTGCCAAGCGGAACAGCCCCCTGCCCTCCTCTAAGTGATGGCCTTTCAAATACTTAAATAAAGCAATCATTCTCTCCCCTCAATCTCCTCTTTTCCAGAATAAACATTCCCAAGTAGGCTTGGAGATTCGGGTGCAACAAATACTGGATTTGGCCGGAATCTGGGCAAATTTGGGCATATTCAGGCCAAAATTGGCTGAATTTGTCCTGCCTGAATATGAATGAATCCAAATGTAAGATTTTTGAAAAAACACCAAAAAATACCACACACAAAAAATCTGACGGATCTGAATTTTTTGGATATATCCGAATATTTGGGTATATCCAAATATGCTATTTGTCTTATTCAGGCATACAGATAATTTTATGCCTGAATAAATCCGAATCTGAATTTTACTGAATTTTAGGGTACTGTCCAAACCTATTCCCAAGTTCCTCAGATTTTCTTCAGAGGGTTTGGTCTCCATGTCTCTGATAACCTCGTCATTGTCCCCTACACCCGCCCCATTTTGTTCACATCTTTGTTGAAGTGGGGCCTCCAGAACTGCACATAGTACCCCAGGTGTGGTCTGACCAATGCAGCATACAGCAGGACTATAACATCTTGCAATCTGCTTCTGCTGATGCACCCCAAAACCTCATTAGCCTTTTTTGCCACTGCATCACAGTAACTGCTCATAATCAGCTTACAGTCCACCTGCATGCCAAGATCTTGTTCACACACAATGTTGCTCAGAAATGTATCCCCCATCCAGTATGTGTGCTTTTCACTTATCCTTTTTGAATTGCATTGTGTTATTGTCTGCCCACTTTTCCGGTGTGTTCAGAGCTCATTCTACCCCTGGGGGGTATACGTCCAAACTTCTTTTTCCTTGATCAAAATGGACGTGATTAAAAATGACAACACATTCATAAAAAGACTAAAAGAAATGGATTGTTGGATTTCAGAAAGGCTTAGTGGATATACAGTTTTCATGGTCAAGGCTTATATTCTCCCTTGCTCATGATGATGATGATGATGATGATGATGATGATGATGATGATGATGATGATGATGATGATGAGGGAGGTTGGTTGGTTGGTTGGTTGGTTGGTTGGTTGGTTGGTTGGTTGGTTGGTTGGTTGGAATTGGAAACTTATGTTTATTGGAATTGGATACTTATGTGAGTGGTACACCTAAAGAACCATGTTGGTGCATTTGTGTGCACAGACTTTGAAAACAATGTGTCTAGGAACTGGCCTGCTGTCATGCTGATCATCGTAAACAAGTAGAAAATGTTTCATGTGAGCTTGTCCCACAATGCACTTTGCATCAGGGACATTTGCCAAGAAGATAACCAGAAAATATAATAAATTATGGTCTTTTCTTCTCTCTCTCTCGATCTTTGAGCCTAAATGGATCATTCCAACATTTCATTAAATTCTGGCTGTGATGGACTATTTGGTTAGGATCACATGAAAATTTTATATTGACCAGAACATAGCATCATAAAATGTGACTTCAGCTACACAAGGGGACTGTTAGGAATCTACCAAAGCAGCCATCCCTTCCATGGAATCAGCAACTGGGAATGAAGATGCTGTTTGCCCATTGAGCATATGACATCTTGTAGGACAACACATTAGACAACACATTAGACGGAGATAGGATCAGGTGTGGCCAGTTCCAGATTTAGGAAAGGATGAAGATTTCCTGACTCCCTGGCATTTCTGGAGCTTCATTGCACTCCTCCTTAAATGTGATTTAACTTGGTGAACTTGTTTCTCAGCTTCTTCAGTTCATTTGCATGTTTTTGTCCTTCCTGCAGTAGTGATACACACATGCATTTAAAAAAACACTGCCAAAATACACAAAGAAAACCTCATCCAATTTTGAAGTGGCTGTGTACATCAAGATTTTTTTTAATTATATGCCATTTTACTGATATGCTGTCCAAATAGGGATCCCCCAGATCATCTCTAGACTACAGAGATGGGGATTTTTTTTCCCCTGGGGAAAAAATGGATGTGTCGGAAGGTGGACTCTGGCATAGTATCCCACTGCAGTCCCTGTCCCCCCCCCCCCAGACTCCATCCTCATATCTCCAAGAATTCCCAGCCTAAATATGACAACCTTAACCCCCATCCCCTGCAGTGGCCAGGGGAGACCGAGCAACTCTATCAAGAGATCAGTTGTAATTCTGGGAAATTCTCGTCTGCATCTGGAGATTGGCAGCCCTAGCTGCAAGCCAAGCATCCTTCTATGATGGAGGCAGCTGTCTCTGAGTAGCTGCTCCTCAGACACCAATGTGACACCTCTCAGGCTTTCCTGTAGAATCTTCTGCTCCAACAAGGCAGAAGACAGCCAGCAATGGACATCTAGTTTGTGGAAGAAGCATGTGAATACAAGGAAAATCCACTGACAGATGCCATGGGGCCTTAGGTGCCAGGCTGGGGATCACTGCTCTAGGGTACATGTGACAATATGCATTGCAGTGGTCTGCTGGCCCATGCACGTGTGAGGTTGCCATTTTAGTGAGTACCGGTACATCTTTCCAAGGATATAAGCTGCATTGATTCAAATGGCACCCTCACGCTGCAAGGCAAGCCAATTTCTCTGCCCCACCCCCATCCCAGACAGCTGAGTGGTCAGATCCATTAAAACTCTGCAGTATTTATGTCTTGCCAAATTTCTGTTAGTTTTATCCCCCTTCTGCACATGCTGAGTAATGCAGATTCAATCCACTTTCAATGCACTTTGCAGCTGGATTTTACTGTGCACCATAACGAAATCCACTTGCAAACAATTCTGAAAGTAGATTGAAAAGTGCATTATTCTGCATTCAGTTTTCCTGAATCAAACTTTAAAATATGGTTTCCTCTTAAAATACTGGAAGAAAGCACACAGAGGGAGCAGGTGAGCTCTTTTAAGAGCAGGTGATTCCAGCAGATTCCTGAAGACACAATTGTGCCCAGAGAAATATTTGGGATTGACTATTACCGAGGAATTCATTCCAGTTCCCTTCCAGCTCTTTAAAGATTTGCTTCCTCATTTGTCCCTGCGTCACAATAATAGGGATTTAAGTTTTCGAATGGGCTGGGAGCCAGAGATGTAAATGGAGAGCACAAAATATATTGCTTCCTGAAAGATGACTTCAGAGGCTCGAAGGGCTGGGATATGGGACCTCTCAAACTCTTGGCTAATTGAACACCTAGCGAAGAAGATGGATTCCCCCCTGGGGGCAATTAGCAAAGTAAGCAGAAGTGAAGCTGAAGGAAATTCATCAAGGAGACCTTCCTGTGAATGGAAAGGCATAAAACAGAGGGGCTGATGGAGTCAAACTGAGCATTCTTGGTTGTCATGGGGAAAGGAAGGCGATATATAAAGTCGGTGCTAACTTAGCTAGAGGAAGGGTGCAAGCATCCAGTCTCTGAACCCTGTGCAAAATGTTCAACATGATTTCCCCCACCCCCACCCCTGCATATGCACACAGAGAGAATTCCAGCTCCTGCATATAATCTCATGAGTCCTCAAAGAAAGGTGTCTGTTTTATTCTTGAAATGACATATATTGATCTGATCATGATAAAAGGCTTGTAAGCTGTATGGGGCTAGCCCCGACCCCACCTAGTACTCATCCTCTCCCCCTCCCCCTTAGCACTTGTACCCTAACTCGTGCCCCACCCTTGATATTTGGGTCTCATGGGACTTTTAAATATAAAGAATGAGCCAGAGACAGTATAGATATTAAAAGAAAAAATTACTCTGCCTGGCTCAAAAGAACAGCAATAAAACCATAACCTTTGATATAAATGATTAAAAGTGCTATATCCAATAGCCCAAATATCAACAATGGAAAATAATGCAATACATGGACAACATTAACAGCCAGGAACGGGATCCCAAAATATACATAAAAGATAATGAGTCTCTGTATCAATAATATCCCTTCAGTGAAATCCTCGTAATTCCGTTGTAAGCAACAAGTAGGCCTCCAGTAATTAAATCAACTGAGACGAAATGAATGCTTGCCCTTCATCAAAACATTCGAATGTCCAAAAAGTATGCTGCTTGTTGCTCTGTCCAGTTGCCAGTTGCCAGATCTCACCTGGATACCATATCAAGAGATAAACTGGCCACGTATAAGAATGAACAAATATCAAAAGTGGGAAGTACTCCCAATTGCCAGAGGTTCGGCTGGATGCCGCATCAGGAGACAAGTTGGTCCCATGTAAACACCAAATAATAGTGCTAGCCTGGGTAAGTTAAATACTTTCGACCTTAGTCTTCTTCAGCCACAACAGTTATATACAGAAGGTAACAAGGTATCTCCCCCAAAAGTATAACGTCAGAAGATTCTCAAGCCAAAGGCATCGAAGCATAATGGATGGAGCATCCCCAGCCATTAGCAGAGAAAGAAATAGCCTATGGTGTTTGCAGCTGTAATTCTGAAAGCCTTCTGTAGGTATTGTCAGGACTCAGTGTGATTTGCCAGGTTGATACTTTTGCTTCTCTCACCCCCAAAGCATCCAATTAGTGCTACAGTTACTGATCTGACCTGACCTAATCTTATGTTCACTTAGGGCCAAAATGTCTTCATGATAAGGTGGAAAACTGGAGGGAAATTCTTTGCTTTTATTGGGGACCATCAATATTGAATTGTTTCATGGACCCTTTTTATACCTCTGAGAATGGAAGGCTTGCGGTACGATACTCAAAAGAGTTAAACCATACAATGGCCATGGATTCAAGCTGTCAGCAAACGGCTTACTTCCTCATAGGACTGCACTGTCAGTGACCATCGAGTGACCTCATTCTGGGCTGCATTTTGGAGACAATGCCAAGAAACCATTCTCACTTCCCAGCAGGTTGAATTAAAAAGAGTAATAGTTGGCCCAGCAAAGGGAGGGGGTGATTAAGGCTCAAGGTTATGTTGTTAAGATGTGGTATCGGAATACACAATAAAACACTGGACCAGTTAGGTTAAACAGGCTACAAACAGAGCTTATCTTTTCCCTTAGAGCGTTGACACCTGTAAAGCCACATATGGGCATCTGAAGTTGGAGTTGGCAGGCCAGCCAGCTGTGTTTATAGATCAGAGATCTTTATAGCTTGGTCTGTTCTTCCTCAGCTCAGACCTTCTTCAGCAGAAAGAAATCCTGAGGCAATTAATCTCCTCAAATCAGAGCAAAGTCCATGAGACTTGGACGGTGGGAGGAAGGCAGCTCATGTTGCCGCAATTGCTATCTATGCAAGGTGTGGTTTATATGGTGTAGATCAGGTAGGATTGCTAGGCATTGATTGGCCACAGATGGGAGGTGGGTTCTAACCATAGGAAACCATGGAAATTATCAAGGTTTGGGGTGAGCACAAGAGTATCACCTTGGTGCAATGCAGGTACTTCCAGATCATGCACAACAATGGGGAGGCCATGGTGGTTTAGTGGTTAAGAGCAGGTTTGATTCCCCACCTGAGGAGTGGCAGAGGCTTATCTGGTGAACCTGATGTGTTTACGCACTCCTACATTCCTGCTGGGTGACCTTGGGCTAATCACAGTTCTTCAGAACTTTCTCAGCTCCACCTATCTCACAAGGTGTCTGTTGTGGGGAGAGGAAGGGAAAGGACCTTGTAAGCCACTTTGAGTGTCCTTGCAGGAGAGAAAGGTGGGGTATCAATCCAAACTCTTCTTCTCCTCCTCCATGTTTGGCTGGCCTGTTTTTATGCATTGACCAGATGAGCATTGGAGGGCAGCCGCTAAATTGTTTGGAGTTTGCCTGCCAGTAGTGGGCATCTGGCAAACCTAAAAATAAATCCTGTTTGCCTCAGGCACAAAAGATATTTCAGTTTCTGTAGTTTACTGCCATGCAGAAACTAGGTTTGTCATCCTTCTGGAGGTGGAGGGCAAAAAAGATTTAGGCCCCATACTGCCTCTTGGCTCCAGTGGGAGAAAGGGTCAGGCAGCAATGTCATGTGATCATGAATGACATCACTTCCTGCTTGTATTGGAAATGATGCCATGCTGCTCTAGAAATTGCACCTTGTTAGCACACACACAAATAGAAAGTTGAGCTTTCTGAAACCTAATGCTCAGTTTCAGTGCTGACCCCTCCTCAAAACTGGCTGTCATATTATATCACAATGTATGAAATGAAAATACAAGTAGTTGTTTACAAGGTGGGTGTGATGGTGAAATAACGATGACCAAATCGAATGAAGGGCTTTGCCAGCTGTATATCATATAATGTCAAACTGTAGAGGATATAAAACTGGATCCTTTGTTTATGCACCATTGTAAATTATAGTCTCAACACAGACATTTGGAAAAAAAACCTATTACTGGAAATAAGCCAGTTCAAATATCCATGTCATGGGATTTCTTGTTATCTGTGCACAGCAAATACCCATGCTAAAAATAAAGGGCTGGATCCTACCAATTTTCCCACTGGGGCAACTGGGAAAATAATCTCCTGGTGAGCTACAGTAAAGCTAGTCCAGAGACTGTAGGACCTTCACAGCCAAGAAGAGAGGAACTGATTAATATTTGCCTTGCCTTTCTCTTTCATCAGTTGAAAAACTAATAAGATCCAAAACTAATAACCCCCAAACTAGAAATTTGGAAGCAGTCATTGAATCTGAATCTCAACACCTTCAGACTATGGTTGTTAAGAGAAATTCTGTTCATTCCTTTTAACCCAGTTTCTCCCTGAAATTCAACAATCTGTGTTATTTTATTCCAATCAATATAGGGAATAATTCCGGGTGTTTTAATAGTAGTAATAGTAGTAATAGAATGTTGATTTTCGAGGGGGAGGCGGGGAGATTGATGATTGCATTTACTTCCTGTCAGGGACACAAAAACAGATCCTAAATAAGGACCATGACCATCAACTTTAGATTTTAAAAGGTGCAAAATCATTTAAGGACAGTTTAAAGAAGAATCCTCAAGATCCCGGAAGAAACTATGGGCCTTTCCCCACTTTTCCCTCGGTCGCCGTCGCTGTGCACAATTCCCAGCACGCAACATCCCTGGCTCCCAAGCATGCTGGGTCATCATCAAAGGCTTTGCAAGAGCACCAGGATGCCTCTGCTGCTGAGGGGGGGGGCTGTGGACAGCGTAGCGTCGGGGCGGTTGTGCTGTCACCGCCCCTCTCGTGGGGAGTGCTGGGGGACCCTGCGCTACTCTCCTCAAGTAGCGCGGGGCTTAAGGTAAGTGGGGAAAGGCCCTATGTTCTTGATTAGGGTTACCAACCTCAAGTTCGTCCTGGAGTTTTTCTGGAATTAGAACTGATCTTCAGACTGCAGTTCCCCTGGAGGAAATGGTAGCTTTGGAGGGCGCACTGTATGATGCCCATTTATTTATTTTTAATAAATGATGTACCACGGAGTGTAGGAGAAATAGATGTCCTAGAGTGACGCCACACCCCTCCGGAGCTCTGTCCCCTCCCCAAACTCCATCTTCTTCAGGCATCATCCCCAACTCTGCAGGAATTCCCCAAGGTAGACTTGGCAAGCCTGTCCTTGACTAGAAAGGGGGCTGCAGTTTGTGCAAGTGAAGCTGGTACGCAGGCTGAAACCTTCAAGAGGTGATTACCGGGCCACGCATCAGTTTCAATTTCCAACCTACATGCCAAGAACAGCAGGCTAATTTGCTTCCAGAATCAACTCTGTAAGTGAAAGAGGCAAAATTAATTCAAGCAGCAGTCAATGAAGAGGCCTCCTGCCAACAGAAAGACACTGCATTCTTTCCTTCATGGTTCATTCAAGAGCAGGGAAGAGAGGAATGGTAAAAGGATCACTTCCCATCATTGATTCTCCGCTGGTTAAATTTTCTGTTAACAGAAACACTTTTGCCCTGAAAATCTGGCCACACATTTTATTAAATCAGAAGCTTAGCATTAAGAACGTCACAATGAATAGTAGTTTTACTATCTCTGATCATTCTTGGAAAATTATTTGGAATCGCTGTTTATTTTAGCTATACGACTCTTGAATCCCTGGCCTAACAGAGTGACTTGCTTTCTAGATTGCTTTGAAAAACATAAATGATTATTGGTGCAGAATCACCTCAGATTAGAAGGGAGTATCTGCAAATATTTTAACCGTTCCCTGTGCTCAAACGTTACTGCTTGCATTTTGAACGCAAATATCTGAATTCAAAATTTCAAAGCACTTTTTGAATGTGAAATTGTGTCTCAGAACGTGCCACGTGAGTGCTCGGAGACTTTTTTTTGGCAACTCTTGGTCATTCTGGCAGCTGTCGGAGATGAAATTTCATATGCTGACAACTCTCGACATTTCTGCGCAAACTATAAAGGTAGACTATAAAGGATATCAATAAATCAATAAACGACAACATCCACATGTTGAAATTAATATACGTAGAGGAGAAGTCAGAAGGTGTGGCCAGATCCTGGTCTCACAGGAATGCAGAAATGTGAGCACTCTGTGTTTGCACATACTCAGTGGTCATATCTAGGCTATATCCCTATGATCAGGAACAATACAAATGTGGAATTCTCAATCCCAGAGACGGAACTTATATATCAGTGGTTCTCAACCTTCCTAATGCCGCGACCCTTTAATACAATTCCTCATGTTGTGGTGACCCCCAACCCTAACATTTATCCATTTTACAGATGGAGAACACTGATGCAGAGAGTCTTAAGCAACCCTGTGAAAGGGTCGTTCAACCCTCAAAGGGGTCACGACCCCCAGGTTGAGAACCACTGCTATATATGTATATTTTGCACCAGACACCATGATAGCATTGTGGTGAGTGAGAGTTAGCAGGGGGTGGAAGCGGTGAGCTCATTCTGGCCCCTTTCTCCACTGGTTTCAGAGCACAGATGTTTCACCAATGGAAGAGACAGGAAGGATGATTCCCCCCCTTCCCACTGTAGCCCACCTGCATGACTATTAGCTCCTGTGGATCCAATGACCATGTGAATCAACTTTTCTGGGCTCAGAAGGGACTGTTGGCGGGACTGAAAGGTAGAGAGGATGTAACTTCCAGGGCGTTTCATAGACAGATCACTGGATCTGACCCAATTTCTAATATGTCTTCATAAAATACAGATAATTTGTCCCATCTGGCCAAATCACTTGTTTTTTATTGTTTTTTTTTTAAACTGTAAAACAGCCAATTCACAGCAGTTTAAGAAATGTGATCTCACAGCTTACAGAATTTCAGGTGCTGGGAATTTTTTAGTGTGCATGGAGAGAAAATGTACTTTAAGATCTCTCTTTGTGGTTATTTAAATTAAATCTACCATTGAGGTGTATTTCACAGATGGCCCCCTTCTATGTGGCCAAATCAGCTGAACATTGTGGTAGTGTTGGGTGTCCATATGCACTGTCACTTTTGAATCAAGAAAGGCATGCCACCTGTAATTGCAGAGGAAGAAAGGTTGCTTTTGAACCCTGCTTTAAGGAGTCTCTGGGCCTTTCCCCACTTACCTTAAGCCCCGCGCTACTTGAGGAAAGTAGCGCAGGGTCCCCTGGCACTCCCCATGACAGGGGCGGCAACAGTGCAGCCGCCCCGACGCTGTCGCGCCCCCTCAGCGCGCAGCATACCTGGCGCTCTTCTTAACAGCACCTTTTGATGACCCCGCGCAGAGCGTGGGGATGCCCAGGCGCGCGGCATAGGGGGGATCGAAGAGAGTGGGGAAAGGCCCTCCAAGTGGCTTATAATCACCTTCCCTTCCCGTCTCCAGAATAGGCACCTTGTGAACTAGGAGTGGCAGAGAACTGTGACTAGCCCAGGGTCACCCAGCAGCCTCCATGTGGAGGAATGGAGAATCAAACCTGGTTCTCCAGATTAGAGCCTGCTGCTCTAAACAACTACATCAAGATATATTGGTTGTTGACTAATTGTTAACATAGAAGAGGAGGAGTTGGATTTATACCCCAGTTTTCTCAACCATAATGAGTCTCAAAGTGGCTGACAAACTCCTTCCCTTCCTCTCCCTACAACAGACACTTTATGAGGTAGGTGGGACTGAGAGAGTTCTGAGAGAACTGTGACTAGCCCAAGGGCACCCAGCAGCCTGCATGTGAAGGGCACAAACCAGGTTCACCAAATTAGAGTCCATCACTCTTGTGGACGAGTGGGGAATCAAACCCCTGTTCTCCAGATCAGAGTCCATTGTTCTTAACTACTTCGCCACACTGACTCTTAGTTGAGCGAAATGGCAGCATGGTCACAGCTACAGTGAAGGGACCGATGAAAATAGCATAAATTTATGAGGAGCAAGTGCTTCAGAAAACTGTCCCTAGAGAATTTCAGCCTGAAGATTCACTAGGATTGGTAGCTGTGGTGGGTGCTACTGTTCATCAGGCATTCATGACATTCATGGTGTGTGAATTAAAGAAGCATTGGAAAGGCAGTACTTGTTGAACTCCCCCTGGGCTCAAAGCCTAACCAGAAGATGAAAGCAGTGAGGATCTAATCTGCAAACAAGCGTAGTATCTGGGAAAGTGGTGGCAAACCTATGGCACGGGTGCCAGAGGTGGCACTCAGAGCCCTCTCTGCGGGCACGCGCAAGCAGAGTCGTTCCTCCCCACATCTAGGCTGGCCTGGGCAGCTGGGCTTGATTATTAGCATTAAACCTAAGACCTAGTTTTGGGGAAGCAGTGTAGGTAACCCTGTTAAGCGCTGTTAAACCCCATTGATTTTCACGTGAAGAACTAAAGCACGATCCTTTACCTGGGAGTAAGCTCGGTTGCTGGCAATGGGGCTTGCTTCTGAGTAAACCCTCCTAGGGTCATGATTCACCCGTTGGAAGAGTTGCACGGTTGCTTCAAAGCAAAGCCACTGACTACCACCAAGCTTACCCCCGAGTAACACATGCCTCAGAGCCAACCGTTTTTTCTAAACTAAAACCTCAGTAATCGGGTTAAATTGCCGTGTTGGCACTTTGTGATAAATAAGTGGGTTTTGGGTTGCAAGTTGGGCACTCAGTCTCGAAAAGGTTCACCATCACTGATCTGGGACATCAAAACGCAGAGGCTGTGAGCTCAGTGCAGAATCTGATGTGGCTCCAAATCGAAATGCCCCCCATTTTTGAGCATGGACGAATCTGAAAAGGGTTGAGGTCTCCTCTTAAACTGAAGGGGGGGTCTTTATTTTGTTTTTATTCTCAAGTTAATCTCTATGACACATCATCTTCATAATTATTTCCCGGAGTTATTTTTTCTAAAGGGCAAAGAGGGTCTTGCTTCCCAAGCAATTTGGGGGGGGGGGGTGTGTGGCTTTTGGGCAGTCTGAAAACAACAGCAGGGAAATTTCTCAACTGAACAGCGGCTGACTCCCATGGGGGGAGAAGGTTGCATTCTTTACATCTTCAGAGACTTGACTGAGTTCTCCAACTGCTACTGTTTCACTGATCTCTCCCCGCATCCCAAACAGAAAATTGGCCTTGCCTGTTTCACGCATGACATCAGGAGACACAGGGGAACTGCAGGGAAATTATCCTATTAGTCTCCCTGCAAAAAATGGAATGAAAAAAATCAGGAAGTTGGAACACAATGCAATTCTTTCGCTGTGTCTAATCCCTGGATCTCTCCTAATGGGATCATGATTTGACTTCTGCTGTTAAATTCCAAATGGACCTTGGAATGATGATGATGATGATGAAGAGTAGTAGTAGTAGTAGTAGTAGTAGTAGTAGTAGTAGTAGTAGTAGTAGTAGTACTAGTAGTAGTAGTAGTAGTAGTAAGAGGCATTTATTCTAGGGATGAGCACCACTGATTTTTATCAGTAAGAGACATTAATTCTAGGGGTGAGGACCGGTGATTTTTTCAGTAAGAGGCATTTATTCTAGGGGTGAGCACCGGTGATTTTTATCAGTAAGAGGCATTTATTCTAGGGGTGAGCACCGGTGATTTTTTATCAGTAAGAGGCATTTATTCTAGGGGTGAGCACCGGTGATTTTTTATCAGTAAGAGGCATTTATTCTAGGGGTGAGCACCGGTGATTTTTATCAGTAAGTTTCCGGTTCAAGTTTTGAAGACCTGGAAATTTTCAGTAAATCTGAATAAAGCCAATATCCAACACATCATTCAATCTCTCTCTCTCTTTCCCCACCCCCCATTCCAAAAACCATTAAAGCCAAATTCAATTAAAATTTAATTAATCTCTAATTTATTCCAGAGATAAAGCATTTAAATTGTTCTTCAGTTTCTCAGATCCTGGCCTATACCAAACCAAATGTAGCATTCTTATTGCAATCCTGTACATTTACTCAGAAAGAAGTCCCAATGGGGATATAATTAACTCCCACTATGTTCAATGGGTCACACAACTGTTAATGATATTCTTGGAAGGATTTACTTTACTACCTAGTAAACTTGATTAGGATTAGGTGATATCTCCCCTGAAACACTGTGAGACTTAGAGCCCAATCCAGAGGGGGGCAGATTTACCTGTGGAGCTGGCACAGCCTTTAATCAGCACGGGTGCCCACCTTGCCAGTGCAAGGGGCAAATGTCCCACCAGCGGGGGCAGATATGCTGGCACTCAGGAGCCATGCAGCGACACAGAGCCTGATCCCAGAATCAACTGCCATTTACCAGCCTCATCGGTGCAGGACGCTGAGCCAGCATGGCTGGGACAATCTGTGGGTGGAGCCAATCTTAGTCAGCTTCCACTCGGGGGTTGGGGCATCCACCTGGGGTTTGAGTGGTGTAAGTCCATTGTGCCCAACTGAGAGCTTTCTGGTGGTGGGGTTTTTCCCTCTTCCTCCCTGTGCCACCAGAAAGCCCTCTGAAGGTGGTGGGGCAGTGCGCCGCAGCAGCGCCTCCCCCGCCCTCACCCAAGACTCTGGATTTGGCTGCCCAGTTATTTATAGCTAATACGTTTAATGAGTATCAATGAGATAGGACTGCAATCCTGTGTATAAATACTTAGAAATTAGCTCAAATGAATGAAATTGAGTTTACCGCTGTGCAAAGCATAAGAGCAGGAGCCATGTGGCGTAGCGGTTAAGTGCTTGCACTGCCACTCACACGGTCAGGAGTTCGAGCCCCCTGTGGGTCAGATATCCTGGCAGCTGGTTCATGGTCAGCTCAGCCATCCATCCATTTCTTGGTTGGTAAATGAGTACCTAGCTCATAGCTAGAGGGTAAAGAAGAGCCGGGGAAAGCAATGGCAATCTACCCCACAAAGAGGCTTGCCTATAAAATCACTGCTCGCAGTGGTACCCCAGGGTCGAACACTCCTGAAGGGGAAACTTTACCCTTTTTTTTAAGCATAACAGCCCCGTGGAATTTCCATGCAGTTCCCTACTGCAGTTAGAAAGACTGATGACCCCAAAGATCTATTCTTTGTCCTGTTCATGGGACATTTGTGCTAAATCCAACCATTTTTATGCGGCAATAATCCTTTCTTTGTTCCTTGATTGCTTTGGTTTGCAAGTGAAAGGGTAGCTGAATTTCCACTTGACCATTCACCATGAGGGACTGAGAGCAGCAGGACTGGATGAATCAGTTTACAGTCCGCAGGGGACAATATGTAATGTGTATATGTGCAGACATTATGAGCTGGGAGAGGGCTCCCAGAAAACACAAGTTTTTTTCTGAATGCTAGCCGAAAAAGCACAAAGATTCTTAAAGAATTTTTTTTCATCAAGTTGAGGTGAATTTTCCCATTGGTCATCCAGACCAGTGACATCACTTGTGGTGGATGAGGCTTTGGTGAACATTATGCGGCTGCTTCTCTAAGAACTTAAGAACATAAGAACAAGCCAGCTGGATCAGACCAGAGTCCATCTAGTCCAGCTCTCTGCTACTCGCAGTGGCCCACCAGGTGCCATTGGGAGCTCACATGCAGGATGTGAAAGCAAGGGCCTTCTGTGGCTGTTGCTCCCAAGCACCTGGACTGTTAAGGCATTTGCAATCTCAGATCAAAGAGGATCAAGATTGGTAGCCGTACATCGACTTCTCCTCCATAAATCTGTTCAAGCCCCCTTTAAAGCTATCCAGGTTAGTGGCCGTCACCACCTCCTGTGGCAGCATATTCCAAATAAGGCTCCTTCCACACATGCAGAATAATGCCCTTTCAATCCACTTTCAGTGCATTTTGCAGGTGGATATTTACTGTGCAGAATAGCAAAACCCACTTGAAAACAGTTGTGAAAGTGGGTTGAAAGTGCATTATTCTGCATGTGCGGAAGCAAGTGATTGAGTGTTATCTGTTCTTATGGATACAGTGGGAAGTTCATGGTCTTCCTTGCACCTCTTTACCCAAAATGATGCGAGCTGTCTAAATTGCAAGAGTTAATCTAGAGCCAAGTTAACATACGGTTATCTAAAAATCTGAGACATGGATATTACCTGTGTAAGCATTGCTACTACCTCAAGGTACAAGACTTCCATTTTTGTTTCTAAAGCGACTGATTGTCCTTGTGTACGCTGAGTTTTTGTGTGTTAAACGAAGCTCGGAACAGCTTTTAGCCCCAGGCACTATATGATCACACACTTTTGCCCCAAACTGCCATATTTGGAGGGCGATTTATAAACACATCATATCCCACGCATGCTGCTGAAACAAACAAGCCACGTCGTCTCTTTCAGATGGTTTATTTAGTAAGATGATTCCTGCTTATGCGTAATCTTGCAAATTCATGACCCAGAACCAGATTCACCAGTTACAGGATACACTTTTCTTGGTAGGTTTTTTTTGCTATTGTCCTTTTTCCCTGCAGGACTCTTAACAATTTCAACCCCCAGTTTCAATTGCTTGCACATTAGTGATTTATTTAGTATGTTTTCATTCCATCCTTCTTCTGAGGGTGCTCATGGAAACGTCCTTTCTTCTGCTCTCCTCCGTATGCTCACAACAACTCTGTGAGATTGGTTAACATTTTCAATAGGCATGTTTAGTTCCATTAAGTCACAGCTGAGTTATGGCAATCCAATAGGGTTTTCAGGGCAAGAGATGTGCAGCAAGGTGGTTTGCCATCACCTTCGTTTGCATACCAGCCCTGGGATTCCTTGGTGGTCTCCCATCCAAACACTGACAAGGACTGACCTTGAATGGCCCATGCTAGCCTGGGCCATTCAAGTCAGGGCAAGGCATTTAGTATTAAAAATAATTAGTCAGTCATGTGATCTCTCTTGTGGCTCTGTAGGGTGGGGCTGTGCTTCCTCTTTGCCCACATGGGACAATCTCTCTCCCCACTGTTGCTTCCCCCTAGTTCATGGGAGGTGTAAATTAACTGTCCGCGTCCCTCCAGATAGTTATGGACTTATACCTCCATCATCCCCTGCCAGCATGGGCCAACGGCCATGCTGGCAGGGAAAGATGGGAACTGTGGTGTATAAACATCTGAGGGCCAAAGGTTTGACATACCCTGTGCCCTCAGTCAATTAGAAGAAAAAGAAGGGTTGGCTTTTATGCACCACCTTATGGGAGTCTCAAAAGTGGTTTATCCGCTCTTCCCCTTCCCTCTTCCTCACAGCGGCTGCCTCTGAGAGGTCGGTGGGACTGAGAGAGGTCTTGAGAGAACAGTGATTGGTCCAAGGTCACCAACAGTCTTCTCTATGCGTGGATAAGTGGGGAATTGAACCTAGTTCTCCTGGATTAGAGCCCACCACTCTTTTAACCACTTCACTGGACTGGCTCTCTGCCTGGGTTCTACTGCAGCAGGTGGGGGATCCAGGGATCTGCCCCTCCTCCAACTCCCCAAAGCTCTGCAATGGTCCAATGCTCAGCATGTGCAATTTCTGCCTCTCCTTGGCAGGAAGTGAGACCAGTTGGGCCTGCCTGCCTCTGGCCACAGCATGTGCAACCAGAACTTTTTGCTTAAACCCACCTGTAGGCACAGTGGATAATGGAAAACCACTCACACAAAACACAAGTCCCACATCAGAAAAAAATGTTGTAAGAGCTTTAACGGAGAGGATGCTTTGTTTAGGGGAGTAGTGGAAATTATGTGTATAGAAATGCCAATCAGGATTAATCATAAGCTTAGCTCAAAGATTAGTTTCTGTAGTCTCTGGCAGGATGACATCCCCGCCAGATACATGCTCTTAAAATAATCAAACACCTCCTGTCCTCCTGCCCATCCTACATCCTGGGGAAATGAAGTTCAGATCAGAAGGTTTCTAATTGACCCCTTCTATGGCCAAGATAATCCCTGTAACGGTTTTGGAATTTTTTATGATATTTACAGACGACAGGGATTGTGTAGGAACTTCAAAAAAAATTCTGGTGGCACCTTTCTCTCGGGCAACAATTTCACAATCAATGAAAAGTAGGGAGATGGTGTAAGAAGAGCAGATCGCAAAACGTAACATCTTCAAAACAACGTCCTTAACAGCTGTTCCTACTTTGCTACAATGCATTTCTTAGGAAATCAAAAAGGAAAAAAGCCACACTATTTTCTGTTTTCAACATGGAAAAGGGAAAATCTCCAATTAACTGTTTTGGAAAAAATGTGGTTCCATCAGACATCTGTCTAATAGCATCTTTTAAGACCAACACTACTTTCATGTTGTTCCCCTGTGCCACAAATGTGCATGAGTCATGTGTCTGTGTTCTGACATATGTGAGCAATGGAAGATCATCTTGTGCTTGTGGTATTAAATACCCGGTGGTGCGATCTCTACAAATCTCATAATCCTTTCCTCCTCCTTCATAGAATAACTAACTTCAGCTGCTATTTTGATCTTCAAGTTAGGCTGGACAACAAACAACTACCCAACAGGCATGAAGCTTAGGACACACTCCAAAACATGAAAACAGAAGAAGACTTCCCTTTGGGGCCCCGGCTGAGGATGAAAGTTCTGTAAGGAACGATGTGTGGAAACAATTTGGATGAGATAGGATATGACTAGCAGATCAGTACTCAGATGAGAGGAGTGAGAACAGAAAGATTGTTCTTTTTCTTCTTCGGGTGAACAACTGATGATTCTGTCCTTACCATATGCTTCCAGTGGTGAGCCAATTCTAAAATGTTATTCCTAACCTCGTGTGATAGGCAAAGGCGATGCCAGGGAGAGATCAGGAGCCAAATGGGAACTTTGGGGCGCAGAAGATCCCAGAAGCTAAAGGACCACAGGTAGTAGGTGGTATGAAAGACCCCAACCTAAGATCATAGAGACTCCTCTGCCAGCTCAAAAGTTGACAATATTAACCTTGGACAGATCAAGTGAATCTTACTCAGTACAACACAGCTTCATACTGTAAAATTCATGTCCAAAGGCACTATACTGCATCTGCACATCACTAATTGTGTGTGTAACTATTTCCTACCACTCGGGCCAGCATCTCATACCAGAGATGTAGCAAGGGGAAAAGCACATCCTCCGCTCCTGCCCCTGAACCTGGAATGCTCCCCTGGGTCCCCGAATGCCCTCAGCCACACCTCTCCACAAGGGCGTGCACCCGGTGAGTTGTCACCCCTGGTCCCCCTTGGAGTTACGCCTCTGCCTCGTACCACTATCTCATGTCTCATTCTTTATGGTTCTAATTCTGTTGCAGTTTCTACAGCTTTCATTGAAATCTGTGAGGCAGCTTTCCAGAAGAAAGCTTAATGGGAAAAATCTCCCAAAACTTTTCCAGAAAATATTCTGATGCATATTTAAATGAACAGCTTTGGCTTCTGCTTCCACTTCTTCTGCTGCTGCTGCTGCTGCTGCTGCTGCTGCTGCTGCTGCTGCTGCTTCTTCTTCTTCTTCTTCTTCTTCTTCTTCTTCTTCTTCTTCTTCTTCTTCTTCTTCTTCTTCTTCTTCTTCTTCTTCTTCTTCTTCTTCTTCTTCTTCTTCTTCTGCTGCTGCTGCTGCTGCTGCTGCTGCTGCTGCTGCTGCTGCTGCTGCTGCTGCTGCTGCTGCTGCTGTGAGGAGTTGAATTGTTTCTAGTGTCAGGCCAGAACCAGAATTATATTCATTTGGATGCCAGTGCTCCTGGGCAAGAGCAAAGAGCAGTTTCAAAGAGTCCCCAGACCTGGGATTAAGCAGGAAGGCTTCCCAGCATTTCCAGACACACTGAAGCTTGGCTTCTCTGGGTCTAGAAAAGAAGCCCCGAGTTTGTTGTGCAGAAAGCGCTTGCTGAATTACTCCTGATGAACTCCATCTCCATCTCGGCCTCTTCATCCCCCCCTACCTTCCCTTTTAACATCAATAACCGGACAAATCCAATGTTTCTCCAGAACTCTCCAGCTTCACAAAGGGCGCCAACTGGGAATCTGAGCTTTTGGGAACGCTTTGAAAGCTTCTGGACAGTTCTTGTTTCTTTGCAAAAACAAAAAAACCCAGGGCCCAGTGGCACCTCTTGAAGACTGACAAACATTTGTTTCCTTTGACCAGCTTCCAGGCGCACCCTTTCAAAACCAAAGGCAGCGGGAGAGAAGAAAGCTTACCTCCTCGGCAGGTGGTCGGCATCCTCCCCCCTCCTTCCCCAAATGTAATCTGATTAGTCACAAATCAGTGCATCACAAATTAATCCAGCATGAGGGAGTGGGGGTGGGGATCCTCCTAGTTTTCCAATCCGCTTTGGTCATCATTCTAAGCTAGAAAGCTTCTTTCTATGAAACGCCTCTCACTGCACATTTCCATCGGGAGGGCGCTTGAGTGCTGGGCGCCTGCAGTCAGCCTGCTTCTGTTCCAGCCACCAATGGAAACAATAAATAGACTCAAGGAATTTGTGTACACACAACACGGACACAATAACAACAACAACAACAACTGAGCTTTCCACAACAACCCACACATTCCCCACCTTTCCATTTCTATGCTGTGTTTCAACCACAAAGCGGCGCTGTTGGGACGGCTAAGCGAAGCCGGAGTTGAGGCATGAGCAAAAATCCCATTATCTCCTTTTTTTTTGTCCAAGCAGGGAGCAAACTGGCAAAGAGTTGAATTGCAGTTGGATGTGAATGTGTGTGTTACGCACAACTCCTGTCACCGAACAACACTGCCAAGCTGCACTATTATTTCCATAAAGTAACAATCAAATTAATTCCAAACACACCAAAGTGTTTCTCTTAAACCTTCATTATCAGACTCGAAGTTACCGAGAAGTTACTTCAGCATCATCAAAATCAAGAGAAGCTACCTAGAAATGCTGAAGAAGAAGAAGAAGAAGAGTTGGATTTATATCCCCCCTTTCTCTCCTGTAAGGAGACTCAAAGGGGCTTACAAACTCCTTGCCCTTCCCCCCTCACAACAAACACCCTGTGAGGAAGGTGGGGCTGAGAGAGCTCAGAAGAACTGTGACTAGCCCAAGGTCACCCAGCTGGCGTGTGTGGGAGTGTACAAGCTACCGTAATCTGAATTCCCCAGATAAGCCTCCACAGCTCAGGTGGCAGAGCGGGGAATCAAACCTGGTTTCTCCAGATTATTTATTTATTTATTTATTTATTTATTTATTTATTTATTTATTTATTTATTTATTTATTTATTTTTTGAGCTTATATACCGCCCCATCCCCAAGGGGCTCTAGAGTACACCTGCTCTTAACCACTACACCACTGCTGAGTAACAATTCAGTTGGTCCAATATAACATTTCTCTCATCTATTTCCTTTTGGTTCCTCAAATCTCCACAGCTGCCTTTAGAAACAGGCCAAGAAGGAGGTGGGATTTTCAGTGATAGACCATCTACTTTGGCATCTCAGAAGGTCCCAGGTTCAATCCCTCAGCATCTTCAGTTAAAAGGATCAGACAGGATGTGATGCAAAAGACCTCATCCTGAGAACCTGGAGAGCCACCACTAGTCTAGGTGGACAATACTAGGGTAGTTACATCAGGGTCCCCTCATAATAGGGTCCTACATCCCCCCCCCATGTAGGTGGTTTTAAATTGGGGTCGACCTTTATTATGTATTATGGTTTTTTGCTGTTTTATGAGTTTTAAGCTATTTTATGGGATGGAGCCTATGTGTTTATATTTGCAAATGACCGCCCTGTTGGATGTTAGTGAATAAAGGTTCTCATCAGCCTTCTGGGATCGTATGTATACAAATTAAATAAATAATAAATAATAATAATAAATAATACTGACCTCAATGGACCAAGGGTCTGATTCAGTAGAATCATAGAGTTGGAAGAGGCCACAAGGGCCATCAAGTCCAACCCGCTGCCATGCAGGAACACACAATCAAAGCACTCCCAACAGATGGCCATCCAGCCTCTCTTTAAAAACCTCCAAAGAAGGAGACTACACTGCACTCCGAGGCAGTGCATTCCACATGAAGGCAGTTTCATGTATTGGTTGATGTATTCACAGATGGAAAGAGGTGGATCTCATAACAGTGTGTCCAAGTTTACAGCTTTATTTTTCACCATACCACTAGGCTATCAGGCATCCCTCCCTCAAAAAAAAAGGTGCTCTTGAGATCACCACTGGGGTAGGGGCTAAAACCTGTGCAGAGAACCTAGTCTTCTGCTCTCTTATTAAAACGGAAGTTCAGATTCAAGATATTTCTTTAGCACACCCAGAAATAGTTCAAAATGCAATCTTCAAAGCATGGAGGAAGATTTGCTTCTATGAAGAAGAAGAAGAAGAAGAAGAAGAAGAAGAAGAAGAAGAAGAAGAAGAAGAAGAAGAAGAAGAAGAAGAAGAAGAAGAAGAAGAAGAAGAAGAAGAAGAAGAAGAAGAAGAAGAAGAAGAAGAAGAAGAAGAAGAAGAAGAAGAAGAAGAAGAAGAAGAAGAAGAAGAAGAGGAGGAGGAGGAGGAGGAGGAGGAGGAGGAGGAGGAGGAGTTTGGATTTATACCCCACCTTTCTCTCCTGTAAGGAGTCTCAAAGCAGCTTACGAATTCCTTCCCTTCCACACCCCACAACAGACATCTTGTGAGGAAGATGGGGCTGAAAGAGTTTGGAGAGAACTGAGACTGGCCCAAGGTCACCCAGCAGGCTTCATATGGAGAATCAGGGAAACAATCCTGTTCCCCAGATAGCAGTCTACCACTTACGTGAAAGAGTGGGGAATCAAACCCGGTTCTCCGGATTAGAGTCCACCCCTCTTAACCACTACCCCACACTGGCTCTGACACCATGCTTACAAGGGCTTAGAAAGAGAAAACTCTTGGGGGGAGGTGGTGTGTGTGTTTTTTTAATTAAAGTGGCAATTTGAATCTTTTCCTTCTGAGCAGGACAAACTGGGAGCGTGCTGGTTGGTTCCCTTTTGCAAAGTTGTGAAGACAACCTGGCTTTCTCCCCCTCCCCCCCCCCCTCGCACACACATTTGGCAAGATGAGGCGATGGAGCTCAAATTACAAGGTGTGTTGACTTCAGGCAGCCAGAAGCTCAAGTTGGGAGGGGGCATCTCTAGTGGGGAACAATGCAAATAGCCAGAGGTACCCAGGCCCTGGCCTGCAAATGGACTGGGGAGCTTCGCTCTGCCCCTTCGCTTGAACTGCGGACTGGGCTGGCAATCCACAGCTTCCTGAGTTGTTAACCGTTTGGGCGCTGGAAGTGGAGACTCCCTCGTTCCTCGGGGGAAAAAAGGATCTGCTGTTGATTCTTGCGACTTCTCTGCAAGGGGTGGAGGGCTGGGAGCGTGGCTCAGCGTATTGTTCCAAGCAAAGACTTCTACTTCTGTTTTTTTTTAAAAAAATATTGCATTCTGGATGGAAACCGCACGCTGCTGAGAGGATGAACTTCCTTACGGATCGGAGGACCAGCAGAAAGCTGTAGAAGAATGTTTTGATTCGAGGCACCTGTGAAGAAAGAACCCCTCGGCCACTCGGATGTAAAAACCGACCTCGGGAACAGAAAAAACGATGATGATGAGGCAGGTACAATGTGTATAATATCGAGTGTCATTTTAATGCTTTTGTGATTATATAATGCTAGATGTAGCCTTGTTAACCTATTAGGGAATATATACACATGAGATATGAATGATCTAAATCTATGCGAGGGCATGAAAACATATATATGCTACAGTATGTGTCAGAAATGTGGTGAATACTGTAATTTACTGGAGATTTTGAAGCTTTTCAGGGACCCAGAGGGAAAGTGGTGTGCCTTCAGCAACTACCCCAATGGGATCTGCATTTTTCTCAGTTTCCTGTTATAGATGTAAACCTCCATCATGCGACGCTAAACAAAACATTGAGATACCTCCAACTGGGCGATTGGACTCTTCCCAGCAAATGTCAATATTTATCAGTTTCTGACATTTACTGTTGTAAATACACACGCCTGTGTACATGAGAAGGCAAAGGCGAGGGATAAAAAGAAGACGCTTTGCTTCCTGGATGTAAAGACCTACAAATGTATACCCCTACAAATGCAACGTGTTTCACTTGCTACAGGGTTCGATCCTTTCAGCCATGGACTGATTGGGTAGCTGCTAGGAAACGGTTCTCCTTCTGCCCTGGAAGAAGACCCAACCTCACAGGGCTGTTGTGGATAACAATATGAGCCTACTATTTGAAGCATTTTGCTTTTGATGCATGCACTGAAATTATAAATAGAGTTAGGCTAGGCAGGCAAGAGGCGCTGATGGAGCTGGCGGCTGTTTGTTTAGACAAGGCACAATTACGGTAATTATGGTGCCGTCCTGATACATGACAAAGCCATCATAAGCCAAAAGCTAATTCCTACTTGGGATAAAGCTACCAAACTTAACTGCAGGCAGGTCAACCCATCTTGTTGAAAGAAGTTCACTGGGACACACCGTTTGGAGAAGATGCATACCAAATAACTTTTCTTTCTCTGGCATCCACTTTCTGGGTGGGAAAGGTTTTTCGGCACAAACCATCCTCTGTGACCTCAGGATTTTTGGTTCTGACTTGCTTGCTGCATTCTGCCTGAATCGGGAAGGGGACAAAGCATTCACACAGACACACACACACACAGGCACACATGCACAATGATTTAAGCAAGTAAATTTAGAGAGAGAATGAAGGAGGCATGCAGCTAAAATTATCACCTCTCTTCTGGGTGAGCCAGCAAGATAAATTTTTGGAAAAAAAGGAGAAGAAAGAAAGTGGAGAACCGGTTGTTGCTGGTTGCAAGGGAGGAATTCGCTACAGGGTTTGTTTTGTCTTCTCCTAATGAACTCACCTACAAAAATCAAATCCTCCTGCCTGCTCTTGGAAACCCCATCGGTGGGTAAGGGCGGGTTCCTTGGTGCTGATTTGATAGCCAAGGAGACCGAGCAAGCTTCTGATTTAAACCTGATTAAAAAACAAACAACCATTGAAAGCAAGCGAAGTTATAATGTCCCCCCTCTGGTTTGAGAGCCTTTCCATGTGTGAACAGAAATGAACCATGCTGCGTGTCAATTTCAGAAGGCGTGTGGCTGCGGATTTCATTTTCTTCTGTACAGAGAGAAGCTAGGTAGAGATGGTAACACTTTAGGGCTGCCATTCTAAGCGGAGTTCCTAGATTCCAGTGGGGCACACTTTGGCTGGGGTCTAAGGACTGGGGATTTTGCAGTGAACCCCCAGAACCAGCAAAGCAGAAGCACCCGATTTCTACGCAGATGCTGTTCACAGTTAGTTTAGTTGAGTTTTCAAGTTGGGGGTGTGTGTTGATATTAGATGCATCTGAAACAAGCACGCAGTAAATAGTACATAAATAAGCGGCGCGGGGGGAGAAGAAAGTCTCGATTTGTCATAAAAACTCCTCGGGCTCTCTCTGGCCATCTCTCAGCCCTGGGTTGAGAGAGCGAGAGAGAGCGGGGCTGGCGCTCGAGGGGTTAAAGCGGAGAGCCATCTGGCTGCTGGGTTGCTATAATCGCGCCGATTCATGTTCGCGGGACTCAGAGTTTTAAAGACTCCTCTCCCATCGCAGAGCCCAGCAAGTTCTGCCCGAGACATCTGGGGACCCCCCCCCCTCTTTTTCTTTCTTTCTTTTCTTTTTGAATGACCAGATCATTTCCATCCCCCTCTCCCTCTTCATGTCGACTTCCCTGCAAACGTTCACACGGATGCCATGGTCAGTTCCACCACGGTAAGCAAGAACGAGGGCGAACCTATTCGAATCGGGATCCGGATCCGGATCAGGTCTGGGGGCAGCTTTTCCTCGGCTCCCCTTACTTGCCGGGGTTTCTGAGGTTCTCGGGCAAAGGGTTAAGGGAGCGGCGGCGCCGTGCGACCCCGAGCGCACTTACTCGGGAGGAAGCCCCCTTCGGTGCAAAACTGCTTAGAGGATCGCGGCGCTGGGGACGTGGGGAGGAGCGGCGGCGGCGGCGGCGTGGGGACTGGGGAAGCATCCTGTCTCCGCGGCGCTTACTCTTAAGTAAAGCTTGCTTGGGGGGCTCAACGGGGCCCTTTCCCGTTGGTGGCTCCTTCTGTTTCTGGCTTCCGTGTCCTTCAACGTTTTGCAAGGGAAAATCGAGGCAGAAGACGACTCTGGAGGGGTCCGGATCCGGCAAAAGGCAGCTCCCAACCGAAAGCCTTGCAAATCCAGCCCGGCCAGTCCCAGGTCATGCCCAGTTAGCATTTCCAGAGCACAGACCCTTCCCCTCGCTCCAATTCCCAGGTAAAGCGCTTCCTAACTAAAGTCTGCGAGGACCACCATTAACCCACCCCTCCATGTTTTCGTGCCCCCTTCTCCTCCTCCCAACGCCCCCTCCTTTGAAAAGACTCCCTCCCCCCACTGCCGATTTCATAGTCCCGCGGCGCGATCGGGAGATCAAAGGCATTCCTTCGCACGTGCAAGGAAGAAAGTTTGCAAAGGTGGTTTGTTTGCAGAGGCGGGCGGGGGAGAAAAGGCGAGCGGGGTTGTTTCTCGAGCCCAGCCGGGGCTTCCTCGAGCAAGCCTTGGGAAGTCCCCTTCCAGCCCCCAGAAGAAAGGGGAAAAAACCCAGGGGGGCGCCTGTCTCGCTGGCAATTCGGGGCTTCTTTGGGAGACCCCAAAGGAGCGGGCTGGGGAGGGGGGCGCAGGAGGGATCTTGCAATGGGGGGCTGCCTCCTTTCCCCCCCCCTCCAGTCCCTTAATCCTGGGTGAAAATAAAACAGGGCAAGGGCTGGCCTCGATCTCGCTCTGGAAATAGCTCGAGGTGCCCCCTTCCCTCCGCCCCGCCATTGGGGTTTGCATGGAGCCACTGGCGGGCTGCCTTTTGGGGTGACTCTTTGTGGTTGTGTTGTTTGTGGCGCAGTTATTTCCAGCGGCGGGGATGGAGCCTGGCTCTGGCCGGAGTAGTGTGTGTGTGTGTGTGTGTGTGTGTGTGTGTATGTGTGTGAAGGGACTGGATCTGCACCCCCTCCCCCGGATACAGGCATGGACCGCCAGTTGGGATTTGGGAACTATCTGAGCACCAGAAAACTGAGAAAATTCTATCCCCAAGGCAAACACACCCCAAAAAGGCCAGAATGCCACACACCCCATGGCCCGGACCAGGAGACAAACAGTAAAGCTTTTTCTGGGACTTTACCCGTATAGGTTGCAGGTGGGTGGGTGATCTTGCTTGAACAACCTGCTGTAGGGGAAATAGCTTTCTACTCATAAGAAAATGGCAGTCAAACCTGGACTGGGTACACCCCCTCTTGCATAATTTTTTAAATAATAGCAGGGATTTGTTTTTCCTGGGAGACCATTAAAATATTCCCTCCCTTTCAGCCTGAAGTGGTTCTGTCTAAGAAAGCTTTACCCCTCAATTCGGAGGCCTGTCCAGTTTGCGTCTTAGTCCTGGTGTGTTCCTGCAGTTTACTATGGCCTAAATATGTTTGTGTTTCACCGGCTTATCTTGAAGCTCCAAAGCAAAACACTGGGAGAAGATGGGAAGCTTAGCCAGACTTCAGGTAGAGGTGTCACGAAAGCCGCAGACAGGTAGGAGGCAATCTGTGGCCCAGAAATGGAGCCAATCGGGAGGTAAGGAGGCTGGCAGAAAGCCTGGGAAGACGACCATAACGCTTTCAACAGGCAGCAGGGTCTAAGCGCGTTGTTTCCCAAACGCTGTCAAGCAAAGCAAAGAGGCGGAGAGGCGGCTTGCGTGCATAAAGGAAACCCTGCTCTTCTTTGGCATTAATTGTGTAAGACCAGGTAGCAATTGCTCAGTTATGAAGGACACATGCTCTCTGCATGCTCAGGGGCAGTTCTGAAATGACTTCACTCTTGTGTTTTTGGAGAAGGGCCAGAGATAGACAGTCCCTTGCAAAACAGGTGTGGTTAAGAAGGGGAGGGGGGATGCTAAACCCGAGAATCTCTGGGATGAAGCTAGGAGTGGAAGGTGTTTGCATCCACATTCTTAGCTTTTGAAAAAAAGAACCAATAACCAACGGAGGCATACTGTGAATGTGTGTTCAAAGCACTTCTGGCACAGTTCAGAATGTGTGCTTGCAAACCTCCTGCTTATAAGTTCTTGGGCTCAAAGGAACTTCTTTGGCAGCTCATGCTACAAGCAGGCAAGGCATAGGTCCCTTCCGCACGTGCAGGATAATGCACTTTCAATCCTCTTTCACAATTGTTTGAAAGTGGATTTTGCTATTCCGCACAGTAAAATCCAGCTGCAAAATGCATTGAAAGTGGATTGGAAAGTGCATTATCCTGCATGTGTGGAAGGGGCCATAAACTGAGCGTGTTTCAGGATGTGTGAAGCAGTGGCAAAGGGGAGAGCATCAGTGAGCATGTGCAGAGTGGGCTTTCTGTCCACAAACAGCCCTCTCTTTATATCTGGAGCTAAGGTGTTAGCTTTCCAAGTTAGAAGATGCAGCTTTGTGCTTTAGATTTTTTAAAGTCTAAATCTATTGTAAGTCGCTCTGGACCCCTTTAAAGAAAAGAGTGGCCTATAAATTGAACTGTAAATAAATAAAAGCAAGGAATCCACAATTGCTTGTGGGAATTCTACAGGTCCAAGTTTTAATGAAGAAGGGGGGATGTTGGGGCACTGATATTGGAAGCGAGGAAGGCCCTGGGCAAGGAAGAAACGGGTATGCCCTTTCAATCCACTTTCACAATTGTTTGCAAGTGGATTTGGCTATTCCGCACATCTACAAAGTGCCTTGGAAATGGATTGAAAGGGCATTATTCTGCATGTGCAGAAGGGGCTAGTGTGTGCACAAAGCCATAGGGGACCAACACATTTAAGCATGAAGATCAGGTAAAGGGATGAAGAGGAATGATTTGTGTGGGAAGAGGGAAGGAAAGGAAGAGAGGTCTTGTGGGAGGGTGTCGGGACTGGTGTGGGGGAAGGCAGGAAGGTTGAAACGGGCAGGAAGGTTTTGTGGGAGGAATGGAAGATGAACGATGGAGGGGGGGGGGACATTTTTAATAGAATCTATGGATCAGTTACACAGAGGGCATTTCTGGGCTCCAGAGATTGTGCTGAGGTTCAGACTCATTCTTTTTCTCCACAGGGATCTATAGCTTTGTAGATGGAAGGAAAGTGCTAAGAGTATCGAAGAATATCTAACCTTTTAGCACCTTTTTACTAGTTGGCCCTTTTTAAGAGAAGAAGATCTGAGTTTGCTGTGAATTCCCACCTCCAAAAGGATCTCTCTGGAAAAACTATAGGTTAAAATGACCCACGAGGTTCGGACTTTGCATGGACCAATATGGCTGTTTACAGCTTCTTTCTGCTTCCGAGGGCTGGAACACCTGATTTATGAGTGAAAAAGAAATTTAGAAAGATGACAAAGCCTGTCTGTTGTAGAAAATGAAAATAATTAATAACCCACAGTCAGATCTGTGAAGTGATGCTGGACACATAAGAAAATATGAGGTTGACGTCCCATATAAACTGAGACATTTCACTTGTATTTGTAGGGTTAGTATGGAAGGAACCCTGTGTAGACGAGGAAACCCCAAACACTAGCTTGTTCAGAGCTTTAGTGAGGGCAACAATCCTGCAGTGCAGTACCATTCAAATTTCCCATTTGGTTCTTGACTGTTGTAAGGCAGGATTCACCCATTGTTGCTGGTACAGAACAAGAAAATTGTATGCTTATGATAGTAGATAGCTGTTTGGAACAACATCCACTATGCAAGAGCAGTCTATCTGAACCGTGAACCCCTTGGCATTTCAGCTCTAGTATATTTGAAAGATTCATAGGTGATATTGATTTGCTGGTTTCTAGGTGAAGGCTGTAGAATTAGAAGCTTGTCCTGGGAATAGGAAGAACTTGTTATGATGGGTTGGGTAGCGAATGAAGCATGCAGGTACAGAAAGTGACAAAGGGTTGGTTCAGACATGCATGTTCAGTCCTAGAATACTTGCATGGGTGAATTACTGTCACAGATCGGATTTTACAGGTAGAACTTTCCCATCACCCCACATCAGTAGTGCTTTTCAAGGAAGAAGAGGTCTCACAGTCAGCAGCTATGTCTACATGCTGTGAAACCAGACAATTCATTTACTCGAATTGCAATACTTGAGATGTGTGTGTATATTTACATTCTTTTGCCCTCTGGACTGCTGTTGTTTTTCTCAACTCTTTTGGTCTCTCTCTAGCTAGCACAGCTTCCTCTGTTCCGGGTAACTCATAGGGTCAGTCCCACCAAACCAGGGCCCCTTCCACACACGCAGTGACCTGCTTGTTTTGGTCATGTGCAATCCAAAAATTTCAGTAACAGGTTCCCATGGTGGTGGATTCAAATCAGGGCGTAGCCAATGGGGCTGGGTGGGGGCACGATGGGCGGTCAAACTGTATGGGCATTCCTGGGCGGCACAGGGCAAGGAGGCAGCTGCTGCTACCGTCCTGGGCAGTTTGCAAGCGGTTGCATGCAGGGCACAGGCTGCCACGCAAGCACGGTGCACCTCCTGAAAGTGTTTCAAATTCTGCATGTGCGAATGCTGAGTGGAGGGGTGTTCTTTGCACCATGTAGTGACCTGCTTGCTTTGGTCATGTGATGACATCACTAAGGCCAATTAGGGGCCAATTCACAGTCACAAAATCCTCCCATTCCCTGTATAGTGTTCTATAGAGGTCCCCCATGGATCCTGTTGACAATTTGTGGTCTAGGAGTTCTATGCTCATTGCTTAATTCTGCATGAGGTACCAAGTTGGATGGGGAGTAAGGCATGTGGGGCGAGGGATTGTATGCAAATTTCCCCAACTGGGCAGGTTCCTGGGGAGTTTCAAACTGGGAATATGATCTTTGTAGGGGAAATGAGTGGGTGGGGGAGACACAGGGACCAATAAATGGAGGAGCCGAGTTGTTTCACTAGAAAACAAACATTTTGGACTCTAGTTGGAACATGCAAAGTTATGAATGTGAAGAGATCTGCGTGACAGAAACAAGATGGCACACATTGATCTGAAATAACCATGCTTCCTCCATTAGGGTTGCCAATGAGGGCATTACTTAATGCTTGGAACTTCTATAGACCTATCAGCCTTTAGATATTAACTTGCATTTTCAGTCTTTTGGTAACATATATGTGAAAAAATATTTGATTAATTCATTTATTTTTTCACATTTTTTATCCCGCCCAGTTCCCTACAGGGCTCAAGGTGGCGTACGACCATTTAAAAATAGAATACATTTAAAACAAAATAGTTAATCCAATAAACACAATAAAATACAATACGATAACAACAGCCTAATCAGGATGGCACCAAAAACTCTTACCCACAAGTTACGATGAAGTTACAATGAGGTCTAACCCGGCTGGCTTGATGGTGGAATAGCTCTGTCTTGCAGGTCCTGTGGAACTGATATATCTGTGTTGGATATATATCTCATATATCTAACACAGTTGCTCTATTGCTTCATAAATGAGGTGGTTTTTCTGCTCCCAACAGAAAGTTGAGTCAGTCTTTGCATTCAGACAAAGCACTTTGGGGGAGGGGGTGGGGGTGTCATACATCTGAATTCTCCTCTGTGTTGAAAACAAAAACACCATGTTTGTATCTAGAAAGTTGGTGTGTCAATGAAAAAAGATTAACCCATGATTCTTCTTCCTTACATACCACTAGCTTTTCATGGGCAAGGCATTTTGGCAGCAGTGTTTATGACTAGACGGTTTCTGGATGAAGGCTGGACCTAAGGACAAGAATTGCACTACTCTGGAGGACAAAACAAAACAGAGTGAACTTTAAATCACAACAAAGCAGCTCACATTATCTCTACCCAGCAGAGGTGCAGCTGGGCCAAACTGCACCTAGTGAGCAGTCTATATTTTCCTCCCCCCCTGTGGCCCCCCTGTGGGGCCCTGCCCATCAAGCGGCGCCCCCCTTCCCCCTTTCCCACACTTACCTTAGTTCCTTTCCTTTTCCTAGAACTTTTTCAGGCTGAAATAAAGGCCTATTCGCAGTTCAGGCTTAAAAACGGCCTGATGGGAACTATACTTCCCAGGAGACCTTGTGAGCTCCAAGGTCTCCTGGGAACTGTAGTTTTTCAGGCCGTTTTTAGCCTGTACTGTGAACAGGCCTTTTTTCAGCCTGAAAAAGTCCTAGGAAAAGGAAAAGAACTAAGGTAAATGTGGGAAGGGGGTGAGGGGTGCCGTGGGGGAGGGGAAGGGGAGGGGCCTGGGGGCGATTTTCTGCGCCCCCAGGCATGCACACAGTGTACAGTGCACCCCCTGTCCCCTTGTAGCTCCGCCACTGCTTCCCAGTCCCAATGTTAGGCAGCCTAATAGCCCAGACTAGCCCTGTCTTGTCAGAGCTCAGAAGCTAAACAGGGTCAGACACAGTAAGTGTATCAGTGAGAGACCACCAAGATAGGTCAGAGTTGCTATGTATAGGAAGGAAATGGCAAACCGCCACAGCTTGCCTTAAAAACCTCAGTTGTTGGATTGTGGTATACTTCTGAGAACCTGTAAGTTGTAATGGCTGGAGTGTCTGACTTGGGCGGTAGAGATCTGGGTTCAAAACCTTGCTCATCTGCAAAGCTCAGTGGGTGACATTCAGCCTTTGGTTCACCCTCTTTGTTTAACCTTCACAGGGTTTTTAAAATCCTTGGTGGGTTGATGATGTACAGTACTCCGAGGACCCCTGGAATATTGGCTCTAGGGGACTTCCTTATCCATGCCAAGGCAACTTTCCAGATTATGTTCAGGACTCCTTGGCCACTAAAGCAATTATTAGACTGACCCAGGCTATAAGAGTTCCCACTCCCAAGAAAGACTGTCTTCTATGTCATCAGTTAATTTTCTGGTTGTTTAATAAGCGGGAACGAGTTGAAACTTTAGCCATGGGCTGATAATTTGCCCCTTAAGTTATCTGATCATGTCACACCAGTAGCGTAGCTCCAAGGGGACGGGGGCGTGATGCACCAGGTTCGCGCCCCTGTAGGGGTGGATGGGGGCGTGTCAGGGGCGCAGGGTGCTCACGTGCCCCGGGCGCAGTTCCCCTTGCTCCGCCCCTGTGTCACACATACACATGCCCTGCAAAAGGGAGGAACAGATTTATATGGTTTGCACGTGAGAAACAACACCCCAAAGATCTGAAAGTCCTAGGCTGTGAAGGACTTTGAAGGTTAAGACCAGCATATTCAGTGTATGTGGGGAAACGGATGTAAAGTTTAGATGGCAGCCTCCAGATGGGACCTGGAAATCCCCCTCAATGACAGCTCATGTTGTCTTGGGGAAAAAAAAGGATGCTTTGGAGGATAGACTCTATGGCACTGTACCTCGCTGTGGTGCCTGTCCTCCCCAAACCCAAATCTCCAGGGGTTTCCCAATCTGGAGCTGGCAACTCTACCCCCTCCCCCTCCCCCTCTAGTGGTTAAACGGGATCTGGCAACCCTAGAAAGAATCAGATTCATATGCATGTAATGTCTTGCTCCTGTCAACAGCTGTGGCGCCTCACAACAATGATAACTTCTGTGTTATCTTTAAGGGCTGCCCCACATAGAACAAGTTATGATAATCTCGTCTAGAATATAGGATGCATTGATAGAGCCGCTTAAAGGGACATCTGTTGCTGTACAGATCAAAAGGTTTGATTTCGTCGCTTTTGTTCTTGACGTGTCTTTATTAACTTTTAAGCAGCCTTAAACCCTGTAAAGAAGATAATGCAGCATATAATTTCTAAAAATAGAGTTTGGACATTGAATGAAACAGTTCCTGCTTCCACAACGTTCCAGGAGAATGCCCACTGGATCATACATACTGGGGGTATATGTATTTTAAAAAAATGATTATATGCCTTGGTGTTCCTTCTACTCTTTATTTCTAATACAAGTTCCCATAGTTTGACATTCGTCAAATGTCCTTTTCTTGCAAGTATCTTACTTTGCAGTTTATCAGGTGGCAGCTCATAACTTCACAGGGCCACATGTGGTAGGATTACTCATGATACAAATATGAGAGCTTAGTAAGAGGATATGGAAGCTGCTCATGTCTCTGGGATTTTGAACAAGGTGTAGTAGTAAACGGATGTGGTTTGTGCTGCTACATCTAGTTTGTATTCAAAGGTTGTAATTGTGTCACAAGGGCTACAGTGCCCCCCCCCCCATGGAATTTACTTAGACCTGGAGCTACCAAAGGTTGGTTATTTGTACAGAGGATGTTTCTGTAATGTTTCGTAAATGCTTGTAGCAGAGAAGGAACAAACATTCAAACGGAAACATGAGCTGCTCTTTGACATGGGGGAAGATGTGAGATCAGTTGGTTGGGATCAGTGGTGGGATCCAAAAATTTTAATAACAGGTTCCCATGGTGGTGGGATTCAAACTGTGGCGTAGCGCCAATGGGGCTGGGTGGGGCACGATGGGGGCGTGGTCGGGCATTCCAGGGGCGGGGCATTCCTGGGTGGGGCTGTAGCAAGGATGCAGCCGCTGCGCCAGTCCTTGGGCGGGAAACGAATGCACGCACACACAGGCTGTCACGCACGCCAGTGCACCTCCTGCTAGACTGCTTCAAGTTCTGTGCGCTACTGCTGAAAGGAGGGGCGTAACAAAGGCAAAAATCGCATGGCAAAATCACCAATTAGTAACCCTCTCTCGGCACACACAAATAATTAGTAACCTACTCTCGGGAACCTGCTGGGTCCCACCTCTGGATGGGATGTAGGTCAATTGTCCAGTTACTATTTAAATAAGGAGACAAAATTATGATGTAAGAGCTAAGAACTGCCTTGGTAGATCAAACTAAGGGTTGGTTTCTGCAGTTCCTTTTTTTTCTTCAGAGGAGATGCTTCCCCCAACATAAGATGCTCATAAGAGTATCTTCATCAGGGGAAAGCACCTTTTGTAGCAGCCCGAAGGTGTGGTTTGTGCCTGAGTCCCAGAGTTTGGAAGCCAAGCAAGGTTGGCCCTAGTTAGTACATACGTGGGAGGCTACCAAGGAATTCCAGGGCTGCCGTTCAAAGGAAAGCAACGGCAAACAGTCTCTGCTCATCTCCAGCCATGAAAACGCAACAACACTTAATTATTATTACTCATCTCTGCTTTCCAGACCTAAAACCTTTTTTTCTCAGGCAAGAGGAGTGGGGACATTTTGAAGTCTGGATCAATTGGGATCCAACTGCCTGAGAAATTTCTGAAATGCTTTTTGACTTCCCTCAGAATTTCTCCTCAGATGTTTTGCCGCGGGCAGGGGGGGGAACCCAGGTTCAAAAGACATTTTCTTCAAGACCCATTGGCAAATCTAGTTCTACCTTTGTTCTGGAGAGAAAAGATACAGGAGGCACAGGCTTTAATAACATCCAAACTAAGGCTCACCTGTATGTCCAAAGGACTGTTGAATTGTCTTTCTGCGTTCTAACAGATATTAACAGTTATCAGTCATTATTTATATTGAATCAAAGTTTATGGCAAGACTGAATTTTCCAGTTGCAATTTTCAATTTCAATAAGCCTTTATTGGCATACAGAACATACAATATAAATACAATTAAAATTACTAGATAAAACTTCACACTGGATCATAAGTTCAGTTCGCAAACCTCAGCCAGAAACTTTGCCACTGCGAGACAACAGTCAAGGTCATTACAGTTTAAGAGCATATTTACTTTATCAAGCTCCATCAGGGTTTTCATAGAGTCAATGATTTGTAATAAGCTGGATCTTGGATTCTGGTAAAGTGGGCAGTGGAGGAGAATGTGCGCAATGGAATCCAACTGCCCTGGGCTGCAGGGGCAAAGCCTCTTATCGTTTGGTAGACCCTTGAGTCTTTCTCTATGGAGCGGGGATGGCATAATGTTAAATCTAGCCAGCATGTAGGCTCTCCTATATATAGGGTTGGTAAGCGCTGCAATATAGTAGAATTTTCCAGTTGTAAATCATCATTATACAATGTCACAGTAAATGGCCACAAGGAAAGTATATCTGTTCATTTAAACGACAGAGCATATATCCTTAAAAGTACTGTATCTCAGGACTTTCTGTTACAATTCTGTGCTTTCATCCTGGAATTGAACTGATTAAAACCGTCTTTGCCCTTCAAATTTTAGCTTGTTTCCTGATGGGGTGTTTGTATTTCCAAGTATAGACCAACTTGTTGAAGATGACGGAGGTGAAGGAATATCAGCAGTAGGTGAGAGGGTGTTGTAAATCTCTACAACATGCAGGAAGAGTTGTAATTATTTTACAGCTGTAGTTGCAGTTTTCAAAAACCATTTTTAAGAAGGACAGTTAAAATAGTCATTTGAAACCTGGCCTTGAAAAGCCATTTGTGGCATCTGAAAGAGAAAATATTTCATAATAAGTTTTTTCAGCCTGCGCCCAAAATTTCAAATATTCCTACAGAGAAAAACCTTGAAAAAATGTCCCCTTAAGTATATCCCTTCTTTCCTTATGGCTGTAGATGGCTTTCAAATCACAGTGTAAAATAGACAGAATAAACTTAAACCACAAAGTTTAACCCTAAAAGACACTTACAGTCTATATCTCATTACAAACCCCGCTAGGCCTGTCAGTGCCTCCTAAGAATTTCTAGAGATGAGAGCCCCCTCATCTCCTCAATTAGCACCTTCCGTAGAGTGGGAGCTACAGTTTTTAAAAAACATGAGCTTCGGCTGATGCCAGGAAGGCTACCCTAGTCTGAACCTAGTTACAAGTAGCAGGTGGCAACTAAAAGGACATATGAGAAGAGATGGCCTTTGAGTTATGCAGGACTTAGACCATAAAGAGTTTTAAAGCTCTGAACTGAGCGAAGAAGAAGAAGAAGAAGAGGAGGAAGAAGAAGAAGAAGAGGAAGAGGAGGAGGATGTAGTGGTAGTGGTAGTTTGGATTTATACTCCCCACCTGCTTGACTGTAAGGAGAACCGCGATGCTGGCTCCCAAGTTCTCTGCCCTTGCACTCCGCGGCTCCCCACAACAGAGCTGAGCTGCCGGCTGAGAGAGTTCGATCCTTGCCTAGCCCAAGGTCGCAGGCATGGCAGAATGTAGCCAGTGAAACACCAACTGGTCCTGGCGGGCGGCCGTACCATGATGGAGGAGTAGAATCAAATCCAGTTCTCCACATTAGAATCCACTTGCTCTTAACTGGCATCCAATGTAGCTTTTTCAAAATAGGTGAGATGTGTTCTTGACAGCTTACCCTGACAATTATAGGGCTGCCACACTCTGAACCAGATGCAGTATCCAGGTTGTCGTAATGGGCAGCCCAATGGAGAGTATTTCTAAGAGAAGCACATACAATGGTGCATGAAGAAAGATAGGAAACCCCTACAATTAAGTCACTATAGGCAGATAGAAGATAAAGAAGAGTTTGGATTTATACCCTGTTTCTCAACAATAAGGAGTCTCAAAGCTGCTTACACCACTTCCCCTTCTTGCTCACAACCGCCCGTTGGGAAGGTGTAAAGGCTGAAAGCTTTCCTGGCAGAATCCGTGGCAAGGCCCCAGGTTAGCCGCCGGCTTCATCCTGAGGATGCACCCGCTCCTGCAGGCATAGTGACATCAAGTCGCAGCTAATTTATAGTGATCCCATAGAGGTTTCAAGGCAAGAGATGAACTGAGGTGGTTTGCCATTGCCTGTCTTTGCATAGCAACCCTGGACCTCCTTGGTGGTCTCCAGCAGTGGGATTCAGCAGGTTTGCACCACTTCGGTAGAACAGGTTGTTAAAATGGTGCTTGTAAACGATCAGTTGTTAAATTTATTGTCGAAGGCTTTCACGGCCGGGATCACTGGAGGTTATTTTCTCAGCGTTGCATTGGTGCTTTCGCCAGATTTGCGGCTGGCATCTTCAGAGGACTTTCCAAGATGCCAGCCACAGATGGTATGTAAACGCCAGAGAGAATGCTAGAACACGGCCATACAGCCCGGAAACCACGCAACACTTCAGTTGTTAAATTATTTGAATTTCCACCACCAGAACTGGTTGTTAAATTATTTGAATCCTACCACTGCTTCCATCCAACTGTTAATCAGGGCAACTTTGCGTTTTGTGATTTGAAAAGATCAAGCTAGCCTGGGACATGTAGGTAAGAGCGAGGATACATTTAATTAGAAATTAAAGGACCTTCGGGATCTCAAGCAGAAGTATTTCACATATCTCCCTACCTCACCGCTTTAACTGGAGACGACAGGAACAGAACTGGAGATTATGTGCCTATAAAGTGCTGTCAACTCATAGCTGGGTTACGGTGGCTCCTCTTGGGAGTTTTCAAGCCACCCAAAGAGGTGGTTTGTCATTGGCTGCCTTTCCTGGGCAAACCCTGGACTTCCTTGGAGGTCTCCCATCCAAATATTAACTAGGGTGGCCCTGCTTACTTTCTGATATTTGATGAGATCAGACTACCCTGTGACAGAGCGGCAAACGGCAAGCCCCAGAAGGCCATGCGCTCCTGCGGCCGGGTGCACGGGAGGCTGCCGCACTGCCTTGCGCCCCAGAAGGCAGTGCAGCAGCCTCCCAAAAATCGGGACAATTTGTTTAACCCGCGGGACGTGGGACACATTGTCTAAAGGCGTGACGGTCCCGCCAAAAGCGGGACGGCTGGTCAGCCTAGACTAGCCTAGACCATTCAGGTCATGGATCTTTAGATATCTTTACTTTTGGGTATACAAAATGTGAATAATAAGAATAAGAATAATTCTAGATTGTCTCTTCATGCCCCTCTCTTTTGTATAAGGCTTCCAATGATTTGCAAAGCAGTACTTTAATTTTGATTTAGATGCAAAGCAGCAAATTGGCTAATAGTTTAGTCCAGGGGAATCCGGTTATCTCATCAGCCCCTACCAGCATGGCCAATTGGCCATACTGACAGAGGCTGATGGGAATTGTAGTTCCTGAACATCTGGAGAGCCGCAGGTTCCCTACCCTTGGTTTAGTCGATCTGTGACAAAACATCACACAGGACTAAAATCTTAAAATTTCAGCTTGGATTGAAAGGCCAGGTTGATTTTTAGTCCAACGAAACAACCTTTAGAATAATTTATGCAAAAGGACAACTGTGGTCCCAAAAAATGGGGTTAACTCTTTTTTTGGAAAATAAACATTTGTGGCAACCAAACCCAGCTTTTATCAAGGTATGTGTGTGTGTGTGTGTTTGTGGGTAGCAGCTCCCTTTGTGGTGCTGAGCCTTGGAGCTGGAAGAAGCAGCCCAAGAGACACTCCCCCTTCGCCGCCTTTCTTCTCGCCAGTTTTCTGGCAGCCGCAGGGAGGGGCCAGGGGCAGCCACAAATTATGGTTTGGCTAGTAAGCTAACCTTGCTAATTTGCTTGGTTATTTCAACATCCAGCTCATTACAGCTCTTCCACTCCTCAGCAAAACACCTTCCTTGGCTACAAGCGAGGATTCCCCTCTTCTCTTTCTTACTGCTACCCTTTCCCAGAGCCTTTTTCTCTTCAAAGGATTGGGGTGGCCTCCTGCCTCTCCCCCGCACTCCCAGCTTTCCTGTGCCCTCTTACTGGCTTCCTGGTAAACCCATCTCCCAGCTCTTCAGTTCCTGGCGGAGTTGGGTGTGCCCAGGTGTTGACATGTAAGATTTCAATAACTAGGCCTATCTTCGTAGGGCATCTAATCGTTTCAGTAATGGCTGATGAGGCAATAGTATTAAGGGAATCTGGAAAATTAGCAAGCGCTCGGTGCCTGTTCAAAACTGGGATTGACAATGCCTTGGGAATCTACTTTCGTTTATTGTCAGCCTTTGATGTTTTTAGACTGGAGGTACCAAGATCTTAATGTGGAATGCGTCATTGTTCTCACTCTTCTGCCAGTGATTAAACAGGTTTGGCAGGTTTTGTTTAATGCTTCAGATAACTTTAAAACATGTTAGGCCAAAGGTAGCAAATGGAATGAATATGCAAATGATGAGTCTGCCTTCATACCTGTGACCTTTTCTCTAAAGGACATGTAATGCCTTTCATGAAGACCAACCAAAGTAACATGACAAGTTCTCCAGAACTCCTTGATAGGCTGGATGTTAACAAAAGAGGAAGCAAAATGAAGAGGAAAAGGGGAAAAGGTTTTTTTTCAGTCTATTGCTCTCCAGGTTCCAGCATGGTGTAGTGGTTAAGAGCAGGTGGATTCTAATCAGGAGAACTGGGTTTGATTCCACACTCCTCCATTTATGTGGCGGAGGCTTATCTGGTGAACCAGATGTGTTTCCGCACTTTTACATTCCTGCTGGGTGACCTTGAGTGTCCACAGTTCTTCGGAACTCTCTCAGCCCCACCTACCGTGTTTCCCTGAAAATAAGACAGTGTCTTATATTAATTTTTGCTCCCCAAGATCCACTATGTCTTATTTTCAGGGGATGTCTTATTTTTCTGTGTTCTGTTCGTCGGGCATGCTTCCAAACAAAAACTTTGCTACGTCTTACTTTCGGGGGATGCTTTATATTTAGCACTGCAGCGCAACCTCTACTACGTCTTATTTTCAGGGGATGTCTTATTTTCGGGGAAACAGGGTATTTCACAAGGTGTCTGTTGTGGGGAGAAGAAAGGAAAGGAGCTTGTAGGCCACCTTGAGTCTCCTTACAAAAGAGAGAGGTGGGGTATAAATCCAAACTCTTCTTCTTTATCAGCATCCTTTAATTTTTTTGCTGACTCCGATGCGTATGGGGTGTGGCTGGTATTAGGGAGTAGCACCTTTGGCATGCGAGAACTTTCCAGTATTCCACACACCAGGAGCTTTCACTGGAAAGTTCCACGCACCAGGTTCCCTGCTCCACGCCTTGTACCTCCGTGCCTGTCTGCCTGCTTAAATTCCTGGACTTGTTTGACTTTGGGCTGCCTGACTGCGCCTTTATTTGCTGCCTGCCTTGACTTTGGATTGCCTGACTTCGCCATAACTGATGTCTGCCAGCAGCACAGGTCCCCAAGCAAGATGAGTGACGTATGGAAGCAGTCTTGCTTTCCTTGTTGAACTGGGTCAATTAAAATGCTCAAAACCATACTTGAGAGACCACCTGACCCGTTGCTGAGAAATGCTAACGTGGCAGTATTTTTTGTGTGGCTAACAGCGTGTTAATTAATCATTTGAGAAGTCTTGATGAACTGTCTGATAGTCTGAGACAGACTTTGCTCCTTCCACAAATTCTTGATCTTTCAAAGTACTAATGGCTAGAAAACTCTCTTACGTGGCCTTCTAATGTTACCCAAGCAGCTGGGCCCCTTCCGCACATGCAGAATCATGCACTTTCAATCCACTTTCAATGCAGTTTGCAGCTGGATTTTACTGTGCGGAATAGCAAAATCCACTTGCAAACAATTGTGAAAGCGGATTGAAAGTGCATTATTCTGCATGTGTGGAAGGGGTCTTAGTCTTAAGCAGACTGAAATTACACTGGCCATTCGTAAAGAAACATGGGCCCCTTACGCACATACAGAATAATGCACTTTCAATCCACTTTGCAGCTGTGTGGAATAGCAAAATCCACTTGCAAACAATTGTGAAAGTGGATTGAAAGTGCATTATTCTGCATGTGCGGAAGGGGTCCGGGTGTTTCAAAATGGAGGGAGGAGACAAACGTGAATCAAAATCGAAACTTGTAGGCACTCAAGGGTTCAAGTCCCCATTTACCCCTGAAGCTCTGCGTGTCCTTGGATCAGCCACCTTCTTTCAGCCTCATCTGTTTCACAGGGCTCTTGTTGCGATAAAACAAAGAAGGGAAAAATCACATACTGAGCTCCTTGGAAGGACAGGATAAAAAAGCATTAGACGGATAGATCATGAAATGCGCATGCAGTTGGTTCCTTTGGGAGAACTGTGCATATATTAGTTTTACTACTATGTTCATTATTTTTGAATAGGAATTGTTTAAGCAATTAAGGACGTTTTCCGCAGCGAGATCTTTCCATCTGTTTTAAAACGGATCCCATTTTGTCAATGATAAAGTTGGCTTTTGGCATGTCGTTTCCTGTACGTGGCTATACATGCCACTGGGCAATGCTTTATCCTGAACTGCCTTGTGGATACATTTGGACCACTAACACCAACCATTTGGAAAGTTATTTTCAAATTACAAACAAATACGTACCTATTTCACGTAGCACCCCCCACCCCCCACCTACACATCTGAATGTTCAGGTCTTTGGTCAGGCATGTTGTAATTTTAATAAAAACATTTCATAGTTTACAAATTATAAATTTAAATCACTGAGGGAGGCCTGAGAGCCAAAACATGTTTAAGTTTGCATGTATTCTATGTTACCTATAATAGTACTTATCATAAGCAAGAGTGTGACATCTTCCTTCGCATATACGGTAGAAGTGCAATTTTGCTATAATTTTTTTTACATTAGAGAAAGGTTCCTGCACACATAACCAAAATTGTACAATGCAGTTTTTAATATTTATAATTTGATTAAAGTTTTTGAAATATAATTTTAACTTTTCTGCAATTGACATTTATATTTCCATATAGAAGTTCCCCCTCTTTTTTTTCCAACCTTTTTTGGGTTACCTAGTCTGTTTTGGGTTGATTTTTTTTTGTTATCCTTAGTATAGTTCCCAACAACTTCTATCTTGCTTTGGCATTTGCGGTTTCCTGACACTTCTCCTCCTATATCCATGTTTAGGCATTTTTTGGCCTAGTGACTCAGAACATATTTAGTTTTTCCTTATAAGTCATTCATCTCACCCTCTTTATCCCATCGGTTACTTTTCCTAAGAAATCCCTTCCATTTCTCAGTGTTTAAGGATAACATTCACAATTACCCCTCGTCATTTTCTTCTCAGCCATAGTTTTATTAGGTGCAATCCACTGGAGAGGTCTCCTGTTCTGAGCAACCTCCATTAAAATTGAGAAGCAGCATAAGAGGGCAATTTCTATAGAATATGTGCAAGAGAAAGTTCTCTCTCCATTGAACATATTAAAGGACAATCTGTGAATGGACTGAGGACCATTAGTGGACTGTGGACTTATGAAGGACTTACCATTTTCTGTTGCCTTACTCTTAGCTTCCTCTGCCCTAAATAATGTATAGTAGAACATCACCAAGCACTCTTATTACTGGCTTTTGGCTTTCTTACCCTATTCAGCATCACTTGCTGCTGACTTGGGCTGTTTCCGCACAGCCAAAAAATGCCATCTCTAGGGTGCTGTTTGCACAGGAGGTGCTACTGCATCATGGCAGCACCGTCCCCACCCCCGCCAAACGGCGCAAAGACGCTGCTTTCAAACCTCACTTGTTGAGTGAGGTTTTTGAAGAGCAGTGTCTTCCCACTGGCGCAGTGTGAACAGCACCGGCATGAGGGCACCGCTTTTGGCCCCTCCAGTGTCTGCAAGGGACTTACCTTGCATTCCTCTGCAGCTCCGGGTGGCTGGAACGACATGCCCATGCTGCCCTGTGACCCTGTAACCCCCAAGGGTCAGAGGGCAGCATGGGCGTGTCTTTCCAGCTGCCTGGAGCTGCAGAGGAACATTGGGCATCGGGACTGCCCGCATGGGACCATGCGAATGGTCCCGACACTCCACCGGCTTAATCAAAGCCGGTGGGAAGCTGCTGCCTCTGGCCGTGCGGAAACAGCCATTGAGGGCAGACAGTGAAGTCATGTCAGAACATGCATACGTTCTGCTCCTGGTGGTCAAGGGGGAGGAGAGAGCTAGACTAAGGTGACCAGATGGTCACCTTTGTGAACCAAGATGGGGGTAGGTGGCCACACGCGCGCGCACATGCGCGTGCAGTCGCAGGAGCACACTGCCTTCTGGGACTTGCTATTTCCCGCCCTGTGACAGGGGGGGAAACGGCAAGCCCCAGAAGGCCGTGCTTCTGCGGCCGTGCGCGGGGGAGGCTGCCGCACTGCCTTGTGCCCCAGAAGGCAGTGCGGCAGCCTCCAAAAATCGGGACAATTTAAATAACCTGCGGGACACGGGACAAATTGTTTGAAGGCGGGACTGTCCCGCCAAAAGCAGGACGTCTGGTCAGCCTGAGCTAGACATAAAGGCTTCCACTTTGGCAGGAGCTGTGTATTTAATGCAACATGCCCTTCGGACATTGGTCCTTTTATGCTGCTACTTCCGCCTTGAAAATGTATTTCTAATATTCCCTTTCCAGAATCCTGCCTCAACTCTCTTTCTCTTTCTGTATGGAGCCCCAGATTTCTCCCACTTATTTAATACTTGCATTTCACATTAATTCCCCCCAGATGTATTTGCTTGGAATTTTCCAGCCTGAACTGTTCAAATGCTGACCATATTTTTTTAACCTTCCTTGCTCATTCAGTCTTGTTGTTCTAATTATTAAGGCCCCGTTGTTTGCAACCAGCCCCAGTTGAATGCCATCGATAAATTAAGCTGTGTGCCATTGTGAGTCTCCTCACCCTTTGACCCCACACCCAGAGAATTGCAAGCATTGTTAAGATCAGGGCTGATGCAACCCCAATGCTTGCGGCATACCCATCCCAACCACTCTCCCTGCCTTGAAACATCATTGCTTTTTATTGTTTCTTAATGTTTCATTGCTGCCCATCTTCTGAACGTGGAGTGGGTGGGTGCTGTGCAGCAGGAGAGAAGTTGTGTCTGGTGCAGCGTTTGTCTGAAAGCTGCCTCTTATTACTCTAACAGCTTCCATGCACCCACATTTCCTCCCCTTCCGTCCAGACAAATGCTGTTGTAAACTGAGATCATTTTTCTTGCCTACAGCTATGGTCATGTCATTCTCACTCTTTGAATTCCTCCACTGGCTCCCTGTCCTCCTCCTCCTTCTCTGCGGCCTCAGATTTAAGCTTCATGCCATAGCTGGAAATAACTCAGCCTTCTTAGCTTTGGTATGGATGTCGACACTTCTGACTGTCTGTCTGTAAGCTTCTCAGACAAACATAGTTGTGCCCCCAATTACCCCATTGCCCACATCTCAAACTAGCATGTTTAAATTACTGTCCTGTACAATTTCTCTAAATGTTTTCAAATTTCTTTATTTAACTGGTTAGTTTTTTTTTACAATTTATATCCACTGTGCCCTTTTGACCCAGTCAGTCATTTGAGGTGGCTTTTGGTGAAACATGGTTTAAAGAAATTAAGCAGAATTAGAATGTATAGGAAATATCCAGGTATCAAAGAGGTATCCATCCATCACTGGATAAATATGTATAGGAAATATCCAGGTATCCATCCATCACTGGATATTGGCACCATCTTTGGACTGGGGTAACTATTTGGTTCCTGAATTTTCCTGTATAGTTTCAAGACCATCTGAAAGTGAATAATTATGATAACAAAGCTGGAACATAATTACCTACCTACCTACCTACCTACCTACCTACCTACCTACCTACCTACCTACCTACCTACCTACCTACCTACCTACCTACCTACCTACCTACCTACCTACCTACCTACCTATACCTACCTACCTACCTACCTACCTACCTACCTATCCATCTATCATCTTCCATCTATCATCTGTCATCTGTCATCTGTCATTTATCTATCTGTACCCTGCCCTATCCCTGCAGGGGTCCTCTAGCTTGTGGATCCAGCCTAAGGTTAAAATTGAAAAACAAACAAAAATCAACATTACTTATTTGTGGAGCAATACACATCTGTCTGTCTGTCTATCATATTTATATCCCGCTTTTCTCAAAGCAACTGACATCAGTTAATCAAAACCAAAAAATCTCAACTCAAAACCAAAAAATCTCAACTCAAAGGAGCAGAAGTTAAAAAAAAAAGCAGGCGATAAGTGCCACTCAAAAGACATTCAGGAAGCACAACTTTCCAGAGCCTCCGAAACTTCTGCATGGTTGGGGGCTTTGCACACTTCCTCAGGAAAGCCTGTTTCCTATCACAGGAGTGACCACCAAGAAACCCTGAGCTGAATCATTTAACATTTCTTGACTGATTTGCTTCATTTATACCTCCCCCACCCCAAAGGAGACCCCAAATGGCTTAGCTCAGTCTCCTCCATTTTATTTTACCCTTCTGAAGTAGGTTAGGCTGAGATTGTATAACTGGCCCAAAGACCACCCAGCGAGCTTCCATCGTAGAGTGGGGATTTGAACCAGGGTTTCCCAGATCATAGCTGAGCACTATAAACACTCTCCCATGCTGGCTTTATTGCATCATCATACTCTTCCTGGATTTTCCTGTCCAGACAGTGCAATCTCCAATGACATGTGATCTGAATTTTACAATTGAAAAAAAAGTAGCAGAAGGGCCAACATGAATCCCCTCTGGAATCTAAAGGTTTCCTTCTCTTACTTAGATCCTTGGTCCATCAAGGTCAATTGACTGGCAGCTTGTCTCCATGTTCTCAGGCTGAGGTCTTTCACACCACCTGCTCCCTAACCCTTTCAATTGGAGAGAATGGGGACCTTCTGCATGCTAAGCAAATGCTCTACCACTGCCCCACCACAGGTGTTCATACCCAAAGAACCCTACAAGTATGCATACCACAATGAGAATCATAGAATCGTAGAGTTGGAAGAGACCACAAGGGCCATCAAGTCCAACCCCCTGCAATGCAGGAACACACAATCAAAGCACTCCTGACATATGCTCATCCAGCCTCTGTTTAAAAACCTCCAAAGAAGGAGACTCCGCCACTCTCCAAGGCAGTGAATTCCACTGTCAAGCAGCCCTGACAGTCAGGAAGTTCTTCCTAATGTTTAGGTGGAATCTCTTTTCCTTCACCTTGAATCCATTTTAAGGTGAAGGAAAATAGATTCCACTAGAAAAACCCCACTTCTCACATCATAAGAACATAAGAAAGAGTCTGCTGGATCTGACCAAAGTCCATCTAGTCCAGCACTCTGCTACTCGCAGTGGCCCACCAGGTGCCTTTGGGAGCTCATGTGCAGGATGGGAAAGCAATGGCCTTCTGCTGCTGCTGCTACCGAGCACCTGGTCTGCTAAGGCGTTTGCAATCTCAGATCAAGGAGGGTCAAGATTGGTAGCCATAGATCGACTGAATTGAGGATTTCCATTGCTCAAAGCTGAGTGTCTTGGTTGCTCTACCTTACGTGAACTTGTGAGCTAACTTACGGGAGGTGTTCGGATTACTCTGTGGAGCTGGTGGAAGTGGAGGAACTTCCGTGCCTCTGGATGTACTAGCGTTTGTGTTGGGGGATCGCTTAATTGTGTCAAAAGTGGGGATGTGAAGCCGTCTTGGAACATTAAGGATGGAATAGATGCCATGGGAATGTGCATCCAATTATGTTCAATGAGCTACACTGTGGTCTTGAATAGGGGTCCTTTCTTGTGATACAAAACATCTGGCATTTGTAGAGCTCTTTCTTTCTCCTTGTTGCGCATGGACACGCTTGGTTGATTCTTGGCCCTATGGAACAGAATGAAAGGTCAGGGATTTCTGTGGGGAAACGATTTGCATGTGTGTGGAGGGGAGTTTCGTGGCCAGAAGTGAAGTTAAAATGCTTTTTCAGGGGCAGAGGGGGTGAACTGGGTTTCATGCAAACTTGCGCAAGGACTTAGTTCTTAGTGGCTATGAAGAGTGAAGTGGGGTAAGTAGAGGGGAGAGTGAGATAGCGGACAATGCAGAAAAGAGGATTGGCCTCCAAAATCAAAATCCAGCTTTTGGGTTTTCTTACTTGATACCCCTCTAGTTGTACCACAAGCCAGTGGTTAAGAGCAGGTGCACTCTAATCTGGAGAACTGGGTTTGATTCCCCGCTCGGCCACTTGAGCTGTGGAGCTGTCAGGACTACAATTCCCAGCAATCACCAGTTCTCACCTTTTGGCATTAGAGCGGGAAACCGAGCTGGGGAACTACGTCAGACCGAAACTATGTAGCCCAGTCAGAACCAATGAGAGACCAGAGACTAGGGGTGGGGGGGGGGGGGGAAGCTGATTCATTGCTGCCTGATTCGAAAATAGAATAAATACTGGAACTGAGGACAAGAATCAATAAAGTTCCCTTTTTTATGTCGACTTTGAGTGGTGTTCAGCCTTACAGTAGGCTTATTTGGTGAACCAGATTAGCTTGTGTACTCCAACACATGCCAGCTGGGTGATCTTGGGCTAGTCACAGCTCCTTGGAACATTCTCAGCCCCACCTACCTCACAGGGTGTTTATTGCGAGGGGGGAAGGGAAAGGAGTTTGTAAGCCCCTTTGAGTCTCCTTGCAGGAGAGAAAGGGGGGGATATAAATCCAACCTCCTCCTCCTCCTCCTCCTCTTGTTCTTGTTGTTCTTGTTGTTCTTGTTCTTGTTCTTCTTGTTCTTCTTGTTCTTCTTGTTCTTCTTGTTCTTGTTCTTCTTCTTCTTCTTCTTCTTCTTCTTCTTCTTCTTCTTCTTCTTCTTCTTCTTCTCCTCCCTCCCTCCCTTCTTCTTCTTCTTCCTCCTCCCTCCTTCTTTCTTGTTCTTGTTCTTGTTCTTATTTCTTGTTGTTGTTGTTGTTGTTGTTGTTGTTGTTGTTGTTGTTGTTGTTGTTGTTGTTCTTCTTCTTCTTCTTCTTCTTCTTCTTCTTCTTCTTCTTCTTCTTCTTCTTCTTCTTCTTCTTCTTCTTTTCTTCTTCTTCTTCTTCTTCCCAGAGACAACAGTAGATGAAAACGGTGCTCCAAAAAAGTATTGTGCATTGTACACATGTATCCAACAGAATCTTTGGAGCATGTGTATGCATTTACTTACTTCCATTTGTACCCTGCCTTTCTCCTCAATGCAGACCTGAAGCAGTTGACATGGTTCTCCTCTCCTACTTTTCATTCTCAAAACAATCCTGTGAGGTAGGCTTGGTTGAGTGTTGTGTGTGACTGGCCCAAGGTCATCCAGCCAGCTTTAATGACAGAGGGAGGATTTGAACCTGGATATCCCAGGTCTAGGGGTCTAGCTCTCAGCTGAGAAATACCTAAAGATTTTGGGGGTGGAGCGTGTGGAGGGAGAAGTTTGAAGAAAAGAGGGACTTCAATGGGGTATAATGCCGAAAAGTCCACCTTCGAAAGTGGCCATTTCCTCCAGGTGAACTGATCACTGTCACCTGGAGCAGTCGTAATAGTGGGAGATCTCCAGCCACCAACTGGAGGTTGGCAACCCTATCCAGATCCTGGTCTGACTCTTCAACAACTATGCCACACTGTCTCTGCAGCACACCTGTGAATATCTTGATGATGTCATTCCTGCCATCTTTACAACTGTCAGTCTTGCAGGACGTTCTCCAAGTTTTGCGCCTCTCGAATTGTTCCATGTTCCTACAGCTCCAAGCTCTGTGGTGTCAACAAATGGGGTTCCAGTTCTCTAAAAACAGTTTGCACTCCTTATATAGGGCTTTGTGCTGGATCAGACACCCACAGTGGCAGGCATGCATGTCTAGTAGGGCTGCGGTGGATAAACTGTGGGTTTGCTGGGGGAGGTGCAGAATTTGGCCTCCTGAACATCTCAGTCTTCACTGATGAAAGAAAGCTTGAAAGCTTGAAAATATGTCTGGAAGTCTAGGAGGAATCCTTATAGGAACCTCAGCAGGATATCCGACCGGGGCTCTGTGAGCGCTGCACTGGTTCCAGGGAGAGTACTATCGTGTTTCCCCGAATATAAGACAGTGTCTTATATTAATTTTTGCTCCCAAAGATGTGCTATGTCTTATTTTCAGGGGATGTCTTATTTTTCCTGTGTTCTGTTTGTCGGGCATGCTTCCAAACAAAAACTTTGCTATGTCTTACTTTCGGGGGATGCCTTATATTTCGCACTTCAGCAAAACCTCTACTATGTCTTATTTTTCGGGGATGTCTTATATTAGGGGAAACAGGGTAGATCCGTTTCAAGGTTCTAGTTCTAACATTTAAAGCCCTTAATGGCCTGGGACAGTGGTGGCGAACCTTTGGCACTCCAGATGTTATGGACTACAATTCCCATCAGCCCTGCCGAGTATGGCCAATTGGCAGGGGCTGATGGGAATTGTAGTCCATAACTATCTGGAGATATAAAGTTGCTCACAACTTCTGAGACCAATCTCTCTAGAGACTACCTCTGCTGATATGCCCCCCAAAAGATGTATGGTCCCTTAATAACAATCTGACCTCATTTGCACCCTGGGCTCTTTGAACCTGGCTCCAGCCAGGTGGAACGCACTGTCAAATAAAATCAGGGACCTGCAGGACTTATCTCAATTCCGCAGGGCCTGCAATGTGGAGCTAGACTTATATTTGAGGACTGTAAGGGAGTATAATTGATCCATCTTGACTGGCCTCCCTTCTTCCCCTCTCCTTTTCTCCTTCTTTTTTTAATTGAAGGGGTGCGTGTGTAAGTTGTTCCACCCTCGGTTAAGCGTTTTAGCACCATCTGTATTTTGTTTGTTGGATTATCTATTTTATATTGTTGTTTTATATGGTATTGTACGTTATTGTGTCATATAAATAATGTTGTGAGCTGCGCTGGGCCGGCTTCAGGGGGAGAGAGCGGGGTATTAAATCAAATGAGCAAATAATATGATTTCCAATTGTTTGACTTCTGCAGCCCACATTTAAAAATAAAAGGAACTGTATAAATGTCTGTAATTCATAGAAATTACGGCTCTCCTTGGTGCAGATTTCCCCCTCCCCGCACCCAAGCACAGCATGAATGCTGGTGTGCCTGTATTATTTGTTGCTTTTGACCATGTAAACACTCAGAAAGGAATTTACTTCTAATGCCACATATGGTAATACGTATTCTAGAGTTACAGGAGCTAATAATACTGGTGCTGAAATAATGTTGGTGGTGGGTAAGCCCTCTTGGCTGTGAGCATTTCCCATTCATGTCCCTTTACCACCTGTGGTGTGTGAAAATATTTGATCATGAAATGGCCCTCCCATACACAACAGCAGCTGTTGTTAATCATGTTCTGTGGTTTTTCATCTTGTAAACAGTCCCAATAAGAGCTAATAACACTTCTGTGTATCAGCACGGTTGGAGAATTTGTTTAAAAATGTAGGGCCAGGCCAAGCTATTTATCACACACACTGATGATGAAGAAGAAGAGTTTGGATGTATACCCCGCTTTTCTCAACTGTAAGGAGTCTCAAAGTGGCTTACAAACTCCCTCCCTTCCTCTTCCCACAACAGACACCTTGTTAGATAGGTGGGGCTGAGATAATTCTGAGAGAACGGTGACTAGCCCAAGGGCACTTAGCAGGTTTCATGTGCAGGAGAAAGGAATCAAACTTGGTTCTCCAGAATCAAACCAGGTCCCTCTATGTTAACCACTACATCACGCTTGCGGTCATTATTTCCGGAAGTGTATGACTGTGGGGCATTCTTAGAACATGCATACTCTGCCTGCCCTCCTGAGACATTTCTAGTTGCAAATTAAGTTCCACTGAAGTCCAGGCAGTCCCTCTTCAGACATCAGTAGGGGCATACATGATGCTGATGCTCTGTCTGAGAGAAAGCTAGTCCAAAACACTTTTACCCAGTGGCGTACCTAGGCAAACTGGAGCCCTGGGCAAAACCTGAGTTTGATGCCCCCCCATGGGCAGCCACCCTCCCCCACCATGACCAAACAATGATTTTTTTTCCACCAGGTCATTTCAAAGTCACCATCACGTTATAGAACATCCCCCAACTCACAAATCTGAACTCAGCAGAAATATTTTTTGAAAACATTTTCAAAATGCTTTCAAAATGTTTTATTACTGCTATGAAAACATTTTATGGTGTTGTATCCAGTCCCCCAATTGGGGGAAACAGCATCACTTTCAATGTTATTTAAACTGGGGACCCCAGATTCTCCCTTTAAGGTGGATTTAAAAGGATAATCTGGGCTCCCTAGCTTAACCAAGTGATGCTGGAATCCACCCACAAACAGCATCATTTTCAATGGTATTTAAACTAGGGAGCCCAGATTCTCTTAATCCACTTTAATTGGAGAATCTGGGGTCCCCAGTTTAAACAACATTGAAAGTGATGCTGTTTTGGGGTGGATTATCTCCTACCCTGAAACAGTATCACTTTCAATGTTTAAACTGGGGACCTTAGATTCTCCTTTTAAATCCATGCCAAAGGAGGTGGATTTAATAATAATAATAATAATAATAATAATAATAATAATAATAATAATAATAATAATAATAATAATAATAATAATAATAATAATAATAATAATAATAATCTTTATTAGGCATTGAGAGAATAAAAGAAAGAAAGAAAACAAGCATTGGCAGGAAGGGGGTGGATTTAAAAGGAAAATCTGGGGAAATGCCTGCTGTCAGGGGGTGCCTGCTGTCAGGGGTGCAATTATTAAGATAGCAGCACCAAAATTTCTGAGTATCTTCGTGAGACTCTACTGATGATATCACCCAGGTTTGGTGAAGTTTGGTTCAGGAGGTCCAAAGTTATGCAGCCTCAAAGGTGTAGCCCCCATCTCCTATTAGCTCCCATTGGAAATAATGGGGGATGGGGGCACTCCCTTTGGGAGTCCATAACTTTGGACTCCCTGAACCAAACCTCACCAAACCTGGGTAATATCAACAGGACAGTCTTCTGAAAAATCTCCGAAATTTTGGTGCTGCTAGCCTAAAAACTGCGCCCTCTGCAGGCCAAAAGCTAGGCCAAAACACTTTTACCTCACATCTTGCTTCCTATCTGCAGAAAAAATGTTTAGGCAGAAGCATCCTGTCAGGTGATCCATGACACAGGTTCAGCAGCAACTACACCTGAGTTCAAGAAACAGTGTGGTGTGGTGTTGAAGAGCAGTGGACTTGAATCGGGAGAACCAAGTTTGATTCCCCACTCTTCCACATGAAGCCTGCTGGGTGACCCTGGGCTAATCACAGTTTTCTCAGAACTCTCCCAACCCACATGGAGGCATTGCCTTAAAAATCCTATGGGATCATCATAAATCAGCCATGACTTAATGGCACATGCACACACGACCCTGAGTGCAGTGGGGCTTTCTCCTAAGGAAGTGCGCATACAGCTGCAGACTTCGATACAGTCATAATTGATCTCAGTGGAATGCAGACATTGTTTTTCTGGATTTTGCCCAGTGGCTCAGTGTTTTTCAGATTTCCAAGAATAGTTTTCACATCTGCTTTTCTAGACTTCTGCCATGGACACCTTGTTTGTTGCAAGGGGGAATCTGGTGAATGTTTTTGGGTGCTTGCTCACTTTATACAACTTTCTGTGCAGGCCACTAGTTGGCTTAAAGCCAGTTCGTGGGAGCAGTTGAAACATGTGACCTCATGTCCACCTCCTTTGAACCTGATTGGCAGTGGTCAGTAAGCTGCTGTCATTAAAATATCTTCATTATTGCTGTGAGTATTGGGGATCATCTGTTGAGATACTGAGGAACACCAAGATTCTCTGTGGAACCTCATATTTATTTCCAGTCTATGTTGAGAGGCAAGCAATGCATGTCTAGAGAGCCCTTTACTTCAGTCCTAGGCTCAGGGGAGGCTGTGAGGGCCCAAAGAGAAATAACAAAGCCAGGAGAAAAAGAGGCCAACATTGAAAACAATCTATTGAAAACAATCACAGGAGCTTTGGTGCAGCAAGGAGCACAGATCCAACATTGGACAACCCACTTGTGGACTGATGGCACCGACCATCCACTCAGCCCACTTCTGTAGGATGGCAAGTCCAGAGGATCCACATGGGCACAAGCCATTGAGTGGTTCCCTTGCCACCTGATAGCTGCTGAGCTGGGCACATGGCTGAATGATCATACCTAGGACCAGCGGTGGAATTCTAAAATATTAGTAATCTCATCGCTGGCCCTGCCCCCAGGGCCTTCGTTCAAGGCGTCTCCTGCCCTCCCCAGGGCCTGAATGAAGGCTGGAGGGCAGGGCTAGTGGTGGAATTACAAGCGGTTAGCTACTGGTTCTAGCGAACCGGTGCGAACCGTATGAATCCCACCACTGCCTGTGGGTCATCCCTTATGCAGTTCCCAGACCAGTGGAGGAAGACCCACAGGCCCAGTCTCTCCACAAAAGTAGATCCAGCCCAATGCCTAAACTGCCTGGGGCAAGAGCATGCACAGTCAACATTTCCACAACACATGCCGCAAAGCACCAAGATTGACAGAGGGTGGGAAGGGAAGTTGGAGCCAACTGACGAGAGGCCCTAGCCACAGGCTCTTTAAATATGGAGGAGCAGAGTGAAGACTTCGGTATCCAAGTCGTCCTGGAAGCCTCAACCCCTTATGGCCAGGCAGGGTGCCCAGACCGGCTTCTTGTGCTGATGGGGCGAATCACCACGGGCCCTCACTGCCGCAACAAAGCCAAGGGGAGGAAGGGGAATCCTCCCCCTTTCGCCCACTCCTAGCCCCGCGACCGCAAATATGGCCCTGAGTAAATCCAGGGATGTCACGTCTCAAAATGCCAAAGGAACACAATGTTTTATTGAATTTCTTTCTCTTCCACACAGACCCAGTCATAACAAAACATAGAGAGAAGTGGGGAAACCTCGGTTAATCAACTCCATCTTCCCACTTGGTAATTGACAATTTAAGATGGGTGACAAACCACTAATATGGAAAAATTAGGTGGCAAAGATTTGCTTCAATAGTAAGAACAAGGATTTCAGCAGCAGAGAGGGCTTTAAAGAATGCGACATTTCTGACTAATGCTGCATCTCTGACCCCAAAAACCAGTGCTGTGTCTCTGATTGTCTTCCTGGACTAAACCAAAGAAATACCATGTCAGGGTTCTGTAAATATCGGGCAGCAATAACAACCAGCCATTATTTGTGGTTGGCACCGACTATTCTCCTCCACTACATTCTCTGGTTATGGTTGTGGTTGAATGATGTATGATTGATGCCTTGTATTATGATTGGTTATTAATTCTGATTTTTATGTTATCTGGTGTTTGTTTGCTTTTTGTTGGAAGGAGCTATAAACTGTGAGGTATAAAAGCTTGACAATAAACATAAAATAAATGCATGTACACAGGACACAGGGGTTGGTAGGGTCTCATTTCAGAGTGTCCCGGAAGAGCAGTATGTGAACAGCAGGGGTGTTCTGCTGAGGGGGACATACGGGATCAAATGTTCCCAGGCTGCGACCATTTAGTCATGTGGAGAGTGAAAAATCTCCTCCACACCCCTCCTCCTTTGAGATGACCTGGTTCAAAAAAAGTTGTTTGGTCATGATGGGGGAGAGTGGCTGCCCATATGAGGGAGGGGGGCCAGAAAACTCAGATTTTGCCCCAGGCTACATTTTCCCTCGATACGTCTCTGGTGAACAGTGATGTACCGCAGTCCTCTTCCCTCAGATTCCAGGCTTTGATGGGGACAAACTCTGAGTTCACGTGATGTACTGTTGACACACTCAAAAATGTCTGCTAAACTGGGATGCTGGTGATGGGAGATGAGAAATGGAGCCCAAGGCACTGGCTGAGCAGAGAGGGCAGTTTCGGAGTTCACATGGTGTTTTGCAACTTCTGAACAAGGTAAAGTCAGGGATTCTTGCCAGAGGGTAAGAAGAAATCATCGTCATCCTACTGAGCGCTGCTGTGGCTCTTTATCCAGCCCCAACATTCTTTCTCCAATAGTTGGCGATTGGATGTTTCTGGAAACTCAAGGTGGGACCAGCCACAAAATGGCTGCCACAGTGACTTCAGTAACACACTGCAGATCCTTGTACTGTGGTGGCCTCTGCTGCCAAAGCAGTATTTTATAAAATCTGCACAGCCAATCAAATCTCCAATAGTCAATCAAAAGCCTTGCTGTACAAAAGTCCTACTCGGCCCTGCCTACTTCCTAAAAATATTTGGTGGGCATCAGAAAAGGTGTTGTGGGCATCATGGCGCCGCCCGTAGAGACCACGTTGGGGACCCCCTGGCCTGGTGCTATTTTAACGGAATGATTGGAACTGGCGTAAGCCGTCCAATACCAACAATGATTTTTTTTAGATAGATGATAAAGGTATCTAAAATTGCTTGTACTTTGGGCTAGGTGCCTGCAACCAATAGCTGAAGGTCCTGTCTGCTAAGGGAACAGTTGTTTTTTTAAGAGGAACCCAACATGCAGCAATATGAAGAGGAAATCTCACCTGTGATTGCTTAAACATGTTGTAAGGACATGGAGCTTTTTATTTCTCAGCATGTTCAATGTTTGATGTCTGAGCCCTGCTTTTAAGACTACTTAAAATGCATCAAATAGGAAAAAAAATGAAATACCTAATATATTTTTCATTCTGGTTTTATATATTTCTCTTCTTGGCAGCAGACCAGGAAAATGAAATTCCTCCAGGCCAGTAATAATGAGAAAGTGTGCATATTAGTGATTTTTGTTGATGCTAAAAGGCTTAGATATGCCTGTGTGTGGAATCGCCTCCTCTGTTTCATGTGATGGAGAATCACTGTCCCTTTCCACTCGGGCCAAGAAACACGGTATAACAATGGGATATAATCTGTTGTGGGCGGGAACTTCGCACGGTTCCCGCCCCTGCATGGGGTCTGCCCTGGTTTTTCCACCCCAACCTGGCGTAAACGACAATCGTGCTATCAGCGATTCTTTTAAAAAGGCCGGGTTGGAGCCGGCACTAAGCCAATGGCCCCATGAGGGAGGCGTGTTACTCTGCCGTGCCTTATTTGTTTTGCTCTCCCTGCTCCTCTCCTGCATGGCCACACGGATGTCCAGAGACATCTATATAGCTGTGGGGGTTTGTCCGTGGCTGGCTGCATTACTACACAGCCAGGAGAGGCAGGTACAGTAATGACAGACATGCCTCCATGGGAAGGTGCGTCGGCCAGTTGTGTTGGCTTCAGGGCCGCCTGCCTGGAGCCGTGTGAAGGACCCAAGGCTGCAGCGGGCTGCACCCCACAATTCTTGGCCCGTGTGAAAAGGGCCACTGTCAGGTGGGAAGAAGGTTCTTTTGTTGTTTTCCAAAACAAGTCACAGGGAAACTTTTGTGCTAGGGACAAAGTCACATGTATTTGTTAGTGTACCAGGCTGTGCTGGGACACCTCAGTGTGCCTTGAGGAAATGGCTAGTATGCTCAAGGTGACCAGATGTCCCGCTTTTGGTGGGACAGTCCCGTCTTAAACCAATTTGTCCCGCGGATTTTTTTTTACTGTCCCGATTTTTGGAAGGCTGCCGCACTGCCTTCTGGGGTGCCTTTCCCCACCTGTCGGCGGGAACAGGGAGCACTCCAGAAGGCAGTGTGGCAGCTCACGCTGTCACAAGCATTTGGGCCCCCGCTTCGAAACCGGGGAGCTCCCAAAGGCAGTGCGTCCTGTAGCTGCGCCAGGCGCAGCGGCCGCCCACCCTGGTCCCGGTTTAAAAAGGTGACAATCTGGTATGCTGCAAGGAATAATAAAGTCTATTACACCAAAATTCCCATTTAAAGAAGTGGGTTGCCTTCTCTGTCTATGAATGAATTACAGTTCTGGTCTTCCTTCCTTCCTGCCAGCCTCCTCTCTGGTGGGTAACTGCGCCCTCCATTCGCAGGGTGTGATTGAATAATCAGTTACTCCTGGTGCTAAATAGAATGCTTGATGCTGAGTTGAGAGTACCTGTTAAGTCACTGCACGAGTTACTGTTCTGCCTTCACTTTGGGAGGCTTGCCCAATATAATAAAACAAGGGGGAGACTACTGTGAATAAGAAAATCTTACCAATGGACATGCTAAAGGGAAACCTTGAAAATAAAACATTTCCTGCAGGAGTTCTGCACACACACCCTGCCCCGCAAACATTATGGAAACATTTTATTTCAGGTGTGGAGGTTGAACATGTTCTCTTCTGCATGCCATCCAGGTGCTTCACCACTGAGCCTTCAACCCATCCACTGCTTGCAAAAAGACACCTTTAAGGAGTTTCTGATAATATATACCTTATACTCCTGTTTTAACATCAAGACCCCATCCCCTCCCCCCCTTGGGTCTTGCCATGTCCTCTCAGGGAAATCGGGGAGATTGTGGCTTCAGAGTATCCCTGCTTATGCTTATTCTTGCTTTGTTTATTTTATTTATTTTTATTTATTCTTTCGATTTTTATACCGCCCCATCCCCGAAGGGCTCCGGGCGGTGTACAGTATAATAACCATCATGTGTAAAATAAGACAGCTAAAACCATTAAAAGCAGCGATAAAAATAAAAGCTAAGAGTAATAATAATGGTATTGTCTGTCTCAGAATGGTATTGTCTGTCTCAGAAAAGGATGTTAGTAAGGTTGTATATTCCTGCGCCACGGATCTCAACATGCTGAACCTTCTTTGTTGTAGAATGCTCCGCCTGGGTCCTAGTGGCTACCAACTCTGCTTCCCCCCATATCTGTCTGAAAGTAAAAACATAGTGTGCTATAAGTGCACTTGTATCAAAGTACCATGTTCAATAATGCACAAAATAATTATTTTGACAAAAGCAGCGTGTGAAAATGAATGATAATTCTCATATTCGTATGGGACTATATTCTAATGCGGAAGTGTACAATTTTCTGGACTGCTGCACCTCCACTAGCCATACTAGCATCTTTCTCTGAAACGGAGTATAGCAAGGAGCTCAACAGGCATGCCATTTAGCTAGGTACAAGTGTCATGCCAACAGCTGTTCCACAAAATGGACCTCTTGAATCAAATGAAGGTTGCCAATGCTGGCTTGGGAAGCTTTTGGAGATTTGGAGGAGGGGGAGAGACTTGGTTGGGCAAAGTTTGGGGGGGGGAGGGGAGCTCGGCAGCGATGTGATGCTGTACAGTCCACTCTCCAAAGTTTCTATTTCTTCTAAGGCATAGGTGTCAAACTCAGGCCCTCCAGGTGTTCATGAACTACGATTCCCATCAGCCCATGCCAGCAGGGCCAATTGGCCATGCTAGCAAGGGCTGCTGGGAATTGTAGTCCATGAACATCTGGAGGGCCTGAGTTTGACACCTATGTTCTAAGGCAGAGGTCTGCAGCCTGCGACTGTCCAGATGTTCATGGACTACATTTCCCAGCAGTCCCTGCCATCATGGTCAGTTGGCCATGGTGGCAGGGGCTGATGGGAATTGTAGTCCATGAACATCTGGAGAGCTGCAGGTTGCAGACTCCTGTTCTAAGGGAACTGAACTATGTAGTCTGAAAGTCAGCTGTAATTCTGGAAGAACTGCAGTGCATTTGGAGTTTGGCAACCTTAAGGCATCCTTTCTTGTGCTATCTTGAACGCCTTGCAGGAAGTGAAGAGTAAAAATGCAATTCTAGATCGACGTGGATAAAGAGGAACAACCATCTTACCCTTGTGTTTTATGTACTTTAAATTAGGTAGGAAATTAGGAGAATAATTCAGGCCAGAAGAAGCAATAAATGCTGGCAGTAAAAAAAAAATCATTCCTAAACTGACCTTTCTAATGAGGATTAGTTATTGCCAGGTTAATTAAAGTCAGAGGCAATCCCACTCTAGAAGAAAAGGACAACTGAAGTCAGGGAGATCTTGATTATGCCAAAGCTGTCCCAGCAGCTGAAACTTGTTAGGTGTTAAGGAAAACCTCAGGAATTTCTCCTGATTGGGTTTCCTTTTTATTTCCTTCATAGACGGCAGCCGTGAGAGGGACAAAAGCAAACCCGAGAAAGATACAATATTTACTGAACATGTTTTAAGCAATGATCCAGGGGCACTGATTACCAGGAAAGTTTGGTTTTATGGTTTTAATTATTTCATTTTAAAAATGGTAGGTTTGAGACATTGCCCTCCTCCCCCACTTCTTTTGTTGGAATATGGAATAAAAGAAGATTCATTCCATGCTCCACTGAATGAAAAACTGGTCGTTTCTCTGTAGGACCATGATGAATAAGCATGTAAAGAGGCCTTTGATTGATGCAGGACAGTTACAGGGTCGGATGCAGCCGGCTTTTTCATGCATTTCCAGCCCTTTCCCCCTCTTCGCTACAGCTTCTGTCCCATGTGGCTTTTATCCATGTATGGTTCACAGGGCTCAGCATATCGGGGTTGTTGGTGCCTCTCCAACCCTGCCACTGCTCAGGAGGTCGATGGGAGAGAAAATGCAGGGGTGACATTTCACCACAGTGCCAGGTTCTTGCTTCTGATTCCCCTCTTCCAAGGGGAAAACACTTGGCTAACAACCCTATCTTAATAGCCTTTTTTGGTCAGCAAAAGAACCTGTCTTTCCTTTTTCAGCAAGAAAAAAGGCTTGGTGATTTTCAACCAATGTTATTGTCCTTCCTAGTGACCTCCAATGGCTTGTCAAATATATGTACATATATAGTAATACGTATTAAATTTGAAGAGTTGTATTTCACATCTATGTCTCATTTGCAGTCTCATTTGCTGACGGTTTCCTTCCTGATGTAAATTCCGGTCAACCCTAATATGTTGTTTTGTTTTCCTTTCCTTGTATTGTTTACTTGTTCCCGTTTCTTTTTTCTCTCTTTTTGTTCTGCATTTTTTTAATCCCTTCTCATTTGCTCCCATATGTTTTGAATCAATACAGTTCCCCTTCATTCTCCCACATTTCTTTTTCTGTCTTTAATATTCTCTCTCTGTCTCTCTCTGTCTCACACACACACACACACACATACACAGACTTGGTTTATTATTTCGCTTTCCAAGATTTTGATTGCAGTCCTCAGATCGCTTTGGTGTAATGCCACTAAAAGCGTATTGAAGTGAAACACCTTTTTCAAAAAAAAAATACAGGGTTTCTTTGGCATTGTCCATTGTGATGTGCAAATTATCACAATCTTCATTTGTGCACAACACTCGAGTTCTTTAAAAGGCAAGTTCTTTCTCCAAAGCTTTTTCAGTTCCAGTCCCACGTGTACCATTTTTGCAATTTGTTGCAGTTGGGTTAACTTTCTTAATTGTACAGTGATCATGATTAAAATTGTGGTGGGACAGAGATCGCAGAAGAAATACTAATAATTTGAACCAGTGTGCACTGGCTGTGTGTGGCCAGGAAAAAAATAACACCCTGAGGTCATAGTGTCAACACAACCTCAGCTGCGTATAGCGGCAACAGATAAGGCAGGTTCCAATTTTGGAATGGATTGTTTTGAAAAGTATTGTATGCTGCCCTACCAAAGGGCTTGAGACAAAACCACATTTTATAGCATTCTCATAAAATGCCTGCTGTTGTTGTTGGAAACCTTGTGTATGGAAATGGTGGTGTAATACTTGGTTGTGGGCACTGCCTATATTTATTTACCGTATATATGCATGTATAAGTCGAATTTTTCAGCACATTTTTAATGCTGAAAAAGCTCCCCTCGACTTATATACGGGTCATTAAATTTTTTTTGTGTTTTTACTTTGTTGGCCAGCAGGGGGCACAGTTTTTATGCTAGCAACACCAAATTTTCAGGATACCCTCAGAAGACACTCCTGATGATACCAGCCAAGTTTGGTAAAGTTTGGTTCAGGGGGTCCAAAGGCGGACCCCCCCAAAAGGAGGTAAGCCCCTCATTCCCCATTGTTTTCAATGGGGAGCTATTAGTAGATGGGCTACCCCTTTGAGTGGTCCATAACTTTGGATTCCCTCTGAACCAAACTTCACCAAACCTGGCTGGTCTCATCAGGAGAGTCTCTTTATGATACCAGCCAGGTTTGGTGAAGTTTGGGACAGGGGATCAAAAGTTATTGATCCCCAAAAGGGTGCCCCATCCCCCATTGTTTACAATGGAAGCTAATAGTAGATTTTCCATTTCTGATAATATCCCTCTTAAAATCTAAGTTGGGTTACATTTGGACATACAGATGATGAGGAATCCAGTTTTGAAGGTTTTAACTCGTGTTTTAGCTTGGTTGCTGATTAAGCTAAGGTTTTTGTACTTTTAAAGTTATTGTTGATACTATATTTTTCTTGTTGACCCTCTTTTCCACTTACAGAGCCAGTTTACTGTTTTTCTTTGAAATAAATATTCAAAAGCATTTAACCTACTGATGCCTCAATTGATGTAATTTTATTGGCATCTATTTTTATTTTTGAAATTTACCAGCAGCTGCTGCATTTCCCACCCTCGACTTATACGCGAGTCAGTAAGTTTTCCCAGCTTTTTGTGGTAAAATTAGGTGCCTCGACTTATATGCGGGTCGACTTATACACGAGTATATACGGTACTTAACTTATACTCCATCTTTCTCCTGAATGGGGACACAAAGCAGTGTACATAGATCCCTTCTCCCGTATTTTATCCTCACAGCCACACAATGTAGTTAGGCTAATAATGTTTGACTGGCCCAAGGCGACCCTTGACAGAGTAGGGATTCAAACTTGGGTCTCCCAGATTCTATTCTGACATTCTGACCACTATACCACACTGGTTGCGGATGCATCTGTACACATATCCATCATAGAATCCCTTGCTGGGCAAGGGAACGTGACAATTGGTTGTAGTCTCACCTGAACGATGTTGCCAAATTCAGAGTATTATAACCATTTACTTATACGGGAGGAAGGTATGGAGCTTTTTGGGGATACCGCTTGAATGGAGACAATCTAGCCTGCTCCTTTCTTCATAGTCCTTCTTCATCTGCATACCCCCTTCCCAGGTTATGTGTCTAACAGTTCAGTCCAAGGTAGAGTTAAACCGTTCTAAGTCCATTGACTTCAGTGGGCATAGAAGGAGTAATTCTTCATACAATTTCAGCTAAAGTCATGTTCACAAGTTTCAGTTAATTCACTTACAGCAAATGTACACTTGATTTTTGTTTGTGTGTTCAGTAATTCTCATGTTACATTCAAGGCACGCACAGGTGAACATGTGATCAAAATTCCACATATATCCAGGTATTGGTTCTCAGTTTCATTTGTAAAGCGAATACACTTTGTGAGAATGCTAAAAACCAGCTTTTGAATACTTAGGCTAGTGATGGCGAACCTTGTCGAGACCAAGTGCCCAAACTGCAACCCAAAACCCACTTATTTATCGCAAAGTGCCAACATGGCAATTTAACCTGAATACTGAGGTTTTAGTATAGAAAAAACTATTGGCTCAAAGGCACACGTTACTCGGGAGTAAGCTTGGTGGTAGTCGGTGGCTTTGCTTTGAAGCAACTGTGCAATGCTTCAAACGGGTGAATCACGACCCTAGGAGGGTTTAATCAGAAGCAAACCCCATTGGCAGCAACCAAGCTTACTCTCAGGAAAAGGATCACATTTTCGTTCTTCCCATGAAAATCAGTGGGGTTTAACAGCACTTAACAGGGTTACCTACACTGCTTCCCCCAAACTTGGTCTTAGGCTTAATGCTAATAATCTCTCTGAAATAATTACACTATTATCATATGATGAACTCTGTGCACACGTGCCCACAGAGAGGGCTCTGAGTGCCACCTCTGGCACCTGTGCCATAGGTTTGCCACCACTGACCTAGGCCCATGTATCTTTAAAAGTTTGTCAAGAAAACAGATGATGTACACGACCTCAGTAAGAGGAAGGGGGCAGAAGAAGAGAACAGGAAGAAAAACAGGGTGTTAAAATACTGATATGCCTCACCACACTTTTGGAGTTTGAGAAGGTCAGTAAGCCATGTGATAGGTGTGATAGGTAGATGATAAATTTGGATTTCCAAAAATGCTGTTGGCAAAGCTCCTAGCCCAGAAGACCTTGAGTACATTTAATGCTCATGAACAATGTCTACTGGATTTGGTTCACTGTCAGAATGCAAGTTTTTTGTTTTTGTTTAGCATGGAACGGGTGTTAAAAAGACCCCAAAGGTGGTAGGCAGCCTGCAGAGGCGTAGCTGGGGGGGGGAAAGTGGCCGGTGCACCGGGGTGTCCTCCGCCCGTGTTCTGCCCCAGAATGCCCCCGCCCCGGAACACCCTCGCCACATCTCCACAGGGGTACACCCCCTGTGTGTCGCACCCCCGTCCCCTTGGAGCTATGCCTCAGGGCAGCCTTGCTTGCTTCTTGCCGAATGCAAGTTGTTGGGTCAGGAGGAGGCTTGAAAGTTTGGAGTGTACACTGACGGTTCTTGAATTAGCCCTGGTTAAAGGAGATGCAGACAGGGTCGGCACAGTTGAGGAAAATGGCACATGTCCACAGCGCATGTCCACAGATGACTTAGAAAGATCCCATGCTCAGAGTGGCCAGAACAACACGCTTCAGAAAAATTCAATTGTCTTTCTGTCTGTCTTTGCTTTGCTTTGTTGTTGCCTTTTAAACAGAGACATCCCCCCAGTGAAATTCCCAGATGCAGATGTTCCAGCTGTGCTTATTCCCCAGGAACTGTCCCTGCTAAAACACTGGGGAAATAATGCAAATGCCTGTTAAAAGCTCTGAGTGTTTGCACATCTGCACAAAAGTTATTCAAAGTCTGAGGGTCCCATCCTAGCTTTCTAGCAATCCTACCGCACACTTACTAAGAACAGCCATTGGATGTAGTAACATTTTTAGGTTTGCCCAGTGCATCATGGGAGTGGGGGATGAGGGAGTGTGGAGAAGCCCTAGTGCTTAATTCCTCTTCTGGAATATAACCTACCTTCCAGGGCAGTTGTAACATTAGCAACAAGACAATATATGTCCTTTGAAAACTTGTGTTATACATACATTGTGTTATTACTTTCATGTGAGAAATGCTAGAAAGCATTCCATTTGATGAAAAGAATATCTATGGGACGGGTCAGATTAAATGATGCCTTTGCTTTTGGTGATCGGCTTTTAGAATATTCCACTAACCCAATGATGGCGAACCTTTTCGAGACTAAGTGCCCAAATTGCAACCCAAAACCCACTTATTTATCGCAAAGTGCCAACCCGGCAATTTAACCTGAATAACCCCCTCAAGCAGGGGCCAGCCTGCTGTAGCCTCCAGTAAGTCCCACATGCACTGCTCTGCACCTCTCTAGCATCTCTGCTGCCTCTGCCCGCCCACCCCCCCAGGCAGCAGCCACCTGGTGCACAAGCACCAGGCCTGCCAGCCGAGTCCTCCCTGCTCGCTGGGGTGCATGCAAATCAAGTCTAGCGGCCTAGGCCAGTCTAGATGTGTGTGTGTGTGTGTGGGGGGCAATTTCCCCCCTACATGATGAGCTCTGTGCACGCGTGCCCACAGAAAGGGCTCTGAGTGCCACCTCTGGCACCCGTGCCATAGATTCGCCGCCACTGCACTAACCAATATCTGCATTAGAGGTCAATCTTGTATGGTAACTTGTTGTAAGAACTAAAAGCTAAAAAGAAATTTGTACCAATGGCTATATTTGAACTTGTCAAGCTGAACTGCAGTGCTACGAAATTTGCAGAAACTTGAAATGAAATGACAAAGCATTGAAAACAATGTCTGCGTTTCCAGAAGCGGAGGAGAAGCCCTGGTGGATTAGACTGAAGATTTCTTCTAGTCCAGCACCCTCTTTCTATTATGGGCCCACTGTGAGTTTCTGGGATGCTCGTGAGCAGGGCCTGAAGCCTGCCCTCATAGGGTTTGTCTGTGATCGTTTCTAGCATCCAGGCATTATGTTTGCTATCTGTCAGAACTAATAACTATCAGATCCATCCACGGTTATTGACCGTGATAGCTGAGACCACAGGCTTCTCAATACGCAGATACCAGCATTTGTGAATGCATCTATTTTCTAAGCCAATGGCTATCGTCACATCCATGGCAGTGATTTCTGGAAGGAAATGTTTCACTGTGTAAAAATGTACTTTCAAAGCCCTGAGAGGGGGGAAACCTAGACTTTAATTTTTAATTTTCTTTTCATTTTTTTTATCCAGAGGGTAGTTGATTTCTGAGGATTTGGAGGGGATAGGACATTTTGGAAAGCACTGGGTAGGAAACTCTCCATTGGTACGTTCTGTATTTTGGAATGAGTTAAATGCTTTTAAAGACAATGTTTTATAGTACAGTCCTAAGTAAAGTTATCAATATGTCTAGCAACGTGTGGCTCCCATCTGCGGATACCTAAATCTGCAGAATGGGAATACACCAGTGCTAAACAGATTTTTTTTTTTTTTACAAACTTGGGGGAACTCCCCAGGTGTGCAGAAAAATCTGAAATGTTAAAAAAATACATTGGCTGTTTAAATTCCCCGCAAATTTTCAAAAAGCATGTGCAGACAACACACTCACCAGAAGAGCTGGTGGCCGTTGCCGCCTCAGCATACTCCAAAAGAAGGTCCAGGCCTGGCCACCATGGTAGCAGATGCCAGGAGAGGGTCCGGGTCCAGCTGCCACTGCAAGAAATGCTAGAGAGACTCCAGACATGGCTGCAGCAGTGACAGACCCCAGGAAAGGCTTCAGGGCTGCCTGTGGGGCACTGGAGGGATCCAAAAATTTTAGTAACAGGTTCCCATGGTGGTGGGATTCAAACAGTGGCGTAGCGCCAATGGGGGTGGGCGGGGCACGACAGGGGCGTGGCTGGGCATTCCGGGGGCGGGGCATTAATAATTTCTCTGTTACTGTAAAAAACTCTTACTGTAAAAAAAAAGTTCCTAATTTCTAGTTGGTATCTTTCTGTCCATAATTTAAGCTCATTATAGCAAGTCGTATTGTCTACTGCCAACAGAAACAACTACTTCTCCTCTAATTGACTGCCTGTCAAATACTTAATACTTTCAAATACTTAATTTTGTTTCTAGAAATCAAAAGAAGGATACTTTCCTTCAACAAGGAACTTTACCATATTTCTAAAACATGTTTTTAAAACAGCCAACAGGGAGAATTATCCCGTTTTCTACCTTCGCTAACCAGCCACATAGGAAACAACAGGACTTTATGATTTTTGGACCTAATGGAATTTCTAATGGAAAAGCAGACCCAATTAGTAACCCCCTCTCGGTACACACAAATAATTAGTAACCCACTCTCGGGAACTGGTGAGAACCTGCTGGATCCCACCTCTGCTGTGGGGGCAGAGGATGCTCGGAGCTCAGGACTCAGACCAGCTCCCAGGTACTGCCGCTGCCACACCTGGGCTCTAAGGTGGGTGGTGTGGGCCAGAGCTGCAGCAGGCTTGAAGATGCAGGGGAGGTGGGATCTTCCACAAGTCTCCCAGGCCTCCCGCTTGAATCTTTCTAAATGCATTCAAATCCATGAATTGTGCTATTTGTCACTCAGAATGTGCCTATAAAGATTTTAAGTAGGCTGTCTACACAGTGTTAGAGATAAAACTGTAATAATTGGAATGCATACTATAGAGACTCACAGCCAAGGTATGCCAAGATGTATGCTTGCTTCTGATGCATTTTCAAACAGGAGATAGATGGAGCCTTCTTTGCTTGTTGGTTGCTCATTGCCTGCCTCTGGCTACTTTTAGAACTTAAGATAGACGTGCTAAAGTAGCATAAGATGCCACACTGTGCAGCTCTCTGGCTTGCCTGAATTGGCTATATTTGCAGTGTGCTTCTTTAAAACAAAGGCATTTATTCCTCCACATTCCATAAATATACAAAATAGTGTGATTTTACATACTAAGGTATAAATGATTAAATTTATGTTGTTTACTTTCAAGTCACAGCTGACTTACTCTGACTCTGAAGGCAGTGGTTGGATTCTAATAATTTAACAACACCCCCTCTGCTGCACCCCACTGCCACCCACTTATCTGCTGTGGAGGACCTTCTTGCAGGGGTGGAGGGGGCAATGGGGCCTTGCCGCTGCTGCTCTGAAAGCTCCCTCACTTCCCTGGGAGAAGGAACAACGGGACTTTTAGCACCTCAGAGCGGCCAGGCGCTCGGCTGCTCCGGGGCTCTGAAAGCCACTTTTAACAACCAGTTTGCTGAACTCAACAAAAAATTAGGTACCGGTTCTACCAAACCGGCGTGAACCAGCTGAATCCCACCACTGCCTGAAAGGTTTTTAAGGCAAGAGATGTTTGGAGGTGGTTTTCCATTGCCTGCCTCTGTGTCACAACCCTGGTATCTTTGGTGGTCTGCCATCCGAATACTAGCCAGAGTCAACCCTGCTTAGCTTCTGATACCCAACGAGATCAGAATAGCCTGGGGCCATGGTGGCGAACCTATGGCACTCCAGATGTTAATGGACTACAATTCCCATCAGCCCCTGCCAACATGACCAATTGGGCCATGCTGGCAGGGGCTGATAGGAATTGAAGTCCATTAACATCTGGAGTGCCATAGGTTCGCCACCACTGGGGTCATCCGGATCAGGGCAAAATAAGCTTAGGTTCGATTAAAAGATAAGAATTGCAGACAGTTTCCTCCCAATTTTTTGTTTCCTCCCCTGTGGCTTCAACATTCCCCACTGCTGGTGTGTAGGGAACAACCTTCAATTGGTTGACCATGTTTCTTTGGGCGCAGGGACAGCTTACATTTTGATAAGACTGTTTTTAAACATATATGTTTAGCTGCCGTGACCCTGGTCTCAGTCAGGAAGAGTGGGATATCAAATTAAATTAAATAAAAATACTTCCAAAAGGTTACATTTTCACTGCCAGTTTAATTGGATGACCCTGAATTTTAGTGTTTTGGCAAAGTTGCTCGCTTTCTGCCTCTTATAAACATCTGTTAAGTTCTCCATCTTTATTTCTCTCTAAACTGAGAAACCCCACTCACTTTCACCTTTCCTTGTAGAAAGAGAGAAACATGACTAAATTGGGGGTTGTTCAAAACTTTCTTTCCTGGCGTGGAAATGAATAGGCTCACCGTCATTTGCATATGACACGGTTGGAAGCAAATATGTCAGCAATGCACTCTTTGGACACTGTGTGTTATCACTAACCAGAACCCTTGACATTGTGAGATCGGTTGGTGGTCTCTCGAGGAGAGCAGAGAAGAGCCCTGCCAGTGGGAAACGGGAAATCTTCAAGGAAATTTGAAGAGGCTTGCTGTGTTATGTGTTGACAAAGGTTGACCTCCCCTCCCCCTCCCCGTGATCTGGTGGCTCCGCAAAATTCACACGTTAAAAAACACAGTAGGCCTAAAAAAACAGGCTCAATTCAGACCTCTTCAGATTTCAACAACCGGGGCTGCAGGTTCAAAATCAGAATCCCCCATAACCAAATTGAAACGTACGACTTTAGAAGAGCTTGGCTCGGAGCCAAACGTGGAAGGGGTGAATTATCCAGTTACCGAAATCTCACAGGAGCAGCTGTTGCTGTTGAGAGCTTTCAGCCCAAGATGGTGGGAATCTTGCTAAGAGGGGGGAAAAATAATCTGGCAAGATTTCAGCCCGTTATCAAAGGTGGAATATAAAGTTGAGGGAAAGCAAACACTGTTTAGGAAGCACGCGGAAAATTTAGAGGCTCTTGACAAGCGAAGCCTCTCACGAATCCGAGTTGCTCTTAGCCTGTGGAGTCCACAGAGTGGATGCAGATGACAATCTGGTTCTTGTGCAAATGCTTTGAAACGCATTGCTGAGACATATTAGCGGGGTCAGGCTACAGTGCTGCAGAGAATGTCTCCCATGGACTTGTGTGATCTCTGTTCCCCTGACAGACCCCCACCACACCAGGTGTGACATTCCAACATGGCCAGGCAAGCAGAGTTGGGGGTGGGGGTGGGGGTCTGCCCTCAAAGTGTCTCACAGTTTTCTCAGGCCCTTGGCGCATAGAATGTACTCAAGAATAGCAGTGGAGCCACAGATGGGAGTCTGGGGGGGAGAGAGTCAGGCTAAGTGTTTCTAAAGCACAGGAGAAAGAAGCACATTTTATTTGGAATGCTACACTCGGGACATTTGTGTTTCTCTTGTTACCGGAACCATTGGTTTGCAAGCAACTTAAAAGTGTAGCATAGGTGTAAAAGATAGGTCACTGTCTCAAAGATCTTTCAGTATCTTTGGATTGTGGAAAATATAATCTATATTTCAACGGTGGAAAGATAATAAGTATTTGATGGTGAAAGAGACAATGCAGTGGACCTGGCTGTTTGAGGCTTGTGGTCTGCTTTTAACTAGGTTGTACTTCAATCTCCTATAGGGAGCACATAGAAGAGGAGTAGCCATAACCCCACATAAATCTATCCCCTTTCGTAGACACCCATTGCAGGCAACAGATGAGTGTTGACAATATGTTTCTTATGTTGGGAACTAGGGGCAAATTAGGAATCTAGGTGATGTCCCATTAGCTCAGCTGCCCAGTGGCCTCCCTGACTGAGCTGGTTTTGTGTTTGCTGCTTGAGTTCCTTAGATTTATAATACTTGAGACATGTCTGAGCACAAAGAGGCTGGAGAACTGGATTTGGGGGCATGGGAAAACTCTGGCAGCCAGGTGGCTGGCTGCTCTCAATGGGGTCTGCGGGAGCAGGCGGTGCAACAAAACCACAGGCCAGGGAGTTCAGAAGCCTGATGGTCCCAAACATAGACTCACCAACACCAACCAGCCCAACCAATCAAATGATGGCGGTTCAGACCCTTCCCCCATGGACAAACTCACCTTAAAGGTCCTGAGCCTTAGAGGCGTACTCATGACCAGGGCAGGTGAGGCAAGTGTAAGGTAGAGAGAGGGCGGCAAGACCTCCTTCCCCTCTGTGAGGATGATGGTGCCTGCTGCTCTGAGCCCGAGAATGCCAGGACCTGCTGAGAAAAACAGGGTTCAGGCACCTGGTAGAAAAGTCTGTGGAGGCACCCAGACAAAGAGCAAGACGGGGAAAGGAGGGAGGACTACATTCCATACAGGGTCTCAGGGAAGATGGGGAGGAATTGGAGAGAGAGGAAAAGTAGGAAAAAACTCTGAAGACATGACTAGCAAACATTGAGGCATGGGATAGAGCACAACTACAGTCAAGAGGTTGAGATATTAAAAGGGAGGGAAGGAAAGGGTGGGACTGACTTTTGAGGAACAAGCCCAGTACGGAAGAACAGATAAAAAGGGAAGCAAGGCAGTCTGGCGAGGAAGAAGAGGAGGACGCTTACCACTGGCACATTAGAGAGAAGGAAGCCAGGTGAAATGCCTAGGGCAAGAGATGCTGAAGGAGCCCAGTCCTGGTTGTCAAGAGGTGCAGCAAGCGCCCGGTGCACCCTCTGCCCCCACCCTGCCCTGGAATGCCCCTGCTATGCCCCAGAACGCCCTTCCCACACCCCCACAGGGGCGCGGGCTTAGTGCGTTGTGTGCCCACCCGTCCCCTTGGAGCTACGCCTCTGTGGTTGTCTGAGCCATCATTGAGGTAGACTTTTGCCTGGCTATGTCGGGAGGGAAATCCCAGGTGAGCCCCCCCCCCCCCAAAAAAAACCTGACAGGATATAAGGACTTGGGAATCTCTATTCCTGCTTGTATATGATGAAGGCAACTTTGATCTCCAAACGCTTACACTTTGAAAATCTCATTGGTCTCTAAGGTGCTGCTGGACTCAAATCTAGCGGTTCTACTGCAGATCGACACTGCTATCCTCCCAAAACATTTTGTTGGGGGCAGCTCAGGGGTTTTTGGTCCACTGGGGTGATTAAACTCTCCCAAGAGCATCATGAAAAAGTGTGTGCACTACTGTCGTCATGTCATAGTCAATTTATGGCTGCTCAATACGGTTTTCAAGGCAAGAGATGGACAGAGGTGATTTGCCATTGCCTGCCTTGGTGTAGCCATCCTGGACTTTCATTATAGTCTCCCATCCAAGTAACAAGTGGGGCCAACACTACTTGGCTTCCAAGATCTGACAAGATTGGCCATCCAGGTCAGAGTAGTGACTTGGAAGAGATACTTAAATTAGTGAGAAAATGGACAGATCTTCATCTGTTGTAAACACATCTGGATTGTCTCACACTGAAGGGGAGCAGTTACAGTGGTCAGCCTCCAGGCTACCAATATAAGTTCCCCAAGAAGAAATTACTATGTGACCCATCATGGCACAGGGTGGTAAGCTGCTGTACTGCAATCCAAGCTCTGCTCATGACCCTAGTTCAATCCCCACGGAGATGAGAAGGCAACCTTTTTTTCAAGTTTCCCAAAAGGTGTGATATATCCCTTTCAGAGCAATCTTTTAATCCACAGGAAGTTGATTGAACTTGGAAATTACATGCCATGGCACTACTTACTCTGCTTTATGGGATTGATTAGTTTCTTTGTTTTATTAGAACTGTAGAACTTTTGCACTGTTTCCTGATATTGTTGTTATATTCTGAATGCCTTTGTATGCAGCATTAGATAGGATATTCATTTTCTAAATCGATAGCTCAGATAAAGATGTTTCTTATTTGTTACGTATTCTTCCATATCAAATAGATCCATGGTGGTGAACCTTTGGCACTCCAGATGTTATGGACTACAATTCCCATCAGCCCCTGCCAGCATGGTCTATTGGCCATGCTGGCAGGGGCTGATGGGAATTGTAGTTCATAACTTCTGGAGTGCCAAAGGTTCGCCACCACTGAAATAGATGTTACTTTCCTCTGCGAATGAAGGATATTAGTTGACCATAGTAATAGCATGCACACGAACCAATAGATATTTCTAACCACCATGTAAAAATGTGTATGAGTAGTAGCTTTTTTTTTTCCGGAGAGGAAGGATCCGGTTCTTTCTGCTACACTTTGCTGCTTGCCAGAATCTAAGAGTCTTGATCACAAATTGTAGCCGGATAGAATAAACATACATAGAGAGCAAGGATAATAATGGGGTTATCCATCAATTAGAAAAAAGTTCCAGAAAGTTTTGTACCTGTATGCTTTCTCCATCACTACAAAGTAATTCAGCATATTTAGGAATGCTAGCAGATATTCGAAAAGGGAGGGGGGTTCGCTTTCTGCTTTTAGCACAGACTTTACGGAGGAAACATTTCTTTGCTTTTGAGTTTCCATCGCTATCGACCATTAGCTTGGTTCCAGTTGTTTTTCTTTGGTTTAGCACATAAAATGTTGGAAACTTGCCTAGCTGGGAAATTGCATTTCCATTTCCACACCTGCTGTGCGCTAGAATTTTATAAGAGGGATAAAGAGCATCCCTCCCTGAACATTTCACATTAAAGGGTAGCTACCTGAGAGTCACAGTGCAATCTTAAGCAACACTGTACGCTGCTATGTCCATCAAAGTGCATGGGCTTAGGAGCGTGTAACTTTGTTTAGAATGACACTCTAAATTGCTGCCGTGCCATCTTGGACCGCTTCTGTCCTTTCTTTTTTAGACTGATGTTTTGAACAATCTGTGCAGTTGCCACCCGGACACATTCTGAGTCGACTTAATGGCATCATCATGCTCTGTGAAGGAAAGGAGACAGAAGCTCCTTATTCTACCAGGCGTTAGGACTTTAACCTTGCAGAAACAAACCACACATCCCCACTCTTTTTGCCTGTACATATCCATGGCAATAATTTGGGTGGCCTGGTGTGTTGTGTGTCGTCATGCCTAGTGCCTTCAACTTTTCTTATCGCAATTGTGTTTTCTAGTGAGTTTTAGGAATAGGGTTGCTAACCTCCAAGTGTCACCTGGAGATGTCCTGTTATTACAGATGACCAAGAAGAGTTTCCCTGGAGAAAATGGCTGCTTTGGAACATGGACTCTATGTCATTATAGACATCATTTGCATGGTAGGGGTGGGGGCTTTCCAAAACAAGCATAGAGTCCAGCAGCCCCAGTATTTTTCTGACCTGAAGCTATGACCAGTTCAGGACCTTACAGTGAAACCTAATCAGATAGAAAGCCTTTATTGGCATAGACAACAGTACAACAATAATAAAAAACGGATTAAAAAGCATATACAATACAGGAAATAAATGTTAGATCGAAGGAAATCTACTGGCGTTTAGTAATTTCCAGGAGAAAGTCTGCCACTATCATACAGAGAGAAGGATCAGGATTGTCCAACAAGTAGTGTAATCTAATTAAATTGGGGAGATTGGGTCAATGTAAAGGAGTAAGATTCACATACTCAGATCTGATTTCCTTGAATCTGAGACAGTGTAGTAATTGGTGGGCCAGAGATTCAACTGAGCCATCGTTATACGGGCACAATCTTTTAGCCTTTTCTTGCTTATTAAATCTGCCATGTAACAAGGCAGAAGGCATAACATTAAACCTGGCGAGCATTATGGCTCTCTTTGAGCAGGGTTTATTAAGCAATACAGGTAGTGTTCAAATGGGAGAGAAAAATACAGAGGGGAGCATGTTTTCTTGGCTGCGGTGATTGGGGTAGAGAACTCTCTATCCAATAGTTGACCGAGTGAAACCTAATCCAGCTATCTCATTTTAATTTGGGGCCATCTTTTAATCTCACGGTTTTATTGGTTTTGTGAATTCTGGCTCTCTTTTACCTCTGCTGCTAAATTCATGATCTCTAGGTGCTTATGGGTGTGTCTTAGCTGGAGGCTGTGGTTGAAACACTGCAGGCCCGTTTTCACTCTTCTCTTTTTAGTTGAACAAAGCGAGGAATGTTTGCTTTGGGATCCATCTGCTTGGTCGAATGCAGCACCTGCAAATATTAATTTCCTATCTGTCCTACCATACAAATGTTGTTTGCATTTGCATTGAAGAAAACGGCAACAAGAAGTCAGTTTTTCGGTAACAAGAAACCATCACAGGTGATTCGGCTGTGAGGAGATCTTGAGGGAACCTGGATATTTCGGGTGACTATCCCAGGATTAATCGCCAGTGAGGAAATCACCTTAAACAGTTAAATTCCTTTTTGTCTTCTTTCATGGTCCCAATCCAAATTGCCGCGGTGTGCACACACTGCTTGCCTTGTACAGACTGATGTAGACCAGGATTCCTGCCATGTCTTTTTTGGAATTACTGTATTTGGTTTTATCGTACGTAGCCATGAAACACAAAGAAGGTGTGAAAAAAGAAAATCAGTAACAAAAGATCAACTTCACTGGAAGATGGTTTGCCCATGTATCTCTTCCAGTCTTTGTTTGAAATACACAGCTTCAAAGGAGTGCTGGATCAGTTTTAGAACAGAATCTGGACCAGAGGTCCCCAACATTTTTCAGCATGTGGGCCCACTGGGACATTTGACGCAGGTTGGTGGACACAACTACAAAATGCCAGCCACAGATGCAGGCAAAACATCAGGAGAAAACTGGTTGAGGTGGGTTTTCCGGGCTGTGTGGCCGTGGTCTGATGGATCTTGTTCCTAACGTTTTGCCTGCATCTGTGGCTGTGATACACCTCTGAAGATGCCCTCTGTGATACACCTCTGAAAGTGCCAGCCACAGATGCAGGCAAAACGTTAGGAACAAGATCCACCAGACCACGGCCACACAGCCTGGAAAACCCACCACAACCAGTTGAATCCGTCCGTGAAAGCCTTCGTCAGGAGTAAATGCTGCTGGAACACGGCCATACAGCCCAGAAACCCTACAACACTCCAGTAATTCCAGCCATGAAAGCCTCCGACAATACAACTACAAAATGTCTTCTGTGGGAGGTGGAGCCAACCACAAAATGGCCGCAGCCAGAGGTAGAGACACACACAAGAAGCCCAAATGCAGAGGACAAGAAGAGTAATTTTTAGAAATGCACCAGAAAAGAGGAGAGAAAGAATAAAACAAACACTATGGTGGTAGCTTGTGCTGAAACAGTGTTAATTTAATCTGCATAGCCAATCAGATTCCCAATGGTAATCAACAGCCTTGCTGAGTGGTAGCCCCACCTGGGCACACCTACTTTCTAAAAACTCTTGGCGGGCACTACGTTAGAGCTTCTTTCTCTAGGCTCACATGGAGCAACAGGACTGGCAGGTACCTTAGAATATCCTTCAGGATCCTGTGCAGGCACTGAGCTCTAGTGAAAGACAGTCTGGTGTCAAAAAAGTTCCCTGGATACAGAACCTGGAAATCTCTAGAGTGATTGAAGGTTCTTCCTTTTCTCCAAGCACTTCTACGGTCTTGTTGGGGAATTGTTTATAAATAGGAATTCCTTTGCCTATAATCCTAGAGGCTGCCTTATATTACCAGCTATTATGGCTTGATCCAGGTAGACTGGAGCATTGGATAATTCTCACATTACCATTCAATGTATTTTCAAGATGTGTGAGCCGGCACCTCCGTCTGAAAATGTAATACAAGAAGGAGCCCTAACTCGATCATCAAGGCATGCCATTTTCCATGGCCTAGGAGCACATGGCGTTGCTGTAAGCAGCATGACTTCCACCGCTTTGATGTCCCCCAACCCAGAAGGTCAGGTTTCCAATTTGCAACTATTGAGGTATGCTCGTCCTCTCCCTTTTTACGAAATAGATTTTTAAAAAATGGCACCAGAAAGGGCCTACAAAAGAAAGGGGTGGTACATAAAAATGGTTAAAGAACTCAAGGAATCTCCTTTCACAAGGTGTTACGATGGCTGCCGGCTTCAATGGCTTTAAAAGGGGATTAGATACATTCACAGATGGTCCCAAAGAAATTCAATGGAACCTGTCTGGCCACAGGCACCACAGGCTGGAGAACCACCACAGAGGACGGCCGTCACTTTCCTGCTGTGCTTGTAAACACTCAGAAAAACCTCTCAGCTAGCCCATGCCTGAAACAGAATTCTGGACAAAATTCTGAAACAAATTCTGTTCAATAAAGTAGCTTTTTTGCTTTCGATGGCTCATTCCGCACATGCAGAATAATGCACTTTCAAACTGCTTTCAGTGCTCTTTGAAGCTGTGCGGAATAGCAAAATCCACTTGCAAACAGTTGTGAAAGTGGTTTGAAAACACATTATTTTGCATGTGCGGAAGGGGCCAATGTGAGGGATTCAAAATTCAATTCTTCCCCCTCCCTGTTTAGATGCATTGAAGCTTTGTTGTGGGTGAAAGGTATCAAACCTTGACAGAGGTGTAGCAAGGAAGAAAAGTTCCCGGTGCACCAGTGCATCCTCCGCCCCCACCCTGGAACGCCCCCGTCCCACCCTGGAACGCCATGCCACGCCCCCAGAGCACCCTCACCATGCCCCACAGGGGGCGTATCTGGTACGTTGTGTACCCCCCGGTCCCCTTGGAGCTACACTTCTGTACCTTGATGATGTCACCTTTGGGTGCTTCTCCAGAGGTGAACTATGGGAATCACAGTGTGTGTTGGTTCAGACATTTGCGTCCTCATCTTTACAAGAGTGGCTCAGTTGAGAGATAACAGCTGGCTTATTTTTAACTGTGCTTGTTTTGTGAATCCAGGGTTCAGCTTGCAGTTGAGCACACAAATACTGGTTTGCCTCGACAAATGAAGGTGCCATGACCTTCAGGGAACAAGCCAGGATGACATGAACTGTGGTTAAAAAGGCAGCTTCAAACCATGGTTTGGTGGACCCTAAGTAGTCATAGTGGAGTGGTCTACATAACAGCAGGTGGTAAAGCTCTTATCTCCCCTCCCAGCCATTTTCTCCTGCTGAAACAGTCCTGGAGGTGGGAGTGGAGTGACACAGTCCAGACACTGGTTTGCAGCCTCCATTGAGATTTCAAATGCCACACAAGTGAAAATGAAAATCAGGAGTTCTGAGTTAAAATGAGCAATTAACAAAGTATTGAAATGAAACTTCTGCTGAAATCTGAAGGGGCTGGTGGTTTTTCTGTTGAAATCTTCTGGGCTGCCCGGGAAGATTAAATTAGAAATTGAATTTGGGAGATGGCTGAAACTGAGAAGTTGCCAGCAAATTTCCACTGAAATCTGCTGTGTGGCAAAAGAAAACAGGATGGGAAATAAATGTTCTCTGCTTGGTTTCTCCCCTGCCAATGCCAGTGTGGAGTGTTAATTGGGCAGTGAAGCAGAAGGGAAGGAAATGTTCCTTGTGAAAGCCATCTCAGGAGGCAAATTTAAGCTCTCCTAGTCCTAAGTACTTCAGGGAACATAACAAAAGGCCTCAGGACGAAGGACCAAACCAAAGCATGTAATGACCTTGCTAGTTTGTTAAAAATGGAAAGTTGGCATGGATAGACCCAGGGTAAGCGGAGCCAGTTTGGGAATATGAGTGAGCCTGTGAAGAGCATGAGAGTGTAAAACATCAGTGACAAATTATTGCTTTTTTTGTGCAGAAAAGTAATCGCCAGCATCATCAGTTAAATGATTTCAGGTAGCAGGACCTGATCCCTTAAAACATTACCTGCACACCTGTTGCTGAGGCTATTTTCTAGAGGCCATCTTTGGGAACCCTCTCTGAGTTACTGAGTCTTCATGTAGCAGCACAACAGCAGGCTGGTTGGACCAAGGTCAGATAAAACTGGGCTAGGTAGATCAGTAGAAAGCAAGTTCATTGTTTTTTAAAAATAAATGCACAGATCTTTTATAGAACAAAAATGTTATTGTACTAAGGATGACCTGCTTAACTCAAGATGCAAGCTTAATTCTTATGTTTGAAAAGGCGCATGTGTATTTTCTTGATCGGCTCCCAGAACGAGCAAAACTAGGCATCCTTCCTGCAACTACAAAATAGACCAAATAATTTTGCCTGTACTTTTTTGCCTGGGTAGACGAAGAAGGGACTCAGGTTGCCAAATCCAGGTTCAGAGATTCCTACTCAGTGGGAATCACCTGACAAGAGGTCCTTCTTTCCTCAAGGGAAAAGGCCTCCTCTGAGTAAGTAACCAATGGACTGATATCCAGGTCCCAACCTGAGGTTGACAGCCCTAGAAGGGAACCTGCTTCCTAGGAAACAATGTTCTTGGATTCCTCCATGCCATTCGGGTATAATGTCAACGCTGCATCACAGAATCTCTTCCTTGGTCCTCTGGGATAATATCATGACCCATATTGATAGAGAAATGAGAAACCAAAGCTCACTGGGGCCTTCCTACTCCCAATGAGAATGCAACATGATAGTATTTTTTCCAACGCATCCTTCAGTCCCTCTCATGGCCCACTAATGTGGTCCAAAGCACGCTCTAGGAATCTCTACCTTAACTTCTCAGTGGTTGCACATGTTTTGTTTTGAAAATGGTCCTCTATTCTTCTTCCACTGTGGCAAGAAACCTGCACACCTGTTGCCGAGGCTACTTTCTATCGGTCATCTTTGGGGACCCTCTCTGAGTTACTGAGTCTTCATGTAGCAGCAGCAGCAGCAGCAACGGTTGGACCAAGGTCAGATTCCTGCTCTTTCCCATCAAGTTTTCCAACACAGTTCCAAAGTTGAGGCCGGCTCCAGTGCTGCACTTGTTCTTAGCAAACACCAGCTGTGGCCAATGAAATATGACTTGGGCGGCAGTAATGCACAGTGGGATGTCTTTGATAATAACGAGTGAGAAGTAAAGATTTAACAGACTCCATCGACCACCGTACTTAGAGCTTGATTTACAACTTTCAGGTCAAGTCCAGAGTCTCAGGATGGGAGTGCTGCAGTAGATGAACCACAGCGTGGTCTGCATCATCACTAAAAAATGAGAAACTAAACATTTCTTTCACTGCTATTTGAAGTGCCTAAGTGTGCTATGAATTACTGGGATGTGCTCTCTGCCCAAAAACCAGTCAAAAGAGAAACCGTGAACCCTTGTGGCATGTGAGACACTCCTTATAAGTCAGGAATCAGTGAGAGTAGCACGTATATTTTTAGTATCTCGATATAGTTTTGTCCATGAGAGGATGGAATATAAATTATTGCAGTTCATCCCCCACTTTGCTGGGGAACAGCGCTATTTAGGGCCTTCCGCACTGGAATGGTCTGAATTTCCTTGTCTCCCATGGAAGCCAGATGGAAGTTAAATACTTTTCCACAGGAATGGGGCTGTTGCTTTTAATGGGAAGGAAGGCTAGATGAAAGAACTCTGGAGCTTGGAAGCATGTTACTTGCTAACATGCTGCCATGAGTGGTAAATGGGGAGGAAAAACTGTCCAGAAGCATCATCCATGATCAGAACTGGGAGCTGTCTGATTCCCATATGTTACAGGATAACCTGAATTAAACACACATCCATATTTCCAACATCTAAAGATGAAGTCTTCCTGAGTGGGTCTGTGGAATTATGAGGGGAGGCCTCAGGGTATGGTAGGCCTGCTAATTGGACTGGAAATTCCTGAGGAATTGAATATGGTGCCTGAGAGGAAAGGGAGCTAAGCAGAGGTGGGATCCAGCAGGTTCTCACAGGTTCCCGAGAGTAGGTTACTAATTATTTGTGTGTGCCGAGAGGGGGTTACTAATTGGTGATTTTGCGATGTGATTTTTGCCTTAGTTATGCCTCTCCTCGGCTCCTCAGCAGTAGCGCGCAGAACTTGAAGCAGTCTAGCAGGAGGTGCACCGGCATGCGTGGCAGCCTGCACTTGCGTGCATTCGTTTCCCGCACAAGGACCGGCACAGCGGTTGCGTCCTTGCCACAGCGCCGCCCAGGAATGCCGGGCCACGCCCCGTCGTGCCCTGCCCAGCCCCATTGGTGCTATGCCACTGTTTGAATCCCACCACCATGGGAACCTGTTACTAAAATTTTTGGATCCCTCCACTGGAGCTAAGAGGTGTGATGCCATACTGCTTGCCCTCTGAAGCTGCAGTTTCCCTCTGGGGGACACCAATCAACTGGCAATCAATTGTAATTCTGACAGAACTGAAAGCCCCACATTGAGGTTGGTCGCCCTAGCTCATGGCCATCCCAGTTCTCAGCAAGAAGAGGAGTAGGTTTTTATACCTGCTTTACTCTACCTTAAGGAGTCTCAAAGCAGCTTACAATCACATTTTCTTCCTCTCCTCACAACAGGCGCTTTGTGAGATAGGTGGAGCTGATAGAATTCTGAGAGGAGTGTGACTGGCCCAAAGTCACCCAGAAGGCTTTTTGTGAAGAATGGGGTAATCAAACCCAGTTCTCCAGTTTAGAGTCTGCTACTTTTAACCACTACACACCATGCTGGCTGGATGTATATTTGAAGGGCCCAACCAACTGAGATCTCATTGAGATCTGGGAAGGATGAGCTATGGATCACAGAAGAGAGCAAGAGACCTTTGTGCTTTTGCTACAAGGGTTGGCAGGAGGCCTTGTTTGGAGAAGTTGATGAAAATCTCTTAAGCAGAAACCCAAATGTACCTGGCTTTGTCTTGGCTATTCTAACTAAAGCCCTTCCCAATATGCTGGTTTCAAATTCTGTGAAAGTCTGGGGACCCAAGGGCAGTGTGAGAATGCCTGGCTTAATGGAATATTCATTTTTCACACCATCCCTCTTCAATGGCTGTCCCTTTCAGTTCAAAAATATCTGGTCACAAAGGAACGGAGACCAGTGTCTCAATACCAAGAATCAGTGCCCACACACCTATACACCATGTGATACCTCCCAAATGCTTGGACTTCCAGCCAAATGTGTGAACTTACTCTATTGGAAAGCTATGCGTTGGAGGAGACATCAGATGATACTGAACTTTGATCTGTGGGTTTATTTATTTATGTATATAGCACCATGAGGGTGCATGTTGCTTTGGTAGAGTGAAAGAAGAGCAGGTCCCTGCCCCAAGTTATGGGATTGAACAATTGAAGAAGAGAGGGGTGACGGTAGGGAGAATGTTCTCCATTCACATTACGTATACTTAATTTAGTTCCATCAGAGAAGAAGACTGAGAGGTGAGACCAGAGACTTCATGGAAAAGGTGGGCTTTGAGGTGGGTTTTCGAAGAAATGAGGGACATCATGCAAGTAGTTTGGGAAGTAGTTCCAGGCATAAGAAACGTCAAGGCAAAAATAGAGCCACCTGAGAGAGCAGGAGACCTTCAGATGGCTGAGGACAGTGGAACCGGAGACATGAAGGACATGAGCAAGTGTGCTGTCTTTTCTGGACAAAGCCACCCAAGTGACTGTTTGAGGTAGCACATTGTGGAGGACACGGTGGTTCAGCTTGCTCGAAGTCTTTAGCAGTATGGGTCCTCTCAGGCACTGGTCAGCCCCAAGGCAAGGATAGGTGGTAGAAGGATAAGTGACAATTAACTTGAGTTGGCCCTGTAGACAGATGCATCAGTATATGTGCACAGAACATTGAGGGTGAGTAAAACCAGGAGGGCTCTAAACATAGTAATGGGAAGATTGTTCTGGGGTAGGGTTGCCAGCTCCAGGTTGGGAAATACTTGGAGATTTTGGGCCTGAGGAGGGTGGGGTTTGGGGAGGAAAGGGACTTCAAAATGGTAGAATGCCACAGAGTCCACCGTCCAAAGTGGCCATTTTCTTCAGATGAACTGATCTCTGTTGCCTGGAGACCAGTTGTAACACTGGACAATCTCCAGCCATCACCTGGAGTCTGGCAGGTCTGCACTAGAAACAGGAACAGACAAGAAAGCAAGTATAAAGATTTACAAGTGAGGTACTGTGTAGAGTAAGAGAGGTTTTGGCAAATTAGCTCTAGGTAGAGGACCAGTGTTTTTGTTCAAGTGATGGACAAAACTCACTTTTTGTCGCAAAAAGAGCCCTGCATGAGTTGTTGACCGATGGAGTGTGAAGAGTAAGACAAGAATCTAAGCCTAGGATTCATTTTTTTAAGCTACACTGAAGTTGTCAATGGATATGGAGAGTGTACGAGGAAACAAATGCTTGAGAGGAAATCTGAGAAGTTCGGTCTTGGGCATGTGTAATTAGATGATGAGACACTAAAGCAGAAATATCAGACTGGCAACTGGAAATGCAAGATTGGATATACGGAGAAGGATCGTGGGTTGAAAGGTAGGGCTGAGTGTCATCAGAGTATAATTAGTACTGAAAGCCACTTGGTGAAGTCACCCAAGGACAGTACATAGAAGAGGACCAAAGACAATTTTCTGGGGGGTTCCAGTGGATAGATGCAATATAGAGGAATAGCTTCCCACTATGGAAGCTTAAAAGTGAGCAAGTGGACAAAAATGGCTAGCTGAAGACCGGCCTAGGGCATGAGGGTGTGTGAACAGGATGAGGGAGGACAGTTGATAGCCTGAACACAGTAAGGGAACTTGGGCTGAGAGGAAGGATGTAATAAGAACCAGCTATCAGAAATAGGGATTCTGCAAATCTTGCCACCACTTCTGCAGTTGAATTAAATGTGTTTGACGGCATCAGTCAGATGTTAAGCCGATCAAACCGTCTATGAAGTTTGAGCTGACATCTACAAACACTTGCCCAACATGTTTGCGTCCGGTTCTTACCCTGTTTCCCCTAATATAAGACATCCCCGAAAAATAAGACATAGTAGAGGTTTTGCTGAAGTGCGAAATATAAGGCATCCCCCGAAAGTAAGACATAGCAAAGTTTTTGTTTGGAAGCATGCCCAACGAACAGAACACAGAAAAATAAGACATCCCCTGAAAATAAGACATAGCGCATCTTTGGGAGCAAAAATTAATATAAGACACTGTCTTATATTCGGGGAAACACGGTACAAAACTGCATGTGCGAAGATGCTGGAGAGATCCAAACCAATCAGCATTCACTTCACCACTTAGACCAACAGCGAAGGTCAAGATTTGATTAAAATGCAGCATTTTGACTGATTTATTTATTTCTGATTTATGTATTTATGACTGATTTATATGGTTTGTGAGGCATTTAATTGTCTCCTGAGCAGTGCAGTTGCATAGTAGACAAGTCTAAGGTAACTTCCTGTTTACAGTAAATTCTGATCAGCGCCAAATATTCTCAATGACATCTTTTCTCAGCAGCCGTTATGAAGTCTGGGGGAAGGGGCCTTCAGGGTCTGGCTTGCCCCTCCCCACAGTGACTTAATTCCTTATGTTGCCCACAATTGCCACCACAATGGTCTCAGAACCAGGGAGAGAGGGGCAAAGCTAGATTTGAGTCCAGTAGCACCTTAAAGGGAATGAAGGGATTTACTGCACCTTGTTCTTTCTCTTCCTGCTGACTCCCTTTTTTGTAGCCTCTGGAAGATAGCTGGCATCAGCCCAGTTGCTTTTAAGGATAGCTTGATGATGAAGGTGCCCTCTGGCCATACCTGTACACTCATGGGAATTACTCTCTCCATGGGAGGTAGAGAACCTACCAGTCATAAGAACATAAGGAAGAGCCTGCTGGATAAGACCAGAGTCCATCTCGCCCACCATTCTGCTACTCGCAGTGGCCCACCAGATGCCTTTGGGAGCTCACCTACAGAATGTGAAAGCAATGGCCTTCTGCTGCTGCTGCTCCCGAGCACCTGGTCTGCTAAGGCATTTGCAATCTCAGATCAAGGAGGATCAAGATTGGTAGCCGTACATCGACTTCTCCTCCATAAATCTGTCCAATCCCCTTTTAAAGCCATCCAGGTTAGTGGCCATCACCACCTCCTGTGGCAGCATATTCCAAACACCAATCACATGTTGTGTGAAAAAACGTTTCCTTTTATTAGTCCTAATTCTTCCCCCAGCATTTTCAATGTATGCCCCCTGGTTTTAGTATTGTGAGAAAGAGAAAAAATTCTCTCTGTTAGCATTTTTCTATCCCATGCATAATTTTATAGACTTCAATCATATCCCCCCCCTCAGGCGTCTCCTCCTCTCAAACTAAAGGGTCCCCAAAGCGGCACCAGCCTCTCACTCACTAAGGAGGCTTCCAATCCCCTCAATCATCCCTGCGTTGCCCTTCTCTGCACTTTTTCTATCTCTAGAAGTCCTTTTTTTGAGATCATCTGGCAGCCAAGAACTGGTTTATGGATTCCATAGTTCAATAATGGCCAAGATAGAGCTACTGCAAATCAGCTGATGCAGCAGTGTTTCTTTAAAGAGAGTGGGTCCGAGGGTGTTGGATCATTCTCTTTCTCCAGCCCACAGCAACTCCATGAGGCTCCCTGCTGCAGGACATAATGCATTCTGTTGCTTTCATCCCTGTTTACACTGCACCCAAAACTTGTTCCTGGAAGCAGTCTTTCGTAGGGACACTTTCTTCCCTCAGAGGGATAGAAATCTTCCTTCTCATGTGATCATCAAAGACAGGGCACTGTCTCCAAGGAGTTTATGATCCATGATAAGCAGCCAAGGTAATGCGTAAGAACAGAAGTTTACATAAGGAGCCGTTGCTAAAACTGTTATGAGTGTGTATTTTAGCTACAAGCTTGTTCCTCCCTCATGACCTTCCTGGAGACTTCTTGATTAAATGGCTGCTGTTTCTATGCCTTGAATTTCTCCCTCCCTTGAATATGTATTCATTCAGGACTCTAGTCTAACGTGGAAGCATACGATTTTCTCGACTGTTGCACTCCAATTGACTCTGCTCAGCTTGGTTGCCAACCTCCAGACGGAGCCTGGAGACTTTCTGGAATTACAATTGATTTCTAATGTACAGACATCAGTTGCCCTGGAGAAAATAGCTGTTTCAAAGAGTGGTCTCTGTGGCATCCTACCTAGTTGAGGTCCATCTGCAAACTCACTTTTCCTGGACTCCACCCCTAAATTTTCAGGAATTTCCCAGTCTGGTACTGGCAACTCTCAAAGGCGTAGCTCCAAGGGGACAGGAGGGGTGCGTGACACACTGAGCACCTGCGATCCCTGTGAGAGGCGTGGTAAGGGAGCCTGGAGTGGGGCATTCGGGGGCAGGAATGGCGGGGGGAGCATTCCCGGAGGAGACAGGACCCAGGGGGGAGCATTCCGGGAGACAGGATAGAGGGGGTGTTGTTCATGGGGGGGCAGGACTGGAAGCCGGAGAAATGCACCCCAGTGCACTGGGTAGCATTTCTCCCCTTGCTACACCTCCGGCAACTCTAGTATATATTTAATGGGAAATGACCAAGGGAAGATGCCGCTGCTGGAATGGAAGAGTTCTGACAGAGATCCAGAGACACCTAAAAGAGAAGCGGGAGCAGTCTGGTTCTGCTCTGTTGTTAGGGCATCCAGCTGAGTTAAACAGGGAACTTCGCTTGGAGATTTTGAAGAAAGTGAGAGCCTGAAGGAGTGTGAATAGAAGGGAGGGAAGAACTTCATTGGGGAATAATCATTGACAGATTTCATTGTCTAGAAGCTTATTTGCCACTTTTTTTCTCCAGGTGCGATCTCTGTCACCTGGAGGATCGCTTTAACAACCATGGGGAGATCTCCAGCCCGATTGGTGATTGGCTTAACCCTCGAGGGGATAGGTACGGTATAAAAAAATCCTAATAATAAAATAAAAAATAAAACCCTATACCCTATTATACAAGTCCTATATGATGCGGTAAAGTGGAATCCATGTGCTGAATATCAGACTGGGAACCTGCAGGAGAGAAAAAAAGTGAGACTACATGGTGATGAATATACCCTCAAAAAGAGCCCTCAAAAAACCAGTTTTCAGTTTATCCCATCAGGCAAAGGCCCGGTATGGGGGGGGCTCTGTTTGCCTACTTCCGCTGCACTAAAATAATGCATTTTCAAACCACTTTCACAACTGTTTTGCAGAGTGGATTTTATGCTCATTCCGCACACAGCTTCAAAAAAGAGCACTGAAAGCAGTTTGAAAGTGCATTATTCTGCATGTGCGGAATGAGCCGCTCACTGAGGACTTGTTCTCTGTGTGTATGTTGGTTGCAGACTTCCTGTGTGTGCCTTTGCATTCTTCATCTCTTAAGTGTTCCGTCCCAGTTGAGAGCAATAACGAGACTTCTTAGTAGTGTTACCAGAGTTCCCTTGAGCTGGCTATTGAGATAGGTGGCCTAATAAATAATCTTATACCTAACCACCTCACCTCAGAGGATGCCACAGAACTGACTTTCCAGTCATGGTGGATTTCCCGGTGGGCAGGAGGAAGTGAAAGAAGAGAGAAGAGACTGACAAAAGGGGCTCATCTTTTTCATTCAAAAGCCTCAATTCAGGAAGGTGACTCAGCAGACCACAAAGCTCATCGGTCCTGGCCAACCGACCATCTGTGAAGGCATAAAACTCTGTACATCCAATAGGTCTGCAAAGAGAATCCCGACTTCAGCAGAAGTATGGCCACACATCTATTATTTGGGTTTGATTTCTAGAGCACCAATGGTTCGGGGTTGAAGTCGATTACGGATTTTCCTACCAGTGGAATTGAAGACTGCTAAGGGGGGGGGGGGGGGTAACCTTTTGCTCCACTGTTACTTTTGGATAAACGTCAGCTCTTTTGAAAGGGTAAGCCAAGACTGTCTGCTGACATTTGGGGATGGCTTTTGCCCACAGCTGCCTTCTGAACTGCTAGCTTTCCCAGCTGGCACTGAGTGTCGTTTCTGCTGAAATTGGCAATATGTGAACCATTCCTCTCAATATGTCAGCACAATTTGGCACTGTGCGGGTGGTGGCAGAGGTCCGGCCATTTTCTCACTAAAGCTCTGTTCCGTTCTTGCTAAGACACTGGGTAAATCGTGGATGATTTAAGGCTTAAATAGTATAGAAATCATTCCTTCCCCAATAGTTGTCCAATGATCCCTCGCCCACATCTAAAAGAACTGTGAGTGTTGCAGTTGAGGCTGTTGGATATCCAGGTGTCCTAGAACTTCTGGTAGCTGGTGAAATTGAGGTGTGCCGTGAGAAACAAAGCATTACAGATCATAGTGTTTACACAGCAGAAATCTCTACAGTTTATATCTGGATTATGTATTTAGAAACCCCTGGAACTTAATTTTATAAGGGTTGTGATTAATGGATGTTTTTTTAATAGGGGTTGGATGAATGGCTTGGCTGGACTGGAACTGAATGTTAGGGATGTAGGCTGGCCAGCTCCGACTTCTGTTACTGAGCTGTAATTTGAAGGAGGAAGGGGCTTTGCTGAATGGCATTTGTTTAGAGCTCTGCTTTTTGTACATGTAACAGCCAGAGTGTCTGGGTCTTAAAAGGAAAATCCACCTCCCTCGAGACTCCTCGTTGCCTGACACTTTTTCCCACTCAAATAAATATGGGATAAAAGGAAGGGCACCTGAAAATCATATCCTGGCCGGGTTTTTTTTTCTTCATGCAGCGCAATTTCTTTGAAGGAAGTATAATTTAAACAGTAATCACTGGTATGTCATGCAGGAGTAGTAGACAACTCAGGGTGAAGACAGATACAACATTTTAAAGAGTGGCGGTGGCCATTTGACAGTACTTCTGTTCTTGTGTAAACAGATGCTGTTTTCCCTCTCGCAGGACAAATTCTGGCAAATCAAAAGAAATCTGGTTCTACAGGTTGTCAGGGGTGAGTCTAGGAGCAGGGAATTACGTGCTCCAACCTGGAGCGGCTACACTGAGCTATCATGCCTGTCTCTATGCTGTCACAGCGAAACCCACTCATCTGGTGCCTGGGAAGGAGGAAAGGATACCCAGAGGGAGAGGAAGAAGGAGAGGAGACTAGGGCAAATACAAGGAAGCAAGCAAGGAAACAGGAAAGAAGGGAAGCAAGGAAGGAAAGGAAGGAAGGAAGGAAGGAAGGAAGGAAGGAAGGAAGGAAGGAAGGAAGGAAGGAAGGAAGAAAAGGAAGAAGAGGAAGGAAGGGAAGGAAGGAAGAAGGAAGGAGGCCGAGGAAGGGAGGTGTGCTCGCCCGTGTCATAAGTGTCACAACTTACCCGTCATTGTAAGTGTCCACAGCTGCCTTTGCATCCTATCACTGCCCGCTTGGGTGGAATGGAGAATGACATGGCTTAGCCGGCAAGAGATTGCACCTGGGATGCGGCAGAGCATGCCTCCTTCCTTCCCTTCTTCCTTGCCTTCCTCCCTTCCCTTCCTCCTTCCCTTCCTCCCACCCTTCCTTCCAGCTACACTTCCTTCCTTCCTTCCATCCTTCCGTATCCCAGCATCCTTTCCTCTCAGCTTCCCTCATCTGTGGCACCTGCACTGTCACCTCACCCAGCTGGGGAAAAAGATCCTCCCGTGAGATGCAGCCACCCTTGCAACTTTCTCTGTCCATCCAGCTTACTTGGCATGGCTTAGCAGAAGGCTGAAGAAATTTTGTTGTTGGCGGGGCTTGAGGGAGGCTGGGGTGGGGAACGGGGCTTGGGGAGGGCCAGGCCACACCCCTGGCTCTTTGGGTGTTAAAAGGTTGCTGACCCCTAGGTCTGGGGATGCTATCCTGTGTATGGTTAAAAAGGCCAATTTCAATGTGACATAAGCCACAGAGAAAATGGAGCGATTAGGGGTGGCCAGCCACGTTGGCATGTTGTAGGAATATAGTTGCTCCAAACACGGCATCCCACATTTGAGTGTTAGATCCCCTAAACCACGAGGAGTGTCTGACTTGACTTGTTAGCTGCAGTTCCTTGCAGGAATTTCAGGTGACTTTCCTTTTGAAGCCAGGTGGACGATTGCCAGCCAACCCCTCGCATTGTGCTCTAGTTTTGAGTTGCTTTCATTTTGGGAGGAGTCAGCTGATGATCTGATGGTCAGAGACAGGGAATTAAGTCACAGGCAAGATCAGGGAAAGGCTCCACTCAATCTCTTCACAGCAGACTGATAGCGCAGGAATGCAGAGTCAAGGGGCTTTCACCAGTGCCTCAGGGCATCCTGAAGAGTTCCCAGTCCCAGGTGGCGATGCTTTGAAGTCCAGAGCTGGAGTGGAGATTGCAGCTCAGGTCGTGCTGTTAGACAGGCTCTGGATCTTCCATGTCTTCGATTCTGCACCTGATCATGTAGTCCATGTCATAAGGTGGTAGAACCTGGAAGACTTGATTTCCATCCCACTGTTCACTGTTCCCACAATGCCCCTGGAATCAGACTGCACAGATGGCTGAAGCCATCCATCAGTTCTTAATTTCCAAGAATTAGTACTCCCTGTTTGTAGCTAAGATATCATTGCTAAAGAAAAGTTTTGAGGACATTAGAAGCCATATGCCAATGTCACAAATTAAATAGTTAACACAATTTTGGGATTCTCCTCTCCCCCAACGTAATAGTGTTTGTGCAATTTGCCTAGTACATGACCAATTCCTATTTACTAGTTCAGCTTTTCTTCCAGCCAGGTGGCGTTAAACAAGAGCTTTGCCTTTGTGAACACCTCGGAATCTTGAGATAGGGTAAGAAATCGTGATCTTTGAAAACACTAATATATGCAAGGTTTTGTTTTGTTTTGTTTTTTGCTTTTGTGACTCTGATGTTAGCTTCTGAAATTACCTGTACAACACTGATGAAAATATGAGACGCACAAGTTTCTGTAGGAAGCTGACAGTTAAAATTATGCATTTATTTACTTATTCAGAAGATGGTGTTTGCCAACCTCTTTGGAGTCCTGTCTGAGGCACCGTACAATTAAAATAATAAATTATGAATAGAAAAAGAAATAAGTCATTAAAACAAGCCCAGGGGCACAAAAACAGTATTCATTTGTTGCTAAGGTACTAGATAAATCATGGATTATGTTAGGCATCCATTTTATAGTAATCATTTGATAACTTATACGGAAATTGGCCTGGGCTGAAATGGGACTTGATCCCATAAGAACATAAGAACATAAGAACTAGCCTGCTGGATCAGACCAGAGTCCATCTAGTCCAGCATTACTGCTGCCAGCCAGTGGCCCACCAGAGTGCCTTTAGGAGCTCCACATGCAGGATGTAGAAAGCAATGGCCTTCTACTGCTGCTCTGCAGCTCCTGGAGCACCCTGAGATGCTGCTAAGGCATTTTGCAATCTGAGATCAAGGAGGGATCAAGATTGAGAGTAGCCTTTATGAATTGACTTCTCCTCCATGAAATCTGTCCAAGCCCTTTTTAAAGCCATCAGGTTGTAGTATGGCCATCACCACACCTCACTGTGGCAGCATATTCCAAACACCAATCACACCGCGTTGTGTGAAGAAGTGTTTCACTTTTAGTGAGTCTAATTCTTCCCCCCAGCATTTTCAATGAATGCCCCCTGGTTCTAGTATTGTGAGAAAGAGAAAAATTTCTCTCTGTCAACATTTTCTACCCCATGCATAATTTTATAGACATCAATCATATCCCCCCTCAGACGTCTCCTCTCCAAACTAAAGAGTCCCAAACGCTGCAGCCTCTCCTCATAAGGAAGGTGCTCCAATCCTTCAATCATCCTCGTTGCCCTTCTGTGCACTTTTTCTATCTCTTCGATATCCTTTTTGAGATGTGGCTGTGACTAGCCCAAGTTCCCAGATTGTTAAAGCTGAGGAGCAGGAGGATCCCAGATTGTTAAAGCTGAGGAGCAGGAGGATCGTAGCTTTCTTCCTCTTTCAGGCCTGGCTAGTTGTGGTCAAATGAATGTTTTACCATTGTGGGATAAGGTTGTCAGGCCTTGACAGTCCCGAGACAGCTCCGGCAGCAAGAAAGGTAGAAATGGCAACACCAAAAAAAACTTGGCAACATTTCTGGCCAGAAAACCTGAAGTGATGTCACTGCACCCCAGTGCCACTCTAGGAACCCTAGGAATATCTGTTTTTGACTACAGTTGCTAGTTTATTGGCTGGAAATGATGTCAAGGCATCATGCAATGCCATTTCCCCTTCCCTGTTTCCCCCTGCAACTCATTCAAGCAACAGTGGGAACCAGGAAGGATCGGCAGGAGTCCTCCACTAGAAGCGGGTAAGGGACATCCTCACCATGGGGGCACATCAGAGACGTAGGTAAAGCGGGTGGGTTCCTCGGGTTCAAACCCCTCCCATTACATGTCCGGCTTGCTTGAAACAATGCATGGAATGGAAGAGCTGGAAAGCCCTCAGTCACCAAACCCACCCCATAAAAAAAAATCTATACCTACATCACTGTACATGATCACTTTCCTTGTGGTGTTCAATAATCTTGTGGAGTTCGAGAACCTTGTCCTTCTGTGCTTGGGAAAGGCTCTGTTCCATTTCCCCCCCCCACCCCCACCCCCATCCTCTGCCCAAGGACACTGAAGAATGATACTGAACCTTAAAAATTCCAGATGTTCCAATGCTCAGTAGTCAAATTCCTGGAGCCAGCTGAGACCTGCTTCTTTCTGGCAGGTTTTTCACATAGCGAAGCCTCCAGAGCAGGAGAGGAGATCAGCTGCTTGTCTCTCATTCCCTGATTCAGATGTCTTGGATCCTCTTGTCTTGAATGGAATGGAGCTGGCATTTACAGAGCAGGTGAAGAGGTGTGGGGTGCTCATGGATCCATTCTTGCTGTTTGAAAAGTAGGTCGGTGTAGTGGCCACGGGTGCCTTCTCTCAACTGCCTTTGGTCTGCCGACATTCTCTATAATTAGGCTGAGCTCATTGGGCCATGATGCTTTTGTTGTCTCAAAAGAGAGCCGATGTGGTGTGGTGGTTAAGAGCAGGTGCACTCTAATCTGGAGAACTGGGTTTGATTCCCTGCTTGGCCACTTGAGCTGTGGAGGTTTATCTGGTGAACCAGATTAGCTTGTGCACTCCCACACATGCCAGCTGGGTGAACTTGGGCTAGTCACAGTTCTTCAGAGCTCTCTCAGCCCCACCCACCTCACTGGGTGTTGTGAAGGGGGAAGGGAAAGGAGATTGCAAGCCCCTTTGAGTCTCCTACAGTAGAGAAAGAGGGGATATAAATCCAAACTCCTCCTTCTCCTTCTCCTCCTCCTTCTCCTCCTCCTTCTCCTCCTCCTCCTCCTCCTCCTCCTCCTTGGCTTAAGGCATTTTGGGAAGAAGATTAGCATCATTCTTGTTCGGTGGTGGTTAGGACTTCATGAAGTGTCTTAACTCACAGCCAAAAAGTGTGCTGACCAGGAGTATGGCATACATTCAGACTCAAACATTGAAGGAAAGAATGGAAAGACAGCTGAGAGAATTATCAGAGAAAAATGTCTGTTATCTTTCCTGGCAGTTGAAGGCAAAGGGGAACCAGCTCCTACACCTGTTTGGTAGATTCAAACCAGAGATTTCGGGAGGTACCCGGAGACGTTTTTCCTTTCCTCTTTAACAGTCATCTGTTGGGTGTGACCTGATTGATGGCTGCAGGTCATAAAAGCCTCCAGGAAAAATACCAGCCGAATTTGTACTCTTTTACTACAAAAAGCAGTCCACAGGTCTCTCCAACCTCTTGTTATATTTAATTCTGTTTCCATATGATATACAGACCGTGTATAATTTGCAAATGGAATATCAATAACTGCTTCTGTGGAATATCAAACCGGGTTTTGCAAAACGTTAACCCTTTCTTTAGCTAGTAGGAATAAAGGTTGTTATTAGAGCTACTTGTTCCAGCAGCAGGGAAAGAAGCAGACATCCTTGGTGAGAGGGTGTACTGTGATATCAGTTTGGCACACAGATTGGCCACTCGTTCGGGGGAGATGGGGAGAACAATTGTGCTCCTATGACAGAGCCATAGCAGGGAGGAATTGTGTCCGGGGCTCGTGTGCGCCCTGTGCCCCCGCCTGCCCCTGCCACACACTGGAACACCCTGCCTTCCCCCCTGTCCCCTTGGTGCTACGCCACTGTCCTATGATCCTTGTAAATAAAAAAAGGTTATTGCATTTCTTTGCCAAGCTTGTCTGGAGGTGCCTTGTCTTGCCGCAGCTGATGGTCTACACCAGGGGTCGGCAACCTTTACCACCCACAGAGTCATTTGGACCAGTTTTCCACGGCCCCGAAGATCTACCGAGCCGGAGAGGAAAGCGGTTCGGCCCTTCCACTCACCTTTCCTTCTAGCGCTGCTCTGGAGGGCTGGAGGGACACGCCCACACTACTGTCCAACCTCCAGGCCACACGGAGCCGCAGTATAAAGCTGAAAGAGCTGCATGCAGCTCCGGAGCCACAGGTTGCAGACCCCTGGTCTACACATAAGCTTGATGTGTTTGTTCCAAGCTGACCTGGGTCTCTCTTCTCAAAGACCAGGAGAACTGGAGAAAGCAGCAGATTATCCCTGCTGGTTCTTTAAGAGAATTTTGATGCAAAAAAAAAAGAGAGAGGGGGGGTATGTATGGGTTTTTCTTAGGCCACATTTCCCTGGTGCAGTATAGGGTCAAAGTGGGAAAGCTGAGCATATGAAACTGAGATGAAACTGCTTCCTACTGAGTTAGTCCCTTGGTCCAGCAAGGTCACTGTTGTCTACTCAGACTATCAGTGGATCTCCAGAGTCTCAGGATGAAGTTTTTCACACCACCTCATTTGGAGAGCCAGTGTGGTGTAGTGGTTAAGAGCAGGTGGATTCTAATCTGGAGAACCGGGTTTGATTCCCCACTCCTCCACCTGAGTGGCAGAGGCTTATCTGGTGAACCAGATGTGTTTCCGCACTCCTACATTCCTGCTGGGTGACCTTGAGCTAGTTACACTTCTCTCTGAACTCTGTTGTGGTCTCTGGAGAGGAAGGGAAAGGAATTTGTAAGCCACCTTGAGTCTCCTTACAGGAGAGAAAGGTGGGGTATAAATCCAAACTCTTCTTCTTCTTAACTGGAGATGTCAGGAGTCGAACCAGGAACCATCTACATGCCGAGGATATGCTCTACGACTGAGCCACAGTCCCTCCCCTGGTTCCTGGTTCAATTCTGTCAAGGCTAGCGAACCATCCTGGAAGAACACCCGCTTGCTATTCAAGTAGCATGAGAGAGCAGGAGCTGGCGTGTTAATCAGCCGACTGCTTGCGTTGTCAAATATTTTGTGACATCAGGAAGAACGATGTTGTATAAACGGGAACCCACTTTTTTTGTCGTCGTTCTTGTATCATGAGTCTGCCGGATGGCCCGGGCAGAAGTGATTCTCTCTTGCTTCATAGACTTGGCGAGAGTCAAGGAGACAGATATTCACACCCAGCATTTCAGTAGCACGTTTCCTCCCTGCCCTGAAGCTCTGGAGGTGCAATTTTCTGTTCTCTCGCCTCACGATTCACTTTTCCAGAGGCTCACCAAAGGCATCTCTGACAGGAACACAGCTGAATAGAGAGTGGGTGTGCAGAAAACACCGTCATAGCGCACAGATCGCCCAGTGTCCTGGAGTCAGGATGTATGATCGAATATTCCATCATATCCTCTATTGGAGAAAGTGGTTTGTGTGCAGTCTGACCCAACAAGTTTCTGAGAGGACGATAGTCTGGAGTCTGAAAGGGAGATGCTTGCCACAGACACATAAGGAGAACATGTGTACTGACATCCCAGTCAGTTGCTGCTCCTAGGCAAATGTGTGTGGTTTTGTGCCTATGTATATGTATGTGTGCCTCTTTCTCATGGAGGCCAAGAGCTGACAGGGGATGGTCTAGTTCCACTCTGCAAGTGCAGGAAATCCAAAGCTGGAACACTCCTGAGAGACAGCTGTCCATCTTCTGCAAGAAAACCTCCCCAAAGGCTCTCCCTGACTACAGGCTGGGCAGGCAGTTGTGAAGAATGTTCAAGCTTTGGATTAGCTGCGTGCGGTTGGACCAGATGGCCTTTCCAACTCAGAGAGAGAGAATGAGAGAGAGGCATGTGAACATGTACTGTCAATTATGGACATATCACTGCCAAACATTGCGGAAAAGACACCATAATTGATATGTGTTAGAAGTGTTGATCCATTTATTTTCTTTAACATAAAATAGCCGGGGGGGTGGGGGGGGCGTTGTTATTGTTGTTTGGATGTGTACTTTACCTTTTTCTCCCATAAGGAATCTCAAGGCAGCTTCCGAATTCCTTTTCCCTTCCTCTCTGCCCAACAGACAGCTTGTGAAGGAGGGCAGGGGGGATGAGAGAATTTGAAGAGAGTAGTAACTAGCCCAAGGTCACCCAGCAGGCCCCATCTGTAGGAGTAGGGAAACAAATCAAGTTCATGTGGAGGGGTGGGATTCAAACCTGGTTCTTCAGATTACAATTCATTGCTCTTAACCACTACACCACATTGGCTGTCCAGAGTCACACAAGATTCTTTTGCACCTATGGCTAGCTAATTCAGAAATGGAGATTCTAACAATGTTAAAGGAGCATGGATGGACATAGACTCAGTCTCTGCCGACTTGTTCAAATCCCTTTTCAGTGTTTTTTTAAATTAATTCTCCACAGGGACTATAAGTATTTTAAGAATTCAGCTGCGTTACTCTGCGGACTGGTTATGTAAGTCACATTGGCTGCGAGTCAAGGAAACCCAAAGACGAGTGGTACTCCTTATGAGTAAACAGTTTCATCATTCCAGGCATTGTTTGTTTGCTCAAATTGAGCAAGACAACAAGCAGCTGCGGCCCAAACACTGTAAATAAATGTGCGGCACAAATGGAATTTGACAAAAAACTGCTAGCGCCTAAAACTTTTAATCAAATTTTGCAAAAATGTGCACACTGTTCCTCATTGAGCTAGAGTTTCGCAGGCGGGAAAGCTTGTTCCCACATGCCTCTGGCCTCTGACTTGATGAGCTTTTTATGTGCAGGTATTTATTTGTATGGAGGAATTCTCCATCATGGGAGACCCTCATCTGCAGTATGAAGCTGAACAGCCCCTATTTGTACAAACTCAGTGGCCCTTTCCGCACTGAAACAGTGCAGGGGTGCGTCGGCATAAACAATGCCGATGCACCCCCCCCCCGGGACCATTCGCACTGACGGTCCCGAGAGGGCGGCAGGCGGCGGCACAGCCTTTGAACAGGCTGCGCTGTCGCTGAACACTTACCTTGTCTCCTGGCTTCCGGCACTTGCTCATATGAGAGCCGAAGGGACACGCATCCCTAAGCTAAGGTGTGAGTGGATCTGGGTTGCAGGCCAGAGGGGGGGCATGTCCCCTGGCCCCACTCCTGTGATGAACTTTCAAGCAAAAATAATCAAAGCGGAAGATGTTCAGGCAGTCAACGTGTGGGGGAAATGACGCCTTCCAGCTGCTGCCATTGGTACATGGCAGCCGGTTGCCCCGGAAGCGGCTGCTTCTGAAAAAACCTGGCTCTAGGGGAGAAATTGTGATTTAGGAAGCAGCGTGCTGCACGCTCCAGAGGTCTAGAGGCTTTCTTTGCTTGGCGGCCGTGTGAGTAGACCCTTCGCTCCCAGGAGGCAGCTGTCATTTTAGCGTCCCTGGGGCGCTCTTTACCACCCGTGCGGAAAGGGCCAGAGAGAGCGAGAGCTGCATTTAACGTAAGTTGTCTCTGAGAAACAGGCATGATTGACCTGTTTCAAAGATCAAGTATCAGTTCCTTTAAAAAAAAATACTTTGAGACTACATGACGTCTTTAATTCTCAGTCCATTTGCTTACAACTGCTATTTTGTCTGGGAAAAAAAATCTGTTCCCCGAATTAATTTTCATTAAAGAAACCTGTGGAAAAAAACCCGCACATTTTATATAAAATATTTTGAAATTGCCTTTCCACCCAACTGAGGGTCCACAAGGCAGCAAATTTCATGAAACACATGAGCATGAAGAAGTTAGTGAAGGTTACTGAGGTAACATCAGACAACACAAAAAGCCTATTGTTTATTATTAAGCTATGTAATTTATTAAACTATTTATGTCCTGTCTTTCCTTGTGGTTCAAGGCAGGCTTCACCTGTTGGCAGAAGAGAATGATTGAGGGAGCAGACAAAACCAGCATCAAGAGCTAGCTTGGTGCAGTGGTTTAGAGTGGTGGACTCTATTCTGGAGAACTCCTTCACATGAGTGGCAGACTCTTATTTGATGAACTGGATTTGTTTCCCTGCTACTGTACACAAAGCCTGCTGGGTGACATTGGGCTACTCACATTTCTCTCATAACTCACCTACCTTCGAGGAGACGTCTGAGGGGGGATATGATTGAAGTCTATAAAATTATGCATGGGGTAGAAAATGTTGACAGAGAGAAATTTTTCTCTCTTTCTCACAATACTAGAACCAGGGGGCATTCATTGAAAATGCTGGGGGGGTGGGGAGAATCTAGGACTAATAAGGAAACACTTCTTCACTTCCATAGCGTGTGAAGTTGGTAGTTTTAGAATATGCTGCCACAGGGAGGTGGTGCTGGCCCACTAACCTGGATAAGCTTTAAAAGGAGGCTTGGACAGATTTATGAGAGAGAAGTGATGTCGAGTTTATGGCTACCAATCTTGATCCTCTTTGATCTGAGGATTGCAAATGCCTTTAACAGACCAGGTGATTAGGGGCAACAGCTACATGAAGGCCATTGCTTTCCCCACATCCTGTATGTGAGCTACCCAAAGGCACACCCTGGTGGGCCCACTAAAGAGTAGCAAGAAAGCTTTGGACTAGATGGACTCTGGTCTGATCCACCTGGCTTGTTCTTATGTTCTTATGTTCTTACAAGGTAACTGTTGTGGCGAAAGGAAGGGAAAGGAATTTGTAAGCCCATGCAGTCCTCCTTACAAGACAGAAGAAAAGGAGTGGTATAAATCCCAGACTTCCTTTCTTGCTTTACTTTCACTCCTCCTCTATCTCTTCATCTTTTTCTTTACTTCACATAGGGGAGAAGAAATTCATATATCACCTATATGTGTGTGTGTGTGTGTGTGTGTGTGTGTGTGTGTGTGTGTGTATTTATACACACACACACTTCCTATACATATCATGTATGTAATAATAAGCAGTTAGAAGGAATCCTGTACAACCCAGCCCATTGGTGGTCATGTACTTCTGAAGGAGAACATATACAAAAAAATGGATAGAATTTTGAACAGGCAGGAGCTATATCCACCTAAGGAAGGGACTCCTTAACTAACTGGGACTGCATCATTTTTCAGGCAACATTTGGGAGGTAAAAATTAACTTTTGAAAAGGTAAGAGTAAAAGTACAACTTCGATGTGCTGGTGATTCTTACAATGCAAGAATGTTTAGGAGAGGAACAAGAAGAGACAGTTGCTTTGAGGGCCATCCTCACTCATTGTTGTTGTGGTTCTAGGATGGGGTACAAGGAAAGCATATAATCCCGAGTGAAGTACAAAACTGTCTTGCCCGATAAGTATGGCCATTTGTTCTTTTCACTTTAAAGGGTTTCATCAGGGCCTTGCAAGGGTGAGGTGCCTGGGGCTTCATTTTCAGCTGAGACTTGATGGTTTTCCCAACTCCTGTTGGCCATTGTCACATTCCACTCTACACTTCCCTTTGCCCCCGCCCCCGTTTCAAGTATAGGTGGGGGTGGAGATGAGCTCAGGAGGGAATTCAGTTGGCCATTGTGTGGCACTTACAGGGCTGTGTTGTTGAAATCTATTGATTCATGCCACTGGGGGGATAGAAATGAAAAATGTTTATTATTGTTGATATTTTAAATGTATTGATTGTTTTTAATATTGTTGTTTTTTAAAGACTGTTGGCCGCTCTGAGCCTGAGCCGTTAGGCTGGGAAAGAGGAGGCTATTAAATCTATGGCTGAATGATAGAAATACATCTGCAGGAGCCTCTAAGTCTTGTCTATGGTGAATTGAAAGGAGGCAGGGTGTTCCCAATGGGGCGTGCTAAGTGGGTGTGTGTTGAGGCTAAGGAAGGATGCTGCTCTCCGGGGCACAGCTGAGTGAGCAGGGAGTAGACAGACATTGGGGCTACCAATGTGTGGAGTAAGGAGCAGTTTTTGCCTTCCTCAGGGTTTACATTTATTATATTCCACCTTTCCACTCGTGGGACCCAAACAGTGTGTTCTGTTTTTCATTCACAGCAACCCCATGCACTAGGCTTGCCAGCTCCAGGTTGGGATGTACTTTGAGATTTTGGGGGTGAAGCCTGTGGAACGCAGGGTTTGGGGAGCAGAGGGACTTCAGTGGGGTATAATGCTACGGAGTCCCGCTCTCAAAGTGGCCATTTTCTCCAGGCAAACTGATCTTGACCATCTGGAGATCAACCTATATATAGCAGAGAGATCTTCAAATTTTTACCTGGAGGTTGGCAAACCATAAACCTATATTAAAGGAGGTAAGCTTCAGGCAGGAAATTATTTGCCTGTCTCAAAGGAGAATCAAAAGTGAGAAACAGTGCACTGGCAGGAAAGACTGTGGAGCATTTGAACCCGGACCTCCCAGATCCTAGTCAAATCCTCTAACCACTATAAAACACCACCCTTTATTCCCAATTTCATTCTCCATAGGGTCTCCTCCAGCATTTATAGCTGAGACTTCCTTTCAGGTGTCACCAGGAAACACAGTGTCCCAGGGCCATGTTTAAGCCAATGTACCCCAGCACCTCAAATTCCCCACCTATGCCTCATTTGCTTTTAAAAGTTAAAGGAGCAGCCTGCTCCTGTCCACGGAGGCAGCTCCAGTCTGCGGAAACTGCTCTGGGCCATGGGGGCAGTTTGAGGGGAGGGGTGGGGGAGCAATTCTCCGTGCGCCCTCCCCATGCCTGTGCCCAGGGCGTTTCTCTCCCCCCACCCCATGGTAGTTCTGCCTATGACTGTCTCCAATGGCTGTTGTTGTGGGAGGGGCAAAAACTTCTATCTATTTGCTTATGTTACATAGTACTGGAAATCCAGCAGGTTATCCTAGGGTGCCCAACTACAGGCTAAGAGACTCCTGGAGATTTGTGGGTGGAGGCAGGGGTTTGGGGAAGACCTCAGTGGGGTGTAATGCCCCCAAAACAACTATTCTCTTCAGGGGGGGCTATTGTCTGGAGATCAGTTGTAATTCCGTGATATCTAAAAGTTGCACCTGAACGTTGGCTGCCATATTATCAGCCCCATCAAAGGCAGCCACAGAAAGGAGGAGTTGATTCAAATTGTGGTCACAGGTCTGAGAGAAGAGGTTTTTACCCAGATTTACTACTCAGAGTACATTAATCTCCAGGAGGAAACAAAATACATTTATTGTGGCTATTTTGTTTTATTTGCAGATACTTATATCTGCTGGGGGAGGGGGTGGTGTTCAGGGAAGCAGAGTAGAGGAAAGGGGGTTACTGTCATGACCCCAGTTAAAGTCCCAGTCTCTCCCCTACCCCCTCCCGCTTGGAATGAGATTCTTATTTGCCCTTCAGGAGTGGCAGTTTAACAGTATTGTGAGTTCTGGAAGTACACCAAATTTGCAGGGGAATTCCTTTCCCTTTGAGTGAAGGTCAGAAGCTGACCCTCAGGCACCACTGTACACACATTGGGGGAAGGGGCTACAGGCCAATCAGGGCTCCCAGACACAAGCATACACATGTTTTAGTGCACACATCTGTTAGTGATATTTTACATGTTTGCTGCGGGAATACGGGTGTCCTTGTTAGCAAACACAAACACTGAAGGAAATATGGAACCACTCTGGGTGATGCACTAAATGCCAAGGAAGATTTGGATAGGATTGTTTGCCAGAGGAAGAGAAATCATTGCGGTCAGTCAAACATCATTTCCAAACTTAAAGAATCTAATCAAACCATTAACCCAAGAAATAAGACAACCCCGGAGCTCAGCATAAACGAGATCATGCAACGGGAATTCATCATATGGACTTTGTTACCCAGAAACATAACAAATGTGATAATGATTTCAAGAGCAAAAAGAACAAGGAACTGAATGTAGAAACTTCAAAACAAAAAGGAGGATCAAAGGGATATTAATTAATGTTCTTGCTTAGGGGTAGCAAAGTGCTTTTGGGGCACAGAGAGAAAAAAATTACCAGTTTTTCCCCCCGTAGTGACTGAATCCTATGTTATTTCTCCTTCCCTCCATCATCTCTTTCAGTGTTTCCCTTCCTCTTTGCATGGGAGGGATTTTGCAAGCCAACAGTGGAAATATACTTTCAAAGCCATGGGGCACCAGCTGCAGTGTAAGGAAACCCAGGGTCAAATCTCTATTAGGCTTTGTAGACTTGAGTGAGTCATCACCTTTTGGGACTGTTAGGAGGCTAAAGGCCATTTGTGCACTTGTGGTCTCCTTTGTATTAAGTGTACAGTCACTTCAGGTTGAATGCCCAGGTTTGCACACGTTTCCCCCTCTTTGGAACTCACCACACTCACAGATCAGAGAATCTCTGTGGTTTCCGAAAGCGTGACTTTTTCACGCCTTTCGCAAAGAATCCGCAAACATTTTGCTTTCCTAGGGTTTTCTCACTCTTTCCCGCCTTCGACCGCCACTTCAGAAGGATCAAAAGGGCTATTTGTTTTCTTTAATTTTCATGCTCCAGTGATGGGCCCTTGAATTTGATGTAAAACTGACATGAGCTATTGAATTAATGCTAGACTAAAGACAGCACCAAAACGAAAAAAGGTGGCCGGCAGCCTTCCCAAATGGAGGTTGCGCAGAAAGGAGAAGGAAGCGGCGGTGGGCAAAATGGCTCACTGGCTTGGCGAGGGACCTTTGAAGCAGGAGAATCCCTGTCTAAACAGAAAACCGCAGGAAAAATCCACTGCAACACAAACAGCAGGGGTAAAGAGGCATAAATAGCCACAGTCTCTCTGGCTGTGCTGCTTGAATAGAGAAGAAACCCTGAACAAAACCATCTCTTGGGATCATTCCAACTTACCTTGTTTCAAATTCCACCCACCCCCCACACACACACTTTTAACATTTACAGTGCCTCACTTCTGACCACCATGATAGGGATGCCAGCCTCCAAGTGGGATCTAGGGATTCCCCTAGAATTGCAGGGAGTGAACTCCAGTTGACTGGATTATCAGCCCCTGCCAGCATGGCTAATTGGTTGTGCTGGCAGGGGCTGGACAATTGTAGTCCATAACATCTGAGTGCCAAAGGTTCTCACCACTGCCCTAAGACAGGTGAAAATTTGGCCTCAGATGTTCATGGACCTAATCCAAATCATTTGGCATGGCCATTAGGTTTAATGCTGGCAGAGGCAGTCAGAGAATATAATCCTAACTATCTGATGCCAAGAGGTTATCCTACAATGCAGTGATCTTCAGACCACAGAGAGAATCCAATTTTCCCCTGGAGAAAAACAGAACACCTGTATAGAGATAGGTGTGCCGATTTTGGCCACAGGGTTTCTCTCCAGAGGACTGGCTGTTCGAGTCATCCCCCGCTGCATCATGCTGGCAGGGGATGGTGGGAACTGTAGTCCATAACATGTGGAGGGCCTGTACTCTTGGACACCTGTGTATTAGAGGGTTCTAATAATTCATGCCAAAATCATGGGACTCTGCTGACCCATCATCCCTACCAGCATATCATGCTGTGAGGGATCATTCTGAGGCTAAAATCCTTGCATCAGAGCCATAAATTGTTCTATATCAAGATTGAGCCTTTGGTGGTTGTGCCATAGGGTCCCCTGTCTTCCCTTAGCCTCATGCCCAAATCTCCAGAAGTTTCCCAACCTGGAACACCACCCACCCTCAGCCTCCTGCGCCGATGGCATGGGAGAACCTGGCAATGCGCCACCTTGATGATTTTGTCACAAACAGGATTGCGAGCAGTTTGACTTCTGTACAGTGGCAGCATTCAGCATGATCGTGCACGCTTAATTGCTGTGCCCCAGGTCATCATGGGACGGCTCTTTAAAAGCAGCTGGGCTAGACTGCATGTGCTACTTCTGCATTCCTTCTTCTCCCTCTCTTACCTTGCTCTTCACAGGAAGCCAAGACTTTCTCCCCCCCCTTTTTGGCTGGGGTAGAAGTCTCTATGTACAAAAGATGTCCATCTCCTCAGCGAAGAAAGCCTGGGTCTACTTCATTTCAGTTGTCTTCAAAGCTGTGCTCTTCCATGGAGAAATCCCCCCAGAGTAGTGAAGATGAGATTGACAGCGAACCAAACTTTTGGCAAACAGAGCTTCACCCACCCACTCCCACGGGACATGTTCCTGGCGGTGGAAATTCATCTCTTAATGGAGACAGATATGCTGGGTAAATTACATCTCTCCCTATTGTTGGAAATGATGGACACTTTTCTGTTGGGATATTTGGTTAATGTAGCAGAGTTTACCCAGTCAAGGAAACATGATATTACGTGCAGAAAATAAATCTCCCAAAAAGTATATTGCAAAAGTAAAACTAACATTTATTCAAGTAGATTAAGTTCACATTAGATTGCAGTCAAAAGGGGAGAGAGAAGCATTATATAAACAGGACTGTCCCCATCACAAGTCGACAGTTAAATCCAGCACCCCATATGTGGAAGTATGAAGGTTTGGTTCTACATTGGTTAGACCTCACCTGGAATATTGTGTGCAGTTCTGGGCACCGCAATTCAAGAAGGATATTGACAAGCTGGAATGGGTCCAGAGGAGGGCAGCCAAAACAGCAAAAGGTCTGGAATCTATGCCCTACGAGGAGAGACTCAGGGAGCTGGGGATGTTTAGTTTGGTGAAGAGAAGGTTAAGAGGTGACATGATAGCCCTGTTTAGATATTTGAAGGGATGCCATGTTGATGAGGAAGCAAGCTTGTTTTCTGCTGCTGCAAAGACTAGGACCAGGAGTAATGGGTTCAAGGGGAAGGAAAAGAGATTCCACCTAAACATCAGGAAAAACCTTGGTTTTCATTGGTAATCCGTCCGAAAAGAATCAATGAAAACCGAAACCAATGAAAACCAAGGCAAACTTTTCCATAGGAATCAATGTAAATCCAATTGGAGTCTCTTCTAGAGCTAACTCCAAACAACCCATCACCAAAAACACATTTTTTTTTTTGCTAGGAATAAACATGTGAGGCTCATTCAAGCACATGCAGAATAAATGCAACTTTTCCAAACTGCTTTCAATGTGCTCAGCACTTTGGAAGCTTAAATGCCGGAATGCTTACTAAAATCCAATTTGCAAACAGTTAATAGTGAAAAGTGGTTTGAAAACACATTATTTTGCATGTGCGGAAGGGGCCATAGTGTTTAATGCTGAAAACAGAAACAAACAATAACACTAGGACCAGCTTCAGAGCCAGTGGACCAATGTCGCATTAGAAAGCTGTCCAAAGAGGTCTGTTTCTGATGCCTCTGCCAGAAGATTTGTCTGAAAACTTAGGGCAAGACATTGTCATGCTAAACAAAAGTTTGCCAGACAACAGCCCGCAACAGCTTTGTCCAGGTGATTTTTCTCCACAAACCCTTGCACCTTACTGCAAATCGATGAAAACTGAGACAAATGTTTCACTGAAAAAATTGATGAAAACTGAAATAGATGAAAACCAAAGGCAATGAAAACCGAGGTTCCGCTGTACATTATTCTGCATGTGCAGAAAGGGCCCGAGCCTCCTTTCAGATTACCATTCTAACCTGGATGTTTCCTGTTGTTGCCTCAATTCCAAGAAAAGCAACACAGGGACGAACATTTCACATAGCTCATTTCAATCTGTCTACAAGCTGTCTCTGGAGCACGCTTGCCATTTCAAACAGTGCCATGCATTTCCCCCCTGCCGTTTTACATAGTGTGGGGTTTTTGTTGGCTTCTTAAAAAACGTTCTAAGATCAGTGCTATAGTACAAATTGCTATACAGTGCTATAGCTCTGAAGTCTTACATCTCTAGCATTGGGGTGCATTGGATTGCTGTGGTGCTATAATGCTATAGCGCTAACCTTACCGTGTATTTTTTAAAGGCTAAAAAAGAACCCACCACAAAAAGCTGTATTTGCAGAAGCGCTCCAGTCAGCAAACTGCTGCAAATCAGAAATGCAAGGAAGAATGGAAAATGGGAGAAAGCCATTTTCATTTTAAAAACGACAGGATGCCAATGGGACACAAGTTTTTTAAGTCCTTTCACAGCCGGGACCCAAAACAATTGTGTCTGAAATCCGTTTGCAGTCAGATGCTCTAACTGATTGTAAGGACAGTTTGAAGGAAGCCTGAGAATATTATGTGCAATGTTGCAAGATAGTTCTGGGACGTTAATTCCCAGGATGTGGAACAGGCCGATCCATTAGTGGCTTTTGGTCAGAGGTCAATACTGAAATAAATACAACTTTTCAAACAAAATTAAAACTTTGGGATGCAGATATTCCAGCAGGCTACGTTCCAAGCTACACGACTTCTAATCGAGCCATAAAAATGGAATTTCAGGCTCTGCTCTCTGTGTCATCTTTCCTGGGAGTAAGACTCACTGAATAGACATGAGTAGGATTCTGAGCTGACCTGCTGAGGAGGATTGTATTGCCATATTGCAAGCCTCATGGAGCCGTGTGGTGCAGTGGTTAAGTGCTCGTGCTGCCACTCACATGGCCAGGAGTTTGATCCCCCTGCGGGTCAGATATCCTGGCAGCTGGCTCATGGTTAACTCAGGACAGATGTCCATTTCTTGGTCGGTAAATGAGTACCTATCACCTAGCTAGGGGGTAAAGAACAGCTGGGGAAAGCAATGGCACACTACCCCACTAACGGCTTGCCTATAAAACCATTCTTGCTTACCGGAGGCAAAACCTTAAGGAAAGAAAGGATGCAGGAAAGAAGAGCTGTCCTTTCCAATAGTCCTGGGACCAGCCCCTCTTTCCTCGTTAGAAATGGCAGCTGAGCTCTGGAATGAATGAGCTTCCTAACACTGTTCGGGGGAAATGGGAACGCTAGACGGCACTGGATGCAGCAGCAAGCCATATGAGCTGTATTGATTCTGCGGCTTGGCAGGCTTCTAGCAAGATAACTTTGTCACTTCCTAACACGCTGGTGAAAAGACACTTCCAATCCCACCAGCTGAAGTTTACCACAATCTGGAGCTAAAAGACTTCAAGGAATGCTCCACATTTGGGCCCACTTATCTTGGGTATCCCTGGTGGCTGATCTTCTTAGTCCCTTGGAATATTATTGGGACCACACGTATTGCTTCAGGGTGACTGTAGCAGCTCTGACAGTTGCTACAGCCACTCACAGAGCTTCCTTCTCTAAGTAGCAGTTAGATAAAATGGATGTGTGTGTGTCTTTATTGTGTAGAACTTAGGGTTTATGTACTAGAATGCCCACTATGGGGCTTTCCCCACTGACAGAGTTGAACTGGTTTCTACCTAGGTTCGCCTCAGTGAATCCCCACTGCCACCGAGCTCAACATTGTTTTGTCTCAGTTCCCCCCCCCCTCAGAACTGCGACATCCTTGTCGCAGTTATGAACTACACTTTTCTGTCGGAACAAGGTTGATACCGCTTCGAAGTGGGGAAGCATTGAAACGACATCTCATCCATTCAACCAATCACGAGCCGCTTTTGTGGCATGTGCAGAACGGGAAAGTCGTGGCGGGCAGAAAGCGCATGTAACTGTAAACTGTAAAAACTGTAAAAAAAAACGCTCCCGTTTCCCGCCGTAACACAAGCGCCAATCACGATCCAGGAGCTAAACAGGTACCAAGATGATCCTGCTCGCTTAGCTCGGTTCCAGGGGGCCAACTCAGTTGCTGTGGGGACAGTAAGTGGGAATAACCCTTTTTTGTTTGTAAGGTGTAACCACCATCTGTCTGTTATTCTTTAAATGACTTATGTACCACTTCTTCAGAGACCAGCTTGTTCAAGCCAGCTCACAAATAAAACAAGATAAAATCATCCAAACATCAAAAATCATCCAGACTGGAGTTACACAGAATTGGCAGCCCATAATGCCTTCCTGGACACACCAGACATTCCAATTCCTAATTCTGTTGCTTCCTGGCAAAACAGTTCTAGGATAGTGTGTACATATCTATTATGGCTTGTCAAGCATGGAAGTAGACAGTTGTAGTCTAGTCCCAGCACGGAACATTTTAGCTTTAAAAGGGGCTTCGACAGATTTATGGAGAAGTCGATGTATGGCTACCAATCTTCATCCTCCTTGATCTGAGGTTGCAAATGCCTTAACAGACCATGTGCTCGGGAGCAGCAGCAGCAGCAGAAGGCCATTGCTTTCACATCCTGCATGTGACCTCCCAAAGGCATCTGAGTGCTGGACTAGATGGACTGCGAGTAGCTGAGTGCTGGACTAGATGGACTCTTGTCTGATCCAGCAGGCTCTTTCTTATGTTCAGCCTGGAATCGCCCTCCACTGAAGGGAATCGAGTCAACCTTAGCTCCCTTCTGTAGTGGGGAAAGCCTCTATATCAAGCCGGGCAGGAAAAAAATTCTGTAGGGTATACCCTGACTTCCAAATGACCTCCTTTGGTAGTTTCATAGAGATGTTGAACGACATGTGGGACTGAATGGGGACCTCATCGGACATTATATTTCATAAGAAAAAGGGGGTAAACTATTGTTTCCCAGCTGGCCAGTTAGGAATCAAATTGCTGGAACATAGCTCACCAGATGCCTACCTCTGACATGTGATCCGGAAGGACCCCGTGGCTGATGGAATCCAAAGGCCCAGAGAAGTCCAGGAGAATTCTATTTGTTCATTAATTACAGTATTTATACCCTATACGTCCTCTTATCTCAAATAAGCCCACACTGTGCTGTTTCTCTCCTATCAATGGCCAACCTTCCCAGCAACTATGCAAGTCCCAGTATCAAAGCTAATCCTGAAAGTAGATTGAAATGGCTCCGTATAGTCCAGATAATCCTCCGTAACATCCACTTCCTGCCTCCGAGTGGCAAACTGCCGAAATTAAGGCTCCCGTGTCCCCATCCTTGTCATAATTCATCTTGTCTCATGCATTAATTCCCGTGACAATCGATTGTCATGGAAATTCCTTAGCCATGACTGTAAATGGCTGCAGGGTGGGGCTACCTGCGCATCCCATTTTTGTGAGTTATGTCCCACCTCTGAACTGTCTCTTTTCTCTCCACATCTGCCAGGAAAGTACTTCTTGGTGTGCTTTTAATACAGTTCATAGCATGGAATCCTCAATCCTCAGTAGCTTCAAAGAATTGTGAGCAAACATGGCCACAAAAGAAAAAAAGAGAGGTCAGAGTTTAATCCAGCCGCAATATATTTTAACCAATTCCAAAGCCTTTATTGGCATTATAAACTACAGAGTTAGTAGAAAAGTAGAAAAGAGGCATTTATCTACTAACTGAGACATTAAAACATTAAAATGCATTAAAACATTAAATACATTAAATACATTAAAACAATGTTAAACGTTCACAACCAATTTCTTGTAAACCGCTATCAATATATAAATTAATATCATCCATTACTACTATGTAGACAATGATTGCGCCTGACCAAATAGTGCCTCAAAAAAACTTGCAACATTCTCACATACAAGATCACAGGACCCATTGAGTAGAAAGTTCATCACAGATGGTAACCTGACAGCGTTTGAGCTCTCTACCAATGGACAGATGTACATGGAGCGTATAGACTCGTATATTGGACACTCCAATAGTACATGTTGAACCGTCTCAACAACGGCCATGTTACATTGACATAACCTGTTCTCATATGGAGTGTTATTATACCTGCCAAGAGTCATAGCGTTAGGTAGAGCATTAAAACGAGCCAAAGTGTACACTCTGCGTTGTTTGGGGTTGCACAGAATGTACAGATAGTTGGCACAGTAATCTGATCGGACAATTCCCAAGGCCTGTGGGGAGCAGCTTTTCCCCCCCTCCTGCAACATTCCTGCAATATATTTTATTTGAGATCCACTTATACCTGACTCTGACTGTGTCTGAAAGCTTCATTTCCCCCCACCCCTGTCTGCTATCTGGTTATCATATGCATGGCAGCATCTGCTCCTCTAGGTTTTGAAACAAAGTCATCAAAGATATTGGGCAGCGAAGATGTCTTTTTGAATCAGCAGATGGCTTGCACTGCCAAGTATGAACAAAAAGAAAGGCGTTCAGGGTGTTTTAATCCCAAGAACACTTTTCTGGAACCATACACAGCCCCTGAGACCCAGAGGTTCCGCTCCTGGGCTTGCGATGCATAATGATGTTTTCTCTCTCAACTTCTTCAAGCTGCTTCTCCACAATTCTGAATCAGAAAGGGGGGATTCGACCAGTGGTGGGATCCAAAAATTTTAGTAACAGGTTCCCATGGTGGTGGGATTCAAATTGTGGCATAGCGCCAATGGGGCTGGGCGGGGCACAACGGGGGCGTGGCCAGGCATTCTGGGGGTGGGGCATTCCTGGGCAGGGCTGTGGCAAGGACGCAGCCGCTGCGCCAGTCCTTGGGTGGGAAACGAATGCACGCAGGCGCAGGCTGCCACACATGCCAGTGCACCTCCTGCTAGACTGCTTCAAGTTCTGCGTGCTACTGCTGGGAGGAGGGGCGTAACAAAGGCAAAAATCACGTGGCAAAATCATCGATTAGTAACCCCCTCTCAGCACACACAAATAATTAGTAACCTACTCTCGAGAACCTGTGAGAACCTGCTGGATCCCACCTCTGGATTCGACACAGGGAAGGAGAGGGCAGAAAGGAAGGGCTTGATCCCCCCCTCTCCTTGTGTTCCCCCTGGACTCCCTTCTCCCTTAACAGATATTTCTGACCAGTGTTTCCATTCCAAACGTTTAGCTGGAACTAGGCTGGGGTGAGAATAGCTGGCTGGGAAGCAATTGTGACTGAGAGCGGGGTAGGGTGAAGTAATCTCTGCCTTCCAGCCAAGGCCAGTTGGAGTATTTTGTCACCCCAAGTGAGATATACCCATTGTCCCTTGGGTGGCTCAGCTCAGGGAGGGAATGCCAGTCTCCTTTTGTGCCGCTTATGCCCGGCAGTGAGCTGAGTCCCTGTGACACCACAGTGCCTGCCTGACTGGGACACTGCTATCCATAGCTTGCATGGGCTGGTTAGAGAACTTTCAGTTTTCCACTTCACAACATAACAAGGAGAAGAGATGGCTAGACTTTGAAGGCACAAGGTGGCGGGGGGTGAGAGGAGAGGGTCACCAATGCCAGACTGAGAAGTTCTTGGAGATTTGGAAGTATAACCTGCAGAGGACAGGATCTGAAGACAGGAGGAACCTCAGCAAGCTATAATACCTTAGCATCCGCCCTCCAAAGCACCCATTTTCTTTAGGAGAACAGATTGCTGTAGTCTGAGATCAATTGTAATTCTGGGAGATCTTCAGTTGCTACCTGAATGTTGATCATTCCTAGGTAGGTAGGACCTCTTGAATCCACCCACACACCAGGCACAGTGTTGCACACAGAACTCTACAGAGGGGGGCCATCTTTGGTCTAGCGTTAATTTGCTAGACAATATAAGTTTTAGGTCAATTTCAAGAATCTATTACTCACGATAGCCCCTCAGCATTAAATCCTCTTTTCCGCCAAAACAAACCCAGTGCTTTCAATCCTTCTGAAGTGGTGCCTGGAGTAGTGAGAGGAACTGCTGCTGTGTGGGTGGAAAAAGACAGGAGGAGTGAGAAAACTTAAAAGAAAGCAGAACACATGTCGATTGCCTTCATTATCTCTGCAGAGGGAGAGAAAAAGTCACACTTACAGAGATCTCAGAAACCACAGAGATTCTCTGATCTGAGGTGCAGCGAGCTCGGGAAAGCGGGGAAATGTGGGCGTGTCCAAGAATCTAACCCTAAGGGAATGAATGCTCAGTGTGAAGGGTATCACAAGTGCATAAATAGCCACAGGATCTGGGACTTGTATACATACAAATGAATCCTCTCTTCCCATCTTTATTGTAAGTGTATTTCTGCATGCAGAGCCCCCCTTTTCTGGCCACCATATCTTTTCCCATTTCTTTTTCCAGGGTCACATCCGTTTTCCTCTCAATATTTTGTTTCCTCTCAATATTTGTTTCTTTTGCTTTAATAAAATGTGCATCTGAGCAAAGGTTTTCAATCCCCCCGAGGTCTGGTTAGCTATCATTGCTTCCTAACTGTTTCCCTCCCATTTAATATCTCGGCTCAGGATAACGATTCTCCAGATGCACCAGCTTTCAATTGCTACGTTGACTCTCGCTTTATTTTCTGCCAAAGGTTTTAGCCTCTTCTAGTCTCTTAATATTGTCTCACTGCAGGTTTACTGGTCTATGCAGATGCACCTGAATCAGCTGCCAATTTGCAGGACACCATTCTGCTACTAAAGGGGAACCACCAGAAGAGCTGAGCAATGCTTCCTAAACAGCAAATTGTTCCTCTGATAGGATTTCAGTTCTTCCTATGTGCAAATTTCATTTGACTGGGGGGGGGGAACCCAACACGAGTTTGATCTTCAAATGGTGGAGGCCACCAACAATTCATACTGCAGAGAAAAAAAACATTTTTTCATTCAGGCTCAACCAGGTTCTCCAGATAAGCTCATGGGATTCATACCCCCATCAGCCCCTGCCAGCATGGCCAAGTGGCAGGGCTGATGGGAATTGTAGTTCATGAACATCTGGGGGGCCATAGTTTGAAGTCCCCTGCTCCAAACTATCTTTCCTTGCCTCCCCATGATGGGCTTGCTTTCCACTTGAATGCCACCCACAGGAGACATATCATCAGACTAACCCTTCCTTGATGATCCATCTTCTGGTGTAGCCTCTATTCATCATTCATTTCACTGGACTTTGCACAGGAGAACTTACCACACACGCATGAAGCTCCCTTATTCCTTATTCTTATCAGACCTTATTCTTATGAGACCTTATTCTTATCAGACTTATTGGTCTATCAAAGTCAGTATTGTCTACTTAGGCTGGCAGCAACTCTCCAGGGTATCAGGCTGAGGGCTTTCACATCACCTACCAACTGAACCTTTCAAGAGGAGATGCTAGGGACTGAGCCTGGGATCTTCTACATGCCAAGTACCGTATATACTCACGTATAAGTCAACTTTTTCAGCACATTTTGTGCCCCAAAAAAAAGCCACCTCCTTTTGACTTATACTGCTGAAGCTACCTCTGCCGCCTGCCATGCCCAAGGCTGCAATGCCGCAGCCTCCGCCACTCACCACTCACTCACTCACTCACTCACTCACTCACTCACTCACTCACTCACTCACTCACTCACTCACTCACTCACTCACCCGCCCACCCACTAATCTTTTCCTTTCCCCACAGGCTCTGAGGCTTGGCTTCAGGGAAGCTGCCGCTTGGGCAGGGTGTCTCTATGATTTTCTTAAAAGGGCAGTGCTCCAAAGATTGCTTATACATGAGTCAATAAGTTTCCCCAGGTTTTGGTGTTAAATTAGGTGCCTCGACTTATACACGGGTCGACTTATGCATGAGTATATATGGGTAGATGCTCTTCTGCTGGGCCATGACCCCTTTCCTAGTTCCCCACTCCTGAATCTAATCACTATCATATGCACAGGCCTCCAGTTCTTGGTCATGGTACCTCTGGTGCCTTTACTTACATACTGATAGGAGTTGTGAAGGCAGGTGGGCTCCATGGGTCCTTTTCATGATTCCCTCTACAGGTGTATAAAGACAAACTTACAACTCAGTGAGAACTAGGCCTAGTTCAGGCTTAAAGATATTCCAGAATATTGTTACATAGCATACATGAATCATAACATCACCAGAAAGAGGAACTTGGACAGAATGTTCCACTTTGTATTTCATTATAGACTGGTGTAAGCTTAGATGGAGGTCATGTTTGGATATTATCCACCTAGGAGGATCCAGCTGGGATCGCTGGCATGTCCGCTTGTGAGACTTGAAGTCTCCTCAGAAGACCTTCCGGGCCCTCCAACCGCAGGGCTACATGGTTCAAATCCCCAAATCCAAATAAAACAGAATTAATTTGGCTTCAGGTATGAGGAGCTGCTGGTGTTCCAAGTTATAAGCAGAGTGCTCAAGAAGGGACCAGACGAGAGAGTGCTCTGTGCAAATAGATTGCAGTATTTATGAGAAACATTTACTGCATCCACGCCTCAAGTATATAACAAGCCATGTAAACTGGGCCAGCATTAGGCATAAAACCCCTCACCCTTCCCTTGTAGAGCCCCACTTTTACCAATGGGAAACCTGTGGGGCTCTTGTTGATGTCCCCAGCCTGCCCTGCATGCCCCACCAACTCCCACTTAACCTGACCATCATTTATCTAGCTATGGCTGCTGCAGAAGCAGGCAGGAAGCATTGGGACATCACCAGGAGTCCTGAGAAATGTAATTTCCCGGGCAACAGGCACCCGAGGGAATATGTTTCCCATGGCTCCTAGTTCATCAGACACTGGTGAACTTATTCAAAAAGTCACTCAAGTCACAGTGCTCATTTTAGATGGGAGGAGAGAGTTGGAGGCTCATGTGTTCCAAGCTGCAGGATTGTGGATGTTCGCATCAGTGCTGCTCAGAAGTGGGGATGCTTCAGAACTTTTGTTGCACAGGTGTGGGATGTACCTGATTTCTTCCAAAACAGTGTCTGTCGATCTCTAAGCAGGGCCTGGATGTCTCCTGGAGTTATGACTGAGCTCCAGGTTAGAGATCACTTTCCCTGGAGAAAACGAGGGCAGAATTTATGGCGTACCCTTAGATTTTATACGGGATCCCTAACCAAATTCTCCCCTCCCAGGCACCATCCCCAAGTCTCCAGGAATTCCCCAGGCCAAAGTTGGCAACCTTATTTCCAAACAGACTAGGGTGCCAGCTCTGGGTCGGGAAGTATCTGGAGATTTTGGGAGCAGAGCCTGAGGACAATGGGGTTTGGGGAGGGAAGGGACCTCAAAGGGGCATAATGCCATAGAGCAGGGGTCTGCAACCTGCGGCTCTCCAGATGTTCATAGACTACAATTCCCATCAGCCCCTGCCAGCATGGCCAGTCGGCCATCTGGAGAGCCGCAGGTTGCAGACCCCTGCCATAGAGTCCACCATCCAAAACAGCCATTTTATTCAGGTGAGCTGATCTCTTGTCACCTGGACATCAATTGTAGCAGTAAAGGCCTCTAGGCAACCCTAAAATAGATCAAATGCAGTTGGAATCGATTTGCTTTTGTTTTTTAAAAGAGTCTGGACTTTGTAGGTGCACTGTGCATATCGTGCTTGCTACCACATATGGTCTCATCTGCTCCTTTGTATCCTTCCCCCTCTCCCCAACCCAAGGGCACTGGTCACGTGTCGCAGAAATGTAGCCTTGATACAACTCTACATGTAGTTGTATAAGACTGCGATGTCTGCATGCGTGCATCAGTAAAACATCTCACTGGAGTGTGCTTCTGTTTTCAAATCACAACGGACTTATGGCAACCCCATTGGATTCTCAAGGCAGGTGATGGTCAGAGGTGGTGTACCGTTGCCTGGCTCCACTTCATGACCCTGGTATTCCTGGAGTGTACCACATCTAAATTCTAACCCTGTTTAACTTCTGAGAGCCGAGAAGATCAGGCTAGCCATTTTTAGGTTTTGGGTTCTTTTTTTGGGGGGGGGGCACACTTTTTGACAGAATAAATTAAATACAAATAATAAATTAGGATTAGCATTAAGGCAAGGACAGGGGCTCAGGCTTGCCTTAGTGTGACGTTGAGTTCTAGAGCGGAGTCCAATATTAGAGCTATAGTCAGTTTTAGGTTTTGGTTCTTTCCATTATTGGGGAACAATTTTTGACTGAACACATCGCAGGGGCTCAGGCTTGCCTTAGTATTACGTTGAGTTCAAGAACGCAGTCTATTGTCAGTTTTTAGTTTCGGGTTTTTGTAACACCATTGTAACGCTGTTTTAACACTGTAGTAATGCCATAGTAACACTGTAGTAACACTGTAGTAATGCCATAGTAACGCTGTTACTATGCTATTGTAATGCTGTTATAAGGCTTAGGGTTAAGGCAAGGGGAGCGGCTCAGGCTTGCCTTAGTTTTATGTTGAGTTCAAGGGCGCAGTTTGAGAATAGGGCTATGGTCAGTTTTAGGTTTCAGGTTTTTTAAGGCTGTAGTAACGCCATAGTAATGCCATAGTAACATCATTTTAATGCCGTAGTAACACCATTATAAGGCTTAGGGTTAAGGGAAGGGGAGCGGTTCAGGCTTGCCTTAGTGTTACATTGAGTTCTAGGGCGGATTCCAATATTAGAGCGATGATCAGTTTTAGGTTTCGGGTTCTTTCCTTTTTTGGTGGAACAATTTTTGACTGAATAAATTAAATAAAAATAATAAATTAGGATTAGGGTTAGGGCAAGGGCAGGGGCTCAGGCTTGCCTTAGTGTTGTGTTGAGTTGTTGGGCACAGTCTGAGAATAGGGCTATGGTCAGTTTTATGTTTCGAGTTTTTGTAGTGCTGCTGTAACGCTGCTGTAACGCCATTGTAATGCCATTGTAACGCTGTTGTAACGCTGTTATAAGGCTTATGGTTAAAGCAAGGGGAGCGGCTCAGGCTTGTTTTAGTGTTAAGTTGAATTCTAGGGCGGAGTCCAATATTAGAGTGATGGTCAGTTTTAGGTTTGGGGTTCTTTCCTTTTTTTGGATAACAATTTTGGACTGAATAAATTAAATAAAGATAATAAATTAGGATTAGGGTTAAGGCAAGGGCAGGGGCTCAGGCTTGCCTTAGAGTTACAGTGAGTTCTAGGACGCAGTCTGAGAATAGGACTATGGTCAGTTTTAGGTTTCGGGTTTTTGTTTCAATTTTGGGAACAATTTTTGACTGAATAAATTAAATAAGAATAATAAGTTAGGGTTGGGCTTCAAGAAACTAGTGGGAAGAGTTGCGGTACGAGCCCTGAAATACCTGAAACTGCCCGCAGCCTTGATATTCGGTGCGCCCACAGAACTCAATACTGCCACTGAAGCAAGCCAGAGCCCCTGTCCTTGTCTTAAACCTAACGTGAACTTATCATTTTTATTTAATTTATTCAGTCATAAATAGATCCCAAAATTGTAACAAAAAATAAATTAAATAAAAAAATTGACTAGTGTTAGGGTTAAGGCAAGGACAGCGGCTCAGGCTTGCCTTAGTGTTACGTGGAGTTCTAGGGCGCAGTATGGGAATAGGGCTATGGTCAGTTTCACGTTTTGGGGTTTTTTACAATTTGGTTCAGGGGGGGCCAAAGGTATGGACCCTCAAAGGGGTGCCCCATCCCCCATTGTTTCCAATGGGAGGTGATAGGGATGGGAGCTACACCTTTGAGAGTCCATAACTTTGGCTCCCCTGAACCAAACTGCACCAAACTTGGGGGGGTATCATCAGGACAGTCTCTTGATCATACCCTGAAATTTTGGTGTCACTAGCTTTAAAAATGCTGGTTTGTGTGTTTCACCGCTCACTCACTCCAGCAGGCTTCATGCAAACCGGAATTTTTAATGCTAGTGGCACCAAATTTCAGGGTATGATCAGGAGACTGTTCTGATGACACCCCCCAAGTTTGGTGCAGTTTGGTTCAGAGGGGCCAAAGTTATGGACCCTCAAAGGGGGGGGTCACTAACTCCCATTGTTTCTAATGGGAGCTAAGGAGATGGGGCTACCCCTTTGAGAGTCCATAACTTTGGCCCCCCTGAATCAAACTGCACCAAACTTGAGGAGCATCATAAGGACAGTCTCCTGATGATACCCTTATATTTTGGTGCTGATATGTCTAAAAATGTGCCGCCTGCAGGCACCCCCAGAAATTTGCCCAAGATTCTTTTTTTCTGCAGCGACTTCTGCATTGCTGTCAATGCGGAATTTCTGGTGGAGGGCTATGGGGTGCACATTTCTCAAGGTACAGTCACAAAACTTTCAGGAGAGTCTCTGGATGACACCATCCAGGTTTGAGGAACTTTGCTTATGGGGGCAGTGGGAGATGGACCCTACCTTTCTGGGGGCCCATAACATTGAACCCCCTGAAGCAACGGTCACCAAATCTGGATGGTGTCATGAAGAGAATTTCCTGAAGACACCCTGAAAGTTTTGTGGGTTTACCATGAGAAATGTGCACTCCACAGCCCTCGGAAATTTTCCATTGGCTGCAATGGAGCCAGCCAGCCAATACAGAGCACAGAATCTGGGGAAATTTCTTTGGGTGACTGTGAGGGGCGCAGTTTTAGAGATACTGTCACCAAAAGTTCAGGGTATCATACAAGTACTGTCCTTATGATACTTCCCAAGTTTGGTGAAGTTTGGTTCAGGGGGTCCAAAGTTATGGACCCTCAAATGTGGAGCCCCCATCTCCTGTTAGCTCCCATTGGAAACAATGGGGGATTGGGGCACCCCTTTTGAGAGTCAATAACTTTTCTCCCCAAGAACCAAACTTCATCAAACTTGGGGAGAATCATCAGGACAGTCTCCGGATGATAACCTGAAGGTTTGGTGCTGCTAGGTTTAAAATTGCACCCTCTGCATGCCAAAACGTGTAAAAACACCAAACAATTTTTAAAAATGGACCCGAATTTTTCAGATTTACCCGAATGTTCGGGCATATCCAAATTGGCTATGATTCGGATTCGAGCATACAAATCATTTATGTCCCCAAACACCCGAATCCGAATTTTACCAAATTTTTTTAGCATCGACCAACCCTAGCAAGGTTAGGGACCAATGATAAAATAAAATAAATTATACAATCAACATTTATTGCACAGAGTACTCAATCTTTTAAGTAAAAAACACTCTATATTCATTAAAAACTGAATGAAAAACAGTCATATAGATCACATAAATGGCTACACATAGTTCATATAGTGTAACCATTTATGTGATCTGTAGGACTGTTTGCCATTCACTTTTTCATGAATATAGAGTATTTTTAACTTAAAGATGGAGTGCCCTGTGCAATAAATATTGATTAGGTAATTTACTGTGTTTTCTTCTTGGTTCCTAGCCTTGTGGCTTCCCAGCTATCCAGGTCAGGGCTGTTGGGGGAGGGGGGGAAATGAATGAACCAACTGGAAGCTGCAGCTATGTAAGAAGAATCCAATTCTGGAATTAAATTTAGTAATTGTCCTTGCAAAAATGGAATTGAATAACATAGAAACATAGAGCTGGAAGGAACCCCAAGGGTCATCTAGTCCAATTTATTTATTTTTTATATATTATTCGACTTATAAGTTGCCTCACCCCTAAAGGGCTCGATCCCCTGACACAGCAGGAAATTCACAGATACCTTATTTCCCCCTCCCCCTCCCCCCTCCCCCCAGTGACCCCACTCTATGTCCAAAGAAGGGCAGCAATGCAATTCAAAATCAGCTTTTAGTACCTTAAAGCAACAGAATGCTGGGGATCTGCTCCTCCCTACTTTGAAGTAAGTCATGCTGAGTTCAGTGGAATGTACTCCTAAGTAACTGTGCAACATATTGGAGCCATAAGTTACAGTGGGAACAAGTGTGAGGTCTAGTTGGAAGTAAGTCTCATGTCATTCAATTGGCTTACTCTTGGGAAAATGTCCTTAGGATTGTTGCCTATGTACATATTGGCTTGTTTTTAAAAAATATGGAGCAGAATCTGCTCCCTTCTCCAAGGTTGCCAGCTCCAGGTTGGGAAATACCTGCAGAGTTTGGGGGTAGAAGCTGGGGAGGGTTGCATTTGGGGACTTCATCAGGAGATCATGCCATAAAATCCACTCTCCAAAGCAGCCATGTTCTTCTGGGGGACTGGTCTCATCTGGAAATCAAATATAATAGCAGGAGATCTCTTAGTGCCATCAGGATGTTGGTAACCCTATTCCTTCCCCCTTGGTCTAAAGTTTTAAACTCTTATTGCTGCATCTTATGATGTAATCCAAAGTCAAACCATGACTGGATCCATCTGTACTTGATTTTGAAATCATTCTCTGAATCCAGAAGAGCCAGCGTAGTGCGGTGGTTAAGAGCAGGTGGAGTCTAATCTGGAGAACCGGGTTTGATTCCCCACTCCTCCACCTGAGTTATCTGGTGAACCAGATGTGTTTCTGCACTCCTACATTCCTGCTGGGTGACCTTCGGCTAGTCACAGTTCTTTAGAACTCTGTCAGCCTCACCTACCTCACAAGGTGTCTGTTGTGGGGAGAGGAAAGGAAAGGAGCTTGTAAGCCACCTTGACTCTCTTTACAGGAGAGAACGGTGGGGTATAAATCGAAACTCTTCTTCATTTATTAACAGAAACGATTCATTATTCAATCAAATCCAGGGTAGATGGTTTATTTTCATTCTGAAATTAGCCTCAGACATGCTGGCCCCTCTACTTCAGTGGTTCTCAACTTTCTTAATGCTGTGACCCTTTAATACAGTTCCTCATGTTGTGGTGACCCCCAACCCTATCATTTATCCATTTTACAGATGGAGAACACTGATGCAGTGAGTCTTAGGCGACCCCTGTGAAAGGGTCGTTTGACCCCCAAAGGGGTCCCGACCCCCAGGTTGAGAACCACTGCACTACTTTAACCACTATGTTCCTCTCTTCTGACACTGCTGTTGTCTTCTCCCAAACAACTTGGTTTGATAAGTCTGTTCTTTCTGAATTTTAGAATTCTGTTTCATACCTAGGCTCATGTTTTTATGGAACACCAAGATCTTTCACAACAAACTGAATGTATTTTCTTACATTTTCATTTAGCAATAAGGAAGAAGTAGTCTAGACTAAGGTGAGCTCATTCAATAACAGAATAGAAGAATGGAGAAAACACATTTCTTGTCCATAAAAGGGCAGCTTGCCCACTGACAGAGAGTAGCTGCCCCTCCCCCCCCACTTCTACCAGTTTGCTGTTACAGGGTGGGGAAGAATAATTTGTAACTTATCAGAAAATACATTTTTGCACAGCTAGTTTGTCTCTTTTGCCAAGTAAGAACTGGCACATTTACAGTGCTATCCTAAGTAGAGTTAGACCCTTCTAACCCCATTGACTCCAGTTGACTGTGAAGACTGTAACTCTGCTCAGAATTGCACATTCAATAGATGGAGGTTTTGCAGGCAACAGACAACTGCATGCCATGCTGATACGTACACATAGGCTAGAACAAGTCATGGGATGCATGAAAACATCAGCCCCGTATCTCTTCTCCCAAGTAACCTCTGGGGCAGAGATTTGGATGCAATAATCTTCTGCTCGTGTTTTTTTTACTGGAAGAAGAAGAGTATGGATTTATACCCCGCCTCTCTCTCCTGTAAGGAGACTCAAGGCAGCTGACCACCTCCTTTCCCTTCCTCTATCCACAACCAATACCTTCTGAGGTAAGTGGACTGAGAGCGTTCTGAAGAACTGTGACTAGCCCAAGGCCACTCCATAAGATGTAGGAGTGGGGAAACAAATCTGGTTCACCAGAGAAGAGTCTGCCACTCATGTAGAAGAGTAGGAAATGAAACTGGTTCTCCAGATTAGAGTTTTAACCACCACATCATGCTGGCTCCTTGTGGTGCACCAATGCACTGGTGGACTCTACATGTCTCCAAGACTGCCTCTCCCACTGTGCCCTCATGAAGCAACTATGCATTTTGGAGCAAGGGTTTTTTTTTGCAGGACCCCCATCTTGCAGGTATAGGAAGTCTGCCTCGATCTGCCCCACATTTTTAGCAGCAGCAGCCCATCCTTATATAATGGCTGGCCTGCAGTGTGTCAGTCAGGCTCCAATTGTATAGTTATTTGGGAAGCACTGCACAGCCACATTCTTCAGATGGGGCTTTTAGTAGAGGGTTGGTCACTTGGAGGATTGTTTTTGATGTTTTTTTGTACTGACTCAGTAGTTGGATCTTTGTTGGGGGGGGGAATATTGTGGTGGGTTTTTTCCCTTTCTGTTTGGTAGTTTGATTATATCACGGGGAAAGTCACACTGTACCCAGGCTGCTTGAACGATGAAAACGCAAGCAATATTCAAGTGTCTGTGATTTAATGCAGTAATGAAGTGCAAAAAAAGTGCTGAGTGCATGCAATAAATAATATGCTAAGTAAGCAGCTCTAAATTGGGGAAACAATCCCTCCAAAATACATCAATACATCAATAATTAAATAAACCAGGATCTCACTCCATTCAAGTCCTATGACCAAAATATCTATATCATAAATGAGACACAAAAGTTTTCTTGACAAGGCGGCACAATCCCCGGACATTTCAGGTTGACAATTTCCTGGTTGGACACAATGTGCAAAACACTTCTCACTGTGATACACCTCTGAAGATGCCAGCCACAGATGCAGGCGAAACGTTAGGAACAAGATCTACCAGACCACGGCCCCACAGCCCGGAAAACCCACCACAACCGATCTCCTGATTACTTGACAAAGACAGTCCCCCGGCTAGTTGGCGAGAACATGATCTGTGGTACGGTCACGTTTTCATCTTCGATCTTTATCAGTACACAGGTAAATCTTGGTGGTATTATGTAAGGAGTTAGAAAAAGTCAATTTACAAATCCCACATTCAGCTAAGAGAACAGCTCTTATTTACCCTGCGATATAGAGACTGCATTCTAGATCACTTCCAAGGGGTTCAGTTTTCCTGCAAGTTGCATACAGAGGCGTAGCTCCAAGGGGATGGGGAGGGGGGGTTGCACAACGCACCGGGCATGCACCCCTGTGGGGGTGTGGTGAGGGCATTCCGGCGACGTGGAGGGGTGGGGGCGGAGGTGGGGTGGGGGTGGGGGTGGGGTGGGGTGGGGGCGGGGTGGGGTGGGGGCGGAGTGGGGGCAGAGGTGGGAGCGGGGTTCCAGGGCAGGGTGGGACAGAGGACGCACCAGTGCACCAGGTGATTTTCCTCCTTGCTACACCTCTGGCTGCATATGCAAAACTTCCAATGGTATTAGACAGGTCTAACTTGCATGTGAGTAATTTCACGTAGGATTGTAAATCTGCCAGAGCTTTCTGGGGGTTGGGGCTTCGGTTTGTAGCAAGGCAGTTCTGCATCACAAGCCACTTTGGAAACATGGGAGTTTCAAGTTTCTGATTAATAAAGGAGGAGCTAATGTGCTGCCTTTACATGTGAAAGATATCACAACCACATTAAATCCTTGGCATTTTTAGTAAAAAGAATATTGGGAATTAGGAGTGTAAAAGTTCTCTGTCTGACATTCTAGCCAGCAGTTAACAGATATTTGTTTAAAATGTACCCCTAAACACAAAATGTACCCTTCCAGGAGAAAATGTGCCATTCCAAGAGATTAGTACAATCAAAAATTAAATACTTCTGCATTAATGCAGTTCAAGTCCCAATTCTGTGGATTTCCCCCACTCTTTGTAGACTTCTGTCGGTCATGGATTCTAAGCAACAAGGCATGTTCACACACACCAGGAAAGGGAACATGTGAATTATTTTTATTTATTAGACTTAATATGCTGCCCACCCCCAATAAACTTAAAATCACACAGTTGAAAACCAAATTAATTAAATTCAGCAACAACAATCCCAAAAAACTGACATCAGATGGCAACCCGAGAAGACTTCCTATCCCTCAGGGAGGGGACCGACACGGCACAAAACAGTCGGAGCAGTGGTATGTGGAGAGTAGCAGGGAGGCAATCAGTGACTAGCCTCCCCCGCCCAAGCCCGGTGGAACAGCTCTGTTTTACAGGCCCTGCGGGACCTTGGACAGTTCCGCAGGGCCTGTCCAAGGTCCCACAGGGCCCTGTTGGCTGGAGGGAGAACATTCCACCAGGCAGGGGCCAGGGCAGTAAAAGCTCTAGCCTGGGTAGAAGCCAGTCGCATCATTGAGGGGCCAGGAACGACCAGCAAATTTGACTCTGCAGAGCGGAGAGGCTGATTTGGGACATACGGAAAAGATGGTCTGTGAGGTATGAGGGCCCCAGCCCACGAAGGGCCTTATAGGTTAAATCAGGATCTTGAAGGTGATCCAGTATTCCACTGGGAGCCAGTGCAGCTGGCACAGCACAGGGGAGATATGGTCCCTAGGAGAGCCACCTGTGAGGAGCCGCGCTGCTGCATGATGGACCAGCTTCACAATCCAGATTTCCCTTTGAAAAAGCCCTTGCTGATACTAGTCAATGCAGGGGATGGCAGGTTAGATGAGTCAGAAGTCTGGCGCAATATAAAACACCTTCATACGTAGCTCTGAACATGGAGGCTCCATTTTTTACTGGTTGCTTTGCATTCATGGGTATCCATTTCACTCTCCGGCATCTCCATTTAAGTTTGTTTCAGGAAAGCAGCTAGAGAAGACCCTTTTGCCTGACTTCCTGGAGAGAGGACTGTACCTCAAACAATAAATCACTGTTTATAAATGTATACACATTGCATTAATGAGAAATGAAATAAAGGCTTCATACGTTTAGATGTTTAGATAGCCCTGTTTAGATATTTGAAGGGATGTCATGTTAATGAGGGAGCAAGCTTGTTTTCTGCTGCTCCAGAGAATAGTACCAGGAGTAACGGGTTCAAGATGAAGGAAAAGAGAATCCACCTAAACATCAGGAAAAACTTCCTGACACTAAGGGCTATTGGACAGTGGAATGCACTACCTTGGAGTGTGGTGGAGTCTTCTTCTTTGGAGGTTTTTAAAGAGAGGCAGGATGGCCATCTGTCAGGAGTGCTTTTATTGTGTGTTCCTGTATTGCAAGGGGTTGGACTTGATGGCCCTTGGTGTGTCTTCCAACTCTATGATTCTGTGCTACAAAAGGGTCTTGTTCTTAATTTCAAACAAATGCACAAAAATGTAGTCCAGTCATAAAAAAAATTACTTTTCAACATACATATTGTTTTATAATTACTAGCCAAAGTCCAGAAATCAGCTCTTCTTAGAATCCAAGTTTGATTATCTTGTTTCCAAGATGTCTTTATAATTTGTGTTCCTATCCCATATATTGTTACACTTTCTCTGTACTTTACAAATATTTCGGTAAAGCTTTTTAAAAAATCAAACTTCTTCAGAAGTTAATTGTCTTATAGAAAATTCCTTTTTAAATAGCAACAGTGCGAAATAGCAAAATTCACTTGCAAACAACTGTGAATTATTCAGATGCATTGAATAATTCTTCAGTGAATAATTATTCAGATGCATTGAATAATTCTTCACTGAATAATTATTCAGTGCATTATTCTGCATGTGCGGAAGGGGCCCTAGTTACTATAGCAAAACTGCATGCTGCACATTTTCCCCATTTAAAGTGCCCCTTAATATCAGTACAGTTTCTGTCACTACTTTTCATATCAGAATGAACCAAAGAATCACAAGTTTTTAATTCTCCTAAATCCTACCAGTGGTAGCTTCTCACAGCCTGAGATGTCTGTGACTAGGGTCTAATACTTATAAAATTTTAAATCTGTGTATTCAAACCTGAGCATCTAAAGACACAAGACAACCTATTGGCACTGATATGCTTCTTAGGTTTAAGTAAAATCCATCCTTATTAAATCAGCTGTTTCTCTCACATCCTTAGTGTGCCAGGGATATCATTTCCTCAAAAGTTGTACTTTTAATAATCTTAATTATTAATTATTACATAGTCCCTACTAAAGTTACTATTCTGTTTCATGTGCAAAAATTGCCTAAATAAATTATTTTTTAAATGTGTGGGGTAATATGAGTCATAATGGAGATACAAATTTCAGTCAGTGGGTTTTTTAAACAAACTATTAGATAAAGTTGCTTATTCAAATCAACATACACTTTGGTGTCCAAAAAAGATACCTGAATATAGTTGTATTTTTTCGGTAAATTTGATATTCTGTGGATAGTGTTAATACATTTGAAAAAACGGTTCCACCTGTTGCCCATCAATGAAAATGATAAATATGTCTTCAACAAATATTTTATATGAAAATGTATTTAAAAATGGATTATGGATTCTATTGCAAATAAGGATTCTTTCTAGTTCAGTCATTAATAAATTGGCAATATTGGGTGTTTTGGGACTTCCCATTGCTACCTCTTTTTTGAAAATAAAATTGACTATTGAATCTAAACTAATTATTTTCCATAATTAAATCCAATGGGCTGCTCAATAATTAAATCCAATGGCCTTATCAATTATATCTCAATTATGATATTTCTTTCTATTGCCCCTATTGGCCCCTATTGCATCTATGGGGCCTCCGTTCCCCTCTGGGGGGGTTTAATTGTTGGACGCTGTTTATTATCTATGTACGCTGTATTTACCTGGTTTTAGTTATTTAATGTTATGGAGCCATATTTATCTTTATATATATATATGATGCATGGTGGCTCAGTAACAGAACATCTGCTTTGCACTTAGAAAGTTCCAAATTCAATCCCCAACATCATAGTTCAAAGGAACCAGAAGCATAGTAAGGGAAAATGTCGCCTGGAGCAACACCTGCTTTGGGTGCTCCCCTGCACCGCACTTACCTTAGGTAATGGCTGTCCAGGGAAGCCTGCTGGGCTGAGGGGCACCCGGTGGCGTCCCCACTGGGCTGCTCCTTCTGCCAGTAGGGGCTCCACCAGCTAAAGGAGCAACCTGGCGGGGCCGGGCTGAGAGGTAACCTGGTGGGGTGGGGCTGGGTCGGGCAGCCTGGTGGAGTGGGGCTGGGTCGGGCTGAAAGGGGAAGGAGGAAGAGTTTGGGGGTGATTTTCCACCCCCTATGTGATGTGAATGGCAGCTGCCTCGGGGCGTTTGTCCCCAAGCTGCCCCGTGGAAGCTCCACCTCTGAAAGGAACAAATAATGATGGGAAAAACCTCTGCCTCAGAATCTGGAGAACTATCAGAAGTCAAAAGCAAATAATACTATTCTTGATAGACCATTAGTCTGATGCAGTAGAAGGTGGATCTATGAGTGCATGTTTGCTTGTAGCGTGAAAAATATTGCATTTGTAACACATTTTAAAACAAATCATCAGGACAGGCCAAGGCATTTCTATGGATACGCTCAAGTGATTGCCTCTAAACTGACTCACAATTGTCTTTTTTTCCCTCCCAGATCTTACACGTGAACAAGGTGATGTCCATCTTGTTTTATGTGATATTTCTTTCTTATCTCCGTGGCATCCAATCTACCAGCATGGATCAAAGGAGTTTGCCGGAAGACTCGATAAATTCTCTCATTATAAAACTCATTCAAGCAGACATTTTGAAAAGCAAAGTATCCAAGCAGGTGGTTGATATTAAGAATAGCACTGCAGACACAGTGAAGAAAGCTGAGGCCATTGAGCCAGATGTGGACAGTACAGAAAATGCGAAATTGGATTTCCAGCCAGTTATCTCGATGGATACAGAACTCTTGAGGCAACAGAGACGCTACAGCTCTCCTCGGGTCTTGCTGAGTGACAACACTCCACTGGAACCCCCACCCTTATATCTTATGGAGGATTACATTGGCAATTCTGTGGTGGGGAACCGAACTTCTCGTCGGAAGAGGTTTGCCGAAAGCAAGAGCCACCGCGGGGAGTACTCTGTGTGTGACAGTGAGAGCCGATGGGTGACAGACAAATCTTCCGCCATTGACATTAAAGGAAACCAGGTCACTGTGCTGGGGGAAATTAGAATGGGGCCTTCCCCAGTCAAACAATATTTTTACGAAACAAGGTGTAAACAAGCTAAACCCGCTAGAAGTGGCTGCCGAGGCATAGACGATAAGCACTGGAATTCTCAGTGCAAAACGTCCCAAACGTTTGTGCGAGCATTGACTTCGGAAAACAACAAACTCATAGCTTGGCGATGGATTAGAATAGACACCTCTTGCGTGTGTGCTTTGTCCAGGAAAATCGGGCGAACATAGGTCTGCGTCACTCTACTATATAAATTATTACGTCTAAATTATATGATATGCATGTAGCATATACATGTTTATATTGTTTTATATATTATAAGTTGTCCTTATTTATTAAACGTCAGCCAACCTACGAGATATATAGAAGCTTTCTCAGTAAAGGCGAGAAAAGGATGGGTGCGTACCACTGGCAGCGCTACGTTTTCATTACTGCTTGTGACCTTCCGCTTCTCTGCAGCTTTCCATAACCTGCCTGTAAAATCTTTCTGTAACAACAGTATTTTTCATTCAGTATTGTCAATCCATTGACTGTCATTGAGTTAAAAGAAAAAAACCTCTGTTAAAAGAAATCGGATTGAATTGTTAAAAGAAATTGCCAAGATATATAATTTGTGTTTAATTAAAAGAAGTGTAACAGCTCCCCCCATACCACCCCAGAAACTGAATCCAGCAATGTAGCCCATAGCTAACAAGAGCGGTCCAGTCATCGTCTAGCAATAAAATACATTTTCTGTATGCACTGCCAGATTTACCATTAGTGTTACAGTTTGTGTTTACTGTGTCGCTCTTCCCAAGTCACTTCTAACAATCTTCCAGTTTAATATTTTTTTTCAAATGCATTTGTTTTCCTACTGGTTTTAATGCTGCAATTCCCCTTTAGAAGGCTCGGGAAAAATCTAAAATATGTGTAACAGACTCTTGCCAAAACCGAGAGCAATCTATGCGGCTCATTAATATAATATATAAAAGATGGATTTCTTTTTTTAAAGCACATTTTTATGATAAGAAGTTTTCATCTCCTTTCCAATAATCCGTGTGATTTGTGATCTATCACTAAACTGATTTTCTTCAAGATACCGCAGGGGAGAAATCGTATTCAGATTTCAAGTGCCCCGCAACCCAAGCAAAGAAGATACATTCTCGTAGTGGACATTAGAGCCAAACGACGGAGACCATTTTGCACTGCCTTTAATGGAGAAAGACATCTGAAACATTAATCAAAGCCCAGGTTGTGTTGAACCAGAGCCCTGTAAAAATGGAATAAAATGACAGGCTATTAACAGGAGGATTTCTGACTCACAGTGCAGTTACACACAAGGGTCCCAGTACAGTTTTAATTGCTCACAAGTAATCGTGGATTAAGTGCATCTGTGTGCATACAAATGCATATCTACATCTATGTTCATTGGATTGAATCCTGTGCAAAATGTCTGCTTGTTCTAGAGCTAAGAAGAAGCAAACAAAGGCTGTGGGAGCTGCTCGCACTAAGTCAAACTTACTGTATTCCCGGTTGATTTCCACTTGCACAAGATCTTGTGCTACCGTATCTGTTTCTAAGTTCTGTAGTTTACAGGGAAGAAGCATTGTGGAAGATTTGGTGGCAGCAGAACTCACACCAAGTAGTTTCTGTTTCTGTTTGTGCATTGCTGAATTCAAGCTACTGTGAGCTTGTAAAGCACTGTTAACTTCACGGATGCTAGAATGTGGATTTGCAATTCGAGTTGAAATATTTTCTGATTAAAACGTTGCACAGTGGTTGCTGCGTACAGTTACCAACTATTTCCACCTTTTGAAGTTTACAGCATTTGCCTTCTGCTCCAATTTTCCAGGTCAGCTTTCTGTATTTAATTGATTTAACTTCAACTATCTTATAACAACATTATATAAAGAGAAGTGAGAAAAATGCTGTATTTAATCCAGGGGCATAATGCCCATTGGGCAAGGTGGGCAGCTGCTGAGGTCACCACCTTGTGGGGGGCATCAAAATACAGAGTTCATTTTTGGGTATTTTTAGTGGTTTTCCATTTGTGGCCTGCAGGGGGCGCGGTTTTTAGGCTAGAGGCACCAAAATTTCAGTGTATCATCAGGAGACTGTCCTTATGCTACATCCCAAGTTTGGTGAGGTTTAGTTCAGGGAGTCCAAGGTTATGGACTCCCAAAGGGGGTGCCCCTATCCCCCATTGTTTCCAATGGGAGCTAATAGGAGATGGGGGCTACTGTTTTGAGGGTCCATAACTTTGGCCCCCCTGAACAAAACTGCAACAAACCTGGGAGGTGTCATTAGGGCAGTCTTCTGATGAGACCCTGACAGTTTTGAGACTGTGCCTTCAGAAATATGCCCCCCCCAGCCTGCAACCCCCATTGACAGCAATACAGAAACTCAATGCAGAACAAAGATTCTTGGGCAAATTTCGAGATGTTCCTGCAGGGAGGGCAATCTTGGACGTATCTGCACCAAAATTTCCTGGTATCATCTGGTGACTGTCTTGATGGCACCCCCAAGGTTTGGTGCAATTTGGTTCAGGGGGTCCAAAGTTATGGACCCTCAAAGGGTAGCCCCCATCTCCTTAGCAAAGAATTCTATACCCTCACACCCTGGGATGAGTTCTTCTTTGGCTGATTTCAGGGCAGTGATTGATAAAACCTGAGTGAAGTGGTATGCCTCCAGCATTCTCTGCTAGCACAATCCAAAAGTTGGATTTATCTGGTTGTGACCAATTATGAGAGCTGGAAATGAGATAATTGCATCTGGCCTGTTCTGTACTGCATTTTCACAAGAAAATTGGAATTTTCTCTTGCTACCATTTCTAAAAACATGTTTAATTATTCCAAAGTGAAAGAAGCATTAAAAATCTATTTGTATTGTCACACTTGTCAATATATTACATGGTTGCTGATCTGTCTCTCCAAGTTGCGTCGAAGAGCATGAAAATCACACCAGAGGTAAAGTTTTAGTCAAAGGATGCCTGCTATATTGGCTTCCTTGTCTTAAAAACCCAGCCCATGGGATTACCAGCCCTTCTTGATCCCAGTTTTGCACAATTTCCCCTATTTAAATAGAAATAGAAGAGAGAAGTTGAAGAAGAGGTGTAGAGATCTGGAGGGAACATTACGCAATTGTACTGGTTTCTTTCCTCAGACATTTTGACCAGATAAGACAGATTAGTTCCAATTTGCACTTTGTGCCAATCCCCATTTAATTTCATTAATAGCAACTCTGTACCTTGCAGAATGCCTGTTCCAGAAGTAGCTATTCTTGTATAAACAGAATATGTGAAACTTCCATGACTCCATAGCATGTTACCTCAGGCAGACATTCCCAGGTGGATGCCAAAGAGGAAAAGCTGGGAGTCAACAACTCTTCACAGAGTGATAGACACAGACACTAGAAGAAGAAGAAGAAAAGTTTGGATTTATACCCCATCTTTCTCTCCTGTAAGTAGACTCAAGGCAGTTTACAAACTCCTTCCCCTTCCTCACCCCACAACAGGCACTTTGTGAGGTAGGTGGGACTGAGAGAGTTCTCAGCAAACTGTGACTAGCCCAAGGTCACCTGACAGGAATGTAGGAATGAGGTAACAAATCTGGTTCACCAGATAACAGTTCACCACCCTTCCCTCCCCTCCCTTGCTTGCCACCCCCACTCCCTCCCTTGCATGCTACCCCTCCCTCCCTTTCCCCTCCCCCTGCTAGGGTGGGTGGGCCATGTCTAGAGGCCAGGTCCCCTTCCCTCCCCTCCCTTGCATGCCACCCCCTCCCTTCCCTCCCTTGCATGCTACCCCTCCCTCTCCTACCCTTCCACTGCTAGGGTGGGTGGGCCATGTCCAGATGCCGGGTCCCCTTCTCTCCCCTCCCTTGCATGCCACCCCTCACTCCCTCCCCTCCCTTGCATGCCACCCCTCACTCCCTCCCCTCCCTTGCATGCCACACCTCCCCCTCCCCCTGCTACAGTGGGGAAATGAATGGGGAAATGAATCTGGTTCAAGGAAGTGAGCGTGAATAGGGGAAATTGAAAACATTTTGCAAATATTTTACAAACATTTTAGGAGAATCGGGGAATCACACCTGGTTCTCCAGATTAGAGTTCATTGCTCTTGACCACTACACCACACTGGCTTTCCAGTGGCCAATGTAAGCAAGTTCACATAGGATATTGAATTGATTTGGTTTACATTACATTTTAGTTTGTCAAAAGCAGAATTGTTAAAAGGGGCTTTCAGCACCACCAAATCCCATGCAAAATCTAAGTAATCTGAAACACACTCTTCAAAGTGTGATAGACATTTCAGCAACTACCATGATTGTTCTAGTTCTGTGGCGGGGTGGAATGATCTGCTCCAGAGATCTTTCCAAAGGTGATGTTATGTAACATTGTCCATCCCTTTTCATGCTGGGCATTTTAGTCACATAATGTAGTCACATTATCGTCATTCTTGCCCACTAATTTTTGGTGAAGAAGAAGAAGAAGAAGAAGAAGAAGAAGAAGAAGAAGAAGAAGAAGAAGAAGAAGAAGAAGAAGAAGAAGAAGAAGAGGAGGAGGAGGAGGAGGAGGAGGAGGAGGAGGAGGAGTAGTTTGGATTTATATCCCCCCTTTCTCTCCTGTAGGAGACTCAAAGGGGCTTACAATCTCCTTGCCCTTCCCCCCTCACAACAAACACCCTGTGAGGTGGGTGGGGCTGAGAGAGCTCCGAAAAGCTGTGACTAGCCCAAGGTCACCCATCTGGCGTGTGTGGGAGTGCACAGGCTAATCTGAATTCCCCAGATAAGTCTCCAGAACTCAAGTGGCAGAGCTGGGAATCAAACCCGGTTCCTTCAGATCAGAGGGCACCTGCTCTTAGCCACTACGCCACTGCTTAAGTGTTAATGAACCATGTGGTGGTCCAACTGTAATAGAAAAAAATTAAGTTGGGAAGGGCAGGATATTAATTGAATAAACTAAAAATAATAACAAATAATAAAAAGGGGTTTAGTTGGAAAAATCAAGGATTATTGTTCCCTCACACACACAGTAGTGAGGCTGAATGAAATATTTGACACAGGGCTAAAGAATGAATATTTGACACAGGGCTAAAGAATGAAATATTTGACACAGGGCTAAAGAATGAATATTTGACACAGGGCTAAAGAATGAAATATTTGACACAGGGCTAAAGAAAAGGACAACTTTATGTCAAGTTTGTCAGTTCCATGTTGTGACAATACCAGGATTTTGTGTGTTCCCTCCAGCACTTTTTTGTGTTAAAGAAAAGAGGTGCTGGTACTCATATATATGGTTGCGCTGATTTCCACCAATTCCCCTTAGGGAGAACAACCCCAAAAGGTGCCGTTGCTCAATACTAGTGAGTAGTGCCACAGAAAAAAAGGACTGAAATGTTCTTCACCTTCTCTACTTCAAATCACTGGATCTGAGGTCAGGAGGGCTGCTTGAGTAAATTGAGTAAGTCTCGAAAAAGATTAAAATGTGATGAAGGGCTGCTATTTTTGGTGGCAGCCTGTCTCAAGCGTGACATATTAATAACATTCTTTCTGTGCTGATAATGCTGTGGTGTTACTTATCTTTTCATTATCTTTGCCAAGCAATGCTTTCTCGACTTTTTTTAAACAATCCACCACGAGTCTTAGAATATATGCTCCAGAGAGATTTCAGGAAACCATCTGCATTTATTTTATCACCTTTGAACATGTGTTCAGGAACGGAGCCTGTGTAGCGGGTTTATAGCTACCAGGAGATTTCTGCTGTCTCACCAAGAAAAAAACAACACACCATTGCAAAATGTGTGTATGTGTGTCGGTGCACACCTCGAAACCGTCGCTCTTTGGTTATTTATGCTGTTAAAAATCTGAGCGTTGAGCCAACATTTATGCAAAATGTTCTCTTATTTCAATATTTGTTTTGTTTTGAACGCAGCAGGAGCAAATGCTCCTCCCCAAAAGGTCACAGAATATTTTTACTGTTACTGCACTGTTTCGTACCCTTTTCTTCCCCAGCTGACGGCTGTTGCCTGGCCCCTTTGGAATTGACTGTGGTGCCCCACAGTTTTCTTTGCCTGTTTTATGGCGGTCTGTCGTCTGTGGCATTATCCTAACCGATGCAGGATCAAGACATCACTGACCGAATTGTGTGGGTTTCAGACCACAGCCAGTAGCAGCTCAAAAGAACATGTGAGGCCAAAACAGAAAAGCAGCACCCCCAACAACTACAGGATGCATTTCCCAGGAAGTGCAAATAATCCCCATAAACAGGATACCCTTTTCAACGCAGGAAAAGTTCCAAAACTTGAAAAAGCTCAGCTGGAACTGTGCTATTTATATTTTCGACTTTTCCCTACATTCACGTTTTTTTCAAGTGAATGCCTGAAATATCTAGGGGCATCCATGTCATTCCACTGAAACATGGCAGGGCAAAATAAGATCAATAGGATCCTGTGTTCTCTGGGCGATTTCCCACTGGCCATTAATCCTGGGATAGTCACCCAAAATATCCAGGTTTCCTCGCAATCTCCCCACTGCCGAACTGCAGAACACAGATCAGTCCTGTTTCTGGCGCTCGCCCCCACCCTTATCACGGGATTTTTCTGCACCTTTTTGGAAAAAAACACTCCAATGGGAGCTAATAGGAGATGAGAGCTACACATTTGAGGGTCCATAACTTTGACTCCTATAAACCAAACTTTACAAAATCTGGATGGTATCATCAGGCAGAGTCTCCTACTGATACCACCCAGGTTTTGTGAACTTTGGTCCAGGGGGTCCAAAGGGGTGCCCCATCCCCCATTGTTTCCAATGGGAGCTAATAGGAGATGGGGCTACACATTTGAGGGTCCATAACTTTGGCCCCCATGAACCAAACTTCACCAAACCTGGGTGATATCATCAGGAGTGTCTCCTAAAGATACTCTGAGATTGAGATTTTGGTGCTGCTAGCTTAATCACTGCACCCCTGACAGCAGACACCCCCCCCCCCCAGGGGCAGGCCTAGATGTCTCCACTAGAAACATGCTGCAGGGGGATGTTAGAACCTGGATGAAAAGGTGCTGATTTTGTAAAACTTTTGGAAAAAGGTGCTGATTTTAAAAAATTTTTTGGAGCAGATGTTTCTTCATTTAGTGGGGGGCTCATCGTTGAAGGATGGAATGCAAAAGGTGTAGAGAATCGCCTTACCCTGCTGTGATGACAAACTGAAAAAAGGGACAGAATCACAAAATGGTGGCCAGGAATCGTTTCGAGGAGGTGAGTGTGAACATATATCATTGTAAAGAGGGGAGGGGATTAGAAACATTTTGGTGATTTGTGCAGAAAGTGCCCCTACCTAGCTTCAGGCTCAGACAAGATCAGACAAAGTAGGGCTATTCAGGTTGCTTACTCTTTCAATATTTAATAAAGGCATCTATGTGGCTGATCGCCACCACACTCCATCACCTCAGCTGCACAAGCCAGGTGGAACTGATACAAGCCTACTCGAGTCCTTTTTCTTCTTACCAGACAGTCCGCAGTGCTTGCAGGTCACATCTGATCTCTGGGGGACAGAAATCAGTTCACTTGGAGAAAATAGCCACTTTGGGAGGTGGACTCTGGGTGTTTCCCCACTTACCTTTGCTGCCCTTTGCTGCGCGCTACTTTCAGCTGGTAGCCTTGCATCTCTCTATCGTAGCTCGAGGGTACTGACCTAAAGCTCTGGCAGTCCGGAGACTAGGTGTAGTGTCCCCGACCCTGGGTATAGGGATGCATAGAGCGCTGAGGTTGCCAAGGCAGCAAGCGTGAGGGGGGCTGCGTTTCTGGAGTGCCAGGGAGTAGGAAGTGCGCTGGACCCGCAGCTAGCATGGCAGCGGAGGTAGGCTGCGTTGGAGAACTCGCCCGCCCTGCGTAGTAATAAAAATTAGGGGGGGGTGCCCCCCAGGACCCTGCTTGCGCGAGGGAGAGTAGCGCGGGGCTTAAGGTAAGTGGGGAAAGGGCCCCTATGTCATTAAACCCCACTGAAGAAGAGGAATTTGGATTTATACCCCTCCTTTCGCTCCTGTACGGAGACTCAAAGTGGCTTACAAACTCCTTTTCCCTTCCTCTCCCTACAACAGACATCTCGTGGGATAGGTGGGGCTGAGAGAGCTCTAAGAAACATGTGGCTAATCCAAGGTTACCCAACAGATTTCATCTGAAGGAGAACAAATCCAGTTCACCAGATAAGAGTGTGCTGCTTATGTGGAGGAGTGGAGAATCAAACTCAGTTTTCCAGATTAGACTCCACCTACTCTTAACCACTACACCACACTGGCTCTCAAGTCCTTCTCCCCAAACTCCACCCTAAGGCCCAAAATGTCCAACCTGGAGTTGGCAATCCTATTGCAAGAAGACTAAGGTGACCCTCGTGGGCAGGACGAGGTAGGTGGCTGATGTGGCGTAGGTAGCTCGCGTGCGTCGCGTGTACCTTTGGCAAGAACAGGGCACCTGCCTTTTGGGGTGCTGCCATTTCCCACTGAAACGGCAGCACCCCAGAGGCAGTGCGACACTGAATATGTCGCATGGGCGGGAAGCGACAGGCTCCCAGAGGCCGTGGGCTCCGTACTCCTGCGGGCAGGCAGCAGCTTCTTGGAAGGCGATGCTCCTGCGATCGCGTGCATGGCATGCACGGTACCCAAGAAGCTGCGCTGCCCAACTAGAACGCGTTTCCTGCCCTGTCGCCCATGAGGCGGAAATGGCGGCAACACCCAGAAACCAGTGCGTCGCGCTCCCGCGTCTGGCGTCGGCCCGCATCTTTGTAGCAGGCCTTCAGCCTTCTGGGCGCTGCAGTTTCCCGCTCCTGTATTCAGAAAGCAAGCAGTGCCCCAGATAACAGATGAAAACAGTACCTCCTGCTCCTGCAACCAGGCAGCGGCCATGGGGCTACCCGCTGCCTTAAGCCCGCGTAGAGGCAGTCGCGGCAGTCCTCCGAGGGGCTAGGGACAACCAGCAAATCGGGACAATGAGAACCTGCAGAGACCGCACCGGGACCGGGACAAATTTTGCGAAAGCGGGAAACGGGACCTGTCCTGCCAAAAGCGGAGACTGACTGAATGGCCTAAAGAGACATTTCCGGCATCCAGCTGGAGATCCCATCTGCTCCAGGAGACTCAAGTCACAGAATGGGAAGGTGTTTGCCAGGTGTTGACCCAGACCCTGGCAGTTACACGCAAACACACTGCACTTCCAACAATGTGTATTCCTCTGCACGTAAATCAGACAGGCAGATTATTTCAGGCAAGGGGCAAAGAATAGCAAATGACTGCTGAAAATTCAGCTGGAATGACCAGCCACTCAAGGGGCTCCAGGCTCTTCATGCAGCAAAGGTAAGCAATTGTGAAGGGCGGACCGAGAGCCTTTTTTTCACCTTTTTAAAGAAGATTTGGGAACTAATATTTGCTGTAGCTTTTATTTGGTTTTCTGCAACAAGTTTTGCCCCTCCCTGACGACGGACTTGTTGAACCTGTTCTTGGGCTATGAAAGGGAAGGGTAATTACCCCAACTGATGGCTCTACTGTCAGGGAGATTTTCATGCTTAAGATGTTCTGCAGGTTTCTGCATATCAACATGACAACACCTTTCCTAGCAAATATTCTCACAAACCTGTGTTCCCACCCACTGTGGGGGATGGGGTCAGAGGTCACTTCTTGAGGAACATTGATTAGGTCTGACGGAAGAGCTGTCTGGGGCTATTTTGAAAGGGATTTCTTTTACCCATTCCACCTTCCTTGCTGACAAAAAGAGAGCTTCAGCCCTGTACATCCTTAAAAGCATAACCGTGCCGTGAGTGAAGGCAGCTGTGCCGGAGTCAGTGAATGACAATACAGTCTCCTCCATTAGAGGCCTGTTCCCTTGTTTTAGGTTTTAGTGCAGTCACAAAGGAAGCATCTACATTGACAGTTTTGTTTTTCTTTGAAATAAGTGGCGTGCTTTTTTTACTCACTGAAAACATATTAGAAGAGGTGTTTGGATTTATACCCCCTTTCTCTCCTGTAAGGAAACTCAAAGCAGTTTACAAGTTCCTTCCCTTCCTCTCCCCACAACAGACACCTTGTGAGGTAGGTGCGGCTGAGAGAGTTCTGAGAGAACTGTGACTAGCCCAAGGTCACCCAGCCGGCTTCATGCGGAGGAGTGGGGAAACAAATCCAGTTCACCAGGTAAGAGTCCACCGCTCATGTGGAGGACTGGGGGATCAAACCTGGTTCTCTAGATTAGAGTCCATCTGCTCTGAACCACTACACCGTGCTGGCTAGCCTGAAAGTATCAAGATATTTTCCCCAGTTTTTTATGATAGACATTTCGGAGAACACTGAAAGCAAACCTCCCGTGGGATTATTTTCTGCTTTGCTAAAATAGTGCAGACTGCAGCAATCTCCAGATCATTCTCACTTTAGTATTGGGTGCATTTGCACTTCTGCTTGTAGAAAAATAGGACATTTATACTTTTAATTACATATAAATTTAGAGGAGACCTAATGTATACAATTATACACTTTTTTGTTGTCAAAGCAGCAAAAGTAGGCTGAATTTTTGCAAATAAATGTGGCATACTGGCTGTTGTGATTTTTCCAGGCTGTGCGTCTGGTCGTTTTTGCTCCTGATGTTTCGCCTGAATCTACGACTGACATCTTCAAAGGCATGTCATGGTAAGATGCGTTTCTCTCTGTGGTACTAAGGCCCTTTCCGCACATGCAGAATAATGCACTTTCAATCCACTTTCAATCCACTTTGCAGTTGGATTTTATATTGCAGAATGGCAAAATCCACTTTCAAACAATTGTGAAAGTGGATTGAAAGTGCATTATTCTGCATGTGTGGAAGGGGCAAACATTTCAATTGGCTTCCAGATTTACCCCCCAACCCATGGGTTTAAAATTTCTGAAAAAAATTTCACCTCTACATTATAAAATTAAAACCAAAAACAGTTAAAATCCCTGAATCCATCTCTTCCACAAAGATGCCTGCTGCTCATACCTCATCGAAAGCCCTGGCAAAGAAGCACGTTATAACGCCTCTTGCCAACTTCCCCTCAGCTCCCCAGGGCAGGCCTTTCAACCCCCCTGCTGGCTTAGGGGATCTTTACTCTGTGTACCCGTTACCTGTGACCACTCCATGCAGTGGTGGGGAGGGAATGTTTTTAAAATCAGTGATGCAAATGTGAGGACATCACTTCCAAGGGAAATCCAGAAACAACAGGAGTAGCTCTAGGAATTGCTGGAGACTCTATGATTTTACCACACAGAGAGCCAGCATGACGTAGTGGTGACGAGTGGCGGGACTCTAATCTGGCAAACCAGGCTCGATTCCCCACTCCACAAAAAGCCCAGTGGATCACCTCAGGCTAGTCATAGTTCTCTCAGAACTCTTTCAAGGTGCCTGTTATGGGGAGAGGAAACCAATCTGAGACTCCTTAAAGCAGATAAAAGCAAGGTTTTTCCAGGTTTTCCTGGAAGTGACATCATCATGCTCCCATCTTGTCCTTGCCGCCCAACTCTTCTGCCAGTTGCCAGGCTTGGCCAAGCCACTCTATAGGAGCCCATTCCATAGAGTGGGGGCCACCGGGTGTATGGTCCAGGCAATGCCAGCTGGGCCACCACATGATGGATTCAAAACCAAATCCTGATCCCCAGTTAATCTATGAAGGTCAGCTGTATTCACATTCCAGAAATCGTAGCAGTCGAGGAGTAAAATGACATCTAGAGAACCAGGCAGAAGGGACGGGCGAGGGAGCTCTGCCATTCCAACTAGAACTCCACCTGCTTCTCTGTGTAGCGCAGAAAACCTTTTCAAATGGCAATTTGATAGCATGCATTTGACCATTCCTGTTTTGGGCACCAGGTTTCTTAAACAACTAAGCAGATGGAGGGATCCAAGCCAACGTGGAGCAGACCACCCGCACAGATGAAGCAGAGGGGAATGTGATGGAAAATACATTTGTGTGTCAAAAATACAACACAAGCTTTAATCCAGGGGAAAATAAGACCGAAATGAATAGCTGGAGAGTGAGCACAATAGATGAAGAAGCTCAATTGTGGCAGTCCTATGCTTGCTTATTGCTTATAGAACATCGAAGGGCTTACTTTTGAGTAAACATGCTTGAGATTAGGCTACACAAAATGTAAACAATTCAAACAGTCTCGCCGTCTCTAATCAGGATTTTTTTTCTCCCCAAAGGATCTATTAATTGCAAAGAGAATGATCCCCTCGGCACAAGTTTGGCTGGCTAAGCTTCACCATCTCTTCTTGCGTGACTAGTTGCGAGCCCCTTTTCTTTCAGGCTCATTCCGCACATGCAGAATAATGCACTTTCAAACCGCTTTCAGTGCTCTTTGAAGCTGTGCGGAATAACAAAATCCACTTGCAAACAGTTGTGAAAGTGGTTTGAAAATGCATTATTTTGCATGTGCGGAAGGGGTCTCAGCTGACTTTCCTTCCCTGATTTTCCTTGTCCCACAGACTCTTTCCTCTGGCCTTCTCATTCCTTTCCCCCACTCTCCCCGCAAACCTTTAGGAGGTTTGGTCTGTCCGTGCAGTGGCATGAGGTGATAGAATCCTCAGATACCTTTGACCTCTTTGAGAGCCAGCAGTGATTAAGAGCAGGTGGATTCTAATCTGGAGAACAGGGTCAGATTCCCCACTCCTCCACCTGAGTGGCAGAGGCTTATCTGGCGAACCAGATGTGTTTCTGCCCTCCTAAATTCCTGCTGGGTGACCTTCAGTTCCAGCAAATTCTAGGACTGGCATGATGCATTGCCTTAATGGACTTCCACATCAAGAAGACAGGTGTAAATCAACGTTGCTGAAAGGATTCCAGGTCTAAAGTAATCCATTGCCGAAAATTTGATTTCACATTTGCTTAAGACAGGGGAGGGGGAAGTCTGGCCTCTTGCACTGTTCATTCCTTCTGCAATGTGGAGCAGTTTTGCTGTTTCAGCTTGTCCAGCAGCAGCTTTTAGGGGTTCCCCCCCCCCTTAACAATATGCCATTTGTTTGATTGATGAGGTGTTAATAACATGGTATGAAAAGCAGCCAGACGTTCAGTTAAAGTTGGAATTTTTAATGAATATGGCAGGCCTCATCCCAATCTCCTAGTCTTTGGGAGTAATGCTAAACGCAACACGATTGCAGTAGTCTAAAACTGGGGCAAGCTCAGAATTCATTCGCTAGGGATGGGAGTAGGAAACAGGCAAGGGCTTGCTTAATTGCCACCACAGAATCATAGACGCATTCAGCTGGGGTCATGGATTTCACAGCATTCCGCTCTTCTGCAAATCCATCTGCTGCTTTCTTCTAATCTGGTTTAAGTCCCCACTCCTTCACATGAATGGCGGAGCCATATCTGGTGATCTGGATTTGTTTCCCTGCTCTTACATTCTTGCTGGGTGACCTCGTGCTAGTCACAGTTCTTGGAGACTCCTCTCAAGAAACTCCCACCACTGCCTCACACAAGGTTAAGAGATCCCCACTACTATGCTTGTAGCCAGGTTTCCAGGCTAAAACAAACTAACCAGGTTTGAGGTCATTTTGTGTTCTGAAACCTGGCTAAGATCAATAGATAGAGGATTAGGCTGAAGGAAAATAAATCCCTCAAAACCTGGTTAGATTGTGTTCACTGAGAACACTGGCTAAAAGATGGTGAAGGTAGGGGATTCGACCAAAGTTGTTTGTTGTGGAGAAGTGAAGGGAAAGGAGTTTGTAAGCTGCCTTGAGGCTCCTTACAGGAGAGAAAGGTGGTGGATAAATCCAAACTCCTCCTCCACCACCTCCTCCTCCTCCTCCTCCTCTTCTCCTCCTCTTCTCCTCCTCCTTCTCCTCCTCCTCCTCCTCCTCCTCCTCCCAGGAGAGAAAGGCTGGGTATAAATGAAATAAATAAATAAGTGTTGGTCTTGCCAGAAGAGAGACCACCTCAATGCTAATAAGCAAATAATACTGCTCTCTTTAACATAAGTGCATTTGGTACCCTCATCTCAGACTTATTTGCACGCCTAGCAATCAGTGCACTTCACATTAAGGGGTAAACTGTCATGCTTATGGAACTAAGGGCCACTTGCCATAGACCATTTCTGGAACTATATTTGGCCTCACTGTGCAAAAAAAAAGTATTGACAATACCTTTCTCAACGAAAGCTATTTCCCATTAAAAAAAAAAATGTAAGCAAAGGCAACTTTTACAGAGCAGACAACTTAGAACTGAAGAAAGCACTTTGCAAGAGTTCTGGAATTAGAGCGTTGAGTTTTTCTTTTAGTGAAATGCATTAGGACCTAAGCCAAAGATATTTTTATTTTAAAAATTGTATTTACCTTGAATGTGCCCTTTTAAAAAAATTTTCTCGAGGCAACCTGGGATGTGTCAGGAAACAACTCCAAGACATTTGCTCTGGGATAAGACGGTATCTAGGTAGCGTTTCAAGCTTTCACGGCTGCTGTCAACGGGCTGTTGTGGGTTTTCTGAGCTGTGTGGCCGTGGTCTGGTAGTTTTTGCTCCTAATGTTTCACCTGCCTGCCTGGCATCTGCAGAAGCATGTCACAGTAAGATGTGTTTCTCTTCATGGCACAGTGCCAGTGGTGGTAAACCTATGGCACTCCAGATGTTCATGGACTACAATTCCCATCAGCCCCTGCCAGCATGGCCATAGGTTCGCCACCACAGGTGTAGACAATATCTGTTTGGAAGCCATCGTTCAGATTAAGAGAGATTGACAATTCTGTGCTGAACAGAGTAGACATTGCAAAAGGTAGTGGGTTTGAAGTTTTCTTCCCAGGGAACTTTTGGTACAATGACTCTTTAGCCCAGGAACCCTTGAGTGTATTGAACTTCTAGGACTCACATTCCACTCATGTTGACCACCAGCCATGGGTCTCAGTTTTTCCTATCTGAATTCACAGTGTGACTGAGAACAGATCTAACATTTTCCTCTGGCTGCATATTTTCAGGAGAAGATCCTGAATAGAAGAGAAGGTTTCATGGAAGTTTGTCTTTACTACCTTCTGCTTCAGTAATCCCTGATTAGGGATATACAGACAGAATTTTACCAACCAAGATATGACCTCACCCATTCACAAATACTGGAAATGCTCTGAACTGAAATATATGTATTTCCAAAATTTGGGAGCTCTAAGAAACTTCAAATAGAAAATTGTTCTGTGGCTTTACTGCTTGTTTTCATTTGCCCATGCAGAAAGAGTCTCTAACAGCAGAAAATAACTTCATTGATACATGTCTGATTGGTGCATTGTCCATCCAAAACAGTTAGCTTTTTTTCTCACCGAATAGGATTGTCCCAATTTGCATTTTTGTGTATATTGTTTCCATTTTATATTATCTTCACTTTCCATCATCTCAGGCTTTGTGGAAGCTTTCTGCTTCTATATGGATCTTGCGTATGCACAAGCTATTTTTTTTCTGGGGAGAATCTACTAGACTGAAAAAAAGAAGCATTAGCTTCACCAGAGGAAAGGTCATCGCGTTGCACGGGTAGCTATGCAGTGAGGCCGGGAATGTATTTTAAAAATATTTTTAGTGTTTTTACTTTGTCAGCCAGCAGGGGGCGCAGTTTTTAGGCTAGTACAGGGGTTGGGAACCTGCGGCTCTCCAGATGTTCAGGAACTACAATTCCCATCAGCCCCTACCAGCATGGCCAATTGGCCATGCTGACGAAGCGATGGGGTGCTAGCCCTGAGCTATCGGAAAACTTGCAGTTCCCTACAGGCTAGCAGCACCAACATTTCAGACGATCCATAGGTGACACTCCTGATGATACCAGCCAGGTTTGGTGAAGTTTGGTTCAGGGGGTCCAACGTTATGGACCCTCTAAGGGGGTGCCCCATCCCCCATGGTTTCCAATGGGAGCTAATAGTAGATGGGGCTACCCTTTTGAGAGTCCATAACTTTGGACCCCCTGAACCGAACTTCACTAATCCAACATGCTATCATCAGAATAGTCTCCTTCTGATACCACCCAAGTTTGCTGAAGTTTGGTTCAGAGGGTCCAAAAGTTCAGTGGGTCCAAAAACAGAGGTTTTGAAAAGTACACATGTGATGGAGAAGGTGGCTAGAGGAAGTGTTTTCTTCCTATCCCCAACAATTTTATTGGGTGTTCTCCAATAGGGAATGTTTTCTCCCTATTGAAGAACACCCAATAAAATTGTTGAGGGAAAGGTTCTGGGCAGAAGAAAGAAAGAAAATGAGTCAATGAGTAATTTAACTATGGAATTCACTTCCAGTAGAGGTAGTGTTGACGATAGGGCATAGATGGCTTATAAAGGGAGGGTGGAGGGTAGACAGATTTATGGAGGAGAGGTCCAGCAATGCTTCCTTGCCATGTGCAACTGAAAGAAATCTCCACATTCAGAGAAAAGAAATCTCCACATTTGGAGGAATCCACATGGTGAAACCTGGAGCTAGGAAGCAGCATCAGGGAAGGCCTTGGCTTTCTGTGCCCTGTTTGTTGATCCTCCAGAGCAGTATTTCCCAACCTTTTAGGGTCAGAGAACATGACCTCCACTCTTCACATATCTCCGCGGTACCCTGCTGCCACCTCCACCTTCCCTCCCATTGCCCCTGCTTTACACCCCACCTTCCCCTCCCAGGGTGAAGAGGAATTGCTTACTAGGGTTGGTGGTGGCTGCTGACTTCTTAATAGTGGCCTGCCCATGGGCCAGCTCCATGTCACTGCTGGCTGGTGGGAACACCCACAGCAATGAGGGGTGGGGTGTTGCTCTTGTTACCTGGGACATGCTCACGGCACCCCAGGGTACCAGGGAACCCTGGTTGAGAATGGCTGCTCCAGAGCAACTGGTTCACTACTGTGTGAGATAGTGTGCTGAACTTAAATGCGCCACTGGTCTTATCCAGCAGGACTCTTCTTGCGTTCTTATGGCAATCACAGCTCTACTGCGACCACCTCATCTGGATTCCCAGCAAATGTACAGTTCTGAGAGCAGGTGTACCTATTGAATATATCACAGGAAAGACCTACGAGATAGAGACATGGGGAGTTCTAGCAAGGGAATTCCCCTACTTCCTTTGCTGTCTTCTGTCTCCAATTAACTGAATGAATAGCTGGGAGAGTCAGAAAAAAACAAATAATAATGTACACATTTTTCTCCAGCAGAGATCATGGTTCACGGTGATAATTATTTCAGCTGCACATCATGTGTGGAAGTGATTAAAGAAAGGTGGGAAGGCAAAAGAACGTCTTTATTATTTCTCAAAAAAAAGAAGAAAGAAGTATATCCTCCGCCTTCAAATCACAGGTCTTAGCCGGCTTACCGTGTATGCCGAACATAATAAAACATCCCGTCAACATTGAACTATAGCACAACCCACCAAGAGATAAGAATACCAAAATAAAAAAGATAAGAACAGCTGCCTTAAGAATTCTGTGGATTAGTGGCTGAACTATAAATATTGTGTGTGTTTTTTCGTGTGTATCATGTAACTGGAGAGATTGGACCCCCCAATCTCCAAGAGATATTGTTCCATTAAAGTTCACTAATATCAGACTTTATCGGCTGCTCCCCAGAGACTGCAGAGATTTGGGTAAATTATTTAAAGGAACACAGGTGCACAGTTCTAAGGTACTGTGACTCAGGGATTTCTGGAAAAGAGCATGTGCTTTGTTAAACCTCTGGAGAAAGGAAAACCCATGTACATTTTGAAAGGAGGGAAGGCAACATGGTATAGCCCAGTCTTGTCAGATCTTGCAAGCTAAGCAGGGTCAGTACTTGGAAAGGAGACCACCAAGGAAGACTCTGCAGAAAAAGGCAATGACAAACCACCTCGGCTTCACACTTGCCTTGAAAAACCCTTGCTGGGGTCACCAAAAGTCATCTGTGTCTCAACAACACTTTACACACATACACAGTGTACATTTTAACTTCTTTGACAAAAATTGAATTATTTACCATGATTGTCTACTATGATTGTTGTGAGTCTCTAGTGAAAAATTAAGAACCACTTAATATAAAGTAATCTACATGTTAAGATTATATCAAGCACATAAATGCATGCCTATAAAGGGATTTTCCACCTCTGCAATGTCCCTGACTGACACACTGAGAAATCTTTCATTCTACCTTAAGCAATTCCCCCCAATCAGTGATCATGCTCTGACTGTCAAGTCATTACAGGCACCAATCAGATCTGCCTATTTGTTGGCTCCACTAAGTGAAGCTCTTTTCTGGGCGAGGGCAAAGTGGCCTTTACAGATCACATGGGAAATTCTAGCTTTTCAGAGATCATAGCCAATCGGTGATCCCACACAAATAGTTCATGGATCATTTTGAAATAATCTTGCCATGAAAAGGGGTATAAGAACATAAGAAAGAGCCTGCTGGATCAGACCAGAGTCCATCTAGTCCAGCACTCTGCTACTCGCAGTGGTCCACCAGGTGCCTTTGGGACCTCACACGCAGGATGTGAAAGCAATGGCCTTCTTCTTCTTCTGCTGCTGCTCCTGAGCATCTGGTCTGCTAAGGCATTTGCAATCTGAGATCAAGGAGGATCAAGATTGGTAGCCATAGATCGACTTATATAATTGCGGGGGGGTCTGATTATAAAGATGTTCAAAAAGCAGTACTCCTTCCATTTCAATTCAGCTGCCTGGCAGGAGGTTGCAATCATAGAATCGTAGAGTTGGAAGAGACTACAAGGGCCATCCAGTCCAACCCTCTGCAATGCAGAAATACACAATCAAAGTACCCTTGACAGATGACCAGCCAGCCTCTGTTTAAAAATCTCCAAAGAAGGAGATTCCGCCACTCTCTGAGGCAGTGTTCCACTGTCAGCCATCAGAAAGTTCTTCCTAATGTTCAGGTGGACTCTCTTTTCCTGTACTTTGAATCCATTACTCCTTGTCCTAGTCTCTAGAGCAGCAAAAAAAAATAGTTTCCTTCATCTTCAACATGACATCCCTTCAAATATTTAAACATAGCTATCATGCCACCCTTTAACCTTCTCTTCTCCAGATTAAACGTACCCAACTCCCTAATCTGCTCCTCATAGGATATGGAATCCAGATCTTTTACCATTTTGGCTGCCCTCCCGTGGACCCATTCCAGCTTGTCAATACCCTTCTTGAATTGCAGTGCCCAGAACTGGACACAGTATTCCAGGTGAATTTTGACCAATGCAGAATAGAGCAGTACTCTTACGTCCTTCTGCCTAGACACTATGCTCCTGTTGAAGCGGCCCAGAATTGCATTGGCTTTCTTGGCTGCCACATCACAGTGCTGACTCATATTCAGTTTGTGGTCCATTAAGATTGCCAGATCCCTTTCACGTGTACTGTTGTCAAGCCGGGTGTCACCCATCCTATATCTGCGCATTTCGTTTCTTTCTGCCTAAGTTGCCTAAGTAAAATATCTTGCTACTTTGTAAATATCTGTTTGTACTATTTTATACTATTTCCAAGCTTCAGAGCAAATCTATAAAAAACAGCTGAAATGTAAATTAATGTGTAATATTGTTTTTTTGGACTCCTCTGTTTGAAAGTCATGGCAACTGATTCAGTATATTTTGCAGCTTAATGGAAATTACTCCCCTGTAACTTCATTGTGGTCAAGTGTGTTTATTCAGCATTAACCAAGGGTTTTCAGCTATTTCCTCTACAATCCACTATCCCATTCCAAAAGCAACAGAGGTCAGAAGTCTATTGATTTGTTTTTGTACTTATGGACCATTTTCCTTCTATCTCTCTCATCGTCGCTGAGCATCTGATTTGACTATGAGCATTTCTCATAGTCTGAGCTAAAGGAAATGCAGTACTCAGGCGAACAATATTTGCATGAAGAACAGCTGGTTTCTGCAACCCATAGAATGAATCTACATTGCACTGACATAGTTTTTTTTAATCTTTAAAAAACTTTATTCTGAAATGATTACTATTTTCACAGGTTTTTTCCCGGTTTTCGGAAAGATTGGGTGACTGCAGGATCTTGTGCATTCAGAACCACTGAGAGTGAATATTTACTCCTTAAATGAGTCCTTTCGGTATACGTTAACCTTTCCCATGCAAGCAAATAATCCTGTTAAGTGAATTGAAATGAAAACTGCACCACTACAAAATGACCAGGCTTGAGGAACAGAATATTTTCCTTGCACACCCCTTTTCTATTGCTTGTATGAATACAGCTGCTATAGATGTACACATCAGTGCCTCAGTACACATCAGCAGCAGTGGCGTAGGAGGTTAAGAGCTCGTGTATCTAATCTGGAGGAACCAGGTTTGATTCTCCGCTCTGCCGCCTGAGCTGTGGAGGCTTATCTGGGGAATTCAGATTAGCCTGTGCACTCCCACACATGCCAGCTGGGTGACCTTGGGCTAGTCACAGCTTCTCCGAGCTCTCTCAGCCCCATCAACCTCACAGGGTGTTTGTTGTGAGGGGGGAAGGGCAAGGAGATTGTAAGCCCCTTTGAGTCTCCTGCAGGAGAGAAAGGGGGGATATAAATCCAACCTCCTCCTCCTCCTCCTCCTCCTCCTCCTCCTCCTCCTCCTCCTCCTCTTCTTCTTCTTCTTCTTCTTCTTCTTCTTCTTCTTCTTCTTCTTCTTCTTCTTCTTCTTCTTCTTCTTCTTCTTCTTCTTCTTCTTCTTAAGTCCGACTGAAGAAAACTCATGCTAGAATATAATCACACTGACCCTGTATATAATTTTGCTGCAGGAAAATAGCATGGCTTTCTCGGCTGGAATTATTACCAGCAAATCAGGCAGCCAGTCTGGAATGGTCAACATTTAAGAGGGAATGCTAACTTTTACAAAATTTCAAATGTTCACTGCAGGATCTTTTAAAATTGTGGGTGTGTGTATTTGCCCATACGTTGTCCATCCCTCTCCTTCCTACACAGATGAACATTTTCAAGTGAACATTTCAAAAACATTTGTAAAAGTGTCCTGGGGATTGTGCGGGGTGTACACTGGTGATATCATAGCTGTGTCCTCACACTCCACTTTTCTTCAATGTGCTGAAAACTTTGAGCCCCCCCCTCCAGAGAGTTTCTTCCACAACAATGAAATATATGCAGGTTTCCAGGGCAATGAAGACACTTTTTGACTATGTTTGCCATACAAAAATGCTACTTCTGCCTTTACCTTGAGGGCCGAAATGCCCCCCAGGGCTGACCAGTAACCTCCTTGTAAAAAAAGAAAAGAACTATCCCTCTGATCTAAATCAAACCATTTAGTTAGCTTTGATTCCTTAATAACTTCCATGAAGAGAGTTGAATTCCCATGGGAGAGAGGACAGCAACTTTTTTAGTTCAGATTTGCAGAGATATCCAAGTTTAACTGAGGACGTGCTACCAGTTTGAAAACGCTGTTTTCCTTGACATGCTGCCAGAGTTTCGTGAGGGTACTTTTCACTGGAAACAAGTTTTTTTCTCCTTAAAATTTACATTCATTATTTAGTGCTCATAACAGCTGTGGGACTCTCACTTGCTTTCCTCTTAACATTCCTGTGGGAACGATGGGTTGATAGCCTTCCTCTTTGAGAATAACAGTGTGAATATTCCACTGCTCTGCACCCAATGACTCAGGCAGAGGCTGAAAAGCTAAAAGGCAGGCAGACCAATCCAGAGTCCTGGGGTGGCTGGAAACAGCACCGTTATGGTGGCACCCCACTGCACCCAGAAGGCACAGGATGGTAAAATACAAAAAAAGCTGCTGCTCTCTGCTGCTGAAAAGCCCTCCACTGGTCTCAATGGGCTTGGGCCACCCAAAAGGGTGGTATAAGTCAATGGGAGGCAAAGCCAAGATGGAAGCTGACTATGATCAGCTCCACCCCCAGCCACACCTCCAGAATGCCCCTGCTACACTGGCAGAGCTAGCAGGGGTGAAGGAGCACTGATGGGGCATATCTCCGCCATTGTGAAAGGCCTTGGAGGTTGCCCTGTGGCAGGTTTGCCCCTCTGCCAGGGTAAGTGAAAGGCCTTGGTTAGAAGCAGGTGGATTCTAATCTGGAGAACCAGGCTTGATTCCCCACTCCTCCACCTGAGTGACAGAGGCTTATCTGGTGAACCAGATGTGTTTCCTCACTCAAATGGTGGCCTTGGGCTAGTCACAGTTCTTTGGAACTCTTTCAGCCCCACCTACCCCACAAGGTGCCTGTTGTGGGGAGAGGAAGGGAAAGGAATTTGTAAGCCACCTTGAGTCTTCTTACAGGAGAGAAAGGTGGGATATAAATCCAAACTCCTCCTCCTCCTCCTCCTCCTCCTCCTCCTCCTCCTCTTCTTCTTCTTCTTCTTCTTCTTCTTCTTCTTCTTCTTCTTCTTCTTCTTCTTCTTCTTCTTCTTCTTCTTCTTCTTCTTCTTCTTCTTCTTCTTCTTCTTCTTCTTCTTCTTCTTCTTCTTCTTCTTCTTCTTCTTCTTCTTCTTCTTCTTCTTCAGTGCCCTGGAGAGGGCATATCCACTGGCATAGGGTCCCATTGCCTCCAAAACTCCCTTCACACCTTCCCCAGATTGGTCTGAAAGAGACTAAGAAACAGTTTTTTTAAGCATCTTGTGGAAGGGAATGCAGTTCAAGGAATTAAGAATGGAGAGACCTATGGTGGCAGAAGGGAAGCCCATTTTAATAAATGTAAATAAGTGCTAGGTAGGATTCTACGGCTAGACTTGCTGTAACAAAAAGGAGTTCAAAAGATTAGGACTTCATAAAAAAGGAGTTACCAAAGGCGCAATCATAAACAGACTAAATGGAAGAAGACAAAGAGGCTACATCAAGATGAAGAAATGAGCTAAAAATATAATAAGATGTGGAAGGAGGGGCAGATTACTAGGATTACAAACCAATTTACGAGCTCTGCTGACCAAGCAAGCCTGAATGATGGTTAAAATGGTCAGCCGATCTCTCCCAGTAGATATCTGCTTTTCACAAAAGGTTTCTGAAAAACAGCAGCAGATATTAAAAAGAAATTAAAAAATTGATGAACGCTGCATTTAGATTTTTCAAACAAGAAACCTGTCAGAGAAGATCTAGACACCTTTCATATGCTGTATGAAACCCTTGTGCCAATATCACTTTACTGGGAACCAGGCCAACGACAGATAACAATAGGTTGAGAACAATCGTGTAAAAGCGGGGTGGCTGAAACACATTTTGCTTCTCTCAAAATTCCTCGAATGTTTCCGAAACACATTTGTGGTGACTCTGTTTTAAAAAGCAACTTTAGAAGCAGGTTTTCACATTTCAAAAGCACGGGAGAAGAATTGCCTCCCAAGGCCTTGGCACTGATATAAACCATCAAAGCTCAGCTCCTATCAGTCGGCTTTGGAACTTGCCAGACCCACTTAAATAATAAATAAAGAAATAACACTTGGCGGCTGCGTGCCTCCCGGTAAGTGGACAGGATCATTGGAAAGATGCTAAGTTTGACCCGACATGCTTTGCTGTCTCTCAGGCCTTGTGGGGGAAAGCTGCAGGAGGAAATAACCTTGTGTGGCCTTGCACATATTTCCTGCAATTGAGACCTCCACGGTGCACTGTCTGGAATGCAGATGCTTGTCAGTCATGGGGTCATAAATGGGATTAAGAGTTGCTTTCGGGAAAGCTCCACTGCTAGCCTTAGATGGTCATTCTGGGGGTAAAAAAAAGAGAGTCAGATTTGGCTGCTGTGCCATTTACCCAGGAACTTCAAACCTACCTGGCTCAAAGCTTTCTGTGTTATGAAGGGTGTATTATGACAATATTGGTATTTTTATTTGGAAGAAGGAAGAGGAGGAGGAGAGTAGTAGTAGTAGTAGTAGTAGTTTGGATTTATATCCCTCCTTTCTCTCCTGTAAGGAGACTCAAAGGGGCTTACAATCTCCTCTCCTTTCCTCCCCCCACAACAAACACCCTATTAGGTGGGTGGGGCTGAGGGCATTCTAGATAGGCTAGGCTGTGGTACCATCTTGGTAGTTAGAAAGAGAAGCAGAAACAGAAGAGGTTAGTTGGCAAGATAGAACTTCCAAGAGTAGCAATCCGGGTAACAAAGAAATAGCAGCAGAACACACAGTAGGAAGGACACAGGAACTGTATCCACTCTGGATTTCGTGAAGGACCAAAATGCTGACATTTTGGATTTTTCTTTTCCCCTGCACCCAGAGGTGGGATCCAACCAGTTCTCACTACTTCTCTAGAAGTGGTTACTAATTTTTTCTGAGTGCCTAGAAGGCGTTACTAAAGCAACCTCCCTGCCCAATAGGGACTGAAGGTGCGTGTGTGTGGCGACGCCACTGTTTGAGTCCCACCACCATCAGAACCTGTTATTAAAATTTTTTGATCCCACCACTGCCTGCATCCCTGCTGCAGTGCTGCCTGCCCTCACCACAAGCCAGCCACGCCCCTGCCCGGAGAGTCGCCCGCCTGCTTCATTGGCGCTACACCACTGTCTGGTACTGTTTCAGGATTTCGGGATTTTTTTCCTCAAGACTCCAGAATTATTTGGATTCTTTCATTCCCAGTAAGGACCTTTGTGGAGGTCTATTTTTCAACTAAACAACATCAAAAGTGCAGATAACTTAGTGATGTCTGTCCACTAAAGACCCTCTAAATTTCAACAAATTGGACCAAGGGATGCAATTCTATGGGCCCGTGAGATGTTTCCCCAGCTATCCTACTGTCTGCATTGTGTATGCTACTCTTGCAAGGATGACTGTCCAGGACTGTCCACAAAAACGGATTCCACAAAAAGTGGAATGTTCTAAAAGAGTTCTTGTGATTTGGTTACTGTCAGAACACTTGACCGTTCTCTGTTTGTATGCCCCAAATATGATAAGATACTGATGAAATATATGAACTCCATTTTTTTGCAGTGTTCCCAATGGCAAGAATGTTATAAAAGTCCATATCTCCTGAATCGTTCTGGTGTGCTTTTTTGTGAGAATGTTGCAAATTTCATTCTTGAGATCAGTCATTTCTAATCGAGTTTTTCTCATTTGTAATTTTTCTTTATTACGCACATCTGTTTTGTAATTTTTTTGCTTTTGTGTGCCAATAAACGCCGTTGTTGTTGTTGCATCTGATGTGAGCAACCTCCTCTTTGATCCCGGCAAATGGCACATCCCTCACTTAATAGCCAAAGGAAGACTCAGAAGATGCATTGCTGAAGGCTTTCACAGCCAACATCAACAGGCTGTTGTGAGTTTTCTGGACTGTTTGGCTGTGGTCTGGAAGTTTTAGCTCCTAACATTTTGTAGAGGAAGATGCCAGCCATAAATGTGGGCAAAACAATAGGAGCTAAAACTACTAGACTGCAGCCAAACAGCTGGAAATACCACAATAGCCACTCTCAGAAGATGCCTAATAGTATCCTCTTCATATATTATTAGAGCTTGCTTTAAAAGCTGCTCATTTTTTGTACCCTCCTCCTGCCTTAAAACTTTCTACAGCTTTTCCAAGAAAAAATTGGCAATTGGAGAGGAGAAGACTGGCATGACCGTTGGCAGGCAGACAAGGCAAATCTCATTGGGACTCCAGAAGAGGTTGGGCCCAATTATTAATTTGGTTCATATTTTCAGACTAGGGGAGCTCATATTTTGAGCTCCTCCAGTTCCAATTATTATTGCATCCTACTTCCCAGAAATGAGTTCTGGCTCTGGAAAACAAACCTCATCGAAATCCCCCCCCCCCCAGTTTAAAACACAGTTCATTCCTTTGGTTATGCTTACAGCCGATGCTTTTTCTTCACATTTTACCCGATGTGGAAAACTAAAGCTGAGAGAAATTTGCCCAAAGATGGACAAGGAGTCCATGGCACGGAATTTAATTTAAATTTAATTTAATAGACTCAGTGGGCCAACCCTCCCTTTTCAGGCTCGGGGAAAGCAAAGGTAGACAGCTTTCTGTCTGCAGCGTGTTTTTCAGAGCAATTGTTAATTTTATTCTTCTTTTCCCTCATTGCTGCGTTATTTATTCAAAGCGTTGGAAATGGATTGCCCCTCTCTACAGGCGGAAATAAACTTCGCATTCACAATGGGCCCGGCCTTCTTGAAACTACAGATGACAGAGCTTGAAAGACGAAGGGGCGTGGGAAGATTTGGGAGTGCTGAGTATCCGCACCTGTGCCAGTTCTGGCTAGGACAGCTCTATCGAAGGACAATTGTCCAGGATAGCCCAAGCTAGCCTGATCTCATCAGATCTCAAAAGCTAAGTAGGGTGATGTAACACAAACCAAACGGGGGGGGAGAAAGGAAGGAAAGGATCCCCCTTTCACAAGTTTCCAGGCAGTTATTCCCTCAGGAATTATCCCTTATTGACTTTAAGGACCTCCCTCAACATGAGCACTAGAGCCCAATTCGGCTCACATTTCCACAACAAAAGGTTTTTATTTAAAATAAACAGTAAAGCTAAACTTCCCTTGGCAGGGTTGAGGAACAAATAAACATATACAAAAAAAGAAGTATGTATTATCATTCAGTCAGTTTGTTAAAGCTCTCAAATGGTCCTATGACCGACAGTGAGGTGTTTGGGTCCCTGCATAGAATCCCCGTGCATTCCTAGGGTCACCCTAATTTTATATTTTCAGTTGCCCTGACAGGTTTTCGGACTCAGACCCCTTTTCTGGAGCCTCCCTCCCTCCAACTCTCCCCAGAGAAAAAGAACACCGACAGCACTTCAGCTGCTCCCTTTCCTTCTCCCAGGCAATTTCCCCCAGCCGATCAGGACTGGGCAGACTTGACTATTTCAGTACAGTTTCTCACTGGAAACCACTTCCCAAATATGGGCATTTGTCACAGGTGACCCTGACTAGTATTTGAATGGGAGACCACCTATACCAGTGATGGTGAACCTTTGGCACTCCAGATGTTATGGACTACAATTCCCATCAGCCCCTACAATTGGCCATGGCAGGGGCTGATGGGAATTAGCTTCAATCCCTGTGATGAGTGGGGATTCTAGGACTCTTCCCAATCTCCAGAGGAGCATACCTGTTGTATTAGATGTTGTGGAACACAGGCAGGATAATGCTACTGCAGTTGTCTTGCTCGTGGGCTTCCCAGAAGCACCTGCTTGACCACTGCCTGAACAGGCTGATGAACCTAACAGGACTTGGTCTGATGCAACGTCATGCAGTGATGGGATTCAAATAATTTAACAACTGTTTCTGATGGTGCGATTCCAATAAGGTAACAGCTGGTTGTTTACAAGCACCGTTTTAATAACCAGTTCTGCCAAAGTGGTGCAGACCTGCTGAGTCCCACCACTGGCCACATGGCTTTTCTTATGTTTTTATGTTTTTAATAGCAGAGTTGTGATGTGGACTGGAGGCAGGCAGTGGCGCTTTCTGCACAAATCCCCTAAAACGTTTCTGAAATGTTTTCAGTCCCTCCCTTTCCAACGATGCATGTTTGCGCTCACCCCTCTAAATGATTCCTGGCCACCAGTACGTCATCCCCTCCCCCCATTTTTTAGTTTACGTGGAATCGAAACTTCCATGCTTCACGGCCTCATGCATGCTGCACAGAGGCGTTCCTCCCACTGGGCAAAGTGGGCAGTTGCTCCCAAGCAGCCACAATAGCAGAGCGCTTAGGTTTGTTTGTAGGATTTTCATATTTTCCGTGTTTTCCTTTTTTTTTAGCCTGCAGAGGGCGGAGTTTTTAGGCTAGCAGCACCAAACTTTCCAGGGGATAGTTTGGGAGACTCTCCTCGATAGCTACCACTCCAGGTTTGGTGAGGTTTGGTTCAGGAGTCTAAAGTTATGGACTCCTGAGGAGAATGCCCATCCCCCATTGTTTCCAATAGGGAGCTAATAGGAGATGAGGCCACACCTTTGAGGGTCAATAACACAGGCCCCCTGAACCAAACTTCACCAAACCTTGGGGAGGTGTCATCCAGGAGAATCTTTACTGATAACACCTTAGGTTTTGTGAAGTTTAGTCCCAGGGGGGTCCAAAGCTATGGACTCACAAAGGGGTGCCCCATCATCCATTGTTTCCAATGGGAGCTAACAGAAGATGGTGGGGCTACACCTTTGAGGGTCCATGGCTTTGGACCCCTGAACTCAAACTTCAATAAACTTACCTAATTGGTATCGATAGAGAGTCTCCTAAAGATACCCTGAAAGTTTGGTAGTGCTAAATTAACTAATTGCAATTCCTGCCAGCAGGCCACCTTCCAAATTTCCCCAGATTTTCCTTTTTTTAAATCCCCGCCTTTGACATGGATTTAAAGTGGAGAGATCTGAGGTCCCCAGTTTAAACATTGCAAGTGATGCTGTTTCAGGGTGGAGGAGAATCAACCCCAAAATAGCATCACTTCCAATGTTGTTTAAACTAGAACCCCAGATACTCTCCCTTTGGTGAATTCAGATTTGAGAATCTGGATGCATAGCTAATTTAAACACCTCATTGAAAATGATGTTGTTTGGGGGGTGGATTCCAGCATCACTTGTTTAAACTAGGGAGCCCAGATTCTCCTTTGAAACATTGAAAGTTATGCTGTTTCCCCCAATTGGGGGTACTGGATGCAACACCATAAAATGTTTTCTTAGCAGTAATAAAAAACATTTTGAAAAGCATTTGAAAATGTTTTCTAAAAATTATTTCTTAAGCTGTGGTACATGGCTTATTGCTGTGCTCAGATTTGTGAGTTGGGGCATGTTCTATAATGTGATGGTGACTTTGAAACAACCTGGTGTAAAAAATCATTGCTTGGTCACAGTGGGGGAGGGTGGCTGCCCATGGGGGGCACCAAACTCCAGTTTGCCTAGATCAGGGGTAGGGAACCTGCGGCTCTCCAGATGTTCAGGAACTACAATTCCCATCAGCCCCTACCAGCATGGCCAATTGGCCATGCTGAAAGAGGCTGATGGGAATTGTAGTTCCTGTTTATCTGAAAGCCATGAGGTTCCCACAACCTAGGAAATGGCCACACTCACTGGGTAGCTACAGAGTCTTGGCGCCAAGATTACGTTAGACACTTGGCGTCTGGGGAGGGAGCATCAAACTCGGTTTTTTTGCCCAGGGCTCCAGTTTGCCTAGTTACGCCACTGATGCTGCATGCTATACTTGGACTTCCACAATGAAGCTCTATGCAGGACCGAGGCATTGGCACAACTGGGGCCAAGACACAAAGGTCAGTTTTATTCCCAGGGACATCCCCTACCATACCCCCACCATGCTGACACAGCGGGGGATAGTGCGGGAGCATCAATGTGAGGCTCAGAATTGTGGCCAGCTGTTGCAGGGAATCGCAGTAGCTGGGTGTCAGTGGATTTGCCCCCCCCCTGGGGTAAGTGCCCTGGGGAGGGCACGTCTAGGATGTACGCCTGCAGAAGGGGATCCTTCCAGAAGGGGATCCCCCTCGCCTTGGTTGGGCTGTCAGCCCTGACAGCAAAGTAACCATGTCCAGCATTAAGTGAATGTTCAGCATTAAGAACATAAGAACATAAGAACTTGCCTGCTGGATCAGACCAGAGTCCATCTAGTCTAACACTCTGCTACTCGCAGTGGCCCATCAGGTGCCTTTAGGAGCTCACGTGCAGGAGGTGAAAGCAATGGCCTTCTGCTGCTGCTGTGCTATCCCTGAGCACCTGGTCTGCTAAGGCATTTTGCAATCTGAGATCAAGGAGGGATCAAGATTGGTAGCCATAGATCGACTTCTCCCTCCATAAATCTGTCCAAGCCCTTTTTTTAAAGCTATCCAGGTTAGCTGACCATCACCTCACCTCCTGCGGCAGCATTATTCCTTAAACACCAATCACACGTTGCGTGAAGAAGTGGTTCCTTTTTTATTGAGTCCTTAATTCTTCCCCCAGGCATTTTCAAATGGAATGCCCTCTGGTTCTAGTATTGTGAGAAAGAGAGAAAAAAATTCTCTCTGTCAACATTTTCTACCCCATGCATAATGTTATATGTGTGTGTGACAAAAATGACAATCTGATGTAGAACGACACCAATCTAAATGTATCGGTGGGCTCCAACTAGAGTAAATGTTTATACAACTGCCCTGTAAAAGGCTTAGTATTAGTGGTAGATTAAGAAAGGAACAGGCTCCAAAGCATCAGTGCATCAGCGTTTAGGCACAGTGTTAAGAGCAGAAAATTTCTCACCTGAAACCAAGGTTATGGATGCTCAAGCGACTCATCAACCCTATATAGGAACATACCTGAAGTCCACTGACAGATTTAAAGCTCCTCCTGCTCATTTCCTCTCCCCTGAGCTGCTCCCTCTGAATCGGGGTGGTTAATTAAGAATTACCTGAGAAAGTTCAAGGCCGCAAGCCTGCAGCCCTGCTTATACTTAACAACAGTCCTGCTTTTCAGGAATGCTCCAGCTGTGCTTGGAGGGTCAAAACATGTTTCCATTCTTGTATTTCATTTTATATGCCCACCAAGGGAGGATGAAGCACGGCTTGTTTTCTTGCTTGGTTTATAAGAGACAGATGTCTCAAAGTTGGCATTTCTTAAACATTTCAGAAATGGCACTTTTGAAAAAACAGGGGGGCAAATGCTCCTGAAGAGACAAAATCACTTTTGTCCCAGGATGAACTTTTGGAAGTTTAGCACATATTTCCACCGCCAGCTGTACAGCAGGTAGGAATTCAACAGATGCTGGTCCCCATTATATTGCTGAGGTGTTAATGGGCCTTTCCCCACTCCCTTCCATCCCAGGCCAAGACTAGGCGTCTCCCACAACCCCAGCTTCTGTGCTTGAGGGGTCGTCCAAAAAAGCGCCGTTTAGAAGCCTGGGATGCCGCCGCACTGAGGCAGGGGGCGCGACTGTGGGGCAAAGGCCTGACTGCTTTGTGGCCGCCCCTGCAGTGGGGAGGGAGGAGGAACCCCGCATACTCTCCTCAAGTAGCGCGGGGCTTACGGTAAGTGGGGAAAGGCCCAATGACATAATGTTGGGAGGGAAGCAGGCGGTATAAAAATAAATGCAAAATTGTTGTTGTAATTGCTGCATAAGTTATAATGGGTTTAGTGTTTTATAAGTTATTGATTGGTTGCTGTTAGGTGACAGTCATTATTATGAAACACGCCTCAGGGCCTTGGGGATGAGGTAAGGCTATACATTCAATAGCTCATCGATAAATAAATAAATAAAATGACTGAAGCTTGAAAAAGCAATAGCTTCATAAAATATTTTTCAGTTAAAATGTCTTTCTTTTCTTTTTTTCAGTTCTCTTGCTTCGAGTTCTCCTGTTCATGAAAATATTTGCATTTGCTGAATGCAACAGCAATGGAATTTCTGGGGAAACGTGTAGGGACAGGTTTTGAGTTGGGGCCTCTCATCTCCACAGACTCCACATCTGCATTTTTATTCCTACTTGACTCCAGGAAAAGATACCAGCGGACATATCCCTTGAGGATGGCAACTATACAATAAAGGAGGGATTCAGGTATTTAAGTCCTTGGTAGTCATTTCTAAGAAAAGATCACTTCAGTATATGAATGTTTAAGGCCCTTGCTCTGTTGCAGCAGGGAAGTCTGTTCCGCTTTGGCAAACCCTGTCATACGAGGACCAGAATAAATCTGGGATAGAAACGTTTAACCGCACACACACATCCCTGAAAAAAAAAAAACTTCATCCTGTTGCAACTCTTTAAACTCTGCTAAAAATTCTTGAGATGTTTCTCCGAAGTGGTAACCTCCCAAATTCACCTCAGATGATGAATGTACTGTGGGAGATTAATGTATCAAAATCAAAACTAGGCTGTATTATTATAATAGGTAATCTGAACTGGAAAATTAGTGATGGTAATATTTGGAAATGGTTGGCGCTGACTGTTCTCTCTGTCTTAAGAGTTCAAGGAGGTCAGAAGGATCTAGGAGACAGGGTTTCAGGCAGTGCTGGGATTCAAATAATTTAACAATCGGTTCTGGTGGTGGGATTCAAATAATTTAACAACTGGTTGTTTACAAGCACCATTTTAACAACCGGTTCTGCTGAAGTGCTGCGAACCTGCTGAATCCCACTACTGGTTTCAGGTGATAACTTACATGGTTGTTTTCCAATCAGCAGAATTACATACAGATTTGTCACTGATTAGGTTTATCTCTCCAAAATGTCATTGAAACCAATGACATTGCTGGCTCATTGACTTGTTGAGAAGTTTTTGTTTATTCTATGTAAAAGCAATGGTTCCTGTTTCCATTCTGTTCAGTTTCAAGCTATGTTTTAGCATACATGTAAGCAGCTTTGCAAACTAAGGGAGGAGGATTCAAATACCCCAATGTGTTCTCCTTTCCACACATGTTGGGATATTTGAATTTCATGGAAGAACTAAATGCTGGTATTTGGGGGTTATTAAGATCCCTGATAGTGTTTCGGGATTCAGATGTCGTTTTTCAGGATTCTGGAATTATTTGGGTTTCATTATTTTCAACGGTGGCCTTTTCTCGAGGTGGATGGGGTGGCTATTTTTCAACCAGATGACACCAAAACTACAGGAGATTTAGTGCTACCTGTCCACTAAAGACTCCCCAAGTTTCAAGCAAATTGGGCCATGAGATGTTCCCCCAGCTATTCCAGTTGTCTCCAAGAAGCCAATAGCCAAACACACAAGAACACACAAGAACAAAAACACTGGCCCAAAGCCTCCAAATGCAAACAGAACCAACAATCCCAGCAAAATCAACTAGAGAATCACATCAAAGCCATGTGCTAATGGGGCAAGCTCTTCACAAGCAACATAAAACCTGGGAACCACAGTAGAACAACTTAAGAAACAGGCACTGTTGCAAGCCCAGCAAACCACTACTAAACCAGAGAATCCCAGCAGCACCAAAGCTAATGTGGCATGCCCACAGAATTAGCAGCTTTTAATCACTGGCAGTCCTGTTCCTTCCCACCTCTGTAAACAAGAAACACAACACCAATACAGCACGTATGACCTTCATTTTAGGTGTTTTACTGGGATTGCTCATACTTAAATTGAGAGATACTAATGTATTTTCCTAATGTCTCTTGTTCCAGAGACATTTGTGGGATTTTGTTCTTTATGAGGGTGGCAAGAACAACATTTTTGGCACTGCACTTATTTATGTTCTGTTCCCTCTAACATCTGATCCCATTGCTTGGGAGAATGCCCCCCACCCTCAGTCGCCTGGAAAACATGTAAAATTGAAGCAAAACAGGTCCAAGAGCCTTACAATGTATGCTCTGAATATTGTCAGACATTCCCAAACAATTCTGGGATTTTTCAGGTGACAGGATTCGTGTTGAATCCCAAATCTCACCCGAATATTCAAAAAAATGCCAATAAGGTATTTTTCAGATATATATTTGAACTGTAAATACCTGAATGCACATCCTGGGCTGCCACTGACTGGACAAAATAAATGGCCTGCAAGACCACATCTCCCCATATTGCCAGTAGCAATTGTCTGGTGATCCCTGGCCCCAAGGACATACATTTGGCTTCCATTAGAGTCAGGGCCTTTACCATGCAAGGGAAGGGGAGTGAGGAAGGGGAGGGAGGGGGCCCGGCATCTGGACATGGCCCACCCACCCTAGCGGAGGGAGGGGAGGGAGAGGGAGGGGTGGCATGCAAGGGAGGAGGGAGGGCCCGGCATCTCTGGACATGGCCCACCCACACCCTAAGCCGGAGGAGGGAGGAGAGGAGGGTGGCATGCAAGGGAAGGGGAATGAGGAAGGGTAGGGAGAGGGGTGGCATGTAAGGGAGGGGAGGGAGGGGCCCCAGCATCTGGACATATTTTACCTAAGCGGGGAGGGAGTGGGAGGGGTGGCATGCAAGGGAAGGGGAGGGAGAAAGGGGAGGGAGAGGGGTGGCATGTCACTCCTCCCTCACCTTCCACTAGGGTGGGTGGGCCAGGGCCAGATGCCGGGGCCCCTCCTCTTCCCTCCCTTGCATGCCACCCCTCCCTCCCCTCCCTTGCATGCCACCCCTCCATCCCCCTCCTCTGCTCAGGTGGGTGGGCCATGTCCAGATGCTGGGCCCCTCCCGCCCCTTCCTTGCATGCCACCCTTCACTCCACATAAGAATATAAGAACAAGCCTGCTGGATCAGACCAGAGTCCATCTAGTCCAGCACTCTGCTACTCGCAGTGGCCCACCAGGTGCCTTTGGGAGCTCACATGCAGGAGGTGAAAGCAATGGCCTTCTGCAGCTGTTGCTCCTGAGCACCTGGACTATTAAAGCATTTGCAATCTCAGATTAAAGAGGATCAAGATTGGTAGCCATAAATCGACTTCTCCTCCATAAATCTGTCCAAGCCCTTTTTAAAGCTATCCAGGTTGGTGGCCATCACCACCTCCTGTGGCAGCATATTCCAAACACCAATCACACGTTGCGTGAAGAAGTGTTTCCTTTTATTAGTCCTAATTCTTTCCCCCAGCTTTTTCAATGAATGCCCCCTGGTTCTAGTATTGTGAGAAAGAGAGAAAAATGTCTCTCTGTCAGCTTTTCTACTACTTCATGCATAATTTTATAGACTTCAATCATATCCCCCCCCTCAGATGTCTCCTCCAAACTAAAGAGTCCCAAACGCTGCAGCCTCTCCTCATAAGGAAGGTGCTCCAACTCCTTCAATCATCCTCGTTGCCCTTCTCTGCACTTTTTCTATCTCTTCGATATCCTTTTTGAGATGTGGCGACCAGAACTGAACACAGTACTCCAAGTGCGATCGCACCACTGCTTTATATAAGGGCATGACAATCTTTGCAGTTTTGTTATAAATTCCTTTCCTAATTATACCCAGCATAGAGTTTGCCTTTTTCACAACTTGGTGGAATGTGCTGCCAGTAGATACCAGGGCTCTGCAGGATACCAAACAATTCCGCAGGGCATGTAAGACCAAGTCATTCCACAGAGCGTACAGCTGAAGTCGGTATGGACCTGTGTGAAAGATGTTAGTCCCGAAACTTACACCCTTCCTTTTTCGCCCAAATTAGATTTATAAGGCTGGGGGAAACTGGGATTTCCTATGGGCAAGTGTTTCTGACTAAATCTCCAACAGGGAAATTCCACGACATGTTTTAACTATTAATCACTGAAACCGTCATTGTATGACTGTTTGAGCTATGTATGCTAGCTGCCCTGAGCTCAGCTTAAGTCGGGGAGGGCAGGGTATTAAATCAAACCAAATAAAAATAAAACACAAAATACATTTAAAAACAGCAGTGTCTAGAGAAGGCTCCCAGAGACAAACTGTTCTGAGGTATACCACCACAAAGCTTTAAGAATTAAGCTCTGCTCTGGATTGCCAACCCATTGGTGAGTCACAGGCTGAGCAAGGCGTAGCTGTACAGAGCAGGTTCATCATGGCCCGAAATACTTCTGCTGTCCTCATAAATCTGCACTACTTGGGAACTCTCCACAAGCCAAGTGCCACTGGGACAAATGGGATTCATGATGTACCTGGTACAGTTCACGGTTGCTGGGCTGGAATGGTGCTCGGCAATTTCCCAGTTATGTAAGCCTAGCTACCCAGGGCACAGATGGCACATCTCAAGAAAATTCAGCCCCAACCAAAAGGCTGTAAATGCACTGCATGTGACATGGAAGGAAAGGACATTTACCAGAAATAAAGGACGCTTTGCCTTTTTGTAGTATTGTTCCACAGAATGTCAACACTGTCCCTTGTTCTGGGCATGGTAATAATGTTTCACATGAACATCAAAGCAGTGGTATGAAAAAAGCTGAGGCAATTAGAAAGAAGTTTATGGTTATGGCTATGTCTAAAATGCAAAAAGAAGACCAAAAGAATAGACAGAAGGATGCCAGATGCCAGATTGCAAGGGCTCACTTTGTCCACACATCAATTTTCCTCACTCCACTCTTGCCAACTGACTAATATTCTATGATAGTGGGGCTAGAACAGGGGTAGGGAACCTACGGCTCTCCAGATGTTCAGGAACTACAATTCCCATCAGCCCCTACCAGCATGGCCAATTGGCCATACTGACAGAGGCTGATGGGGTGTAATTCCTGGTATCTGGAAGAGTCTGAACCCCTGGGCTAAATTCACCCACTTCGTTTCTCAACAGTCTGGCTGGTTCTCCATAGGTCTTCAAGGCTGCAACTTCAAAGGACGATTTGCATAGGAAGATTCCATTGCAGAAAACCATTAAATGGCATTCAAAATGACAATTCCATCTGCAGCATGGAGCAATGAACATTCATGTACAAACCAGCTGGAAGTCTTTTTTTTTGTTTTTGTTTACAACAAGGGTATCAATACCGTCCTAAGCAAAGTTACACCCTTCTAAATCCATTGAATGGGGCTTAGAATGGGTAGTTCTGCTTGGGATATAAATCTACATTGGATGAGGTTACCATCCAGGGGTCTGCAACCTGCGGCTCTCCAGATGTTCATGGACTACAAATCCCATCAGCCCCTGACAGCATGGCCAATTGTAAATGCATGTACAATCCACACATAGGCTATGGCAGGGGTCTGCAACCTGTGACTCTCCAGATGTTGGTTGCAGACCCCTGGTGTACAGGATCTGGTGTATAACTGGCACTCAAATTTATGCACCTCATGAACATCCTTAATGGTAAGAACCAGCACTTTGACTTGAACCTGGAAACAGAAATGTCACTAACACAGCATTGCAAAGCTGGTTTTATGTAACGTTCTCCAAGTGGTTAGATCCAGCCCAATTATATACCTATGAAATAGTTGTATAACATTTTTATAATATGCATTTATAATGTTTATTGCATATAATAATTGACTTATATGTATTAGCTACTTATTATTGTTATGGATAGCTTTCCTGTAATGATCCTGGCAAGCCTTAAAAAGTGTAAGCTGACGAAGTAGTGACGAAAACAAGAATTTACCGGGGATTTTTGCAGAGACTTTCTGTTTCAGGATCGATCCTTGGATTTGTATGGTGAATCAGGTTTATATGGAGAACTTCATGTGTCCAGTATAGATACTTATTGCTTTAACTGCATGGCCCACAATAAATTCACCTTTTCGTTTAATGCTTGTGTTTTATTTGTGAACTTCTAGCAGTTGGAGTATAGTATTTGTGTGGTATTTCATAATCTACCAAGATCATTCTGGATTATTCAAGCCAGTATTATCCATCTGGACATGACTACACAGAGTTATTAAACTCAATCTGATCTCTACTACTAGTAAGTAACTGCAGATGTAATGGTGGCATGGCTTTGTATAGCTGCATTGAAATTCCACGAATCTATACTATTGTTTAGTTTCTGTTCAAGTGGGGCTTGCACAATAGACCTTTCTGCTCAACGTGACTTCAAATAACTGCACGTAAGCTAACATTAGCCCATCTGGAAAGTGACCTTATAATGTCTCCCCTCTTTTATTTAAAAAGAAAAAAAACCCACTTCATGCAATATTTTATGAACTATGAAAAGCACTGAAATGGGAATAAGATCAGGGCTGAAAACTGTGTTAGGCAAGGCATTTAACTGAGGAAGAAAATTCCTGCAAAACACTCCATCAGTGGAGCTGTGTCCCATTAAAGGTAGCTTAATAAAGCAGAAATTGTGTGAAAGGCTGAGTTTGTTTTTTCACCTTTACACAAATGTTTTTAAAAAGCAGGTTTTTTAAAAAATATCATTACAAAATATTGAATTGCTCGTTCTTTTTACTGTAAGACTTTGAAGAGTCCTGTTTTCTGGTATTCTTTGACTAGAGGTAATGGTGATTGTCGGGAAGCCATGAAAATCATCTCGAGCTCCTTGGAAGAAAGATAGTTTTTTTTTTTTAAAAAAAAAGCAGTATTCATGAACAAGAACAGACCAGGTGCTCACGAGCAGCAGCAGCAGCAGAAGGCCATTGCTTTCACATCCTGCATGTGAGCTCCCAAAGGCATCTGGTGGGCCACTGAGAGTAGCAGAGTGCTGGACTAGATGGACTCTGGTCTGATCCAGCAGGCTCGCTGTTATGTTCTTATTCAAGCTACTAGTTTACAGCTTGGTCTTGCACACACATGGCAGTAGGCCCATGAATAGAGGCATCTTTCTGTGGTATATGGATCCTCCTTGCTTGTCACACTAGGAAAGCACTAGGTTCAAGGTCTCAGTTTCATTCAAAGTTTCCTCCTGTTGTACATTTGTGGCTACTGTGAGGTTAATAGTTGGTTATTTACCCTCTATGTGGCCACCCCTTTAACAGCTTCCATAGCTGATGCTGCAGCGCATCTGCACATGAAGACCTGATGCAAGGACAGTGGTGAGGTAAATCTTTCAAATGTACATCTATATCATGCAATCTTTCCCTAGTTCTAAAGGATCTGGTGTTTCATCAACCCTCAATTAGAGCAATTTCCTTCAGTGCTTAATTTCTGATTCAAGAGAGCTGTCAAATTATGTTCCATCATTCCCAAATGAATGGGTTTAAAGAATTTAAGCAAAGAGGCCCAGCATGATTGGTTCACTAAATCAACAGTCTCTGTCTGGATTAATCACCTCTTCTGACAATCAATTAGAATGATACTGCTCACAGACACGTCACAAAATGCATTACTATGTGACCGCAACATGATCTTGTTCACCCATTCAGAGTTAATTTTTTGGCATCAACCATCCATGCTTTCAGTCACCTGTTGGGTGAATATCAATTATGTTTCAATCGGCAAATTGTTCTTCAGAATAATTATTTATTGAAATAGTCTCCACTTGCATTCATGTTGCTATGCAAGTTTCACCTAAAATGTTAGCATTTGGGGATTATTATAGCTATAAATTTGGGGTCAGACTTGCAAAAATCCACAACAACCCAGTGATATACGCTGAGCTGAATATGTATGACCAATTCAAGGTCACATAGCAAGCTTCCAGATCCTGGCCAATGCTCTAACTACTATAGTGCACTAAGACTACAAAACCTGTAATTCATTGTGACTGTAAATGAAAACCACACAGACATACAGATAACCTTTAATGATGGGATTCAGCAGGTTTGCACCACTTCAGCAGAACCAGTTGCTAAAATGGTGCTCGTCAACAACCAGTTGTTAAATTATTTGAATCCCACCACTGGCATAGTACAAAGTTTTAAAATAAAATCCAAAAATGAAAAGACAAATACAAAGCAAAATTTAGACCACACAGACATAAGAACGGATGTTTTTCCAACTTAAATGTTACAAAATCCATGCTGCCAGGGCTCGAGGCGAAGTCCATGCACACAAAACCTCCATAATATAATCCCTTGGATTGAAATAGACAAGCATCCCTAGAATTTCAGATATGTTGGGCTCGTTTTAAACTGGTAGCTTCCTCAAATTGGACTTACCCTTTCCTATCTTGAGCCATTAAGCTGTGTTGGCGTTGCTTTCACTAGACAGCTTTTAATAGCCGCTTTAAAAAAAACCCCTAAAAATAAAAATCTCCCATGGCCTCCACATCCACAGTAAAGATTAAACTTTACCCAGTTGGAGCACAATCAGCTGCATTCTGTGTTACAAAAGGCGGGAAACTAATTCAGGACCATGAATTGTACAACCAACAGTTTACTGTGAAATGGGCAGAGCGAGGGGGAACTGCGCCCAGGGCACGCATGCACCCTGTGCCCTTTCCTGCCCTCACCCCTCTACGCCCCCTCCATGCCTTTGCCACACCTTCGCAGGGGTGTGCACCCGGTGTGTCGCGCACCTCCACATCCCCTTGATGCTACGCCACTGGTGTGAAAGACTTTGAACAGACTGGCTCTCTACAGGTGCCCACAATGTTCTGAAAGAGTGGAAGATAGGCTTGGTTGCAGACAGTTTCTCATCCCAACATGGCACCTTTCACATATAAGTGAATCAACCCAGCTACTCCTAAACGTCATCTACAGCTGTTGTGATTGGCCCTAGTCCTTTTCTTGATCACATTTGGATCTGACACAAACTACATCTCACCTTGTACTTCTTGCATTTCTTGGCTCTTTTACATCTGCTGTTCATATTGTTATATATACAAATGTCTGCCAGTGAGCACCTACTGCATGAGCTCTAAGCCAGAAAAGCTTATGCAGGGGATAAAAACTCATAGGTCTTTAAAGTGCCTCAAAGCTCCAGCTTATTTTTGGAGCAAAGGCCTATAATAGCATTACTACCCTGGAGAAGTAACAATTTTGGAACTCTGGTGAAATAAAGCCATTGATTAAAGTGGGATTAGGCATGCTTCATTGGGCATTGGATTGAGCCATTTCAGTGGTTTGGATTGGCATTTAAGAACATCAAAGGTGTCCTGTTGGATCTGACCAGAGGTCCATCTAGGCCCCTTCCACACATGCAGAATAATGCACTTTTAATCCACTTTCACAAGTGCTTGCAAGTGGATTTTGCCATTCCGCACAGTAAAATCCAGCTGCAAAGTGGATTGAAAGTGCATTGAAAGTGCATTATTCTGCATGTACGGAAGGGGCCCTAGGGTAGCACCCTAACACAGCCATCAAGCTGTTGCCCTGGAGAGCCAACAACATGGTATGGCAGTGAAGGTCTTCTCTTGCTGTTGACTCTTAGCATTTGAATTCAGAGATTTACGGCTTTATGACGAGATTCTTGCTTTGCACATTATTTATTGTGATTATTGTTTCAATGGATTGAGGTGGCTTGTCTGTTTGGCAGCAGTACTGGGGAGAGCAAGAAAGCAAAGGAAGCAAGCGAGAGGTTTCTCCCTTTCAGAGAGGTGATGTACAGCAGCAAGCACTTTATGGATAGCCTTACAACTTTCGGGCTGATAAGGAAGGATCAGATAAGCTTTGCATTGTGAGAAAAAATATATATTTTTGACAATGGAAAGAGATGTGGGGAGACATACAACAGATCTCTGATTACAGCCTTTTGTAGGAAGCCTGGGGCCAGAGGGAAGAGTCAAAGGTTGCTGTGGGAACCCTACTCCTTAGAGACCGAATCAATGCTAAGAAGCAGGCCTCCAGGATTTCTATTAAAGCGAACTTTCAGGATCAAGATAAAAATAGAAAGTGGAGATACAAATACAGAGGCGGGCTGTCAATCAAGGCACTGATATCCCAGTAACCCCGCTAAGATTTCCGGCTACCTTGTTCGGTTCCCAGCCTCACTTGAGCTTGGGGAGAAGATATGCGAGACTCCAGAGACACTCCAGTAGACTAACATATATTAACATTCACAGCGCAGGGGGAAACCCTATACGTTAGTTAACCACAACCACCTGTGCATGTTCTTTTCTTTTATTCAACTTTCTCAAACTCTGCAGAACAATGACTGTATACAATGAAGACACAATGCACACCGGGGAGCTCTTTTCCTGGTGGTGCTTTGAATGATCAGTGATTAAATGCAAACTTTAGAGGCCCAGACACTCCATAGACAGCACCTATTGTGGACACCTCCATTTGCATGTGGTCTCTGCTCCTTTCCGATGTGACTGGTTTGCAGAAGATCCCTGTTTTCAGACACCTGTTTGCATGCCTTGAGAATGACTCCACTGAGCGGAATGGAAATTGACTGGCATATGGGCATAAGGACGCTGCTAGATGACACTGTGGCTTCAACATCTCTTGAATCAGAATTACAACTGGCAGTAAGCCACTCTAGGAAAAAAGTAATTCTCACTTTCTTGAAGCCAATTTATGGCAACACCATAGGGGTCTCAAGGCAAGAGATGAACTGGAGTAGTTTGCCACTACTTGCCTCTGCCTGCCACTTAGACTTCCCTGGCAGTCTCCCATCCCAGTACTAATAAGGGGCAACCCTTCTTAGGTTCTGAGATCTGATGAGATCTTAGCTAGCTCTGACTCACTTGAAAAACCTCACTTGAAAAACCCGAAGAAGGCAGTCTTCTGGTCCTTACCCCTGGAGAGTCAAATACTGAAGACATATTTGGCCCTCTTAAAAGGGTGGTTTCAGTTCCTCTTCAAAGAGAATGGTAACAGTCCATCCCAAGGTGCTGAGGCCTACTGGAGGGGGGGGGTTATTTGCTTGGAACGGTAACCCGCAGGAAACTGGATTTGCTGTGCCTTCTCCCCTTTGGGAACACTGGACAAGCTCACTACCCAGGAGAATAAAGGCATTCCAGCAATGGAGACCCACCATGCAATTTCTTAGAGAAGATCCATTTCTTCAGTAGGATGTTGTGGGTTTTCCAGGTTGTCTGGCCATGTTCTAGTAGTATTTTCTCCTGACATTTTCTCCTGAGGTTTCTCTGAAGATGCCAGCCACAGATGCAGGTGAAACATCTGGAGAACATACTATTGGAACACGGCCATACAACCCAGAGAACCCACAACATCCTAGTGATTCTGGCTGTGAAAGCCTTCAACAATACATTTCTTCATTACTTGCACTGAGAAACATTGAGAACAGGCACAGATTGTTAAAACAAGCTTTTTTTAATCTGTAAGAGAATAAAAGTATTCATTAGATGCATTTGGATAAATGCCTAAGTAGTGACTCTCTCAATAAAATACAGTTCAGCATAATGACATCTTAATTTACAGAAAATGCACAGCAGCAATCCAGGACAAAAATTTTGCACTTTTAAAAAGTCTTATTGATTTCAATGGGAGACAATTAGATACTCGAAATTCAGCCCCTTTGAAATCCACCAGAGCTAAATGTCTTTAACTTCATCTGACATGTTCCATTTTTTAAAGAAAAACAATTAGGTGAAACAGTTATTATTTGGTTTATAGATTTAGATCTGCCATTGTTCCTTCTTGGGGACGCTATTTGGGTAGCAAGGCAGCATAGAAGTGTTCTAAATAAACAAATGAATTGATACCAACACAACGAGAGGAATGTTTGGGATTAGTCCTAGTTTACAAGCGGGTTGAGGGTGCCTTTTGTATCTGGGACTCTTTTCTGAGCTCTGCTGGAGAAGTGCAATCATCTTAAATTGCAACTGGTACCAGTGAGAATGCTTGTGAGCTGGCGTGGCGGCAGCAGATCTTCTACCTGTTGCCAGTGGCGTGAAGTTTGAATGTCAGTGATTGAAGAGTCAGTGATTTACATTGTTGTTGTTGTTGTTAGTTATGTACTTTCAGCGCTGTTATAATATAAGCCCTTTACATTCTTTCATAAGGAAACAGACAGTTCCCTGCCTCAAGGAGCAAATGGGAAAGTCGACAGCAGAAGGGGAGAGATACAGGGACCACACTGATGAACATGTGTGCCTTAGAACCCAGACAACCTACCTATGCTCTCGATATTACCAGTGTTGCTGGAACAGCCTTCCTGGATATTCCCAGAGAATCCTGGAAAGGAAGGAGACAGGACACTCCTGCAGACGGCACACAGTTGTGACTTTAAATTTTGTTTATTCATTTTATATGTTCTGTTTTGTGCATTCTGTATACACTGGAAGCCACCTTGAGTTCCATAAGGTAGAAAGGCAGCTGATCAATGTCTTAAGTAAACAAACAAACAAATAAATGTGTACCGATAAAATTCATGGGTTTGCAAACTAGCCTCTGTCACATCCATATGTCACAATGTTAGTTTTCAGGGGCTAGAACGCATTAGGCATACATCTAAAACAATGTAATATGTGAAGCAGAGCACAGAGAAGTGGGTTATTGCATTCCTGGTGAACTCATTCCTGTGCTCATTTTGGGTCTGCCTGCTAGAAGTGGGATCCATTCATTTCAGTGATGGGCATTTCTTTACCAGTGACTTGAAGTGGTTTTCCTCACCCCAAGGAGTGTTGGGAAATGTACTTATGCGGCAGGGTTAGTCAGTGGAAGAACGACAAGGGGGCAGGGGGTGCCCCCGGCTCCTCCCCCTTTTCCTTGTGCGCCCGCCTGCGGTGCCCCCCTGCCCCCCTTCCTACATTTTCCTTAGTTCCTTTTCTTTTTCTAGTACTTTTTCAGGCTGAAAAAGGCGGCCTCTTCACAGTTCAGGCTAAAAACTGCCTGAGGAACTACAGTTCCCAGGAGACCTTGGGGCAGGGGGAGGATGGGGGGCGGAAAAAACACACTGCGCACCGGGCACAGTTTGGCCCAGCTACGCCTCTGGGGTTAGTGATGTCTAGCAGACAATTTTTAAGCTCTCTCACCATATGTTGACTTGCAAGATTTTTGGAGAAAGCTGTGATGTGGCTTAAAATTTTACTAGTTGGCTGGGAATATTTCCTGCATACGAAGTACACCGGAGTAAAGAGAATGCAAGGTGGAGAAATGGAGTTCCTGTAAATCTGCCTAATGCTCTCCTCCAGTGTTTGTGCTCACTCTGACCTCCCCGCTGCTTTTTCCCTTGCAGCAGTTTCAAGATCTCATCGTCACAAAGGCATATCAGGGAAAAAGTCCTAACTGTCAGGGCTGTTCGGCAGTGGAGTGCACTACCTTGGAAAGTGGTGGAGTCTCCTTCTTCGGAGGTTTTTAAAAAGAGGCTGGATGGCCATCTGTCAGGGGGTGCTTTGATTGTGTGTTTCTGCATTGCAGGGGGTTGGACTTGATGGCCCTTGGGGGTCTCTTCCAACTCTAGGATTCTATACGCTTCAGAAATATTATTCCTTGAAAAGACACATCCAGATTACAAATGTATATCTGGTTAACTGTCAAGACCCCCCCCCTCAAATAATCCTAACATTTTAAATTTGTTGCAGGGGCTAACAAAAGATTGCTAGCAGCTTTCCTTCCCACCTGAGCTAGGGCTCTCCAGGGAGAAGGTTATTAAACAGTTTACATGTGTGGTACAGGTAAGCCCTTAAGGCAATGGTTCTCAAACTGTGGGTCATGACCCCCCAAGTGGCTCAAAACCTCTCGTATCTCCTGAGCCAGAAGTGAGAAAAAGAGAGGGCAAGGCGACCACATTTTTTCCTACTGCCCTCGAGGTCTTCACTCACCCCCCAAAGGCTAGGTTCGCTCCCAGCCACTGGTGCGGCAGCAGTGACAGGTGTGGCCTACACTACCTGCCTCCCAAGCCTGCGTGACCTGCCACCCATGGCACTGTAGCAGCAGATCCCAAAAGCAGAGCAATTTTAGAAGTGGGTCCCTTTTTTGGAAAGCTTGAGAACCACTGCCGGAAGGGATCATACGTCTGTGTGCTGGGAGCTAGACGAGGTGAAGCTGCCACGCTGACTTCGGCTGAACTGGCAGAAACTCGCCGCCCGGTTTCTCCGCCCTCTCGTCTCATTCCTGCTCTTGGGCTTATCCCGCATGATGAAGTTTTCTATCAGTCGGAGTTTCTCGTGCTCTTCCTTCAGGAAGAAATCCACCAGCACGCTCTTCTCCTTCTTGATCTGTTCACTGATATCTTTGGGGATGTCCGGGATCATCCAGTCAACCAGCACACTGAGAAACATGACCAGGTTCTGCCGTTGAAACAAAATCAGGAGGTTACTGAAGTGGAAAAGAGCTACAAAGTACCAGATAAAAGAATGGATAATCCCACCTTTTCGCTGAGACAGACCACTGCTCAGTCTATCAAGGTCGGTATTGCCTACTCTGACTGGCAAAGCTCTTCAGGTCTTAGGCGGAGGTCTTTCGTATTACTTACGGATTCTTTTAACCGACAGGAGAATTGAACTTGGGACCTTCTGCATGCCAAGCAATCGCCACAGAGGCAGCATAGTGTAGTGGTTAAGAGCAGGTGCACTCTAATCTGGAGAACCGGGTTTGATGCTCTGCCACTTGGGCTGTGGAGGCTTATCTGGGGAACCTGATTAGCTTGTGCACTCCAACACATGTCAGGGTGTTGTTGTGAGGAGGGAAGGACAAGGAGATTGTAAGCTTCTTTGAATCTCTTACAGGAGAGAAAGGGGGGATATAAATCCCAACTCCTCCTCCTCCTCCTCCTCCTCCTCCTCTTCCTCTTCCTCTTCCTCTTCCTCTTCTTCTTCTTCTTCTTCTTCTTCTTCTTCTTCTTCTTCTTCTTCTTCTTCTTCTTCTTCTTCTTCTTCTTCTTCTTCTTCTTCTTCTTCTTCTTCTTCTTCTTCTTCTTCTTCACCACCACTGAGCCAGAAACCCTCTCTCTGTCAGATGGATGACAGTAGACAATCTAAAATCAAGGAGTTCTCAGCAATGATGAAAATAGCTGCTACTTCGTCAACACACAAGATGCCTATTATTTTCATGTGCAGAGGAGCAGAGAGAAAGCCCATATATTTATGGTTCTCCCATGCAGCTTCACTGCAGAACTCAAAGAGACTTACAGAGACATTGTGCAGGGGAGAAGAGGCCAACATTAGCCCTTACAGCAACAGTGTTTCCAGATATATTGCTTAATTTTTTTTCCACAGAAGTGAATGGCAGTCATTCAATTTAATGGTTGTGCATGAGGTGGAAGAAAAAAAGAAGTAAACACCAATGGTCCTGGTGGAGAAGGCTAGTTCCCTTAGAACCATGTTCCAGATTTCAGCACACTTAAAGTGATGACAGACAGACAGCTGGAAGCAGTTAAACCAGTTGGGAACAGGGATCAGAGTAATATTCAATTCACCATTTATGTAAAAGAAAAGTTGCCCTAAAAGCTGACTTAATCCAGGGCCTGACGCAGAAGCTATTTGCAAAATACGTATCACTTTTTTTCTCTGACCCCCACTTTTGTGCAGCTCACAGACTTGTGAGAGAGATATTGTCCATTTACCATGCAGGCTGGTTTCAGAATAGGGGCCCTAATTCAAAATGGCAGTTTAAAATGTTCCCCTGTCCACTTCTGAGGCTTATAATTTGGAGAACAATGATAGAACCTTGAAACAAAAAACTGCACAAACACGGAGGTCTGTTAGAGTATTTCCAGGATACAGATGTGAAGAACGTTGTCTCATAGTAATTTAAATTCCTTTCAATCAAAAACAGGTCACATTCCTCAAATTCTGGGTTGAGTCATTTTGCCAGGTCTTGAAAATAATGATCCAAAACCCAGAATTTCCCAGCCACGGCAGGTGTTAACTATCTTAGCAAAACTACGGAAATGGTGTTATTATCAGTCTTTGCTATTGTGAATGCTCTCTGTACTTTTTCACTGCTTATTTTACATGTTTTACTAATTATTTTTGCACAATGGTATCTCACCTTATATATCCTTCATTTCATGGACCCTGCTGATTTTAACCATCCCTCTCATTAACCACATGTATAAGTGTCTGCCTAGAAAGGCCCCAGTGCACGGAGTGGGCTATAGCCCATAAAAGCTTATGCTAGAATCAAATCGCTGGTTCTTAAGATTCTGGCCCCTTCCGCACATGCAGAATAAGAGGGCGGCACAGACTTATCGTGGCCGCCATTTGCTGGCAGGAGAGTGGTGGCGTGGCTGCTCCTTCCCTCTCTGCTTCGGACAGAGGGGGCAGGGCCCGTCCCAGGGGTATGAGGTCAGCATGGCCCTGCATAGCTGACTGGCTGGCAGCTGGTGCCAGGTCGCAGAATCCTGGTGTCAGCTGCCTGGACTGCCCCTTCGCTATATCGGTAAAAAACAAACAAAAAACAAGCATCAGGAGAGCTGGAATATTAAGCCACTGAATTGAGATTGAGTCTGCTAAGCATTTGGGAACGTTCAGTGATGACAACACACAAGAATCTAGCAGTTTGTTCGATGGTAAGTTGAGTTGCTGTCTAACAAGAACAAAGTTTTGAAAGCATCTGTAGTGTTGCCTAGATCAGCTAAGAGAGGATTAAGTAGTCTTTCCCGCTCTACAGCATATAAAGGGCAATATAATAGAACATGATGGACGGTTTCTTCAAGACCAGGATTGCAGGTGCTATATAAGGCGGGGATGGGCACGAGCAGGAAACTTTCACAATTGTTTGCCAGTGGATTTTGCTATTCTGCACAGTAAAATTCAGCTGCAAAGTGCGTTGGAAGTTCATTATTCTGCATGTGCGGAAGGAGCCTCTCTCTCTCTCTCTCTCTCTCTCTTTAAAGGTAGGACCTTCAGCCTACGTTCCTGAGGCAAGAGGCTAGGGACCTTTTAAAGACCCAAGGTCAAACATGATGACATACATGTGTTGCAGGCGGCAAACAATGAATGGGTTTATTATAAACAATGGTAAAGCCGAATAAAACGGACCTTACCTGAAAAATAATGACAAAAGCCAACCGCGCAGATAGAACAGCCCAGTACTGTTTAGAAAACTCGTACTGATTTTCAGACCACGGAGGCTCTCTGTAATCTTTGAATCTGTAAAAAAGGAAGTCACAGAATTAAAGGCACTTTTGACAGCCACACCTTCCCCACATCTTGCACAGCAGAGGGAAAGCACTAGATCACTTTCAAACAACACCGTTATTTATGCAATTAGCCCAATTTATTTCTAGCACCAGTTTTTTTAGTTTTATCCTTACTACAAGGATAATACAGAATGCTCTTCGCTTAAGGTGATTTACAGCCCGTGGGTATGATTCAGTCAATGTAAAGCACTTTCATCCTGTTGACTTCAGCGGAAGAGACTGAACTGCAGGAAGTCAATGGGAATTAACAGTGCCCCCCCTTTTGCCTACATTTTCCCCATTCACACCAGTAAGGAGGCAATGGTTACAACTCTGCATGCCAATTCTCAAAATACTGGAATTATTCAGAGGTGCAGAGATGGGGAAGCCCATCCCAGGTCTACCAATGAGAAACCTACAAGAATTGTCCTCCGGTACTCATGCTCTCAGCCTTCTTGCTATATCAGCACATTTTTAGCTACAACAGCCAAGGAAGAGTGTGTCCTCAACATGACACAGGAGTTCTGCTGAATGGATACTCATTTCCAGTCACAAGAAGACTCCTGATGTCATTGCTTCCCCTGATTATCTTAACTCAGATACTCTCTTCTGCAACTAACTTCTTCTGGCTACCAATCTTGATCCTCCTTGATCTGAGATTGCAAATGCCTTAGCAGACCAGGTACTCGGGAGCAGCAGCAGCAGCAGAAGGCCATTGCTTACGCATCCTGCGTGTGAACTCCCAAAGGCATCTGGTGGGCCACAGCGAGCAGCAGAGTGCTGGACTAGATGGACTCAGGTCTGATCCAGCAGGCTCTTTCTTATGTTCTTATCTATTCCAAGTCAAGAGTTTTTAAGTTCTACTGATTCCAACAAGAGAGACTGGAATCAATGCCACTCTAAGTGTTAAATTGAGCTTAACCATGCTCCATGATTTTCATGCAGCTTAAAAAAGCAAATGTATTGAAGAAACACACATATACACACAGGTATGCCAATAAAGGCTTATTGAAATTAAAAAAAAACATATACACACATGTCGCACAGAGGACTGAGTGAGACTCTAACTGAACTGTATGTTTGGTGGCAGTCCCAAGTTCGTTGCTGCATCAGTAGGCAACTTAATTCTAGCTCCCAGGTCTAAATTTAATAAATTGATCTACAGCACACACAGACTGGAGTAGGGTTTTTTTTTCTGAGAAGGGATTCATTTTCAATTTAACTTCAGCGAAATAAAAAAAAGTCATTTTTTTTTGCTCTGAAAAAATCGTTATGCCTAATTATGTGCCACGGATCGGCCTTGTTGCACTGTTTACTTAGAACAAATGCCAGAGAATTCAGAGGAGTGCATAAAAATTTGCCTGACCTGTTCCAGGAAAGCATCACCGGAGAATGTTTGAGCTTTGTTATGGATGATATTTAAGATAATTTCTGGCAAGGGGGGCATGGGGCAAATTCAGTATGATGATTGTACCATCATTGGTTCGAAGAGGCTACAAAAGTCTAAGAATAAAAGGGGGGTCAGCTTTTTCCCAGCATATTTTCCAGGGACAGAAATAAGCATTCTTTTATTAATTTAGGAAGGGACATTCCACGAACATGCAGTGCAAGCTAACAGCCGAGCTAGATGCGATGCAGACAACACAGAGAGATTTTCCCATCTTTTTTCCTTGCCGTTTCCATGTTGCTGCAGGGAGAGCAAGAAAGATTGCAGGATGCTTTTTCCGTGGTTCTTTTAAGAACATAAGAACAAGCCAGCTGGATCAGACCAGAGTCCATCTAGTCCAGCATTCTGCTACCCGCAGTGGCCCACCAGGTGTCTTTGGGAGCTCACATGCAGGAGGTGAAAGCAATGGCCTTCTGCTGCTGCTGCTCTTGAGCACCTGGTCTGCTAAGGCATTTGCAATCTCAGATCAAGGCAGATCATGATTGGTAGCCATAGATCGACTTCTCCTCCATAAATCTGTCCAAGCCCTTTTTAAAGCTATCCAGGTTAGTGGCCATCACCACCTCCTGTGGCAGCATATTCCAAATACCAATCACACGTTGTGTGAAGAAGTGTTTCCTTTTATTAGTCCTAATTCTTCCCCACAGCATTTTCAATGAATGCCCCCTGGTTCTAGTATTGTGAGAAAGAGAGAAAATTTTCTCTCTGTCGACATTTTCTATCCCATGCATAATTTTATAGACTTCAATCATATCCCCCCTCAGACGTCTCCTCTCCAAACTAAAGAGTCCCAAACGCTGCAGCCCTCTCCTGCCACTTAAAGGGAAGGTGCTCCAATCCCTTCAATCATCCTCATTGCCCTTCTGCACTTCTCACTTTTTCCCATCATCTTCCAATATCCTTTTTTTTGAGATGTGAGCTGTACTCAGCTTTTCTAGAACCTGCTTTCCTACCATACCTCAGGTGATAGACATCCTGGTCCACATACCCTTTCCTCAGCAGGAAGAAAGGCAACTTGGTGGTGGTGGGGGGGGTGTGTGTGTGTGTCTTTAGACCACTGATTAACTCAGGAATTATCACTATTGAATGTTGCAATCAATGTCAAACATTATTTAATGGAAGCTGAATAATCGGTATTATCGACTCCGCATTTGGGGAATGCCATCTTATATCCAGAAATGTTTTACAAATTGTCAAACGAACAATTCTTGTCTGATACCTCTTACTTTCCACCCCCTGTGCTCAAATGCACACACTTCCATACACTGTTAAATATTCCAACTACTATATGCCAATTTCACTTCTTTTTTTCACCCAAGAACCTACCGTGTGCAGGTTTATAAGCAAAGAGAATGACTATTATTTCTGTTAATGATGTACTAGAAAAAACACAACTGTCAGTTTAACAGCCCAACAAAAGTCACCAATTGCAGAATGTGAAAGAATGGACAATTTGAGTCAAGTATACATCCAATTGTCAGAGATTTTGGCTGTTTCCACATGGTCAAAATATCCTGGGTTGAGCAAGAGAAATGCCCCATTCCGTATAACAATTCTGCATGGTTCCCAGTCTTAAAGTGGGTTTGCCCCACAATATTTCCCTCACCCCAGGACCATCCTCATTTAAAAACCGCCAAATTGGAGGTGGTTTGTTTTTTAAACCCATGGGGTGAGCCTGGTAGAGCCTGCTACAGTGTGAACACCAATCGGGAGCAGGACCAGATTATTTTTCCCGACCAGCTGCCTTAAAACAAGTAACCTTAAAATACTGAAATCCTTGTGAAGGCTAATATGATAAGTTGTAAATTCATCAGTTGATGCTTGCTAAAGCAGCTTTACCTGCAAAAAGATACCTCCTGTTCAAAAGGTGAGTTCTCTGGCTGGGTTCCAGGCTTAAAATGGCTAACGTTGAAGTATGAGAGCGTGTGATTGATGAAGCCATGCATGGTCCCATTGTTACTGTATGCATACTGATAGACAAGGCGTGGAATGAAATCGGAAGTGACAGAAATGACAAAGGCCTGGGAGAAAAAGAAAATCTTTACCACATGAAGCCACAAATATCTACAGTGTGCTTTCAAGTCACCTTATGGAGGCAAATTATGACCATCAGAAAGTTGTGTAAACATCTCCAAACTGAGAAGCTGCTTTGTGGCTAGAAGATAAGAGTGAACTAATCCGGCTTCTGGATCCTAAGCAGTTAAGAAGGGAATCATGCAGAAATGTCCCCTCCAATAGACACGCGAGATTGGCCCAATGCCCTGGCTCCTTATATGCCGTATGGTGGGTGCCTTAAGGATTCTTGTAGCTTTGGGAGATCATTTGTCCAGAAACTTTGTCAAATGTTGTTGGCTATTCATTCTTAGGGATCATGGATGATGATGATGAAGAAGAAGAGTTGGATTTATATCCCACCTTTCTCCCCTTTAGGAAACTCAAAGGGGTTTACAAACTCCTTACCCTTCCCTCCTCACAACAAACACCTTCTGGGGTAGGTGGGGCTGAGAGAGCTTAGAAGAACTGTGACTAGCCCAAGGTCACCCAGCTGGCATGTGTTGGAGTGCACAGGCTAATCTGAATTCCCCAGATAAGCCTCCACAGTTCAGGCGGCAGAGCGGGGAATCAAACCCAGTTCCTCCAGATTAGAGAACACCTGCTCTTAACCACTGCACCACTGCTGCTCCTTTGACTATTGATGGAGTTTGACTATCACTAGTTTCTTTATTTTAAGGGTGATCTTTTGCTCCTCTTTTGATTTGCACTGGCACACACATCTTGTGAATTTGTATCCAGTTAAGGACAGATAGGTATTTCATCACCATCCATAATATGAGCTCCTAAATGAATAATACCATCTTGCAGAAATTATATGGCCTTCACTTGATTGGAGACTCATCCTCAACCTTTCTATCGGATTCTTTGTGGCTTCTGCACTATTTTGTACTGTACAAGTACTGTTAGTGTGTCTACGTAATTTGAAGAAAACCTATCAGGCCGAAATGCATCAGGTCAATTTATGTAACAAGTTTATGTGCAATCCATTTGATGTCTTGGTGCCACTGGAGATGCACTCTTTTGATTTCTGGGTAAAACAGGTTGTGGAAGGAAGCCCATTACTTTATTAGATTTTGGACAACACACATGAGATGGATTGACTCTATAAAGGAAGCCGCAGCCCTCAGTTTGCAAGATCTGAGCAAGGCTGTCAACGATAGGAAGTTTTGGAGGACATTGATACTTCCACTACATTCCCAGCCAATCCAAGGACATGAGTTTCTTGGCAATTTGAAAGACTTGGATTAGCTACATCAACGCTCCTATTTCATGGCATGTCAATACTCACATTAATTATGACTGAAAATTTTCCAATGCCGCTCAAGATGTTGAACCAAATCCCTGCAACAGAGGAGAACGCTTTGTTAAGATGTTTTGCTTCCAGTTCTCTTAGGTCACTGAATTCCAGCCGCCCCATGCCTTCCCTTTCTTTCTTCTGCAGGGCTTAAAATACTCTCCCTTTCCCTGCCACCACTCCAAATCAACATGCATACCAATATCTTTTGCTCTAACTGCGTCTGGTCTCCTCAGTTCGGCGACAAACTTTTTGGCATCCAGCCGGACTTCGATGACATTGTTGAGCAGAGCAAAGACAGGGGCCAACGGAAAAGAGGCAACAAAGAGGGTGACGAAACCAAACTGGATGACTGGAAAACAGAAGAGGATTGCTTTTAAGAGCCTTTGGCAAGTCAAAGACTAGGGAGCAAAAACGTCTTGAAATGAACTTTTCCAGAGATTAAATATATTGCTACATTGGTACATACTGGGTATATTCTGTGCTTAAATATCATTGCAAAACTATTTCTTGAAAAAAAATATTTGGTTCTTGTGACAATGAGAACAAATTGTAATATTTAGCCACCTTCTTGAGAAGAATTCTTGCAAAAACAATACCTAAGGTACTTCACAGTCGTCCCTGCTGCAAGTCAGTATGCTACATCCAATTTACAGAGGAAACAAGTACACAAAATAACTCATATCAAAGTGCAGAGAGCACAGCAATTGGACAGGAGCATTACCAACCCCACTACAACCCACCAATCACCACACAAGTTGGCTACTGATGTCCTTGTGAGAAGCAGGGATGGAAAGAGCCAACCGGTTGGTTAGAGAATGTGCAAACGGTAGGAGGTACAGCACAGAGCAAAAGGAAGAGTATTTCATAGAGACATACAGGGATCCAAATTTGCTATACAATTTGTTCATCAATAATCTGGAGTGAGTACTGAAGTGGCCAGATTTCCAAATGAGACCAGTTTATGAAGGGTGATGAGAAACAAAGTGAATTCTGAAGATCTTCAATACAAATAATATTTAATATAAATAAGTGCAAGGAGCAAATAAAATAAGTAAATAAGCACATTGGAGCAAAAAAGCTTAACACAGTTGAAGTTTGGAAGTGACTGAACAGGAACGAGATCTTTGTGGCATGGAATGTTGACTCAGTGGTCGAAAAGGCAATTTTGGTGATTGGGAGTATTCTTTATTTTGTTTATTTTTCAAATTTATATCCCGCCCCACAGGGCTCAGGGTGGTACAACAGTTATAAACAGTTAAAATAGAGCCATATTCTCCCCCAGCTTCAGGACTCTAAGTGGTGGTTTTCAGTTGAAAACAAAATACTCTCCCTGGGATTTTCCTGGGATTTTCCTGGGATTTTCTGAAATTTACTCCCAATTAAAAAGGCGGCTTCTAGGTCAGGAGTTCCAAGTTCTACAGGACAAAGCTCGAAGCAACTGTTCCCCTCTCTATTATAACATCAAATTTAAAATTGATCAGATGGCAGATTACCTGACCCAACTTTTAGAGCCCAACCAAAGGTGGGTATTCACCAGGGCACGTTGTAACTTCTTCCCCTCCCCTATATTACAAGGGAGGTTTACTAAGATTGCCCCACAAGATCGAAAATGTCCTCATTGCATTTCTGAGCCCCAATCTATGGAACATATATTGCCTTACTGCTCTAAATATGAGGGGCTCAGGAGCAGTCTCTTTACTTTGTTCCCTATAAAGTTTAACAAATATCCAGCAGTTGGGAAGGTCATATTCTTATTAAATAACTCTTTTCCTTTGATTGTAACCTCTGTAGCCAAGTTTCTATCAGATATTTTGAAATAATTTACTCTGCACTGGTTCTCCATGCATAGAATAATCTGACTTGCCAATGCTTGTTTTCTTCCTTTTATTATTTTAATGCCTAATAAAGGTGGTTGTTGTTACTGTAGTTTTTATTATTGTTGTTGTTGTTGTTGTTGCTGCCATGGTAGATTTCACAGCTGCCAGATCTTTAGCTGGTTGTTGGTCTTCATTACAATTCGAGCCTCACCCAGAGGCCTAGGAAGTTGTAATGTATTATTATTATTATTATTATTATTATTATTATTATTATTATTATTATTATTATTATTATCATCATCATCATCATCATCATCATCATCATCATTAGTACTACTACTACTACTACTACTACTACTACTAATAATAATAATAATAATAGAGCCATACAAAAGTTAAAAACAATAGTATAATAACGCTAGATAAGAATATTCATACAAAGGAAAAGGACTACAAGCAAACAGTCACTATTATAGTACCCTATGGTGCATCCAGTACTGGAATTCAGTTTACAGTTCTGATCATTTCATCTCAAACATGATTATTATAGAACTGCAAACATTAACTAAAATGATTATGAGGGCAAAGAACCGCTCTCCAGGGATAGGCTAATGAGTTAGGGGCTCCTGAGTTTATGGAAAAGACAACTAGGGAATAATATGACAGAAGTTTATAAAATTATGCATGGGGTGGAGAATACGTATCCCGTGATACGAGTATCATTTTTGGCAATTTTTCACACCTCTGTGGAAGTCTGTGCAACTGACTGGAGAGGGCAGAGGACATGCAGGAACTCACTGAGGTAAATGCATTGAAGTTCCCTTGCATTCAAATAAGTATCCCAATATGCAGTCTAAAGCAATGGGAACCAAAAGGAATGCAGTGTACAGGCACAACATTCCCAGCCGTGTGTGAATTTAGAGGTGCATCCAAATGATCATCTTGTTCCTCACATAATTATTCTGAACAGGAAACACGCTGAAGTGGAGCATCACCTGCCTCATTACCTGGCCCCGACAGCATGAATATGGACAGGTGTGAAAAATGTGACAAAGAATGGAAGGAAAACAGGGATGCGTGAGAACATTTTCGGCCCCCTCCAAGGCTATGTTAACAATCAAAAGGGGTGTGGCTTCCAAAAAATGTGCCTGGGGCTGGCTCTGGGTGCCACATGCCCCTCACAGTTGCATCCATCCCCACTGTCACTCCCACCCGGCACAAAACCCCCATACAGTGCCTTTAAAATGTACCTAACTTCTCTCTGAGGCATGCCAAGACCCTGGTGGTGGTAGTTTTACAACGTTGTTAACTTTCCTCTGTCCCTCCAGGTGAGGCTGGCAAGACACTGGGGGCAGGGACAAGGTCAGGGAGGGCACACTCCTTCCCTGGTCTTGTCTCTGCCCTCACAGTCTTGCCGGCCCCGGCACTGCTCAGAAGGATGGAGGAAAGTTAGCTGTCCTGCCTTCACTGTCTTGCCAGCCTCAGAGAAAAGTTAGATGCATTTTAAAGGCATTGTATGGTTCTTTTTTCAGGAGTGGAGGGGCTGCAGCCAGGGTGCCCCCAAACACCAGGGGTGCCCCCACTACACCCCTGGTCAAAAGTAACTTTCCTGGAAAGTCACCATGGCACTAGAAGAACCCTAATTATTTTTTTCCCTGGCAAAGTCATCTTCGGTTTCTCTGGTAACTCTCCATGGCAATTAATATATACAACATGCCTGAACTTGATGCCCTAAGATGACACTTTCAAATCCTGCCACATCATAGAGATTATGAAAGAATGTGTGGCTCTCCCTTTAGCAAGCTTTCTACTGTTGACAGATGAAAGTAAGGAGGTTTTGATGGATTCTCCTGCCTCGGGCAAAATTCTTCCGAATCTCCAGAATTAATCCTGAAAGGTTTAGAGTCAGAGACGCTGAGCCTAATTCTGCCTCTGTTTATATGGACGCCCATCTTCTCGCCGCCTCCGGCAAGAACAAGATTATATTCGGTTACACTGGCTTCTCAGAAGCTCTCCAGTAATTTCCTTGGGCCTGCTTACTGGGTGCTAGCGAGGAACAATGAAAAGCAAAGCGAGGCTCGCTGCAATGTACACAGAAGCTCAGAGTCGGAAATGCAGGGGGGACTAATCACTTGCAAGGGTCCTGTTCTCTTCCCACAACCCGAACAGATGAGATGCCACTCTTCTGACATTTGCCTATTTGATGTTCCACTTAGCATTTCTGGGTAGGAATGGACCGCCAGCCCTGATGGCTGCCGTTTGGCAAGTATGCTGTAAGCAAACTACTAGCTGGCTGTCAGCCTCAAAATCTGTCCTGCACACTCGCTCAGGAACGGCGTTCCCATGATGACAGACATAAGCAAGGTTTACTTTCACAGCCCTGGCTTCTTTTCAAAGCTCACAAAGTTTTCAGCTAATTATAAGAGCCCATAATTTATTCTTGAGGGCAGACGATGTTACGGCTTCCAAAGTGCTGGCCGAAGTTATGAGGAGCTCAAGAAAGTATTAAGGTAAATGTGGCTGGCTCGCCAAGGAGGTGAGATAATGCAGTGGCTGATTCGAGGATGAAGGTGACAGTCTTTGAAGAAGAAGAAGAAGAGTTTGGATTTATACCCCACCTTTCTCTCCTGTGAGGAGACTCAAGGTAGCTAACAAACTCCTTTCCCTTCCTCTTCCCACAACAGACACCTTGTGAGGTAGGTGGAGCTGAGAGAGCTCTGAAGAAATGGGACTAGCCCGAAGTCACCCAGCAGGCATATAGGAAACACATCTGGTTTACCAGATAAGCCTGGGCCTCTCAGGTGGGGAATCAAACCTGTTCTCCAGATTAGAATCCACCTGCTCTTAACCACTACACCATGCTGGCTCTGCTGCCACCATCTTGCCTCAGGTGTCCTTACTGTTGCTGCCTCTGCCACCTTCTCTACCACACCACCCCCTGCCCAGGAGCCAGATCACCTTCCTTGTTCCTCAGGTGTCTTTAAACCACATGGCAAGCAGTGCATGCCCAATGGGATTTCTCAAGCTCTTATTCTGGAAAATGAAAGTATTCAAGAAGCCCTACTGGGCAAAGACAGTTTGATGCACTGTGTCTAAAGTTACCTGGGAAATGGGGTGGCTTCCTGGGAATGGGTGCTGAGAGGTAGTGGGGCTACGGGAGATGGCTCCCTCAGGCAGCATTCTTTGGTTAGCCACCGGTGAAGCTTATCCGTTTATTTACTTTGATATTTATGCCCTGGTTTTCTCTCTACTGGGGACTCAAAGTGGCTTATGACATCATTCTCCCCCACTCCATTTTACCCTTACAACAACCTTGTGAAGTAAGTTAGGTTGGAAGTGTGTGACCCAAAGTCACCCAGCAAGCTTCCATGGCCCCTTAAGAGGAGAGCCAGTATGTTGTACTGGTTTGAGTATCAGACAAGGATCAAGAGACTCCGGTTTGAATGCCCACTCCACCACGGAAGCCTATAGGCGTCCTTGGGCCAGTCACATACTCCTCACCTAACCTACCTCACATAATTGTGGAGAGGATAAAATGGAGAAGGGGAGAATGTTGTAAGCCACTTTGGATTCAATTGAATGAGAGAAAAGTAGGGCAAACATGCAAAATAATGCAACAAAAACATGAATGCCGACACACTTGCCAGACAAACAGGGAAAATGGTTCTGTAAGACACAGCCCTGAAGATCAGAGGTATGGTGGGTAGATCATTGTTTGACCACTAGCCTTAGGTACATGAGCCAATATACTGGGGCCCTTAAGCATTGTGGGGAAAAGGAAAAGGAACAGTTTCCCCAACTCCTTCTCCTTCACGATTCTGTGAAATGCAGGAAGTATGTATTTGCTACACAAGCTACTCCTGGCCTTTCTTACTATAGGTCACCCCGAAGTTATCAGATGCCTCCAGGCAGAACTGCAAGTTAAAAGAAACTCTGCCACTTCCTTCCTCTCTCCGTAAGTCATGTCCTGCTTTGACATCATTATTGTGTGCGTTACCATGGCTTTGTCTCATTGGCTGCTACTAGTGAGGGAAACATTCAGGGTTATGATGTAAAGACCCAGGGGAAGCTGGACAGCACACGAAGGTAGAGGACACTGTACTATTTTTGGCAGCAGTCCTGATGTTGTTTATTTTTAAAAATAATATAATGAGGGAGCAAGCTTTAATGAGGGAGGAAGCTTGTTTTCTGCTGCTCCAGAGACTAGGACCAGGAGTAATGGGTTCAAGGTGAAGGAAAAGAGATTCCACCTAAACATCAGGAAGAACTTCCTGACAATAAGGGCTGTTCGACAGCAGAATTCACTGCCTTGGAGAGTGGTGGAGTCTCCTTCTTTGGAGGTTTTTAAACAGAGGTTGGATGGCCATCTGTCAGGAGTGCTTTGATTGTGTGTTCCTGCATTGCAGATGGTTGGACTTGATGGCCCTCGGTGTCTCTTCCAACTCTATGATTCTATAAATCTCTGCCCATTGGGAGCCTATAATTCACTCAGATTTAGAGGGCCCCATGTTCTGTTTCAGAACATCCAATTCCTCAAGGACACGAAAGAAGGATGCTTTAGAATGTCTCTCCCTCTCACAAAGCAATATTGAACTTTACCTCAGAACAAATTGACAGTTAGGCTTGAACTACTGTCTGCACCTTAGTTTCTGGTTGGTAACTGGCCTGCAATCGAACAGCAAGATTCAAGTCCAGTAGCACCCTGAAGACCAGCCCAGTCCCCAGGGTATAAACTTCTAAGGCCTCTTCCGCACACGCAAAATAATGCGTTTTCAAACCACTTTCACAACTGTTTACAAGTGGATTTTGCCATTCCACACAGCTTCAAAGAGCACTGAAAGCAGTTTGAAAGTGCATTATTCTGCATGTGTGGAATGAGCCATAGTATTAAAGCTCCCTTCATCTCAAAAGCTTACACTCTGGAAATGTTGCTGATCTTTCAGGTGCTACTGTTGAGTCCAGTAGCACCTTAAAGATCAACAAGATTTCCAGATTTCAGTTATCACAGATACTCTGCAGTCGTTTTTTTATATCTGGTTAATAAAACCCTAAGGCCAGCACCCTCCTCCTTCCTTTCACCCATTTTTTCAAGTAGGTAAACACGTGCCACTGAAAGCCACCTTTAATCTTCCGCTTCTACTTGACGCTCTTTCAGGACAATCTCAACTGACAGCTCCGGCGCTGAGCACTTCCAAAGGCTTGCTGCCGGTGTGGGTGGTCCCTGTCACTCAGCAATGAATCTGGCAGCTGAATTTAGTGATAGGGCTCCACATAACAGGCAGGCCAGGGGAGGAGCCGGTTGGATTTCACTTGTTTTCCATCTTTCTTAAATCCCAGAGACAGGACTCAGCATGGCAAAATTAACAAGGATGGAGACCCATTAGCGCTACAGAGAACAGAGCCTCCTGTTGGAAATGCCGGTCTGAAACCAAATCTGCAGGCTGGACCATTAATCTTTGTTTAGAAAACGGCAATTCGACTGATGCAGGTTAGCAGGCCTACTGAGAGAAAGTTGCTCAATATATTTGTTTGGCTTACGTCGCAATTTGTATGTTTGAGGCGTCTCCCAAGCCCATTCATTAAAAATACATTCTATTAAAATCTAGTCCATTATGTTCTGTCTTCAATTCCTAATAGTCAATATTTTCCCTATAGTCACTTTTAAGACTGCCACGTATATGTATATTATTCAACCAGGGTTTGGCCCACCAGTGCAAGAATATGAGTTCACCAGTAATGACTGCAAGAGATCCACTATTCTTGTTCATATAACTCAGAACAAGAGTAAGCTAGGATGTTTTATAAAACTTCTCCTTGTGGCACAAATTGTGCCTTGTGGCACAAATATTTATTTATTTTTATCTTACTTTTATACCTTGCCTTTCTCCCCACTGGGAAACCTAGTGCAGCTTACATCCTTATTGTCGCCTCCATTTTATAGAAGAAGAAGAAGAAGAAGAAGAAGAAGAAGAAGAAGAAGAAGAGGAGGAGGAGGAGGAGGAGGAGGAGGAGGAGGAGGAGGAGGAGGAGGAGGAGGAGGAGTAGTTTGGATTTATATCCCCCCTTTCTCTCCTGCAGGAGACTCAAAGGGGCTGACAATCTCCTTGCCCTTCCCCCCTCACAACAAACACCCTGTGAAATGGGGTAGGTGCAGGGGCTACAGAGAGAGCTCCGAGAAGCTGTGACTAGCCCAAGGTCACCCAGCTGGCGTGCAGGTGGGAGTGCATAGACTAATCTGAATTCCCCAGATAAGCCTCCGCAGCTCAGGTGGCAGAGCTGGGAATCAAACCCGGTTCCTCCAGATTAGATACACGAGCTCTTAACCTCCTACGCCACTGCTTCTCCCTATACTCAAAACATGAGGTAAATTACGCTGCGAGTATATGACTGGGCCAAGGTGATCAAGCAAGCTTCCATAGAAGAGTGAGAATTTGAACCTGGATCTCCCATGGTGTAAATTGGGAAGCTGCATTACTGCAGTCCAGATTCTGTTCATGACCTCAATTTGATCCCAACAGAAGACAGTTGCAGGTAGCCAACTCAACACGGACTCCACCTTTCATCTTTCCAAGGTTGGTGAAATGAGTATCCAGCTCGTTGGAGGTAGAGTGTAGCTGGCTGGGGAAAACAATGGGAAACCACCTCATAACAGTCCTGGTCTGGCTAAACATCCAAGGATGTGATAAGTCAAATTCCCATTGGATCCAAGAACAGGGGATTACCTTTACCTCCCAGATATGACTGATAATATGACTGATAAGGCAGATCGCAAGTGATGTTCAAAGACCTTACTCATTTCCATGTATTCTGGAGTCAGCCCAGTGAAAGGTTCCAAGACATAATCCTGCTCCCATTGCTGTGGAGGTTTGGATGGGTTGGAATCACTTTCCTTCTGCTCGGTTCGCTCATCCTTCAGCTTCCGGAAAAGCTTCTTTAATTTTCTGGGGAACAAACAGAATGGGTAGTTAATGTGGTTAAAACACACACATTAATTTGAAGTTCCTCTTATTGCTATAGAAATCTAAAGAAATTCCTGGAGATATGGGGATAAAGACTCAGAGATATGTGATGTCATATAGACTCCACCCTCCAAAGCAGCCATTTTCTCCAGGGGAATGGATCTTGGTCATCTGGAGATGGTCATCTGCAAAACCCCAAAGGAGATGTGTGGTGGTGGTGGTAGGGGACTCCCTGCTAAGGGGGACAGAAGCAGCAATTTGCAGGCCTGGCAGGATGTATTGAGAGGTGTGCTGTCTCCTTGGGGCAAAAATCCATGAGAAGCTGTGAAGACTTGTCAAGCCCACTGACTGTTATCCCTTCCTTTTAATCCACTTCGTAACAGATGGCACCGCTAGATATAGCTTTGAGAACATCAGAAAGGATTTTAAGGCTCTTGCAAGGAAGCTGAAACAACGGGATGCACAGGTTGTCATTTCAACTCTATTTCCAGTTGAAGGACATGGGCCCAGGTGGGAAAGAAGAATAGTGGATGTGAATAATTTGCGGTTTCATAAAGAGGGACTACTGGCAAGGGCTGGGTTACACCTCACGGCTGTAGGGAAGAGCATTTTTGCTAGGAGATTGACAGACCTTATCAGGAGGGCTTTACACTGAGTAAGTGGGGGAGGGAGACAATATTCAAGTGGGAAGGAGTTCACCTAGTACTAAAGAGAACTGGCTAAAGGTTATAGATAGAACTGAGCGAATAGCTCAAAATCCCAGCAGTGAGGGGGATTAAACCTTAAATAAGCACCCGTGGGGCATGAACCAAAGCCTTAGATGTATCTACACTAATGCACAAAGCATGGGTAATAAACAGGATGAACTGGAACTCTTAAAAACGGCATAATAAATATGATATAATAGGCACCATTGAAACCTGGTGGGATGAATCTCATGACTGGAATGTAATAATTGAGGGGTACAACCTATTCCAGAGAAATAGATCAACTAGGAAAGGCAAAGGAGTAGCACTATATGTCAGGGATGATTACACTTGTGAGCAGGTCTGTGACTTAAATCCTGGAAACCAGGTTGAGACCATCTGGGTAAAAAATTAAGGGGGAGAAAAACAAAAGTGATATCATTGTGGGGGGTCTATTGCAGACCCCCAAACCAGACTGAAGAGCTGGATGACGCCCATCTGAAACAGATGACCAAACTTTCACAAAAGAGAGAAGAAGTAGTATTGGGAGATTTCAATTATCCTGAAGACTACCAGGGTCCAATAACAAGTCACGAAGACTACCAGGCCCAACTATGAAGGCAGTTTCATGGTCCTGAAGGTGGGATCGAGGCAACAAGGGGATCAGCTGTTTTAGATCTGCTCCTAACCAACAATGATAACCTGATTAATGGGGTGGAGATGGTAGGGTCAGGTCGGAGTGACCATGTTCTCCTGGAGTTCATTATACAATGGAAAGGGGATGCCAAGTCTAGTTGGACATGCATTCTAGACTTTAAGAAAGATGATTTCAGTAAACTTCAGAAACTACTGGGTGTGATCCCATGGTGGGATCTTCCAACTCTATGATTCTAATTCTGGGAGATCTTCCCGGCCCTGCATGGAGGTTGGCAATGCGAACCATTGACTTGACTATATTTGTAGGACTTTACTGTCTGTTTCCACTGGCTAAAATGTATAATTTAAAATCACGAATGGGGATAAAGTGAGAAAGGAGTGCCGGAAAAAAATAATTCTCCAATCATGAATTCTTATACTAGAGAAATTAGCATAAATCTATGTTGGCTAATGTAGCCTTGTGAAGCAGGCACAAATACAGATACACACACACACACACCATTTTATACTATAAATAGTATGTTCATGAGCAAAAAGCAAAGTTAATCCACAGAGCTACAAGAAACAGCGTTCCCCACAGCCTGGCAATAACTCCCAATAACGAGAAACTATGCATGCCAGAAACAGAAATTAGCAGATGTGTCTGTTAGGTTCTCGTTTAAACAAGAAACATCTCTTTTAAAAAAACCAGGTCAAAAGAGGGACGTAGTAGTTATTTGTGATGAAAATGTCTCCTAGATTGGCTGCTCCTCAGTTGTGGGAGGCTGAATTCCGTTTGAACTGTGTTCTTAGTTTAGCTACGAAAGGAAGCAAAAAGGGTGAACTTCAGGTCAGTGCCATGCAGAAGAATTATTAAATTGAAGAGTGATGGCGCACACATTTTGAAAATTGGCCTTCTTCAAGGTCTATGGCTCTATAGGTTCTCCTGTTCAATAAAGTGCTCTGTCTCAATTCTAGTTTCCAAAAGAAACCTCTCACATATTGCTTGTTTAACTGAGACCTATCTGAAGGCGATACATTTAGAAAAACACTCAGCATTTTCACACAGGCTAATTATTTTGCCATCCAGCATTTGTCTGAAGGTCCTCTCCCTGTTTTCTCTATCTTGGCCAGTATTTGTTAGTTTGCTAACCATTTCTGTACTGCCTCTCTCCCAACTAGGGCCCCTTACGCACACGCAAAATAATGCGCTTTCAAACCACTTTCACAACTGTTTGCAAGTGGATTTTGCCATTCCGCACAGCTTCAAAGAGCATTGAAAGCAATTTGAAAGTGCATTATTCTGCATGTGCGGAATGAGCCCAAAACCCAACTATGACTGTCAAGTCTGGCTTGGGAAATTCCTGGAGATTTGGGATCAATGCCTGCAGAAGGTGGAGTTTTGGAAAGGAAGGGAACTCAACAAAGATGTGATGCCACAGAGTCCACCCACCACCCACCTGGAGAAAATAGATCTTTGTAGTCTGGAAAGCAGATCTCCAGGCCTCCCTAGGTGACTCTAAACCCAGAGGGCTTATGAATCAAGGAGGAGGAGGAGGGGGAGGAGGTTGGATTTATACCCACCTTTCCCTCCTGTAAGGAGACTCAAGGTGGCTTACAAGCTCCTTTCCCTTCCTCTCCCCTCAACAGACACCTTATGAGGCAGGTGAGGCTGAGAGGGTTCCGAAGAACTGTGACTAGCCCAAGGTCACCCGGCAGGACTTCAGGAGTGCGGAAACATATCTGGTTTACCAGATAAGCCTCTGCCACTCGGGTGGAGGAGTGGGGAATCAAACCCGGTACTCCAGATTAGAATCCACCTGCTCTTCACCACTATACCACGCTGGCTCTCTTCATTTAAAAAAATGAAGCAATATATTAAAAGCCAGTTCACACTTAAAATATCAACAATTGAAGTGAAGCTTAATTATTAGGCCACACAACAGGCAGACAGCCTGGAGAGGGGGTGGGCAGCAACAGGAAAGAAAGAAGGTGGGATCAGCCTACAAACACCGTATACTGCAATAGCCAGGACAGAGTAGACAGAGTTTGCCTGACACTCATAAGAAAAAGATGCCAATCAGATATTTCTTGGGATGAAGTTCCAACCCACGAAGGCTGCTCTGTTGCAGGGTGCCAGCCACCTGTTCTCAAAAGAAGAGCTTCCAAAGATGATCCCAGTAGGTGGATAGTTCTCTGTATCTGCTTTCCTTTCTTTTATGTTGTGTTACTGCCTCCCTCCGATCAACCTCCACTTAATAATTCAAAGGATGGCTTATACAAATCATAGCTGTACATTCCTACAACAGGGTCACCCATCAATCAGTACCACAATCCCCATAAGATCTGCTGACTCATGGATCACCGGAACAGCAACTTTCGAGGTGCTAGCAACCCTGGATCATGTAATTTTCTAGGGAGCCTGAGTCCTCGTTAGAGAGAGATATGTTCTGAAGCCACAAGTCCCAGGGCTTCTTTGGCCTGGGACATTACTGAACAATGGCATGGCAATTTCTTAGGTGCAAGGAAGTTTGGCTGATGTACTTCCTGAGTACTCAGAGACCCGGGGAAATTGTGCCAGGGCTGCATACCGATATGTGCACACTTGGAAGCTCAGCTGATTGTCTCAGCCAAAGAAGAACTTTATGACCCACCACAGCAGGAGATATCACCTGGGAAACTCCCCAGGAGGGACATCCCTGCCCTTCCAATCGAGGGGAAATCCCGTACTCCCTTTCCCAGGTTCGTGAGACCCAAGTAGCCTCCTGTCAAGAGGTCCTAAGTATGCCTGCCTATTTTCTTACCTCTCACCACACAAAGCTGCACATGGGAAAGAGCAGAATCTTCAGGTCTTAGCTTTAAAAAGGGCTTGGACAGATTTATGGAGGAGAAGTCGATCTATGGCTACCAATCTTGATCCTCCTGGATCTGAGATTGCAAATGCCTTAGAGGACCAGGTGCTCGGGAGCAGCAGCAGCAGAAGGCCATGGCTTTCACATCCTGCAGGTGAGCTCCCAAAGGCACCTGGTGGGCCACTGCGAGTAGAAGAGCTGGACTAGATGGACTCTGGTCACTCGATCCGGCCAGGCTAGTTCTTAAGTGTTCTCCAATGACGAAGGCTGGGCTAAATCGTGTCTTTACCCGATTATGTGTTCATCTCCACAAGTTCACACCTTCTCTTGAGGGGGGCCCCTCATACAGAAGCGAATCCTAAGTATTCCAGTTTTCTCTAGAGCAACTCTCAGGACAGTTGGGAGGGGCAGACTCTGGACAGAGATTGATGAAAAAAGGAGCACTTGTGGTTGGAAATACTTCACGGGACCTCCAATTTCCAAAGATGTTGTTTTGAATCAGCTGTTTCCCAGCATGATGATGCTCAACTGAATGCAAAGTTCCATCAGGCATCCTCCGGGAGCACAATTCAAACGGAAGAGAAAAAAAAAGAACCAGGAAATGCAAAGCCCCTAGCACCCAGCTGCTCCTGGCTGGAGTGCTTCAGGAGGAAACATCAACCGGTAGATGGCAAAGAGCCCCCCAGCACACGTGCATCAAGATGGCTGGGCATCAGGGGAACTACAACTCCCACAATGCCAAGCTCCCTTGGGATATCAGAGAGAGTTTCTTAATGGTCATTAAAAAAAAAGAATGAGACTTTGGAGGACTCACAGAGGAGAGGAGAAGAAATTCTATTTTTTCTAACTAATTACCCATTTTCGCTCCCTCATCCTGTACCTGCTCAACTGGCTGGTCCTACTCTACTTTTACTTGGCCTACTCTACTCTACTCTACTCTACTCTACTCTACTCTACTTATTTATTTATTTATTGTTTGGCTTTGTAGACCGCCCCATCCCCGAAGGGCTCTTTTTACTTTTACTTTTATATGTCTGTTTCTTGTGACACCCGCTCCTGTGGAGGTGTTGCACATTTTGGAGGGCAAATTAGCACTATTTATTTATTGGGATATTTCCCCAGGATCTCAGAAAAGTGTCTTCCCCTCCCCATGTGCCACTCTTTCCAGGTTCTACCCCCAAGTCTTCAAGAATTCCCCAGTACAGAATTGCCAGCCTTCTAAGCATGGAAGGGTTATCAATCAATATTAAATATATCCGACTGGACATCCCATGTACATTTTGTGAATTCATCCAGGTTTTTTTTGTGTGTGTGACATAAGGCCTGAAGAAGGTAAGCTTGTTTATTATTAGTACCTGGTTTCGAAAGAGAAGTAAGAAGGAAGGAAGACCCCAAATCTCTTTGGTCACCTAGTCAATAGCTCTTCCAGATAAGACACCAGGCTTTGCTCTGTTAAACCTTTTTCATGGTGCTGGAGTTAGAAATTTCTAGTTAGTTCTGCCAGCTGCAGGGAAAGAGTTCCACTGAGGAAAGCCCACTATATTTTCTCCTTGGACCTAAAATATGGACTATGGAAGTCAAATAATTGGGCAAGAAAGAAAAAGTGGCAAGATTCCACCAAGTCTCCCATATGGCTCTAAACAAGCAGATAGCAGAAAGTTACATCTGAACTATTGTCCAGTGGGATTTGTCCACTCAAAGTTAGAGGGAGAATTAGCAGGCGAATGTTTAAGTTAGAAAAAAAACAGGCCTGCATTTTTATATTGTCGAAGGCTTTGCTTGGTTAGAATCCACTAGGATGTTGTGGTTTTTCTGGGCTGCATGTACATCATTCCAGTAGTATTTTTCTCCTGATGTTTACGCCTGCATCTGGCCAGCCACAGATGCAGGCAAAAGCTATCAGGGAGAAAATACTAGCAGAACATGGCCATGCAGCCCCATAAAAAAAACAACATCCTAACTGCGATAACTTGTTTGCTGGAATAAATGCCAAACTTCAGTTTGTACTGCTGCCAAGAACAATCTTGGTAGGACAGTGTCAGGGAAATACAAATTATGCTTTTGTATATCTATTGGCAATCAAGATTTCACCATTTGCGTATGTGCAGATGTCGTACTTAAGAAACATCCAGCTTGGAATAACAACGAGAATCTTGAATGGTACAAAATTTCTGGGAGGACAAAACAGATCAGCAAAGTATTAATTACACTAATTGTTCAAAGATTATGGTTAATGGCAAGTGAAAACACAGCAAGAGCAAGAATTTAAATATGCTAAGTTACCTCTTACACATGCAAGCGAGATACGCCATCAAAGACATAATAACACGTGAATGCATGCCAGGTGCGACCAACATGAACCTGAGAACAACATACATTTATGAGGGTTAAAGTCCAATATCAGGAAGGATCACGATGGCTTATTTTATGTGTCCAAATATTAAATTTAAAAAGTGATTTTGAAATGCTTTGGATCAGATTTAAAGGAAGAAACAAGGCACTGCATTAGATAATATACCTGAAATTTCTATTTTTTAATCATTTAAAATTATGAAAGTCTACTTTTTTTTTTAAAAAAAAAGCGTTCTCTTCACATTGAACTGTTAATATTTTCAGCTATCTATGTTCACTGCGTTAAGCAAAAAATTGGAAATGAGAACCGTATGCAAAGTGAAAATAGCTGTATTTCATGACTACAGTAGATTTATATTAACCATCTTAATGTCTTTCAGTCAATAAAAAAGGCCAAGGTAGGAACTTTTCAATTTACAAAATCATGAAATAATTCTAAAATGGAAAATGCAAACACTTTTTTCTTTTTTTCTTTCTGTAGAAGTTTGCACTTACATGAATTCAGTAAGAAGCTCTTGAAAACTATGTGTTGTTGATCTCCAGGAACCAAATAACAGAATCTACACTTCACATAGGAGGAGGAGGAGGAAGAAGAAGGATATCTCAGTTTGTGCTGAGAATGAAAAACGAACACCCTCCTCCCAATCCTTAAGACATGCAAGAAGGGGGGGGGGCGGTTCTCCTGTTTCACTTCCTGCTGGGCTTTGGAGCCGGCCACAAGCAACATAGAGACTCTCTGTCTGGCTTCCAACCTCCCTAGTTCCTGGAGGTAGGAAGTGAGAGAGAGATCAGGCAGGAACATCTGCTACACCTCTGCCGTTAGACATTTTGCAACACAGAAACGTCATTAACTTCATGCCAAAGAACTTACCTATTTGAAACACCTTCCCTTAAAAAAGCGCCACATAAAAAATTGGTGCATAGGAGTTCCTAAATTTCAACAGGAAAGCCTTCATAATTAACCTCTCTTCAAAAGATTTCTCTGTTTGGAGTATCTCTGTGAACAAAAAAAGAAATCAGAAACAGAAGCAGTTATATATGCCTAATAAAGGTCTCTGAAATCAGAAGCAGATTCACCCCTGCTGTAAAAACCTGGATGTCTAGTTAACCAACCTCAGCCCATTCTGCACACAGAAGAAATTCCAAACTCAGAAAGCCAAATTCTGTGATCCAAAGGGGATTGTGCTAATTTTGCAAAATGTTCATTTTACTTTTCTCAAACACAGAGGGAAACTAGTCATTGCGGTTGCAGGCAAACTATGATCTTTTCCGCATATGCCATTTACAACATTTTCAGGCCGGAAATATATTTTTAAACATCTATTTTTAAACTTAAATAAGGTTTGATATTTGAATGCGGCATTTTAAGTCTTAATTTATTTTTATCCTGTTTTATTGTCTGTTTGTTAGTGTTGTACACCGCCCTGAGCCCTCCGGGGGAGGGCGGTATAAAAATGCAATAATAAAATAAATAAATAAATAAATAAATAATGTTTCCTTTGCGGAGTTCCACATTGCTTCCCCCCACCCTTTGGTTTTGAAAATGTTTCCGCCATTTTATCTGAAAATACTTTCACAGCATTTCTTTTCATTGAAACATTTCCAAGCCAATTCCCCTCATGGTATGATCAAACTGAGACATTTTATTTTTTCCACCAAAACCATGGGCCATTTTCCATGCCCTTGACTGGTCATCACACCTCAATTTTTGTGCTTCCTCTGCCATTTTTTTGGTCCCTCACCTCACAACTTCTGGCATTTTCTCCTCCCCCCCCCCCCGCCCCATTTTGGGGATCAACAAATTAGTGATGCTATGAAGCATCACTACAGCATACGTGTGGGGGAAAAAACTGACAGTCAGGAAACAACATTTTGAGAAGAGGAGTGTGGACAAACTTTACTGCAAATGTCTTCAAAATGGCGTTAAGTGGCATGTGTGGAAAAGACTTCTGTTTCCAGGGAACACCACTGAATTACTCACTGAGGTAGAAACCCTGTTTTTGTTAAGCCTCTGAGAAACCCATGGTGTCCCTGCTCCGTGTATTTGAAGGGAGGCATAAACAGTGTAGTTTTCTAAAAGAAAGGTATATGCCATGAGCATTACCCATTTCTGTCAGCCACTTGGCAACCACTCCATAAATTTCATCTAGGATAAGTATTACAACAAGATTAATGATGACTGCAGTGGCTGTCACTGTGACACGGACGTTTGCCTTGGTGGACTCGTTGGTACTCATCGAAAGAGCTGCTGCCGTGGTTATCCGATACACAATCACACCAAAGACTAGTGAAAATGTCAGTGAAATCTGGAAAAGAAACATACAGAAATTCTTCAAAACAATTGGTCTTAAATACTTTTTGGTCACAGATTAACTACTCATGGCATAATTCTATAGATCTCTATCATCTCTCTCCTTATATGACTTCTTCCTGAACTAAACAGTCCTAAGCGTTATTAACTCGTTGGCAGTTGTTCTAACAATGTGACCCTCTTTTAAAAGCTGTAATGCTAAGAAAATGTACTTTACACTCTTTGAAACATCGGATATGCTATATTAACGCTCAGCAGCATTATTCCTTTTTTGTGGTGTGTTAGAAAACGCTGTGAGGAAAATTATCCATACAATAATGGCAGAAAAAAGGAAATTAAATATATTTCGTTTGGAAGTAAATTCGGAGATTCCATCTCCAACAAAATACATATGGAATTTGGGGGGGAAGGTAAAATAATTTTATACGATCTGAAGAGAAACCAGAGTATGGTAAAATAATTGTATTAAGGCCAGCAAAATTTCTCATGAGAGCTTTTCCAGGTAACCTCCCCATTCTTTCTTGTTTTGGGGTTTAACCAAAAAAAACAAACTCAAGCCCTCCTCACATAACGTGTTAGCATGGTTGGGAAATTTGTGTATGGCGAGAACGACTGATGTCAACAGATTCTTGCCACAGATTTTGTTCCTGGAGGCTGCATACTGCAGGGCTGTCAAGTTTAACTAACATAAAATCTTTGAGACTTTGCAACTATTTGCAAGCGATGGGAACAAACCCTGTTGCTGTTTCAGGCCATGTGTGAACATTCGGAGTGTGAACAGAGAGAGCTCCTTTCTGAAGAATTATCCCCCAAGTCACAGAGTATTAAATTGCTGCTGAGGATATGACGTTAACTCACAGATATCAGCCACGTCAATCATGTCACTCAAAGACTGGGTTCCCACAGCAAGAAGGCTACAGGGTGGGATAGCTTTTTCAGTTGGTTTTTTTTTTAAGCAAAGCAAAAAAAATGAAATCTCATTTGGAAATGTCTCTATGAGGACTGGGGAAAGATATAATTTTGTCTTATTTTTCTCTCACACAATAATTCCAGCCTACGCTAATTGTTGCTTGTATGGGCATATCACTGGATGGCAGGAATTGCAAAGCTACTGCGTGTAAATAGAAGTCACTACTTTTGAGTAAGATCTATATATCGACTTCTGTATAAGTAAATATAAGGAGCACAGAAATAAAGGTTTTTCATGGTGTGTTTCCATGATTAATTTCCTGACATGAAACTCTTTTGAAAATGACAATCAAGATGTCACTTCCAACCCTACTTAATAATTCCAGTGCTTCACCTGTCTTGCTTACAAGCCTTTGTTGCCACCTGGATCCAGCTCCAAGGATCTGATTCTCCAGGCTGGACCCAGCTTCAACAGGGAAGCTTGGGAAGAGCTCTCCAACTCTTGCTTTTCCTTCCCAGGCTGCCAGGATACAGAGGAAGCATCAAGCACCTGTCAGTCAAATTCCTCATCGGCTTCAGTCATTCACTCTTTGGTTGCTCCACACCCCACCTTGGCATCCCCAACCTGACTCCTACTCCTGTCCCCTGGGCTCCAAGGGATTGGACTCCCTTCGACTATCCATCTGAGACCTTATCCCAACCCCCCCCTGCCTTACCTTTCCCTCAATCTCTGCCCCAGGCTCCCTAGCAAATCAATACTTAGCCTGTCTCCTTGTTGAAGAGGGAGGGATGGGGTATCTTGTCTCCTGGTCTAGAGGTGTGCTTGGAGCTAGCCATGCGTGCTGCAAGGCATGGAGCAAGGCCAGTTCCCTCACCAGACCGCGTCACCTCTGGCTGAGTGGGCTGGGCACTTCTTTGGCCACCTTAGCCCTCGGCCTCCCTTAAATCGGCCCCTGGAGACTACCCCCACTCTGGGCTCTCACAGCACTCAGCCTCCCTTCTTATTGCTGGGTTTCTTCTTTTTCCAATGCAGAGTTGGCTGGTGAATGACAGTAAGATCAGGAAGTCACCACCCCCCTCCAATTTCTCAGCCTGTGTACAGAAACATGGAAGCAACTGAGGGGAATGGCTAATTGTCTCAGCTGGGATGAGGAAACTGCGGGGAAAACCCATAATGGAAGCAAACCACTGCAAAGGTAAGTAGGGCATGCATAAAAGACCTTAAAGTGCAGCCACTGTCTGTTTACTTCAGACCCATGAGCAATCCTACTTCCCAGGTGAGGAGGAATGGGCATTAGAAGTGGCACAGGGATGCGCTGATGCGTTTGCCCCTCTCTGCCAGTGCATAAGAGGGCACCCACACTGGTGGAGAGAGGGCAAAAGATGATGATAGCATCCAGCTGCCCCACAGCTCTCACGTATGGACAAGAACCCAGATGTGGGTGAAGCCAGGGAGCTATGTTGGCACTGGAGCAGAAGCTGGAGTGCTGGGGGGCAGAAAGGGCATTCCTGGGGCGAGGCTGACTTTTGGGTCAGCTTTGACCAGCTTTCCAGCCTGGAATGCCGCTTCCTCCAAATCTGTCTGTAAACCTACACTGCACAAAATGCAGCATAAGCCCTGTTTTGGCTATGGGGCAATGCTCCCTGACCCCCGATCTGGATTGCGCACTGTTAACCTAGTTTTCTTCTACTCCGGTATTAGCCCTATGAGCCAGGCAAAGCAGAGCCAAAGCCCTTTGGCATGTCTGGCACTCTTGCCCCAAAACCTTCATTTTTTGTTTGAGAACTCATTGCCTATTCATTTTCTAGAGGTAGAGTTCAGTGGACAGAACTTACAACAAGCTTAGCGAGAAGTAATGTAATTGCCTTTCAGAACCACTTGAAGGTTGGAATAAGCACACGAGCCGAAGCAAATCCATTGCAGAACCACGTGAAAGTATGCAATAAAATGCCAGCAAAATTACCATAAAATAAGATTGATGCTGCAAAGTTCACTAGGTAGCCAGGGGGGTGATCTTGCCAGGTCAGTTTGTCTTCTTTTTTTTCCATCCCTGTGGAAAACAACAATGAACATAGAAAATAATTATGTAGTGAAGTTGGAGCAAAGGGGTTGTGAGACACCTGGAGGCACAGTCTGAACTGAAGTCACTTCTTTCAGAGTTGAGGAAGGAGCAGCAGTGGGCGAGTAGGAGGTTAAGAGCTTGTGTGTATCTAATCTGGAGGAGCGGGTTTGATTCCCAGCTCTGTCGGCCCTGAGCTGTGGAAGGTGGCTTATCTGGGGGATCTCAGATTAGCCTGTACACTCCCACACATGCCAGCTGGAGTGACCTTGGGCTGAGTCACAGCTACTCGGAGCTCTCTCAGCCCTGCCTACCTCACCAGGGTGTTTGTTGCGAGGGGGGAAGGGCAAGGAGATTGTGAGCCCCTTTGAGTCTCCTACAGGAGAGAAAGGGGGGATATAAATCCAAACTCTTCTTCTTCTTTTCTCCTCTTTCTCAAGCAACCCAGTGGAGGTCTTTCCGCGTAGAGCCGTGGTAAGACAGCTTAGCACTCCAGATGTTATGGACTACAATTCCCATCAGCCCCTGCCAGCATGGCCAATTTGGAATTGTAGTCCATAACATCTGGTAGCCGCCAAAGGTTCGCGCACCACCGACGTAGGGGAACTCTTCACTGAAACCCACCGATAAATCTTAAAAGTAGAATTAATTACATGGATATCATTTGAAAAATGAAAAATTGTTATTGTACTGTTTATGTGCCTAAATCACAAAAGCAGCAAAGCATCCCCTCCATATGCTGTTTAATTTAAAAGGACCATTTTAACTAGGCCCATAAACAGTACAATAAACAGACGCCCTGGAGACAGAGGGTTTTTTTTAAAAAAAGATAATTTAATTTTAATTATTCCAAATCAATTGCGCTGCTTTAATCTGACAGTTCTTAAAGTGACTCTTGTTAATAAACTGCTTGACGTTTGCTGAGCTTGTGCCCACTTCCTCTTCAATAAACCACCAAATAGAATCGCGAGGGCTCAGAGGCTGACTTGCGTGCCGCTTTCCCCACTGCAATCAGAAAACCTGCCAAATTGCTTCCACCTGTGCAAGCTTTTAAGTCTCTCCAAAAAAAGATAATATTTTATCTCAGAATTATCTCAAACATCGCCCATTCAACCAACATTATTTGCTTTAATATAAGCAACTTTGGCCTAATGGAAATTGGCCGTAGTTATAGCACCCCATTTACTTTGCAATTTGTACTGCTCAAATTGTGATGTTATGCCAAAGTCTCTTAGCAACAGTTAACAGCCCTGTTGCCGGGACAGATTACAGATATGATTCTCAGCAGTGTCACAGGAGAAAACTCTTGTGCCAAACAGAAGAATCAAAGACAACCTACAATAACAGAGAGTCAGTGTATCAAGACCCAAACTGAATCCTTCCCTTCCCATGGCAAAAGCTATACCAACGTATGGAGTTTCCCTTGCTAATAACACCCAGTATGAATGTATGAGAGGACTGCATATACCCAGCAATGTAAACATAGGCCCTTTCCCCACTTACCTTAAGCCCCGTGCTACTCTCCTCAAGTAGCACGGGGTCCCCCGGCACTCCCCACTACAGGCCCCGACGCTGCCGCTCTCGCGCCCCCTCAGCACGCGGCATCCCTGGCGCTCCTCAAAACGGCGCCTTTTGATGACCTCGCGCAGAGCGCGGGGTTGTGGGGGCGCCGGGGCGCGCGCCAGAGATGCCGCGCGCTGAGAGTAGCGCGCAGCAAAGGGCAGCAAAGGTAAGTGGGGAAACGCCCATAGAACAGTTCACAAACACACACCCCATATTCAAGACAAGCACAGAGCAGATTTATAAATACAAGGCATGTAACACCTTTATTAAGACATACCAAGACAGCACAGCAAAACATGTTGTGCAAGCTTATCAGTTCTCCATCAGGTTGGGCATAAGCTGATAAAGAGATCTGCAGAATGTGAATGTGAAAGTATGTTGTGTTGTTTCCCAGTTTGGACTTCAGAAAATGCGGCGGCAACCAATTGCCTACCTGTTATCCTACAAAGAAACAACTAATATAATAAAAAAAACAAAACAAAGAGAGCATGGCCTGTTAAGCGCTAGAATTGTGGCATGACTTTTGGCAGTCAAGAATATGCTCTGCACTGCATCATGAAATCCTATAGGCAAGAATCAGGGGTAGAAGATGAAGAGCTTGCTCACCGCAATCGCGCAGAAGTCTGTAATGAACTCAGGTTTCACCAGCTCCAACTTAAGAAAGTTCTGGAGATTAGGGAGTAGTGTTTAGGAAGAGGAGGGAGTTTAGCAGAGAAATAATGCTATATAGTTCACCCTCTGAAGCTACAATTTCTTTTAGGGCGAAGTGCCGCAACCTGCGGCTCTCCAGATGTTCATGGACTAGAAATCCCATCAGCCCCGCATCTGGAGAGCTGCAGGTTGCAGACCCCTGTTTTAGGGCAACTGATCTTTGTGGTCTGAAGATCAGTGGAAATTCTGGGAGAACTTCATGCCCTACCTGGAGGCTAGCAACCCTCCATCAGGCCAATAGATTATTAAAAGATAGACTGTTGGAATGGGATTATCAAAAATCTCTAATGGCTGCAAATAAGACCTGCTGTCTAGTAAATCAGTTTATAGTCCGAGGTAAAGGATGCATGTCTCAATACCTTTGATATTTGATTGTCTCTAGATTGAGGCGCGCCCTTACCATGGCAAGGTTTAATGTAGTCCCCTCTGCCTTACTAACTGGCAGATACAAAATGAGTTCCTAAATCTGAAATATTTTGTTGTTGTAATACTGGGCAGGTAGAAACCTTAGTACACACATTGTTCTACTGCTCCAAAAAATATAACAGCAAAACATTGGGCACAACTCTTTGTGCAATGTGATGGCTTAGCGCACAGGTGTCAAACTCACGGCCCTCCAGATGTTATGGACTACAGTTCCCATCACCCCCTGCTAGCATCATGCTGGCAGGGGATGATGGAGACATAATCCGGAGGAAACCGTGATTATTACCTAACATGAAGGCTGAAAACTAAAATTTTTCCTGGACAATTCAGATCACGGATTATTCTGGAGTCAGTTGCAAAATTTCTATCACAGGATAGATTCCGTTATTGTAAAAGAGTTTATTAGTTGTTTTGTTTTCATTGTATTTCATGTTGCCAACTTGACATAGACATAGACAAGCCTTTATTGGCATTCCAAAATACAATAAAACAATTGTCCATAAAAAACAGATAGATACAGCAGCCATTCAGAGTCTTATCAATAGTTTAGTCCAAATGGACTCATCAAAAGTGCCATTCCTATACACCTCTCCACAGACCAGACTGAAAACCCAACAGAGCCCAGGCATCACAACAGCATACAGTATCAACACTCCACTATAAAACACAGAGTTTGTTAGAGTGGCACCTAACACAGAACAAGGGATAGGGGGCGAGGAAATGGGCAAACAATTGATTTGACTCCCATAGGTTGCCACAGCCTTCAGTTGTCACTCCACCTGGCAATCAATAACAAAACTATGGCATCTCTCAATGAATCACCGTAGTTTTGTTATTGATGATTAATGTATGTACCAATAAAGGTAAAGTATGTATGTAATATGCAATACCTTCCATCAACATATGAATCACCCCCACACCCCGCCAACCTGCAACAATACATTGGGTCCCAGAATTCAGCCCAAGGAAATTTTTGCCAGCCATTCATGTGATTTTGTATTTGTTTATTTTAAGCATTTATTACCCAGAAGATCTTGTAATAAAGCAAAAATCCAATGCACAGATTAAAACAATAGAATATAAATTTATAATGAAACAAACCCGCAAGTTATAACTCCTAACTCTTCAGCAGCAGTATGGATCAAGAGAAAATATGTTTCTGTTTTTTGTTTTGTTGCGAGGAAAATATTTATTTGCATATTAACAAAGAACTGAAATCCAGGCGGCTCAGTTCCAGGAATTGTCTAAAAAAAAGCCAAGAGTTTTTTTGGCTAAACTAGTATATTTAATGGTTTGAATATTGTTATTATAAATTGATTTGAATTTGATGTATTTTACGTTATGTTTGGAGCAGCAGTGGCGTGGGAGGTTAAGAGCTCGTGTATCTAATCTGGAGGAACCGGGTTTGATTCCCAGCTCTGCCGCCCTGAGCTGTGGAGGCTTATCTGGGGAATTCAGATTAGCCTGTGCACTCCCACACATGCCAGCTGGGTGACCTTGGGCTAGTCACAGCTTCTCGGAGCTCTCTCAGCCCCACCTACCTCACAGGGTGTTTGTTGTGAGGGGGGAAGGGAAAGATTGTCAGCCCCTTTGAGTCTCCTGCAGGAGAGAAAGGGGGGATATAAATCCAAACTCTTCTTCTTCTTCTAAGCCCCCTAAGATCAACTATGGCAAGGAGAGGGGGGGGTATCAAATTTAAAAAACTTACATCATATCATATATTGTCGAAAAAGGAGCACCGTAAAAAAAGGAGCACCATAAAAACTTTGGTACATCGCGCAAACAGAATCTGTGAACCTCACCTCCTACAAGATGAATTGAATCACCTAAACAGGGCTCTACAGGCTAATGGTTATTCTACTACAGACATCAGAAAGAGCTGCAAGACCAAGAACAAGCCACATGAACAAAGATAAAGAGCCATCTAGAGGGAAGGTGTTCTTACCATACATCAAGGGAACCACTGATCGCATAGGAAAACTGATGAAGAAGCACAACCTACAAACAATCTACAGACCCACTAAGAAAATTCAACAGATGCTACGTTCAGCAAAGGATAAAGGGGGGATCCTCTATAGCTACTGCGAGGAGTCCTATAAGCATACCATGCAGCTGTGGACAAGTCTACATAAAGGAACCACCAAACGCATAGGCGCTACAAACACGTATCTGCAAAAGAACACGAAAGGCACTGCAGACTATTTCAGCCAGAAAAATCAGCAATAGCAGAACACTTGATAAACCAACCTGGACATAGAATATTATTTGAAAAACTGGGAAATTCTGGACCACTCTGAAAGCCACTTTCGATCCAGACTACACCCAGAGGAAGTGATTGAAATCCATACAAGCACATGGACAGATTTTAACAGGAAGGAAGAAACTATGAAAATGAACGGGAACTTGAGAAACACTTGCCAGTGTTGAAAAAGAATACTAGAGGTCAAGACGCAGCTCAAACCAGCTCCGCTGAAACACAGGATGACCATAGACAAAAAAAAGAACAAAGGCCAGGATACTTCTATTCAGATGCTCCCACCAGTAGACCTTGCTATCTACAGGGTTACTCCCAGGCTATAGTCTTCATTGTTACTCATACTTCTATTCAGATGCCCTCAACTATTGACCTGGTTGCCGCCTTTGTTACTCACAGACAAGGTTTCCCCACCCACCCTGGACACTCCAACAGATATATACTCCACTTGCTTTCCCACATCAGATCCTCTGAAGATGCCAGCCACAGATGCAGGCGAAACGTCAGGAGAGAATGCGGCTAGAACACGGCCATACAGCCCGGAAACCACACAGCACCCATCATATAATATACTTAAAATCCTTTTCTAAATAGCCACAAAAAAGTAAATTCAAACAGGACAGCATTTCAACATTTCTTTTGAAAGTACAGTAAAAACAAGTAGAAATTTACATGCATACAACAGAAACTAACAATTTTCCAGAAGGCCTGAAAAATCTAAAAGTACCCAATGGATGGATAGGAGGAGAACCTTCCATAGTCAGAATGCTAGAGCGAAGAAGGATCTTGTTCCTTTCTACCTCACTGGAAATAAATGGAGCAAGATTTATAAAGAACTCAACTGATAGACTGGATTGTTTGGGAGTAGACAGCCCTTCATAAGCCATTACTAAGTCACTCAGAACTTTTAAGTAACTATCACACTAAATCTGTCCTGGAAATGAAGAAACAGTCGATGCAAATACTTAAAACTGGCAAGATTTCTTTCCAATAATCAACATCAGTCACCCATCTCATTACTGTTATTTGGACTACCTGAAACCTTTTTTCTGGACTATCTTCAAAGGCAGCTCCAGGCAAAGTGTATGACAGTAATCTAAATAGAATCAGCATGTGGATAACAATGGTAGATTTGGGATACAACTTAAGATTGTTAAACATACCACCATTCCATAAAAAAGATCTGGTGTCCATCTCAAGACATAAACCTACAAGTACCCCCCAAGCTGCAAATTTGCTCATATAGGGGGTTGAGTTGTCCCCGATCAATACAGAACAGTCAGTAGCTTGCTATGACATTTTTACAAGGTAAAATTGCACTATTTGCCACAATTTAGACTCCTCTCAGAGGGTGGCATGATACATTCTTGATTTCTTTAGACCTCAGATCTCAAGAATGGTCAATACTTGTGTGGCGGAACAGGCCTGCTTTGACTTGCAGGCCTTATTCCACCCAGCCCTCTCCCAGGGGTCTCCCACTTATCCTGGATGGGCTTCTCTCTCTCAGGTAACTGCTGCCACCATCTGACCTTTGTAAAAACTTCCCACTGGGGAGGGTCATGGCCCCCCAGCTTCCTTTCCAACTTTGAGGCCTTGCCTCTGTGTCTCCCACTTCCCCACTTCTGGACACCACAGGAGTGGTTAATAACCTGATGCACCCCTGAAGGAATAGCTGCTTGCCCACTGCCAGCCTTCTCTCCTCCTGGTGCCCCCTTTGTAAAATAGCATGTGCAAGACAGTGGAGGTCTATGTTAAGGTGACCAGATGGTCACCTTTCTGAACCGGGACGGAGGGTAGGCAACCTGTGACAGGGTGGGAAACGGCAAGCCCCAGAAGGCCATGCTCCTGCGGCCGCGCACGCGGGAGGCTGCTGCACTGCCTTGCGCCCCAGAAGGCAGTGCGGTAGCCTCCCAAAAATCGGGACAATTTCAATAACCCGCGGGACGCGGGACAAATTGTTTGAAGGCGGGACTGTCCCGCCAAAAGCGGGATGTCTGGTCAGCCTGGTCTATGTGGTACATTTAGCTTTTGCACCAAATTGAGCAAGGGATCCAAAAGAAATGAGAGATTAACACAATTCCTTTGTTCCTTCCTCTACACATACCCTATCAGTTGTTAGAATAGGGTAGGCTCTTAAGCATAGGATGTTACAGCTGTCTACAGATTCTCCAATACCTGAAAGGTGTCCTTCAGCTCCCTGTGTGAGCACATGAGTCCAAAATGGCTGCCTCCTACAGGAGACTCCAGGCAAAAGTTCTGTTCCCTTCAATGGTCCCAGCCAGAAGAAAGTTTCCTCCTTGCTCCCAAGAGTTTTATTAATTCTTAGTCCCCACCTCCTTAACTTGGTCAGTCTGGTTCAAGGAAGCTTTTCCTGATGGCTCCAGGTATCCTCTTCCCGAGGCCCTTTTATCCTTTTGAGACCTCCAAATCTGGGAAACCTGCTTGGTACTTAAACCATCCCATTGTCTCTCACTACTTGTATTAGCATTTCAAAAAGGTGGCTGGGTGAGGCTGGAAGCCTCCTGCTCAGATGAAAAGAAAATGCTTCAATGTTCCTTTCAAACCTCCAGTGGTAGGGGGAGCCATTTCTTTACAACTTGGATGGTCCATATCATGCATGGTCAATTTTTTGGATGGGAGACCACCAAGGATGACTTTTCAGAGGAAGGCAATGGGAAACCATCTCTGCTTTTCATTTGCCTTGAAAGCCCCTTGCGTGTGACTTGACAGCATTTACACACATTGAACAGGTTCACAGATGCTTACATAATATTCAATTACTGCATCCCAAGGATGTTGACAGACTGCATGGAAGACTACTTCATCTGCTCTGTCCTTTCCCAGGCCATCTTGTTGAATCTAGACAGGTGGGATTGCCTGGGAGCATCGTGGAATCAGTCAAATGGTTCTTTAAAAGGAAGGAATAAAGTGCCAACTGCTTTTGGTGGAGGTAGTTTTGGGCTGTTGGAGTTTCAGGGGAGAAATTGGGTGAAAACAGCATGAAGAGCATTTCTCTCAACAATGCAACACACCAAACCCAACCCTAATAATCCTGTGGCGTTTGAAATTGGGCTGTTGGCTGATTCTTTTTCGAGTCCTGTATTTATTTTTAGTATTTTGTCTCTTACAGGTTAGAGGAGTCTCCAAAGGAGAGATAAAGGCGTCCCACTGGATGCTCTCTTAGCAATGTTGCAATTCTTTTAATCATCGATAAGGTGCAATTGACCTTCCAGCCTCTTCCAAAACATACGAGCTCTCTGACTGCAAAATGGAGCCATTCCTTCACTACCTAATAAAAATTTCAGTATTCGTGTGTCCAAGGAAGTAAGAGGGGTGAGACAAAATTAGCAACAGATTAGGCATCTGGAAACTTTTAAAAGCAATTTTAACAAAGAATGTGCATTGTTATTGGGAAAAAGATGTGTTTTTTTATTTGGCTGGGGGCATTATTCCCCTTAAAATGCAGCTCATCACAGACGAGGCTTGATCAAATGAGAAGAAAATTTAGCGAAAGTGAGCCTGTTTGCTTGGGAAGAACATGGACTGTTTGTTTCACTGAATATTAGAGAAAGAGTCCAGTCCAAGAATGGCACCAAGAGCTGCTTTCAAAGAGAACCAAAACTTTACGCATGTGGACTAGCCAAGTGAGTCCTTAACTGGAGCTTCCCGAGGGGGCCTGCAATTGATCCTGTTCCCCCACAGGTGCACCACCGGAAGGAATTCCGAGGGTTCGAAAGTCACGCTACTACTGCTGCTGTCTCCTAAGGACTGTTTGCCTTCTCTCAAGACCTGTCCAAACCTTGTAATCGTCAAAGCTTTATTCCGGAAATCCTAGATGGCTAAACATGACCATCGAATTTAAAACAGAGACAGCTTTCAAGATACAGAGGTTTTTTATGGACAAAATCAGTACTGGCATGAGTATGAAAACTGGCGGGGGGTTTTATTTTTTATAGCCCTTTGTGTCTGAACAGGGTTTAGGATATTATTCTATATCAATGGCCATTACTAGAAGAAGAAAGAAGGTTTGGATTTATATCCCCCTTTCTCTCCTGCAGGAGACTCAAAGGGAGCTGACAATCTGCCCTTCCCCCTCACAACAAACACCCTGTGAGGTGGGTGGGGCTGAGAGAGCTCGAGAGGCTGTGACTAGCCAGGTCACCCAACTGGCGTGTGTGGGAGTGCACAGGCTAATCTGAATTCCCCAGATAGGCCTCCACAGCTCAGGCGGCAGAGCTGGGAATCAAACCAGTTTCCTCAAGATTAGATTACACAAGCTCTTAACCTCCTAAGCCACTGCTGCTCCTAGCACATTCCACCCTTCATAGTTGCTCTGTGATTCGACGAAATGCTGCCACAAATAATCCACTACCCATTTACAATGCAGAAGATTCCTAAATCAAGGCCATGTGCCTCTGAATTATTCTTATTATAACGGCTAAAGTTTTGTGAATGTGGAATAAAAATCACCCACAGCACTTTCACACATTACACAGTTAGTTGCTCTTGTACAACACAAATCAAATGTTTTGGGGACAGCTTTTCCCCCAAAATATTTTCAAAATGTTCTGCTTCAGTCCCAAACAGTTTTATTTGGAAATGCTAAACTAAAGCGATTTTTTTATTCCCTGGAAATGTTTTCCACAACCTTTTGCTTGCTTTTAATCGCGAAGATCAGGAAACATTTTATTTCTCCCATGCAATTTTATGACAGAGCTCTCACTTTCATTTTCTCCCACTGCTTGCCACCACGCCATTTTTTCTGCCACTACTTTGTGTGCTGGAGTTGGGGGGGCTTTTCAGAGTGCGGAGCCCTAGGCTTGGGACAGGGTTTGGGGGGGAGGAGAAGAGTCCCATCTCCCCAAAGAGGTCATAGGAGTCCACCTTTTTTTCTCCTCTCTGACTTTTTTTTTTTTTCCACATAAGTACCTGAAAATGTTTGCAAAACATTTTTTTATTCCCCATGTCCAAACAACCCCCCCTTATAGAAAAGGTTTCTGGCCACCATTTTGTGATTTTCCCATTTCTTAATTAATTTTTTTGTAGATTCAATGCTTCCATGCTTCGTGCTGCAATTCACCATAGTTCCTGTAATTGATGCTTTGTAAATCTGACACCTCCCCTTGATTTTTTTTAAAAAACACCAGAACTGGTGAATAAACAGGCCGGATGGAATGGGGTGAAGCTCCGAAAATGGCACCGAGGAGGAAGTCACAGGGACTGCAGAGAGAGGCATGGGAAACATCTTAAAGAGATCACACAGCAAGACAAAACATTTTGAAAACATTTTCAGCAAAAGAAAAGATGGCTAATCTTGAGGATGCATTTTAAAACATTTTAAGGCTGGAAGTATGTATTGTTTTATTTTGGGAATTAAAACTATGTGGAACTCCTTGGAGGAAATGTTTTATTTCCCTGCCTCAAAACGTTTTAAATTGTCTGTCGCGGGAAAAAAAAGCCTCTTTTTCTTCAGAATTCAGAGGAGCAGAAAGTGGCATAGGAGGTTAAGAGACATTCTGATCTGGAAGGAACCCGAGTTTAATTCCCGGCTCTGCGGCTGAGCTGTGGGGAGGCTTATCTAGGGAATTCAGATTAGCCTGTACTACTCCCACACATGCCAGCTGGAGTGACCTTGGACTAGTCACAGCTCTGTCACTGAGGCCTCCTCAGCCCCACCTACCTCACAGGGTGTTTGTTGACCATGAGGGGAAGGGCCCAAAGGAGATTGTAAGCCCCTTTGAGTCTCCTACAGGAGAGAAGAGGGGATATAAATCCAAAATCCTCCTCTTTCCTCCTCATCCTCCTCCTCTATTACCTGGGGACCAGTTTAGTAATCCCAAGGGATCTTCCAGCCACCACCTTGAAGTTGGTAGTCCTAAACCAGGAGTGGCCCAACCTATCGAATTGCTCAGATGTTCACAGACTACAATTACCACCATCCCCTGCCAGCATGGCCAATTGGCCATGTTGGCGAGGAGCTGATAATTGTGAGTCCGTGTGGGGCCATCTGGGCCCTGCTCATAGGAATTGACCTCCCATCTAAACTAAGCACACCCTTCCCTTCCTGGGCCTGCATCACCACTGACCATTGGATGGGGAGCATGCCAGAAGACCTGGAAAGAGCATCAGTGCCTTTCCATGACTTGCCATCCAAATCTCATCCCACTTGATGCCTTCCTTTGAATTAGCATATCGTTTCATGAATTAGCGCCTCATGGAATTCAGAATCCAGCCGGGGCAGCTTTTTGTGTTGTGTCAAAGGGTGCATTACTGCTCAAGCCCGAAAAACCAAATCCTTCCCCAAGCACAGCCACTCAGTCTGACCTGTATATCACCAAGGACTGGAGTTAATGGAGTGTCCCATTTAAGCAGCTCTCTCTTCCATTTTTCCTATATCATTAGGAGTTATCATAAAGAACCCACAGCCAAGAAGAACAATTCAACCTGCAAGAGGGAACCTCTGCTGAAGATCTTAAGCACCCTACGCCAATATTTCATCGGCGACTTGCCTTTGAAAGGAGAGGGTGTCCTAGGGAACTATGATGTCATCCCTTATCTACTTGCACAAGCCCTTCACCATGTGGTTTATTGTTTGATATTTTTCATTAACAAAAGAGCACCTCCGGCTTAATGGTTGGACACAGGGGTAAAAGAGGGTAAGCGTCAGCAAAATGTTAATAGAGAAGAGAACAGAGTTCTCAAATTTACCTCCCCCTGTATACTTGCCTTACATCAATCTGCCTAATTGTTAGCTTTTCGTCTTCTGAATTAAGGACTTCTTCCTGCCGAGAGTCACTGAGTATTGCAGCAGAAACTCTGAAGGGGAAAATGGAGGCCAACTATTTGTTCTGCTAAAATCTGCCCCCTTTATCCCCTGCCATTATTTCTACAACCACTGAATTGCCTCTCACAACAAACACACCCATTCTGCCTTTGGGCTGACAACTGTACGAAAGCTAGCATTCCCAAAGGGGACAATTTCTCTACCACTTGCTGACCCCACCGGAGGCTAGCATTGCTTCACTGCTGGTATTTACAAGATTTTTTCCTAAACCGTGCACACACATGTAGAAAGGGGTTAGCAGTGATGAGAAGCCTCACTAGGACATGGCTTAACATCCTCGCCATAATGTCCCTGTTTTTTTTTTTTTTTTTTTTTTTTGTGGCTGAGTGAAACTCAAGGTGAACTTAGGAGGAGGAGTCCTGCCTTGTCAAGTTATGAATGAGTATGCCAGGAATATTGCAGTACAAAACAACACCTACAAGAGACAATTATTTTTTTAAAAAATTATATCACACAACTTTATGCAGACCCGGATGGGTAAAGGGGTAAGAGATTACCCGTTTACCAACAAGGCAGTGCTTGAAAAAAAAATGCAAATACAGAAATGTCTACAAAATCTTGTCAACCGTATTAACTAACCCTGAGTTATGCAGCTATAAAGAACTACAGAAGGCTGCGTAGAACATTTTTTACTAAAGGCGGCAGCAGCTGGCTGGAAAAAAGAAATGTCACAAAACAGCGCAGGGATCACCTGTGGCTCCCCTGTCTCTTAAGAGAAACTGAATATGTCTGGGCTATTTTGACATAATTTGCCAGAATATATGTCAGAAGAGGTCAGCTTCAAAGGAAAGGCAACAAACAGGTTGTGAAGCTGAAGCAGTGGCCGACTGAGCATCCCGGCCAGTACAGAACACAAAAGGATCCCTTCTAATAGGATGCCAATTTTTTTATTTGCAAAAAAAGGCTGTTTATATATTGAGAAGTCTTTAAAACATGGTGGTCCCTTGACAGGTCCTAAAGTAGCCCTACCTTCCTACACATTCTTCATAGCTTTTATTAGCGTTAATCAGACTTCACACTTATCCGCATGAATATTAATAATTTGGGAAGCGAGGACGCAGGAGGGGCAGGGTGGAGTAAAATTTGACAATTTTTAAAGAAACCTCAGCAGCCATCAGATTTAAATTAAAAAAGAAGTTCAACTGGATTTTTTTGTAAGAACAGGTTTCCAGCTCTACATTTTTTTGTTTTTCCAAATAACTTGGTTTGAAAATGGAAATCCTGTAGATTTTTAGGTAGGTAAAGTTTTAAAGAGATTTTATGTTTGCAGTGTGAATATCCGCTTTTCTTTATAAAGAAGAAGAAGAAGAAGAAGAAGAAGAAGAGTAGTTTGGATTTATATCCCCCCTTTCTCTCCTGCAGGACACTCAAAGGGGCTTACAATCTCCTTGCCCTTCCCCCAACAAACACCCTGTGAGGTAGGTGAGGCTGAGAGAGCTTCGAGAGAAGCTGTGACTAGCCCAAGGTCACCCAGCTGGCGTGTGTGGGAGTGCACAGACTAATCTGAATTCCCCAGATAAGCCTCCACAGCTCAGGCGGCAGAGCTGGGAATCAAACCCGGTTCCTCCAGATTAGATACACGAGCTCTTAACCTCCTACGCCACTGTGGGAGAAAATATTTATGGTAACTCTTGCACTGCACAATCGTTAATGTACTTGTATTAAGGCTTGATACTGGATTATGGAAAAAGGCCACACTATTTAAAATCAATGTGTTTTTGTCACTATTGTAACAAATTAATATGCACTTTCATTTAGGAAGCATCCAAATGATAATGAGAAAAAAAAGAATTTAAATCACTGATTTAAATCATCCTTTTTTCCCCCCTGGTAATTTAGATCAATGATTTATATTACCTCGATTTAAGCTACCTATATTTAAACCATTCAGATCATGGCTGTAGGTAAATTGGAGTGTGTTACACACACAAGGGGTACTGAGCTCAGGAAGACAGGCAAGTTCTCGTTCTCCTCTTTTGGTTCACAGAACTGCAAACATGATCTTTCAAAACATTTTTGTTATTACCTGAACCAGCCACTTAACTCAAGTCTGCCGGGTTGCCAAACTCCCTAAAGGCTGATTTCAGACCAATGTTTTCTGCAGATGCAACCACTTCTGCCCATAGAATGTGATTTTTCTCTTTTCCACTCCTGCGGTCATACAAAGGCCGCCAGACGTTCTGCTCCTGGGACAAAATGTTAAAGTGCATGTTGGGCTACTGTGGGAAGGCTGTGTTCTGTTTTGTTTGCCATCACCGCTGACTTACGGCAACCTTGTAGGGTTTTCGAGACAGGTTCAGTGGTGGTTTGCCATTTTTGTCATGCAAATGATGTAGTGGTTAAGTGCAGCAGACTTTAATCTGGAGAACCGGGTTTGGTTGCCCACTCTTGGACATGAGTGGCAGATTCTAATCTGGGCCGATTTCCCACTTCAATTGAAAGCGGAGGCAGACCGTGCTCATAAGAAATGGGTGTTCTTGAGCGTGGGTTAATCCCTCCCCACCCCAGTTCACCCTCCCTCCCTCCCGCGACCGTTCTTCCCTCGCGCGCTCTCCAGCCCACAGTGCCTGCGACTCAACCCAAGGGGGGCGGGCGGAGGGCGATCCACGCCCAGAGCCAACAGAGGGGAAAGGCTCTGCACGGGGTTTTCCAAAAGGCGCCCTTCCGTGCAGGAGCGGAAAAGACGCGCACTGAGGAGCCAGAAGAGCGGCAGAATCGGGGTGGCTGCATTGTCGCCAGTGGTGCAGTGGGGAGTGCACCGCAACCCCGGGTTAGTTGCTGTGAGTACCCCGCACCAAACAGTGAGTGGGGAAATGGCCCTGGTGAACCAGATTCTAATTAGGCTCAGTTCCCCATACCCAAGGTTCTGGGGGTTAAACTTGACTGAGCATTGATCTTCAGGCCTTTAGCCTGACTCTCTCTTTTTGAGACTTGCGGAGAATCAGTTTCTGAATAGATTTTATTTTAGCAGAGCTGCGTAACAACTTGAACCAAGCCCAGAAAGTTACGCTAAAAGCTCCGGAATACCTTTATTAACGCTACAACTCAAATCCAGACTGGAATTTAAGGGGGAAGTTATAAGTATTTGATAATACTATAATAACCTCTCTGTTCCCAAAACACAAACAATATATCCACACCTGCAGGCTGCCCTTTTGAGAAAATATAATCTGAGACATTACACCATGATGTAATCAGCTGGCCTGACCCAGGACTCTGTCTGCCTACTAACTCTGAGCAGAGGTGGGATCCAACCAGTTCTCACCACTTCTCTAGAAGTGGTTACTAATTTTTTCTGAGTGCTGAGAAGGGGTTACTAAAGCAACCTCCCTGCCCAAAAGGGACTGGAGGTGCGTGTGTGTGGCGGCACCACTGTTTGAATCCCACCACCATCGGAACCTGTTATTAAAATTTTTGGATCCCACCACTGACTCTGAGTGTTTCCACCTTGAGAATTCGATTGAAGAGGACTTAACTCCTTTTTGACCCTCCCACCTATTGATCATATTTTGAAGAAGATGAAGACTGTCACTTACAATAGCCAGACTCCAAGTGGTGAATGGAGCTCTTCTGGAATTACAATTGATTTCCAGACTACCGAGAAAACAACAGCTTTGGAAAATGGACCCTATGGCATTATATGCCATTGGGGTCCTTTCCCTCTCCTCCTGAAACCCCAACCTTCCACAAGTGCCACCCCCCAATCTGCAGTAATTTCCCAACCCAAGTGTGACCTTTGAGGAAAAGGCATTCTGCACATGTTCACAGGCACATAATAATTAAAAGAAGTATCAGGGGGTGGGAGAATTTTTCTCCTCTTATGGCGAATTCCTGGGTGCAGAGGAAGCCTCTCAGAAACATTATAAATCTCAGATTTCCTGCTGCTGGTCTTTCAGGCCACTGATGATATTAAAGAGGAAATGGTATGGAACAAAGCTGCCGTAATAAATATCTATCTATCCAGGAATTTCCAAACCTAGACTTGGCAACCCTAGTTTACAGCTCCTCATTCATCTTGAAGCAATCTAATCATAAACTACTTGCACATTTTCCCCTTTTACACCTATAAAGGGCCCTCAAAGGGGTATCCCCCCATCTCATGTTAGCTCCCATTGGAAACAATGGGGGATGGGGCACCTCCTTTGGGGGTCCATAACTTTGGCCCCCCCTGAACCAAACTTCACCAACCTCAGGTGGTATCATCAGGACAGTCTCTGGATGATACCCTGAAATTTTGGTGCCGCTAGCTTTAAAAATGTGCCCCCTGAAGGCCAAAATGCAACCCCCCCCCCCAGCCCAAATACCTTGCATTCGGATTCGTTTCATATTCGGGCAGGACATATTCAGCCGATTTTTGCCTGAATATGTTCAGGCCGAATCTGGTATTTGTTTTACCTGAATCTCCAAGCGTAAAAGATACTACATATTTTACTTTGAAAAATCAAGGAAGTGAGACATTGAAAGAAGGTGTCTTTCTAAGGAGGTGTTGCCCTCCATATGCTCCCGGTAAAGACATGTCTGCAAATACTTTAAAAAACCCAACCCTACATGCCCAGAAGTCAGGACTACGACAGAAGAGCGACTCTCCAGACTCCCTGATATTTCTCACAGCACACAAACGTATGCTGCGATTTTGCAGACAGCCATTTAGACATTTTCTACACATATCAAAAGGAAAATGCATTAGGCAGTTGTTCAATATCTGGAAATACAACAAAGAACCAGTATGTATTCATAAGAATTTCATGCATTCAATGGCTCTCTCCTTTAAAATCACTTATGCATATATCTTTAATCATGTGAGAAATGCCACTGGGATTAATTGGAATATTCAAGGTTAAACAGAAAGAAGGGAAAATGTGTTCCAAAGACTCGGGTCACATGTCCTTTTTGCCACTCATTTTTGGCACGTCATTTGGGTTGAATTTTCAATAAATCCCTCATTGTCCAGCGGAAGGATATGATGAAATCCCAGAGAGCATTTTTAAATTGTATTTGCAAATCATGCGTTTGGGGGCTTGTCTTAAGTGCTTGATGTGGCGACAGCCCGGTGGTGCTGGACACACCGTCTCACGTTAACACGTTAACTTTTTCATCTGTGCAGTCTCTCAAACAACTCACGGGATGCAAATGGAAAAGGAGACCTGGACTTAAGATATTTTTTTGGGGGGGGAGAATATTTATGTCTTCATATCCTGTATGGGGGACTGAACTGAGCATTCTAACCAGTTGTTGACTGGGAATCGAGTTTCTAAAAACAAGGCAATGAGCTGGAACCATGTGTCTGCTCTCTTTGTCATAAAATTCACAAGGCCTGTTTCAGAATAATTTTTTTTTATCTTGCAACACACAGCTACATGGAAACTTCCACACACACAAATGCACACACTGCCCAAATTAGTGGTTTTTATATGTCTGCTGCAGAAACTCGTCAAAACATCTTAGTGTGCAATATGGGTGCCAACCTCTAGGTGGCACCCAGAATTACAGTCTCTAGACCACAGAGAGCAATTCCCTTGGGACTTGAAAAATGATGACTGGCCTTGTAGGGGTAAGACTTTATAGAATTTATATCACTAACTGATGTTCCCTTCCTCTTGGCTCCCCCCCCAAACTCTCAGGGAATTCTCCCCAGTGATGGAGTGCTTTGGTGCAATGCCTCCAAAGGAAATTAACACATGAAGGAACCTCATATTGACTCAGACCATTAAAGTCCATCCAAGTCAGAACTGCTCCATCAAAGTCAGAATTGTCTGCTCTTGACTGGCAGCAGCTCTTCAGGGTCTAGGGCAGGGGTTGGCCATGCTGGTAGGGGCTGATGGGAATTGTAGTTCCTGAACATCTGGAGAGCCGCAGGTTCCCTACCCCTGGTCTAGGGCAAAGATCTTTTACATCTTATCACCTGATTCTTTTATCTGGAGATGCTGGGGATTGAACCCGTGACCTTCTGATTGCCAAGGAGATGCTCTGCCACTGAGCCACGGCTCCTCCCTTTAAGCTTGGACTATAGAAATTATCCTTATATACTAATAAAGAAAGAATTCTAGAGTCACTTATTGATGATTTGACACTTGGGGTACATATTCAGTCACACTGCCATCACATTTAATCGTGCTAATGCCCTCCAAGATACTTCTTTTTAGCCAAGGTTGTTACGTCAGCCAGTTCACAGTGTGACCCTTAACTGAGGTTGCATGCTGATGTGCTTGTGAACCAACTGCGCACAGGAGGCACAAGACTGGCTCAGATCAGATAAGGTTGCCAACTCTGGGTTGGAGCCTAGAGAGGCAGAATTTGGGCACTGGGGGGACATCAGCCAGATACAATGCCGCAGAGTTCACCCTCCAAAGCTGCCATTTTTTCCCTGGTGGATTGATTTCTATAGTCTGGAAATCAGGTATCATTCCAAGACATTTCCAGGCCCCATCTGGAGGTTGGCAACTCTATGAACCTTGTTGCCTAGAGAGACTTTGTAACTGTGGGTAAGAATATGACTGTAACACAGAATATGGATTTCAGATCTGCATTATACCATGCAGAGATGTGGCTGAGCTTTTGAATTGGGAATATGATATACAGTTAAGCCAGTTGTGGATAATTATGCGCATGTCATCTTCAACAACAGTTATAAATCTGAACTACTAAAACACTGTATTTGGTTTCATCACCAAACTACCGGACTGAAGAAAAACATAAATAACCATATAAAAAAGAGACAGAGCTCACCAATTCCTGTTCATATGATATTAAGATGAAGTGGAGATACTTTTCAACAGCTACCCTACCCAAATGGCAACCCATTTCCACCTTGCCCCCCCCCCCAATTTGTGTCTTGACCATCAGCCAATTCTGTCAAGGTGATTAGCAATAAAAATAACCATGAAAATACAATAAAATATAGTAATCAATAAACTAAACTATGTCATAAGACATCAATCCATCAAATGCCACATATCTGACAAAGACGGTGAAAAAACACATCAGAAACATAAATTCACTATTCATGCTAAAGCTGAAACAGTCAATGAATCAATTAGATTAATTGAGCAAAATCCTTTTAATCTATTAAAATGGTGCTCATGATCGTAATGTTGAACAGAGCAGATAAAAATGCTTACAAAATATGGATAACAGCCACATTCTCAAAAGATACATTCTTCCTTGTTTCCCACAGGAACTTCGTCAGAAACAAGACCTGATACGAGCATCATCTTTTAAAAAACAGGCATTTTCTCCAACACTAATGGGTGCACATATGCAAGTTTGGGCATCAGTAATCAGATATTTGAATAATCAATTTAATTTATATGTTCAATTAACTAAAATGTCTCTAATCAGCCAGTCCTCAACCCAATAAAGCAGAAGCTCTGCTGATCAAGATGCCTTTTAAAATGAACATATTATTTGAGAATATTTTCTTGGACACACACAGCTTATATTCCGTCATACAGTGAAGATTTTTATGCTTTAGGGCATAGGTGTCAAACTTGCAGCCCTCCAGATGTTATGAACTACAGTTCCCATCATCCCCTGCCATCATGATGTTTGACACCTTTGCTTTAGGGGCAGCTGTTGCTAAACCATTTTGCTCAGCCAGTTAGATCTCCAACTGCCAATCAGAAGTCCGGCTAGGTCAGGGGTCTGCAACCTGTGGCTCTCCAGATGTTCATGGACTACAATTCCCATCAGCCCTTGCCACCGCCCTATGGCCCAATTGGCCGCGCCTGGCAGAGAGCTGGATGGGAATTTATGGTGGGAATCCTAGCGAGTATCTGGAAAGCCGAGGCAGATACAGACCGAACTAGGCTAAACAAAAGTCCCCACCCTGGGCTCCCCAATTTACAGGACAGATGTAGGACTTCGGGATGAACAAAAAACTTGTTCACCTAGGTATCATGGGCTGACACCTTTACAGGAATCTATGGTTCATTATTTCACATCCTTAACAATCCCAGCCCACCAATGAGCCTTTATGCAGGCAAGGCTGAATATTTTTCCCTCCGCCATGACAACAGGCAAATATAGGTAAGTTCCACATGAAGACAGAATATGTCCATATCAGCTAAGAGTACCCGAAACTACAAAACATGTAGTATTACATGGTCCAAGATACGATGGTAGGTGAGTCCAACAAATTCGGCCATTGTTACAAGAAATGCACAAATCCTATGAAAGAAAAATCAAGTTTCTCCTATCAGATAAGAATCCTGAAATAACATTGAAAGTGGCTGAGTTTTTAGCGTGTGTTGCTCTTTGGCAGAACCTGTATTGTACTACTTTTGTACTTTATACAGATTTGATATGTTTCTCTGTTATGCCATTACAGGTGTGTGTTTGTTTTGATTCTCAGCTTCCTGTTCAAATGCATATTGCTAGGAATAAGTCAATCAAGGCAGTAATATCCATATATGCCAATATCTAGAAGCTGTGATCAAGTGGCTGAGAGAAAAAAAAACCCCAAGGTGAAACTGAATAGATGCAAAAGAGAAATGAGTACATTTTGGCACAGATTACCATAGCCATTTTGGATAGGATGGGGTTGAGTTTTACAACCTCAGCGAACAGCTTAGGGGTATAATCATCATAAGGTTACAGAAACACTGATCAGTGAGCCCATGCCCATGAAGTTCAAGAAGTCAGATAATTTCTATACCAAATGCACTGGATAGAATGACTCTTTGCCTTTGCATTTCCCTGTTCTACTAATAAAACAACAGTCCCTTAGCTTCACCTCCCTGGAACTTCCTGACTGGAGGCACCATGAAGCAGTAACATCAACCAAGCCAGGTATTCAAAAGGATACTATGGCTGATGCCATCAAAGGTGGCTGAGAAGCCCAAGAGAATAAACAGAGGCACACTCCTACATCCAGTTCCCAGAAAAGTTCTTCGGTTATCAAAATCAATCCAAGCAGTTTTTCAAGAGAACTTTGTTTGGGGATGCTCTCAAAGATTAAATCATTCAGCATTCTCTCTGAACTACACATGGGAAGGATGGTGGCATGGTATGGCCTAATCTCATCAGATCTCAGAAACTAACCAGGGTTAGAAGGGAGGCCACAAAGGAAAACTCTACAGAGGCTCTTTCTGCACGGGCCATATACAGCATCCCAGGGACAACAAAAACGCTGTCCCTGGGAGATCGTTCGCACAGGATGTGTTGCAGGATGTGTGTGAAGCCACCCCTCAATGAGCGAGGTTTTCGAAAAACAGCATGTTCCTGCCGGCGCAGTGCGAAATGCACCACTGGGAAGACGCTGTTTTCCCCGTTGGCTCCACTCACCATCTTGTGCAGCATCCCTCTGGAGGGCTGCAGAGACCCGCCCCCACTGCCTTCCGATCTCTGGAGGTTGCAGGGCAGTGTGGGTGGGTCCCTGCAGTCCTCCAGAGTGACACTGGATGGGACGGTGAGTGGAGGGGGGCGACCGGAGGTGGGAGCTGCCTCTTCGTATGAAGCCGCCTCTCCGGCTGAAGGGGAAGTGCAGGCCGCTCGCACGCTAGCGTGCGAACGGCCCCCGAGCCTCCGCTGGCATAAATTATGCCGGTGGAGGCTTGGCTCTGCGCGTGTGCGGAAAGGGCCAGAGGAAAGTAATGGCAAACCAAGTGCTACTATTACTAACCTCTTCCTCTTCTTCTTGCAGTCCCTTTTTCCATCCCACCCTTGCCTCTTTCTTCCTTGGGCCTGTGAGCCTGCTGGTGGCTGCTGACCTTCCTGTTGTGAGATTTGTCATCCTCAGGCCAGCTTTCTCTATCGAGGACAGCTCATCTATATGAGCTAGTTATGTAGTTTGGGTGCCATCTGTTTCTTTAGAATAGGTTTACAGTTCTACAGTTTCAGATATGTTAATATTTTTGTGTATTTATTGTTGTCGGAGTCTGCCTGTGCTGAGTCCGGCTGTGCTGGGGATAGCTGGCTATAAATCTGATAAATAAATACATTCTCTGTGGCTATTTTCCATTAAGAAGTAAATTCATGCAAAAAAATGTATATGTGAAGTCTAGAACTCTTTTTCAGTGAAACCCTGGACAGAGGAATTCTATTTCTAACAGAACTAACAAGCATCTCTTAAGGGCTAATTTTAAGATTCTACAATGTCTGGACCATGGGTGGAGAGGAGTTGTGTTATTTGGGACAGTAACTCCTTGTGAATAAATATGAACTGGATCTCACCTGTATCACTTGCATTTTTTTTACAAAAAAGCAGCCTCTTCCTACATAGTTCTGGCCAAGCACAAGAGCCATTCCAGTCGGACTTTCAATCTTTGATAGCGAGAACTTGATGATATACAGTCCAATTAAGGAATGGCTCCTCATTCCATAAGAGCTTTTTACATTCTCTATAAAACATCTTCCTCTCTACATAAAACGTACAATATGTATCAGTGTCAGTACGAAATAGTGACATAAGAGAAATGAAAATGGGTTGCAATTAATTCTAGGCACTATTGCTGTTTTAACAAGGAAAATATATCGTTAATTAGTCCTGGGAATTCTCTGTCAATTATCCACAGCGCAGGCACTAGAAAAGCCTTCTAGCTCTGCATATGCAAGAGAAGGATTGTTCATTTCCACTTAAATATGGGGGAACAGTGCCTGCCTCACAGTTCTTTTTCTTCAGTTCTACACTGACTTCACATATGGTAACAAACAAGAAGTCAAGAACGTTATTTCCACATTTCCCTGGACTGAATCTTGTGGAATGCTATCCTTTCATCTTTCATACAAGGGTCAGTGGATGTGCTATATATTACAATGATTTTCCACTGAATTATGTTATCTCCCAGAGAATTATATCTGGGAATATCATTGAACTTCAATATTCAACTGTTCTCTTGTGTTTAGAATGGGTAAATGAAGAAGAGTTTGAATTCATACCCCCCCTTTCTCTCTCGCAAGGAGACTCAAAGGGGCTAACAAACTCCTTTCCCTCCCTCTCCCTACAACAGGTACCTTGTGAGGCAAATGGAGCTGAGAGAGTTCTGAGAGAACTGTGACTAGCCCAAGGTCACCCAGCAAGAATGCAGCAGAGAAACAAATCTGACACCTACTAAAATTATGTTTCTATGGTCGCACACAGTGCATAGATGAGAGCTCCTTGAACTTCATGAGAACTTGTGTCTGCACAAAGCTGTTTTTGTCCTTCTCATACTCTGTTTTTATAGTATAAGCAGACTAAGAAACAATTTGTATGGGTCTTTTGTTTTGTCTGTGTTTGCTTGGTTTTTTTTCTAAATGTGTCCCCCATAAGACAAGACCAAGTCCAAAATTAGAAGTTAGCAGGGATGGACAGACTTCCCCCATTCCATTCCATTATTGTTCTGGAATTTCACTCAGCACTCCATTCCACTCTTCCTTAATTCTGGTTTTAGTAGGAGATTTTCTAAAATTACTTCCAGAGCTGGAACATGTGAGGTATGCTGCAGTTTTCAGTCCCTACGGTTTGTATCTAGAGCCACTGCCTACCCTGCCCCTGCCCCACACCACGTCACCGTGTATTAATAAAACAGTCAAAAACTAATCTTGATATAATTGTATGAATGATTCTAGCAAGCATCTACTGGGTTTTGTTCTTTACAGATGTGCAACTGTACCCATCTGCATTAATAGAAAGGCCACACAAAAACTGCACATATGCAGAACTTTGGAGAAAAATAAAATAACAACAGAAGAATGGAGAATTCCTTATAGTTTGGCTGCAGTTCAGAGGAACTCCGAGCCCAGCAAAAAGTTCACTTGAGAATTACAGAAGCATCCCTAGATTTTGCAGACTGAAGGTTGGGGCCAAAAATGGCAAACCAGTCTGTTAGAATCTGTACCCCATCTGTACCCCAAGGTGGGTTAAAACTTTAAAGATAATTTTTTAAAAAATCTAAACAATCAAATCAAAAGCAGCACAGTAAAACTACACCATAATCAGATCTGAAGCCAGACTAAAATCGGTCTAGCAAACAAGTCCCGTCCCCAAAATGCTGAAAAATTTAGACTTGCTCAAGTTTTCTACCATCCAGCCAACTGTTTAACTTTCTTGGTTCTTAGAAACCCTACAAGGAGCCCATACTTCAGTTTTCCACAACCAAGCTTTGTCACTAACTAGTCCCTTTGGGTCACTTCAAGTAGGCAAGGGTTGAGCTCAGAGGTGATGCCTACAGGTTTGCAAGCCCCTTCCTCAACATTCTCCATTTTTAATATCTGATAGTCATCCGAGTACATGTGACTTCAATAGGTTATACCTACACCTTGAGGCTGAATGGTGGGATCTATTACTGTGGAAGGAGGCAATTTTATCAACAGCACAGCTTGTGCAAATGCAAACAGAAGTCACCAATTTATTTATTTGTTTCTTTGTTTGTTTATTGGATTTTATAGACCGCCTTATCCCCAAAGGGATCTAGTTTACACAATTGGGGGGGGTTGTTAAAGAAGCTCTTCATGACAGTTCAGACAAGTTTTGTTGGACAGCTACAAGAAAACACAAGAGTGGCAGAAACACAGGAATATTTTGTCACCCTCTACACTAGAAATCCAGTTCTGAGACAGCCCCATGGTTGCCACAGAGATCATAAAACTCTGAGGCCGTTTCCACATGGCCAAGAAACAGCGCCCTAGAGACAAAAAAAAACACACTGTCCCTGGGGTGCTGTTTGCACAAGAGGTGCTACTGCATTGCAGCAGCACTGTCCTCACCCCCCCCCAGCAGTACGAAGATGCTGTCCTCGCCCCCCCCCCCCCCAGCAGTACAAAGACGCTGCTTTCAAACCTTGCTCGGGGGGCGGGAAGCTCCCAAAAGCCTCCAACTCCCCCACAGGGGAGAATAAAGATATGCTGTGAAAACCGTGGCGTATCTCCATCAGCATCTCCGCCAGCATATGGGAACCAAAAGAGGTCTGGAGGCTGAGTTGGCCCTGCCCCCGAAACACCCCTGGAATGCTGGTGTAGCTGGGGACAGTGTGCAAGCATCAATGCAAGGTCAGGCATCGTGTCTGGGCGTCAAGGGGCACTGCAGCAGCCAGACGCTCATGGATTTCCCCTTCCACTGGCATTACAGCCTTGGAGAGGGCATTTGCAACAGCAGAAGCCCACGCCACATCCAGAGGGAGATTTGCTCCCCGCCCAGGATTGTGCCGCCCATGCCATACATTTCACCCTCCATAGCTGCCATTTTCTCCAGGAGAATTAACTGTAATTCTGCAATAACTTTGCCATCCACCTGGAGGTTAATAATCCTAGAAGGCTGGCAATCCTTTGGGCCATTTAACTGGTGCAGATTCCCCCACCAGTGAGGCATAGCATGTGTATGTTGGTGGGGGGCAGGGGAAGGATTTGAATCAAGAAAATGGTAAAATGGGACAGGGCTACATGTCACCTGCACCAGGACCACAGCTCCCACCTGAATTGCATTCATGGCTGCTTTTAGCTGCTTTAAACAAACCTCCAAGATGTCCCAGCCATGAATCTCTTGGATTATCCCTGCTTTGTCCCTTAATTTCAGCAGAGACGTGGAAATAGATGTACCTAGAAATTATGCTTGAATTGTAGCCTAAATACAAAATGCTAATAAAGCACCACAAAATAAGCAAATAAAGAGTTTATTGTTGAAGGCTTTCACGGCCAGAATCACTGGGGTGCTGTGTGGTTTCCGGGCTGTATGGCCGTGTTCTAGCAGCATTCTCGCCTGACATTTCACCTGCATCTGTGGCTCTGCCACTCAGACCCTCTGAAGATACCAGCTACAGATGCAGGTGAAACGTCAGGAGAGAATGCTGCTAGAACACGGCCATACAGCCCGGAAACCACACAACACCCCAAATAAAGAGTCTCTCTCTGTCTCTCTCCCCCTCCCCTCACGTATATAAGTGTGTGTGTATAAAATCATTTCACCTAAAGAACAAAAAGCTTGCAAAATACATATTATATCCTATATAATCACTGCACCCAAAGCAACCTCCAAAAAGCTATCCAAGTAAGAGTCACACAGTATAACAAAAAGTACCTAAACATATACTGTAGATATTCATCAGAAAACATTACAGGAATCTGTTATTCATTATATTATGATATATACATATTTCTAATTCATGACATTTATTAACAAATACTTTCTTAACAGCTAGCATATTCTAAACTTCGGGCGAAATTACACATCTATACACCAGGGGACCGGAGCACATGATATGTAGACCGGACTTGCACTTCACTGAGCATGTCGTTCTTTTGCTTTGTTTTTTAAACAATGTTTTGTGTCACCCACACTTGTGGGTGTCAGAAAAATACGCTGCCGAGCCTGTGCTGCTCGTCCTTCTGTACGCCTGGCCCTGAGAGGCAGGGTGCGTCAAGTCAACAGTGCTCTCTAGAGGAACACACATAATGCTGTTTACAGCTGTTTTATTAATTCTCAGTGCTGTACATTCAGCTCCATTTTTAAATTCCAACTATATTGATGTTGGCTTTCTCTTTTTAAATGGTTACTAATGGTATTTTTAAGTGTTGGGAAACTATGAAACCCTCCAAAAGTTTTTTCCAAAAAACGTTTTTAGCTGTAGCATTGTACAGTTTTTGCCTTCCATTTGTTTCGGAGCGACTGTTCCAAGACACTGACTGTTCTGAGACCAAAGCTAATCCCCCCCCTCGCCCCGGCCCAATTTGTGTTCCCTTTCCTAAGCTGCTTTATCAGTTTAATACTTAATGTGATGCCATTGGGAGCCAGGAATGAACGATAGTTCCCAGAGTTTCATTTTTTAAAAACTCCAGTGTTGCTGCTACAGTCTCATGAACGACGACAAAATACCGTGAACCTCCCCATCTAAGGACTGCTGTTCTGGAAATAGCCGGGCATTCAAAATTGCAATATGTTGCTGAGTGGATCCTAATTTCACATGGGAAACACAGGCATGTTTTTATGGGAACTTACCCAATGAGCACAAAGGGTTTAGCGTTAAGAAAAATGCAGGGAACTGGGCTGTCCCATGCCCTGCTGGCTTTCAGCGTCTGCTATGTCAAGATGCTTCAGACGTTATCAGGAATTCACTTAATGAGAAAATCACTATGGGTGAACACACTTCCCTGAGATACAACTTGCCCATCTGTTACTTTCAATGGCACCTACAGCTGCAGCTTTAGTGTATTTCTAGAGTACATGCTTGGCTGACCTGGGCCAATAGTGAAGTCCAACAGGCCTAAGGCCATTTCTGCATGGTCCAAATATCCTGGGTTGAGCAAGAGAAATATCCTTGTGCGGCCCAGAAGTCCGTATGGTTCCCAACCCTAAAGTGGGTTTGCCCTGCGATATTTCCCTCATCCCAAGGTATTCAAAAATCACCAGTTTGGTGATTCTTTTCAAAAATCCCGGGGTGAGCCTGCTACAGTGCAAACACCAATTTTTTCTGCCCATCCACCTGATCACCCCATCTCCAAGATCTCCCTGCCTGGTGTCCATTCAAGCTGCCAGTTAAAAACAATAGCCAATCCGAATGCGGGACACCGGACATGCTCAAATACGTGTGCAATGTAAATACAAAAAAACCAGCTTAGTGCAAAATAAGCTGGAGTATTTCCACCCAGTCTTCACTGGATTCCTTCACAAAACTGGCAGCCATGCAAATGGAAATAATAGGATAAAACAGACCCAGATTGTAAGAAACCGGTTGTAACCAGGTATGATTGTGCCATGCAGAAATTATCTAAAACTTACTCCAAATTAAGTGTACCTGAGAACACACCCCAGAACTCTTTACAGAACATAAGAGTTCCCTGACAAATGCCCACTAGTTTCCCAGCAGGCAAGTCAGTGTGAAAAGATTTATCCAAAGGACAAAAATGTTGCAAAATGTACTAACATATCTGTTTGTGTTATGAGGAAGCATACTGATACAGAATACAGAGGGGTGGCGGTGGGGGAGGGGTGGCATGCAAGTGAAGGGGAGGGAAGGGGAGGGGTGCCATGCAAGGAAAGGAAAGTGAGAGGGATGGAGTGAAGGGTGGGAGGGGAGGGGACCCGGCATCTGGACATGGCCCACCCACCATAGTGGAGGGAGAGGGAGGGAGGGGGAGGGGTGCCATGCAGGTGAAGGGGAGGGAGGGGGAAGGGTGTCATGCAAGGGAAGGGAAGGGAGGGGGAGGAGGGAGTGAGGGGTGGCATGCAAGGGAGGGGAGGGAGGCATTTCATTGAGCCAGGTGTTTGGTGCTGTGGGACACAATTGCTGTGGGACGCAACAAGAGTATGTTTCATTGGTCGCATTGAAGTAGGCTGTGTTTGTGAGTGGTGGCATGCAAGGGAGGGGAGGGAGGGTGGGGTGGCATGCAAGGGAGGGGAGATGTGGGGAGGGGAGGGGGCTCCCCCTCTGGACCTGGCCCACCCACACTAGCAGAGGGAGGGGAGGGAGGGGAGGGGTGGGATGCAAGGGAAGGGGAGGGAGTGAGAGGTGGCATGCAAGGGAGGGGATGGAAGGGGACAGAGAGACAGAGGAAGGGGGAGGTGTGCCATGCAAGGGAAGGGGAGTGAGTGTGGGGTGGCGTGCAAGGGAGGGGAGGGAGTGTGGGGAGGGGAGTGAGTGAATGAGTGAGGGTGGCCTGCAAGGGAGCGGATGGAAGGGGACAGAGAGACAGAGAGACAGAGGAAGGGGAAGGTGAGCCATGTAAGGGAAGGGGAGGGAGGGAGGGGTGGCATGCAAGGGAGGGGAGGGAGGGGTGGCATGCAAGGGTGGGGAGGTTTTTTGCAAGGTTTTTGCTGAAAAATATTTCAGTTCTGCTAAGCATTTCTCAGAGCTTAAGAGCAGGGAATACAGTGCACACAGGAGCCAGTTTTCCTAGATCCTGTGTCAGGGCATTTCCAGCAAAACGCACAACAATTACAGTCAGACAATTTCTCAATGTAGTTTGGCAGGCTCTCTGTCCCAGCAGCACCAGATGTTTGGTCAAGAGCTGGTGATATGTCTTATTTTGTCCTAAATAACATACTTATCTTGAGTTAAAGACTGTTAGTTTATTTTTTTCCTCCAGGATAGCAGCTTTCTTTTGTTTATTGTACAGGGCTGCATAGAACAAGCTTCAGATTTTGATTTTTTTAGTTGGGAAAAAAACGATTTCAGAAGAGTAGAAATACTTTCCTGATAGAACAATTTGTGGAAACATTCACAGATTTGGAGCCATTGTTTTCACTGACTGATGCTACCTTCTGCTTCCAAGATTACTCACAATGATCCTAACCAGTCAGGGAAAGTTTAATACCAGGGAGCCAATCATCATTGGCTATGCCCGCCACTCAGGACAAATGAGAGTGATTGTGAGTGAAGGCAATGCTTTTGGGACAGTGAAGGCAGTGCATAGGACAAATCCCCACCCAATCCAAAAACAACAGGTAAACAATATCAAGGATTCAATTAAATAATAGGCTATATGATGATATCACTAAAGGCAAGCAAAGGCAACCAAAAGTGAGAACATGTCAATGAATAGGCAAAGGTTTCTTCAAGTAGTATCAAAAATCACAGAAGGAGAGGCATTTTTCAAGGTTGCCAAATACATTCATGAAAAATTCTGTTCTCCCTCCAGCCTTAATTTTTTAAATTACTTTTCTATAGTTTCAGTTCCCACTTCTCTAATGTGGGACATTCTAGGGTCAGTGGAGAGAGAAGTTTAGATTTTACTCTTTATTAACAAACGCTCAGGTATACCATAGGGCTGCAATAGGCTCTGCTGGTGATGAGGGATTCCCTGCCTTTAAAGGGAGCTCCCTGCTGCTCAACTGGGGAGCGGGAGAAAAATTAGTTGGGAAATCTGCACATTGCTTGGTGTGTTCTAGCATTTGGGCAAAACTCTATAGTGCTTACACTATCAGTAATCCCTCTTCCCCTAATCCCAATGTTTTTGAGCTTGTAGGTACCCTGGAATTCTGAGAGGGAATGGTGAGAACCACACCCAAAATGGCTTCTGCAGAAGTTTCTGCCAAACCCATAGGGCAGTGGTGGCGAACCTTTGGCACGGGTGCCAAAGGTGGCACTCAGAGCCCTCTTGGTGGGCACACACAAACAGAATTGCCCCCCACATCTAGGCTGGCCTGGGCCACTGGGCTCGATTATTAGCATTAAACCTAAGACCTAGTTTTGGGGAGGCTGTGTAGGTAATCCTGTTAAGTGCTGTTATACCTCACTGATTTTCATGTGAAAAACAAAAGTGCAATCCTTTACCTGGGAGTAAGCTCGGTTGCTGGCAATGGGGCTTGCTTCTGACTAAACCCTCCTAGGGTCATGATTCACCTGTTGGAAGAGTTGCACAGGGGCTTCAAAGCAAAGCCACTGACTACCACCAAGCTTACTCCTGAGTCATGCATGCCTCGGAGCCAACCGTTTTTTCTAAACTAAAACCTTAGTATTCAAGTTAAATTGCCATGTTGGCACTTTGCGATAAGTACGTGGGTTTTGGGTTGCAATTTGGGCACTCGGTCTCAAAAAGGTTCACCATCACTGCCATAGGGACTTCTATAGGAGGAACCGCCAATTAAAAATGGCTACTTCATAAGGAAGAGCTAAACATAATGCCTCCTTGTTTTGCAAAAGAATTGCAGAGGTGGGATAAAAAGAAATGAAGACTGCAGGGGGAGGAAGGGAGAAAGAAAAGGGTAAATAAAAAGAAGGAAAACCTGAAGGGAGGGTGGAATACTTCCCAGTTGTCCCATTGGAGTGAAAAGTCCTATTCATTTGAATAACAAGCGCTACTGCATAATGGCACACACACACACACCCTTTCCAAAAAGGTTGGTGGATGTTGGGAGAGTACTGCCAATCCCATCCAGGTGTCATTTTTTTCCTTCCCCCCCCCCTTTGTTTTAAATGAGATAGCGTGATGTCGTAACTTTGCAGATATCTCATTTAAAACAAAAGAAAAAAGACATGTGCACAGGATTGCTGGGAAACAGAGGGGGAAAGCGCCCAGTGCACCGGTGCATCCTCCACCCCCTTCCTGCCCCGGAATGCCCCGTCCAACCCTGGAACACCCCCACCACGCCCCCGGAATGCCCTCGCCACACCCTCACAGGGGCACGCGCCCAGTGCATCGCGCCCCCTGTCCCCTTGTAGCTAAACCTCTGCCGGGGAAAAACTAACTTTATTAATGAACTTGATATACTGGAAGGCTGCGCAGAGGCAAATCTGTGAGAACATTCTGCAAGAGGACAGAAAATGGCGGGTGGAAGCTGCTGAGTGGAAACTAAAAGTAAGAGCTGGGGAGAAGGTGGGGAAAAGAAATGCTTTCCCTGCCAATGTTTTATTTGTCCATGCTATGCGGACCAAAAAAAGCCAAAGCAGATCTTTTAAAAATGTCTGCAAAATGTTTATTGTTTCCCATTCCCTCACTGCTTGGGTGAAGCAAGCAAGGGACATGAAGGATCTCCACTTATTGTTCACTGACAACAGTCACCAGTTGCTACGCCTTGTGGGCATAACTGCCAACTCAGGAGGGTAGGCATATGAAAGATCAGCTATGTCGCTAAGAAGAAACCTCCACTGCCTTCTCTCCACATGTGTGTACCAGATGGAAAGAAGAGGAATGGCTGCCATGGGGGGCATCAAATGAGCCCAATACTCACAGCAAACCAGAGAGAAAGAGAGAGCATCTGAATATTTGAAACTGTGGTGCCCAATTACGGATGGGCCAGAGTTCAACAACAGGCTATCTCCGTTCTCTAAGTTTTTTCTTCTGCTGGAAAATAGTGATCATCAGTATTATCTGACTGCTTATATATATTGTCTTCATTCATGCCTTGCCTTTCTCCCCAAATAAGACCCAAATCAGCTTCTATAAATCTCTTGTCTATTTTATCCCCTAAAAATCCTGTGAGGCTGAGAAACAGAGGTGGATTCCATATGGACCAAAAACAGCGGTGTGAAAATGATGCAAACCTTTTTATACCGTTTTAAACCATTTTACACTGTTTTCAAACTGTTTTCACACTGCTGCTTTTGGCACATGCGGAATCCGCCAGAGTGACTAGCCCAAGGTCACCCAACACATTTCCATGCCAGAGTGGAGATTCCAACCTAAGTTTCCCAGATTCTAGTCTGATCCTCTAGCTATTAAATCCATTTGCTCTTGATTCAACAGTGACCACAGTTGTAGTATGATGATAGCGGCAGGAAAATGTTTCCCTTTCTCTACTCCAGTGACAATTGTGTATGCCTCTACTCTTAGTTATCTGTTCTTGTTGTTAACTAAAAAGTCCCAAACACTCCAACTTTTCTTTACAAAGACAGATGCTTCCTAGCCTTGTCCTTTTGGTTTTCTCTGTTTTCTGGGCCGATTCCCATTCTGTAATATCCGTTTAAAGCTAGAACAATTGCAATTGTACACATAGAAAGTTCTATTGTTTCCTTGTGTCTGATAAAGAAGCTGCAGCAACAGTAACAAGATCTTGTAAATGAAATATTTTGGGACTTGACTCTAGCTGTTGAACAGTAAATTAAAGACTTCAGCTTCCAGCAAAGATATCCGAGGTGCAGTTGGAAGGGCCATGTGCAGTGCAGATGGGCTGTTTCCATCATTTCTCCTGATATGGGGGGGGGGGGGAGAGTATGTTTCCAGTTCCTATTAAAAGATTAGATGAGAGTAGGGAGGACTCTGAAAGGAGTTTCCAAAGGCCAACAGATTTTTCACACTCCATCACAGAGCTGGGGGATCTGGAATGGAGAATTCTTAGTACCCAGAAGTTGCAATTCTGAGGATTTGTTGAGAAAACCTTGACAGTCCAATGATACAAAACTAATAAAACATTGCAGTGTAGATGCGCCCATTGAAATATGGACATAGTTGTTGGTTGCAACGAGATACAACTAGCTCCAGTTCGGTAGCTATTCTTGCACATGGCAAGGAGGGGATTGATGTGGGAATTTTGCAAGCATCTGTCACAACTCAGTTATGAAGGGATTAACTGTTTGTATGTAAACAAGTTGCTGAAGTCACTGTTTATGACCTGATCTATTGATTAGCTATTGATCAGTGAGATAGCCATTGCTTACATGTTAGTGAGCACGTACATCCGAAGTTATAAAGTTAACTCTGTTTCTTTGTTTGAGCAGACAAGACGCCAGCACCACCACAAGACAGCGGATAGGTACCAAGATGTAACCAAACTTACAGAGAACTGTGATTAACCAAAGGTCCCCCAATAGGTTTCAAATCAAACCCAGTTCTCCAGATTAGAGTCCAGTGATGAAGAACTCAAGGTTGGCTTTTCTCATTCTTTTGTGTTCCTTATAAATGATCAGTGGTAGGAAGTTCTAAAAAAAAATGAGAGGATTAACCAAAGGAACATACCGTACTTCTTGTGGCAACTTTAAGACAAATGCATGTATTATGGCATGGGCTTTCATGAGACAGTTTTCACAGACAGATGCACCAAGTGGTGTATAGAGTTCTTATAAAGGGAATGGTGAAGCACTGTTATCATGGCTGTCAGAGACTGTTGGATGCTCACCAAGAATGAGAGAGAAAGGGCACCTCCCCCTGGATGCTGTTCCACACTGCACACCTCCACACCACATTGTTAACAGCCTTGGTCAGGTCTCCCAAACTGACTAACTTCCATTTAAAGCCATTGAAACACATGTTCAGCTTTGCTGATTTTATTTGTCTATAAGGATATAAGAAGGAGGCTGTAACAGACTACAGAGGAAAGTGTGAATTTAAAAGGGCACTTCTGTCTAAACAAAGCATTATTTATCTTTCAGAATGGATAAGCCTTAGGCACTGGGAATGCACCTGATGATAACCATGCACTCTGATTGGGTGAAGCACTTGATGATGCAGAGATGGAGCATATCTTCCCCTGTAGAGGGCAATCTGAGAGGCTTTTAGACTTTAGTGTTCTTGGTGTTAAGAGATATCTGCTATTGCTGAGTTTTAAAAAACATATCTCTGAGGTCGACGTGTGTGACAGGTTCAGTCGACGTGTGTGACAGGTTTCATTAATGTCAGCCTGTGAGCTGTGGTAAAAGCAATAACATATACAGACTGAGAGAACTGTTGGAGAGGTTTATTGAGGGGCCAAGCTGAAGGGCCATAGATATAAACCAGTTAGGAATATCTTCTAGGCCCCCTTCTCACATGCAGAATAATGCACTTTCAATCCACTTTGAATTCACTTTGCTGTTGGATTTTACTGTGTGGAATAGCAAAATCCATTTACAAGCAATTCTGCAAGTGGATTGAAAGTGCATTATTCTGCATGTGCGGAGGGGCCAAAGTGAGGGAAGAATTCCAGTATACCAGTTAGTCTGGGGTATTGGATTTTGCATTATGTTTTCTCAGTAGAATATTTTATGTTTTAGTTGAGGGTTTTCTAACTGTGAGGCTGAGTGAGCATACTGACGTACATATGTGCCAAGCCTGTGTTAGACTCTGGGTGATATCCATTAGCCAGAACATCTTAAGTAATAAAAACTGTACCATCTAGTAACATTTCAATAAGTAACTAAAATAATGTCTAAGCTAACTGAGAACTGAAACTAAGCTGAAATTTATTTAAGCCTCTGCCTAAAAAACCAAATATTGAATCTCTATGCCGTAGCTCTAGTGGATATGTATTTCTCCTGCCTTATTTGCCTCATCCATTCCTTATCTCCAAATTAGCCATCTCCCTTTTTCATCTCCTCTCTATTAATAAACATTTTATTCTGTTCAAGTTTAAAATCTGAATCAGTATTGATTTTATTTGTGCCTTACTGAGGGATTTGCCTAGAAAGGATTTAAAGTCAATGGATTATCCTTCCATCTTCTGGGTCAGGTACAGGGTTCAGGGAAGTGCTTTTATTATACCAAATGCTACTATATTTCTGAAGAACCTCAGTCTTTGAAAGAAAAAGGTGGAAAAAATTAACAAGGCGGGTTAATGAGTGGTTTCCCTGCCTGAAGAAGTTAAGGAGGTGTGGTGGTCCATCACAGATGTTGTAGCTTATGTCTTGTTTACTGCATTTGTTAAGTCATTAGGATAATCTCCTCCTTCCCATCCCAATTATGATAAGAGGGCTCAGTCAAGCTTTTTCAGGCGCCATCCTTTAGAACTTCCCATTGTCTCTTTTCAGGTGCACATTATGATTCATAATAATTCCCTGTTTGTTCTGCTGCTTTACCTCAGGCATTCATTGTAAATGTTTCAGGCCCTTCAAAAAGCTTTCCTTTGAAATATTAGCACCTGCAGGGCATCGCTGCAGCGATAAATCAACACCAACCTTTTGTATCAGCTCTGCTCTTGACAAGCTCTTTCCCTCATGCTGAATGGAGCAGATAAAATATTTACTGCTTGGTGAAGAACAGTTACCTTGATGGGCAAACGTGTTACACAGTGAAACTATAATACAATAAATACAGCAACACGTGCTTTATAAAAATCCCATTTACCACAACACAATGCCCAGTGGGCATTTTAAAAACATTTTTGCATAATTCACCTCTCTAAAGCAATATGGAGCACATGACACCAGCTAAAGTTAACATGTTTTCTTTGCCATTCTGCACACAGAAAGCCACATTTTAGTTTATGGTAAATGATATGCTTCCTAATATTGCATACTGTAGACAAGGGGATGATTTCTTTCCTTATTTGTCCCCCCACTTTAGCTTCTACATCAATTTTATTCCCTCACTTTGTTTATTCTCTCCCTTTGTCTATCTTTACCTGCATGGTGCAACATTAAGAGTGCTAGGTTTAAATGTGGGAATATGTTTTCAGGTCCCACAGAGATCTTTGTCAAATACTGAAGGGAATGTACAAACAATATTTTAAAATGTGTTGCAGGGTGCTGATAACACCGGCAATTTTTTTTCCAAGGAAGAAAGGGTCTCTTTATTTATTTAAATGACTTGTACTTTGCACTTGTTAGAATCCGATGGCTCATACATTACTAGAAAAGTCAGTAAGTGAAAGCAAGGTCCCTTGTCATATGGACTTTTTAACCCACTGCCTTCTAAAAAGGCAAACGTTTGTTTTATGGTTTGACACACTTTAAAGATTAAACACTGAGCTCCTAAAGTTCATGAAGCCCTAAACCAAATTTTCCAAAGCCTATTATGAGCTGACATTTTATTTTTGTTCAGCTTTACCCTAAAGGGGTGTGAAAACTTAAAAAAAATCTGTTTCCCTTCAGAGGTCAAATTGGGCTAAAGAGTCAATGTGAAAAAGCACTAAACTTCCTTTTGCCTTTAGGCTTGACTATAAGTGAAGAATGAGGTATGAGGTGGGTGGGCTATCCTGAACCAGAGAGAGAAAAGATTCCCTCAGAGCCATTGAAACCCTATATAGAGATGCTAGTCCTGGGCCTCAACCTCTCTTGGCCTCTAACTGTCCCACCCCTACTACCTAACCGACTTTTCAATCTACCAACCATCTTTTTGGTATGAATTTTCTAGCATTCAACCTTTAATAGGTTCAGGAGGGAATGTCATTCTGCCACTAATTGGACCTCAGAAAGCATTCCTCATAACAAAATGGCTTCTTCTCCCCAGTGTACCAATTATCTTTGCTTGATAATCTCAAAACTAAGCTAGCACTTGTGATCTGAGAAGAGCTATGTGGAATGGCCGGACAGGGTTGTGACTCCTCAAATACGGGGGTCCCCTTAAGAGTCTGAAATAATGAGGCTTGCGGTTCTACCACTGTGGGAATGAACACTGTACATAACTGCCAGGGTACAGATGGCTAGAGGATATGGTTGCCTATTCTAGGCTGGGCAATTCTTTGAGATTTAGGGGTGCAGCCTGTGGAAGACAGGGTTGAGGGAGGGGAAGGACTTCAGTGGGGCATAATGCCACATAATCCATCTCCTAAAGAAGCCATTTTCTCCAGTAGTTTCAAGATCAACTGTATTTCAGGGAGATCTCCCATTTAAACCATCCTTCGTCTTCCAAGACCCGAGCAGCTGAGCCAAAGACGAGATTATGTTTGCATATGGCCTCTATACTTGTTCGTCTTAATTGGAACCCATGGAAATAAACCATGTCACCTTCTTAATACCCAAACAGTGTGTGTCATTTTTAACGTTGCCCTTTCTTCACCTTACTCCCGAGGCTAGGTCCGTGTGTGGATGCAAGAAATGCAAGTTTTCAAGAGGAACGTGATTGCTTGCAGCTCTCTGACCCTTTCTGCATAGACACTTCAAAACATATTGAGGCAGGAAATAAACATTTGTTCAATTTGTTCCGCAATGGAGGATAAGATTGATAGGTAGGACAACGCTCCGCATTGTTTTACCTGAAAACGTTTTATTTCCAGCCTGAAAACATTTTAAATGCATCCATAAGAACAGCAATTCTTTCGCTGAAATGTTTTCAAAACATTTTGAATTGTCGTGCAATCTCTTTAAGATGTTTCCCACACTTCTCTGCAGTCCCCGGACTTCTTCCTCAGGGCCATTTTTCTGAGCTTGCTCCATTCTATCTCTCCTATTTTTGTCAGTCCTTTTTTATTTTAGGGGGTGAAATCTACAAACTATTGCTTACACAAGCTACGGCAAATTGCAGCACAAAGCACTGAAGCTTCAAACCCACAAATAATTGTTTTTAATGGAAAAATCACAAAATGGTGGCCAGGAAGGATTTTGAGGGGGCGAGTGTGAACAAATGACAGGGGGACTGAAACCATTTTGCAAACGTTTTTGGTGATTTGTGCGGACAGGGCCTCTGGCCTCTGTCATTGACTCAGTTATAAACTCACTCACTGTGACAACTGCAGGAATCTTATCCTTCATGCTTTGGAAGAGGGGCAGGGAGAAATGTAATTTTTTAAAGGTTCTGATGTCACAGCCTGTGTCCTGAAATGGCAAAATGGCTGTTCTGGTAAAAGCAGATTTTTCGTAAGAGGCGGGGTAGAGGATAGTAGTTTCCTGACAACACACCCAGCTGGTTTCCACTGAGAGGGGCTTAACTACAGAAGGGGAAAGAGTCTTATCATCAGCTGCAGGAAGAAGGGTTTTGATGCTCACTCTCTGCCTGGCTGCCAATCAGTCTGGGATATCCAGGAGTGGAAATTACTGAGAGGAAATAGAATTGATGGGAAGGAAATTTATCAGAAGTTCTACTCTGCTAATCAGGGAGGATTCTAGGTATATCATGGTGCTTACAAAATATTCCACTCATTTATCTGCCTTCCAATTAAAATACAATGGTGCATCCAAATTCAGAATGAGAGGTTTCTTCAAGTCTATGATCCTGTGCTATGAAAAAGTGTGTCTATTAACTACTAAGAATTGTAATTTTGATGCCTTATGGTTAAATAACTAGTCCAGCAGGAACTAGGACTTCCATAAACAAATCATGCTGCCTCCCACCCCCCCCCCCCCCCCCCCCCCCCCCCCCCCCCCCCCCCCCCCCCCCCCCCCCCCCCCCCCCCCCCCCCCCCCCCCCCCACCCCCCCCCCCCCCCGCCCCCCCCCCCCCCCCCCCCCCCCCCCCCCCCCCCCCCCCCCCCCCCACCCCCCCCCCCCCCCACCCCCCCCCCCCCCCACCCCCCCCCCCCCCCACCCCCCCCCCCCCCCACCCCCCCCCCCCCCCACCCCCCCCCCCCCCCACCCCCCCCCCCCCCCACCCCCCCCCCCCCCCACCCCCCCCCCCCCCCACCCCCCCCCCCCCCCACCCCCCCCCCCCCCCACCCCCCCCCCCCCCCACCCCCCCCCCCCCCCACCCCCCCCCCCCCCCACCCCCCCCCCCCCCCACCCCCCCCCCCCCCCACCCCCCCCCCCCCCCACCCCCCCCCCCCCCCACCCCCCCCCCCCCCCACCCCCCCCCCCCCCCACCCCCCCCCCCCCCCACCCCCCCCCCCCCCCACCCCCCCCCCCCCCCACCCCCCCCCCCCCCCACCCCCCCCCCCCCCCACCCCCCCCCCCCCCCACCCCCCCCCCCCCCCACCCCCCCCCCCCCCCACCCCCCCCCCCCCCCACCCCCCCCCCCCCCCACCCCCCCCCCCCCCCACCCCCCCCCCCCCCCACCCCCCCCCCCCCCCACCCCCCCCCCCCCCCACCCCCCCCCCCCCCCACCCCCCCCCCCCCCCACCCCCCCCCCCCCCCACCCCCCCCCCCCCCCACCCCCCCCCCCCCCCACCCCCCCCCCCCCCCACCCCCCCCCCCCCCCACCCCCCCCCCCCCCCACCCCCCCCCCCCCCCACCCCCCCCCCCCCCCACCCCCCCCCCCCCCCACCCCCCCCCCCCCCCACCCCCCCCCCCCCCCACCCCCCCCCCCCCCCACCCCCCCCCCCCCCCACCCCCCCCCCCCCCCACCCCCCCCCCCCCCCACCCCCCCCCCCCCCCACCCCCCCCCCCCCCCACCCCCCCCCCCCCCCACCCCCCCCCCCCCCCACCCCCCCCCCCCCCCACCCCCCCCCCCCCCCACCCCCCCCCCCCCCCACCCCCCCCCCCCCCCACCCCCCCCCCCCCCCACCCCCCCCCCCCCCCACCCCCCCCCCCCCCCACCCCCCCCCCCCCCCACCCCCCCCCCCCCCCACCCCCCCCCCCCCCCACCCCCCCCCCCCCCCACCCCCCCCCCCCCCCACCCCCCCCCCCCCCCACCCCCCCCCCCCCCCACCCCCCCCCCCCCCCACCCCCCCCCCCCCCCACCCCCCCCCCCCCCCACCCCCCCCCCCCCCCACCCCCCCCCCCCCCCACCCCCCCCCCCCCCCACCCCCCCCCCCCCCCACCCCCCCCCCCCCCCACCCCCCCCCCCCCCCACCCCCCCCCCCCCCCACCCCCCCCCCCCCCCACCCCCCCCCCCCCCCACCCCCCCCCCCCCCCACCCCCCCCCCCCCCCACCCCCCCCCCCCCCCACCCCCCCCCCCCCCCACCCCCCCCCCCCCCCACCCCCCCCCCCCCCCACCCCCCCCCCCCCCCACCCCCCCCCCCCCCCACCCCCCCCCCCCCCCACCCCCCCCCCCCCCCACCCCCCCCCCCCCCCACCCCCCCCCCCCCCCACCCCCCCCCCCCCCCACCCCCCCCCCCCCCCACCCCCCCCCCCCCCCACCCCCCCCCCCCCCCACCCCCCCCCCCCCCCACCCCCCCCCCCCCCCACCCCCCCCCCCCCCCACCCCCCCCCCCCCCCACCCCCCCCCCCCCCCACCCCCCCCCCCCCCCACCCCCCCCCCCCCCCACCCCCCCCCCCCCCCACCCCCCCCCCCCCCCACCCCCCCCCCCCCCCACCCCCCCCCCCCCCCACCCCCCCCCCCCCCCACCCCCCCCCCCCCCCACCCCCCCCCCCCCCCACCCCCCCCCCCCCCCACCCCCCCCCCCCCCCACCCCCCCCCCCCCCCACCCCCCCCCCCCCCCACCCCCCCCCCCCCCCACCCCCCCCCCCCCCCACCCCCCCCCCCCCCCACCCCCCCCCCCCCCCACCCCCCCCCCCCCCCACCCCCCCCCCCCCCCACCCCCCCCCCCCCCCACCCCCCCCCCCCCCCACCCCCCCCCCCCCCCACCCCCCCCCCCCCCCACCCCCCCCCCCCCCCACCCCCCCCCCCCCCCACCCCCCCCCCCCCCCACCCCCCCCCCCCCCCACCCCCCCCCCCCCCCACCCCCCCCCCCCCCCACCCCCCCCCCCCCCCACCCCCCCCCCCCCCCACCCCCCCCCCCCCCCACCCCCCCCCCCCCCCACCCCCCCCCCCCCCCACCCCCCCCCCCCCCCACCCCCCCCCCCCCCCACCCCCCCCCCCCCCCACCCCCCCCCCCCCCCACCCCCCCCCCCCCCCACCCCCCCCCCCCCCCACCCCCCCCCCCCCCCACCCCCCCCCCCCCCCACCCCCCCCCCCCCCCACCCCCCCCCCCCCCCACCCCCCCCCCCCCCCACCCCCCCCCCCCCCCACCCCCCCCCCCCCCCACCCCCCCCCCCCCCCACCCCCCCCCCCCCCCACCCCCCCCCCCCCCCACCCCCCCCCCCCCCCACCCCCCCCCCCCCCCACCCCCCCCCCCCCCCACCCCCCCCCCCCCCCACCCCCCCCCCCCCCCACCCCCCCCCCCCCCCACCCCCCCCCCCCCCCACCCCCCCCCCCCCCCACCCCCCCCCCCCCCCACCCCCCCCCCCCCCCACCCCCCCCCCCCCCCACCCCCCCCCCCCCCCACCCCCCCCCCCCCCCACCCCCCCCCCCCCCCACCCCCCCCCCCCCCCCCTCCCCGCCCCCCCCACCCCCCCCCCCCCCCCCCTCCACCCCCCCCCCCCCCCCCCCCCCCCCCCCCCCCACCACCCCCCCCCCCTCCTCCTCCCCCTCCCCCCCCTCCCCCCCACCCGCCCACCACCCCCTCCTCCCCCACCCCCCCCCCCCCCCCCCCCCCCCACCTCCTCCTCCTCCTCCTCCTCCTCCTCCTCCTCCTCCTCCTCCTCCTCCTCCTCCTCCTCCTCCACTAGGCTTGTTCAACCATCTTGACATACAAGAGGAAAAGGAGTCCTTTCACGTGTTGCAAATCAAATCGATCTGGTTTGGCCTGAGATTCAGGTTTTTTGTAAAAAAAAATGCTAAAGTTTCTTTTGACCTTGAAATTGAAGACATTTCTGAATATTTTGGCTGGGATGTCACATGTGGCATCCCCAAGGATGCATTTGGTCAAAACAAATGCAAGAAATCTTAAGGGGCCTACAAAAGCCAGAAAATTCACCCTCAAGCAAACATTGATGACACCTTTACTCTTAGATCCAGTGTGATGACAGAAAACAAGACTCGTTTTTCTTCCTAGAGAAACACATGTTTGCTTTTATGGGCATTTACAATAAAAGCAACAATACAGGGGGACAGTTCTTTACATATTTGTCTGCTTGAACCTAGCAAAGCTCATTAATAGTTATTAATTTTAATCTATTGACCACCTCTATTTTTAACCAACTAATGAACTTCAGATCAATGGACAGTTATCCCTTTCATATTATTTTGATATGTTGCAGGTCAGCATAAAAAACTAAATGGAAATTTTTGGAGAGTTTTCCAGTAACCGCAGGCAATACACGAAGGCCAGCAAACAACACAGAAAAAGTTTAGAAACTCAGGAATGCATAAAATATATGTATAGTACTGTATAACATCAATGTATTTTATCTTCTAGTGCCATAAAAAGATAATATATAAAATAAAAAATAACAGAAAAAGAAAAAAAATCAGACTTATTCTCTGGTACAAAAGTAGGGCCCCAAAATCTTATGCAGATTTCCAGATCATGGGAGGGGGGTTGTGGAAGGGCTAACTGTACCTAGAGTTTGTAATGACATAAATGCAGCCTTTCTGGATTAGTTTTGAGCTAGTAAATGGTTCAGATAGATTATTATTATTATTATTGAAAGATGAGGTACAGGCCTCCTGTGTTCTCAGTGATGTGCAATTAAACCAACTGAAGGTTGCCCAGAAAGCAAAAATGCAAAGTTCAAAAGAAAAAGATAAGAAAAAGATGGTGAATGAGTGTGTCCTACCTCATCTTCGCTCACTGGTTTGCTGCTTTCAGTTCTGTGTTTCTTCTGTAGAACTTTGATTTCATATTCTGGTCTGGGATGTTCCTGTGGCAAAGAAAGGTTTAACTGTTTAGGATTTGAAGATCACATCAAAACACATCAAAATACATCTAAACACAAGACATATTTGGTTGTGCACGATTAATACATACAAGGATCTGAAGGGAAACACTGGTGTGGTTATCTAGAACAGAAAAAATACTCAAATCAAACCTGTATACACTCCTTGGTGAATTTCAGCAGTGAGAAGGGAAGAACATGTTTTAAGAGACCTTAGAATATGTACTTTGTCGTTAATCGTATTGTTATCCCAAAGCCATAGAAACAATTGAAACATTGTCAGCGTTACTTTGAAATCTATAAAATAATAATTTTATTCTTAATGTTTTCATTAAACAAACATTTTGTGACTATTAATCAGACTGCCAGAAAGTTACAGTTACCCAGTAATCTTTCATAAGGACTAGCAAATTAAGGAGAAAAACAATTGTAAGAGGGACACAAAACATTATGTTCCACTTTTTAAGAAGCGTGGTGCAATTAAATTTTGGCAAGGATGTCGAAAGTGAACTGTGACTGCCATCTGGAAAAGTAGTCATGGTCCAGCCACAGTCAGGTGAATAGCACGGAACTCTGACAACCTGCCAAACTTAAGATTGTAGGACTCTGCCATTGGCTATTGTGGGTTTTACAGGTTGTGTGGCTGTGTGGTCTGGTGGTTTTCACTCTTAACCATTTGCTTGCATCTGTGACTGGTATCTTCAGAGGCATGTCCCATGTTCACATATGTGCCTCAGAATATGCCTGCCACAGATGCGGGAAAAACGTTAGGAGCAAAAAACACCAGACCACAGCCACACAACCTGGAAAATTCACAACAGTCAGATGATTCCAGCCAAGAAAGCTACTCCTGTTAGCTCCCATTGGAAACATTGGGGGACCGGGCACCCCCTTTGGGGGTCCATAGCTTTGGCCCCCCTGAACCAAACTTCACCAAACATGGAGGGCATCCTCAGGACAATCTCTGGATGAAGGTGAAATGTTAGGAACAAGGTCCACCAGACCACGGCCACACAGCCTGGAAAGTCCACCAGAACCAGAGACAAGACTGTTTGACTTAGGGCAACATCAGCAATAGTTCTGATGAGTTGAAGGAAGTAACTGTGTACGAATATGTATATTTGTGTCTCTCCGTGTGTGAATCCTGTAATGCTGGAAGGGGGCCAGTCCAGCTGCCAGACTCTTATTGAAAATCAAGTCAGCCAAGGTACTATAAAGACCAAATAACTGCTCCAAATGGAAACTGAGAATTCCCATCTTGAAAACAAAAAGCCAAATCCTAAATTTCGTACTCAGGCAGAAGGCTCCTTGTTGTTGACGTCAATGGGAAATTTCTGCAACCAAGGAATTGACACAGACATACAATCCGCTATTATGCTCAGGAAGTTACCTAAGGGAATTTAAAAATAACTTAGATATCTGTTTTTCCAACAACTCTTTCATTTGTTATGTAGTGTGTCCTGTTTGAAGATTTAAACTACTCTTCTGGCTAACAAGGATAACTGAAGCTTGAATGCAGGAAAGGCTTGTAAGGGCATTGATTTAAAGGACATTACAGGGCTGAGTTATACCCTTCTAACACCATTGACGTTAACAGGTTTAGAAGACTGTGACTCCATTAAGGACTGCACTACTAGCTATGCAGTCAACCTTATGGTAGAAATAATCTGAGAATGTCATTTTCTATTCTATTGAATGTTACTTTCTGTTCTATTGCCTGTATCCCCAGTTCTGAATGCAGCACAGAATTCCTTATAGGACAATGTGGTCCAGACAATAGGAAAAGGTTCTGGAGCAGCTATATAATCTGGCTGGACAAGTACTTTCATGCTTGGGCCTTTGGCAAAGAGAGACCAGCAAGAAGCAGAGGACTCGCCTGCATGTCATAAAACTGCTTGTACATTTTTTTCACTAATAGCAAACAACACGACCTGAAGTTGCTTCATTTAAACTTACTTCTTCTTCCTCCAAGCCTGTTAAATCCCAGAAATAACTCAGCCTCATCTGCAAACGCTTCCAGTTTTCCAGAAACATGGTGGCTTAAGTGAAAGAAAACGCCATTTTAATCACAAGAGAACTTCAAGATCCAAGATACTCAGCAGCAATTATATGCTTTACCAGAACATTCAGTATGTGCATTCCTCTAATGTAAGCAGGCGGGGGGAAATGCAACAGGCTCTAGAAAAGGGGGGAAGGGGAATGAGGAAGCATTTTGCCCCTCAATGGGCTTGGTCTTTGGAGGACGGGAGAGGGTAAACGGGGAGGCTTGTGCCAGGTCAGGAAAGAATGGCGGTGGGCTGCCCATGCCTCACAGACCTGGCTAAGACTTCTAGGCAAAGGGGAGGGTGGGTAGGAGGGTGGTGCCTGGGCTGGCAGGGCAGCAGGCAGGCAGCAACCTGCCACTACCCCATTTGCCCAACTTGGTCTTTTGGGTGAGGAGAGTGGGCAGGGGGAATGGGGAGGGTGGTATCGGGACTGGCGAGGGAGCAGGCAGCAACCCACTGCTGCCTTGCTGGCCCAGCTTGCTCTTTGGGGCGAGGGGAGGGCAAGAGGGGAAATGCGGAGGGAGATGCTAGGGTCACTGCCCCACCCAGCCTAGCTTCCAACCAATCAGCGTGCAAGGCTGGAAGTGAGTCTTGATTGGCTGGAAATGAGTCGTTGACTCATGTTCCATTTCTTAGGAAATTATGTTTTGGGATTGCTAAGTAAATAATATATCTATAGCACAACACTAAGCCTATAGCAATAATATCAATTTCAAACACACACAAAAGTCATAATACTTGGTGTTTTCCAATTTGCTGATGGTCAAGAAGGAATGAGGGGATCTCTTCTGACCATCCCAAAGGCTATGCTAGGAATTATGGGACCGGTATGGGCAAAAGCCTTGTGGGACGGGGACTGTAGTATGGAGGGGAATCGGAATGGGGTGACATTGCTTGAAAAAGCTGGCTGGGTCCAGCCCTGTTTGCCCCCAAACAATTCACCTTTGAAGTAGGTCTGACAATTCTAGTACCACTAACAGTTAAAATAGCAAGGCTTTCATTAACACGAAACAAGAACGTTGACCATTTTTCAATGAATTTATCAGACTCACATAACGCAAATGACACATCAAATTCTCCATCAGTGCTTCATCCCACACTGCCTTTTACCAAGACTCAAGGACAAAGACTTGTGGTTTGTTTTTCATTCCCTGGCAAGTTCTAATCCAATCAGGGAAATGATGAGATTTTTATGCAACACCTTTTTATTTTGTCCTTGGAAGACCTCTAACTTCTCCAGGATGGCATTCTGGGTTGTTACCTTTCCAAACTGTACGTAATTGCATAACCACACATGATTCATTCTCTTCTGACAATACAGGGAAGAGGTATGGTGGCACAAAGGACCAATATGATCTCCTCCTTTAGCCCTTTAACATGGCTGTCCCCAGCTCCCTTGTGAGCTATGGCTCAACTGCTGGGAAGAGGGCAAAGGCGTAGCTCCAAGGGAATGGGGGGCGTGACACACTGGGCGCGTGCCCCTGTGGGGGTGTGACGAGGGCATTCCAGGGGCATGGCGGAGGCATTCCGGGAATGTTCTGGGGCAGGGGCATTCTGGGGCAGGACAGGGGCGAAGGATGCACCAGTGCACTGGGCACTTTCCCCCTTGCTACGCCTCTGGAAGAGGGCGATTTCCAGGAGGGGTTCCATGATGATTCTCATCATGTTGGTACTTCTTCACTGATGCATAAAAAGGAAGGTGGTAAGGCAGGATGGATGGAGCCAGAAATGGGGCAATGCAGTGTGCTCATCTATCCTACTAACTGCTCTTCCACAATGGGAGCAGTCTTGCTCACCCCCATGTGGAACCCACTAATGTCTGCTTGCCTGTCCATGGAGAAGTCCCATTAGGACGATGACTTGGCTGGATGCAAGTGCAGTGTTAACTCCAGTTTAAATCAGAAGCTTCAAATAGTCAAAGCTCCAGAGAGAAGAGAGAGCTGCCTGACAACATTGTTCAGAGGGTGACAGAACCAGGTAGAGCTCTTCCATGCTCTGCAGGTCCAGGAAGATACAACCAAGTCCCAGCCTCCTATACCAAGGACTACCTTTTGAAGTGCCCATGCTTGATTTTGCTCTGAGATATTGTAGAGCATCTCTTCTGGCCTCATCCGCACCTGGAACGTGGTGACAACAACCTCAGAGGAAGCTGATAATAAGTCTGCGGAGGGTTTTGACTGCCTTCTTACAAGGGTTGAACCACGAGCACTGGTGTTCAGATCTAGAGGAGCTATTCTCCCGGCCCAAGACTGTACTTTTCCAGACATTAACTGCAGGCTTCAGCCTCCGTAGGCCTTCCATGTTAATATCAGGACCTGAATAAATGTTGGCTATAGTGGCTCTCCATCCACGTCTGCACCAACATTGCTGGGCATGCCATCCACAGAAGCTACAATGTGTTTGTTAGTCTGTGTGGTACGAGAGGATTCTTCATTGTTGTCTTCATAACATGGGCAGTCACATGATGAAATACTTTTTGACTAATTAGGCTTCTGGCCAATGAATGCAGTATATTTAAATTAAAATGGGCATTACCAAAAGTGGGCATTGCCAAAACCTCTTTCTGAGGTACTGAAGAAAATGTGAAATAATTTATAAGTCAACAAAACAAAAGCAAAAGAACAAGCAAATCTTAGAAGGAAGGCTTGATTAATTGAATTCCCTATTTTATTACATTAACCCCTAACTGAGCTATTCTGTAAAACAGTATAACCTTACCTTTGATTATAACTTTCCCTCATAAATTAGCAATGGCCTCTCCTTTATCAGCTAAATCTCCAGTTTCTTAATCTACTGGTTAAAATGGCAGCTGTAACCCAACCACTTCTGTAGCTCTCCACAAATCAAGGGCGAACACTTAGTCCTGCAATTCACATCCTGTAGTCAATGTTGCCCTGTCTATTATTAGCACATTCATCTTCTTTTTACACCTGGGTTTTTACTAAGCTGTACAAACATTCAGAAAGAAACTTACCCCAGAGAGCCATGAAAATGGAGAAGAAGACGGTGGCTGGGTTATCAAATAGGTGGCTGGCCCGTGCCGTGCCACAAGCGGTGCTGAGGTTCCAGTAGTCACATGTCTTGTCACAGAGAGGGCACATGGTGAAGGCATTTTGTTGGTCGCACATCTCTTTGCTACACAAAGCATGTAAAAAGATGGACAATTCACTGGGGCAACTGCCTTCTCAACCTTCATTTTACTTTTTCAAAATTACAGAACTGCTTCGGGCTCCACAAAAGTGGGGACCCTGGCTGATGTCTCAATGACCACCGAAGCAGTTTCTACAGATACTACAGAAACATTTTAAAATAATTTATAAAACTGTTATTGGAATGTTTGAAAAGGCAGCAGAGGGTGCTGCAGATACAGTTTTGTTCATACATCCCACTGCTTCAGATACTGGAAAAATATGTTCTTATACAGAAGCATTAAACGTTTGTATAAAAACTTAGGACCTTTATTTGTGTGCTCAAAAGAGCTACCCATAATGCATCTTCACCAATGAGATCATTGTTTCAAAACATGATAGGCACACTTCTAAGAGGCATGATCTGAAGTCATATTGGCATTGAAAAGCTGTGCAACTCCTAATATACACACTTCCATATGTGTAGAAACAAAGAATGCAAATTATCTACAGAATAGTTATTACTAGAATGCCTAGCTTTGGTTGGATCCAAAAGTTCCTTCCTGCTAATAATGGAGGTTTCCTCCAGGATAAGGAACTTTCCTCAGATGGAATACTACTATTGTAACACAAGGCTCTTTGTAACACAAGTGCCTTGCTTTAGAGGACCAAAGACTTTTTCCCCAGTGCCATTTTGTTGGTATTTGCAAGTATCTCACACAATCCAGATACTAAAGGGCTAACTGCTTGTATGTAAACAAGGTGGTGAGGTCACTGGGTTATGACCTGGTTATATTGATCAGCAGGTCGCCATTGCTTATCTGACAGTAATCATGTATAGCAGAGATTATACAGTTAGTGCTATTTCTTTGTTTGCACTCGTGCTCTCTCTCACACGCATATAGCAGACCACTTGTTCTGAGCCATGAGGCTTGTCAGATAGAATTAGACAAGATGTAGTCTTAACTCTGTATTTTGATAGTACAGCATTTCTTGTTTTATACCCATGTAACCCTTTCCCTTTTAAGCTGGTAAACTTTCTTTTTTATACAAAAGCTGTGTCCTTACATGCAGTGTAATTTGAATTGGGGTCACATGCAAATGGGAATTAAATTCCATTTATGGACTTTCTAGGCCATGTCTGTTGACCGGCTGGGTGGGGACGACAAGAATTTCCAAGAGTGTGAACCAGCCCTCAAGCATCCTAAGCCTTTTTTATTGCTGATCAGGAAGGCCCTGCCCCCTTCTCATGCCAGTCCATTATTCCAGATTATTGTACACAGGCTTACCTTTAGCCATGATCTGGAAATTGAAACTCGTACAGAATGTGGTGGCCAGGCTCCTTACGGGGACCCCGTGCAGGGACCAGATTATGCCAGTCCTGTACCAGATGCATTGGCTGCTGATCGAGTACCAGGTCATGTTTAAAGTGTTGGTCTTGGCCTTTAAGGCCATTCATGGCCTTGGACCTGTGTACCTGAAGGACCACCTCTCCCCATACTGCCCCGCTAGGCCCCTCCATTCCTCGGAGGAGGGCCTATTGGTGATCCCTGGCCCAAAAGTGATTAGGTTGGCCTCTACAACTTGCAAGTGTCTTTTCTATTAGCTCTCGCCTCCCCAGATATTGGGGACCTTAAATTTGACAGGTAGACTGGAAGGGTCTGGATTTTAGACCCCCCAGTTCTGGGGGAAAAAATCCAAAATCAGCATTGTGAGTGAACTGTGAGCACTTGGAAACAGCTTTACCCTTTGTTTTTCTTCTCATTAGTCTTCTCATTAGTCTTTTTTATCTCTTTTATTTTTTTATTTTTTAAAATAACATTATCTATTCCATAAAGTTATCCTAATCAGTGCATGTGAAGTCATTCAATGTATATATTTAATGTATTTTAACCAGTTTAGTTAATTGATAAATGTTCTACTGTAATTTATAATGCCAATAAAGGCTTGTGTGTGTATGTGTGTATACGTGTGAAGTCCCAGACCCACAATCTTACCTGGGAACATCACTTTCAATGGTCATACATCCATACAGGAAGACAATGATCCCAACTAAAGAGGACGGGATAAGGAACTCTGTGTATAAGCCCAACCAGGCAAAATACATTCCAATTTTTTCTCCAAAATACTTTCTAAAAAAAGGGGAAAAAACATAAAATAAAAGTTCCTAAGAGAAGGACACATATTTCTCCATTAGAGTTTCTTCAGTCAGTAGTCAAGCATTTTATAAGTAGCATCACAAAGGATTAATAGTTTTATCAGTTTTATTAGTGAAACCATTTTCTGGCTTGTATCAAGTATCGAGGATTGAAAAGACAGCAAACTTCAAAGATAAACCAGTAGAGTTTTTCACTGTTGATCACCCAACCCTTCATATTAAGCTACACGCAAAAGTGTGCATATTCCAGCATGAATGTGCCCATAATCTGTTTCTTCCCATGCCAGCAACGTTGCCCTGATATTTGGGTTCAATGGCATTAGATGTCACATGATAACAGTCATTAACTCTTGACGGACAGAGTATGCTCACATTGTCCAGCTCATACTGAAATGCTGGAACATATCCTGTTCCATTGCCCAAATACGAGTTGCTTAGGGAAGCCCTTCTGCCACAGTACATACATAACTGCTCCCCTAAATCTGATATTGTTAAATTACTTAATAGCAATAATACTTGGATGTTAGGGATTACAGCCCAATATCTGCTATAGGCTCTGCTTGTAAGGGAAATCTAATCTGTTGTCATAATTATCGTTTTATGATTTTATTTTGATATTTATGCCTAATAAAGGTCTGCTGTTGTTGTTTTGTCATGTTTTCATAATATATAGTTTGGATTTGGAACTGCAGAGGTTTTTGAAGGGACAACGTTTTTGGAGGGACTGGAATTTATGCAAGAATTACAGCATAAGGATTGCTAAAAACTGGTCGGAACATCGTCCATAGAAAGTCTTGGATAAGATGGTCAAGATCTTGTGGGACTTTTGAATCCAAGTGGACAAAGTGTTGGAGTATAACACACCAGACATCACAGCGATCAAGGGCAAGACAGTGACCATCAGCAACATAGCAATACCTGGGGATAGATGACAAAGAACATGGGAAGGTCACTAAATATCATAATTTGAAGATCAAGATTCAGTTACTTTAGAACAAACCAACTTAGGTCATTCTGGTGGTAATTGGCATCCTGGGCACCATTCTGAAAACCCTACGGTGGCACTTGAAACATCTTCAAATCGACAACATCAACATTCGTCAGATTTGAAAGGCAGCCCTGCAGGGATCCACGTGAATACTATATCAATACATTACAACATCCTAGGCCTCCGGGCAGGGCTCAAATTGTATCAAAAGACAACAACCATTTAAACTGGCAGATGTGATATTAAACAATATTAAACATTATTATTATTATTATTATTATTATTATTATTATTATTATTATTATCATTATCATTATCATTATCATTATCATTATCATTATCAATAATAATAATAGTAATAACAATTATTATTGTTGTTGTTGTTGTTATCATTATCATCATCATCATCATCATCATTATCATCATCAATAATAATAATAATAATAATAATAATAATAATAATAATAATAATAATAATAATAATAATAATAATAATAATACGTTTGAGAGTATGGAATTATGATGTATGATGTACACTGGAAAGAATTTTGAATGCCTTTAGGAGAAAGGTTAAAACAAAAAGACACCAAACTCTGCTGAGTCACCTCGCTGAAAAGCCTATTCAGTCTGTTCGTACCCATGTCCCATCCTATCACTAAACAATTTACATGTCCATGAGTCATAGAATGTGCAGATAATTATCTGTATTGCACAACAGCATTCTAAACAGAAGTTGTTCCTGTGGTGAGGCCTGGCAAAGGGAGAACGTAAAACCACCCCAGAAGTGCTGCTTTAGTATAAGAAGAGACATCTTATAACTTCATTCCATCCAGATGCCATCTTGGTGCCAAGGAGTTCTCAAAATTTGCAAACATTCCAACTTCTAGGAACTCTTTCCAAAGGGGCATCCTGTTCATCTGCCATGGAATCAGGTTCTGTGGAAGTGGATGAGGTGCTATGGAATGTTCTAGAGACTGCATTGTTGGTTTACAGAGAACGCTGGCCTTGCCTGCTTTGTCTCAGCATTGCCCACTGTGTACAGGGATTAGAGTGTGGAACACACCCACTTACTAGGCCACTGCTGTATTTATTGGGAGTATATGTAGTGGGGGGGAAGTTATGAGTGCAGCACCCTTCCACAGAGATGACCTCCCGAAACGAGGGAATGCAGCAGGTCTCAGAGATAGAGCTTCACAGCACACAGTGAAACAGAAGTGATGTTCTCTGCAACCCTTGATTCTCAGGAGCAGAAGAAACCTAATCTGTAGAGCTGCAAAGAAGAAATCCGCTGCCAAGGGCCAAACGTAGTCTTGTGGTACATAGCCTGTAGGTCACTCTGCATATTTGAGTACATGGAATAACAGTGCAATAGAAGCATTATACAGTTTGGTATGTAGAATTTAATGATGATAAACGGATTAATAACCAGAAAACCCTATTTATCAGTCAGACCAATTCACTGGGCACCTTTGGCCTTGTGGGGCTCTGGGGCAGTTTGCCCCCTTTTTTCTCCCACTTACCCCACAATCGTCATTAGCACCCTGGCACAAATTGCTTACTATTCCCTCCTCTGGCCCCAGGGCATTGGGAATTGAAGCTTAACCCACAGAACTCCTTCTTCAAGCACCTTACAACTGAACAATTAGTCAATTTGGAAAACCATCAACTACTTTTTTCCCTTTTCAATGTTTGTGGTGTTAGACTGACTATTGTGCGTCACGGTGGTTAGAATGCTGGGTAGAAATCGCTTTCAGGAAGTGGAAACCCCAAGAAACCCTATGATGCCTCTACAAGCACAGGAATGCAGATGGAATCTTTTCGTTAATCACTAGACTTTGGTTCTTTTTTCCCCCTAAAGCGATGCTAATAGGAACCCAGAAGCACTAGTAGGTAAAGACAAATCATCTTAACTTGAACAAAATGCTTACATTCTTCTGCTAAAAGTCTGTGATTTTATATAAAGGGGGGGGGGGTCACCTTTCTTGGTTATCTAAGGGCTGATAGCTAGATTCTTCATATGGTGCAAATCAAATGCAATTCTGCCTCTACACACACCAGCAATCTCATTATGTGAAGTTTATTACCTTACAAGATCGATCGGCTGAAACTTATAAAATGCTCCATATCGTGCCCATTCTCGATACAGGAGCTGAGGAGGAAAAAAAGACAATAGGTGATATATTGCATCTAAATTATGAAAAGGGAAGTTGTCTGTGCATAAGCAGAGCCAGGACTCCGCCCTGGAACAACTCAGTCCTGGAATTTGTGAAATAATAATCAAATAATACATCTGAGGATATGAAGAATCTCTCTCCTATAAATCACTACAGCCCATCCCACGCACCTGGAATTTAAAAAGGCAAGGATTCTGGATAAAGGGCTGAAAATTTCAGGCAGGAACAAAGCCAAGCACTTTTTTTTTTAAAGTGAACCAATCAATGCTGTACATTATTTCTGGTGGGTAGTCATGTTAATCTGTAGCAGTAGAACAAAAACGTGAGCCTTAAATGCCAACAAAATTTTCCAGAGGAGTCAAAGCACAGATATGAAATTGTACACAATACATTCCTGGACAAAAGTCACCCCAAACATCATCCATCGGGACTGATTTCTACCTGACTTACTTAAAGTCCTTTGAGTATACACAGAATATACTTCAATTTTTTTCTAAATTAAACAATGAAGGCTTAAGCACAAAAAGGCATAAGAGAAGGCCTATAGTGCAAAACAACCAAGCAGTTTTACAATAAATTCACATGTTTATAGTGGAACAAGATGGTGTGAACCATAGCCCCCCATACCGAGTGATACAGCCGGTTTTGCCAGATTAATGACACACTATCCTAAGCTAACGACGTGCAGAAGGGCAATGAAGATACAGAGGGGAGAAGCCCCAGCAATCCAAGAGATGCATGCAGATGTGTAGCTGCCAGGGGGAAGGGGGTGGGGCATCTTGCCCCGGCAAGTGCACAATTGCGCGGGGTGGGATAGAGGGGCGCTCTGGGGCATAGTGGGGGGTGTAGGAACATGCACGCGTCTCCCGGGCGCAGTTCCCCCTCACTATGGCTCTGGATGCATGCTACATTTTTGTGTAATACTGGAAATGTCTTTCAACCTCCTTGGATAGTGACAGAATTAAACACTACCACCCCATCTGCCAAAAAAACCTCCAAACATTTAAGGATGCCAGGGTGAATCTTCTGAGTTTGAAAATTCACATGCCAATTTGACAAAAGTCTTTGTGTCAGGTGTGATTGGCTAGTCCCTTACAGAAAACGGGCGCCCCCTTTATAACTTTATGTGCACTATACTACTTGCTTTGCAAGTTTGTCACCCGCCAGGAATGGCCCCCTCCCAATCTTTTGACTGAATCTTGGTTTAATCTTGTTCTGTACAAGTAATGCAGTCATATGTTGGACCTTCCGGGTTCCCTCCATTATACCTTTTCCTTATCACCTTTTCTTGGTGTTATTAATTACGTAGCCTATTTTTATCCATTTCCTTCCTCCAAGGAATTCGAATAGCACACACAATTCTTCCCTCCTCCACGATACATTTAATCATCAAGGTGCCTTCATATCATCATTGACCTCAGTGAGATTTTTTTTTCTCAGTCTCCAACTAAAGTGTCATTAGGTCAATTATTATGTATTATGTTATTATGTATTATGGTTATTCGCTGTTTTTATGAGTTTTAAGCTATTTTATGGGATGGAGCTTATGTATTTATATTTGTATGACCGCTCCTGTTGATGTTCAAATAATATTGTTCACCGCCCGGAGCCCTTCGGGGATCGGGCGGTATATAAATTTAAGAAATAAATAAATAAATAAATAAATAAAAATTAAAACAGAACAAGCAGGGGACCCACGAGGAGGAATCTTATCCCGCTCTCTGGCTGGTCCTCCTCTACTTTCTTTCCTCTCCCTCGCAGCCCTCACGCCTTCTCCCCTTTCTATGCTTCCTTCCTTGCCTCAGGCCCCTTCTTCCTCCCTTTCCTCCATTTTTATTTCCTCCCTGTCTCCACACTTGCTTTGCTTTCTTCCTTCTACCACCTTCCTTCTTGTGTATTCTGTCTGCCTACTTCTCCCTCCCTGCATTTCATTCCAGGTTTCAAAATGAAACTGTGACAGCCATTTTGTTCGAAATTGTTTAAGGTTGCCTGAAAAATCCAAAATAGATGCTGAGATGTTGTAAGGATGTCTCACAAGGTCTTGTAATTTGCAAACTTTTAAATTTTCTTCATCTTTTGTTTGAAAAAAATTACGATTTCTCTGTTTCCGAGTGATTTGTGGGAACACTTCCTCTTTCTGTACTTTGCCCAATTATTTACATTTTTTAATCTGCCCTCTGGAGCCGGGGCCAGAACTATATATAGAAATAAGATGCACTTGAATAACCAGGGGCAGCCATTGCTGCCGTGGTGAGCAACGTGAGCAAGATAAGAGGCATGTAATACCTGGCGGCAAGCTGTAAGCCGTGGTGAAACGAGTAATGATTGGCTCCACCGGGGTAAAGGGCGGAGGGAGCCTTTGCATATCTAGACAGCCTTTCTCCTGTCCGGGCGCTTCTTCCCGGGCGGCGAACCAACAATACATGCATCGTGGTGTTTACGCGTCCTCGCGAAGGCCCGAAGGAGACTACCAAATTCTTTTCCTTTCCTTTCTTAGCTGATTTTCCTTCTTCCTCTGCTTTCTCCCTGCGCTTCTCTCGCTTCAACCTTTTTCTTTTCTTTTCACCTCTTCTGGGCCGGTCTCGCGAGTCAGCCATGGGGGGCCTAAAAGGAGACCCAATAGCAGGGGAGCCTGCTGCGGCGGCGGCGCGGTGCCATCGGCAGAGCTGCGTGCTCTGCTGAATAACAGGGTCCGGCCCAGACTGGCTCCGGGACGTCCGTGGACGCACGGCCCGGTTGTTGGGCTTAATCGGAGCAGCGCGCAGGGCAGCCGCTGGCTCGGAGCTTGTCTCCCATTGGCAGGGGACGGCCGGTCGGCATGGCGTGGGCAGTCTCCCCCAGGAGGGCCTCCCCGCGGGTCCCGGGGTGCCGCCCGTGATCTTCCCAGCAGGCCTAACATGTCGGGCCAAGAGCAGGCACCGATCCTGCGTCGGTCCGGCAACTCCGGCCGGACACCCTGTTGCATCTTTCACAAGTCCCGGCGGAGCTGCTGGCGAAGTCAGGCCTCACCTCGGGGTCAAGCCAAACTGAGCCCACCGCGCCGGGCGGCGCCGAGGTGCGGCCCGCTGGGCTCTCGAGCCGGAGCAGCGGAGGAGCTGCACCTTCGCCGCCCGGTTAAGCTGGCGATCCACATGTCGGGTGGCCATTACGTCGCCGTGGATGCTGCCCGCCGGCCCCTCGGGCGAGGAGGGCAGGAGGAGAAGCGTCGCTGTCAGGGGCTGCCGTGCCTCTCCCAGCGCATCCCCCAGCTCTTCGCCGCCGGGTGAGTCTACTGACGGCGACGCCAGCGCCCAGGCTGCCAGGACTTAAAAGCGGGGGGAGAGAGTCCCTGCTCCCGTGGCCCCACAAAGCGGCTTGCAGTTGCAGGCGCTTTCGGGGCAGCCATCCCCGCCCGGCTCAAGACGCATCAGCGGCACTCCGGCTCGGTCCCACCTGCCTCCAGGAGAGCTCCGGGAGCGGGCACTGGATGGGTATGGCGACGCGGGATATCTTTGGGTTCCCCGGGCGGGCGAGGGGAGTTGGGTTTGTCGGGCGGGAAGGCCGACAAAAACGAAGGACCCGAAGCAGCGGCGGAATGGAATTTTAACAACTGGCTGCAGGGCTTCACCCGAATTCCTGTAGCTCTCGCGTCAGTGCGATTCCCCCCCTATGGCCTGGCACCTGGCAGCTCACATGGCTCATAAAGCTGCGGGCCTCCGGGCGCTGGCTGGGGAAACTCCGCGCCATCGCTTACTTCACGAGGCCATCCGCATGAAGAACGCCTAAGCACAAAGTGCCTTTTTTCCGTTGGGATCTCATCCTACGCCACTCAAACCTGGATGGTCGGGTCCAGCATCCCGCTCATGGAGGGCGGGCGGATCCTCCTGTTCTCTCTCTCCAAACCCGGCAGAAGAGCCTACCCGGGCGGTGGGGGCTAAGGGGTTGTGTTGAGGAATTCAATGCCAGTTAACGCCAGCTGCAAAAATGTAGATTTGAGGCACTCTTGCTCTTTTTTTTTGTTCCGGCAGCCACAGCAGGATCAGCTGTCCCAAGCCGGGCGGGACCTTCCCTCCCTTCGGCAGGCCGCCCGTGCAGCCTCGCCGGGCTCCTCAAAAAAGATGCCGGGTGGCCAGCGGGATTGCTCCGCACCAAGAAAACACTCGAGATGCCCGCTCAGCTGCAGTCTTTGGCTCCTACACCCGCTCAGAGTGGGGTGCTGCTGGAGGGAAGCTGTAGCGCTATCCAGACAGGGGGCTCGCACCTGCTGGGGATGGTTTCTCTTCTTGGCTTCCGTGATCCCATACCTGGGGCCTGGCGAGGCCACTGCAAATAGCAATCTAAAAATCTGTCCAAGGATCTTCCCTGGGTGATGGCTGATAAGCTCAACAAGGAAAACTCAGACCCGGCCGCATTGTACTGGCCCTCTTTCAGTCAAATTCCTCTCCCCTAACCTCAGGGGTCTCCCCAATTGGCGTGCGGCCTAAGAAAGCCCGGGGGGGGAGTTTCATCTTTAATTCAACACCTCTCCCACCCCCCGGGCGCATTCCGTGAATCATTTACGACTCCAGAGGTTTGTTCGGTCCAAGCACGCCACTCTCCTGGACGGCTATCCTCTGCATCAGGTAGCAGAAGGGTCCCGGGCATCCTAGCAAAGTGTGACATTCAGTCCGCCTCTTCTGGCTCCTGCCCATTTCCCCTGTGGACTTCTCGAGCTGCTGGGCATCCCACTTCCAAGGCAATTGGTATGTGGACAAGGCCATGCCCATGGGCTGCTCCCTTTGCCTGGCGCTCACTTTGAGACTTTCTCAGGGCACTTTCCTTGAATGGGCTTTCAGGCAGCGAGTGCCCTCCGTTTGAGTGACCCATTACCTTTTGATGATTTCTTGTTTGTCGGCAGGCAGGGCCCCCGGGAGTGTGAGCTGGTTCTTCAGGGCTTTCCAGGTCCTGGGCCACTGAGCTGGGGGTCCCCTTTGCCTCCTAACAAGACGGGAGGGCCTCACCACTGCTCTCAGCTACCTGGGCATTTCACCTGGACATGGTCCCTAGGCACGCCTGCCTTCTCCTGCTGATAAGCTTGCATTCTTTCAGCCCTGCTCCAGTCCGCTTCTCCTCCTCCCAAAGTTGCAGGGATTAGCCTCGTCCAGTCCTTACTACGGCCCACCTCAATTTGCAGCTCGCAGTGGTGGTGGCTCCCCAGGCAGGGCTTTCTGCTCCCGCTGGCGAGGTCGCTTGTCGGGCTGCAAGTCCCCTGACCATCACATCAGGGTCTCCCCTGGGGCATAGAAAGAAGACCCTACAGGTCTGGATTTGTCCTTCATCCGGAACTTCAACGGGATCTCTCTGTATGCATCAGTTTCTTTGGAACTTGTACCCCGGAGTTGCAGGTGCACTCTGATGCCTCTGGGGCTTTTGGTTTCCTCGTGTGTTCTTCCTCGTCAGTGGGCTTAGGCCTTTGGCCCCAGAGGTGGCAGCGCCGCATCACCAGGGATCTCCCACTCTTTCTGGAGCTGTTTCCCCATCCCTGGTGGCGTGTGCACATTTGGCACAACCTCTGGCTTAACACACGGGTGCTTTTCTGGACGGTCAACCAGGCAGTGGTGCTGCAGTGGTAAACAGACAGTCGAGCAAATCGGGCACGGTCATGCCTGGTTCGCAATTTGGTTCTCACCTACCACCTCATCGCAACATCTCTTTCAAAGCTGCTTTTGTTCCAGGTTTGCAGAATGAGATTGCTGATGCCTTATCTCGCCCAGCAGGTGCTTGGATCGCTTCTCGGCTTGGCCCCCTCGGGCGGAGCCGCTCCCCGCGACAGTGCCGGGCGTCCCTCTGGCCTTGCACCAGACGCGGTCATCACAGGTGTTTCTTGAACTTCGCTGGCACATTTTTGCCACGCAGGCAATAATGCACGGAGCCGCGCGCTGCATTCCTGAAGCTTCGCTATGTCCTCTGGGCTCGGTCTGCGGCGGGGTGGACACTGGCCTCCTCCCCTCCGGTGCATTTGGTCCGACTCCATGGGCAGGGGATGCACCACAAGACCATGGGGGGGTAATCTGGCGGGCATCGCTTACTGCAAGGTTTCCGTTTTCCTGACGCTCACCAAGGCGCTTGTAGTCCACCGCCCTAGTGGCTGGGTGGCGCGGTGGGCACCAGGCAGAGGGACCTCAGGCGCTCAGTCACCAAAGCTGAAGTTGAAGCAGCGTGTCACTGGGGCGCAGGCAGGTGTAAACCAAGGGCTATGAGCTTGCTTTTCGCCGGGCCGCTTCCTACCCGGGCAAGGCACACCACACGGGCTTTCAGGCTCTGGGGGGAACTGGTCGCCTTCTACCAGGGATCGACCTTCCAGCAATCAAGCGCTGCAAAGGGAACACCTTCGCCCTGTCGGGGACATGGCTCAGCGCCAGGCTGGCCCATTCAAAGACCGACCACTCCTGGCGAGGGGCCGCTGGGGCTTTGGGTCACTATGCCAGCCCTACTGGCGACGCCATTCCTGCCCTCCCCTTATTGGAGTGCGGCTACTGCACAGGCCTCGGGTGGGTGGCATGCTCTGGTGCACGGCAGGATGGGTCCCTCACCATCAGGTTCTTCCAAATGCTGGCGTGTGTTCAGGGCATGCTGGCTCCAAGCCGGGCCACCTGCCCGCGAGTTCGGCCTGCACCGCTCAGAATGAATTGGGGCCGCCAATGCCGCTGCAGCAGAAGAGCAGGCCCCGGAGGATATCCGCAATTTGGGCAGGTGGCGGATTCGGGGCGCTTTCGCATACTGTAGCATTCGCCCACACCTGACTTGTTGATTTCCCTCCTCAAGTGCCTCCAGGGACGCTTTGCAGACTGTCTATCGGCAGGTGTGGAGTGGCTCGGGGCACAGCCTTGTCAACAGAGTCGGGACTACGCCGCAATTCGGCACGGGGCCGCATCTCGGACTCGGGCCACGAAGAATTTCCCTGATGGGGCAGGGGCACATGCTTTGGCATGAGCTAGAGCCTGCTGATCATTGAATACATTTTTCAGCTGGCTACACCGACCTCCTGGTCATCCACCTTGGGGAGGAAGATCTCCCTGCCAGGTCGGGCCTTGACCTGCGTTTTTCGCGGTGGCCATGCCACGCTCAGAGAGCTTTGCCGAGGCACCGCCTAACATGACCTTGGTTTGGTCCGAGATGGATTGCAGCGGGCCCATTGGAGCGGAGTGTTGGATCCCTCTGCAGTGGACAGGGCCTGCAGAAAAGCCAATAAAGGCGACGCTAAGGTGGTGCTTTCCCTCGGGGAAGCGGTGGCGGAACACCCGAAAATCACCCGACGCCATGGACCTTTTTTTCAGCCGATGGTGTCCCACTTGTCCCAATGGGGGCATGGACTTGTGGTTTCAGTCTGTTCAGTTTACTCCTTCGCCGTCGGTGGTTAAAGATAGGAGACAGGCTCAGGCTTGGAGGAGCTTAGGCGGTGAGCTGCAAGGGTGGGCAGCTTCGTGGCGGAGTTTGCAACAGTGTCGCACATCTGGGAGAGAACGAGCCTTCCGGCTGGGGCTCCTCAGACGCTTCATGCTCTATGAGGCCGGGGGGGGTGGGGTGGGCAGGCTGGCAGGCCGGGCAGGCCGGGTCACGTCTCACACCCCAGGTGAGGTTGGCTAAGGCTGCTAGGGGCGGCCATGAGGCTTAGCCGGTGCCCGACACCCAGCAAAGAATACGGGGAGGAAAGAGCGGGCTGGGGGCGGCCTTGGGCTCAGCCGGTGCCCGGCCTCCTCAACGAAGTGCGGGCGGGAAGTGTGGAAGCATTCAGGAGTATGATCTCTGGGCTTCCCTTCCCGCCCCAGTTTCATTCATTGGGATGTGATGCGCGACCCGCTTGCCCAGCTCTGATGTAAATAGTTCTTTGCTTATATGTTTGTTTGTTTTAATAAGCGACGGCTATGACCCATTCCTTTCCAGCCTATCGCTGTGGTGTGTACTTATTGGTTTAGGAGTCTCACTACCATCTACAGCTTAACAAGATGCACCTGAATAACCAAGGGGCAGCCATTAAGCTGCCGTGGTGAGCAACGAAAGCAAGATAAAGGGCATGCATGGCCTGGGCGCAAGCTTCTGCAGAAAGCTGGTAACGTGATTGGCTCCCACCCCAAAAAAGGCAGGAGGGAGCTCTGTATATCTGAGACGCTTTTCCCGTCCGCTACTTTTCCCGGGCGGCCGAGAACCAACAAGGCGTTGGCCCACCCACCCTCCCTGTAATTTAGGGTTACGGAGATTTTTTGGGTCCTTACTGTCACAGATCCTGGCGAGGGTTTTGCAACGATTGTCGCACATCTGGGAGAGAACGAGAGCCTCTCCGGCTGGAGCTCCCAGGCTTCTGCTCTATGAGGCCGGAGCGGTGGGGCGGGCAGGCTGGCGAGGCTGACAGGCCGGGTCAGCGTCTCGACACCCCAGGGAGGCTGGGTTGGGCCGGGTAGGCAGCCATGGGCTTAGCCGTGCCCCACACCCCAGCAAGCACGGGAGGAAAGACGGGCTGGGGCGGCCTTACGGGGCTCAGCCGGTGCCCGTCTCCTCAGCAGGGGCGGGAAGTGTGGAAGCATTCAGGAGTATGATCTCTGGGCTTCCCTTCCCGCCAGTTTCCCATTCATTACAGGATGTGATAAAGCGACCTGCTGTCGCCTTCAGCCTCTGATGTAAATAGTTCTTGTTTATATGTTTGTTGTTTAATAAACGGGCTGCGGCCCATTCCTTTCCAGCCTGTCGTTGTGGTGTACTTATTGAGCGAGGGAGTCTCACCATCTACAGCAAAGGACTTTTTCTGTATTTTATTGATTGAGACCATTTATTTATATGGTCTCTTTCCAGTTTATGAAAAGTGGATCACAAACAAAATAAAATACAAGTAGAATGAAACTAATATAACTGCAACAATAACAATTGTTTAGAAGAGTTTAAAAACTGAACCAGGATTTACTTCCAAAAGGTCTTTACATATTTTTTTGGCTAATATCAGATGGTATGCTGTGAGAGGGCACAATTCCAGTAGGCATGAGTTCCAAAGATTTATCATAGAGGAAGCTGAGTTTTATGGGAGAGGGTGATTTACACAATACAGTATGTGTTTAGTACCATATGCTGAGAGCTCTGCCTGTATTTGCCATAGGGCCGTGGTGGCGAACCTTTGGCACCCCCGATATTATGGACTACAATTCCCATCAGCCCCTGCCAGCATGGCCAATTGGCCATGCTGGCAGGGGCTGATGGGAATTGTAGTCCATAACATCAGGATTGCCAAAGGTTCACCACCACTACCATAGGGGCAGCTCCTTTTTCGGCCATTGCTGTTCTTAGCTTGCCTTTGTGAGAGATTTGGGCTCCCCCTCCTTCCCAGGTGGGATGCATGATCAATGTATAGGGTGTCTTCCTCTCTCCCCTAATTTTGCGATTTAGTTTTTGAAAATAATTAGCATTTATTGTTTTTATTTAGGAAAATATAAATTGGTATTCCACCTTGTTATTCCACAAGGATCAGGAGAAGGGAAATTGCAAGATGATTCCTGTCCTGAACCAGTTACACAGAGCGGATTCTCATTTCATAACCTTCTCCCCTTGCCGCTGTTCTCACCACCACCACCCTGCTGTCGACGGCAACAAGCATACATACATGGAAGAAGGTGCAAGTGAAGACCAGCTTGCAGCAAGCAATTTGCTTCAGAAGCAGATTGGGCTACGTGTGGGGCAAGAAGAGGAAATGGGACATCCGCTCTTGCCTAGCCTGGCACATGTTTTCAATCCTTCATTGCAAGCCATTCCTGTTGCTGCATGGGAAGAAGTGTTCCTTTGAGTCTCTGCAGACTACCCTTCACTCCTCCATGATTAGCTGCTAACCAGTTCCTGCCTCTTCTTTCCCAACACCTTTTATGGAGGCTAAAGGACTAAAAAGAACCTAATTCCAGAGCTGTTTTAAGACTCACAACCTCTTAGCACAGAAGAAGACACTGCATTTGACAGGGACGCAGGCAGCTTAATATCAAGGCATTCTTAAAAGCCTGTTTGTGAAGTAACCTAAAAGAATATGAGGAATGAATAAACTGTAGCTTCAATACCAATGCACTGTTAGTTAGATGATCCAATTAATAAAGGGTTGGCTCCCACAGGCTCTCCACTTAGGCCCCACCGCACACAGAGAATAATGCACTTTCAATCCACTTTCAATGCACTTTGCAGCTGTGCGGAATAGCAAAATTCACTTGCAAACAATTGTGAAAGTGTATTGTCGAAGGCTTTCACAGCCGGATTCAACTGGTTGTGGTGGGTTTTCCAGGCTGTGTGGCCGTGATCTGGTAGATCTTGTTCCTGCATCTGTGGCTGGCATCTTCAGAGGTATAGGACAGAGAGAAGTCTGGTACACACTGTGTCTAGCAATTGTGAAAGTGGATTGAAAGTGCATATTTCTGTATGTGTGGAAGGGGCCTTAGTCTTGACACAGTTCATTCTTATTACACACCCCACATGAATTTTGTCCCCCTAGGCCCCATGATCCCCAGCTTAGCCTTTTTTGGATATCCTTTTAACTGCAAAAAAGTTGGTTGTATCTAACCCATCATAACATCATAATATTAGTCAGTGCTCATTTGAGACTCTAGGACCATGGTGGCGAACATATGGCACTTCATGGACTACAATTCCCATGAACCTATGGCACTTCATGGACTACAATTGGCCATGCTGGCAGGGGCTGATGGGAATGAACATTTGGAAAGCCATAGGCTCGCCACCACTGCTCTAGGACCTTAAATGAGTGTTTGGGACTTGAAATCCAATTCAATTTATAAATTAAGTAATGTTAAACATGGCAGGGTATAAGCTTTCGTGAGTCAAGGCTCACCCCATCAGACAGGTATCCCATAAAGTGAGCTTTGCCTCATGGAAGTTTATCAGCTGGAAAGTTTTGTTGATCTCTAAGGGGCTACTGAGCAAGGATGGACTAACATGGCAGCCCAGCAGAAACTTTAAACATATCAGACGTTCCGGTTTCCTGCAGATTTATTGTGCCACCCCATACTCATAGGCCCCCTCAGCTTTCAGAGAGGCTCAGCTTACTATTTCACACATCTTAAATAATTATGAGGTTCATTTTAAATTCTTATGTCTGATGACATACTACAACACAATTATGTTTGATTATTTTTACCCATATCACAGATATTCTTCCTTCACAGACAATCTCAAATAAAATGCTTCCTGCTATCCTTCTGTGTAATCCCGAAACAAGACAGCAGAAGATGTTTGCTGAAGATGTTCAAGAACATATGCTCTGTAATCCTTTTCCTTGTAATCCTTTTCCTGATACATTGCTTATTAGACGTCTCATCCTACTGACTGCTTTGGTTTAGACTATGCAATCCGCCTTGAGTCTTAGCAAGAAAGGAGAATGATAAAGTGAAGAAGAAGAAGAAGAAGAAGAAGAAGAAGAAGAAGAAGAAGAAGAAGAAGAAGAAGAAGAAGAAGAAGAAGAAGAAGAAGAAGAAGAAGAAGAAGAAGAAGAAGAAGAAGAAGAAGAAGAAGAAGAAGAAGAAGAAGAAGAAGAAGAAGAAGAAGAAGAAGAAGAAGAAGAAGAGTTGAATCTATATCCCCCTTTCTCTCCTGCAAGGAGACTCAAAGGGGCTTACAAACTCAGATCTGTTGGGAAGTTCAGTCATCCCTTTCACATCATGACTTTCCCCATCACAGTTTTTATGTATTGTGGGTTGGCTTAAGAAATTAAATGAGAATTTTAGGAGGGTTTGCTGAAGCAGCAGATGACACACAAAGGCCAGCAGGTGACACAGAAAAAGAAATGCATAGAATATATTTATAGTATTGTATAATATTAACATATTTGATCTTTTTATAACATAAATATGCACAATTTCTTTTTAAAAGTTAAAATAAAAGGAAAAGGAAAAAAAATCAGACTTATTCTCTGGTACAAAGGGAGGACCAAAAATTTTTATGTAGATTTCCAGATCACGGCAGGTGATATGCCCCTAACCCTCATGATGTGGAAGGGATAACTGTATTGCTGTGCTGAAGGAATTCACAGCATTGGGAAACTGTTTTCAGACAATGGAAAAATGCCCTTCCCCAATAGCTTTTCAGCAGCAGTATTTGCCCATTCATTTATGACACCTGTCCTTCCCAACTGCTTGCCTTCCCAGGGGCGTATCGCTCAGGGGGACATATGGGGTCAAATGTCCCCGGGCTGCTGCTATTTAGTCACATAGGGGCTCCTGGAAAATTGCCCCCACACCCTCCCTTCTCCCCCCCAGTCCATACACTGGCCTGGTGCAAAAAACATTTTTTGGTCAAGGTGGAGGAGAACAACTGCTCATACGGGGGAATGGGTGTGTGTGTGCGTGCGTGCGTGCGTGCGTGCGTGCGTGTGTGTGTGTAAAACTCAGATATAGCCAAAGTTATTTGGCTATGTAGGTAAGTGATACCTTATTAGCTAGATTGTCCAATAAATGAATCTGGGAAACATTGCCCTTTCTGTCCTCAGAGACATGAGCCTATAGCTAAAACATCTTGACTATGATTGCTCATGGGACTAACCCAGAAAGAAGCGGGGGGGGGGGGGATGTATGCTGATATGAAGCAGAATCAGATTAGAGGGAACGACGGTACCAAACAGGTTTGAGAAAAAATATTCGTACCAACAAATACACTCTTAGGAAACATTTTTATCCCTCTGAAATCATTGCTTCCAGACTGAAAATAATGACAGCATAATATCTGACAAAGCCCTAAGAGCAAAATTATTTGTTTACTTCATTTATGACCCAGTGCTTGCGGGGAACTACTGCAGTACCTTTTAAAGAAAAGGTACTCAGAGGAATGAATACAGTCTAGAGCAAGTGGAGAACAGAGTGGTGATGTGGAATAATAGGCTGCAAGAGCAGGTGCAGGCGGTGATTTTTGGTTTGAGAAGTGTTTCACTACAGAAAAGTGTGTCCATCTAGGAAAAGTTGGCAGGCGTCTGTGTGAGCAGCATCAGCAGTACCAAGGAGAACTGGAGAGGAGGTTTTTTTTTAAGGTTTCAAAAGGTTAGCATGCTTGATGCACATTCCCCGGAGTCCTTTAAAAACCTGTGCTTCTAAACATTTCATCTACAGGGATTTTGCAATTGGAAAAAGACCTCTCGGTCAGCTCAAGCAATTCCTTGGCTCATTGTGAGCAGTCTTTGAGCATGTGTGAGCTCTACCTAATGCTTCTTCTTGGACATCCATGAAAGCCTGTGCTTCACAGGGGCCCTTACCACAAGGAGAGAGCCTGAAGAGGGTTAATTAGGATTACCTTTTGCTTTATGAGCTGGCACATAAATCTTTATCAACAGACCTTCCTTATATGGCAATGCAAGCCAGCCGGTATGAGTCTACCTTTGTCTGGGGGGCCACACACTGCCGGCAAAGGAGTCGAAATTGCATAGATACCTTAAAGGGGACACCATCATAAAAAGGAAGGGGTGAACAGGGGTAGAAAATAGGTTTTTAAAAATGTCTCCCTTCCCTTTAAATCTGATCAGGGCTTTTCAGGAAATTAAACACTGAAGCTATTCAGGTTCAGATAGAAAACAGATGATGTTATACGTAGAAATCCTACAGTTGAGTCTTACGGCTGGGCAGAAGAAACATATGTGAGTAATCAATGCAGTATTTCTGGAAAGTACCTTTTATGTTTTCAATACTTAACACTTCATAACAGGGCCTAAATGGGCAGGATAAAAAGGACAGCCCAAAATGTAGGGTGAATATTTTTCCAGGCATTAATTCTCTTAAAGCAGTGTTTTCCTCCTTTGCCATGTTATCCAGTGAGTCCTTACAGATGGGCTGCTGTTTTTTTCATTTCACCCTTCAGAAGAAAGCTGCAGCTACCTTTGAGTTAGTTTCATCCTGCATTTCATTTTGCAGATGATAAATAGATGCTCCGGTTCAGTCTGGCCTTACCTATTCCTATGCATCTTTGGTTATATGTTACCCATTAGTGGATTTTCAGCACCCCTTAGTGGTCAGATGTTGTGCTTGTCTAATTCTTTATGTGGGAACGATATCAGCAAATTATTCTGTATAAGACATGGCTGATTTTAACAAGTGTGCTTTTGAGGAGTTCCTGTTCATTTCAGTAGCATCTTGTATAGGTGAAGTTCCCACTGGATTGGGTCCAAAGTGTTTACATAAGTGTTTAATGCTTACATGAAGGAAGGAAGGAAGGAAGGAAGGAAGGAAGGAAGGAAGGAAGGAAGGAAGGAAGGAAGGAAGGAAGGAAGGAAGGAAGGAAGGAAGGAAGGAAGGAAGGAAGGAAGGTAGGTAGGTAGGTAGGTAGGTAGGTAGGTAGGTAGGTAGGTAGGTAGGTAGGTAGGTAGGTAGATAGGTAGATAGGTAGATAGGTAGATAGGTAGATAGATAGATAGATAGATAGATAGATAGATAGATAGATAGATAGATAGATAGATAGATAGATAGATAGATAGATAGATAGATAGATAGATAGATAGATACCTGACAACCGTCCACTAGAGCTACTAAAGACAGAAGAAAGACTGGGGCTAGTGGGTGGGTTGTGTATAGCTCCGTGATATCACACCAGGGTTGCTAGCTCCGGATTCAGAAATTCCAAGAGATTGCAGGGTTTGGGGAGGGGAGGGGATTATCCCATCAAGTCCCTCCTCCAAAGCAGCCATTTTCTCCAGGGGAACCAAACTCTGTAGACTGGAGCACAGTTATGAGTCTGTGAGATCTTCAGGCCCCGCCTGGAAATTGGCAACCCTACAACTGAGCCAGGCCAGGCGAGAGCACAGAGAACATGCTACAGAGTCCACAGTGCAGGACAGCAACTTCATGTGTTCCAGCAGTTCAATCTACAGGAGCCGGTCTCTACACATACACCAAAGTGGAATAATTCAGTGGATGAGTAGGGAAGGCAACCTGTAAATAGCAAGTTTGTTAACAGATGTTTCATGGACTTATAGGTGCACCTCAATTTGAGAAACATTATGCAGTTGCAGTCTTCTCAGCTCAAATGAAATGTCCTGGAAGAATAATATAGGCCTTCAGGGCATCTTCCTAATGACGAAAAGCTTAAAAATGTGGGGATTTTTCACTTGGGAAAAGAAGATAATTGAAGAAGGGTTTAGATAAGCTCTTGAATGCTATGGAGATAATGAATACAAAGAAATCATGCTGATCTTGTATTTAAAAAAAGGAATTTGCTGCTGAAAAGCAGAGGGTTTGAGACAGAGAAATGAAGTGCATCTCCAAACTGTGGATCATTATGGAATACATTGCCGCAGGATACTGTGACCTTACTGGTATGGTTAATGAATGGAGAAAATGTCTATGTATAAATGGCTAATGGAACTTCTATGTTTAAAAACATCAGATTATTAGAAACACCTTGGTGTGGGGTAGGCAGGAATTAGAAAATAGCTGTCTTCATCGTGCCCTTCTTACATGTACTCTCAGGATATCGGGCAGGCAGATATTGAGAATCAATAAGTCTTATTCTTATGGGGCATTTTGTCCTGAGCCAGGGAACTGGTTTTGTATCCATGATATGATTTTTGTATCCATTTCTGTAATTCAAAGTATCATCTGCCTAACAGGCAAGTTAAATATCTGCAAGAGGGAGCCACGCAGGATATTCTTGCTCACCCAGAGAAAAATCTCTTTGGATTTGGATTTGTCAATTTTTCCTTCCCACGTTAGAAGTGTCTATGTGCACCACAGAACAAAACTGAACTCCTTCCCTGCCAAGATCTCATGAGAGCACTTCAAGAGATCTCAGCTGCCATTTTGGGTTGCCTTGGCAACCCATCACAACAATGAGGCATCTGCTGTTGTGAGAGGTTGCTTTGCCAAGATGTGGCTGCAGCAGCAGCAAAAATGATAAGAGAGAGGAGAAGGAGGTTATGAGTGAGGAGAGGAAAGTGGTAACAGAGAGAGAGATGGGCGGAATTGGAAATGACAGCAGGACCGGACTCTCAAAGGTCCAGCATGGGGGAGGAAGCAAAGTGAGTATGGGGTAACAAGTCAGAGGAAAGAAGAACTGGTGCAGACAGACAGAAGGAAGCCAGATAAAGAGGGGCTAATGGGAGGGTTATGATTTCCTCTCTCTTGTGAATTCTCACAGGTGCTTTCCTGAAACCTTTAAGATATAAAGTCACACACTCATGAAATTCTACTTCCAAAACTTTTCTTTGCTTCCAAAGTATTCTTTGTTTCGGTGTTTCTGTCCACCCCCAAACAGTACCCCACTTCCCACAACTTCACCCACATGATCCTTAGGGCCAAAATACATATTATATGGGACACAAGTTGAAACACCTGACTTAGTCATGCTCACGTGGATACTAACCATGGACCTGGCCCACACACCCTAGGGGTGGCATGTAAGGGAGGGGAGTGATTGAAGGGTGTCATGCAAGGGAGGGGAGGGAAGGAGGGGTGGCATCAGAGGGGAGGGGCCCTGGAATATGGACCTGGTCACCTACCCTCACGGAGGGAGGGGGAGGGAGGGGTAGCATGCAAGGGAAGGGGAGGGAGGGGTGGCATGCAAGGGAGGGGAGGAAAGGGGATGGGATGCATGCCACCCTGGACCTGGCCACCACTCCCTCCCCCTCCCTCTGCTAGGGTGGGTGGGCCAGGTCCATGGTTACACACAGCTCCACATATTGTGAAGGGGAACAAGAGCTTCAGGATGGACTTGGGACAGGTACATGGAGCCTGACTCCCTGCAGTCATTTCTCCTGGCATGGAGCTGTGCTGGGCAACGGAGAGGAATTCAAACGTTAATTCTCACATGAACATGCGACTGAGAGTTGGGTCAGGCACTTCTGATGGAATGTGTGTCACATGCAACATGCGTTTTGGCCCTAAGTATGGAGGAAGACAGTGAAAGCTGAGTGTCTGACCATGAATGCCTTCTGAAAACTTGCTTCTCTTTCCCTACCAGGCCAGCTATCTTGCTTTTGGATTTTTAACGCTGTTATAGTTCAGATTGGGACAATGTTGAGTGTATTTCCTCTGTTCCCATCTACCATATAACTTCTATCAGTCATATTCTTGTTGACCCACTAATCCTTACCAAGTACAGCAATGTTTTTGTTCCCTGATAACTTCATTGATTACTCTCTAAGGTTACAATTCTGCACGCAGTTGCATAACCCTTTATCTGGGATGCATCTGTAACTAGCCTAGGCCTGCCAAAGTCTTCTGAGAGAATCCTGTAAACATCAATTAATTAGATTCAAGACAAATGCATGGGAAAAAAAACAATATAAAGAGTTTCACAGTATAGGTCTTTTCTAACAGGAAATTCTGTGCAAAATCCATGAATGTGAATGGAAATCATATAGTTGCAGAAACATGGATTGTATCTAACATGAATGATAAACTTTCTTGCAGTAACATATTAACACCTACAAATCCAAGAATGAGTTGAGGATATAAAGTATTTTACCTTTCTTTCGTTCATCTCATCACTTTCACCATCATATTCACCCTGAAAATACAATGCCAGTGGTAAGAAACATTGTAAGAAGGAACGGGGGGGGGGGGGGGGAGCCCTAGTGAATAGTATAATATATTTTAATTTAGAGAAGCATTAATCAAACATTCTCCTTTTTTTCCCCCTTGACACAATTCTTAATGTAATTCTTTGTTACCAATGCAGTAAATTAATGCTTTAAATACTTTATATTTAATAATATCTGGGCAATGAAGTACCAGCATGGTGTTAGCTTTACTGGCAAGCATAGTATCTAATGTCATGTGGGCAGAGGCGTATCTAGGGAAAATGTAGCCCGGTGCAAAATCTGAGTTTTCCGCCCTACCCCTGTATGGGCGCCCTCCCTCACCACGACCAAACAACTTTTTTTTTGCAACAGGTCATCTCAAAGTCACCATCACATTATAGAACATGCCCCAACTCACAAATCTGAACACAGTGGCGCCTGCAAGCTGCGGCCACCAGCACTGTTACACCAAATCTGCAAGTCACTTGTCTTGAAGTCAGTGTATGGACCTGAGGGGCAGGAGGAAGGGTGGGGTGGGACGGGGTGATTTTCCATCCCCCACATGACTAAATGGCTGCAGCCCAAGGACATTTAACCCCATAGGTCCCCTTGGACGGTACATCCCTGCATGTAGGTTCAGCATAGAGAGACTACTACTCAAACATTGCTGCACTCAGGACTTTTTTTTCTAATTTGCCTTTTCTCTGGAGACCATGTCACATCCCCCATGAAGGATGTCCAAGTGCCTTAGATGTGTCTGCTTCTACAGTGTTAGAGCCAAAACAAGGAGGCAGCTTCTTAACAGTACTTCTTCTCACATCCTCCAGCATCTCTTATGCTAAAAAGCAACTAGGTTCTTAGCCAGGAAGATATTTTTTTTTTTTTTTTTTTTTTTTTTTTGACAAGGGGTATACCCTCACATCCATGAAGGGATAGGCAGTTTTAAGTAAATGAACATTTTTTTGCTATTAACGAGTTAATACCTAAAAAAGCAAATAAAAGTTGATCAGTGCCAATAGTTTCATCAGACAGTGCCCACAAACTTTTGAGCATCTCTCTTTAACTATAAAGTCTACCAACTTGCTTTAGAAATATTTAATACTGAAATTATCAGGAAGTAGGCTTCAATTTCCAACACCACATGCTGCATATTTTCTGTTTCTCCTTAGAACCGTGATGCAGACACAAAGCCCCCAACTAATGTCCAGACCAGGGGTCTGCTACCTGCGGCTCTCCAGATGTTCATGGACTACAATTCCTGCCACCAAGGGCTGATGGGAATTGTAGTCCATGAACATCTGGAGAGCCGCAGGTTGCAGCCCCCTGGTCCAGACTAATTAGATTAGTTTCCCTGGAGTAAATGGCTGCTTTGGAGGTGGACTTTGTGGCATCACATTCCTACTGAGCTCCTTCCCTAAACTCCTACTACCCCAGGTTGTATCCTAAATCTCTAGGAATTTTCCAACCTGGGATTGGGAACCCTACATGCTCCTCAGAGCAAGGCCTGACCTTCTGTTTCCTATGTAAAACAGCATGTACATAGGTAAGACATCGGTCCATAGATGTCCATCGGTCTACAGATGTCAGTACATTTGCTGAAATTTGTGAGGGGTCCTTCACAACTGAGGGGGTCCCTCATTTATCTTTGACTTAAATCTTTGGACCTTTCTATAAAGCAAAACAACCTCCAGATGCACATCGCAACTTCTGCAACCAATCCATCCTGCTGCCATTGCTTCTTTACTGTCTCCATTTAGTGCATTTATAAACATCATTTGCATACAGGCACTCATTTTGCACCGCAACTAAGGGCGTTTTCCCACTTACCAGTAGCTGCGCGCTACTGTAGTCAAGTAGCACGGGGTCCCCCGGCACTCCCCACTACAGGGGCGGCGACAATGCAGCCGCCTCGACGCTGCTGCTGTCGCGCCCCCTCAGCACGCGTCATTCCTGGCGCTCTCCCAAACGGCGTGTTTTGATGACCCCGCGCAGAGCACGGGGTCGTGGGGAAGCCCAGGCGCGTGCCAGAAATGATGCGCACCGAGAGCAGCGCGTGGCATAGGGGGGTCGTGGCAAGTGGGGAAACGCCCTAAGACTGGAATGAGCCTTCTTCACCCTCCTCCTTGAGCTTGGAGCTGAGAAGAAGGATTGATACTGACTTTGTGCTGTCCTTTGGCTCTCAGAACATCTCCAAAGCTCAACCTCAGATGTGAGACTCCATCTCTCCCCTGAGTCTGAAGAGGGGTCAAGGTCATGCTGATCACAAATTTCAGCGAGGTATCAAGACAAGCCAAAACGCGGGGACCTCTGGCCACATACACAAGCAAACAAGACACCCCTGCTTTCATCCCTGCAGCGCTGTAAATCATATCTCACAACTTTAACTACTGATTATCCAGATGTTTGGGATTGGTCCCAGGCTATTTGGACAGACCAGAATGCACTGTGAATGCAATTTTATATGCTTGCCAGATGCATAATTTAAATTAATTCCTCAAACATATTCACACAAAAAAAGCTGCTTCAAAGGTAACATATTGTTAAAAGAAGTAAATTCTTACCCATACTGTTTTTGGCTTTTGTACTATATGTACGCTTCAAAACTTCATGTACCTATATTTGAAAAAGGAAGATAATGAAATTGTATAGATTGTATATTCTAGCAAAAGTCAGAAATCAATATCGACATAAAGGAGATGTCAACTATATATGATTTTACTGTAGAGAACTTCTTAATGCAGTAGTTCACTACTGTTCTCCTCATAAAATACACATTTCCCTCAGATATAACAAGGCTGCTTCTAAATTGATAATATTCGGCATCTACTATTGCTGTAGCTGTTATCGCAGCAGTGGAGGATCTACACGGAAGTTTTCCCCTCATTTTCCTCAGACCTCCATGGTTGCCAATTCTCTGCTATCACTGAAAGTTTTTTCAGGCTTATTATTTTTAGTCAGTAATATCTATAATGCTATAGTGATATACCAGTATAATGATAATCTATTGCAAGAATGTACTAGTTGTCACCTTCCATTAAAACTATTTCTCTTTTGGTTGCAATGTTATGAGAAATGTTTCACCAATACCTTTCCTCGGGAAAATGGATGGAGATTAACTTTATAAAATAATTAAAGCTATTAACTACTACTGTGTTGAAATCGATGTGTCTAACATCATAATACTATAGCAATATAACATCAACTTTTTTAAAAAGTCCCAAGAATTTTTAGAATCTCTCCTCATATTGGAGCCCAAAATGGTCCCAAACATGCTTCTACAGGAAAAGAGAGGCCTGCGAACAGAATTGGGGGGCAGGGGTCAAAAGTCAGGTGAGGGGGATATCAGAAGACTCCAGGAAGCATCAGCTTCGAGTCTGTAGGGTATGCCCATTCAGAAATAGTAGTATCCATCAAAGGACAGCTTCCAACATTTTGTAATTGCCTACAGCAGCCATTTTGTCAGTAGTCCTGCTTTTCTTGGCAGCCATTTTGTGGTGGCACCCATTGGCTTTTGTCAGTCCACCAAAGTTGTCCATAACCTCTACAAAACTGAGGGGTCCTTCATTTATCTTTGACTTAAATTTTTGGACCTTTCTATGAAGCAAAACAACTTCCAGATGCACATCGCTACTTCTGCAACCAATCCATCCTGCTGCCATTGCTTCTTTACTCCCTTTATTTCCCTCTATTTTTTCTCTCCCATTGCCAAAAATTCAACTGGAAGATTAATAGGGCATGGATCTTTTGGACCATTACTGAGCCAGGCCCATCTATAATGTGGTACAGAACTTTTACTAACAAGTTCAAAAGACCAGAGGGTTTCTGAAGGTCACATCCCGCCAGAACTGACTTACTATTCGACTGCGTGTAGCATTGTCAAAAAATGCATCTTTGTCTTGAACATTGTACCTGGAAGCAATGAGAAACTGGATCAGATATATTGTCCTCACATTTTTCTTCCACCACCCCATTATATCCTGACAAAAGTATAGGAGTCAGAGCACCAAACTGAGAGCAATCCCAGTGTCAAACCAGCCTGAGATCAGGGAAAGGGAGGATTCCTTGGGGGGACCCTGTGTGGCCAGTCCATGGCTGACAGCAGGTGACCAGAAGGGAGGTCAGGTGGAGCTAACCATCAGTTCAAAGGCACCTCTGCCTTCTGACTCCAAATCAGCAAGGGTGGGCCAACTGCACAGCCCCAGCTTCCCAGAGTCGCCAGCCCCCTTGGAATTGTCCAGGAGAAGACTGAGATCAGAGGTACAGGTGGTGCATTGTGCACTCTGCTGCTCAACAACAACTGCACAATGATTGCAAAGATGAGTCTTTGCAGGGTTACTCCTGAGAGGCAGAGGAGCTCAGCCCGATGCATGACGTCCTGGTGCGTGGCTATAAAGTCTCTTGAGAGGAGTTGCTGGGCATGGATGCGCTGAGTTGAAAAAATGTTGAACCTGACATCTCAGTGATAGATTCGTGGAAACCTGACCTTGGACCAAACTACTGGCTTTTTGCAACTCCTCTAGCTTCCTGGACCTCAGGAGGCCTGACTTCACTTGTGGAAATTCCTCTGGCTTGTTGTCACTTGGAGCTGAGAGAGAGGCTATAACCTGACACCGGCAGCTGGCAGGCAGCCAGGACACCGGGACCCCACACACTCCCTGGGACCCTGAGTGAATTTTATTTGTTTAATTAATGGAAATAATTATACCTGGACTTTCAAGGCAGGTTACAAATTCAAATAAAACATCATAAAACCCCACATTAACTCCCTCCTCCAATAATGCTTGCCACCTACACCCCATTAAAGGCCAAGCTAAGCACATCCCTTAATACCACTAAGGAACATCCCCATCTAAATTTCTCAGGAGCCTGTTCTATAGGGTGGGAGCTATGATCAGAAAAGCATGGGTTCTGTTTGATGTGCTGGGTGTCTTGCTAATATCTTCACACTGTATAAGTCCAATCTGACAATAAGAAAAAAAGCTTCACCTCTTTTCTTCTTGGGGGGGGGGAGGGAGGCGGAAATGTTGTTATAATCGTTCAGTTAAATGTCATGCTTCAGATCTCCCCCCCAAAAAAAAAACTTACAAGAAGCTCAAAAATGGAATAAAGAAAAAATAAAGCACCCAGAGAAAGACGTGAGAAACTGAGAAACTAAGGCCCCTTCCGCACACGCAAAATAATGCGTTTTCAAGCCACTTTCACAACTGTTTGCAAGTGGATTTTGCCATTCCGCACAGCTTCAAAGAGCACTGAAAGCAGTTTGAAAGTGCATTATTCTGCATGTGCGGAATGAGCCTAAGAAATAGGAGTGAGAAGACGGAGAGGCAGCTTCTAGAAGCCAAGTGACTGGCTCACACTTACTGATCCTGGATTTTATCAGAACTAGTGGGTCAAAAAAGAACCCTGTCAAATTAAAGGTCCATAGAACTACCTGGGGTGGCTAACATCAGATCCAGACTCTGCTCTTTGCCAGCAATTGCCCCTTTCAGTAATGTGTGGCAGAGAGCTGCTAGAAACCCAATCTATTCCAACTACCTCAGAAGTCAGTGCCAGGTGGACTACATTAAGTGAGGGATAACTAGCCAGCATCAGCTTGAAAACCACAACTGATTGACATGTCTCAACTCTTGTACTCACCCACCTCACAGGGTGTTTGTTGTGAGGGGGGAAGGGCAAGGAGATTGTAAGCCCCTTTGAGTCTCCTACAGGAGAGAAAGGGAGGATATACATCCAAACTCTTCTTCTTCTTTTGCTACTCCATAAATGACCACGTCTGCAAATATTCCCAAGCACTGAAACAAGCCACATTTCAGGGCGACCAAAAACAGGACTTAGGATGGAGCTGCTCAGAAAAAGGGAAAAGACAAATGACTGGAGTCACCAGAATCCCTCACCCAAACTCCCCTTCTTGACTTTTTCTTGTTGTGATTAGTGCACAGCTGTCCTTGAGACCACTGCCTTAACAAGATTTAAATCCTGCCTGTTCAGCCATGACACTGAGTAGCCCAGCCTGCTACTAACACTGGATGCTGAGTTTAGAGGGATGCATTGTCCCCCACTCTCCTGAGAGGCCTGAAATATTCAACCCACTGCAACAACAGGGGGATTTTGCTAATAAAATCAAGGCATATTTCTAGGAATCTTTGAGTAAAAGGAGGCGATCGGGTTTCACCTTTCCTTGAGGCAAATGTTTATGACTATAGAAGCTCCCATTTACTTTCATGCGTTCATTCCACCACGGTTATGTAAGGGCAATAGTATTTCATAAATCACGATGGCATCATTGATGAAAACCGACTTTGCCGTTTCACTCCCTCTAGCTGTCCTGACATGCAATTCAGCATTAATGAAAACTGTCAGAAAGAGAAACACACGATCTGCCCAAGGACTCCATTTACGATAAAAAGCTTATTCATCAAGCAGCAGGGCGGGGACCCACCCGCTAATGAGGCAGACAGAAGAAATATTAAGCATCATCTGGAACTGCCAAATATTATTTTGGGCACAAAACCAGGTGGCAGGAATACTTTGATTGCTTATTGTTGGCCACTCTGTTAATTGCTTTCATAAATCTAACGACAGAGGAATAATAAAAAAAGAGCTGCGTAGGGAGGACACAATCTACCCTGTCATGCAGCTGTGAATGTCTTGGTTTGGCTGGTTCAGTAGAAAACACTGGGGAGCAGGTAGGTCCCCCCAGTGAGTCTATGTAGGTTCTGAAACTTTTGGCCAAACTAGGCACAGCCTTCAACTTGCCCTAAACAGCTCCCACCCATCTGGTTTCTCCTTCCACAATGTTTAGTAGAACTGACCTTGCGCTGTAACTCTGGGCCTTTCCCCACTTACCTTAAGCCCCGCGCTACTCTCCTCAAGTAACGCGGGGTCCCCCGGCACTCCCCACGACAGGGGCGGTGACAGCGCAGTCGCCCCAACGCTGCCACTGTTGCGCCCTCTCAGCGCGCGGCATCCCTGGCGCTGGAGGAAACAGCGTCTTTTGATGACCCTGTGCAGAGCGCGGGGTCGTGGGGATGCCCGGGCATGTGCCAGGGATGCCGCGCGCTGAGAGCAGCACGCGGCTTAGGGGGGATCCTGGTGAGTGGGGAAACGCCCATTGTGAGATCCTGTGTTTTGTCCACCTGCATGATCGATAGCCAGGAACAAGGGCGGGAAGATGTAGAACCTCCTGATATCATAGCCCACAGTAAAAGCAGCACATTATGTTAAGACAGCAGCACATTTGCAATCACATCAAATTTGGCCTTCACGGTCAAATGAGACATGATGTTTTAATTTTCATTTTAGCACAAGTCACAGGAAGCTGCAAATGACTAAGAGAGCAACAACATGTGTATGATAAGTGGGTGGTTAACACTTTTCCCTGGGCTGTTTTCCTGATCCTAATTATTTCTATGGAGTTAGTGTTAGTTCCACCCAGAAGAATGTGCAGGTGCTTTTATGGTGTTCCCTGCAGGGATAATGGAAGCTTCAGGAGGGACAACTGGGTGATGATGAAGAAAATAAGAGTTTGAATTTATACTCTGCTTTTCTCAACCGTAAAGAGATTCAAAGCAGCTTACAAACGCCTTCCCTTCCTCTCCCCACAGCAGACCCCATGTGAGGTAGGTGGAGCTGAAAGAGTTCTGAGAGAACAGTGACCAGTCTAAGGTCACCCAGCAGGCTTTGTTTGTAGGAGTGGGGAAACAAACCTGGTTCAGCAGATTAGAATCCACTGCTCATGTGGAGGAGAGTGGAATGAACCCTACTGCTCCAGATTAGAGTCCACCTGCTCTTAACCACTACAACGCGCAGGATCAGCACTGGTGAAGCGTTATCATGGCACCCCGGCATTCCTTCCTTGATCCACTTGGCAGCCTCCATAAAATTCAGGGAGCTGTCCAGCATAACTCCTGGAGCTGTCCACTCCCAGGCTCTGGAAACTGATGCTGGGGAACTTGATTCTCAGTGTGGGACAGTAAAAATGTTGCACCAACACTGGTCGGATCCTAGGCCTACCTACAAGAGGTCTTCCTAAACCCGAAGCATTCTGTGAGCATAAGAACGCAAATGCTCCAGGCCTTGCCTTCTCTACAGACGCATTCGTTGAGATTTTCCAAGTACTCCTGGATATCACCTTGACCTGACCCCTCTACCATCATTGTTCCTGGCACTGTGTATTCTATTTCCATTAAGAATGAAATATGTGACTCGTGTAAAAGAACAAGTGGTAATTTTAGCATCAACATGCCAGTCCTTTGAACAAGTAGGTTATGGCGAGAAAGTTAAATCAACTAGGCAGGAGGGGCAAGGAATGGAAGTGAAATCGAGAGGCAAACTAAAAGCAGATTCCTAATATTCACTTTTCTTCAAGTAAGGCTGAATTTTTTTTTCAGTGGAACTCTTTGAGAGATCCATTGTTCATTAGACTTATGGTCCTGGTGCAACCTTGAGTAGCATTTGCCTGTTTGCAGAATTCATGTACATTTTTAATCCCAACCTAATACATATAGGGTTCTTTCCATTACCTAGTTCCATGAACTACACACCTTCCCTATACCTTATTTCCCCATACCTTCTCCGTTTCCCTTTTCCCCTCCTGCTCTTGAGCAAACTCCATAGATTACTAGGTTTTATGCTCCCCATTGAATGTTATAGGATTTTAAATGTATAAATTGTTTTTATGTATTTACTTGAATGTGTTTGAAGCCACCCTGAGTCTCTAAGGAACAGCGGCCTATATAAAGGTCAACAGGTATATTTGTATATAATCCTGTTTGCAGAGTAACGAGCAAAATATAGCTTTATGCTCCACTTTACGGTAAGATCAGTTATCTTGTTAAAGACCAGCCTGTTTACCTCAGAAATCATAAACAAAAGAAAGCTTTGCTTAACTGAGGCCCCTTCCGCACACACAAAATAATGCATTTTCAAATCACTTTCACAATTGTTTGCAAGTGGATTGTGCTATTCCGCACAGCTTCAAAGAGCACTGAAAGCAGTTTGAAAGTGCATTATTCTGCATGTGCGGAATGAGCCTGAGAGATATATAGACTATATGCAAAAACAAAATATCACTTATATAGGATTTTAAATGTATAAATGGTTTGTTATGTATTTATTTGAACATGTTTGAAGCTACCCTGAGCCACTAAGGAACAGTGGCCTATAAAACTAATAAAATAAATAAAAATAAATAAATAAACATGGGTGATCACTATTAGAACATGTTATGAGTAGAAAAGTGTACATGTAAAATGATGGTAATGTTCACTAACAGCTATTTGGCCTGCATGCATCTACTCTTGATATCACTCCTGTGAGGTCACTAGTATTTTATTATAAAATGATGATTCTTGGAGGCAGTTCATTCAGATATTTGGCCAAATATCAATTGACTCATGTCCTAAATCTCAATTTCAGGGCCACAGGGCCATGCTTATTCCTGCTTCCCTATGAACTTAAAACCATGGAAGATCTTACCTGAGCTTGAAATCAACATAACTCAACTCCACTTTCTTCAGAATTCCATTAAGACTGTTTGGATCTGACTAATTCAGTTCACATCATCTGAGGAAACTCTGTCCCAATTCAACCATTCAAGAAAAAAAAGCACACACAATATTCCTCTTGGGACTTTACCTCTTCAGAATGCAGACAGGGAAATCACAAATCTGAATGATCCTACATCAAAAAAACCTGCTTGGAAACTATCAAATCAGCAAATTTCTGACCTAACATTCTCCTCAATATATTGTTTATTTCATGCACAGGAAGTGTTTGATGTACTGGAGGTAAAACAGTACCTACCAGACAAGTAGCGGAGCAGTGCAGAAGGTGAGGGAGGAGAGAAGGGCAATCTAAAAGCAGTTTTGTTCTGAGAATGCAAGAAGAGACCTGCTGGTTCAAACCAGTGATCCATCTAGTCCAGCATCCTGCTTCACACAATGGCCAAGCAGTTGCCCTGGAGGGCCAACAAACGAGACGCAAAGACCAAGATCTTTGACTGTTGCCTGCGAGCAATAGGGTTCAGCAGTTCACAACCAGTTCTGTGCTTGAGCAATGACTTGCTCAGTCTGAAGTTGGAGCCAAACCAAAGTCTGCAGTTTTATAGGACCTAGATCACTGGTTGAGTATGTGCTTTGTGCGCAGAAGGGCATCTAGGTCTGGACTGGATGAGACCTTAGAGTATTCTTGCTGGTATAATAAAACATTAGATAGATGGGCTGATGATCAGCTCACTATAAGGCAGCTTTATATTTGTCCATGGGAGTGTCATAGCTCTGCAGCAAAGAACAACTTTGAATGCAGAGAGCATCCAGAATCTCCGAAAGAGCTTTTCACAGCCAGAAACACTCAAGATCCAGCTGATGCAGATAATACATGTCTACGTGGACCTCTTGCCTGCCTCAGTCTAGAATAGTGTCATACATTCAGTAAAAGAGGCAGAGCCCTGATGGCTTCTGGACCATTTCCTTGTGCAGTGGTTACTGAAATACAGTGGGAAAGAGGCCAGCTGTTACCTTCAATGCTAGAGTCTTCCAGATCTCTCTCATCAAAAGGTATGACCATTCAAGCATGCAATTCTCTGAGCTGTGTTCTGAAATGGTACAGTTCTGCATGGAGTGTAATAACTGAGGAACTACAGGTCCTTGCACAAAGCTATTCACCAGATCGTTTCTCACTGAGTTATATACTTCATTGAATCACACTGTGGGTTTTGTTAAGTACTCACAAATAGATTTTTTCTCTAGAAAAAGGATAAGACAAATGCTTCATCTTGGTGGTCTTTTGCTGTGGCACTTTGGGCTGCAACGGTTCTGTAAATTTGTGCCATATTTCACCCAGTTTCTTGGCAATTCCCCCTTCCTCTTTTATTTCGTACGTCTGAAGAAGCAAAAGAGCATGAATGAAACAAGTGAGTACTCTGAAAGCATCAGATTTGCCACTGTTCCTAGGTACATCCTGGTGAGAACAGGGACAGGTACAGTTTGCACTGGTCCCAGAGTAGAATTACTGCTCCATTTCTAGGCTGGCTTAAGGAAACTGAGTTCGGTTTTAAAGAGACATATCACACCTCTGTGATGTTCCTCTGCAATGCCTGAAAATATTTTGGTGGCTGGGATTCAGCGCTAGCAGATCTACGCATGAGTAAGCATTAGAGAGGGCTTCATAATAAGCCCATCATTGGCCAGAGAATCTGTTGTTTCTTCTACATCGGCTTTTGGTTGGGAAAGCACCCACACTGTGATATGACACAGACTGAGGTTATTTCTGCAAGCCAAGGAAGGGATCCATCAGCAAGGTACATCAAACTTTTTCTGAGAAAAGCCCCTGTTCACTGTCTTTACTAGCACATGTTTATTCTCTCTCCATGTCCCCTTTCCAATGCCATGTCTACAACGTTCAAAAGAATTTTTTAAAATACCAGGTACTTACTTTTTTAGTGGGCATTTTTATTTTAAGGAGCTCTGCTTCTCGGGTCAGTATATTCCATGGCGCATGTATCCGGACAAAGCTTAGACCCTGGCTCTTATTCTGAGAGATGAGATAAAAGGAAAAATGGAAAACCACATCAGCAACATTTTCATTAAGAAGTCTCACCTTTGGCTTTAGTGGAAGATCTCTTATGAATCTAAATGTTTAGTTTCCATGATTTTGCCCCCAAACTCTTTTGTACATGGATGGTCACCACCACATATGGATGAAAACGGTGTTGGGATTTGTATAGCAAGGACCTGTACCTGATTTGTAAATTTTAACTAATTTGTGGGACTAATGAATCCATGATGAATCATTTTCATAATATTTTTTTGAATAGCAGACAAAGTGAAAAGATGGAGCCATAAGAAAAGATATATTTCCAAATGTCATTGTTCCATTTCTGTCGAAAGGTAAGTTAGAACTAAGATTGATTTGAATCAGTATGTTATTCAATCTGGATTAGAAATGCTTGCCATCTCGATCAGTACTTTTTCCAATTCAGAACAATAGTTGACAATTCTGTTCCTTGTAATTAGCATAGACAAAAAACTTGTCATCGGTATCATTACTTATTAAGCAGACTTGTTGAACTGTAATCACACTGTTACCATCAATTAACGTCACATACGTGTCCATGTTTAGTTTCTCCCTCTTATGCCCCTAGCTGATAATATCAAAGATGATCAAGATTCCTTGCAGATCAAGCTAATTGTCAAATATCTGGGAAGAAGGGCAGGATCCTATACCTAGCCCAACAGTGCAACATATTATCTATATATATAAAAATCTAACAGTGTGTTTGTCTCTGATGGTCTCCCTCAGAACCTGCTGGACGGATCGCCCCCAAATTTTCACAGGACATCCCTCCCTGTTGCTGGCAGGTACTCGGACCTTCAAATCACTGAAATTCCATACCTGCACCAGGTAAAACATCTTTTTCCTGGCGCACTAGGCCATAAAGCTGGTTGTGTTTACCTGTCACCCTTAGAATGTTCGTGCAGCCTGTCTGTCTGTGGCCTGAGGGCTTAGAATGTTCATGCAGATGGGCAGAGATGAGCAGTGAAAACAGTAAATAGGTAACATTGTTAGGTAATACGAGTGGAAGTGAAACACATACACACTTTGCTGTGTGTGAGGCGTCCAGGTGGGGTTCCCCCCCTCACACGCAGGGAACTTTCACTCTCTGTGCCTCACCCACTGCTACCACACAACACACATCCAGCTCATCCTCACACACCTCACTCTGCTCTCCCTCACATCCAACCACCACTTACCCACTTCCTCACCCATATTTGCCACAGCTCTCTTTTACTAAAAGCGAGCTGCAGTTTGCCTTTTTCTTCTAAGAAAATCCACGGGGTGGGGGGCGAACCAACACTACCAGCTCCGCTTCTTTTGCACATGGCCCTTTAAGAACCCAGGGAGCTGGCCTCAATCTGAGCGCCTCACCACGCTGCCTCTGCTGCCTGACTGGGATAGCCTCCTTGCCCCAGTTCTGCCTTCCCCAAGCCAGGACTGTGCATGTCAACCAGCCTCATGGACAGCGGGATTTGCACTCTGGACAGTTCTGTTGTGGAATGGGAAGGGTTACCTTATACTAAAAAAACAAGACAGCACCATATAACGATGTGCATTGAAAAGGGAAAGAGGGATTCCATTTGACCACCCAAAAAGGCTATGCTGGGGATCATTGGACCTGCATGGACATCTGTGTGGGGTGCGGACTGTGATGAGAAGGACAATTGCCACAGCAATGCGTGGCTGGGTCCACTAGTTTATGATAAAGTTGCTGAAGTTGTAGCCCAGTTCCCTCTCTCCCCCTTTGCACGGAGAAGCTCACCTGTTCAAGAAGCAGCAGCAAACACTGCGGCTTCTTTGCACAGATATAAAGATAGAAATTCCTAAAAGCATAACTAAAACATACCTAAAGCGTACCTAAAACATACCTTTAAAAATGCCTAAAAACATATGTAAAATATACCCACCCCCTCACAAATTTCAAAAAAGCCCTGTAGACTGGGGGGCAGATGGCATCTGTCATTCAAATGCCTGGGGTGAAAATGATGGTCTTAACCAGGTGTTGAAAAGTATATAGTGTCGACACCTATTGGACCGCAGTGAAAGGGCATTCCATAAAGTGGGGGCTATATAGAGAAAGCCTTCCATGCAGGCCCCACTGCCTCACCTTCGAGGGGGAAGGAACTGCCAATAGGGTTCTCTCCTCCCCAACCACCCTGTGACCTCGGCACCCGGCCTGGTCTTTATGGCTCTGTGGACCTCACCACTGCTCTGTGGCTTTCAGCTGATCCTAGGAGAAGTGTTTAATAATACTGATGTTTGGATTTGGTTCTAATGGGCCAGCCAGACTGCCTACATTTTTGTCTATTTTAAGCAGTTTCTCTGCAAGCTTACTAAACTTGGCCTCACTTGACAGGCCGTGATGTTCCTGGTTCACACCCTAGCATCTCTGTGACTGTTGCTTAGAACATCTCTTCGATTCAGTGGGAAAAAAGTCCTCCCCAATCGCATGCTCAGAAGCCCAAAGATTTTTAAAAAAAGAAGGGGAAAAATAGTCATACATAACAAAGAAGTATGAAGTAAGTGATGAAAATAAAGGGACATCCTAGACAAAAAGCCTTTCCAGAAGAGGAAGGGAGGAGTAGATCTTCCTGCGCCACCAACTATCGGACTTGGCGGAACCGAGGGAAAAACACATCATCAGTCTGGTTCTTCCTAATGCCAAATTAGCTAACAGCGAAAGCCAGATTTCTGTAAAAATGCATTCACATGCACACACAAAAGCACACACCCTCCCCACAAACCATTGTATTTCTTGATCTCATCAACAACTGAATTAATCATTTGTGGGCAAACAGGCAAAAACTGAATAAAGAGGGTAACTTCGCAAAAGGGAAAAAAAGGCACAGTTGTCTTCAGAAATTTCATAACGGAAGCAGTGTTTGTTGTTGGGGGGGAAAATGGCACAAGCATCTGTTTAATTTCAAAAAGACAAGGTTCCTGAAAGGTCGCAGAGCATGAGAAGTTAATAAAGTTGTTCCTGTATTAGCAGTTGCTAGATTCGGCCCCTTCAATCAGTCTGGCCTGTGGCAGGAAAGAGAAGGCTGAGAGGTTGACTTAAGGAACACTTTGCACACCCGAGGGCAGAAAACTAAAGCATCCAGAGCAGCAGGATGAGCCATTGAAGAACGTTTGGGGTAGAAAAAGCCTTTTGCTTCGTTATGCTGGCCCCCCAAAAAAGATCCAGCTGGCCTCAACAAGGACAGAGCTTTTACTGCCCTGGCCCCTACCTGGTGGAACAGGCTCCTTAAGGGGACCAGGGCCCTGGGGGACCTGCAGAGTTTCTGCAGGGCCTGCAAAACGGACCTGTTCTTCCAGGCTTCTGGCCAGCCGGGGTGACCATCAGACCCTCATACCACCTAGGTCTCCCGTGGGCGGGAATAGGGTTGGGATAAGTCGCCATTAGGGAAATTTAAATTGTTTAAATTCTGTGAATTTAAAATTGTTATTAGATTGTTTTACTGCTATTATTATATTTGATATGGATGTACACCGCCCTGAGCCCTCCGGGAAAGGGCGGTCTAAAAATGGAATTAACAACAACAACAACAACAAAAACAACAATAATATTTTGGACTTGCTATTTTCTGTGTGTTACTGCACACCTAGGGTGACCTGCTCCAGGTTTGAGAAGATTGGGAGCAGGGGGAAAAACCGGACTTAAATGGGGTATAATGCTGTCGAGTTCATCTTTCAAAGCAGCCATTTTACCCGGGGGAACTATTGCCTGGAGATCAGTTGTAATAGCCAGAGATCTCCAGCCATCACCTGGAGGTTGGCAACACTATCCACACCATTTGCTGAGCTTGGTCAGTATTCAGAGTGCCCTTTTTGAACAACACTGAGGATCCTGCCTCTTCAAATGTTTCTATTTTCATAGCAATTATTATTTAATGACAACAATTATTTGATTACAATTATTTAATTATACCAATGAATAAAGTTGCGGATTTTTGATAACTGGAATTGCTTGGATGTTTGCTTTTTGAAGCAATTTAATAACTGCTTGACAAGCCATGGAGATGCTGTCATTTATTGACCTGAATCACCCTCAACTCTCCAACACTTGTTCTTGATGTGTATCTATCTATATGTATGTATTGACAACTGCAGGAGGCCTATAGGGCCAAAACTCACTTGGTCGTGTTCATTGTGATTGTGATATTCATATGTATTATATATTGTACATCAGAGGCATAGATCCAAGGGGGAGGGGGGGTGACGGTGCACCTGGTGCGCACCCCTGTGGGGGTGTGGCGAGGGAGTTCTGGGGGCGTGGTGGGGGGTGTTCCGGGGCGAGGTGGGGGCGGAGGATGCACCGTGGACTGGGCGCTTTCCCTCCTTGTTATGCCTCTGTTATACATTGAGGACTACTTAGTCTGGTGGCTTTCAGTATAGATGCTAAATTCCAGCTCAATGTTTTTAACTTTGTATTTAAAATGTTTAAAATTGAAAACACTGTACAATTAATTGACATACTGGGTTTAATTTGTTTTTATATTGTTTCTGCTCAACCTTCATGATACCTAAGTGAATTTTTTCCCCACATATACTGTTACCCATTCCACATCGTGACTTTTCCCATTGTGGTTTTGATATATCACAGGTAAACATAAGAAATCAAATGAGAAATTTTGGGGAATTTTGCAGAAGCCGCAGACGACATATGCAGGCCAGCAGATGTCACAGAAAAGGTTTAGAAACTCAGAAAGGCATAAAATATATGTATAGTATTGTATAGTATCAACCTATTTTACTTTTTAATACCAAAAAAATACGCAATTTCTTTTTTAAAAGTTAAAAAAAAAGAAAAAGAAAAATTCAGACTTATTCTCTGGTATGAAGGGTGGGTCAAAATGGTTTACAGATTTCCAGATCTTGGGGGGCACCGCCAGTGACGAAGGGAGGGGGAACTGCCCGCACATGCCCTCCCTGCCCTGACACACTCCCTGACACATCCCTGAAACAGCCCAAAATGCCCCGCCCCTGACATGTCCCCAGTCTTGCCTCCCCGCGTGACTGCAATGGCAGCGCCAGGGGCAAGGCACCCCAGATGTCCCCAGTGCAGCTCTGTCTCTGGGCACCGCACGCCCAACCCCAGTGATGTGGAAGGAAATAACTATAACTTAATAATGACTTGACAGAATGTACAATGAAACTAATCACAGTGTGTTGGTAATAGTGCTACCAATATACAATTGCGCATGCCCTACCAATTAAACAGGATTTAATTTAGGATCAAATAATACTTGGTTCTATTGCTGAATGATGCAGAATAATGAATGCTTTTAGTATAGCATCAAGTTTTACTTGATTTAATCATCAAGGGTCTAACTGTGTATAGGATTGCCCTGTAAGTATATTATCAAAAATATGTTTAATTAGAGTACACATTATACAGAATAAAAATGGCTAGTTAAAATCATAGGTTCAGGAAACCAGATCCCGACATACATACTACAAAATCTCACAAATTAACGACACAGGTATCATTGCAATTGATGAACATATCAAATGACCAACACAATCATATGCATTTTAGCCCTTATGGCCTTCCTCACATTGAAAGATACTGACAATTCAATACCAGATTTGAAATGTTTTGAAGATTTTAAGTGTGCAGTGGTTATAGAACAAGGTTTTAGGCCTACTGCAGTCATCCGTTGCAGAACAGACGAGAAAACAACTCTTGGTTTAGATTTATACATCAACTGTTGAATGTGTGTTTTTCAAAATGTTTTATCATTGGCCATTATCCACTGCAGGCTGTTCCCTGGCTTTGCCCCACTCTTGACGTGAAAAATAGTGCCAGAAGTGCTTTTGCTTTCCCCACAGAAAGCGAGAAGCACACACGGGGCAAGAAGAAACATGTCAGGAGTCAAGACAAGAAATCTTGCCCTGACGTGCCTCCTCCCTTGGTGTGCCACAATGAGGAAGCACACTGGGATAAAATGTCTTGCTCCGACGTGCTTCCAGTCACACTGTCCACCAGAGCGCCGGTGAAGAATTGGCCATTTACTACTGAGGAAGACTGTAAGGGCTGAAACATGCGTGGTTGTGTTCGTGGTCTGATATATTCATCAATTGTAATGACATCTGTGCTGTTATTTGTGAGATTTATGTAAAATATATGTTGGATCTGTATTCTAGAACCTATGTTTCGAACGTGCATTTTTTCCTGTATAGTACATAAACTAATTATATATATATTGTGGATGATATTGTATGGTTGTTAGCTTGATCCTTATAAAAATATTGATATAGTTGGGGCCAAGTTTTTTCTCCCCTTTTCTTTGCATCCATTGCCCTGTAAGCTACATTTTACTCAGAAACAGTCTTTTTGAATTCAGTGGCATTTATTCCCAAATAAATATGCATGAGATGGCAGTTTAAAGTACTAAGAGATCAGTTAGTACTGCCCAATTGTAATCCAAGAAGGTAAATTTGGATTAGTGGAAACAAAGTTAATGACATACTTTTAATATTTTCAAGGTTATTTTCAGGTGTGATAGGAAATGTAAAAGAAAATGTTACATGTAACCTTTTACAACTGTGCAGTATCATTTTTCTTATTAAACTGTAAATTATCTCATGCTTACATTATTATTTTTAAAATACACCTATACTGAGATTTTTATACTTCAAATGTTAGCCAAAAGGTAAATGATTACTTACTGAACGTCCTTTAGTCAGCCGACAGATTTAACATCAATAGTACAGTACAGTAAACCTTTATTAGGCATAAATAATTCTGCATACAGTATGTTTGTATGATAAACCACAATACAACGAGGAATCCAGTACACAATTTAACATCAATGTTAATATTAATCTAGAAAAAGAACTATATTTAACAAAGCCTTGTTACGCTCCTGAGTGATACAGAATCAAATGTGTGTGGATTTCGGCATGATGACCATTTCTGCTTCTCAAATATGTCCTTAAAACAGATTTCTACAAACCCATTTTTCAACACGGGCCAAAAGTTCAGAGATGAATTGATATCTTGGGAAAAAATGTTCTCCTTTCCATGATCAGGCTGCGCTTATCATTAATCGCGTCTCTCTGCAGATTAAATCATGATCTCAAGAACTATTTGGTTCCACCTGTTAGTTGCTACTAAGGCATTTCATGCTCTGGGATTATGTCTCCCACAAGCTGTGACAACTCTATGTAATAATGGGGAAGAGGATCATGGTCCCTTGCATTTCAGCTGTTCCCAGCTGTTGGAACCGACCGTTTCCATGAGTCACATTCAAATCACTAGTCCCGTGTTTCTCCTTCAAAGAGAAGTTTGCTCTGGATACATGACAGCTCTGTTTCTGTGACTTTAATGGCAACCTGACAGGTCAACGTTTAGCAGTTGATTCTTTCCAAATCATCTTTATCTTCGCACTGGGAGGAGTTTCACTTGCACTGTTTATGTGAAAGATGTCTCGAGCTACGAGGAAAGACAAGCTGCAACTATCAATTGATCAAACCGTGGTGGCATTATTTCTTCTCAATGTTAGCAACCCTGACGATTGCCCATGACAATCCTGCCTGTACATTAAATGAAAATTGCTGGAGTGCAAAGACAATTCGGCAATTCTGCAATTCTGTTACTGTTTGCGCTATCACTAAACCACCTTCTTAACATCTCCCTGCTCCAGTGCTTTCAACAACTGTTTCCTCTGCATTCATTAGTGCATGATAAATGGTGAAAAGCTTCACCTGCATGTGTAGTTGCTCTTGCAGGAAAAGAAGCAGACCAGGCCAAACATCTTGCTCCATCACTTGGAACAGTTACTCTTACTAAATGTTTGTACGCTGCCCTGAGCCTGACCTTGGCTGGGGAGGGAAGGATATGTATTTAATAAAAGAAATAAAATAAAACACCTGCCTCTCACAGAGTCATCAAAAGTCTAAAATTTGCAGAGCTGGACCTGGAAGCTCCAGAAAGGAGGCTGTTGTAGCAGCTGCGGATGCTCAAAGACACCTTAGGTTATCTCTCTAATGATCGCTGCCATCATTCTTCCAGAGATAGAAATATATTGATAATGGCAAAATGTTTTGGAAGAGGGGGTGGTGGAATAGTTCTTCCTCTTCTTTGCTGGGTGCTCACACTGAGGTTTCATATATAACCAGGACAGCCTGAGAAGGTAAAACCCTGGAATTTCAAGTCAGAACCTGAGGCCTGTCTTAGAATTTCAGGACCAGGAAAAGCAAAAGCAGAAATATGGCTTTGCTTCCTTGTTCATATTCAAATATATCTTCATTAATGGATTCTTGCATGCCTTCTCTTCCATGCACACCCCTATATACTGCTATCTAATGGAGCCCTGAAAACATGGGTATCATTTAAGAAGGGAAGAGAGAGCTAGCCATCACAGAGGTTTCAAGGCAAAAGGGGAGGAGAGGTGGCTTTGCCATTGCCTTCCTTTGCATGGCAACACCAGTCTCCCTTAGTGGTTTCCCATCCAGGTACAAACCATGGCTGATCTTGGCTAGCTTCTACAGTTTGACAGCCACAGACTATTCTAGCCTAGTCAGGCTGATCACTTTGTATTCCACACTGGAGCTACCCTAGCAACAACCCATCCATAGCTAAGAACTTTAACCATTCAGAGGGTCTCCTTCATTAAGGCACAATGCGACTGAAAAATACTGCATTAAAAAGGGTGTGATTGTCTTACAGCCAAATAGTTCAGCTGCATGTTCAACTCCAAATCAATGAAAATATTATCAAGGATTTTGGAGCTTTTCAAGCCAACATGGACCTCAACAGCTGCAGTTCCTAACAAGGTTTGATAGTAAAACCTTTGTAAAAAGGTTTGATAGTGAGTGTGGAGAACACATTAGGAAGATCAGAGCAAAGCATTGGCTTTTCAATTGCTTTGTGTCATCTGTTCACCTATCAGATTTGATTTCATTAAAACCCTCTTACAGCCTCATTCAAAGGATGCCCCCAATCTGCTTCAGGAGTGGCACACACGCCACACAGGTGGATATGTACTCCCTGAAACACTTACCCTGGCGGAGGGGAGAATCTGGTGGAATGCAGCTGCAGCCCCCCCCCACCACCACCACCAGTGCTGGAATGCTGTGCCAAATGTGGTACCAGCATTCCAGTGCCCCTGCCCCCACTACTGGCTAGCAAAGGAAGGACAGGGGCATGGCTGGGGAATGTTGGCTCCCTCCTAGCTATTCAGCATGCTATGCCAGGAAGCTGGGATTCATACTTACACTACCTTTTTGGGTAGCATAAGTCTGTGAAGCACAACGGGGGTATTTCACCAACTAGGCTGCTGTCACATTTGTGTGCAGTCACCCTCTGTGGCCAGGAAGCCCCTTTGGAAGCAATGGGGTGCTGCGGCTGTGGTGTTGCGGCTGGCCGCCTCAATTTGTGGATGGGGCTGCTCAGCTCTTCACAAAGCAGAAAAAAAATGGCTCTCTCTAAGTAAGGGGTGGGAAATTCTTATTTCTACCATCAGAAATAAAGAGACATGCATTTTGGAATATAATTAATAACTGGCCTTTGTGAGACAACTTTTATACCATCCGGAATCTATCTGAAGTTTGGTGACTGTGTGTGTGTGTGTGTGTGTGTGTGTGTGTGTGTGTGTGTGTGTGTGTGTGTGTGTGTGTGTGTTTACGATTTCGATTTCGAATACCTTTAATGGCATATGAACCGCATATACATCACAAATTTAAAACAAGTTTTACAATTTCAAGCGCATTGAAATAACACCGTTTAAAAATTTAGCCACCGCTTCCAACAGATCAAGGTTGTGGCTATTTAAAAGATATATAACCTTCTGATCATCTGTTATGCCTTCACTTCCGTACAGGGAGGGGATTATATGCTTCTTCCTATCTTTCTCATAAAGGGAACAATTCAACAGCATATGAGATACTGTTTCCACAGAACCCAATGCCACAGGGGCATTTCCTTTCTTTGTGTGGAATACCAAGATGATGTCCCTGGCTAAAGTTGAAGAGGGCAAAGAAGCATTACACCTAGCTAAGGTGATTGCTCTGCGCCACCGGGCCTCAACCAGGAGGTAGAGTACCGAGGCTGCAATTAACCTATCCACCGGTATTCCCAGAGAGATCGAGGGGAACAGGTTTTATTGGCTTCCTCTAGCATCTTGTTGGAACTCTCTATCAAAAAGTCTCTTCTTGATAGCCCCATGAGACCTCCTGCTCTGTTAAGCATCAACAGGGTCCTCTAAGGAAAATACCCAGCTCATTGAGTTTGAAAGCTTCGATTTTTAGCCCACCATTGGGTTGTGGGTGGAGGATGGAATTGCGATCCCTGGGATGTAGTAGATCCCGTTCCTATCTCGATTAGAAACAGATCCTGGCCCAAAACTTGAATGTTCGACACCAGGCCAGAGTTTCCAGGCGATGCTGACCTGTTTCTAAGCCACAGGACCCGGCGTATGGGACAGGGCCATAGGGGCAAGCCAAGGATTTTGCGTACATGAAAGTGCGACTGTATTGGCTTTCAACCTCTCTGCTCCATGCCCCTATCCACGGATGGGAATCCCATAAAGGATTACATGTTGGCTCACTTTGGCATTAAATACTCCTCAATGCCGCGGGGATGTATCCTCTGCCTTTCCCATAAAGGAAGCTGTAGTGATGGCTGGAAGTACTTAATCTAGCGATGGAAATGGCCCGATTCCTATCAGAGATGTCCAGGAGGCCCTATGATGGTGGGTAGGTGAGCCCTTCTAAGGTATTTATAACCGACTGCACCTGCTCAAAGCCCTCACTGTGGCGGCTACCCGCCAGATGGTGGCTTTCCATTTATCGGGTAAATACCACAATTTTTGGATTTATCTAGGTTAGAGTTGCAAATCGGTTGAGTCGATGCGAAGTATTCTGTCCCAGCAGCTTCTAGGGCTCTCTCTTAGTCCAACTCTTGTACGGTGAAAGTACAACTGCATCATCGGCAAACAGAAACGAGCAGGGGTATAGAAGTTCCCAGAGACCCGGGGAGTTAGGACGCTATGTACTTATGGGCCTCACCGGTAGTGAGGAAGCTAGATCGTGTAATAAAAGAGCTTAAAGAGTGTAGGGGCCATCACGCGACGACCTTGTTGTTTCGACAATCCTTTAGTAACTTCAGGAATTTGTGGGGTTAACAATCGCCTTTATGTTTGCATCTCACATGGCAGTAAGGTATTTTGTGTTGCAGAGATCTTGATTAATTCGAAAGCAACCTTGACTCCTATATGCACCTTGGCTCAACTGAGTTTTCCTCTCCAAGAGAATCTCTCTATTCAATAGAATCGAATGCACGCTCAGGAGGAGATCGATAAAGGCTGCATACAAGGGGCTCTTTTTCCTCTTGTATTTGGAATTATCGTAACCAGCTTAACACCAGGCGAGTGGGTCAAGGGTTGATTCTTGCCCCTTTGGAATCCAATCCATGTTCCTTCCCTATGACATTTCTATCAACAAAATCCAATCACGGGTGGGCTAATTTCCCAAGGAGGTATTTTGGCATAGCAGTTTGCCCAGAACTGAAAGTAGACTGATCGGGAATCTATAATTGAGAGGAACTACGGCAGGGTCCCCTTCTTATAAGATAGGGATGATACCTGAATGAGTTCCACACAGTGGGGATTCCTACTCCTGTCATTTGGGTTAACTGGTGTTAAACAATTGTGCCAGCCTATAGGGTGAGCTCACTCATTTCCCTGAATACCCATATAAACGAAGCTCCCTGGGTAAAAGAGTATCCAGGAGGCGAGCAAAGCTTTACCTTCCACCATTTAAGCTTGACTTATAAGTTTCCCCAATCTCAAGGGGGGGGGGGGGATCACTGGGGCCAGGGGTTATCAGAAGGTAACACTTGGGCCAGAGAGAGGAATCAGATAAGATTCTGGCCCTCCCCATTGTTTCTAAAAATACTCATACCATTGCGTTCTTGAGAATAACTGGAAGGAAGGCTACTATTCCTCCTCTAAGCCCACCAGTGACTATTTTCCAGAGAATCTTCTGGAGTCATTGTCTCATGTATTGATTAGAATCAGGGCTTTCCAACTTTGGAATCAATTGCCTCTTCTATTTGGTTAGTCCTTAATTCGCGATGCTAATTGGGATTTTTAATGTAGGAAGTAAATTGCTTGGGCAGAGCTATCCCATTTTTGGATTTTGCTATGTTTTTATAAATTTCCCGCAGTGAGTGTTTTTTCATGAAGCCATACTCCTACAGAAAGCCAGAATTCCCTAAACACTGCATGGAGATTTCATTGGAACGAGGTCATATAATACTTGTGTTGAGACTGTTGGATTAATTCCTTGATTTTTTTTGTGATCTATTATCAAGCTTTAAAGTACCGTCTCTTTCTGCCGGAGGGAAACTTACTTAACATATCCAGCCTCAAACCTTGCTAAATCAGCTCATGGGAGCTGAGAGAAGCATCATCGGTGCCTAATTTTATACTCCAATGCCTCCAGACCATCTAGCTCACCAGATGGGAAGTAAGTGAATTTAGCGAACTCCCTTCTAACTGCCATTGCTGAGGATGAAGAAGAGTTTTAAATTAGAAGTATAACTGAAAGAGGCAGATGATCGCATTAAACCCGATAGGTGGAACAATACCTGGAAGTCACCTACATATTCAAAAGGTTGGGAGATATTAAAATATAATCAAATCACACTGCTCCACACTTCCTCACTAACAAAGGTTGTCTCCTCCAGCTACTCAAATTGAAGGAAAGTCCATTTAACTCAATGCACAAATTCTGTCTCGTATCAGCTAAGAAGATTAATTCTTTTCCCAGCTTATCCAGTTTGAGTTAATTATCTTTTGAGGAGACCTACTGGGAAGTGAAAAAAAAAAACCAGGGGAAGGGGTTTTCGAGGAGTTCAAACCCCACTGATGTAAACCAGGGCAGACTTCGTTACCCACCTCCAATTCGCGCATTGGAGGTCACCACGCCACCACTCATTTGACCGCCCATAGGATGTAGTTGAACACCAAATTCAGGCTAACTAAGTAGTCTATGATGCACAACCAATGTGAATGAGATCTTTGTTTCGGCTGTCCACCCTAGGGGAAGGTAGATGATTTACCACTAGGAGGGGGGGAAATCAAGCCCTCACCATGCTAGGGCACACAGCCTGTGCTAAACCCCATGGTTTGCATACTGAAGTAACTCCGTGATCCAGGAGGTTCAAGTTCTTTAAGCTACCTAAGATTGCCAAACCCGCCTGAATGTCTTCCCATCTTGTTAGGTTTATGAGCGGGAGAAGACAGTAGCCGATATCCTTGGACTGCAATAGGGAGAGGGGTCCAAGTTTCTTGAAGCAGAAGTATATTAAAAACTTTAAGAAATGTTAAGAAATCGGGATTATTGGCCTTGTTCTTCCAACCCGCTATATTCCAAGAAAGGAGGCTAAAAGATGTATTGGAGTCAGATGTTTGCAATCTCAGTCAATCTGCCTCGTTTAGTTGGTCCAACACCCCATTACTATCAAGAAATACACACCCATTGCGAGAATCCCTCCCCTCAGTGCGGTTGTTCTTTGCTGCCGTCTGAGGGGTCGGATCATTGGGTACCAGCTCAAAATCTGGTTCTAATATACGGTCTTCCAATGCTGCGCACTCCATGAGTTCTTGTGCCCAGGATATGCCTTCCGAAGGTCTAGTCATTATTTGGCCAATTACTCTTGTGGAGTGTTTGTTGATCTCATAATCTTCTATTTGAATGGTTGCATTTGGTGCAGTACACTTGGATACTGTATAATTGTCAATGCGTGTTTTTTCCAGGGACCCTTTGCTACTATGCTTCTTGCATTGAAGCTCCTCGAGGTCCAGATCAATTAGATTGCGTGGTTCTAACTGGCTAAGGAATTGTCTTTGAGGGCTTAGCATCAGGGGCTGCTCCGATCTTATCTGCAGGTCCTCTCCTGGAACTACTTGCCCTTTGGTCTCCGTTGCATTGTCAGCTTCCCATGCTTCTCCAGATCTGGTTGGTGTATAGTCTCCATCGCATGCACTTGCAGGAATCCTATTTCCCTTTACTGGTAGCGTCTCGATCTGCTTTTCCATTGGGTCCCTTCCCCTTGAGATGTAACTTTTACATTTAGCCAGACTCTCTTTGAGTAAGACCAGTCGATCAGGGATTGATATGCCGTTTGGCTCTTGCAGGATATCTGGTGTTGTCATGTCCTCCACAATGCTGTGTGTTTAATGAGCCTTTCATAGCAGATATTGAGAGTACAGATCTGGATTTGTCGGCCACAAAACTCTAGAACCCTGGTAAGACAATGGCCCTTCTAATAAAATAAAGGCTGCCAGAAAATTTCCTGGTCTGAACTATATACCTGCTGATCTCCACCCTTACTGTACAAAATTCTATAATTCAGGGATTAAACCTCCTTCCTAGAAATATGGTGCCCATATATAAAAAGAGATCTACAGCTGATCCTTAAAATTACCAACCTATTTGTTTATTATCATCAGTTGGAAAGGTATATGCAGCTTTTCTGAACTCCAGGTTTACAGAACAGGTAGAAACAGAATCTATTCAGAGTCCCAAACAGGCAGGTTTTAAAAGGGGTGCTTCTGCCCTTGGCCATTGTCTGACAGTACATCATTTAGCTGACAAATATTCTTCTTTTTCAGATGGCTACCTTTATATACAATGTATGGATTTAAGAACTGCATTTGATTCCGTTCCAAGGCACCGACTTACGGCTAAACTGGTTAAATCTACAATCAACAAAAAAACTTCCGTGGACCGTGGGTAATCATTAAAACCTTACATGATCAGCTGTGACTTGATGGTGTGTGGGTGTGTGCGTGCGTGCGTGCACACACATATGCACGCAGAGGGGTTTTTCAGGCCAAGAGACTGTACAGCATCTGCCAGTTCAATCATGTCTTATGTTGCTTTAACAGTAGATTTAATAGAAAGAGAATGGAAAGAACCTTCTCTGAACTGCTACTGCAGGTGCTCCCACACAAGTACATTCCATGGGAAGGCAATCTTAGCCTTTGAATTGGACTCATATTCCACCTTGTCTCAGCAGCCTAGAGTGGATAAAATATCTCTGATCTGCAGCCTCTTACTCTTAGAGTTGCTGCCTTGGATTTTAGTGCTGCCTGAAGCAGAATGTCTAAGATGGCAGCATTCCCACACCCAATAAGAACATCAACTAGGACAATGACCCACAGGTCAGCAATCATGATTTAGCTGGTGATAAATAATGACTTTGACTTGGTTGATGATGAAGTGCTAATGCAAGTCAGGAAGTTGTAAAGGTCTATGAGAAGACAGCACAAAGAAAGTATATAGCAAACCCTGCTCTGTACCCTCAACTGCAGAGTAGTGTCTAGAGGTGTTTGTGGTGGTAGCAATTTGCCTTTGAAATGCCTGCTCCCCAAAATGCCCAATCCTTGAGTCTCAACTCTCATCTGAAGGCTACCTTCAGGGACCAGGTCAAAACATTTATTTAACCTGCAGAGCAGAGACTAGAGGTATTTGGGGTTTTGGGGTGATAGCCATTTGCCTTTGAAATGCCCACTCCCTCAAATGCCCAGTCCTTGACCCTCATCTAATGGCTACCTTTAGGCACCAGGTAAAAATGTTTCTTTTCACCCAGGCTTTTAACTAAGGAGGTCCATCTTTTTAGTGTTTTATGGTCTGCTCCAAGCTTTGAGGACTGGTTTATCAATATAATTTTAGACGACTGTTTATTTTATGTTGTTTGCATAGTCCAGCAGGATTTTTAGTGATCTGGTTTTATTGGTTTGGGGTTTTTTTATTGTTTTATTTCCTCGTAGGAACTGTTTTATTGAGTGCCACCTCAAGCAGTTTCTGAAGGGGTGATATACAAATTATCGAAGACTTTCAAGGCTGGATTCAACTGGTTCTGGTGGGTTTTTTGGGCTGTGTGGCCGTGGTCTGGTGGATCTTGTTCATAACGTTTCGCCTGCATCTGTGGCTGGCATCTTCAGAGGTGTATCACAGAGAAAAGTCTGTTTCACACTATGTCTAGTGAGAAGGGAAAGTTTAGTATGGTATATTGTCCAAGTCCCAGGGTGGGAAGCCAATCATTAAGTGTTTGGTGGAACTTGCTATGTAAAGGTGTGGTTAAGTGCATTGTATTGTGGGAGGGATTATCAGTCCCTTTTTTAAAGTACTGGGAGCCAAGCTTTGCTAATTTTCAAAGTCTCTTACTTCTTGTTGAAGTTGTCTTGGTGTTTGTGAATTTCAATAGCCTCCCTGTGCAGTCTGACATAGTAACCTTCTGAATTGTCCAGAGGAGGAACTGCTGAATTTTCTGGACCACCTCAACAGCATCCACCCAAACATCCAATTTACCATGGAAACTGAAAAAGAAGGATGTCTTGGTCTTTTGCAGACCCAACCACCAATTGGGCCACACAGTATACAGAAAACCGACACACACAGACTGGTATCTACATAAAAACTCCAATCACCATCCACGACAGAAAAGGGGCATAATCAAAACTCTGATAGATCGTGCAAAACGAATTTGTGAACCTCGCCTCCTCCCTGATGAAATCAACCATCTAGACTGGCTAATGGCTACTCCACAACAGAAATTTTAAGAGCTTTAAGACCAAGAGAAACCCACAGGACTGAGGAGAAACAGCCCACCACAGGAAAAAATATTTCTACCATACATCAAGGCAATCACAGATCAAATGGAGAAACTGATGAAAAAGCTTTACCTACAAACCATCTGCAAACCCACCAGGAAAATACAGCAGATGCTATGCTCAGCAAAGGACAAGAGAGACCCCCTCACTTCTGCAGGAGTCTATCGCATACCCTGCAGCTGTAGAAATGTCTACATAGGAACCACAAAACGCAGCATCCAGACTCATATTAAGGAGCACGAAAGACACTATAGGCTTAACCATCCTGAAAAATCTGCAGTTGCAGAACATGTGTTAAACAAAACTGGACATAACATTTTATTTGTAACAGACTTCCCTCTGTGATACACCTCTGAAGATGCCAGCCACAGATGCAGGCAAAACGTTTGGAACAAGATCCACCAGACCACGGGCACACAGTTGAATCCAGCCGAGAAAGCCTTTGACAATACACAGAGATACAAGGTCCATAAGAAAAAATGGAAAGAAGGATGGCTGGGGGCACCTTCTTCAGGGGGTCTGTGAAATCAAGAGGTGGAACATTAGGTTCCCTGAAATTTTGGGGCCATTTATTGTATAATTTAGAGCAAAGCTCAGCAAATTTTTGTCCTTAAAGTGCTAAACTCAATCAAAATTCAGAGCCAGAGATCAACAGTCAGTTAAAAAGAGCTAATTTGCATCACTGAAAAAATATCTAGTTTAACTTTTCTAATAATTGATTAATTTACAATAGAATTTCTGCATCCCAGACACTGATAATTATTAGTCACTTATTTAGAAACAGCACACATGAGCTCTGTCAGTGAATGCACACCGGAGCATCCAGCATGATTATTTTAGTGCACTGGCATAAACTTTTGTGTGTCCTCGGATTTGCACAGGCTTGCACTGAGATGCTTATATTCTTTGTCTGAAGCTTAACTGCTGTGGGAACTTTTTGGCGATGTTACTATACAGGTTAGCTACTTAGGGTCACCATCCTCCAAGTCAGACCTGGAAATCTCCTGGAATTAAAACTGATCTCCAGCTTAAAGTGATCAGTTTCCCTGGAGGAAATGGCAGCTTCAGAGATGAATTCTATGGCACTATATCCCACTAAGTTTATTTTCCTCCCCAAACCCTGCTCTCCCTAGGATTTACCTCCCCCCTCCAAAAAAAATATCCAGGAACTTCCCAGCCTGGAGTTGGCAGCTGAGATGGGCCCCTCGCCTTCCTAACAAACTTGAGGTAGGATGACCCTTTCTGACCAGGCTTGTCAGAATTTCCACCTTTTTTACCAGGGCCTGAGCTACTTCAGATAGTAGCATGAGGTAAAAAAAGCATTTTACTCAGCCCTGATACTTTCCAGAAGGTGGGGGAAGTTCTTTATTATTATTTTCTGACAAACCCCTTCTCAAGGCACACAATAATATAGATGCAGATTCCAACAAAACAGAATTAAAGTTTTATTTAACAGAGAGGAGATGGGAAAGAGAGATAACGGACAAAAGGAATGCAGGCAGGAGAAATATATTTACATATACAGGAGAGCTTGTACATGAGTTTTTGGTTTTCAGGCACAGGTTTATTATCTTTGTTCAATTTCGTTTTGCTTAGATATTACTCAGATATTTCTTGAGATAGTACAGTTCCTTAAGATGGTACTGGCTAATAGACTGTACACGCTGGGTCTAACACGCTGGTACATATACTCAGTTCCCACACTCAGCCTAGACTCAGTCAGAAACCCAACATAATCATAACTCTCTCTCTGAAGGTAACATAAAGCAAAAAGGCAATGCACCAGACTACTAGTTCCAGGAATTCTTCTTCCCTCTCTGAAGATCTATTCCTCCTTGGTTATCTATATGACTCCCTCAGCTTGGGGGCCCTCAATAACCCACCACTAGTTCTCTAGTCTGGGTATTATATTGCTTTCACATAGCACAAGCTTTCATCAGTAGAACCAGTCAGGTTTTCAAACACCCCCTGACTGAACTACTCTGTCACAGAAAATATGTTTAGCTCAGTTAAGGTGGATAGGTCTTTACTCAAGGAACTCCAAAATCCAAAAGCCTCTCAAATGGTTCTGGTCAGGGAGATATCATTCTCCCTCTCTGTGTCATCAAATTGTTAGACCAATCGGAATGTAGGATTGCCCATCCAATCAGGTGGCTTCCCTGTTTCTAAGGTTTATTCCCCACTCTGACTTGTATGACCTGCCTTTTTGAACTCACATTTCCTGCGCAGTCCAACACAGCAGCTCTGGCTATATTCAGCTTCAACTTGCATGCAACTATGATAATTGTCTGTACAAGGACGATGGTTCCAATAAAATACATTCTGCAGTATATTCTTATGATAGACTTGTGAAGAAGTGGGGGATTCATGCAATGTATATTGTTTTCTGGCTCTTGGGATGTCAGTGTCTTGTCTGCTTTTCTCAGATGATAAGTTAATACTGACTTTCCAGATTTTGTTCATAATTTGTGCATGTTGGTCTAAGGATGTGTGTGTCTATTATTGTTGAGACATTTATATTTATATACATATATTTATATACATTGATATACAGAAACACACACACACACCCCATCCAGACAAAACTTGGGCAAAATGCACAGGGATTGTCAAGTCTAATAAAATATTTTGTCCCATTAATCACTTTGTTATTGTTCCTTGTCCTGTGTTCTAATGCAGCCCTCTCTTCTGTACTAATCTAGTATCATAATCTCTCCAACAGGCCGTTACATAAAGATTTTATTATTTATTATTGTGGCTGTGGAACCACAAGTTGCATTCGCTTGATAAATATGCTGCTGTTCATGAACCTGGTGCCGTAAAGTATAAGTAAAAGCAGGACAAATCCTTGCTTTAAGGAGCTCAGCCCCACATAATGGTGGGAAAAGAAGGTACGAGGGTTTGAGCAGAAGTGGAAGGAAGGCAAAGGTAACAAGGGAAGAAATCAAACAACGATGCTCATCCCTTGTTAGAACAAAGCCATAACTTTGTCAATAGCTCCCATGGAAAATAGTTGGGGCCACGGTGGGAGGGGTGAATGGAGTGTGCTTGTCAGCTTAGGAACCCTTCCATTGAAGTCTGTATTTGAACACTTTCCACCCTCACCCCTTTTCCACAACAACCCAGACTGCTTGCAAGAGTACCTGTCAAGACAAAACAAATTGTTTGTGCAGGGACTCCGTTATGACATAACTGCCACTTTGGGAATAGCACCTGCTTATTAGCAGTTGCAAGTATGAGAAGGAGTGGGAGAACCCATTCGCACACGCATAGGAGTGCACTGATAAAGCACTTTTTTTTTTAAAAGGGAGGTGCCTTTCAAATATGTTTCATTTCCCTACCCCCAGTTACTTTGGTGACAGGGAAATAGGCTTCAGTACGTTATGCTTCTCTAAAAAGATGCCAGGTTTACGATTCTGAACAGTTATCTCTTTGTCACAGAATCCGAGACCAAAAGAGGGTCATCTGAATCACTGGGTCCTCCCCTTTTTCTTCTTCTTGTGAAGCAGAATATCTCTAGTATTACCATGGGTTTCGAGTGCCATTAATCTACCAAAGAGTGAAGGAGCTGGTTTTTATACCCTGCTTTTCTCTATCTTTAAGAAATCTCAAAGCAGCTTACAATTGCCTTGCCTTCCCCTCCCTGCAACAGACACCTTGTGAGGTAGGTGAGGCCAAGAGAGTTTAGAGAGAGAACCTGGTCACCTAGCAGGTTTCATATGGAGGAGTAGAGAATCAAACCCACAGGGGCGCAGCTATGTAAGATGGTGCCCAGGGCTCGCCCTGGGTGCTGCCATTCCTCCCTACAGCTGCACCTCAACCTTTCAATTGTGCCCCACCCCACTTAGAGTTCGGGGCAGTGGTGCAGTTGAATGCCAGCCAGCATGGCTTGCCCAGCCCCCAAACTCTACGTGGAGTTTGAGAGCAGCGCAGGATGCTTGATGATGACCTCAGCTCACCTGGGTCCAGCTTTAAACTGCAGGCTTCCAGACCGCAGTTTAAAGCTCGACTCAAGCCTTGCAGAGGCCAGGATCAAACTGAACAGCTGGGCTGACTGGCGGCACCTTTATACTGCTGTCTGGTGGTGCCCTCCCAGCCTCCATCTGAATGGAAGTGGAGCTTGGGAAACGAAGCCAACAGTATAAAGCTGGAAAACAAAATATACTCCTGCAAAGCCAACAGTAAATCCAACAATACAAAGCTGGATTACAGATAGTTAGTTTATTTATTTACGGTTAACAACCAGTAAAACAATCATTCATAAAAAGCCAAATTACAGATTAAGAACATAAGAATGAGCCTGCTGGATCAAACCAGAGTCCATCTAGTCCAGCACTCTGCTACTCGCAGTGGCCCACCAGGTGCCCTTGGGAGCTCATGTGCAGGATGTGAAAGCAATGGCCTTCTGCTGCTGCTGCTGCTCCCGAGCACTTGGTCTGCTAAGGCATTTGCAATCTCAGATCAAGGAGGATCAAGACTGGTAGCCATAGATCGACTTCTCCTCCATAAATCTGTCCAAGCCCTTTTTAAAGCTATCCAGGTTAGTGGCCATCACCACAAAGAAATAAGAAAGTTAAAATATAACATAGAACTTATTTTAACATTCCTCTATAAACATTAAGATAAACTTGCCCTTCTCTCCATCAGTTGGTTTGTCCTTTTTAAATATTTTTTTCATTTTCTTAGCATACAACAAGAATAAAAATCAAAACAAACAAACACTTTCACACCCCACCATATCAATACAAAACAAGAATGTGAAATACAAAAAAGGACAATAACCAAATAATGACTTCCCGCTATCTCATTATTGAATTCTAATCCATTCTAGGCTCATGCATCTATTTTTTTTAACAAAAAATGGAACAATTTATCAGTACACACTTTATTATTTCTAATATTCCATTTCAGTCTGCTGTTTCCTTTTAGAGCTCAAATCCTGCAATTATTTCTCTTCTATCGTATTTTTTCAATAGGGAGTCCGTAAAAGGTTTCCTGTTTTCTACAAACTTCTCTACATTACTGTCCTTCAATAAGACTGTTCATTTTGCTGTTTCTGAATATTCTGTGTCTTTCAATTGGTTTGTCAAGGGATTTGGTGCATCTGCCTTCTTTGGTTTACGTTCCCTTGTTTATAACCTTGATTTGCCCTTGTTTTGAATGCTGCCAAGATATAGTGGTCGTTTCCCCACTTACCTGGGTGAGTGGTTGCTGTGCGCTACTCCTAGTGCGCGTCATTTCTGATGTGCACCCAGGCTTCCCCACGACCCCGCGCTGTGTGGGGTCATCAAAAGGCGCCATTTCAAAAGGTGCCAGGAATGTCGCGCGCTGAGGGGGCACAACAGCTGCAGTGTCAGGGCGGCTGCGTTGTTGCCGCCCCTATAATGGGGAGTGCCGGGGGACCCCGCGCTACTTGGCTACAGTAGCGCAGGGCAGAAGGTAAGTGGGAAAACGCCCATGGTGTGTATTGGAATGTTATCAGTTTTCTGGGTTTTATATTATTTTGTATGAATTCTTCAAAGCCGCCTTGAGACCACCTGGGTTAGAGCAGCAACAAAACGGACACATGAAGTAATAAACAAACAAATAAATAAATCTGTCAGTTTTTTTTTAAAAAGGCAGCCACAGACCTCAGGGCAAATGATTTCAGCATCCCAACGGCATGTCGCAAAAGAATGGAGTTATCAGGAGGAAAGGAATGTAATGTTTAATCAGAGTCACTAGTCGGGGTGGAGGATTTGCACTGGGACCACAATCGCAGACTTGATACCGCCATCACTCCCTCCCTTATCAAAGGGTCTCCATTTTGTTATCGTATAAACAGGAAAGTGATTCAGATTCAGCAGCATGCCTTTCTCACACCAACAGCCCTTTGAAAACTCAAAGTCCTGAGTCACAACTTAATCCCACTGCCCCAGTCAGAGCGTAGAAAGTCTTCTTCCTGCCAAAGCACTTCTTAACATGAATAGATCTGGAAAGGTTAATTCCATCAAGTGCCCACTGTCCCTCCAAAGGAAGTCCTCAAAACAATCTCCTCAGCTGCGGCATAAATATAAGATAGGCAAAGAGTAGACAAAGAATTAAGAGTGCGGGGGTCAGAAGTAGTGGGCCGCTCAAGGCATTTTGTTAGCCCAAGCAAGATACACTCATCCTCTCCATGGCCCCTTCCGCACACACAAAATAATGCGTTTTCAAACCACTTTCACAACCGTTTGCTAGTGGATTTTGCCATTCTGCACAGCTTCAAAGAGCACTGAAAGCAGTTTGAAAGTGCATTATTCTGCATGTGCAGCATGAGCCCATGTTTCAAGCCAGAGCAGGGCCAGAAGGTGATGCCCGAGGCTGCTTACAAAATAAAACAGACACTTCAAATATTGAAAGCTCATCAGTAAAATCCAGATTAAACACCAGCCAGGTCATAAAAAGAGATAATTCTTTTCAGACTGAAAAAGTTTTCAAACAGAAAGATTTAGTTTAGCATATAAATTTTCAGACTGAAAGGTTTACTCAAACATGTAATTCAGTATCCCAATGCCATTTGTATTTAAAAATGAAAAAAGGGTTCAGGGTCAAATGCAGTTAGGAGGACAGCAAGAAAGGTGGACACCTAATCCCTTCCCCACTGGTTATGCTGCCCCCCTCCCCCACTGGTTATGCTACCCTTCCCTCCCCCCCCCACTCCTTTGGGATTTCGGGCGTGTGTTTCTTGCCATGTCATATCTGCTACTAAGCTTCCTCTAGAGGCATCCAGCACTGTTCCCTTCCCTTGTCTCCCTGGATTCAATTTACAGATTAATTTCTGCTGAAAACAAAGCCACTGATAATTAAAAAGTGTTTTCAGGAACTGAGTGATGAACATCCTCTGCTGGGCCTCGTTAACTTTCTTTTCCTGCGGCAACGTGGAAAACAAAACAGTAGAGGCACTTTTCCTTGGCTGCTGCCCGCCAGCCAAGTTTGCAGCCGTTCGTGATTCTCTGCTTTCTCACATGCTGAATAATGCACTTTCAATCCACTTTGTCACTGGATTCCACCGTGTGACCTGGCAAACTCCACTTGCAAATGGTTGCAAAAATGCTTTGAAAGTGAACTGAAAATGCATTCATTCATTCATTCATTCATTCATTCATTCATTCATTCATTCATTCATTCATTCATTCATTCATTGGACTTTTTAACCGCCTTCCCCCTAGTGCAGTGGTGGCGAACCTATGGCACAGGTGCCAGAGGTGGCACTCAGAGCCCTTTCTGTGGGCACACGTGCACAGAGTTCATCATGTGGGGGGGCGGAAAATCACCCCCCCCCACACACACACACACACCCCTAGGCTGGCCTGGGCATGATTCTTTACCTGGGAGTAAGCTCAGTTGCTGGCAATGGGGCTTACTTCTGAGTAAGCTCTCCTAGGGTCGTGATTTATCCATTCGAACCATTGCACGGTTGCTTCACCAAGCTTACTTCTGAGTAACACACGCCTTGGAGCCAACTGTTTTTTCTAAACTAAAACCTCAGTATTCAGGTTAAATTGCCGTGTGGGCACTTTGCAATAAATAAGTGGGTTTTGGGTTGCAATTTGGGCACTCGGTCTCAAAAAGATTCGCCATCACTGCCCTAGGGGCTCAGGTTCATTGTTCAGTATATGTGAAAGCAACTGTCGGTACTCCAGGCTCCAAAAATTACACAAAAACTTTTAAACCAAAATAGCACTTTTTTTTGCAGTCATGTCACAACTGACTTATGGTGACCCTGTAGGGTTTTCAAGGGAAGAGATGTTCAGAGGTGGTTTGCCATTGCCTGCCTCTGCCTAGAAATCCTGGATTTCCTTAGTGGTCTCCTATCCAAACAGCCATCAGGGCTGGCTCTGATTGGCTTCTAACTGATGAGATTGGGCTAGTCTGGACTATCCAGGTTAGGGTAAAATACCACATAAAATAATGACACTGTTGCACAGAAAAATATACCCTGGAAAGATAGAGACAAACAATTGCTCTAATAATGAACTAGTCCGTAAAGGATAATTTATTCTGCAAAAGAACAAAGATGTGAAGGTCTGGGAGGAGGACTGGGGAGATTTTGCGGATCACTAAACAAAAAAACTCCTATGAAACATTTCCTCTTTGGGAAGGAGTGAAATTGTTTTTACAAGGTTTTACTTAAAATGTGTGCAATTAATATGTTTCTATAAGATCATCCTCAGCATTCAAGAAGTACTATTGCTATAGATGTATACATGATATTTTCAAGGACGTGTGTAGAGGAGTATGGTTATTTAAGATCCACAGTTAATCTCCTGCAAGGTGGATAGAGTACTGCAGACGTCAGTGTTTTCAGTTTTGCAAAGTTTAACTCAATAACCCATTTTTCTGGATGGAAAAGAAGTTTTGAAACTTGTAAGATATTATGGAGGGAATATTGTGTTAACAAAGGCTGGTACACAAGGCATTGAGCCAATCAGGTGGTCTTTGCCTAGCCCACAACTCTTCTGCCTGCTATTCTTCAGTGTCCAGTTTCTGAAACCTCTGCAGCTTAAGCCACTGACAAGCAGGGTCTTTTCCTGGAGAACATACTTACTTTCTAAACCTACCCCTGGTATAGCTACTGTGGCCCCAGCCTGATCTTACATTAGACAATCGGCTTCTGTTTTATCTGTCATTCGGTCCAGGTAGTTTTTGAGACCAAGATACCTCTCAAGAAATCCCCCCCCCCCCCCCCCCCGAACATAATCTTTGATAAAGTTTGATACCTTTCACTGGCCATAGATGGGTTTTCCTATGGAGATGAGCCAAAAACTAGGGGAGGGAAAATCATTTACGATAAATGCGCTGAAGCGAAGTAAGAGTAATTCTGCTCTCCACAAGGAAATATAAGCTGATCCTTGACCAAGGCAACTACAGGGCACTTCTTTACCTCTGCACTTTAGCAGGGACCCAGTGTTGTCTTGGAAAGATTTCTGGGATGTATGCAAAACCTGACTGTTTTGATTAGCTTGGGCCAAGGGGCTGTGATACTTCTCATTACTGAAGGTCCCCAATAACTAAACAAGAGACAAAAATTGTCAGTGGAAAAAGCAGCAAGAAGATTTTTTATTTTATCTTTTTTAAAAAAACACCCTACTTCCATCTCCTGACTGCTCTGCCTCGCTCGATATGCATTTCATTCACAACAGGATGTAAGTCAATCTTTTTTGAGTAGGTGCCAAAACGCAGCTCAGGTGTCTTCCCTATTATACCTTCGCCATACAGTATAATGATTGAATACAGCAAATCATCCATTTGCGGTTATTAAAGAACACTGCCATTCAAGTTTAACTACTGATGGCCCATGTAGAGTAGCATGAATTGAGGTGCAAGCGTTGAAGTTAGCAGAGCCAGGGAGGGGGAGGGGCTAAGAGCGTGAGATAGGATCTGGGAGACTCAGGGTTACATCCCAACTCATGCCATGGAATCTCACTGGGTGACCTTGGGCCAGTCACACTCTCCCAGTCCAACCAACTGCGCAGGGTTGTTGTGAGAATAAAAGGGATGAAAGAGAATGAGGCCAGCTAATCTGAGTCCCTTTGGGGAGAAAGAAGAAAAAGAAGAAGAGGAGGAGGAGGTGGAATAAAGAGAGAGAGGGAGACGACCAAAGAGTTAAGATCTACCGTGTGCAAGGAGGTACGCACAAAGTGGAGCAGCAGTGGCGTAGTGGTTAAGAGCAGGTGCATTCTAATCTGCAGGAACTGGGTTTGATTCCCTGCTCTGCCCCTTGAGCTGTGGAGGCTTATCTGGGGAATTCAGGAATTAGCCTGTACAATCCCACACACACCAGCTGGGTGACCTGGGCTAGTCACAGCTTTTTGGAGCTCTCTCAGCCCCATCCACCTCACAAGGTGTTTGTTGTGAGGGGGGAAGGAAAAGGAGATTGTAAGTCCCTTTGAGTCTCCTACAGGAGAGAAAGGGGGATATAAATCCATCCTCCTCCTCCTCCTTATTTTTCTTCTGGAGGCTCAGGCTGATTCTGCATGGGCCACAAACAACAGTGTGAAAATGGTGTGAAAATGGTGTAAAAGGGTTTAAAACGGTGTAAAAGGGTTTCTACTGTTTTCACACCGTTTTCACACTGCTGTTTTTGGCCCATGCGGAATCAGCCTCTGAGAGCTGAGAAAGTAGAACTGAAGGTGCTCTATCTGTAAACTGTTAGCTGATTCCCACTGGCTCAACCCCTGCTAAGATTCTTGCAAAGAATTTATTTATTAAAATATTTGTATTCAACCTTCCCTCTTGGCTCCAGGTGCACTACATGTAATAATTAAATTAAACATTACGGATTAAAAACCAAAACCCCAAATACCTCCCCTCTCTAAAAGATGCCTGCTGTTCATAATCCATCAAAAGCCTTGGGTTACAAAGGTTCCCTAGCTTTTGTCTTCTCCTTCCAAGCTAAAGTCTGATGCTCTCAAAGCATTTTCCTTAGGAAATTCCACGGTATCTTTCATACTGTTGAAAATGTACCTTACGACAACTGAATCAATCTACTTTTTTGTGGTGCCAGTGGGTGCAGGCTTGCCGTCATCAGAGTGTCATGAGTTCAAGCTGGGCAGCCCCTCTACCAGTGGCACAGGGGGCACCAAGTTCAGCTTGTTCCAGGGCAGTTCCCTTCCCTGCTGATTGGTGAGGTATGCTCACCTATTATACAGGTATGCTCCACCTATTACACAGTAAGACCAGTGCCACACATGGTTATATACTTGAATGGGAAATATCAGCAAAAGTAGCTTTTTATGAGAGAGCAGAGACCTCCTGACAATTACCCCTGTTCCCTATCGGCACTTCACAGGCTGGCGACAAGGGTGGGGGAGGAATTGGGGGGAAAGGGGGTGGCACACACGCATCACACCAGTGAGCAAAGTCACTTCTGGCAAAAAAAGAGAGAGGAAATGATGTCATCACAACAGGACAATACTCTGCGATTTGCCCAACTGGCCAAATCCTAGAGGGTCATACTGAGGTAATGCCGTCACATACTTTGCCAGAAGTATCGTAACATTCTCTTTTCAAGAAAAGGACCAGAATGGAAAATAAGCAAGCGTTCTCTCTTCTACAACAGAATGGTTAGCATAACAACATGTTCAGACAAGACTTCAAGTAACCTGGAGCTCAAGGCCCCAAATGCTCACAAAATGGAAGTTCAAGGCAAAGTGTACTGGGTGGGCAACTTTATGTTAATGGGCCGTACTGTGAAATATGGTACTTAATACTCAGAATAAATATAATAGGAAATCTCCAGCAATGAGGAACTGGGGACACATGGTCAAATCAGGCCGGACAGCATTTGACCCAGTTCAATTAACCAGCTCAACACTTGGTTTGTCTTCCTCTGTGAGAAAGTGAAATTGGAACCCATGACCTCTGTATCACCGCATCTTTATCATCAGCTTCTAAAATAATGTCCCAGACTTCTGCCAATGACCAAGTCTGCCTTTCTGTCTGTCCAAAAATTGAGTCTCATGGTCAGATTTTGACATCTGGCAACTGATTGACAAACTTCTCCTTTCAAACCACTTCGCTTCAGATACCACCAGAGAAGATGAAGTCAACTGGCTGTGCATGGGGAAACAATTTCCTTTTACTCAGGATTCATCCTCCAAAAAAGACGGCTCCCTTCCAGGAACCATTCTTGTGGCAAAGTTAAGGTCCCTCAGGACAACAGGAAGGATATCTTCTTCTTCTGGGCTATCTCTCCTATTTGCAAATTTGAATACTGTAATCCCAAAATGGCAAGCTGGGCTATCCAAGAATCTGAATCAACAGTAAAACAACGCAATGGATGCTAATTGCACAAACACACCGGATATGAGTCTCACGTTCTTTTCTCTTCCTTTGGAGGTCTACATAATCCTAGATTAAACATTTAAAATTTTCCACAGAGAGAAAATGCCAAAGCCAAAGACGTGTGATTGATACAGTTCTATAGTCTGTAGTTCATTTAACAGCCCATTGGCCATGCACCCATTTTTAAAAACTGTCACAACAAACTGCAAAACATCTACTATACAGTTTTAATTTAGACCATTTAAAAACAACCCTAATCTCACAGTATCTCAAAAAGGGGCAAATTTAACTGTCCCTTTAATTGAAACTTTGTCCTTCCTGCTTCATATTTAGGACAATTTAAAAACACATGTATGGGTGAATCAAGTACGTTCATTGGACAGTCACAGAATCTTTGACTTGAAGGAGTTTGTAAGTAGCAGCCCTTCATCTGGAGTGCTGGAAATTCACTGCACTGTGCAATCATATACGCTCACCTCAGTTTAGGGACTGTGTTAACATATACAAATATAGAGGTAAACCAGCATTAGCAGCACATTTCATGCCCATATTTAATGGAGAGCACTTCCTCATGGTGATTTTTTAATATCTTTTCAGTCATATTTAACCAGTTTCTGAATGCATGACATATGTCTTGGCTTAGTTAAACCACCAGATGAACAGTACCAGCACCCTAACTAGTTCTATAGATTCGGCCTGGCACAATGCTTCTTTCCAGAGAGTAGCAGAGTAGGGGTTCCTCTCCTCCCGACCATGTAGGAAGACAAATCACATGGTTTGGCATTGTTGTGAATTACCTGCTTGCACAGTACTTTTTCTCATTTGGGTGCAACAATCAGTTCATTCTGCTCAGACAATTTTATAGGTGTGAACTGGGGCACACATCCCACCTTACTCTTAAGACAGTGGTGGGATCCAAAAATTTTAATAACAGGTTCCGATGGTGGTGGGATTCAAACAGTGGTGCCACCATACACATGCACCTCCAGTCCCTATTGGGCAGGAAGGTTGCTTTAGTAAACCCTTCTCGGCACTCAGAAAAAAAATAGTAACCACTTCTCTGGTTGGAACTGGTTGGATCCCACCTCTGCCTTAAGACCCTGACAACACATTTGCAAGTTGAGACAGGGTGTAATTTAGACAGGAGAGCAGGCTGCTTACCTCCACATCTTTCTCGAGCTCCAGACCAGCTTCCCTCAGGTTGCGCTCAAACTCCTCCCTCTGCTCCCGTTTTGCTTCCTCCAGAGCATCCAGAGGACTTACATCAATCTCCAGAGCATCTGGATGGGGTATATCCTGGCTACGAGCCTCCTCCTGTTGCTGTTCAGGGTGGCTTTTGGCTGTCTCCCCATTAGAAATGATAGCCAAAGAAGCAGGTCTGTGCAGGGGGCCTGGAGAGCCACCACCGTGGTGAGCAGTTCGTTTTCGGTAGTGATAAGCTAAAACATAGTCTACTTTCCTCTTGCTGTCTCGGAAGTGCATCCCTCCCGGTGAGGTCCTATCTGTGGGTCCCATTTGAGCTGCCTCCAGGAAGTTGTTAATAATCTAGAAGAAAATCGGAATACGTTTAGTGGAGGAAATATTTCAAGGCCTGGCAACCAGAGAGCTGAATGTCCCCCTTCCTACAATTTTACATGGTTTTCAGACTAAACACGAAAGACGATTGAGTGCTGTTCATGTACAGGAATGAGGCAAATAAGGTTGACATTTCCAATATGGTTCCCTACGGCTCTTCAATATGCAGTGGAAGATGTGCAATATGGTTCTGTAATCCTCCATATTTCTTCAAGCAGAAATCAGCTACTTCGCATCAGGATATTTTTGGAACATCAGACATTTTGGGAGCAGCTATGTTGCAGAGAGACATGCAAATCCACGTATTGCCCCCCAAAAGCCCTCCCACACACACACACACAGTGCTTTCTTGGATTAAGTTCATCAAATGTCCCATTCCATTTCCAGTGAAGCCAGATATTTCTGGGCCCTCACCAGCAGAGCATGAATGGTGTAGTGGTAAATACTGGACTAGTCATTCTTCCTTCCTGTAACCTACCTCACGGGGTGACTGCCAGGATAAAATGGAGGACAGGAGAACTGTGTACCCTGCCATGCAGGAAGGTTGGGACAAAAACGCATTACATAAATCTCCCATAGCAGGTAGGGAAGAAAGAAAGACTGTGAGCCCTGCAATAGGCAGCCCACAGGATCAAGACCAGCCCAGATATATTTGTGTTTTGTTTGTTTTATTCGTTTAAATTGCTTTGTTATTTGGAATTTTCCTAAACTGCCCTTTGAAGAAAAATGTTCCAATAAATAGAGCTTCGTTGACCTGTCAAAGTCACCCTCCCCTGTGAATGTGTCCATTTCCAAAGCCATCTTAGCCAGTGGCCCTCACCATACCATGTTGGGGAAGGGAGGGAATAGGACTTCATGACTAATAAATGCAGAATTGTGAGAAGAATTTCTTCCTTTTGCCAACCAGCTTCACTAAGGAAGCCCCAAGTTCTTGTCTTATGTCAGACAGAGGAAATAATTTCACTCTGTTCTCTCTACACTGTTTGTCACTTTACAAAGCTCCATCATGTCCCCCCTGGCACCAGTTGCTCACATTTTTAAACTGGTTGAATCAGTCATGGAAAGGCGATTGAGGCAGGGACACCGATCTGCAGGTAGATTTGAAGTTCTCCTGAAGTTATTCGTGATCTCCACACTACAGAGATCAGACCCCCTGGGGAAAATGGCTGCTTTGGAAGGTAGATGGTAGGAAATCACTTCCTTGCTGAAGTCCCTCCCCTTTCTAAACTCTGCTCTTCACCAGCTCCACCACAACCTCTCCAGGAATTTCCCAATCTGGAGCTACAGCGACAGAGTCCATTTAGCCCAGAGGTGTATCTAAGGCAGGGTCTGCAACCTGTGCATCTCCAGATGTTCATGGACTACAAATCCCATCAGCCTCTGCCAGCATGGCCAATTGGCTGGTGGGATTTGTAGTCCATGAACATCTGGAGAGCTGCAGGTTGCAGACCCCTGATCTAGGGAAAATGTAGCCCAGTGCAAAATCTGAGTCCACCTGCCCCACCCCCCCCACAACCAAAATCTTTTTTTGCACCTGGTCTTGAAGTCAGTGTGTGGACCCGGGGGGAAGAAGGAGGGATGTGGGGGGCAATTTTCCGTGCTTCCTCACATGACTAAATGGCCACACCACAGGGACATTTGATCCCATATGTCCTCCTAGGCGGTATGCCCCTAATGTAGTGGTATTTCCCTGCCCAGAGCTGGCAACCCTGCACAGCTGCTCTAAAACAGTGGTGCAAAACAGAGGCTGGGCCATGACCCCACCCTTGGCAGGGTCCTGGCAATTCTGGTTGATGGCCCTCAAAGAGCAACAGAATCCATTGCTGGCAGCCTCCCCATAGCTGGAATAACAGAGAGGCTTCTTCATGCCAAGTTAACTTGATGAAGCCAACTTGATGAAGCCAACTTGATGAAGTACACAAAGCAAGTTAACTTGATGAAGCACAGCCCGCCTTCAGAGTCCCAAAGTGATAAGCCTCGTTTTAATCTTGCCTCAGCTTCCATGAACTTCTAGACAAGACCAGGGGAATATTGTGAGTGAAGGAGATATCAGCTAGGGACCCGCGAATTTGAAAACAAGTCCTCCTTAGAATGCCCAGCCTAGCAACAGAATGCAAATACACAGATAATTCATTCATCTCAACCATTCGGGGTTTTGATAATGCTGCGCATTGTGGATTATACAAAAGTGAAATTCAGCTGTTGAAATTCGGATGGTAAACACTTTGCTTTCATCTATTTTTTAATTGCTGTTACTCTGCAAAGTGTCCATGTCTACAGACAGTGCATGTAAATTAGTTTTGTCTAGGTGTATATACATTAGTGTTAGGATTTGTAAGTTAATTCCCTTCCTGACAAATAGAATGTTACTCACTCATTCTGCCCTATCACAATATTAGCTCTCGTCCACATTTTCTATGCCTATAACCCCAATTGCTGTTAACCTTTATGAGCACACACTATACATAAACAATTGTTGCTTATCATACTCAGATCAACAGTACAATTCACCATCCTTCACACTGCTTGAGTTTGGACTAAAGGTTAATTGATACCAAAGGAGCATTGGGAATAGCATATCCAAAGCTGGGTGTGTTTCATAATTCGGCACAAGTGCAAAAAAAGACAGAGAAATTGGTCTTGATGACAGAATTCAGGAGTCTGAGAATTCTGTCTCACTTCATGTTTCTAGACCTTATTATGGCTGCAAGCAATTTTTTTTCAGATAGTGCCTGAATGCAAACTTTAGGTTTTCTTGCTCCAAAATATGGTTATTGGGAATTTCTTTTTTTAAAAAAATACTTCTACATTACTTAAAGCTCTGGATACATATTTTCATTGTTATCATGTTTACATTGTACTCACTGGGAGTCCATGCATACTTTCTGAATCCATCTCTGCAGAGGGAAAGCTCCCAGACCTGGTTTTCCAATCTACCTCTTCAAAGGTTTCCACACACTGTTTGCTCCACAGGTACTAATGTCACCATCCCCTACTTGCCGGGTCTGGCAAAGATCTTAGGAAATCCATGAGCTTGCTATAAGAAGATTACCTCCAACCTATTAGCCCTCTTTCTTTATATGTGGCGTGGGGATGGAGGTGAAAAAATGCACACAGAATCCAAAGGCAAGGCATGAAGACTGTGGCCAGTCAAGGAAGTGATGCTGAAGTTGCCTTGCTATTTATCACCTCCTGGTACCCAAGGGCCTTGTCGCTGCTGCTGGAGCAGTCCCCATAGCAACCCCAGGAAGAGAAAGCAGATGCAGCCAAACAGAATGAACTTCAGGGTCTGGCAAAGGTGTCGCTCTGTGTATTGTGTGCGTGTGTGTAAAATACACACAGCATAGCAAAGTGTATAAAAGCTTGGCCTGATTCTGTTGTGCTGATGATCAAGAGACCACAGATCTTCCTTGCGAAAAAACCTAATGCTGCAATCCTATGTTTATTTACTTGGAAGTTACCCCTTGGCACTGAGGGCTCCCTCCTGAGCAAATATGCTCAGAATTGGGCTGAAGTCACTTACTAAGTCCAACTGAATTTAGTAGAACTGAATTTGGGTAAAATATACCCAGGATTGGGCCATGGTGAATAAATTTATGAAAGGCCATTTGCAAGACCAGCTTTTTATCAAATGTCATGGCTTCATTAATTATGATGATGATGATGATGATGATGATACATTTTAATTTTAAAAGAAAAATGGGGGGTTAAGGTTTTCTTATGTAGATTAGGCTGAAAGAGAAAAAGTGATTGACTCAAAGTCACCCAGCTTCGTAGCAGGATAGAGATTTGACTCAAGATTCCCTGTCATCACTACAGGGGCAGCCAAACAAGACCATGAGAAATCTATGCTTGGATTCCCAGAGAATTCTCTGCAAATAGGATGTGTCCTTCCACCCACAGAAAAAGATCAATTCTAGAAAGCTGTTTGAAATCAGGACAATCCTTGCTGGGTATCCAATCATGGCTTTTCCCCTTCAGATCACTGCTGCCAGCCAGGGCCTGCCCACTCCCAGATATTTGCTGCTTTGGACAAATTGTTGGATGTGCTATTAAACACCAGTTTTTGACACCTGCATTGAATATTTGTGCAACCAGAGATGTTTCAAACATACATAAACAGGACTTCTCAAGAGAGAGGGGATACATTTCAATTCCGTTTAAAATCTGAGGCAATGGCCACTTTGCACAGCCATTTTTCAGAGTAATTATCCATTAAACAAAAGTAAACAGGATCCTTGTGTGTATTAAGTGCCGTCAAGTCGCTCCTGGCAAACCCTGCAAATCAATTTCCTCCAAAATATCCTATTGCCAACAGCCTCATGTCTTGCAAACTAGGGCTTCCTTTATAGAATCAATTCATCTCATATTGGATCTTCTTATTTTCCTACTGCCTTCAACTTCTCTATCGTTGGGGGGTGTAACAATCATTTGTAACTGTGAAGACAAGAAAATCCCACTGCAAATGATTGCTATAACACAGTGATAGTAGTCTTCAGTTACATGCAGGTGTGGGCGAAGATTAATTTTTAATTTTATTCCAGCATAAACATTAGCAGATTAGAACCCACTTCTTCAGATGCGCTGTAGAAAGTTCAGGAAGTTTTACAGGGAGGGGGATTTAGGATATCCCTCACAGCCATCTGCTGGGTTTGTTCCAGAAGTGAGGTTTGAACTGAAACATCCAGCTCACAGTCAGAATGCTGGCCAGTTCTCAACCAAGTGTAGAGAAATCCTAGTTATTCTACTTACGGAATTAGGGTGAGTCTTCCTCCTGCCCAACGATTCAGAAGTCCCATTGCCTCGCCCAAAATGGACAAAACGTTGATCTTGAGGAACCGTGAGGTATTTTTTGCTGTGTTTTGAAGCGGACGTCTTGATGGAGTTTCTGTTGTGGGTATGACGTGAGGGAGTTAAAGGCATATCTGAGGAGAAAAGGAGGGGAAAATCACAAGAATTCTACAAAGACCTATAAGATCCCGCCCACTTTTTACAGCAACTAAGCAAATCAGAACATTATTAAGATGAAACAAGTGGGAAACTCACAAAGACCTGTGGAAGGCAGCGTCTTCTTCCCCACTATTTCCTCCTTCCCTTCTTTGAAAGCCCCCATAGCCAGTCTGCTTTTCCTGCTTCCTTCTCTCCTTCTCACCCATCAGTCAGCCTACCTTTATTTACCTGCCCTCACCTTCAGCTTTGCCTTCTTCCCTCCCCCTGGATGCCTCTACCTAGGAAAACGCTGGTTGAATTGAGTCATGCCAGTCACCAGTCTGGCCCTAACTGTGTGGCTCTGGCTGAGATGGTCCCAGCTAAGGGGCACTAGCAAGGTCAGGCCCAGGCAAGTCACCTAATACAGTGGCATATCTACAGAAAATGGAGCCCGGACAAGAACTGATTTTGCGACACCACCCCCTTCCATATGCCAGCATCCATCCAGCTAGGGGGTCAATGCAGCTTTCTGGCCCTTCCCCTCCCACCTCCCCCACAGAGGGGAACTGGAGTTTCCCCTCATCTCTCCTGCAGCCCACACTCACCAGTTCTACTCCTGTCCAGGAAAGGCAGAAAGAGAGAGAGAGAGGAAGAGGAAGAGAGGGAAAAAAGAGACAGAAAAAGAGGGAGGGAAACCTTGGAGATTCTCTGAACTGTGGCACGGTGAATTCAGGAGATGGGGAAACATGTGCATATCTGAGAATCTAACCCAAAGGGAATAAACATTGAATGGGGAAAAAAATCACAAGTGCATCAATAGTTGTTGTCTGCCTAGTAAATGTTGTGATGTGTTGTCACCACATGAGTCAGTAATGACCTGATGTTTATGCAGAGGATTGTCTTTACCTTTTATAATGCAGCTGAAGGGTGGATAATTGAACTTTAAAAACCTTTAAAATAAAAGGAAACACTTCTTCACACAACGTGTGATTGGTGTTTGGAATATGCTGCCACAGGAGGTGATGGCCACTAACCTGGATAGCTTTAAAGGGGGTTTGGACAGATTTATGGAGGAGAAGTCGATGTATGGCTACCAATCTTGATCCTCGTTGATCTGAGATTGCAAATGCCTTAACAGACCAGGTGCTCGGGAGCGGCAGCCGCAGAAGGCCATTGCTTTCACCTCCTGCATGTGAGCTCCCAAAGGCACCTGGTGGGCCACTGCGAGTAGCAGAGTGCTCGACTAGATGGACTCTGGTCTGATCCAGCTGGCTTGTTCTTATGTTCTTAACCTGCGGAACCCAATGCAAATGTGCCAAAGCAGGGTGTGTATTTGTGCCGGGTTTTTTGACAGGGCTTTCCTACCTTTCTACAGCTGTATCTGGAAATCCCAAAACGACCCCCTCAAAAGCTGGGTTTTTTCCTCCAGAATTGAGATTGCTGGTTACAGCTTAATGCATCCTTTTTTCCAGCCAAAAAAATTGCTGAAAAATTCTGGTAAGGTGTTTTCATGTGTGGAAAATATGTGTGGAAATATTTGTGAAAATAGTAAAGGGGGAATTCATTTAGTTTAACATTTAGTGATTACATTGTTATTGGAGGGCTACATCCTTCAAGCTGTAGATTGCAGTGTGGTTACTGCAATATTCCTATTCATTGGAACTAAAGCCTTTTGAAAGTGAAGTAACTGAGAAGAATCCTACACCTTGGTAGACTTGGGAAGTGGGACTTAACTCACTACAAGCTCACTACTGGTTTTTTGGTGAAGTTTCTGCATTCCGCAATGAAAATACAAGCTAACGTCTGGTGCATAATTTACTTAGATTCTAACTTTTCAACTGTAGGTATCTTAAGACAAGTGATGTACAGAGATGTTCCATGTAGTTTATTAATTTTATATTAGGGTTCTTATCTGTTTTACTCTGTTTCTGAACGCCCTGTGGGCCACAATAAAGACTGAACTGAGCTCAATACTAAGTGGTGCAAATGAGAATCAGTTGTTTAATTAAACTCAGAGAGAGTGTTGCTGTTTCCTTTTCACAGTTCTGTGTATGTGTTATATCAATTTGGTTGCATTATTGCATATGGGGAAAAGCTTCACATGAAGAACTTTTTTTATTTTAACTCAATTTGTGTTGCCAGTTCTGTTCTATATTGCACAGTGGGGAGGTTTGTCATGTAAATGTAAGCCATTCCAACATTAGGATTTTGGGTTTTTTTTTAATCCAATGGCTCTCCCTTCTCCCTCTTTCCTAGCTGAATGGTCAATCCAATTTTAACCTCCTGTGTGATTTAAAACATTGTGTGAGTCGGCTGCAGGGTATTTGTGTGTATGTAGGTTTGCTGCAGCTCTATGGATAGAAAGGAATGAGAAATGAGACTGGCCCTAGATCAGTGTAGACAAATTGGGGGGGGGGGAGGGGGTTATATTATAGGCTATATAGGATGTGGTTAACATTAGTCACCATCAATAGAGGTAATGTTTAGGTTTTGGCAATATTAATTTATCGTATTTTTAAGCACATTACTATGTTTTAAATCGTTGTAAGCCACCCTGAGCCCAACCTGGTTGGGAATGGGTGGAATATAAATTTAATAAAATGAAATAAAATCTCCAAAGTCTGTCTTCAGCGATGTACCTAAAGACCATGAAAGCTTTCATCCTTTTGGTGGCTGTGCCCGTAGATATTTACACCTGAACATTTTACTAGCATAGAGATGATGCTAATAGAAAAATTCTACCTGCAGAATCCTGTTGGGTTTGTTTTTGAGACCTAGAAGCTTTGCTGGGGGGGAGCCGGGGAGAATGAAAAAAAGAATGTTCTTAAGAGAATGCCACTCTCTTAAGAGAATAAGTTTTTAAGAGGCGAAGAAGAGTTTGGATTCATGCCCTGCCTTTCCCTCCTGTAAGGAGACTCAAAGGGGCTTACAAACTCCTTTCCCTTCCTTTCCCCAACAACAGGCACTTTGTGAAGTATGTGGGGCTGAGAGAGTTCTGTTAGAACTATGACTAGCCCAAGATTACCTAGTAGGCTTCACGTAGAGGAGTGGGGAATCAAATCCAGTTCACCAGATAAGAGTCTGCCAGTCATGTGAAGGAGTGGGGAATCAAACCTGGTTCTCCAGATTAGCTGCCTTACACCGCCCTTAACCATTACACCCAGAGGTGTAGCTAGGAAAAATTGAGCCCGGGGCAAAATCTGGATTTGCGCCCCCCCAGGCAGCCCCCCTCCCCCCATGACCAAAGACCACCCTCCCCCACTACAGCCAAAGAATGATTTTTTGCACCAAGTCATCTCAAAGCCACCATCACATTATAGAACATTTCCCAACTCACAAATCTGAACACAGCAATGGGCCATGGCACACAGCAGAGATTAACAAAATTTGACAACATTTTCAAAATGTTTAACAACTGTTATAACACTTAAAAGTATTTTAAGTGCCATACGACTTAAAATGCTTTCAAAATGTTTTGTTTCAATAATGTTTTATTACCCTCCACTCATTCCTTTGCATTTCTCCCAAGCATTGCCAAAAATAATAGCCAATTTGGATTAATATCAAACCTGACCAAGTAAGACACAGTACAAGTCTGAATTTCCATCTCTTTCTCTGAATGCCTATTTCAGACTTGTATCTACAAGAATTCCAAACACTGCAGATTTGTCCTTTAATTGCTAAGGGCGCAGCCCAAAGTAACCCTGGATGACCAAAAGGTTCTTCCCAGAGAGAGGGGGGGGGGGGCTTATGTATTCTTTTGAATTTATATGGTGAGCATTCATCCGCCTGGGTAGCCAAGGCCAGAAGCTGCTGTGGGCTGCTTGGGCACAAACTCAGAATCTACTTTCTTGACTTGCTCTTGAAAAATCTGTCTTGAATGCTGAAACTGTATAAAACTTCCACATTCAGGGGTATTAAACTCCTCTGAATATAAGTGCCAAGAGGCGACATCAGACTTTGGCCTCTATGCCTTTTTGTTGAACCTCAGAGAGTTTACTGTAGAGTTTACCTGCTATCATTCAAATCACACTCACTCTCTTTGCCAATCCCAGATGCACAGCTATGTGCTCTTGTGTCCCCTGCTCCTTCTTCTAGGCTCCTTTGTTTACAATTTAGACATCACAAAACACTGTGAAGATATAGCTATTATTAAAACATGTAACATTGTGCAGAACTAGGGTTGGTTCGTCTAGATTACTGGAAATACCTGGAGATTTTCAAGATGAAACCTGAGGAAGGGGGGGGGGTTCAGAGAGAGGACAGAGTTTAGCGGAGTGCAATGCAGAATCTACCATACAAAGTTGCCATTTTCTCTCCTGGTGAACTGATCTCTGTACCTGGAAATCATTTGTAATTCCAGGAGATCTCTAGCCACCACCTGGAGGCTGGAACCCTTAGCTAACTATTCATTCCACTATCTACAGTGAAAAACCACATTTTGCAGTTACTTTGAGACACTAGATTATAAAATTATATGCCAAAAAACTATACCAAAAACAAAATAGCCACAGGCAACTAAAATAGCAAGGGGGAAGACTGGAAGGTTTAAAGATAGATCTTTTTCAAGTGGAACTAAGTATGCAAATTATGCTGCTTGTGTGCTGTTTGTATAATGCAGTTTTATAGTGCTAAACCATTACCTATGAAGTGATTATTTTCATATTCAGTGCATTAAAGATCTCGTGCAAATGCAATTCACAGATATAATACTGTGCTTATGCTGGAAGAAAACAGGTAAAAGCCGCAAACTAGCTTTTGTTTTGATTAGCCCCTCAGTGAAGCTCCCCTCAAAACTGAAAGAACTAAAAGAACACTCTTTCATTTTCTTTTAAAACTTACCAATGCAAGTTTGCATGGGTATGCATGATCTCTTTCTCCACTCTCCTGTCTCGCCTGGCTCTTATCCCAGTTTTTTTTTCACTTCCCTCCCCCCCTCCCTCCCTCCCTCATGAAGCAAAATCAAAACTGAAAGTGAATGAGAGCAGGGTATGTCGAAAGGGATCAAGACAAGCAGGCAAGGGGAGGGGGGAGGCCACCTAATGCACGGAACAGGCAAGGAGAAGGGGAGAACGGCCGGAGATCAGGCAGAGGAGGGGAGACGCTGGAATGGTTTTGCGCCCCCCACGTGACTCCCACGGGGTGCGCCCGGGTCAAGTGTCCCCGGATGTCCCCGTGGGAGCTTCGCCACTGATTACACCACACTGACTGTCATGGAAGAGACCTGCATCACAGGGGTGTAGTATCATTAGTGCTTTATACTTCTATGTTTACCACCAGTTGTGACTCGTTGGTCACTACATTTGGGTGGGGGTGGGCTAATAGAAACAAATTGAGCCCAGTCAGACCAGTCAGAGATCAAATGAATGCAAGACGGAACTGGAAATCAAGGAGTTTGTGTTATTCTAATAGTTTTATCTGTATGCTTGCTCCCACAGTGTACATCCAAGCCTGGTTCAGAACCTCAAAGACATTTTCTCCTGGTGGCAGTTAAGTCATAGACGTCAACACTGTCTCCAAAGGCCCGACACTCCCATGTTTCTTTTTGAGTCACAAGGCAAAGGAAACGTTCCTGGTACACAACCAACTAAAATGGTCACCCAGCACCCATGTCACAAAGAACAGGTAGAATTTTAAAGGGATAGCGCTGGCATAGGTCTTCTCCCACAAAGCAACCCCACCCACATATTCCTATCATTTCTATAATCCTTGCCTCCCCAAATCTTACTGTCCCCAGGCTGCACCTGCATGTCTCCAGGGATTCCCAATCTGGAGTTGACAAGCTGAGATCCCACCTTACATGTAACTCAAGTTTTTTTCTCTACATTTCTGACACTGTGGAGATGCCCCTTCAAATTATGGAAGAAGAGAAGAAAAGCGTTTGGATCTATACCTGACTTTTCTCAGCGATAAGGAGTCTCAAAGTGGCTTTACAAACTCCTTCCCTTCTTCTCCCCACAACAGACACTTGGTGAAGTAGGTGAGGCTGAGAGAATTCTGAGAGAACTGTGATTAACCCAAGATCACCCAGCAGGTTTCATGTGGAAGAGTGGGGAATCAAACCCAGTTCTCCAGGTTAGAGCCCACTGTTCTTAACCACTACACCACACTGGAGAATTTACAGTCTTACTAATCAGGCCACTGACCACAAACCAGTTGCTACTTGGCATATTTCTCAGCACCATAAAGGTCGAATCCGCACTACCGTCTTAGCCAGGTTTCAGAACACAAACTAACCAGGTTTGAGGGACAAACTAACCAGGTAGTGGGGATTCGACCGGGGAGGTCGTCCCTCAAACCTGGTTAGTTTGTGTTCTGAAACCTGGCTAAGACGGTAGTGGGGATTTGACCTAAGTTTCCTGTGATGCCCAAGAGGCCAGTTGAATATACTTTCTGGCTTCGCACAACGTGGAAATTTATTTATTTAGAAAATGTATATGCCCTCTCTCCAGGCCGCTTTGAGGCTGCGAACAACTAAAAACCAACCGAGACAATAAAAAGGAGTCAGTTAAAGCTAATTGCAGCAATAGCAAACCAGTAAAACAAATTATAAACAAATAAACAAATGCAGGTAAATCAAAAGCATGTCAATGCAAACAAACCAGGGCACAACAGCACACTAACAAGCAAATCAAAATCTGGTCTGGCAGTGTAATTGGGAATAAATCTCTTCTTTTAGTCTGAATCTAACTGATCCTGTCCGGTATACTATCAGGTCAGTCTGACTGAAATTCCGCCAGTCTGCGTAGGATTGCAGCCCATGATCACATACACAAAAACAACGGAGATGGGGAGAAATTGATACAGAAGTAATAATATACAAATAATCATCTACTATGTTTAGTTTTGCTGGCTTTCTCATACAGATTACGCTGGCTTTTGATCTACAGGTTTTTGCAGAAGGTTAACACTAGATGCAAGGAGATATATTTACAGTTGGTAGAAGCACAAATTAAAGAAGTCCGTATCAAAGCACCCTCTCCTACCGCTACCCACCGGCTCCGTGTCAACAATCTGCAAGCAAGTCACAGACGTAGCCTTACCGTGGGCTGCTGCTTCCATTCTGTAGTGAGGATTTAAAAGCTAGATGTTGTCCCAACAGTACGGGAATGTGGCTCCGTTCACCATGCACAGTCTGCTTCTGGTCCCACGCTGGGTGACAGCTGGTGCTCTGAGCTAGCAGGTAGCCGTCGTTTCCATCCTCAGTTGAGCCTGCTGGAAGCAAACCACAAACCGAAGCTCATTAGCCAGAAACCTGTGCTTCAGTAATAGCCATCCATGCAGAGGGCAAAACTAGGCATCCACCAGCGACTGATGCTATAGGCATCTCCAGTCTGTGATGTCAGCATCTTTTCCTTAAACTTCCCAGACCAACAAAAGCAAGAGAGCAGCAACAAAGATATAAAAGAAATCCCAGGCAAAGTCAGGGTCTTAACTGAAAATCCACTCGGGCTGAAAAGGCAAACAAGGATGGCCGCTTCTGCCGGGGAGGATTAAATGAAGAATCCTAGCTCGTTACTTCTCCAAAGACCGCCTCTGCGCGTTTGGAAGAGTGGACAATACTCTCTGGCAGGAGGCAAGGGTAGCAAGCGTCTTTATGCAGCCGCCTCTCCACTTGCTCAAGTTACCATACTGTCTAAACACGGCATGCTCATTTTGGCATGAAATATTCAGGGGATTATCTTGTAATCGGCTGTCTAATCAGATCAAGGCCGTGGGGTGCTGCTGAGCCATCACCCCTGAAGCACAGGCTGGACTCCAGGCCTGAGTTGCCACTTATGTGAGGGGGAATAGGCATTTAAATTGTACATGTTGGGGGAAACGCGATCCCAGATGCTTTTTGTTTTACCTTGCAGAGCCTGAAAAGTAAAATGCAAAAGGCTACACCGCTCTGCAGGGGTCTATAGAAAGGGAACAACAGATCTGATTTTTGTCGAGACTAGTTTGCCAAAAACATGAAAAGACAGAAAATGGACAAACATCCCCCCCCCCCCCAATTAAGAATGCTGAATCAGTTATGGGATAGTCTCAGACCTGAGGGTTGACATGAAACAGTGTGATATGACATGGTGCAAATCAGCGTTTCCTTCCTTCTTTCCTTACTAGCAATAATTCAGAAAGACATTTTCTGCTTCTGGTGCAGTTCAGATATTGGCAGAGCAGTGAAGAATCAACTTATGCTACGCTGGTATCTCATAAACATCAATTACCTCTTTACTGAGGAAAATATTGGTGGTAAATTTGTAGATTTCTCCTCCTCTTTCCCTTGACATTGCATGCTTGGGACACATAACCACAAAAACCAGTCTGACTTTTCATAATGCACATCGGAAGCGAAATTCTGTGTCACCTGCAGTGGTGGGATTCAAATAGTTTAACAATCGGTTCCGGTGGTGGGATTCACATAATTTAACTGATTGTTTACAAGCACCATTTTAACAACCGTTTCTGCCGAAGTGGTGCGAACCTGCTGAATCCCACCACTGTGTATCTACAGTACACTTAAGTGAACATGCTTTTACCCAGTAAAAAGCACAAACATATATCTGTCAGCCATATAATACAGATATGACTCACTATTGGCACCAAAATACACAGCTGGATTAATTATACATCATCTTGTTCTTCAAAACACTATTTTCTTTGTATTGTCTAACTCTTTTCTTTTCTGGCGGATCCTTGGATAATGTTCTCACACCTGCTTCCTATTTGAATCTGGACACTTTGAGATTGCCACTGAGTTTATGTCAGTAACACAGAGTGACTCACAAAAGAAGTCCTTCCAAGACCAAGTTTCCAGGCTAGGTTTGAAACTGTTCTTCTGACAAATAACAGTTGCTAGGAGAGAGATGGTCGGGAATGGGTGGGATATACATTTACTTTTTAAAAACCCTGTTGTTTCTACTAGACTGAACACTACTAGAAATCTGTACATAGGGATAGCTGCTTGAGCCATAGCACTTATGCCATAGGGTCCCACAGGAAGTCTTATCACTTCCGCTTTTGACCATGCAGATGCCAAACGAAGCCATTTGCTTTTGCTTTTCATCTTGTTTAGGTGAACCATCAACCAGCATGGTGTAGTGATTAAGAACAGTGGACTCTAATCTGGCATCCCCTTCAAAGACTGCATCTCACCAGATTAGAGACAATCCCAATGACTTCCTGTTTGTCCCTGGCACGTTCATAGTGCTGCTCGAAGGCTCTAAGCATCTTGGGAGAAGAGTACCAAAAGGACTATTTTCTTCCATTCCTGCCAGGCAGGTAAGATCTTTTTCCTAGGTGTTCACATGATAGATCCAAAGTCACTGAGTGACTAACTTATATGTGTGAAACAACCCTTCCTGAAGGAGAACAACCTTCTCCTTCAGCAGGAGCAGCAGTGGCATAGTGGTTAAGAGCAGGTTGAGGAACCGGGTTTGATTCCCCGCTCTGCCGCCTGAGCTGTAGAGGCTTATCTGGGGAATTCAGATTAGCCTGTACACTCCAACACACGCCAGCTGGGTGACATTGGGCTAGACACAGTTCTTCTGAGCTCTCTCAGCCGCACCTACCTCACAGGGTGTTTGTTGTGAGGGGGGAAGGGCAAGGAGTTTGTAAGCCCCTTTGAGACTCCTATAGGAGAGAAAGGGGGGATATAAATCCAACTCCTCCAACTCCTCCTCCTCCGCCGCCTCTTTATTTCTTGAAATATAGCCAAAAAGCATAGCTTCCTCTCTCTCTCTCTCTCTCTCTCTCTGCCATCAATAGCACCTTGTGCATTTCTTAGAGTTGCTCGCCATCATTTCAGACTCCACTCCCGTGTGCCTTTCTCTTCCCAAGACCTGTAGTGCTGTAGGCTTTCAGATTGTTCATCTGCCTGTGGGTGAGATTTTACTTAATTGTCAGAAGGTGTGACTTTTACAGTATGCAGCTGGCTGTTGAGCCATGGAAGATCTTCAAATAACCCTTTCCCGTCCCCTCAGGGGCTAACTTTGCTTTATCTGTTTTGTGTGTGCGTGTGTGTGTGTCAGAATTGCTGCCTGCATTTACGTGGCTGAAGAAACTGCCATTCTAATCAGATAATTGAGTCAGACAGAAGCTTAATAGAATGAGGCAGAATAATCCACAGATAAACCAGGAGAACAGGATTGTAAAGAGAGCGGCTGTTATCCAGCATTTATAAACTTTTCATAAGAAAAAAGCTTCCATTAAAGGTCAGAATTTCTGCAGAAACCATGGTCTGCTCAGTATAAGTACCAAGATCCACATAATAATTGAAGAACTTATTTTTTATTCCCCCCCCCCCCCACAGATGCTGTATCACTTATAATCCACCTTAATTCAATTGACTTTTGTAGGCCTCAAGGAGCTTGAAGCATGCAGCTGTCCAGCACAGATCCCTCAGTCTACATTAGCTACACAAACCATCTTTTGTTTATAAGACCGGTTCACACAACCCTGTCTATCGCTTTCTCCCCACGTGAGTCACCTAACCTGTAGCTGAATGTGTTTACCACAAAATCTGTGGAAAAGGCATTGCAGCCCTTTGGTGTGATTCGTTTATTTGAAAATAAACAATTGCTGTTTCTCCAAATAGCTCAAAAGCAACTAACTGCTACGTTAAAATCACAAAAAAAACCAGAATAAAATCTCATAGTAAAAAATACACACCTCTGACTGACTAACCAAGGCTCTGATTTCAGTACAGTTTTAGTCAAAAACAATTCTCATTTGTAAATATACACTTTAAAAAGTTCTGCCTCTTTGTATGGCAAGAAGGGAAGAGATGTTTTATGAGTCATTCTGTAGAACAGAGGCCAACGCATTGAAAAAAAAAGTGCACTCTCATCGAAGCCAGGCACACAAGACACAAAGCCAGCATCACCAAAGAAGCTTATGGGATAATCTGTGCCTGTAGGAGGGCGAATAAAGAAGGGGGTGGTCCCTCAAACTTGTGGGTCTTAGCTCATGAAGGACTTTATAGGTAAGAAACATCTTGAGCTGAGCAGTATGTTGAACAGAAACACAAATGGAGCGAAATATATCCCTTTTAATGTCAGCATCATGAACTTGTCGTGCTCAATAGCCATCAAAGGTCAGGATAATGCGTTTTGACATTCCTGAGAGCCTTTCTAGGCCAGTCCCATGAACAGCACATTACAATAACTATCAAGGTTATAGCTGCTTGAGTGTTTGTTTGTTTGTTCATTCATTCATTCATTCATTCATTCATTTCATTCATTCATTCATTCATTCATTCATTCATTCATTCATTCATACCCTGGTTTGCTCCCTACTGAGGACCCAAAGAAGTCACTCAGAGAAATTTCATGGCCAAGTGGGAAACTGCACCTCGGTCTCTCAGATCCTAGTCCAACACTCCAACCACCACATCATGCTAGCAAGGTCTACGGGATTCTAGAAGATATAAATAAAGGAAAGCATGCTTAGTAACTGTTCCAGTGTGGTGTAGTGGTTAAGAGCAGGTGGATTCTAATCTGGAGAACCAGGTTTGATTCCCCATTCCTCCATCTGAGTGGCAGAGGCTTATCTGGTGAACCAGATGTGTTCCTGCACTCCTACATTCCTGCTGGGTGACCTTGGGCTAGTCACAGTTCTTTGGAACTCTCTCAGCCCCACTTGCCTCAAAAGGTGTCTTGTGGAGAAAGGAAGGGAAAGGAGCTTGTAAGACACCTTGAGTTTCCTTATGGGAGAGAAAGGGGGGATATTAATCCAAACTCTTCTTCCTCAATCCTCTTCAAAAACAAGGCTGGGTCTTGGAGCTCCTCCAACCTCTTATCTCAATCTGACTCTTCACCCAATCCCAGCTTCAACACATAACCACCTCCGCTTGACTCCACTTTTCCTGTTGTATGACTAGGTGGAAAAAAATCAAAAGTCCTGCCTGTGGCTATTTGCACATGCAAGTCGTCACTCTGCAAGTGAGGAATTTGCATGTATGAGCCATACCTGAGACAACAGGAGAAATATTCCCAGTCTGATATATGGGCTAATTTCCATGTGTTTGTACACGGGTTGACTTTCATTGCCTTTGCAAGCATAAGTGATGATCTTCACTTGAATGTGTGAACAGACTCTACTGAAAATCTACTCTGTTCAAGGAAATATGAAAGTTTTGCATGCAGTACTGGATCTGTAACAGTGGTGGGATTCAAATAATTGAACAACTGGTTGTTTACAAGCACCATTTTAACAACTGGTTCTGCTGGCTGAATCCCACCACTGATCTGTAACACTGCACATTCAAACATGTGGCCCGTTAGTGGAGTGTGCAACAGGGAAGCAGGGTGGTGAGAACCACAAAGGATTGCGAAGAGCTCCAAGCGGACCTTGATAAATTAGGTGAGTGGGCTCAGAAATGGCAAATGCAGTTCAATGTAGCAAAATGTAAAGTGATGCACACAGGGGCAAAAAATCCAAACTTCACATACACGCTACAGGGGTCAGTGCTATCAGTCACAGACCAGGAAAGGGATTTAGGCGTCTTAGTTGATAGTTCCATGGGAATGTCAACTCAATGCATGGCAGCTGTGAAAAAGGCAAACTCTATGCTGGGGATCATTAGGAAAGGAATTGATAATAAAACTGCAAAGATTGTCATGCCCTTATATAAAGCAGTGGTGCGACCGCACTTGGAGTACTGTGTCCAGTTCTGGTCACCGCATCTCAAAAAGGATATTGAGGAGATAGAAAAAGTGCAGAGAAGGGCAACAAGGATGATTGAGGGACTGGAGCACCTTCCCTATGAGGAGAGGCTGCAGCGTTTGGGACTCTTTAGTTTGGAGAGGAGGGCTGGCTAAGGGGGGGATATGGCATTGAAGTCTATAAAATGATGCATGGGGTAGAAAATGTTGACAGAGAGAAATTTTTCTCTCTTTCTCACAATACTAGAACCAGGGGGCATTCATTGAAAATGCTGGGGGGAAGAATTAGGACTAATAAAAGGAAACACTTCTTCACGCAATGTGTGATTGGTGTTTGGAATATGCTGCCACAGGAGGTGGTGATGGCCACTAACCTGGATAGCTTTAAAAGGGGCTTGGACAGATTTATGGAGGAGAAGTCGATTTATAGCTACCAATCTTGATCCTCTTTGATCTGAGATTGCAAATGCCTTAACAGACCAGGTGCTCGGGAGCAACAGCCGCAGAAGGCCATTGCTTTCACCTCCTGCACGTGAGCTCCCAAAGGCACCTGGTGGGCCACTGCGAGTAGCAGAGAGCTGGACTAGATGGACTTTGGTCTGATCCAGCTGGCTTGTTCTTATGTTCTTATGAAGCCATAGCCCAAACCGTAATTTGTTCTCATTTTTAATAGCAGCAAAAACACTGCTACTGATTGTTAAGTTTTAACTTATTTTGAACGTGCCCCAGCAATTTCAACCAACTGCATCAGTACTGGATTAATTGAGGCTCATAGGGGAAGATGGATTACAAGAACATTAAATGGATTTGGGGAGGAGTTTTATATAACTCCTCAATAATTAACTGCACGTAATCTCCCCATCAACTTTAACACTATTTCTCTCTGGCAGGTGAAACACTATCTGGATAATGGCATTATTTGTCACAGACCTGCATTATCAGCTAACACCACTCTCCTGGCCCTGCGAAGAAAACAATGACACCTGGTGGGTTTGGTGCCAGGTTATTTCTTTATTTATGGCTAAAAACACCTGAATTTCTCTATTCTGGTCTGCTGAACTGTGTACTGAGCCCCCTGTATTTATTCAATCCAGTTAATGGAAGTCAGTGGACATGGGATGGATAACAATATGCTAATTATTCCACCCACTCTTTAGCCACCAAAAAGCAAGCAAGCAAACAAAAATCTTACATTACTTCCAGAAGACACCCAAGCTCAGCTTGGGCATGTTTCCAGGAGAAACCATTTCAAAGCAGACTGAGAATGCTGCTCAGCTCACCTTAGCAGATTTGATTTGGTATGTCGATGGTGTGTGTCCAAGGACAGGGCTGGGCTGCCTGCCTCCCAATACCCGACAGCCTGTTCCATTCTTCTCCTTGTCACAGATGCTCACCCAGGGACTACAGAACACCCCATAACTGGCAGCTCTGCCTTCAGACTTACCAACCAAAGCAGGGACCTCAAGGAAGCTAGAAGCCAGGAGAAAGTGTAGAGGACTGGAAGGAGGGCCTGAGCAGCAGGAGCAAGCCCTCAGCAGTTTCATGGAGAAGGGTGGAGCCAGCACAACCCTAGCCATGCTGCAATCAGCAGTCCTCAGCAGTCTCAGAGAGTGGAGTGGAGCTGGCACAGCCTCTACCAGGCTTCAATCAGGGGGGAGGGCCAGGGAAGTTGAAAGGCCAATCTTAGGCTTTTGGCCTTGACTAGGCTGACCAGACGTCCCGCTTTTGGTGGGACAGTCCCGCCTTCAAACAATTTGTCCCGCGTCCCGCGGGTTATTTCAATTATCCCGATTTTTGGAAGGCTGCTGCACTGCCTTCTAGGGCACAAGGCAGTGCGGCAGCCTCCTGCATGCACGGCCGCAGGAGCACGGCCTTCTGGGGCGGGAAACGGCAGCGCCCCAAAAGTCAGTGTGCTCCTGCAGCTATGCGCACAGCACGGCCGCCCACCTACCCGCCCGTCCCGGTTCACAAAGGTGACCATCTGGTCACCTTAGCCTTGACAGACAGTTCACTGGCCACCAGTAGGCTGAAGTAGGGAGTTTCCAGTGGGGAGGGAACCTCCTGAGAGGGATAAAAGTGAGGCAGTGGGGGGAATGCCAGAATGGTTGGTGTGCAGGCAGGAAAAGGAAAAGGACCTTTGCATCCAACATGTCCAACAGGTGAATTACCTTGTTTGATAGGTGAACATACTTTGACAACCATGATGACCCATGAGCCTCCAATCAGTTTGCACATGCAGGGTCTACCACAAAAACTTTTGGAACAACTTTGCAGCTGTAAAGAACATTGACAACAGACTTAAATGACATGAAATGGTAAGACTTCATTTTTTTTTTAAAAAAAGTATTTTAAATCACTGGCTGGCAGACATGATCGCTGTTTGTTTTTTTAGTATATTTTTATCCCATGCTTCCTCAAAGAGGATCAATGTTGCCATTTTTTCAATTTTATCCTTACAGTGGCCCTGTGAGTTAGCTTTGTCAGAGAGACAATGACTGGCCCAAAGCTACCCAGCAAACTTAATGGCAGAGTGGGAATTTAAACTGGGATCAGTCAGATCCTAGCAGAGGTAAAGCTGCAAGGGGGCCAGGGGGTATGCGTTGCACCAGGCACATGCCTGGTGGTGCGTGCAACAATTCAGGTTTGTGTTTTTTGTATTTTTAGTGGTTTTTGTTCAGTTTTTTGGCCTGCAGGGGTGCAGTTTTTAGGCTAAAGGTTATCAATAGTTTGTTAGAGATTCTTCCGATGATATCTGTGTTTGCGGAGAAGCTATTGGAGTCCAAAGTTATGGACTCCGAAAGGGGGTGCCCCCATCCCCGATTGTTTCCAATGGGAGCTAATAGGAGATGGGGGCTACACCTTTGAGGAACCATAACTTTGGACCCCCTGGACCAAACTTCACCAAATCTGGGTGGTATCATCAGGAGAGCCTCCCAAAGAAACCCGGAAATTTTGGTGATTCTTGCCTAAAAACTGTGCCCCCTGGAGGCTCAAAACTGAAAAAACACTTAAAATACAAAAACCACAAATGAACATGCCCCCCGCCCGCAAAACTCAGATTTTGCACTGGGCTCCATTTTCCCTAGCTACGCCTCTGGATCCTAGTTTAATACTCCAATGAGTAAACAGTGCTGGCTCTTTCTTATACTGTTGGCTGCTGAATGGTGCAGTGACAAAAGATTCATGGGGAAGAAGGGAAGCTGGGACTCCCATAGGGCTGTGTGAGGAAGTGCATGCAAAAATCACTGCCAGCAGTATGGTAGTAGAATGCCTGAAGGCATGAAAAACAATCCAACGAATAGGTTACAACTGTTTGCAAACCACCAAACTGAGAGAGGAAAAATCACAACCGGTAAACAAGCTGTAAGCCCAACCATCAAGTGTTCTAACATCCATAAATTATTCTTCTTTGCAAAAATTTCACATGGCTCTTGGACCCCATTGCAATTTAAAGTATTGTCTCATTCCCATATTTTTATTTGTTCACTTTCCAAATGTCTCTGTGCTATGTCTGAGTCTGTGGGAGTGGAGGTTAGGACAGGTGAATCCCAACTGTCTTTCCCAGGGGCAATATGAATATCTGCACATTGTATAGAATAATCATTGTGAATGTGTTGGTTTTGCAAGCCAGGAGAGAAGTCCTGGGAAACAGACAAGGGCCCTTTCTTCACAACCCCCTGAAACCGCTTTGCAAACAGTTCCAAAATGGTTGCAAAAAAACCCCATTGGTTTTCACCCCCCCCCCCCCCCCCAAAAAAAAAAAACCCTTCCTGGCTGACATTTTGTGGTTGCTCTATTTTTTAAACTTCTTAGATTCATAGCTATGAAGCTTCAAAGCCTTGTACTGCAATTCTCACCCCCTCATCCCAAAAAAATGTAGCCCCCCCCAAAAAAACCCTGAAGGAAATACACAATGAGAGAGCTGGTGCAAGTTCAGAAAATGGCAGTGACAAGGAAGTCTGGAGATATGATGGGAAACATCTAAAAGAGATCGCACAGCAAGTGAGAACATTTTCAAGATGTTTTGACCAAAATAATTTCTAGGGAACAGCATGTAAATAAAATGTTTTCAGGGCTAAAAACTAGGTGGAACTCCATGGAGGAGATATTTTATTTCTTGCCTGAAAATGTTTTGTGTTGTGAGCCAAGCCTTCCCCAGACGCTTATCAAGAAGGCTTGTAAACAGTGAGCCATTTCTGAACCAAACTGAGGGAATTTCAGCAGTCATGACTCGAAGCTGCTCAGCCTTACTGAATAGGCTGAGAGTAATAGACCTCAGATTGTTCCAGAGGACATAGCAGTGACAAACCAGCAACTTTCAAAGAAAAGTAACAGACTCGTCCTCTTCCTCAACATCAACAACAACCTTCCCATATGACTTAGTTATATAATCGTGACACTATCCACAGTGGCTAATGCAACAGGGGGAAAATTTCCTGGCACTTGACTCAGGAGTAGCTGAACGCTCTTTTCCACCAGAGACTTGCTTTGAAGGCAATCCGTCTGCAAAACAGCAGAGAGCCCTTAGAATCTTCAGCATGTGTGCAGCAAAGTAAGGCAGAGTGCTCAGGTAGCTTCTGCAGATGTTCTTTAACCTGGTTGCAATCAAATTCCATAATCTCAACTGCAGATCTTGGGAGAGTTCCAGTATTATCAAGCTCAAGGACATGGGGAAAACCTGTTGCTGAACCCAGCCTATCAAACTTACTCACTGTAGCCCTCTAAAGACAAAATTACACACATGGAAGCCAGTGTACATAGTGAAGGACCACGCTGGTCGTGCCCACCTGCAATTGTTAGCTTGATGGCACAAGTCTATGCATGCATGCACCTATGTGGACTCCCTGCCCATGACTAAGAATATGAAAAAAAGCAGCATCCCCATTCATTCTGTATGCATGCAGGCTCCATGCTCATGAGAGAAGCAGTGAAGAATAGAAGAAGAAGAGTTTGGATTTATATCCCCCACCCCCTTTCTCTCAGGAGAAAGACTCAAAGGATTTCACAATTTCCTTTCCCTTCCCCCCCCCCCCACAACAAACACCCTGTGAGGTGGGTGGGGCTGAGAGAGCTCCAAAGAACTGTGACTAGCCCAAGGTCACCCAGCTGGCATGTGTTGGAGTGCACAAGCTAATCTGGTTCACCAGATAAGCCTCCACAGCTCAAGTGGCAGAGTGGGGAATCAAACCCGGTTCTCCAGATTAGAGTGCACCAGATTAGAGTGCACTGCACCATGCTGAACATTTAACCATGCTACTCTTAACCACACTGCTCTTAACCACTACATCATGGTGAACAGCTGTGTCGGACCCAAAATAAAATCCAAAAAACAAACCACAATCTGCATGATGTCTTTTATTAGGATCAGCCAAAGGATACATAATTTTGTGCTAGCTTTCAAGTTCGCCACAATTCTTCCTCAGGTTGCTTGTCTACATTTTTTAAAAGTGCTTCATGTTATTCAACCAACAGTGTCTCATGGGGGGGGGGGAGGTCCAGCACATGAAAGCCCACTTTCCTCTACCTGCACTGATTTCAGTGTGTATGATGTAGTTTATAAAGGGCTTCCACCTTGCATAGGGAAAGAATGGTTGTCATGATAGCACAATACATTGGTGGGGGGAGAACAGTTTTAGGAGCACTGAAGGTGTGGTGAATAACTGCTGTCTCTCAGTCATCCATCCATCACTTTTTTTAAAAAAAAATTATGTATCATTTGAATATTCCATTTTATATTAATACTCTTCTTCATTCGTTTCAAACAGTACATTTTCCCCCCTTTCCCCCTCCCCCCTGTAATTTCTTCATAGTTTTATCAAACAAACAGCAGTAAGTTCATTCTTTGTAATCTCTTCTCCCATATCTCCTCATTGACTCCAGCTTCTTTCATCCAGTCCGCATATATTGTCCATATCTTCAAAATTTCGCCCTGTTTTATCTTGCCACAGTTTATTTTTTGTTATTATATCGAAAATGTCCAGTGTCACTTGTTCCCAGATGCATTCCAACCATTTCTGGATTGTCCATTTTTTCTTTTCTTTCCAGCCTAAAGCTATTGTTACGTGTGCTGCTTTGATCATTATTTTATACATCCATCCATCACTTTTGATCAAGGGTGTACCGCCCAGGGTCAAATGTCCCTGGGCTGTGGCCATTTAGTCAAGTGGTGGGCATAAAAAACCCTGGGGCCATACACTGACCTGGTTTGTCATGGTGGGGGAGGGGGGACTCATATTTTGCACCGGGCTTCATTTTCCCCTAGTACGCCTCTGCTTTTGATCAACAGTTTATACAACTCTGAAATACTTTAAAGTGTTCAAAAATCTATTTTGACCAGATAGCAGGACAAAAGAAATTAGTGTGTTCGCCACAGGGAACAATTGCTCATGATTGTTTGGAGCAAGGAACTCCAGGGCTCAGATAACTCCCAGAGAGAACTGGAAACTGATTTACCCAAGATGGTCTCTGCATCCCCAAACATGTCCTGGTCATCAGACAGCACATAATCTTTCAAAAGATGTTGGTAGACATCTAAAAAGATCCCGCCTTCTCCAGCAGGAAATTCTAGGCGATCAGATAACCCTGGGCAGTTGGTGAGTTAATTTAGACTTTTCATCCAGAAGGTCTGAACAGCTGTTCCTGCATTGGATTATTATTACTAATCCTCTGTTGAGCATTCCCAGTGGGGGGGACAATATAAGACCCCCCTGGGATGACAATCTTGTCATGAGGTCATTGGCAAAGAGTTCACTATCAATAAGGCCTGAAGGCTGGTGAACAATATGTCATTATATAACTTATATAGAAAAGTACCAAACCTAGAATATTTCTTTTGACAGACTGATGAAAAACCAGAACGATGCATAAAAGGAAACAAAAGAAGCCGACTATTCAAATGAAGTCGCTTCAGTTAACTGGAAGTGAAATTTGATTTCAAAATTACCAACATTACAAACTCAGCTGTTGCTCAGTGTTTATGAGGAAAAACACCCTCTGGTGGACGAAATTTACACTCATTTGTGATGAATGTACCTTGATGAGGAGCATTCAATCAGGGTTAAATCATGAAGTGTATTGGGATTGTGAATCATTATTATTATCTTGGAGTTGTTTGAACAATCTAAGGCTCATTCCGCACATGCAGAATAATGCACTTTCAAACTGCTTTCAGTGCTCTTTGAAGCTGTGCAGAATAGCAAAATCCACTTGCAAACAGTTGTGAAAGTGGTTTGAAAACACATTATTTTGCATGTGCGGAAGGGGCCTAAGGCAGCCCCTGCAAATCTCAAGTCTCAAGGATGTCCTATCAGTCATGGGCCATCCATTTTCATTATCCCTTTCTAGTCTTCCTTTTATATAGGCTGTCAGTGTCATGTCAATGTAATGTGGTTCCTTTTGCTCTTCAGAAGTTAACTTGTTCTTTGCTTGTCCATGAATGTTCTGTGGTCGAATAGCTCCTAAATGGTCAGGCATTTGACCTGGGAAACAGACACACTACCAAGTCTATGGGCTGAACAGGACCGGCATTTTCCAGAAACAGCCCAGCTTGTATCTGAACTACCGTTATTATTTATTTATTTAATTTATTATACCGCCCACCCCCGAAGGGCTCTGGGCGGTGTACAAATAAAACACTTTAAAAGTCATAAAAACAATTAAAACAGAATAATGTAAAAAATAGAGGCAACACAACACAACTCAAGTTGGGCTCAAACTGAAAATCTAAGTGAGGATTAAGAACTTTGTAGAACCAGGTAAAATCTTGTTGGCTTCTGCAATGCTTGACCAGCTGAACTGGGAACTGCAGTACCATGTTCTCTCCATCCATTTTGGTGTCGCAGAAACACAGCAGGAAAGAAGTTGGAAAGTCCTTCCTCCGACAAACTACACTTCCTGGTCTGCGTTGCAATAGCTGAGATGCTTGCTATCTTATGGACTTGTGTTTTTTTAATATAATTTTTTTATTGTATAGAATATTATTATATTTGTTACATTCAATATGTTTGTTCCAACTATACATTTTTCCTTTTTCACCCCCCTCCCCCCCTCTTTTCCACTGATTATTTCAAGCAAGCAGCAGAAGGTTCATTCTTCTTATTCTCTTATTCCATAGTTCTTCGTTAAATCCGGCTTCTTCCATCCATTTTTCATACAATGTCTATAGCTTCATAATATCTTCTAGTTTCTCTTGCCATAGTGTATTTTTTGCCAGTCTCTCAAAAATCTCTAGCTGAATTTGTTCCCAAATATATTCCAACCATTTTGAGACTGTCCATTTCTTGTTATCTTTCCAGCCCAAAGCCAACACTGCATGTGCTGCTCTAATCATTATTTTATACATTGGTTCCAAATTTCTGTTCACTCTTATATCATCTATTATCCCCACAATTAATAAATTATTGTTTACATCAATTTTTACTTTTACTAACTGTTCTACATATTTCAAAATATTCTCCCAAAACTTTTTTACCACTTTCCCCCCCACCCCCCCCCCCCCCCCCCCCCCCCCCCAACACCCCCCCCCCCCCCCCCCCCCCCCCCCCTCCACCCCCCCCCCCCCCCCCCCCCCCACCCACCCACCCCCCCCCCCCCCCACCCCCCCCTCCCCCCCCCACCCCCCCCCCCCCCCACCCCCCCCCCCCCCCACCCCCCCCCCCCCCCACCCCCCCCCCCCCCCACCCCCCCCCCCCCCCACCCCCCCCCCCCCCCACCCCCCCCCCCCCCCACCCCCCCCCCCCCCCACCCCCCCCCCCCCCCACCCCCCCCCCCCCCCACCCCCCCCCCCCCCCACCCCCCCCCCCCCCCCCCCCCCCCCCCCCCCCCCCCCCCCCCTCCCCACCCCCCCCCCCCCCCACCCCCCCACCCCCCCACCCCCCCAACATCTGACTCCAATACATCTTTTAGCCTCCTTTCTTGGAATATAGCGGGTTGGAAGAACAAGGCCAATAATCCCGATTTCTTAACATTTCTTAAAGTTTTTAATATACTTCTGCTTCAAGAAACTTGGACCCCTCTCCCTATTGCAGTCCAAGGATATCAAGCGTACTGTCTTCCCGCTCATAAACCTAACAAGATGGGAAGACATCAGGCGGGTTTGGCAATCTTGGTAGCGCAAGAACTGAACCTCCGGATCACGGAGTTACCAGTATGCAACCATTTAGCACAGGCTGTTCTATGTGAGGGCTTGATTTCCCCCCTCCTAGTGGTAAATATCTACCTTCCCCCTAGGGTGGACAGCGAAACAGTCCATTCACATTGGTTGTGCATCATAGACTACTTAGTTAGCCTGAAACAACTACATCCTATGGCCGAAATAGTGGTGGCGGGTGACCTCAATGCGCGAATTGGAGGTAACGAGTCTGCCCTGGTTACATCAGTGGGGTTTGAACTTGAAACCCTTCCCTGGTTTTTTTCACTTCCCAGGGTCTCCAAAGATAATAACTCAAATATAGCTGGGAAAGAATTAATCTTCTTAGCTATACAGACAAATTTGTGCATATTAAATGGACTTTCCCAATTTGGTAGCGCTGGAGAGACAACCTTTGTTAGTAGGAAGGGGAGCAGTGTGATTGATTATATTTTAATATCTCCCAACCTTTTTGAATATGTAGGTGACTTCCAGGTATTGTTCCACCATTTAAGCGATCATCTGCCTCTTTCAGTTATACTTCAATTTAAAACTCTTCTTCATCCTCAGCCGGCAGTTGAAGGGAGTTCGCTAAATCACTTACTTCCCAGAGCTAGATGGTCTGAGGCATTGGAGTATAAAATTACACAGCTTCTCAGCTCCCATGAGCTGAAGCAATTGAGGCTGGATATGTTAAGTGTTTCCCTCCCAGAAGAGACGGTCTTAAAGCTTGATAATATCACAAAAAAAATCAAGGAATTAATCCAACAGTCTCAACACAAGATTATATCCTCGTCCAATAAATCTCCATGCAGGTTGGAATTCTGCTGTAGGAGTATGGCTATAAAACACTCACTGCGGGAAATTTATAAAAACTACAAAATCCAAAAATGGGATAGCTTGCCCGCAATTTACTTTACATTAAAATCCCAATTAGCATCGCAATTGCGGACTAACCAACAAGAGGCAATTGATCAAAGTTGGAAAGCCCTGATTCAATCAATACAGGACAATGACTCCAGAAGATTTTGGAAAATAGTCACTGGTGGGCTTAGAGAGAATAGTAGCCTTCCTTCCAGTATCTCAAGAACGCAATGGTATGAGTATTTTTTAGAAACAATGGGGGAGGGCCAGAATCTTCATTCCTCTCTGGCCCAAGTGTTACCTTCTGATAACCCCTGGCCCCCAGTATCCCCCCTTGAGATTGGGAAACTTATAAGTCAACTTAAATGTGGTAAAGCTGCCGGCCCTGATACTCTTTTACCAGAGCTGTTTATAGTATTCAGGGAATGGTGGTCACCTATATTGGCACAATTGTTTAACACAGTTAACCAAACAGGTATAATCCCCACTGTGTGGAACTATTCAATTATCATCCCTATCTATAAGAAGGGGGACCCTGCCAGTCCTCTCAATTATAGACCGATCAGTCTACTCTCAGTTCTGGGCAAACTCTATGCCAAATACCTCCTTGGGAAATTAACTGATTGGATTGTTGATAGAAATGTCATAGGGAAGGAACAGATTGGATTCCAAAGGGGCAAGTCAACCCTTGACCACTGCCTGGTGTTAAGCTGCTTGATAACCAAATACAAGAGGAAAAAGAGCCCCTTGTATGCAGCCTTTATCGATCTCCGGAGTGCATTTGATTCTATTAATAGAGAGATTCTCTGGAGGAAACTCAGTAGCCAAGGTATAGAGTCAAGGTTGCTCGAATTAATCAAGATTCTGCACACAAATACCTACTGCCATGTGAGATGCAACATAAAGGGATTGTTAACCCCACAAATTCCAGTTACTAAAGGAGTGAAACAAGGCTGCGTATTGGCCCCTACACTCTTTAAGCTCTTTATTAACGATCTAGCTTCCTCACTAAGTGAGGCCCAAGTACATAGTCCAACTCTGGGTTCAACTTCTATACCCCTGCTTCTGTTTGCCGATGATGCAGTTGTACTTTCACGTACAAGAGTTGGACTAAGGAGAGCCCTAGAGCGTTGCATAGAATACTGCACACTCAACGATTTGCAACTCAACCTAGATAAATCCAAAATTGTGGTATTTACCCATAAATGGAAAGCCACCATCTGGCGGGTAGGCCACAGTAGGTTTGAGCAGGTGCAGTCGTATAAATACCTAGGGCTCACCTACCATCATAGGGCCTCCTGGACATCTCATAGGAATCGGGCCATTTCCATCGCTAGATTAAGTACTTCAGCCATCATACGCTTCCTTTATGGGAAAGGCAGAGGATACATCCCTGCGGCATTGAGAGTATTTAATGCCAAAGTGAGCCAACAAATCCTTTATGGGATTCCCATCTGGATAGGGGCATGGAGCAGAGAGGTTGAAAGAATTCAGTCGCACTTTCTGTACAAAATCCTTGGCTTGCCCCATTCTGTCCCATACGCGGTCCTGTGCTTAGAAACAGGTCAGCATCGTCTGGAAACTCTGGCCTGGTGTCGAACATTCAAGTTTTGGGCCAGGATCTGTTTCAATCGAGATGAACGGGACTACACATCCCAGGGACGTACCATCCTCCACAGCACACCCAATGGTGCTTGGGCTAAAATCGAAGCCAAACTCAATGAGCTGGGTATTTCCTTGGAGAGGACCTGCTGATGCTAACAGAGCAGGAGGTCTATGGGAGGGCTATCAAGAAGAGACTTTTTTTGATAGAGAGTTCCAACAGATGCTAGAGGAAGCCAATAAAACCTGTTCCCCGATCTCTCTGGGAATACCCGGTGGGATAGGTTAGTGCAGCCCGGTACCTCTACCTCTGGTTGAGGCCGGTGGTATGGCCAAGGCAATCACCTTAGCTAGGTGTAATGCTTTGCCCTCTTCCTTTAGCCAGGGACGTCATCTTGGTATTCCACACAAAGAAAGGAAATGCCCCTGTGGCATGGGTTCTGTGGAAACAGTATCTCATATGCTGTTGAATTGTTCCCTTTATGAGAAAGATAGGAAGAAGCATATAATCCCCTCCCTGTACGGAAGTGAAGGCATAACAGATGATCAGAAGGTTATATATCTTTTAAATAGCCACAACCTTGATCTGTTGGAAGCGGTGGCTAAATTTTTAAACGGTGTTATTTCAATGCGCTTGAAATTGTAAAACTTGTTTTAAATTTGTGATGTATATGCGGTTCATATGCCATTAAAGGCATTCGAAATCGAAAAAAAACAAAAGGCGCAGCACAAGTCCAAGCAGCTAATCCTTGGAATTTAGCTGACAAGTTGTGCCAATATTTTCCTGGGAAAGCTTTGCCTATTGAACTAGAGATAGCACGGTGATTCAAAGGCTTCCTAATGGCCAATGAATATGGGGGCTAATTGCTTGAATGCTTTCCAGACTGTGCTTGTAGGCTTCCACCATTAAGCTGCGCTGCACATAATAAATGGTGCTTATTGAACGTAAGAAGTCTGTTACAATATAAGTAGGGATGGATGAGTGGAAAGTCAGAGAAAAGGGAGATATTTTTCCAGAAAGGAAAGAGGACCTACTGCACGCAGGCTGAAAGAGGCCTGTTCTTTGGGGGTTGTTGCCGGTGTATACCAAAATATGCCACTCACTGTCTGTACTCCACTTACTTTTGCTGTTCTTAAAATAAGGGTAAATTACCTGGCAGTAATGGATATTCAGCTGGCTCACAGTCATACAGTCACCCACTTTAACATATTCCAGCCTGCCAGTGATTTGTTTGCATTCCGGTTCCACACCTAAAAGGCAGGGGGGAAATGTTTGTGAGAACACCTGGAGAAAATGACACACACCAGGGCTGATGCTCCAACCAAGAAACCCAAGTGACTGCTTGACAAGATGGAGGAGGGCTGCAGAGAGGCCCTACTGTTTCCTAAGAGCAGACCTGACCTCTCAACAGCCCACAGGAAATAACTGTCCCTGCTGTCTCAGGGTGTGGTGGGATTGGAAAAAGGTCCTGAATTTTTGGGATCCAAAGAAGTACCTGGACAAAAATCCTGAAATGGTAATTTCAGGATAATGGAAAAGTGCACCATCCCTGAAAGCTGGATCCAAAATCAACACAACGTTTTTGAAGTGTTCACTCCTACTGTCTATTTAAGCTTCATCTTTGGATTTGGTTTACAGTCACCTGCACCATAGCATCACATGTAGCATCATGACATTATCCACCGAGTCATGTCAGTTGCCCTAGCCGATAGGTGTCAAACTCACAGCCCTCCAGATGTTATGGACTACAGTTCCCATCATCCCCTGCCAGCATCATGCTGGCAGAGGATGATGGGAACTGTAGTCCATAACATCTGGAGGGCCGTGAGTTTGACACCTGTGCCCTAGCCCATTGGATTAAGTAGCTGTATGGGCTGAGGTCATGCAGGTCAGTGAAGAAAGAAAAGGCACAGAGTCAAGCAAACCTTGCCAATATGTTTGGACAACAAATGTCCAGCGTTTCCAAAAACAAACGAGGTTCCTTTAAAACAGTGGTTCTCAACCTTCCCAATGCCGCAACCCTTTAATATAGTTCCTCATGTTATAGTGACCCCCAACCATAAAATTATTTGTGTCATGGTTCCTAGGACCATCGGAAATATGTTTTCCGATGGTCTTAGGCAACCCCCTCCAAACGGGTCATGACCCACAGGTTGAGAACCACTGCTTTAAAAGTTCAATCAGGGTACTTATTTATAAAGGATAGGAACTGCAATTTCTACATTCAGGATCCAGCAATGATCCCTGATACAATTAAAGAAGACATTGTGCGGAACAAATTCTACTGGAGAATTATGGTCCTGAAGTCTTAGGTCTTCCCCAGTGGGTTTTTATTTTCACTGCATTTACTCCATTCTCCCTTGCAGAGCACATCAATGCACCAAAACTCACAGTGCATTTTATATATTTGTCTAACAGTTCTGAAGTAGCCTTTTTTTGGGTAAGATTATGTCTCCCTGGTTTGCTAGGGCTTCATGTTTTCTTCTGGATGAAAAAAAAAAAAGAACAAAGCTTCCTGATTTGAAAAGTGTTTCCGGCTGTTGAGTGGCAAAAGCCAGCTTTGCTTTGAAGGATTTCATCACTCCATTTGACAAAACATGTCCAAGAAGAATGGAGATGCCGAAAGCCACAATAGTTGAACACAAACCCCACCACAAAATAACTGTCAGCACGGCGCTTGTCTTTTCTTTGCACCTGGCGGAGAGAGGTTTGATCTAATTGCACTTGTCTGCCTAACCCATTTTCAACGCATAAGATACAATGGAAGGACATATTACGGGACATTACTAATCTGCTGCTTGCAGAATCAAAAAAACCCCAAGACAAATATCAACTCACATTTGAGAAAAAATAATCAGGCCTATCTGTCTCAATATTGCAACATCCCAATTCTCAACTTTACAACATATCTTTAGGCTTAAATCCACTAATTTTTGCCTGGAAATGTCACAGGGTGGACTCAAGAGGTGTGTCCCACGCTTCCATGCTTCCCAGACTGCACAGGTCTGATTCTGATCAAGTCATAGACCTTTGCCACTCGTCCTTTTGTTCCAGCCTGCTATTTGCCCTGGTGTGAGCTTACTTGGGTACTTTTGATCCTCCTTGGTCTGAGATTGCAAATGCCTTCGCACACCAGGCAGTGGTGGGATTCAGCAGGTTCACACCACTTCAGCAGATCCGGTTGTTAAAATGGTGCTTGCATACAACCAGTTGTTAAATTATTTGAATCCTACCACCGGAGCCGGTGGTTAAATTATTTGAATGCCACCACTGACACCAGGTGCTCGGGAGCAGCAGCAGCAGCAGAAGGCCATTGCTTTCACATCCTGCATGTGAGCTCCCAAAGACTTTTGGTGGGCCACTGCAAGTAGCAGAGTGCTGGACTAGATGGACTCTGGTCTGATCCAGCAGGCTCTTTATTATGTTCTAATATGTTACTGCAATCCATCAGATCAAACAGAATGCCCCCTCTGGGCTTTCTAGTCAGCAAAGTTGCGCCTTGAGATTCACTCTAAAATTAGCAGTTTGATGCATGTCAACAAACTACCAGTAAATAATAATAAGCTGAATATTTATAGAGGAATGGATCTTGCTAGATTTCCACAAATATGTGTGCGTGAGTGTGAGTGTGTCCCTCTAGAGACTTCAAATAGCATTTCAGTGGGTATTTTGGACTGCCATGAAAAGAACTGAAGCAAGTCACCCCACACCCCTTGTGGCTGCAGAAATCTAGGTGAGATCCAAGCCATTGATCTTCAGTCTTCTCAGCAGTTTCTTCCTCTTAGCACCCTTTTCCTCTTCTCTTCCCTTACTGCCCTCAGCCTTATTTCCCCACACAGCTGTCAATTCCATTGGCTGTATCAACCCATGTGGTTGTAAGAAGCAATGAGGACAACCTCACAGAAAATGGCACAAATACAGCTGAAATAAATGCATTCGCAAGCTCCAAAAAGGGTCTGAAAACAAACTGTGCTTTTCAATGCTCACAAAAGAAACCACCAGAAGAGGCAAGTGGTTGGAGCTTGGCCCCCAAACTAGCCACCCGAATCTACCAGACCCAGCCACACAGCCCAGAAAACCCACAACAATCTTGCTGCCCGAATATTCGCACTAGACTGCCTAAACCCTGGATCAGAAGACAGCAAATCTACCCTTGAATCTGTTGAGTCAGAAACTGAATGTCGGCCAGAAGTGACGTTTTCAGAAATATTCAAAGACCACCTTAGCAAACGTGTTCTGTCATCAAAAGAAAGTCCGCATTGCTGGGGCATTCCCCCCTGCTCTTTCTGCTGTTTATTTTCTGCAGTATTTTCCTCAGTTAATTAAAAGTCTCTCTGAGCCTTTTAAATATTATGTTGACATCTGTTTTATGTAAAGGTTAATTGACAATTTTCAGTAACTGTCCGTGTGCCTTAATCCTGGTAGGCAGATAAAAGGCCTCTTAATTAAATTACCTGCTGAACACTCTTCAGTTGATAGTCTATTATATCAAGAGCTCCGCTGACTTTTATTTCTTAAAACCGGAACTTGCTGATATATGGATAAGCAATGGCAGGGAGCGAGCTTGGAGTTAACTTCCCCAAACTGGGGTTTTGTTACAGCAATTACTGTGGCTACACAGGGACCTGCGGCTGGGTGCCCCATCTTTTATTTATTGGCACACAAACAGAACAAAAAGAAAGAGGAGAGAGACAGAACGCAGGGCGGGAGAGGTGCTGACATTTTGACCTTCCAAAGGAAGGATAGCTTTCAGAACTACGCAAATTCTGCCTACAATTATCCACCATATAATTTGGCAACCTAAGCCTTTATTTAGGGTCAGGGTGAACAATTAACAGGGGAATGATGGGAAAGGGGGAAGAATAAAGGGGGGAAAAACAGCACAGCACTTAAAGAAATATAAAAGTCTTTTACAGACTTCTCATAGCAGATGCACACATTTTTGTGGATTCAGATTGGAGGAATTCTTCATTCTGGCATACCCCCCCTCCCCAGTTTATTTTTAAGACACCCGTGAGTAAGGATTACTCCCTTATGAGGAGTCTGACCTCCATGTTTCAGTAGAAATCTCTGTTTTGTGTATGCCCCCCCCTTCTGGAAATATGCAAGTTGGAACAGCAGAACTGCCCTACCACAACCTAAGCCAACAAGAAGAAAATGAGGGCAGAGCAGTAAATCATTCAGAGATGTGGCAGGCAATCTCCTCTGTGTGTGTGTGGGGGGTGTGGGTGTGTGTGGGTGTGTGTGGATGTGTGTGTACTTAAGGCTGACAGAACCTTTACTCAATGTATTAATTTCCTATTGTACACTAGCAGCTCTTTCACACACACACTAATATGCCCCTGCAAAAAAAGGTGTAGTGGCTGGATACTGGACTAGAACTGGGGGACCCGGGTTCAAATCACCACTGCCCTGATGGTCACTGGATGATCTCGAGCCTATCACTGTCTCTCACGTTAGCCTACCTCACAGGGATGCCATGAGATAAAACGGAGAGGGGCGCGATGTACACTGCCTCATGCTCCTTGGAAACATGGCAGGATACAAATGTAATAAATAAATAAACAGTCTTAAGCCAACAGGCACAATGTGAATGAGCCAAGGATAAATTCGTTTAAATCCTATGGCCATCAAACTGAAAGTCAGAAGTGCTACTATTTTGACTGCTTATCTACAAACATTTCAGAGGGAAGATCACTCTCATGACCAAGAAGTAATTGAAATGTCCATAAAATCTGCACATTCTCCACTGTTCTTGTGTCTGGAGGTCAAACCAAGAACCGGGCTGGCTTTCTTTAGTTAGATCCATGGAAGGTCATACTGATATACATTGCTAATTCATAATCGCACTGTTTCATGATTCAGCCATAAACAACTCACAACATATATGTAGGTCTAAACAATAACCTGCATTAAAGTGTACTCTTATTCTAAAACTAATTTGGCTGATTTATTTTCCCTGTATTCTTGGCATCAATAGTTCTATATTCAGAAATGTGGTAAAATATTGTCCTTTCTCAAAAAGAAGACTTACATGTCTCACAGCAGGTATTTTCAACCTTGGAAATTTTACCCTGCAAAGAAAAAAATATCTCATTTCAAAAAACCTTCATATTTTGGAAAATCTTTAATTGCTTGCTTGCTTTTTCTCATTCTTTTTCTCATTCTCATTTTTCTCTCTTTATTCTGAAATCTGTACTTTTGGGACAGCTGGCAGAACTTATTTTAAGAAATTCAGAACTAGGATTGGAGAATCAGGTGCAACAAATTCTGGATTCAACCCGAATCTGGGCGAATTTAGGCATATTTAGGCAAAAATCGTCCAAATATGTCCTGCCCAAATATGAACGCATCTAAATGCAAGGTATTCAGGCTTTTTTGGTTTTTCTTTTGGTGTTTTCGCATTTTGGCCTGCTGGGGGTGCATTTTTAAAGCTAATGGCCCCAAATTTCAGGGTATCATCCGGAGACTGTCCTGATGATAAATGCACCCCTGCAGGCCAAAATGCAAAAAATGCACCAAAAATACAAAAAAAATCAGACATACCCAATTTTTTTGGGTATACCCGAATATTCAGGTATATCCGAATATGTTATTATTTGGGCATCTGTATGAATAAATCCAAATCCGAATTTTACCAAATTTCTAGAGCATAGGTGTCAAACTTGCAGCCCTCCAGATGTTATGGACTACAGTTCCCATCACCCCCTGCCAGCATCACGCTGGCAGGGGCTGATGGGAACTGTAGTCCATAACAACTGGAGGTCTGCGAGTTTGACACCTGTGTTCTAGAGTATTGACCAAGCCTACACAGAACTGTTGCCAAAAATGGCAGCTGCATCTCAAGTTCTTTCTGCATTTCTAAAATATCTGGCAGATCTTCCCCCATGTTCTCATGCTGTATTGTACTCTACATATCGCTGCCCCTGTTCCACATCATTGACTTCCACTGATGGAGCAATGAAATTTTCAATGCAACGCTATCAAACCACCGAATAATAGAGTAAGCAGGAGACCTTGACATGGAGCTGCGATTTTTGATGGCATTCCCATGTCTTTTGCAATGCTTAGTTCTGCTCTATGAAACATGAGCTATCCACTTGCATAGCCAGTTGGTCCCATAGTGCATAAACTAAGGCTGGTGACTGCTCTGTGATGCAGAGTAACGTGTGAAACAGCTTTCAATCTCCTCCCAATCTGTCAGGGGCTGTTCTCTCCTAATGAAAACAACCACTCATACAAAGGCACCTACCCAAGCTTTGAGTGGCCATCTGAGACGTCACATGCTTGGAACTCTACACAGGACAACTTTGGAACCTTCCAGAGCAAATGTGCCAAGGAACAAACCTTGATGCTCCTCCCATTGAGCACAGACCAGCCCTTTCTGTACCCACTTGAAATGCTGCTTCCAATTAGCCAGAGATATTAATTATCAATCAAATAGGTCTCTGGTGAAAGGAAGGAGAGCAGGATGCGTGAGCACAGGATGAATACAGATTGCAGTAAAGCAACGTCCCTTTCTTCTTTAGGGTCTCTGTGCAACCCAAAATCAGGATGTCCCTGAAAGTATGTGCTGGGTTTAATTAGTAAAATTGCTGTATAGGAGAAAACTTTTGTCAAAGCAGCACCTGCATATTCTCTCAAATAAAGATCTTAATGTTCAACAAATATGGGCAGCATGTCCCATTTAGCAGCCCTGGGGAAGAGGGCAGGATATGCTCATTAGGAAGAGGCGGGTGATATGAAAACAGCCAGAACAAGTGGACTAATTGCATTAGGCAGAGACTGTTCCAACATCTAGTAATAGAAAGTCACTGTCAAGGACACTGGGAAGAGACACACTATGGGGCATTCCATAATGGTCAAAAGCTACGTAGCTACTTTCAGATAGCTCTCCAAACTTCCAAGGGTTGTTGGGAATTTTGCTGTCATCTTTGGGATGCAGCAAAAACTTTGGAATAATGATGCCAGCCGCACTAAAGAATAAGGGGCTGGATCCAGCACAAAATTTCTACCTGTGCGAGAGCTCTTGCTCAGCAAAAAACAAACAAAAAGAGCACACTACGCTGCTTGAACTAAGTCGGACTTATTGTGTCCACTTGCAATTCCACTTGCGCAAGATCTTGCATAATCAATTTCAGTACACTATAATATAAAGGCAAGAAAATGCTGGGGGTTCCGCAGGGCCTGTAAGATGGAGCTTTTCCACCAGGCATTTCCATCTGGCTAGCCAGCTTGACCTGACCACTATCATGGCTGGCTGTCAGGAGGCCTGTTATTATGGGGATTTTGCTATTGCTGCTTTCTGTATGCTGGGGGTGGAGGAATGGGTTAATTGCATTTCTAACTGACTTTCAACTGTCTTCTGTATGGTGTTATACTGTGCCAGGTGCTGCTCAAGGTCAGTGCCTGGCCGTCTTTACCATTATCTCTTTCACAGTTCCTTTTGGGCGCGCTTTCCCAGGATGGGGGGTGCAGTCTGCTTTAACTACTGGGTTTTGCGCGGGCAAACCTCAGTTCTGGCATGACCAGAGAAGATCCTCAATACTCAATAAACTACTGTTCTTTTACATGAGTTTGTTTCAGTTTTTGGGATTCTGACACTGGCCTCCAGTGGACACCATGGGGGAAGGGGGTGGTGGAAAAATTTACCTTCTGAATTGCTTTTACTGTTTTTATTGTTATGGTGTTATTTTACTGCTGTTTTTATGGTGATTTTGTTGTTGTTTTGCCAACCTGAGCCCTTATGGGGAGGGCGGGGTATAATAATGAAATAAAATAAGATATTTTCTAAGCAGCGCTGTGCTAAGTCCTGTCATATTCCCACTTGTGCATTGCTAGATCCAAGCCAGTATCTTTCAGATGGAACTCCAGTTGTTTATCTTTATCTCTGAATTTAAATTGTAAGCCTCTTGGGCAGGAATGCGTTGTTGTTGTTGTTGTTGTTGTTGTTGTTGTTGTTGTTGTTGTTGTTGTTATATTCTGTAAAGCACCACTGTATAACCACAATCCTTTGAAATATGCTCAGTAAGGCACTTTGTTCACAACTTACTCCTTCAGCCAAGCATTTAATGGAGTCAAATGGTGGACAACCAGTGATTCTCTTTTCCCATATGAACTCTCCTTTCCCATTGATTTTACAAGAATGGCTGTCACATCCATCTTGGATTGTCTCATTGGCCTGAAAAAAAATCAGAGTTATTAGGTATACCAAAAAAAAATACTAATGAGCCATAGTTTTCAAAAGAGAAAAACTCTACAAAGATGAATGGATGAGAACAAAAGGCCAATAACTGTTGTACATGGGGGTGTTGTGCCGTCCTCAGTTCTTCAGGAGAGTGGGCAGGGTATAAATAAATAAATAAATAAATAAATAAATAAATAAATAAATAAATAAATAAATAAATAAATAAATATAAAGAATGAATGAATGAATGAATGAATGAATGAATGAATGAATGAATAAATTCCACACTTCCCTCGTCCCACATATTTGATCGATGTCTGAAATAAAGTGTGGGATTTCTCATTATTTCATTCTTTTAAGGAGTGTGGGATTCTGCATAATTGCTTATGCCTGGATCAAATGTAAAGTGGTATGCATTATGAAGAGCACAAGAGGAAATGCATAACTCACTATTTATCCATTATACACAAGTGCTAATTGGGTAATCTAATCCTTATCTTAATCCTACGATACCACACATAAGGGAAAAACTAGCTGGTATCATGTCTCTGAGTTCACCACAAGGAAGCAACACCATTTTAGAAATTACTGGAGGTGTTGACCCTGGTGGGGGCCACCACAGCATAGGAGAATTAGGGACTCACAGCTCCCCCTCTTGTGCCATTTTCAAGCCCTTAAACACCATTTTGGTTGTTGAAAATGGCACATTGAGTAGACAGGAGTCCCTCATCCACTAATCCTGTGCCATAGCCCCACCAGGATCAGGCCTTCCCAAATAATTCTAACGATTTTTTTTTAAAAAAGCAGGCTCTAAAATGGCATTGCATCCCTGCAGTGGAGTGGGGGACATAGTATGGTCTATTCTACCCATAACAAACCAAGCAAGGCAATATCTTTCATGTAACAACTAGAAGAAGAAGTGTTTGGATTTATACCACACCTTTCTCTCTTGTAAGGAGACTCAAGGTGGCTTACAAGCTCTTTCCCTTCCTCTCCACACAACAGACACTTTGTGAGGTAGGTGGGGCTGAGAGAGTTCTTGAGAGATCTGTGACAAGACCAAGGTCACTCACCAGAGAAGTCTCTGCCACATAGGAGTGGGGAATCAAACCCAGTTCTCCAGATTAGAATCCACCTGCTCTTAATCACTACACCACGCTAGCTCTCTAATGTATACAACGTGAGAATGGAACTGTGAGCATTTTTTCTCTTCAGAGACAGAGACGATAAGATAGATCCAATAGAGTCCACAGGTTGGGCTTTACTCTGATTTTCCTGTCTCCTTCAGAGAAAAGAATCCTCTTACCTCCATTCAAGATGCGATGGGGCAAGGAAGAACCTTTCCCCAGACTTCATACCCAGATGGTACCAAACAGACCACCGTACCAGTGTACATGGTTATTAAGAAAGAAACAGGAGAATTCAGAAAACAATCTGATAGGCAAACTTAGAAGAAGGAAAACAATCTTCCTTCTTGACTTGGGGATATCAGGCAAAGATCTTGATGAAGACAGCCCTCCCCCAAATCTAGCATAGAAGCAGCAGACCCCCCAACTGAGGGAGGGGGCAACAGTGCCCCTTTTCTCCCAAAAAGAAGCAGCAAATGCAGTTAAGTCCATTGTTCCATTCCCGTTTGGGGAGGAGAATGTCCAGAATAAAGATATTAGGCAACAGCATTGTCCATTTCTGAAAGATCTGTCTGTTGCTGAGCAAATCACAGAATTTGCTGAAGGACTCTCCGCCCAAACTCTGTCTTGGCTGAAGTGATGGTTTCCATTCAGTAATGATGAGTAAAAGTCAAGACAGCTGCTTTGCAAAGGTCATCCTGAGGAAATGTAGAATAAACACCACTATGGGAGAGTCAAACCATCAAGGATTGCTGTTCCTCTGCCAAGTGGCCCAAGACAATGCAGTCACAAAAACAATTCAGGAAAGAATTGCATATCTTCCTTCTCTAAATATCAGCAATGAAAAAGGAGTCGTAAAAAAATCAGAAACTTGTCTAATGTAGATCCAAAGATCTGGGTAAATCCAGTACATACTATCCACCCCTTGTCCTTTTTTTTACTAAACTATGAGACAAAACAAAGGAACACACAGTTCCTCTGATCTTGCGGAAGGCTAATCTTAAGTATTCTGATGTACCATGCTGTTTTACAGAATATGCAGATCTCTAGATACAAAGACAAGAAAATAAGCTCTAACATCCTCCTAACTGACTGTGAACAGGAGACAAACATTTAAACAATACGAGTCTAGTCTCACAAGATGGTTGAGAGGTAAGTCTTGAGAATGTCCTGAGGCCTCCAGGACAGAAACTGGTGGATTGTGTAAGTGGCACAACATTGAAAGGCCCACGTGTAGCTTGAGGGCATTGGCCATGCCTCTGCCTGACCCTTAAACCACATGAAGAAAGAACAAGACTTATAAAACGGAGCTCTGTGGTGTCTCCAATATTCTTTCTCCAGTACCATCTTAAGAAAGCCTTCCAAGTATTTTCTTATTTTGCACTTTGCAATGCAGGCTTTCACTTCAACAAAACAAAAAATATACACAAAACAGGACCCTCTTTATACTTGGCTCTTTGTGTGTGTCCCTCCCCCCTTCCCGGAAAAAGACAATATTAATTTATTTCCAGTGCGTCAAGAATCAATTTCAAAGAATCAATTTCAAAAGTGGGCAATTGGTCACTTCTGCACCGCAAACAATAGAAACTTCTTCAAAGCTAGCCTTTTGAAAGAAAGAATTGGAAGAATTCGCCATTGACATCGAAAGAATGTTAAATTAGTGGGAGGAGAACACCACCAATTTGGAGACAGATGTATGCAATGAGCTGACCTTCAAATATCGCATGGTTCTATCCCTCAGCCGTATAGTGCACGCCGTTGGCAAGCATTTGCCGCAGCACGAGCCAGGAACTGTTTCCATTCTGTAATTCTGCATTGAAAGAATATCAACCGTTACTCTGAAACCTTACAAATAACACAGAAAATAAGTTAATACAGAGAAGTACAGCCACACTACCCAATAACACTTTATATCTGGAGCTAGTATAGAGACTATTCATACGATTCAAAACATTGCATTACGTGTGTCATGTGATTGGCTCTTATTGATATGAGACACATATTGCATGTTTTCATGGCTTCTGGCAAAGTTTATGAAGACAAATATGTGTCTTCTAACAGAGGTGTGAACACAAAGGACTTTGCACAGTTTGGGACGGATTCCAAACAATAAAAGCAAATATAACTTATAGGCCATAACATTTTCTCTCTTACCTGGGGGCAAGGTTCACAGGTAGTTTTTTCGCATGTCAATTTGTATTTCAAATTCAGTCCCCTTTGTAGGTTGCATGTACAGCTGGTGCACTGATCCAACAACACACGTTTCCCTGGCTGAAAGATCAGAACAAGTTTGCATTTTTGAGTGATAGCTGTTCCTCATCAGAAACAGTTGAAATGAGCCATTCTTCACCAGATGAACAAAATTAAACTGTACAGCCTCCAACTTGCTTTTCCTGGACAAGCCAGGCGCAAACACTTCCATATTTAATTTGGTTTGAGCTCATATTTAATTTGATTTGAGGACCTTATCCGTTTTTTTGCAGGTCGAGCAAAAAGTTCATAAGGTAACGGCTGAGAAATGAAATGTCGATGCCATCGAGCAGTCAAAAGGCAAAGTAGATACTCAGATGTTAAAGAGCTGCGTGGTCATTCCTATCCCAAATGGCGCTGATGCAAAACTCTAACTGAATTCTCTCCAATCTACCAAGTAAAAATTATAAACACAGGTTTAGTGACTGATTTAAAAAGTGCTATTTCACTGCTAGAACTGTGTACAAAGTGCTGTCAGTCACTTCTGAATAACAGTGACCCTATCTAAAAACATACAAGACACTTTGTGTGTGTATGTTTGTGTGTGCCATCAAGTCACATTTGACTTATGGTGACAATGCAGGGTTTTCAAAACAAGAGATATTTGCTGGTGGTTTGTCTGTTGCCTGCTTTGGCATTTCAACCTTGGAGGTAGCCCATCCAAATTCTAACCAAGGTCAACTCTGCTTAACTTCTGGGATTTGAAGAGACCTGGTTGGGGCATACTAGATGCCTTCCATCTCTCTAAGTCCATGATCTATTTATGATCCATGATCCAATCATCCCCCAAGAAGGTTGCTTCCATTCCAAGAAGACTTCCTGCAAATTAAGTGATGCTCCTGCAATGGAAGGCCCACAATTGGGGCCACAATTTGGGAAACGCCTCTTAGCCTGGAAACCTGGGCCGAATTCTTTCCTCTCTGTGTCTTCCTTCTCTTTCTGGGCCAATGTACATATTATCAAGATCAAATCTTTCAACGTTTTTACCGACTGGTGGGGGGGATTCTCAGTTAAAGCAAAGAAGTCATGCAGTGGGAAGGGGAATTTCCTCCAGGCATCTTTTCTCCTCTATCAAAGTCACCCACACACCTCACAGCTGGAAGCCCCACTGTAAAAAATGTACAGAGCAGTGGTGGGATTGAGCAGGTTCGCACCACTTCGGCAAAACCGGTTGTTAAAATGGTGCTTGTAAACAACCACTTGTTAAATTATTTGGATCCCACCACCGGAACCAGTCATAAGTGTCAAACTCATGGCCTTCCAGATGTTATGGACTACAATCCCCATCATCCCCCACCAGCATGATGCTGCCAGGGGATGATGGGAACTGTAGTCCATAACATCTGGAGGGCCGCGAGTTTAAATTATTTGAATCCCACCACTGATACAGAGATATGTATTTTTCATCAAGCAGTGCAAACAGCAGCATAGAAAAGTATGGGTGAGTGACAGAGAAAATTAACTCTCACTTCCCATGACAGCTTTCTCAGCACTGCTACTTCGATGCAGTTATGCTCCCTTCCCTGGTGCTTTTCAGTAAAAAGGAAATCTCATCATGAATTTCCCACTCAATATACAGTCGGATTTTCTGTCTTTCCCCTTCTCTCCCCAGGTCCCACTTCGACCTTCCTCCATTCTTCTTCCTCCCCGTCTCCCACTTCTTTGACCCTCTTTCTCCTTTCTTCTCCTCAGACTCCACCTGACCCTTTTTTCTTTCCAATTGTGTGATTTTTTACACTTGGAAAGGGGCATATCAGTTACTACAATTCTTTAAAAAGCTTTGCCAGTCTTCTGAGATTCTGATTCCCTTCACACAAACACATAATGTTGAAGAGAGGGAAATCACATAGATGGGATTTGCTGATTTCCACAGAGACGTCGTAACATGTTGTACTACAGCAATCCGTTTCCTAATTCAGTGGTCCCAAGTTTCCACGGACAACCTTGACACCTAAATCCTCATTGGCTCGAAACAACATTTGTGGTATTGACTTCAATGGTTTGCCATTCTTTAAGTTGGAATCATTTATTTAGAAAAGGAAATTTGGACTGTGTGCCTTAGCAGCAGGCCAGAATCAAACACAGAGATACTGGTAACACCCCACATGTTTGGGAAAGTTCCCATCTGGATCAAAAGTTTATATTATTTCCACAGGGACCAGTCCTGGACAGTAAAGCTCCATTAACAAGCAGATTACTATGGAGGGCTTGGTAAATATATAATGAATTGACTTTTTTTTTTTAAGCTAGTCAAATTCACCTATGAAATGCTGAACTGAGACCCCTATCAACATCTGCTAACACACTGTTAGCCAACACAACCCATAAAAGTATCAAGCCAAAGAGTGCCTGCATCTCCCTTGAACACTGCTCAGTAAAAGCCTGGGAAACCAGATGACGGTTACAAGGGTATTCCAGTTGGTAAGTCAAGCCACCTGGCTGGAAGTCTACAGCACAGCTCAGAGCAGCAGAATAAATGCTGTCAAACCAAACTATGGGAGGCTAAAGCCAGTAACTTGATACAAGGTGGAATGTAAAGGGATTAAGGGGGGGTGGGGAGTAAGTGGCCACAGGAATACAGTTACAATAGGAGACTCCAAATGGGGAATTGTTCAATGAATTAAGTTAACAACGACCATGAAGCAGAGGTGAGGAAAGAGGATGGAGGGATTTTCCTTGAATTGAAAATGAAATGTGGTGAAACGAAATTACTTATTTTAACTGGGCCAAAGACACAATTGCAAAAATATGTGTTGGGAGATATAAGCAAACTCCAAATACATATTTTTGTAATTTTGTATATATATGAATGACTGATATTCCTTGGAGGTCTTTCGTCCAAATACTTGCGTGAGTGGCCCAAGGTCACACAGGAATTTTCCATGGCAGAGCGGGGATTCGAACCTGGATATTAGTGGATATTCTCTCCATGGAGGAAAATATAAACATTAGAAAAAAATTCCCCAGTTCTCTTGTTTGTTTAATTGAAATAGAAGGAACGAAGCAAGCAAGCAAGGAGAGGCAGATGGATGTATGGATGGACATACAGATCAATTCCCATGGAAGAGAATGATGGAACCAAAGATGTGTATCTATTTTCGTTTCATTTACAAGCTAGAACATTTGAAATATTCCTGTTTCATTTCTTGCATATAAAAAAGTAACTATAGACATCCTTGATTTCTTTGAACTATAGAAGATTTCTGGAAGAACTGCTAGAGCAAAAAAAGCTGTCCTTTTTATTCCAAAATTCTCCCCTCGCTCATAAAATTGGTACAAGCTCATCGCTACTATGTTTTTTAACGGTTCTCTCAAAATGTCGCTGTGTTGTTCACAAGACTCACTGTTAGAGAACAAGGGCACTTATTTCAAAGCAGATACGTTCAGAACTGATTCATAAAATTTAGCTGGATTCCCTTTTCCCAACCTGATAATCATTAGAACAGTTGATGAGTTATTATCTCACCCCAATAATGGTGCCATTGAAGACGCAGCCATTCACAGGATCTGTAAGAGAAAATGTGGGTTCTATTAGAATAACTATAATGATAGTGGAATTGAGACAGCTAGAACTGTTAAGAGCCAGTTAGGGACCTCTACCAAGACACCTTTTGGGGGCCTATTCAGATTCAACCCAACTGCATTGAGAAAGCAAATCCCGCAACTTGTCTAGCTCCATGGGTCTAAAAGATGACCTGGGCATCCATAATTTGTCATTGTCCAGCTCGGCAGCCTTGAATGTAGTAGAAAAAGAGTTTGCATTTATATCCCCCCTTTCTCTCCTGTAAGGAGACTCAAAGGGGCTTACAATCTCCTTTCCCTCCCCCCCTCAATAACAATCACCCTATGAAGTGGGTAGGGCTGAGAGCGCTCCCAAGAACTGTGACTAGCACAATGTCACCAAGCTGGCATGTGTTGGAGTGCACAAGCTAATCTGGTTCACTAGATAAGCCTTCACAGCTCAAGTGGCAGAGCTGGGAATCAAACCTGGTTCTCCAGATTACAGTGCACCTGTTCTTAACCGCTACACCACGCTGGCTTTGTGGTCTTGTCATCACATGAAAGAAACTTGAGGACAAACTGTGGAGCCTCTTCTCTGAGCTTTGCCAAGAGTTTCAAATTGAAGACACTTTCCCACAAACTATTCATCAGAATTAGAAATCAGGTACCAGCACAAAAATATCAACTCCCAGTTTTTGTTGGATTCTTTCTACACGCTTACCACAATGACATGAGGGACAGCAGCCAGTCTTTCTGTCACAGTGCAGCTCTGTTCCCAGTGGGCAACTAGGAGGCTCCATCTGTGCACAGGAGACGTTCTTGTCCTGAATAAAGACTTCCTCGTTCACACGGACACACTCCCTGATGACACACGGGTCTGTGGGGGATTGCCACTCTGAGCCAACCTATGAAGGGAAGACACCAGAAAGATCATGACAAAGAGACAGTGAGAGGCATAGGAAGGCATCATAGTGGTAGTTTCTGCGCTCCTTAGCTGCCAGGGAGTAGGGAAAAATTCCTTTCCTTTCTTGCCACCTGGTGCAAAGCAACCTGAAATTCTTCTCAGAACAGCAAGCAAAAGTAGGTGAACATGAACATCACAGACACATCACTCAGGGGCTCAGTGCCAGATCTGCAGAACATCCCCTCAGTCTGAGCTCTTAAAACAGCAGGTGTGAGACACAGATGAACCTCCAACCCCCTGAATTTTAACAAAGTCTCTATTATCCCGATAAGAAGTGGTGCAGTTAAGCTCTATGGCAGAAATACACACCCATTAATCTTGTCCTAATTAGAATCAGGAAAGTTTTTGGTATTTGGGAAGTCTGTAATCAATTTCCAAATATCCACAAAATTCTTGTAGCTACATTGCTTGGTTAGCAGTAATACTGAGGGTAGAAAAGAACAAAATGTAAGTATTTGTATTACAACTTTCTATCAGCTATCTAAGATGGTGTAAAGGACTGCGAACATGCTTGGAGCTCAGTACATTAAGAGCAAAGCAAACTTGTATCAAATTACATTTCAGTATGGAACATCAGCATTGAAAAACACATGGCTACTCATTTTAAATTAGCCTCCCACAGAAAAACAGGAGAGAAATCATCGTTATCGAAATAGTATATAGGAAGTGTGCTGAATTCTCAAGAATAAGAACAATATAAACTGAAGGGGAAGGAAACAGAATGGTAACCTATAGACAGATGTAATATTTGGGGGCACAATCCAGCCAAAAATAAGCCTTTTAAAAGTTCCACTGATTTCAATAAGAGAATTAAATTGTGCATTTAATGCCCTCCCAATGAGGTCAAACGAACCAAAAATGGCTTAAGTCTAGCTGGACTGAGCCCAGGATCAATAAAAGCACTTTAAAAATAAGCACACTTTTTTTGCGGGCAGCCGTTGCATATCTGTGTTGATTGATGCATTCAAATTTCTGGCATTTCCCCATTCCAAAACATATGGTGGATAACAATTTAAAAACTGTGCATAAAATGTGAAACTGAAGCAGCTTTTGGAATCAATAGGTTTTGACTAACTCAATAAAATCTGGAAGTGCTTAACCTTTTAACAGGTATTTAGCAATACTAAATGCCTGTTTTGAATAGTTTCTCTTCTTTTCTTGACTACTTTTGAATTTCATACGACCACATTGAGCTTGCTACATTTCACTGCCCTTTATATTTATAATTTATTTCTTTATATCTTCCTGTTGCAAGTGCCTCCCCATGAGGACTCACTACATGCATTGGAAGAAGTGGGCTCAAGACCACAAAAGCTCAAGTTTGAATAAAATAGTGTTGGTTTTTTTTAAGGTTCCTGTTTATTTAGGTTCACACTAAAAAGACCTGTAATGCCCAGAGGGCGGGGAAAGCCCCTTCCACAAGATGAAAAACCTGTCACCACGCAGTAAATTTGATGAAAATGAAACTTACTTGATGCCAACGAACATCTTCATCACCCCGAGACCAAAGCGACGCTTCATCACACATTGTTTTGATACATTTCCCACAGCACACGCCTTCTTTGTTGACATATTGATGTCCCTGGGGCAGGGGCAATGGAAAAGAACTCAGACAGGGGAAAAATGATCTAGAACTTAATCAGTTATGCAAAGGCTAGAAAGCTGAAGGGTCTCCAATTTGATATAAGCAGAATTCCCACTGGAATCTGGCATTTGCCACAAAATTTGCTTTCCTGAGAAGCCCAGTTATGTTTTTTCCTCTTTTCTTTATCAGGTTTGCATTGTCTTAGGTACACATTTCTTGCAGTGATCTCTTAAGAGAAGAGGCGGCTCAGTGACAAGTATAAATTCTGGCTACCAATAAACCTGCTGACTTCTGTACATATGTGTGTTTCTGTGCGTAAGAGATAAGACAGAAAGACAAGTGCATGCAAGCACATGTGCACACACACACACACACACAGTAAAGCCCACAGATTTCTTTTGGACATTTGCAACCCACCAAACAAACAACTGATGGTTACAGCTACAGAACAATAAAACTATGAAAATGATAAATCATCATTATAGACCAGCAGCAACAAACAGCATAAACTTTAAGCATCTTAAACAGAAGGAAGTAATAGCTAACGTAGACCTGTATTGCCCCCGCACTCTGAAAGATATGGGGGAGCCAAAGGTCTTCTGCATAGTTCTTAGATGGTCTGTTGAGGTTCTCTTCCATGCTCTTGTTAAGCGAAACCTGTCAATGCTCAGGTTTCAGCTTTCTGTGGTAGTGGTGGTGATGGTGGACTCTCCAATACAGAGCTGAGCCAATGAGGAGATTCACCAGGCCATGCTGCTTACCACACACAAATATGATGGTAACATCTAATGCCGTTACCTCACCACAAATATGTTGCTTTCCTCACACAAATATGGCAAGCCCTCTTGATTTACCTGTACGACTCTTTTTTTAATGGTTATTACTTTATGATAACCTGTTACTGCTTAAACATTTTATATGATTAAAAAGAAAAGTTATGGAGTCTTTCATCAAGAGTTTTTTATTTTTATTCTTTAAATTTTTGTTAGCTGCCCTCCCCCAAAGGGCTCGGGGTGGCGTACAACTAGGAATACTTTGGTTCAAATCTCACAACAACCACGAACTTCAGAATGAGTGCCTCAGACAAACCGTGGTTCCTAATACATCTAACTGGCGCATGACCGAAAAGGCATGCAAATGGATATTAATGGATACAAGAGTTAGTCTTCAGAAGGTAGCTGTGTTTATTAATTTAACTTGATTTATGCACAGCCTTCCTCCTCAATAGGGACACAAAGAGGTTTGTATCATGCTCCTCAGAACAACCTTCTGAGGTATGCTGAGCTGAGAAAAGAAGAAGAAGAAGAAGAAAAAGAAGAAGAAGAAGAAGAAGAGGAGGAGGAGGAGGAGGAGGAGGAGGAGTTTGGATTTATATCCCCCCTTTCTCTCCTGCAGGAGACTCAAAGGGGCTGACAATCTCCTTGCCCTTCCCCCCTCACAACAAACACCCTGTGAGGTGGGTGGGGCTGAGAGAGCTCCGAGAAGCTGTGACTAGCCCAAGGTCACCCAGCTGGCGTGTGTGGGAGTGCACAGGCTAATCTGAATTCCCCAGATAAGCCTCCACAGCTCAAGCGGCAGAGTTGGGAATCAAACCCGGTTCCTCCAGATTAGATACACGAGCTCTTAACCTCCTACGCCACTGCTGCTCCTTGACTGATCCAATGTCTCCCAGTAAGTTTCCAAGACAGAGTGGGGATTTAAACCTGCCTTTCTCCGATCCTTGTCTGACACTATAACCACTATACCACATTGGTTCCATGCCTTTTGGGTCCCCACTGGGGAGAAAAATGTGGTATGAATCAGTAAATGTCTTCTGTTCTAACAATGTCCAGCTAGTACTTCTTCCATAAATCTTTTCTGCAAGAATTAAGTATTCTCCTTCCCCACAAACACTAGTCCTCCTTAAAATCCATGTCCTTTTGATCTTTATTACTTCTAATGGCAAGCCCTTTTACACTCAGAGTGAACATCTGGTGAAAGACAAACTTAGCTGCTTCAAAGAAAACTGTCAGTCTGAAATATTGGAGATTAAATTGATAGCTTTCATGACCAGTCTCCCTATGCTATTAATATATCTTGTCCCAATACACCTGGCCTGAGCTCTCTCGTTTACTGAACAAGGCACTAGTTACTAAAGGCTCCAAAACATTTAATAATTAAATTCAGTTTACTATTTTAGTAATTACTATTAATTTAATGGCTAATTTACTTTTAACTAGTTAATTGGGGATGATCCCAAAAAATGTGTTATCATTGAAAACTGTGCATTCTGCATTAACAGCTGCTACATTATGCACCTAGGTTCACAACTCCCAAGAAGCAGAAATTAAAACCATGCTGACAAATAAAAGTTTTGTCCATGTCCTTGCATAGGGCTTTGAAGTTGCCATAGTCTGTTATAACAGTGATTTGATTTGGACACATTTTCGCAGAAGAATCTCCAGGAGACACTAAAGTGTAGTCATTGCTCCTCCTAGCGGCTGTCCCAGGATCAGCAGATTGATAGGTTAGAAGATTAATATTTACTTTTCATTTGTTTACAGTTAGTAAAGGCTGTGGGTAGGTAGCCCGAAGAATTTATTTGTTTCTTTAGAGCATTCAAATGCCCTGCCTTCTTTCCAACAGAGTCATGACCCCAGGCAAATAACAATAGAAGCAGCACACAAAAAATCAAGACACATTAAAAACAGATTGTAAAAAAAATAGATCATCCAGGGCCCACTCACACTGCCCCACAAGCTCCTGTAAATAATTACAGATCCCAGGATTACCAGAAGGCCCCATGTTCCAGGAGGCTGATCCATAGCTGTCAGGCAACAACAGCAAAGTTCCAGGCCTGGGCTATAACAGATAGTATCCTCAAGAGCAAGAGCATTGCTAAGACTCTGTCAATAGAACCTGTCTTAGTGTTTGCCCGATGCAGCCCATGTTGACTACCAAAGAGAGAGAAGATGAGGTCACTGCTTTCTTTTTCTATCAGAGGACCATTATAGCTAGCACTACTATTATCAATAGAAGTACATTATGAAGTGGGGGGTCCAGTTGCTCCAAAAATACACTTGGTGTTTTGGTTACTCTGCCATCACTTCACCAAGTCTTAAGATTTTTGCTGGTTGAGGTGCTACCTGGGTGTGCAGTGAAATGTTTTGTGGTGCATTCCATGCTTATAACCAGTGGTGGGATTCTAATAATTTAACAACTGGTTTGCCCCCCCACTGTGCCCCCCCCACTGTCCACTTACCTACTGTGGAGGAACTTCTTGTGGGGGTGGAGGGGGGCAATGGGGCCTTGCCACCGCTGCTCTGAAAGCCTCCTCACTCCCAATCCTCCACATAAGTAGTGATCTGGTGAACCAGGTTTCTTTCCCTGCTCTGGCACATGAAGCCTGCTGGATGACCTTGGGATAGTCACATTTCTCTCAGAACTCTCCCACCCCCACCTACCTCACAAGGTGTCTCTTGTGGGGAGAGGAAGGGAAGGAATTTGTAAGCCGCTTTGAGGCCCCTTACAGGACAGAAAGCGGGGGTATAAATCCAAACTTTTCTTCTTCTTCTTCTACATTGTAAGTCAGTCCATTATTAAATTCAGCTGACAGAAAGGCTGCATCCAAAATTTCCTCTGAAAGCCCTTTCTTGTGTCACATTTTAAACTTTTTTAACACTTGCTAGAACACACGCAGTCAGGGAGTCTGGAACGCACACCCAACTGTAGTCGGCAATTGGCCTCGGAGACAACAACAGAAGCCAGACCTAAAATTGGTTTATTAATATTAGTCAAGCAAAAGGTGTCAGGTTTTATAACCTGGCTGTTAGCCTTTAATATAGCACTGGTTTACAGTGCATTAACAAATTTGTTTTATTATACAACTGAGAAAAATATGCAAGTCTAGTTGCTCTTCCGCACAATGGTCTGAAGGGGAATGAAACCATGGAAAAAGGCTTAGCCTGAAAGCAGATTATAAAGGAAAGTTTCCCACGCCCAGCCAAGCCAGAGTTGGACTCCCCCTACATACTGCATGTACAGAACACCTGGAATGCACAGAAAACAGTGGGTTGGATCCCACATATCTGTTCCACAAGGAGTGGCGCCTTTCTCCGGCTCCTGGCACAGGGATTGCCTCTTGCACTGGATGAAGGTGTCACTGTGAGCAGCACAGATACATGAGATCCAACCAACACAGCTGGTTTATTGTTGAAACTCATATGAAGAATGAGGAATAATTAGAATCTTCAAGCATGTCATAAAATTTATTTATTGGGATGTTGTGGGTTTTCCAGGCTGTATGGCCGTGTTCCAGCAGTATTTTCTCCTGATGTTTCACCTGCATTTGTGGCTGGCATATCCTCTGAAGATGCCAGCCATGGACACAGGCGAAACGTCAGGAGAAAATACTACTGGAACACGGCCATACAACCTGGAAAACCCACAACATCCTAGCGATTCCGACCGTGAAAGCTTCCGACAATAAATTTCTTTATTGTTTCGAAGCCAGAAGGTAGTAAAAAGGCATCAGATGTTGTCTAACAAAAGGCGGTTTGGAAAGGTAGAACCAACCTGGCAATATGCACCAACTCCCATTCCCACTGCAGACCTCTGTGCAAGTTATTCTTCAGAGTTCCCTATTTAATTCAATGAAGCTCCAATTTAAAGTTCCATAGTGGAATATTTCATGGACAGTTTTAGAGAAAGCAAAACACAACTACTGGGGGGAGATTTTAGTGGGGGGATGATGCTTACTCTCCAGAGCCCCGGAAAAGTTCCCCCACAGACTTTAATGGAGCCGAAAATTTGTAGATATTCGGGAAAAAACCCGAAAAAACCATTTACCAGTATGGGTATTAGGTTTTTCCAAAATCTTTCAGATCCAGTAAAACACAAATCCTAAAGATACCAAGAAAATTTTTGCACATCCCTAACTGAGGGAGTTTGATCAAGGTAAGTTTGCCTGGAGGTCATATTCACATCGAAGTTCCCAGCAGGCCTAGGCTTATCCGGGAGCTGTAAATAAGGGCCAGTGAACCACCTGCCGAGCAAAAGCCTTTTTCTGTTTCTTTCTACAAAAGATGCTGTGGGGCTGGAGCCATCAATACGCACGGGAACCAGGCTGAGCCTGCATTTAATGCAAGAGTGGAAACACAGAGGAATTTGCTCCTAATATAAATATTTTTAGCACTTTCATTAGCCTTCGGAATTTGATGGGGGCCTTTTAAACATTTATTTGCAATTCGTTAAAATTCATGCCACTTTTTGCTTCTGGATTGTTGTAATCATCCACTGACAGCAAATTTTAGGGATGGCCAGTGACTAACACACAACAATTGAACTGATCTCGACCTATTTCCTTACATACCGGTGGACAATTTGTGTCGCAGTCTTTCCTAAAACATTCTGTGATCCGAAGGCCCGTAACTGCATCTTCCATGTCCGTGCAGGTACATTCTGTACAGTCTTCTTCCCAAGTCTTCCCAATGGGATAGACAATGTTTTGATGAACACAAACCTGCCAATGATTAGAAATGTGTCATTTACTATACAAAAAACCTCATAAGAACATAAGAACAAGCCAGCTGGATCAATCCAAAGTCCATCTAGTCCAGCTCTCTGCTACTCACAGTGGCCCACCAGGTGCCTTGGGGAGCTCACATGTAGGATGTGAACGCAATGGCCTTCTGCGGCTGTTGCTCCCGATCACCTGGTCTGTTGAGGCATTTGCAATCTCAGATCAAGGAGGATCAAGATTGGTAGCCATAATGCCATTTTATTTTCTGAAGTCTGCTTTTTTCTATAGCCTGCTGCTATGACTTCCTTGACCACACCTTTGCTTGCTGACTGCCCAGACCCTGGACTGTTTTGGTCTGTGCCTTTGCCTGCCACCTGCCCGGACTCTGGAATGTCTTGACTGCACCACGCTGGCTGCCCGCCTGGACTTTGAATTGCCTGGCTATGCCCTAGCTAGCACCTGCCAGCAGCATAAAGAGTCTCCCCCTGCCCCCCACAACTTATGGCTGTTCCATTGCAGGAAGGGGTCTAAGAGAATAGTAGGCTCCACCCACATCAGACAAAAAACCAGAAAAACTGAGAGAGCAGTCATAATCAAAAGCAATTCCCATGTCACTTAATGGGGACACTCCTAGGAAAATGTCCTTAGGATTACAGCCATAAATAGGGGGAAATAGGGGATTTACTCCAACATCAGCTAAGGCAGTCAGTGTAAACCAGGGGTCCCCAAACTACGGCCCGGGGGCCAAATGTGGCCCCCTGAAGGCATTTATCCGGCCCGCCAGGCATGGCAGCGATGGCTCCATTCATGTGCAGTGGGGGCTCGAGGGAGAGGAGGAACTGGCCCCAACGGCTGTTGATTGCAGTTACATGATGGCACCCCTAAATCTCCATGCATTTTCTGACCCAGAGTTGGAAACCTTACATGTGGCAACGCCTGCTCCGCCCTTCCCCCTTGGCTACTCCATGTGTTGCTCTCAGGCTTTCTGTTCCGCCTCACTCCCATTGGCATCAGCCAGGCTGGCGAATCGCTCGCTGGCTGCTAGGGAGGAAAGAACCCAGGAAGATACCTGATCCTGGGTTAGATGGAATGCTTCATTGGGAAAGTTCTGCTTTTTTTTTACAGGGGAAGGTATTCCACAGCCTCCCCAACAATATTTGGAGCCCACCCTGTACTTGACATACTTTGGTCACTGTTCAAAAAATAGACCATGACAGAAAGGCTGAAAGGTGAAATCAAACATTTTACAATCATTTGTGCATAGGAATTTGTTCATAGTTTTTTTTTGTCCGGCCCTCCAACAGTCTGAGGGACAGTGAACTGGCCCCCTGTTTTAAAAGTTTGGGGATTCCTGGTGTAAACATATGGGAATGCGTGTGTGAGTGTACATAAAATTATAGGAGTCATTCTAACGAATACTGGAAAAGTACCATCATTTGCATATATGGGGGCAATTGCCCTATTGTTCTAGATCACTGAAGTACACTCACAGCAGTAACCCCACTCCTGATGGGAACCTTGCCAAGAATGGCAGACATTCTCCAGGGGCAAGACAGTTCATTATCCTCACCTTGTCTGGAGTGCAGGTGGTAGATGTACAGCCACAGTCATTTGAGACAGTTGTAGATAGATACCCAGCAGGGCAAGCCACTGTCGAATTGACACAGCTGCAAACACATTGATACTCATCACAGCACTGGGTCTTCTTCACAGCAAGCTTCCGGTGTAGGGGACAGAGAGGAGGGGATTCCGGCTTGCACTCGTCTTTTTTGCAGACTAGCAAAACAGTCAAAGAACACAGAATATTTAGCAACAACACCAAGTGGGCTTTTACATTCTATTTGACCAAAATATTTAACTGCTGCCTCTTTACTTTGCTTGAAGCGGTTTTCAGAACGTAGAAAGGTGGAGGGGAGGGGATAGGAAGGAAGGGGCAAAACAGAAATTATGGCAGAGGGTAACCTGTCGCACTCACTTTACAATGTCAGCAAGCACTTGTGGGATCAGTGTACCAATAGTAAAGCAAACAAAGCACCAAAAGTACACAGTGCAAAACCAGACATTTTTGTGGCATCTTAGGGCACTTTCGCACTTTAATAATGCACTTTCAATCCATTTTCACAATTGTTTGCAAGTGATTTTGCTATTTTGAACAGTAAAATGCAGCTGCAAAGAGCATTGAAAGTGAATTGAAAGTGCATTATTCCGGATGTGCGAAAGTGCCCTTACAGAAGTCAAAGCAGACCTCAGTCTGGAATGATTAAATGTGGTTTGGTCCCCTCTGAGACTTGGGACAAACTAAAAGCATTTCTCTTACTGCAAGAGACTTGGGAGAGTTGATTACCAAGAGCCTCCAAAGTATTGACGAGGTCAGGCAGTTATCCAGATGCTGACTAGCTCTGTGGTTTATTATTGACCCATGTATTATGGTCTAAAGCAGGGGTCTGCAACCTGCGGCTCTCCAAATGTTCATGGGCTACAATTCCCATCAGCCCCAGCCAGCATGGCCAATTGGCCATGCTGGTAGGGGCTGATGGGATTTGTAGTCCATGAACATCTGGAGAGCCGCAGGTTGCAGACCCCTGGTCTAAAGTTTACTTGTGTTTATATGACTGTATATGAAAGATTCATTGATGTATTCTTATGAATACCACTAAGCTGACTAGAAGCAATTTGGTAAACAAGACAAGACAAGAGAATCTATAGTGAAATATTGACTCTGTATATTTTGTTACAGTACTGAGACACTCAGTGTTCTTTGTTAGGGTTTTGAAGAGAGACAGCTTTTTGCACTACAAGCCACTTTCAGTGTAATTGTGCTTTGTTTGCCCTCACTCTGCCAAACAGCAGGAGGACGTTGGTGTGAATACTGTGACATCACTTCCATTTGATTAGATCAGGGGTAGGGAACCTGCGGCTCTCCAGATGTTCAGGAACTACAATTCCCATCAGCCCCTACCAGCATGGCCAATTGGCCATGCTGACAGAGGCTGATGGGAATTGTAGTTCCTGAACATCTGGAGAGCCACAGGTTCCCTACCCCTGGATTAGATGGACATGATGTTACCATGCCCACAACCCTCTAGGAATTTCCCAGTTCTCTATGGTTAATTTGGGAAATTCCTCCTACATCATTGCAGTAACATTACTTCCAGCCACTCAACTGGGGGTGACATCATGGCTCTCCAGACTCTGCCCACAAAAATCCCCAGGGCTGGCAATCCTAATTGCTCACAATACACAACTAAGTTATTTGTGTGTTACACACTCATGCATGCTAACACAGAATTACATGCTGAAATGAATTGAGGGTTAGACATTTCAAAGGAGTCTTACCACAAGCATAATCCGGTCTGCATTCCCCAACGTTTGTCAGCACAAGCTGAAGGCCATCTTCGCAATGAGGAACAGGGGGGAGCTCACAAGTGACTAGATCACAAACTAAAGGACGAACAACAAGAGAAGTGACCATCTCATAATGACCTGGCTTGCAAGGTAGATATCAGGAATCGGTATGGCTGATCGCCTGCTGATACCCCCAGCCTAGCCATGGGCCCCCCCCAACTGGAAGCACATAGGTGTCAAACTCATGGCCCTCCAGATGTTATGGACTACAGTTCCCATCATCACCTGCCAGCATCATGCAACATCTGGAGGGCCACGAGTTTGACACCTGTGCTAGATTTCCTCAAGTTTGTCGGGTTGGGTAAGAGAATGACCTTCCTGATTTCAAAAAGGTTTATTTACAGTTAACAGCAAGAACTATTAAAACAGTTGACAGCTAACAGAAACTCTCAGTCTAAACTCTTCCAGGTCTCAGTCCCAACTGCTTTTATCAGGTCTCCTAACTCCATCCATCAACTCAAACTCTTAAAGGCATATCATCACAAGGGTTATCAGCCTCAAGATGAGGCCTGGAGTCTTCCAGCATTACAACTGATCTGCTAACTACATAGGAGGGGGTGGGGATTGAAACAGGTATGCCAGCATCATGCTGATATATGATGTCACTTCTAGTACGAAACCAGAAGTGACACCACTATGTTAAGGCACTGCAATGACATCACTTCTGGTTTTATGCCAGAAGTGATGTAAATACTGGCATGATGTCAGCATGCCATCCATTTCCTCACATCTTCAGAACTCTCTCTGTCCCAGCTACCTCACAAGGTGTCTGTTGTGGGGAGAGGAAGGGAAGATAATTGTAAGCCACTTTGAGACTCTATAAAGGCAAAGAAAAGTGGGCTTTCCCAGTTCTTCTTCTCCAGAAGCTTGCATTGCTTTTAACATGAAAGCTGAGATTCCTAGGAAATTAAATTCTGCGCCCAATACCACAGAATTAAAGCACACATTCATACATGAAACTTACCACATTCATAGATTGGACAGCACAGATCGTAATCCCTCTTCAGTCTTGGGATTTCACAAGGACCACAAACCGCTATAATGGGGAGGAAAAACAAAATTCAGTCACCTTTCTAGCCAAAAGCAACCAACCTCTGTTCCCAGGGGCCATTCTACTCTCCAGACATGAGTCTGGGTACAGAATTCTACATCCATTCCATAGATGAGGAGGTCCTATCATAGTAACTAAGGCTTCATTGACTCAGAACACATGTGCTTGGAGGGTAGATGTTCCTCAAAAAGTGATCCCTTCAATTGGGAGGGTATTCCTAAAAGATCACTTCAAACAGCAACTCTGCCAGAATATAGTGTGTCAATAAATAGATATGAAATACACATGGTTTGCAAGCGAAAGAGGGAGCAACTTTTCCCCACATCTTAATTAAACTTTGATAGAATCAATTACGGGGAACGTGCCCAATGAACCAGGCCTATAAGCTGACGGTTTGTCATGCCTGGTCTATGGCTTAATTAACCCAACTGGAAAGAAGAAATATTTAGGTTTTACACAAAAAAGTCCATAGCTTACGTTTGGCAGTTGGACAAGGGCGAGTCGTGCAGTTTATGGTCCTATTATCAAGGCATACACAGATGTTACAGGGTTCGCTGGAAGGAATCCACGTTTCCAAGTGCTATATAAGAATAACACAATGTTTCAAAGAAGGGAAATTTCTGGTTATTTGGTATGCAAAAACTGGGCAGCGATGGGGGGAGAAAGATATAAAGAAAGAGACTTACACAGGAAAAACATACACCGAACACCAGATTGATGACATATGGTATTGCTTTGGATTGTTAGAGCAATTACAAGAAACCAGAGATGTTACCCAATTTAACATGAAGGTTAAACGTTTAAGACAAGACCTGAGCATTAGCTCTTTTTTCAGATTTTAGGAGCACAATTATAATAACAGTGGAACAAAACACAAGAGATTGCAGGATGATTTTAATAGAGCAAAACACATCCATGTCCACTCCATAGACTGCAGAAAGAGAAGCCAAGCAAAGTCAGACCTTGGAAAGTTTCAGCAAAAAAAATGTTTCAAATTATTCCTTAGGCATTTCAGGAACAAAAGGACACTAGCTTATTTTGGGCCGAGAATGTACCAGATTCCTTGTTTAGTGTATGACTATATCCTTGTTCCCCTGGATATGAGTTGACATTAAACAGACACCCTATTGAGACACCATAATTCCTTTGCGATGATTCTAAAAGGGAAGTAAATTTGTAAATTGGTGGGAAGAGACCTGGACACTAAGGTGTGACAAAAAGAGGGGAAGGTTTATTTAGAAGTAGGCAGTGGTGTAGCACCCAGGGGACGGGGAGGGCGTCTTGCCCCGGGTGCGCACCAATGCGGGGGCAAAGTGGGGTGTGGCAGGAGCGGTGTTCCGGGGTGTGTGTCTGCGGGGGCATGGCAGGGGTGCAGGGCACACAAGTGCCCCGGGCGCAGTTCCCCGTCGCTACGGCTCTGGAAGTAGGTCACAGTATTTTCAAGAAGGCTTACTTCTAGGGTAAATGTACTTAGAACTTCAGCCAAAACATCAACCCAACCTCTATTGTGCAGAGCTCAAGGTGAGCTCTCACATCTACGCTGTGTATTTATTTATATAGTGCCATCATTGCATAAAGAGGAGCTCCACATAAAAATATTAGATGGGGAAGGGGGGAGGATCACCCACCAAAGTTGACTGGCAGCAGTTGCAAAGCATGGTAAAGGAAGTACATACATATATAGCCTTTATTGGCATCATACAACAAAACAGTTTACAACCAAAATAACATCAATACAGCTCAAAACAACCATCATTTAATATAAAAACTTCCCTTTGTGGAAGTACCAATTATATCAAACAAAAGCTTGGCAACTAGTTCAGAAAAATCCTGATTAGAGTTATCCAAAAAATGCTGTATCCTTTGGTCATCTGTCACATCCAGGTTAGAAGATGTGACCGATACTTGTTGCTTATGCCTTAACTATACCCTATTTGAACAGTGAAACATTGTGTGTGCTAGCGTTTGGTAAAGGAAGTATATACAATTGACTTACAGGAGTTTCTGTCAAAAATGTAGGGATAGCCAGCATTAGAATCGCATTATATGCATTGTTAAGAAGGAAAGGTCAAGGCTCACAGGAGTGTCCATTTTTCACACTCAGTATCCTTAGAAAACAGACACTATGAGCAAGCACTAGGAGAAGTCTGTTGCCTTCATCCTCAGCTTATGAGCTTCCCAGAGGCATTCAACCCAAGATAGGCCTCACCTTTAGCGCTCCCCTCAATATTTTATCTATTTTGACTTATTGTGATGGTCTATGGCCGTGGTGGCGAACCTTTGGCACTCCAAATGTTATGGACTACAATTCCCATAACCCCGTGCCAGCATGGCCAATTGGCCATGCTGGCAGGGGCTAATAGGAATTGTAGTCCATAACATCTGGAGTGCCAAAGGTTTGCCACCACTGGTCTATGGCCATATACTGTACAATAAATTCTACTACTACTACCAGTCAGCAAAGTCCAATCTACCCTATAAAATAGGCCCTTATCCAACACTCAGTTTTTAGTGTGTCTAGACCAGGGGTAGGGAACCTGCGGCTCTCCAGATGTTCAGGAACTACAATTCCCATCAGCCTCTGTCAGCATGGCCAATTGGCCATGCTGGTAGGGGCTGATGGGAATTGTAGTTCCTGAACATCTGGAGAGCCGCAGGTTCCCTACCCCTGGTCTAGACTGCTGTTCTGGCCCCACTGTTATGCCCAGTACTTCCGAGCTTTTACTGCCCTGGCCCCTACCTGGTGGAACAGGCTTCCAGGTGAAATCAGGGCCCTGCCGGACATACAGAGTTTCCGCAGGGTCTGTAAAACAGACCTGTTCCGCCAGGCATTTGGCCAGCCGGGATAACATCGAAAATTGGCTATACTGGACATCTGGCCTCCCATGAGTGCAAGGAAGGGGGGAGAACTTTTAATGCCATCTGAAATTATGTAAATTATGTATTTATGGTTCCTTATTTTAGTGAGGAATGATTGTTTTTAAATGGATTTTAAATGTCTGTAATTGACTGTTGGGCACTGCCCTGAGCCCTCAGGGGGAGGGGGGTATACAAATTCAATTAAATAAATAATAAAATAAATAAATAAATATGTTGCTGCTGCGTGCCACCTGATTTCTACCCTGCTTCCTTGGAGCCCATTCGCTGGACTCTGCATCATAGACTCAAAGCTTCAGGATCTGGTACAGCATTACCCCCAAGAAACCCCCTGCAATTCCTTTACTATTCCCAACCCATCCCCTCAACACTACCTATATATCCTAGGACTATGTGTGTGTGCTCTGTAGTTTTGTTTATTGTGTACCCCATTATCCCTAAATAAATGCGTTAAACTTTGTTTTGCTCTCCTGTGGACTTTCCTGCAAAAGCTGGTCTTGGTACACATAGGCAACAAAGACCCCAAGCTTGCCTAACCTTATGCTAAACCACAATTCTGCTATTGCTAATTCCTCCACTCTAAAAGGGACAGACTCCCACCAGCCTCATCTGTTAACAGACATGTTTGGTTCACAGTAGCTTCAGCTAATATTACTAATTTCCTGGAGAATGCTAGCATGACCTTCTGGGCAGCTCGGGAATTACTGGCAGAGAAAAATAAAGAGTAACTACCTGGTGGCGCATCCCATCATCACCAACACACTGAGTACAGACTTCTTCATCCACACAACTTCCCTCCAAAGTCACTTGTCCATAAGGACAGAAACAGCCTTCGGCAGGATAATCCAGGCAGATTTCAGTCTTGGTATTGTTCTCACAGTGCCTTGTGCAGCCTGTTCGACAGGAGTCGTACATCAAAGACTCTGGACATTTCATAGCTGTTAAGAACAGGAAGCCAAAAAAAAAAAAAAATCAGCCACACACTACATTTGAGAAAGTAAACAAAAAAATGAAAAGATTTTGTTCAGAAGACATTTGAAATTCGAAGTAATCTGGAAGGTGGGAAGGGAAGAAAACCCACAACCCACTCGGAACTCTTAGGCTAGGTTGAGAAAGAAATCTAAACAACTGGTTGTTGTGGGCTTTCCGGGCTTCATGGCCGTGGTCTGGTAGATCTTGTTCCTAACGTTTCGCCTGCATCTGTGGCTGGCATCTTCAAAGGTGTATCACAGAGAGAAGTGTGTTACACACTGTGTTCAGTGAGAAGGGAATGTTCAGTGGGTATATGTTGTCCATGTCCCAGGGTGGGGAACCAATCAGTAAGTGTTTGGGTGGAACTTGCTATGCAAAGGTGTGGTCGACTGCATTGTATTGCGGGTGGGGATTTCAGTCTATTTACATTCGCATTTGCATTTGCATTTTCTGCAGTAGCAACAATATTAGTGAATGCAAATCATGTGTCTGGGTGGAGTTCATTGTCCATGAACCTAGCATGCCCTTGGCCTTTAATTATGGTGTTTTAAATACTGGTAGCCAAGTTTTGTTAATTCTCAAAGTCTCTTCCTTCTTGTTGAAGTTGTCTTGGTGTTTGTGGATTTCAATAGCCTCCCTGTGTAGTCTGACATAGTAACTGTCCAAGTTGTTCAGAATTTCAATGTTTTCAATTAAATTTTATGTACAGTTTTGTTTAGAGCATGTTGTGCTACTGCATATTTTTTGGAATGGTTAAGCCGACAGTGTCTTTCGTGCTCTTTAATACGAGTATGATTGCTGCATTTTGTAGTTCCTGAGTAGACCTTTCCACAGCTGCAGGGTATGCAATAGACTCCTGAAGAAGTGAGGGGGTCTCTCTTGTCCTTTGCTGAACGTAGCATGTGTTTTATTTTTCTGGAAGGTTTGAAGGTCCCCCTGATGTCATTGCTAAGGGTCACAGTCCCCCCACAAGCAGAATTTTGTGAAGACTAGTGAGATTCAGTGGAAGGAGGGAGGCAGGAAAATTCATTCTGCCATTCTGTCTGGATGTAACCCATGGGTTAGGGATAAAAAAAGCTACCTATCCCTCTTCCTGCCCCTAATATGTATAATTGTCAAGCTCAAGTCAGTCATCTAGAACCTCCAACTGCATATCTGCCCTGTCATGGAGATGCAATGGTTGCCAAATGCAGCATGGGAAATTCCTGGTAGGGTTTGGGGAAGGAGGGAGCTCTTTGGGGACATCATGCCATAGACCACAAGCCTGAAAATCCATTATGTACCTAAATTATTAACATACAATGGTGGGGGGAAATTGAGTTGGTGATTAATGTATAAATATGAATTTTATTAATAACATCTACTGTGTATTATTGACAAGGGAAATGCTATATCAGAGAAAGTAGGCTATTACAAAAGGCCAAAAATAACATATTATGGCGCAAGCTGAGAAGGCATTTGATACAGTGGAAAGGAAATGCCAAGGAGTTCTTTTTAACACAAATTGTTGTAGGGAAGCATTTCATAGCTGGATTATGATGATGATGAAGAAGAAGAGTTTGGATTTATATGCCCCCTTTCTCTCCTGCAGGAGACTCAAAGTGGCTGACAATCTCCTTGCCCTTCCCACTCACAACAAACACCCTGTGAGGTAGGTGGGGCTGAGAGAGCTTCGAGAAGCTGTGACTAGCCCAAGGTCACCCAGCTGGCGTGTGTGGGAGTGCACAGGCTAATCTGAATTCCCCAGATAAGCCTCCCCAGCTCAGGCGGCAGAGCGGGGAATCAAACCCGGTTCCTCCAGATTAGATACACGAGCTCTTAACCTCCTATGCCACTGCTGCTCTGTTGTAATCAGTTGTGATCAGTTGTAAAGATGCCAAAGCTAAATAAATGTAATATGAAACTTTCAAAAGAAAACATAATTGTAAGGAGGTATGCATAAGGAATACCCTTTATGAGAATACCCTTTATGAGAAACATTGTTTATTATATTTACTGAAGCAGTAGCAAATGTACCATGAATTGCTCAAACTTGCAGGAGCATGGTGGCTGCGTGGAAATTTCAGACAACCCAGAGAAATGGGAGGAGCTAAACTCTAGCTTAAAAATGGCAGAGCTAAGATCTGCTTTTCTCTCCCTCCTTTCAGCCTTTTAGTATACTTTGTGGTGGTGTTTATAGACAGATACTGTGGCACAACTAATTGAGGTTCAGCTGTGAAGGGGGAATGGGGTTGTGTGGTATGTCTGCAGTAACCAGGGCTGTCAGGCTAAGCCTGGAAACCCAAAAACCACAAAAGGTGAGTTTAGTGTAACCAGGGAACAACAACAAAAATAGTTCTAAACTCACTAGAAATGAATGCAGTGCAGCTATATTGAAACAAATATATGAGTGTGCAAGTAAACAATATCTCTTACAAGCAAAGGACAAGCGCTTCTATAACCATTTATGAGGTAAGCTAGTACCACAAAGGGGGTATACAATCAATCCAGCTTTCTCAGTCAAAATCATACAGTCAATATTGGTGAAACAAACAAAAAAAGAAAGTCCAATGAGGTGAGCTACACCCCCAAAGAGTGCAAATAGTCAAACTAACTCCTTCAGTCACTTTCTATATGATTAGTAGTAGTCAGAACCAGATAACCAGTATAATCAATCCTGTTTCACAGGGAACCAAGCCCCTTCTTCAGCTTTCAGACGTGTAGGTGTTATTCTGCTGCCGCCTCAGTCTTTAGGAAATCATTAAAAGCCCAAAAGTGCATATTTGTCTTTCCCTAAGGCTAGCTGTGCTGCTGCTGCTGCAATCAGTCTGGCACTTCAAGTGTGACTAACTGAACTGAGGTGGCCATAAGAGAAAATATCCGTCCCGGCAATCTGAAGTGAAATTCACCACATGCATGGAGATTTTGCAAGTGTTGCAGTTATTTTGGGAATCAGTAAACAGCAGCTAAAGAAATGCAAAAACAGTGATCTCGCCTACCAACCTGCAAAGACCATAACATTGAGTACAGAGCTATGATGTTCAGGGATACAGAACAAAAGAAGAATAGTAGCCCAAGTGTATAAATAGGTTTGGCCTCAAAAATAGATACTGCCTCTGAGCACAGATTGCTTCTAATTGCCGTGACCATTCCATTAAATAGATTCGTCTAGCAAATGTGTTTAAGGCCAGCAAGTTCTTCAAAGTTGAAGTATGCAGGGCAAGATCCATCTCAAGTTGACTGTGGCAGAACCTAAATTTGGACAGGACTAGAATAGATCAATCCAGCAATTTGCTCATAGAGCACAGATTGTTCTCAGGCTTTTGGAATAGTGCCCAAATATTCCTCCAAATAAAAACTGAAATGAGTTAGCTCCCAGCATTCTAAGTGAATGCCAATGTCAGATTTTCTCAGAATGCTTGAATATTCAGTGTACTTTCAAATGACAAATATTCAGTGTACTTTCAAATGACAAACTGGATATCAAATATGCAGCAATCTGTTTCAATATTTGCTGTTTGAAAGCTCTCAACGGTTGGATTGCAATGATATTGGGTATCTGAAAACACCGGACAGATTGCACACATTCAAATTTCGATTGATCGCTAATCCCTTGTAAGATTAAATACTTGATGGATACTACAGAAGCAAAAGAGATGCGGGACGTGGGGTATTCCATGTCCCTGGGCACACACCATTTTGTTATGTGGGGGGCGCCGGGCGCTCCCCATGTCACAAAACAGGATGCACCCGAGCTGCTCACTGCCGAGCCCAACCCCAGCCTTCCTGCAGGTTGGCTTTTGCCCTCCTCAGGCATGGTTCCCTGGCTCCCATAAGTGGGGTGGGGGCATGGGGAGCCAGGCGCAGGGGGGGCATGGGGAGGCAGTCATGCCCCCACGCACAGTTTGACCTCGGTATGGTACTGAAGAGATGCGAAGTTGTTTGAATGTTGAGGTCAAATTTCATATTCAAAACAAAAAGTCAATTTAAAAACATCTGCATTCAATCTGTGAGTGGCAAAACTGAACAAGTAAGGGCTTCGTGGGATGCCTATGTTACGAAATATCTGCTGTTTTAATTGAATTTATGATAATTGTATTATGATGATTTTATATATGATGCTTTTATGTTGTACACCGCCTTGAGCCCTCCGGGGATAGGGCGGTATATCAAATCAAATCAAATCAAATCAATAATAATAATAATAATAATAATAATAATAATAATAATAATAATAATAATAATAATAATAATAATAATATCTCATCAAATATCAAACATTTATTCTAGCCCAAACCAAATGGATATCTCCCGCACGTTTCAAATTAACTTTGCAAGCCACAGCATTTTTGCGACAAGTCAGGAGTTACTGAACAAACTTTCTCTGTTCTTCCTTCTTTTGCCTTTCCTTCTGGCATGTGGCTACAGAGACAATCTATCTTAACCACCGCTCTCTTGAAATACTGCACTGGAAGGATTCAAAGATAGGGCCCTTGACTGACCTCTTGAACAATGAATGTCTGCGTTTGCATTGGAGCACTTTACAGAGGCAGCTACAATGTGGCTGTTGCCCTTGCAGCATCTCCAGCTGGGAAAAAGTATATATCACAGGGACATCCTTGTCAAGATTCCTGCCAGAAGGTTGGCTGCCAGCAGATGTTGAGCCTGACCTCTCATTTATTAAACTGAAATTAATTTTTTTACCAGACCTCAGTACAAATATAATTACTGTATATCATTCTTGCTTACACTAGACATGACCTTCACCCAATATTAGTGAAGCAGAAATGTGAGCACGACACAAGGAAGATGAGCCAGAACTTTATCTAGGATAGCATGCTTAGAGGCAGTAAATGTCCAATACCAGATGCTGAAGACCAATAAGAATGGAATGGACATTAACTTTAGATGTGAGCCAGGCGATTGATCAAAATAAATAGAATCGACCATACAAATAGGCACACATGTTGGAAACGTGGGTCAAGAAAACAGACCTGAAAATATGTTTGGGCAATGCCCACTAGTTAAATAATGTTGGGAAATAGAGACTTGATGAAATTATTCAAGTAACTAGATATGAAATTCCAAAACACCCAAGACCGGGGATCGGGCGGTATATAAATTGAAAAAATAAATAAAATAAAAAAATAAATAAACTATTGTGTTGGAATTTTTATTAGGACATATTCCTAAAGCACAGAGATCTATAGTACTAGATTTCTTTACTGATGCAAGGATTGAAAGAGCACCAAGTATCTGACGTATGATCCTGGATAAACAAGGTGCAGAAGTGAGCAAAAATAATCGGAATTGCATTTATTAGGCTAAGGGATGGATGAACTTACAGTGGAACCTCGGTTATTGTTGACATTGGTTTTCGTCGGTTTCGGTTTTCGCCGATTCTTTGAGTGAAAATTTTGTCTTGGTTTTCGTCGGTTGCTTTTGTTTTCGCCGGCTTTCATCTGCACACGCTAATTTCGCAACAAAAACCGGTGACCCATGCAGGCTCCATTGCTAGTCAATGGGACCCTCGGTTTTTGTCAGTTTTGGGTTTCGCTGAGGTAATTTGGATGGATTACCAAAGAAAACCGAGGTTCCACTGTATTCTTCTGAATGATGGAAAACTTTTTATGATTTTTGTAGGGAAAATTTACATCATTTTTGTAACTGATTAGTTTATAACTTTATTGGTGATTGCACAATGATATTGCACGTAAGCACTCAGTAAGCATTATTAACACTATTGCACAATCAGTTCTTAATTATTACATATACTATAATGATTACATATATTCTTCGAACACAAAAATAAAAAGAACAGAATTCATGTGCCATTAACACTTCCAACTATATCTGGATGAGCTGCCTAAAAGTTTGTTGCATTCTTAAATAGATCTATCCATCAATCCCTGCTCAAAATTGTACTTCTGTCATTCAACTTAAGTACTTGCAACTGACTTCCCTACACATCTTGTCTCTCCTTTCCTTCCATCTGTGATTTCCTTCCATCTGTGATTTCCATCTGTGATTTCCTTCCATCTGTGATAAACTGCCCAGAACACTTACAGTGCCATCTAATCTAAATAATTATAATTCTGGATTAGACAGATTTTTTAAAAGGCTTGATCCGCTTCAGGAAGGCAACTTTTATCTTCTTTCCAGCATGGTGTAGTAGTTAAGAGCTGGTGGATTCTAATCTGGAGAACCAGGTTTGATTCCCAACTCCTCCACTTGAGTGCCAGAGGCTTATCTGGTAAACCAGATGTGTTTCTGCACTCCTACATTCCTGCTGGATGACCTTGGGCTAGTCACAGTTCTTCAGAACTCTCTCAGTGTCTGTTGTTGGGAGAGGAAGGGAAAGGAGCTTGAAAGCCACCTTGAGTCTCCTTATAGGAGAGAAAGGTGGGGTATAAATCCAAACTCTTCTTCTTCTTCTTGAACAGATCTAAGAACCGAGCAAGTGGTAGAAGCAGAGGATGGAGACACCAACATCCTGGTATCACATTGGATCCAGTGCCATGTTTCCACGGGCACAAGATCTTCTACCTGTGCAGTATGACTTTCACAGCAGCCTGGAACTCTCCCTGGAATCTGACTCCTGAGGCTCCCCTCTCCCCAGGGGCAGGATGGTAGGTACAAAAGCTACAATCTACAAGTGGATGAACTATGAGTTTTCAGAAGTGATGGGATGGATCCATTCAACTCATCTCGTCTCACATTCTCCAACTACACATTAAACCCCAAAGGAGGCAAAGCCTCAAAGTGGTCTCAAGATTCAGAAACCCATTATAATGTGTACTATGCCCACCACACTTCCACATGCACACTTCCTCTGAGGCAATAACAGAACAAAATAAAGATCTGTCACTATTCTGTTCCAATTAGAAGCAGATGGCCCACTGAGGCCATGGGGAAAATTCCCAATGGCCAAATGGCTTAGAGGCCTACCCTTTCCCCTGCAACCATCCTGCTCCGTGCCACCCCACTCAAGGTGGGCAGCAGCCACCATCAGATGGTGAAGCCCACTACAAGTGGAGTGAGAGGGACTAGCCTCTGCCATGAGTGGGGCAAACGGGGGAATCCAGAAGATCCTGACACAAGCCAGCGGAAGCTGCCTCCTCAAGCTAGCAGGAGCCAATGCCACAAGCCTTTGTGGAAGATGGACTTGAGCTAAGCTGCCACCACAACCATTCTTCCTCCTACCTCCTCTTCCTTTCTGCCTGTTCTGTTGGGGGCAGTGGTGGGCCTGAAAGAACTGAGGAACAGCAGGAGATCTTTCCAGGGCCATTCCATGCTCCCAATTCACCCCTGGTTTCAATAACTCCAGCAATGGAAGCACATTGGGCAGAGCACACACTATGACAGATTTCTGGGGTTTATTTTCTCTCTCCATCCTGAAGAGCTGTACCAGGCCCCAGGACTCTGGATGGTTCTCTTGCTATTTCTTGCCACACAAATGCATCCTGGGTCCACTTCCATCTCTAGGGATTAGCGACCAGCCAAGGATTACTTTATTTTTAGGTTTAAAAGGCACTCCCCTTCCTTAGACAGTGAGGTCATTTTCAAAGATGACAAAATTTTCCAAAACAGAGGCAGCATCTGTCTACGGCCAATTGTTTTACTGCAAGGACTGACGAGGCAAAATGTTAATGGGGGAATCGTTGCTTTTGTGTTGACTTCAGAATTACACAGCCACATAACTCAAGTGATTCCACTACAAACTCATGATTGCACACTACTTGTTGCCACAATAACTCACATTTCAACAATAAACATATTCTTGAAAATATGATGTATATGTGTCTACGATATACATAGCACTGTCATTATTTAATGCTATAGTTAATCTTCCATAAGAAGGTTTGGGCTATATATTTCCATTGAGTTAGACCTTGTCTTAAAAAGCATTCCAATCTTTCACAAAAAATATTTCATAAGAGTTCTTTTTAGTGCTCCCACCAAATTGGCTAATTTTTCCATTCAAAAATCTAAAAAATGTCCCCCCCAAAATGTTTCTGTTCTCCTGCCTCCCCTCCCCCCTCCCCACAGCCTTTTCTGGGCCTTGACATCTTTACAACTTATATTTATTCAACAACTAATGGTATTGTCGCTCTGAAAATAGATGGCTTCCCAAGAACCACGATAAAACCTACACAGACTGCTTCGATTATGTTCTGCGAGGCCCTTTCCGCACAGCCAAAATAAAATGTTTCGAGAAAATAAAACATTTCCTCCAAACAGTTCAGCATCAAAGCCACAAATGCATTTTTTAAAGAAATGTTTTTACCTGAAACATCTCTCTTTTACAGGCTATGCAGACAAAACCTATGAAAACTATTATTTTCAAACCATTTGCAAAATGTTTGACAAATGTTTTAAATGCTTTGTGTGGAAAGGCACACAATTGAATAAATTGTTGAATAAATATATTTGTCTGTGCACATTTCTAGTGGGGTGCTATATTACAATGATGAAGCTACTCTGTCTATTGAATCATTAACTCCTTCTGGGTAATATCCCTGTAACTGGCAATGCTATTTCTGGCCCCTGTAAGACATGCACCTGCTCAGAAGAAAAAGAAAAGAGGATGCCATTGTTAATACATGTGCACTGGCCATTAAATTAGGAAGCTCTTTGGGCTGCTATGTCACAAGTTGGGAATCTGAGGAATTCAGAAAGGTTCTTAAAATGCCTGTGCCTTGGATACTGTGGCTAGGGAGGGCTGCCTGCCCCCCTAAATCCAGGAAATGTCAGGCAGAATGCTCTCTGCTCTTTTGGATTATTCCACATAGAGCATTTGCAGCGTGCCATTTCTTAAAACACAGTTTTGCAACAACAGTGCTATCCCAAACACATCTCACACAGTCCTTTGTGTTTCAGATAGTGGCGTAGTGGTTAAGAGCAGGTGGACTCTAATCTGGAGAACAGGGTTTGATTCCCCACTCCTTCACATGAGCTGTGGAGTCTTATCTGGTCAGCCAGATTTCTTGCAGCACTCCTACATTCCAGCTGGCTGATCTTGGGCTGCTCACAGTTCTCTCAGCACTCTCTCAGCCCCACCTACCTCACAAGATGTCTGTTGTGGGGAGAGGAAGGGAAAAGGAGTTTGTAAGCCACGTTGAGTCTCCTTACAGGACAGAAAGGGAAGTATAAATCCAAACTCTTCTTCTACCTTTGCAAACAGTTACATCAGTTCTTTGGGGAAAGAGGTCCTATGTGAAGGACTGTCAGGTTGAGGAACAGTAAATAATTAACAATAAAAGATAAACATTAAAGTTGTTATTCCCTTTTAACTGAAGTGGGGAAGCAGGCAGAGAATATAGTTAAACCACAATGGATGTTTCAAGTCACAAGAGGAATCACTTCCCATAGAATATACACATCCTTTTTTTTTTGTCTCACAATCACTTCTGTCTAACCTAATTTTGCACACAGTTTGCGATGAAAAATCCTTGTCGGTTTTTGGCTTTGGGGATATGTTTTAGTTAAAAAAGAAAGCATAATGGTGTGGTGACCCAATATCAGGTCTCCACATTTACTCTATCTAGCCAGGTGTTAAATACAAATTTACAGTTCCTACCAAAATAGTATATGAGAGAAGGCAGAGAAGAGGTTTCTCTCTTAAGTCTAGCTATTTGGTGTGACTTACTGCAACTCTGAGAAGAGTTATGCCCTTCTGAAACCAGTGAGGTAATTGCATTTAGTAGAGTATAACTTGGTTTAGGATTGTGCTGTCCTTCTGTTTTGGGGAAAGTTACAAGGGCTTATTCATACAGGACATCTGTACAAACTACACTACAAATCTCTGGTAATAACTTGACCTGGAAATAGTACCCCTGACTCTCAGCCTGGACAAGGAAAAGCAATTGCTTCATGAATGTTCCATAAACTGTACTTCACAGGTGTTAAACTCGCGGCCCTCCAGATGTTATGGACTACAGTTCCCATCATCCCCTGCCAGCATGATGCTGGCAGGGGATGGTGGGAACTGTAGTCCATAACATCTTGAGGGCTGCGAGTTTGACACCTGTGCTGTACTTCATTTTCTTCTTTCACAAACTCTTGACTGAAATTTTATTTAAAAAATAGTTTGAAGCAGAATAGATAATGATCCAAATAAAATGGTGTATTTTTTAGAAAATATCTTGGAAGGAATGTGTGCTATTTGTATTGATAGCTCAGAAAATAAATTGGCTATTTTGCCCTTTCACCCTTGACCAAAGCCACACTGAGTAAGGAAATCTGTGGTGTCCCAAGGATGGTATTAGATTGCATTTTCTGTCAGAAACAACAGAATCCTTACCACAGAACTCTGGAGTTCTCCATTCCACACAGATTCCTTGCGTCCTGCAGAGGTGTGCATAGGAGGACACAATCTCACATACTTCATCCCCATGGCAGTTGTTTTCTTCGCATGCTGCATAGAACGCATTTGGAGGAACGATGTGGTGGCATGCATAAAACTGAGCAGAGAGCAAAATGCTGCACTTGGTGGTGGCCTGTTCAATGCATCTGTCTGCTCTGTTGACCTCACAGGTTATCCCTGGTCGCCTCACGGCCCACTCTTGGACAAAGATGCTGCTGTCGGGTGCAATGGAACCATCCTTCAAAATGAAGTCATTACCACTGTTTTGGTCACAAATCCCTAAGAGAACAAGAAAGAGGAGAACCTTGTAATATATTGACAGTTTCCAAAACACTTGTTCCAACAAGATATGGAATCTAGAGCGACACCAAAAGCCCATCCTCTGGAAAAACATAGCTAATCTTACTGTTGTAGCTTCCTGTTGAAATTCTTACAAATCTTTCTTCTGAGCAGATTTCTAGAGGGATGTGAAGATGTACGTGCCTCACGAAAACTCATGCTGGAATAAATATTGTTAGCCTCCAAGGTACAGCCAAACTTTTCTAAAATGTTCCCAGCCAGAACCTGTTCTAATTCACATTGGCTTGAATCCTAAGCTGAATTTCTACTCACAGTAGGCACTTCTGCTTTCACTTCTGCAGCGCCCCCCCCCCCCCACACACACACACTATGATCATGTGCCTGGGCATCCACAGAGCCATGAGGAAATAATTTTGAGGGCCTTCAATGACTGCAGCAGGAGAGGCAGGAAAGATACCACTTATGCAGTGCGTTTCCACTTAAGCTATATATACACTTTTATCCAGTGGTGGGATCCAAAAATTTTAGTAACAGGTTCCCATGGTGGTGGGATTCAAACTGTGGCATAGTGCCAATGGGGCTGGGCGGGGCACGATGGGGGCGTGGCATTCCTGGGCAAGGACGCAGCCGGTGCACCGGTCCTTAGGCAAGAAACGAATGCACGCAGGCGCAGGCTGCCACGCACGCCGGTGCACCTCCTGCTAGACTGCTTCAAGTTCTGCGCGCTACTGCTGAGAGGAGGGGTGTAACTAAGGCAAAAATCACGTGGCAAAATCACCAATTAGTAACCCCCTCTCGGAACATACAAATAATTAGTAACCTACTCTCGGGAACCTGTGAGAACCACCTCTGCCTTTATCTATTTGTACGACACCCTCAACTGAACAAAAGCTGTGACTGTCACACTGGAGCAACAGAAGTACAAATTCTATATTGTAAATTCTGCCTCAAGTTAAGCCAGTATTAAACCTTTCATATAGTTCACATCTGGCACCTTGGTATACAACCAAAATATAAACACTGAACAATAGGCAACCCATCTGATGGACCACTGACCCAAAGTAGCACTTGAGGTATAAATTTAGCAACATACCACAAAGGCCGTAGGTATGCAGAGCAAAACTCTTTGGGCTAAGTTGGAAAGTAAACTCATTGTTGCTTGGAGTGAAGGAAAAGATGTGCCCCAGATGAGAGAACCTGATTTCATGCATTATTGCTCCATAAACGTTGATTTCAAAATGATCGTTGGTATACGGAAGGATGGACAGTTCACCATTCACAGTAACCTATTTGAAAAAACAGACAACTTACCCATTCTGTCAGCAAAAACACAACAGCAACAGTAGATAGACTGAAACAACAGGAATCTGAAACTTCAATGAAGATTACACTGTGGAGAATGTCCTCTTAGGATTCTGGCTTCTCAATGGAAGAGAATCACGAGAATCTCCATGTACAGAAATAAAGTTACAGCTGTTACAGAGGTTGACATACACTGAATATAGGTGAGTTTTACAGGGAAACTGTGGCCACATCCAGTTCCTAGTTCAAGTTGGTTGCAAACTTAATCATAGTGGGATGTTTCGCATGTCACTGCAGCATTGGTCAGAAACGAAATGAGAATGTGCAGAGCCCTGACGGTTAACGTGACTTCAGGCCCCACTTTTCTGGGAAAGATTTCTGGTTATGGGGCCACCCTCGGTGCCAAAGCCAGATGCCCCAGCAAAGAAGTCTAAACAAGAGGCTGATGCCAACCCAGTCATACCTTGTTGAAGGGCAGCAAGAAGATATTCCATTAACTTCAGACAAATGTAGGAGTTTTTAAACTGTTTTGGGGTGTTTTGAAGTTATCGAAATTCTAGTAGCTTAAACCCACCCCCCACCCCCCACCCCCAAAAAGCTAAAAAGCAAATGTAAGACATCCTACTAGTGTGAAAGAACTCAGATTTTGGAAGGACTCGGGGAGGGACCAAGTAAGGTTGCTTGAGAACCTGAACATTCACATACACGACTGAATTGGAATTACCTGTAGTTAATACTCAGACTACGGGTCCCCCTATTGATCCCATGATAACGAACAGGCAACTGACAGCTGAGATACATCATCCCAGCCCCTCTGACAATGGCCCAATAGCTTTACCTTATTGAAGGACGATGAAGAACCCCAACTCCACTCCTACCACAGATAACACTTTGGGGGCCAACAATGGCTGCATCCAATATGTGTCATCTGACACTGAAACTCTGAATGCATCAGCATGACACAACGTGATCCCCCATGCAAAGCTCCTATCTTGGAACATTGCAGGATGGGGGAATAAGATTACTAACACCTGTTTCGGCAGCTACCTAAAAAAATCACAGTAATATATGTGGAACTGTAGCCACCCCTTCGCTCAATTAAGCCACCACTGTAGCCACCACCTCACTCACTTAAGAAGCAACAACTGACCATTACTCACTGTTGCTATCCCCAAGTCAAAACAAAGGATAGTTTCTGTGATGCCCTTCCCCCAACCCCGTAAGTATTCTTTTCATTGTGGTGGCTTACCGACATGTTGCTGAACAGCTCCACAGATGTGGACTGGTGTGTCACCTCAATGGAATTCATACAGTTGAGTCTTGGGGTTGAACTGCAGGCCCCATTGTGAAGAACCACTTTGAGACCATGTTCTTTATCTTCAAATAGTGTGTACGAACAATTTCCCGTTAGTTTAAATTCCAGTCCATCAAAGGTGACGATATGCCTTGTTGAACTTCCCATGCACGTGCCTACAAAAAGTAGCAATTACTTAATTAATTAACTAACTAATACTGGTTGTTATGGGTTTTCTGGGCTGTGTGGCCGTGGTCTGGTAGATCTTGTTCCTAACGTTTCGCCTACATTTGTGGTTGGCATCTTCAGAGGTGTATCACAGAGAGACACAGTGGACATAGTGTGTAACAAACTTCTCTTTGTGATACACCTCTGAAGATGCCAGGCGAAATGTTAGGAACAAGATCTACCAGACCACGGCCACACAGCCCGGAAAACCCACAACAACCAGTTGAATCCAGCTGTGAAAGCCTTCGACAACTTAATTAATACTTTGCATTTCTGCCCAGTGGGGATCCCAACCAGCTTATGTCATTCTTTCCCCATCCATTTTATTCTCAGAACAACTTTGTGAAGTTGGTTAAGCTGAGCGTATGTGACTGACTGAACGTCACTCGGCAAGCTTCTACGGTAGAGTAGGGATTCAAACCTGGGTCTTCCGGATCCTAGACCATAATTCTAACCACTACACCAAACTGGCTCTCAGTGAACAACTATATCAACTGAATGACACCATGGAAGCCAATCCTAAGAGCCATGCTTTATGTCCCTGAGCTATGGAAAAGGAAGCAGTGCAGAAAGTAAATGCTTTATGGATCACTGAATGTTTCTTCCAGTTCTGGGACATTGCAGACTTTTTCCATCCTCACAGCCCATTTTTGGACACAAGGCAGAACCCAACGCTTTATTTGTACATAACAGGAATGGTGCTCATTTAGGATGAAAAGTCAGGCAATGCATTATGCTCGCCATGGGAGCGGAAGCCCTGAGGTGCCTCTGAAGGATTTTAAAGGTGTCTGGTCAGCAGGCAAGGAAAACTGTAGGGAATTACAATCAAAGGGTCTAATTGTACATGACGTGGAAACATCAACAGAACCCTGGGAGACTTTTAAAAAGCAGAAAACAGGCTCAAGAGGGGGTAGTTTTGGATTGAGATACAATGGCCCACTCTTGCAGCTTCCCTATTCCCAATCCTCCCTTTCTGAAGCTCATTTCCCCTCAAAAAACCAGCAGTTTTGTTCTGTTACAAAGTTTGGCATGAAACATGCTTACAGAGAGGAAAGTTTTGGATTCCTCCATTAGTTGCACACCCCCATTTGCTCCTTCTTGACAGCTACTTCCCGCCGCTCTGTCCTCTGTTAGCTGCTAAGAGTGGTAGCGGAACTTGAATAACGAAGAAGAAGAAGAAGAAGAAGAAGAAGAAGAAGAAGAAGAAGAAGAAGAAGAAGAAGAAGAAGAAGAAGAAGAAGAAGAAGAAGAAGAAGAAGAAGAAGAAGAAGAAGAAGAAGAAGAAGAAGAAGAAGAAGAAGAATTTGGATTTATATCCCACCTTTCTCTCCTGTAAGGAGACTCAAGGTGACTTACAAGCTCCTTTCCATTCCTTTCCCCACAACAGACTGGCAGGTGGGGCTGAGAGAGTTCCAAAGAATTGTGACTAGCCCAAGGTCACCCAGCAGGAATGCAGGAGTGCAGAAACACATCTGGTTCACCAGATAAGGCTCTGCCACTCAGATGGCAGAGTGGGGAATCAAACCTGGTTCTCCAGATTAGAATCCACCTGCTCTTAACCACTACACAGCGCTGGCTAATGGCTTTCTCCTGTAGGCTGATAATGATTCTCTCCAGTTTTCCTTACTTCCTTGCCAGTTGCACGTCATGTTTCCATTGAGTTCTGCTTGATAAACCATCAAGAGCCACCTGCATTTATCAAGCACACTTGAAGGAAAGAAGCGGACAGACCTTGCATGAGAAGACAACCAGCCTACTCACATGGACACACCCAGCGACAGCCACATGTTTCTTCCACTTTCAATGCAGGCATGTTGTTGCGACACAGCGGCCTCGGCATCTTCTCGCAATTGATTCGGTGGCTCTCCAGAATGGTGTATCCTCCCGGCAAGCATGTCACCGTGCGACACTGATCCAGCAATGTCCATTTGTCCCCAGGCTGTGCAAAAGGACATGCCAATACTTCAATAATGTCCATTATATATATATATATATATAGGAACCAATATATATATGGTTCCTTTAAGCGGCAACCATCTGAAACTACCAAGTAAAACAACACTGTCCTTGGCAAGATAGAAGGCAATGAAAATTAAAAAGCCACACTTTCCACAGATGCAACATTATTAATGACTCACAGAAGCACTTGGCCTAATGCACTTGTAACCCCTATGCCCAGAATGGGTTGGCCAAAATAGGTTATTAGCCAATGGGGTGGAGACTTCGGAGCAGCAGAGAGGCTGCAAGAGCTCTTTTGCAGAAGAAGCAAGGCTACCAGACTCGGACCTTGATTTCTATAAGCCCTTAACACCTTGTTAAGGTAATTGCAATATTGTTGGGAACTACTGGGAAGGTAGTTGTTGTTTTGCTGTGTTGTAAATGTTGGAGTTTATTGTTTCAGGGTTTTCTTTTGTGGTTGTAATGGGTGAGAGTTCTCCTGGAAACCTTCATCATGTTGCAACCTGTTCATCAAGCCCTTGGAAGTGCTTCAGGGAGCCAGCCAACTTACCAAAGGAGGGAATTTGGACTTAGCAATATCAGTAGACTGTAAATAGAAGGGCTTGAAATGCAACTAGACAGGACCTTGGTGTAGCGTTAAATGTTGATGTTTTACAAGTGTTAATTGTAAAGAAAAGTAAAACCATTTTGTTAAAGAATTGGTTCTTGCAAGCTCCAGCCACAAGTACTGCCCACAGAGACAACCCACAGAAGGAGGAGTTACAAATGGTAGCCCAACCAGTGGGGCTTGGAGGTGAGATTGCAAATATAAATTGTACAATGGAAGTGTGCAAAACAAGTTGGGGGTTTGATCCCCATACAATTGTTTTGTTATGTGATGTAAGTTCAAGAGATGTTGCTGTGTTGAAGATTTAAAACACTGTTTGGAAGTTAAAATGAAGGAAGGGATTCCAGTTGCAATCCCCATCCTTCTACAAACTGCTTGGCTGAATTGCAACGATTTACAGAGCTGCCAGTGCAGCTAAGCTTAAAGGAAGAACAATGTTCTGCATTCAGATGCACCAAATGTAGTTCCTCAGTACTGCAGGGTCATGGGGAAATCATTGTTTAATGATTTCAAAGTTGCATTACAATTACTGTAGGACTGACAGAACAGTGGGGGAGAATGGCCCTTTGGAATGGGTTGGCCCAGAATGGGTTGACCCAGTGGGGAGTGGAGACTTCGGAGCAGCAGAGGCTGCAAGGCTCTTGCAGAAGAAGCGAGGCTACTGAGACTGGGACCTTGAGGAGATTTCTGAAGCCCATAACACCTTGTTAAGGTAATTGCAATATTCAGTTGGGAACTACTGGGAAGGTAGTTGTTGTTTTGCTGTGTTGTAAATGTTGGAGTTTATTGTTTCAGGGTTTTCTTTTTTGGTTGTAATGGGTGAGAGTTCTCCTGGAAACCTTCATCATGTTGCAACCTGTTCATCAAACCCTTAGGAATGTAGGAGCCAGCCAACTTGCAAGGAAATTTGGACTTGGCAATATCAGTAGACTGTAAATAGAAGGACTTGAAATGCAACCTGAACAGTACCTTGAATTGTAACGTTAAATGTTGATGTTTTACAAGTGTTAATTGTAAAGAAAAGTAAACCATTTTGTTGTTTAAAAATTGGTTCTTTGCAACTCCTTCCAAGTACTGCCCCACAGAACCCACAGAAGGAGGTTACACACTGATTTCAACAGGAAAATTAAATTCATTCTTTGATCACTCCTATTGAAATCAGTGGGGCTTAGAAGCCCGTTGCTTCAATGGGACCATGGCTACAAATATGCACCCAAATCTCAACCAATTTGCATGATGCCATGCTAGAGGAACTTGGAGCTCTGCCTGTCAACGTATTTGACCCTGCTTTAAGCCAGGGCACTAGAATCAATAAAAGAATTTCACACTCATCTTCGAAAGGGCAAAGAGACATCAGCTTTCAGGAACATAAAAATTATTTTAGGAAGTGTTCTCATTATGAAGTTCACACCATGACTGTAATAAATAACTGCTATTCCAGGCTGCTGAAGCAGAAATCCTACCTCTGAAAACCAGAGGAGACTCAAGGGCCAATTAGGATGTTCCAGTCTAAAGCACCCCTTGTGAATATAGCTGCATGGGGGAAGGAAGTGATGTCACACTGCATCAGGTATTACCTGCCTCTTGGCAGTGATTCAGTTGTGAAGGGGGCCTTGTTTGGATCTATCTCATGCACACAAAAGGAAATGTCCTTGATCAGTGTGGTTCTGCCGGGTCAGAATTATTTCCACGAAATAGCTGAACGATCCCTGCGTGTCTTGAGGATGGTAATCTCCACTGGGTTTGCCAGCAGTGTCTCTGAATATGCTGGGAGATTTTGGGAGCAGTGCTTGGAGATGGTGGAGTTTGGGGAAGATGTGGAGACACATTTGGGTGGTGCTTATGCAGGGGCGGAGCTAGGGGGAACTACGCCCAAGGTACGTGTGCGCCCTGTGCCCCCACCATTCCCCCTGGGCGCTACACCACTGTGCTCATGGAATGGCCCCTCTCCCTATAGCAATGCCACAGAGACATGGGGTAACTCCTAAAGAAACCCAATGGAGGCCATTATTCAGCCATTTTCCCTCTTGCCCCTTTGTTTCTCAAGGGCATAGGATTGGAACAAAGTGGGGAGTTTACCTGCTGTGGGTGAGCAAATAGCCAAGTCCCCCTACATGTTGAAGACTATTTTCTCTGTTGTATAAATGCCATTAAATTCCTGCCACAGAGTCCAAGGCTTTCACCTGATTTTACCTCACACCTCTGGCAATCAGAGACTTATTGCCTCTCGATATTCAGGCTCCCATGTTGCAAGGTGGAAAGATTTTGTGAAATTTTTCAGTTGGACCGTGGTAGATCCTCAGTTTCTGCTGGTAGCTCTGAAAAAAGATTCTTTACTTTTTTCTTTCCAGGACAGATCAATGAGCAAGTAGTTCCAAGATTATAATCTGAAACACCCGCTTTCCTGCTATAGCTGGAACTGCCCTTGATATGTTGCCCTGTCGGATGTCTTTGAATAAATGTCAGAGGAAGATGGGTGTTCCAAAGCGTGGGCAGTGGATTCTTTGCCCACCATCACAATAAACTCTTTCAGACAGGTCTAGGTCTACATTGTAAATGTACAATATTGGTGCTTCTGTCTAGCAATGGTATTTTAAAAACACATGTTGGATAGTCATCCAGATGCTACCCCAGATGCTTTGGCTGGTTGTTTGGAGGCTGTGATGAACAGAACTTCATTTCTCTTTGTAGATCTATATGGATAGTTAGGAAATTCCATTTTTAAAAAATAAAGAATTCCTCTTAAGGGTTGTCTTGAATTTTGTTGGGTTTTCAAAGAAACGTGGAAGAGCTTATTAGAAGCTACAAAAGAGCCATTTGAGGGAGTTTTAAGGGCTAAGAAATATTTAGATAGTAAACGAGATACTTTAATTATGCTTACTTCTTTCCCAATTCATGGGAAGTAAAGCAACTCAAAGGTTCTACCTATAGCTGTGTAACTAAGGTGGCTCTGCTTTTCTTTAATAATTACATCCCATTCGTCAGACATGTAAAAACTGTATAATATAATAATGGCTAAGCCATATTTTTAAAACAATTAATTAAACAGACGTCTAGAGCAAGCCAAGGAATCAGGTATACGAGGAAATCAGACAACTCCCAGCCATGAAATACAAGAGAGACAGAAGTGGTAATAATACACACAGAGACTGGTTAAGTTTAAAGTCAATCAAAACAGCTGCTTATACTAGCGTGCCAGAAAAGGAATCAAGTGAGCTTCCTCTCCAAGGGAGTTTAATGTTCATTTACTTCTTTGGATTTACGTGCTCGTTGCATGGTTGAGAACCTTCAAGCACAAAGCCATTGTACCTGGAATGGACCTTGCTTTTATTCCTCATCCTACCTAAAGTCCACAAAATCAGAGCCATCTGGAGATGTTCTATTAGACAAGTGTCCATCCAGCCTTGATGAACAACTTCCGCATTCTCCAGGGGGAGAAGAAGAATATTGTGAACCTACAAAACTCCTTATAAATGACTCCTGTCATTGTACCAGTACTGTCTTCTCTGTCTGGAAACAGTTCTCTGGAGCCTTTCTCAGTAATGCTACCTCAGATCCTTTTAGCTAGAGGTAACTAGAAGTAATTCGGATTGAACCTGAGGTCATCTGTACCCATGCAAACCATGTGCCCAGCCATGATATGATACCTCCCTCCCTTTATTTTCTCAAGACTGGAAATGCAAACCATCAAACCCCTCTCATGACAGGGAATGATCCATTTTAAAAAGTGGCTCCACCTATCAAGAACGATTTCACAACAATTTGAGTTGGGGAGCTTAGGCATGGTCAAGGCCATGCACACAAAAATCTGCAAACACTTGCGAAGTGTGGAATGTCTTATGTTTCCACCCCAAAACATTTTCCCCATTTTCTTATAATGAAATCCTGGATAGGTCTCTTATCACATCTTCATTAAAATCTGGTAGATCTGCTAGGGAGCAGATAAAATGGTTGGACTAGGCCTGAGGAATGAGAATTGAACTTTCCTAGACCATGTTAACTAAAAACCAGATAATCTTAATATATACTTACTCTCTTCTTATTCCCATCCTCATCTATGCACTCCAGGACAGTTGCTGAAAGATAAACAAGCATAATATGTGCAAAAGGCCTCCTTTATCTGGGAGAATCAATTCCTGCCTGTGAAATGGTGAATCAAACTGAACGAAATAAGTATGTAACCGTCATGCAGCCTGTTCATGTCTAACCATGAATCTTAGCTACGTGCAATGACTCAGTGGTCCAGAAAGTGATAAAAGGGGTTTCACTTGTTGTCTAGGTCCATTACTGGTCTCAGTTAGCCCAGGAGAGCCAGATCAAACATACAGGACCAGAGTCCATCAGGATGCTGCAGAGCTGAGTGGTGGAAGCTGGCTGAGGGTGGAGGGAGACCACAGACCAAGGGAATCCAGAGGAGAGGGCTTTGATAAAATCAGCACTTTCTCTTGGTTACCAAATAGGACCATAAACCCATAGGAGTTGGGCTTTCTCACCTACCAGACAAAGCCTGGAATCTCGGGGTTCCCTGATCCAAAAATAATGGGTGGATCCTACTACTGAACTGAGCAAAAATTATTTATTTATTTAACTATTTCCTTGCAAGTCGAACTGAATAGAATTTTGGCAGCACAGAAATTTCCTAAATGATAATTTCAGAGGGTAGCAGTATTGGTCTGCGGTAGACCACCTAGATTTGAGTCCAGTCGCACCTTAAAGGGCAACAAGGTTTTTGAAGAAGAGCTGGGATTTATACCCCACCTTTCTCTCCTGTAAGGAGATTCAAGGTGGTTTACAAACTCCTTTCCCGTCCCTTCCCTACAACAGACACCTTGTGAAGTAGGTGGGGCTGAGAGAATTCTGAGAGAACTGTGACTAGCCCAAGGTCACCCCAGCCGGCTTCATGAAAAGGAGCGGGGAAACAAATCCAGTTCATCATATAAGTCTGCCATTCCTATGGAGGACTGGGGAATCAAACCTGGTTAGAGTCCACTGCTCCTAACCACTACACCATGCTGACTCCCTTGGAGCATAAACAGTGGTGGGATCCAAAAAATTTCGTAACAGGTTCCCATGGTGGTGGGATTCAAACAGTGGTGTAGCGCCAATGGGGCTGGGCGGGGCATGACAGGGGCGTGGCCGGGCATTCCGGGGACGGGGCATTAATAATTTCTCTGTTACTGTAAAAAACTCTTACTGTAAAAAAAGTTCCTAATTTCCAGCTGGTATTTTTCTGTCCATATAGCAAGTCCTATTGTTTACTTCCAACAGAAACAACTACTTCTCCTCTAATTGACTGCCTGTCAAATACTTACCGGTAATACTTTCAAATACTTAATTTTGTTTCTAGAAATCAAAAGAACGATACTTTCCTGAAACAAGGAACTTTACCATATTTCTAAAACATGTTTTTAAAACAGCCCAACAGGGAGAATTATCCCGTTTTCTACCTTTGCTAACCAGCCACATAGGAAACAACAGGACTTTATGATTTTTGGACCTAATGGAATTTCTAACGGAAAAGCAGACCCAATTAGTAACCCCTTCTCGGCACACACAAATAATTAGTAGCCCACTCTCGGGAACTGGTGAGAACCTGCTGGATCCCATCTCTGGGCATAAGCTTTCAAGAGTCAGAACTCTGATGAAAGGAGCTTTGACTCTCAAAAGCTTATGCCCTGAAAATCTTGCTGAAGTCTAATGTACTGGCTGTCTTAAATAAACCAATATAATGTGACAATTAGGCTTGTTCTTCACAGCTGAGATTTGCCAAATCCAGCCATGCCCATTACTGGCCTTGGGGATCATGGAACAGCCAAATACATGGGTTATGTTCACAGGAACAGGGGAGTAGGAACCTGGCTCTCAGATGTTCAGAGACTACAATTCCCCACATCAGCCCTACCAGCGTAGCCAGTGGCCATGCCCGGCAAGCTTGATAGAATTGCTGAATTCCTAATCGGAAAACACTGGGATTCTGATAGAAAAAACAAACAGGTTCCAGTTGCTCAGTCACGGTGCCTGTTTCAACAAATTTTGTTTGTTGTCTGTGGTTATACCAGGCGGCGGCAGCATCCTTTGCAGATGCGCTAAAGGACTTTTTCAATGATTATCATCTGGCTGTCTTGTACGTTACAAAACGATGTCTGGAATTAATTACAGCGATTAAAGCAGCCAAAGAGAACTTCTGGGTCTGGAAGTGATGTGAAGCGTACCTGCGCAAAGCTTTTTGACAAATTTGTCATCCGAAGTCACCATGGCAGAAAGTTCCTCAAATGACTGCAACTTAATGATCCTGTTGGTGGCGGATGGTCCCACTAAAGTAGTCAGTTGGGCTATGTTGTATCTGTCCCCAATGACAATAGGCAGCAACAATACCCCTGGAAGGGAAAATGAATAAAGCACAAATCCTCCCATTGAAATGGCACTTGCCTCCAACTGCACTTTAGCATAATGTTCAGAAATTATTCTGTATTGAAGGTGGCTTTCGATTTCGAATACCTTTAATGGCATATAAATTGTTTAAGATTAACTTAGCAAGATAATAACAGCCTTTACAACTTTACAACTTCTGACGAGTTAAAATAACACCATTTAAAAATTTAGCCACCGCTTCCAACAGCTCGTAGTTGTGGCTGTTTAAAAGATATATAACCTTCTGTTTATCTGTAATGCCTTCACTTCCATGCAGGAAGGGGATTATGTGCTTCTTCCTACCTATCTCATAAAAAGGACAATTCAACAGCATATGAGATACTGTTTCCACAGAACCCATGCCACACGGGCATTTCCTTTCTTTATGTGGGATTCCAAGGTGGCGTCCAAGGCTAAAGGAAGAAGGCAGGGCATTACACCTAGCTAAGGTGATTGCTCTACGCCACCGGGCCTCAACCAGGAGATAAAAGTACTGGGCTACAATTGAAGGTGGCTTTCATATACTAACGACAATTATTATTTTCTTCTCTATTTTCATTTAAAGTGGAAACACCTACTTTATAGGGATTAGGAATGAAACAGACAAAATACCTTGTATTGTACCAAGACATCTCAAACACTTTATTACTTTATTAGTAAACAGATCAGGTAGCTATGTATACTCATTGTATATACACTTGCAAAATATTTTGAATACTGCATGTACCTTTCTAGGAAACAGTGATATTTATTTAAGAGATGCTCGTACAAAGCGCACCTAAGCAACTCAAGAATGCGAATTGTCTCTTCAGAGACTAATTCAGTTTCTTATGGAGATATTTTGGGAAAGTATATTGAAAAATTGCAGTGACATTTTGAAACGCCATCTTATCGTACAGAGAGAAATACTTACGATTGATGCTTGCAGAATATGCAGCAGCCTCCACAGAATCTTCCGACTCGTTTGATATAATAATCACTGCTATTTTGGTTGCGTTGGGCCTTCCCCCACTGGCTTCAGAAATGGCATGCTGGACTGTGAAGTCGATTGCCTCCCCTACAAGAAAAATTAAAACCACTCAAGCAGAATGAAATGAGCACCACAGACTTAACTAAACATTATTCCGAGTTCTGTGACTATTTTAAAAGACCCTTTTCCAAGATGCAGCTGTTATGGCTCCTCGTGCAGAGAGGATTTTTTAATCATTTCTTGCTTTTACCATTTTCTCCACCGAAAAATGACTCCTGCAAACGTTTAATCTCTCTGGGATTTTCAGAAGGAATACACATGAGAACTATTTTATTTATTTTATTTATTTTTTAGTTTTATATACCGCCCTCCCCTGAAGGGCTCTGTGCGGTGCACAACATATAAATTGAAGTAGAGCACAGTTTAAAACATAACAAATATAACTATAATAACTTATATATGGCTCTATAGGATTAAATAGTTAAAACCTCTATTAAAACACAGCATTACAGCATATAATGCTTCACGTCCGGCAGATAAAACCATCCCGAGAGGGGAGTGGTAGGTCCCTCAGATGTTATGAGGACCATCAGAGAGAGGAGATCCCCAACTACATTTTCAGAACAGAAAGCAGTCGGGAGAGGAAATGCCATAAACAAGGCATTTTCAGTGGTGGCACCTTGGCATTGGAATGCACTCCCCCTTTAGGCTCATATGGTGCCTACCATAACGTATTTTAGATGCCAGGCAAAAACATTGTTTTCTGTCCAGGGCTTTTAACTAAGAGTGTTTGGGGCCCCTGGGTTTTCAGGTACTTTGGGCCCCCTCTGGTACTTCAGTCTTTCACCCCACTACAGCTGACAGCCTGACCCTGGTTCTGTAGGTATTAAACCTCAGTATATAGCCTTATATCCATTTTGAGGGTCTCCTGAAGAATTTTACTCACAGTTTTACTCACTCACATGTGATCAAGGTAGCGACTAGACTGTTCTGCTCATGGAGGTGTAATTATTATTATTATTATTTATTTAATTTGTATACCGCCCGATCCCCGAAGGGAGAAGGTGGCATGACATCACAACCCTGACACTAACGCACTATTGGCCTGCTGTCTCCCTTCCCCCACTCCCCACTGACTCAAAACAAACCACAGTTGACTATGAGTATGCCTTGCAACTTCCTCTCAACCAACTTGCACACTTGCTCAGTCAACACCTGTCAGAAAGGCTGAAGCCCCAGGGCTCAGGTAACAGTGCCTCAGCAAAAAAAAAAAAAAAAGATGGCAAACCTGTAGTCCCTATAGGGTCCCTAGGCTTCAGCTTAGTCAGCCTTATGGATAATACAGCCTCGCATGTTTATGTTCCTCAGTGTCTGCGTGGTGTAGTGGTGAAGAAGATGAACTCTAATCTGGAGATTCCCCACTCCTCCACACTCTAACTGGGTGAACCAGGTTTGTTTCCCCACTTCTACACATGAAGCCTGCTGGGTGACCTTGAACTAGTCACAGTTTTCTCAGAACTCCCTGAGCCCCACCTGCCTCACAAGATGCCTCTTGTGTGGAGAGGAAAAGAAGGAGTTTGTAAATTGCTCTTAGACTCCTTAAGGTTGACAAAACTGGGGTATAAATCCAAATTCTTCTTGTTTTTTTGATCTTGCGAAATGGCTGATTTCATGGCATTTTTACTTGTAAGCCACAAGGAGTGGATCTATGGAGAGGTGGCACAAAATTTTCCTAAATAAATGTATGTTTCCCCTTTTATTCTCTTGCACCAAAAAGAAGCCCCAGTTGGAAAGGAGGGGAACCTTTTGAAATTATCACAGAACTATATGTAATGTGGTTCTGTACTAAGTCAACTGGACATCATCGTAATCATAGAGAGCTATCCTTTGCAAAACAATGTTTACAGTAGTATCCTGAAATATGGTATTTCCAGTGCTAAAACACCACTGAATCCATTAAACATTTGGGGAAAGATGGAACTATCTAAGCCTGCCTATGCAATGACTCTTAAAGCTTAACAGAGCAATAGTGACATCCAGAGGGATATGGTAGACAAAAACAATCATCTCATTCCCTCACCAGAATTGCAAACACTAACCATCCTGATCAATTTCTGGAAGAAAGTTAAGGCACTTCCATCTTTATAAGCTTTTGCAATATTATTCCTGGGCCTGATCTACACAGTAACATAGCACAGGAGTGACCACCAAGTGACCTGTTTGGTCAAGAAGGACCCCTGGCAAAAGGGGCTCACAGTGAGATACCGAAGGTCCCTCGTGCTTCTTTGCTACGGGGCAGTGCCTTCTTTTCCAGGGGGTAGCTGCAGTCTGCTCAGAGGCTCAAAAGGAAACACCACTGTACGACTGGGCAGAAAGGAAGGGAACAACATAGGCATTTATATCTTCTTAGGTTTACCTCTGAATCAAAATGTGTTTTTTGACTTCACCATAACAGATTTAGAAGAAGAAGGAGGAGGAGGAGGAGGAGGAGGAAGAGGAGGAGGAGGAGGAGGAGAAGAAGAAGAAGAAGAAGAAGAAGAAGAAGAAGAAGAAGAAGAAGAAGAAGAAGAAGAAGAAGAAAGAGTTGGATTTATATCTTCCCTTTCTCTCCTGTAAGGAGGCTCAAAGGGGCTTACAAACTTCTTTCCCTTCCCCCCTCACAACAAATACCCTGTGAGGTAGGTGGGGCTGAGATAGCTCCGAAGAACTGTGACTAGCCCAAGGTCACCCAGCTGGTGTATGTTGGGGTGCACAGTCTAAACTGAATTCCCCAGATAAGCCTCCACAGCTCAAGTGGCAGAGCGGGGAATCAAACCCGATTCCTCCAGATTAGAGTACACTGCTCTTAACCACTACACTACTGCTGCTCTGGCTTTGGACTTTGCATGACACACTCATCAAACTAGCTGGCCACCAATGACATAGGTGAACTATAGCACTTAATGGTCTGAATGTCTTTTATATTAGAGTCACACATCTGAATCACTGCTTACATTAAAAACTTCCCTGCACAGAGAAAATCAGGGAGAAGGTATCTCTTCCAACCTAGCTTTTCCCTGAAACTTTAAATCTCCGTGGATGTAAACATTTTGCCCACCAGCATTTCAGGTATTGAATGGAAGAAAGCGGGGGTTAAAATGGAGCATGCTTCAGTGCACTGATGTCACTTCCAAGCGAAAAAAATGACATAGTGGATACTCTAGATAGAATATGGTAAATTCATGGTATTTTTCTAGCACATATAATGATGTCTCTTCCAATGAAACACCAGCTTGCCAGGCCTTGCCCCTCCCTCAATTTCTCCTAGGGATTGCCAACTGTAGTGTAGAGCCCCTGTCCAGTCACAGACAACTTATAGAAACCCCGTAAGGCACAGGTGTCAAACTCATGGCCCTCCAGATGTTATGGGCTACAGTTCCCATCATCCCCTGCAGGCATGATACTGGTAGGGGATGATGGGAACTGTAGTCCATAACATCTGGAGGGCCACGAGTTTGACACCTAAGCCGTAAGGTTTTCAGGGCAAGAGATGTTCAAAGATGGTTCACCATTGCCTGTCTCTACGTGGGTCGAGAGAGTTCAGGGAGAACTGTGAGTGGCCTAAAGTTACCCAGCAGGCTTCATGTGAAAGGTGTTTTTTTTTAAAAAAAACCCCATGATATTTGGAGAGGTGGAGGAAAGAGGCCATACACCCAAATAGTGGGAAGCAGAAACCAAGAATATGCTTTATTAGTTATTCTCTTTAATATTTTGTTTCCTGAAATGAGGGATAAAATGTTAAATCAATTTAGGATGTTGTACGGTTATAAGAAGCAGGGGAATTCAACAAAGCAGAAGTTTCCTGCCCGGGTCTTATGAATCATCATGTTAAAGAGGTCTCTACAATTCCAATAACACCTCCTCAACGGCTTTGACCAAGGAAGCCAAATTCCCCCAAGGCCTTTATTCACCCACACTTATGGAACGCTTCCTCAGGAAGTAGTCAAAACAAGAAGTGACTTTCTAGCACCTGAATATGGTAGGGGAGTAGAGGCCGGACAAGAAAATAACCGCCTGTACTACACAACACAACTGTGGTAATTTAAAACATTACATAAAAGTGTTGGGCCTGCAGGGTCAGCCTGGCCAATTGGCATCATTTCCCAGGATTCTTAACTGGTGGCAAGCCTGTCAGTTATTGACTTGTTTTGTTTAGGATTAATCAGCAGTGTAAATTGGGTCCACAAACATAGAGCCAGTGCAGCTCGCCCAATACTTGTTTTATATTTATTGTGATAGACCTTGGTATTTTTTCTGGCTGCCACACTTTGTACCAGTCGAGGAGGGTACAACCCCATCCAGAAGAGGCTATGCATTTATTCTCACATAAGGTCTACCTTCAATGTACAGAGCTTCCATTTTGTCTAGTGTTAGGGCCAAAACCAATAAGATGAAGGACCCGTCTATAAAGTACACATGCACGCAGGCGCAATTGAGTTTGGTGATGTGAAGGAAGGGGAGAGGGTCTTGACCTTTTCAGCCACTGCATCTAATAAAAGACCCTGAACTGTCAAAACTGAGCAGAGTTGAAGAGTTAAATCTCATACCTTAGGGACAGTCGCTCCCCCTATGTCCCTCCTCGGCCTCTGCATTCTGCATAGGCAAACCTGCTGGTCGTCCCCGGTCCCTCAATAATGCGACTTGCCTCTACCTGGACCAGGGCTTTTACTGTCCTGGCCCCTGCCTAGTAGAACACTCTCTCTCCAGCCAACAGGGCCCTGCGGGACCTTGGGCAGTTCCACAGGGCCTGTAAAATGGAGTTGTTCCACCATGCTTGCAGGAGAGCCTAGTTGCTGATATGCTACCCCCACCATCCTCTGCATACCATCATGACTGGTTGCCATTATTGCTGTGCCCAATCTCCACCCAGGTGGGTAGGATGTTTTTTCTCCGAGTAACCATCTGGTATTAGGTTTCTTGCTCTGATGTTGCACTTAATTATTCTTGGTTTCAATTATTAGATTGCAATTATATGTCTTTTAATGGTATTTTATCTTCAGTACACCACCCAGAGCCCTTCAGGAGTAGGTGGTATAAGTCTAATAAATAAATAAATAAATAAATAAATGAATGAATGAATGAATGAATGAATGAATGAATGAATGAATATGTACACATACGTACATACATACATACATACATACATACATACATACATACATACATACATACATACACTGTCCTTTCCCCCACACCACCCTGATCTGGAATGTGTACATAATTCAACTTCTACAGACTTATGGAGATATACAGTCTTTGTATGTGTTTTGTGGTCCTTAGTTTCAGTCAGCCCTCACCCCAGTCCTTTCCAGCCTCTCCCCTGAGTGTTGATGAGAAAGGCAGACTAGAAATATCTCAGTCAATAAACGAATTTGCACAGTCATTGTCAGACTATTTTCATTCCAAAGGACTTGGACTTTGGGAGCCAGATCTGTGGACTCATTTGAATTCTAAGTAGATTCGTAAAACCAATGACTATAGATTCATTTGGTCTTTCACTGAGGTGGAGCAAGGGGAAACTGTGCCCAGAGTGTGCGCGTGTCCTGCACCCCTGCCATGGTGCCACCTGCCCCCACCCTGCCCGGAATGCCCTCACCACGTCTCCACCACGGCCCCGCCTGGGGCATTGCATGCCCCCTCCCCATGGGTGCTACGCCACTGCTGTCTGATGATTCATCATATTAGTTAATTATCAGTTTTTTAACTAACAAATTAAAAACTTATTCACGATTAAATATAAATCGTGAGAGGAATTTCGGGATAATCTCTGCCAGCTGAAGACAATAAAAATGGATTTTCTGTTTCCCTTTCTGTTTCAGGTATTCCAGCCTAGCATCCAAGAACCCTGAGAACTTCTGATATGGCTTGAAGGACAAAAATTCTTAACCCTTGGCTGTTATCCTCTGTCCCAAACCCTGTGGCCCAGGTGGATCCCACACAAATCCTGGATTCGTACTGAATTTTCTGTTTCATCCTGATTGCTTGTCAAATTATATTTGTGGGGTTTTTTGGCAAGCCACTTTGGGTTCCCAATAGGGAAAAAAGCAGGATATAAACATTTAAATAGATATATGATTATGTATCACAAAACTCCTTTGAGTACAGTGGAGGAAGGAGACTGCTTTCCTTAAAAGTAAGATTAATTACAATTCAGACAACCCAAACTACCCTTCGCAGTTAATAGGAGTTAGTGTCTTTTCTTCACCATCAAATTTAGGAATATTCCCCTGTCACAGACCTCCTGAATCATTGTATTAAAGATGACAATGAAAATGGCTTCAAGAAACACACAGTTTCCATCTGGATTGTGAAATATTTGAATGCAGAGGCTAGATTAGAGATTTCATTAACCAGGGTTAGTGTCAGTCAAGTGTGATGCTGAAAAGGGTGGGTAAGGAAAGGGTGGTAAAAGGGTAAAAGGGTGGGGGAAGGAAAGCACACTCTAAAGAACAGGAGAGAGGTGGGAACCCATGCTTCTTCTGATTAAGAATAGCCCACACTCCAGTTCTGCCAAAGGCAAGTCCTAGGAATCACCAGTTGATGGCGTGCAGTTAATATGGTAGGGTTGTCAACTTTGAGTTGGGAAATTTCTAGAGATTTGAGGGTAGAACCTGGGAAGGTTCCGGGGAAGGGTAGAGTTTGGGTGAAGGTGAGAGCTCATTAAGAATGGGATACTATAGAGTACACCCTCCAAAGATGCCACAGGCAATGATTTCTGTAGTCTGGAGATCAGTTGTAAACCCAGGAGAAGATAATTCCAAGCCCCAGTTGAAAGCTGGCAACCCTAAAATGGGACTCTCTTACATCCTACAGAGTTCCTGCCACCCCAGGCAGACAGTACTGGTCTAAAGGGACCCAATGGTCTACAGCAGGGGTCTGCAACCTGTGGCTCTCCAGATGTTCATGGACTACAATTCCCATGCGTCCCTGCCAGCATGGCCAGTTGGTCTACAGTCTGATATAAGGCAGCTTCATGTTGACTGTCTAGCAACCTCGGGCAACTTGCTGCACACATTACAGACAAAGTCTCGTATAACTTATCTATTCGGAACAGCTTCTCGGCCATCTGTTTTTTGGGGGGGTTTATTATTATTTCTCCAGGCTGAGAAAGTAATCATGGTCAATCCTCCAGTGAACTATGGAAGTCAGGTTTCATTTCTCACTTTTCGGCAGCAATAAACTCTTGACTGCACAAAGTAGGCCAAGGATCCTAAAATCCGAATACTCCTTTGCTCCTAGCGGAGCCATGATACTAGGCTAGCGCCAGACAGACTGCAGTGTCCCATCCAAAAACATTATGGGTGGAATCCAAAAGGCCCTGGACAGTGTTCCCCACATGCACTGGGACTGCTCCAACTACCCCCCTTCTCGCTGCTGAGGCATGCTCCCTCTCTCTTTCTTGTGCGTATGCACGCACACATACATACAAGTACAACAGTTTCTCCAGGTGGTTGAGGGTTTCTTAGGACCGGGATTGAACAAAGAACTGAAATCAGAAATCACTCTCTCCTTACAGGCACAAAAACGCTTTCCACTTGCACTCAAGCCTATCTGGATTGTGGCCGATATTATTTCAGACTATTTGAGGAAAAATAGCACCTGAGGCTTGAAATAATTTGCCAAGCAAGAAAAGGGTTGCAGATGATTGGTTGACAACGGTTGTGATGGAGTTAAGTTGTTAGCTTGCTTTCTAGCATGTCAGGATTCTTCATTGGGAACTTCAGTAACTTATAAGCAGGCTGACCAGATGTCCCGCTTTTGGCGGGACAGTCCCATGCTTCTATCAAAACAATTTTGTGCCGTGTCCACGCGAGGTAATTTTAAATTGTCCCAATTTTGGGAGAGCTGCCAGCGATCTGCCTTCTGGAGTGCGGCAGCCTCCTGTGCACGCGGCCGCAGGAGCACGGCCTTCTGGGGCTTGCCATTTCCCGCCCTGTCACAGGGCGGGAAACGGCAAGCCCCAGAAGGCAGTGCGCTCCTGCGGCTGTGCACGCATGCGCGCGCGCGTGCGGCCACCTACCCCCATCCCGGTTCACAAAGGTGACCATCTGGTCACCTTACTTATAAGATCCGTACGGGAATCAGCTATAAATTAGCTTACATATGGAAAGCTGCCACATGTGATTAAATAGCAGGGTTGGTTTAGGGTTGCCAAATCCAGGTTGTGAAATTCCTGGAGATCTAGGGACAGAACCTGGGGAAGGCAGGGTTTTAGGAGGGGAGAGTTTAGTGCCATAGAGTCCATCATACAAAGCTGCCATTTCCTCCAAGGGAGATGATTTCTGTAGACTGGAGATCAATTGTCATAGCAAGAGATCTTCAGCTCCCACCTGGAGGATGGCAACCCTATAAGAAGGGGCAATTCCCCTAAGAAAGGCCCTTTGCTCATTTCTCAGCCTGTCTGCTGGGACAGAAAATTATTGCAAGTGCAGAAGTTTTTGGAGCACAGTTAGCAAACTCCCAGCCAGCCACAAACACGAGCACTTCCGTTCCAAAGCCCTTCTCGTCACTCAAACAAACTCTCTCTTCTTTCCTTAACCAGAAGCAAGTAGTTTATCAGAGCCCAAACATATGCTTGTTAAATTGAGGGTAAATATCTGTAATATGAGAAATTAGCAAATTCATTTTTTTTGTCAAATCGGATTAAATTTAAAACCCATTCGACATTTTTCTCCAGGTGGTCATCTGTCCTAAAGGTCGTCCATTTTCACCCACTGCCAAATGATAATCTCCCTCTCCCCAAATCCACCATCTCGGCTTACTCCTTTCACTGTTTCAGTAGTTTGCTTGGGGCAGGGGGAGAGTTATTCCTTCTACTAAAATACTTTTCCAGCCTGGTATTTCCACCCACGGTCCCACAGCAATTCTGTGGAGAAGCTCCACAGGAAGACAAAGTCTCACCAAGTCTAGTTTCGTGCACTATAACCACAGCTAACGGGGAGCCACCATGATATACACACTGGCCCACTGTGGTTCGTTTGATGCTCTTGGCTGAGAGAACTTCCAGACAACCATATAATATCCTTGGTGTGGATATTAGAGGAGACGAACACACATGAAGTTGCCTTATACTGGGTCAAACCATTGGTCCAGAGAGCTCAGTACTATCTACTCAGACTGGTGCTGCTCTACAGTGTCTCAGGTAAAGGTCGTTCACGTCACCTACTAACTGGTTCTTTTAGCTGGAGATATTAAGGATTGAACCGGTAACTTTCCGCATATGAAACAGAGGTTCTTCCACTGAGCCACAGTCATTTCACACAAACATTGGCCAGAAGGTAGAAAGTACATTGTTCTTCACCTTCCTCTACCTTGGGGAGCTTTTCCCTTCAAAATTCACATTTTATTATCGCAAGAAGGGTTTTTAAAAAATTATTTTAGAGGGTACCAACATTACTCATCTCATTACTATCATTTTGACTCCTACTGCAGGAATTAAATTATTTCTTTCAGGGAAAGAGTTCAACTTTTGCTCACCTTCTCTGTCAAGTTTTAGACACAAAGCACATTCCCAGCTCTGTCTTACTGGTATCTTTACTCGTCTCCTAGAAGCAATTATCTTTTATATGTTTTTCTTTTTTTAGCGGCTATCTCCTCTTTAAGAGGCCAGTTAAAGAGGGTCAAAACAAAGGTTGTAGCCCTGTATTCTTCCTTTAATAATGGTTATCTTTATCCACTGTTTCCTTGCCAGGGAACAAATCACTGTGATTAAAAATAGGGGGTAGTCTCATGGATCAGAAATGTCATAGGTATATTTAATGTTAGGACAGACAAAAAAAGGAGAGATACAGATAAACTGATATTCTGAACATCAACCAGGTTCAACCAAAATTCTAGGACCATGATTTACTTTCCTCATCCACAACGATACATGTCATCTGAAAAATCTAAATAATAGTTTACAACTGGCCGCAAGCTAAGTTATTAAAGAAAACCATAGCTAACACTGTGTTTGTTCATTTGTTTGTGCGTGTAACTGATTCTGACTCATAACAACCCAATGAATTAAAGTCTTCCAAGATGTCCTATCATTAGCAACCTTGTTGATGGATTGCAGAGGGAAGGCCATGGCTCCCTTTATAGAATCAATCCACCTCACGCAGGGTCTTCCTCTTTTCTTGAAGCCTCCCACTTTTCCTAATGCTATGCTGACCATGATTATTTTATTTTCATTTATACCCTAATTTTCTCCACAATGGAGATCCAAAGAGGCCTATATCATTCTCCTGTCCTCCATAATATCACCATGGCAACCCTGTGAGGCAGGTTCAGCCAAGAGTGTGGGTGTGGCCCAAGGTCACCCAGTGGGCTTCTATAGCATGAGTGGAGATTTGAACCTTGAGTCTTCCAGGTCCTAGCACAACATTCGAACCACTATACCACACAGGAAGTTTCCCCAACTCTTCAGGCTCCTATTTCAGAACAAGGCAAACATTCATACTGGTATTTCCTATATACATTTCATAAGGCAGGACAGACCTTAGCACAGCCTACTGAATGAGGGTTTTCATGCCTTAACCTAGGGGTAGCCAACCTATGGTGCTCCAGATGTTCACGGACTACAATTCCCATCAGTCCCTGCCAGCATGGCCAATTGACCCCTGCTTAACCCAATAAAGAAGAGAAGAAGAGTCTGAATTTGTATTCAGCTTTTCTCAGCCGTAAGGAGTTTCAAAGCAACTGACACACTCCTTCCCTTCTTCTCCCCACCTCAGACACCTTGTGAGGTAGGTGCGGCTGAGAGAGTTCTGAAGAATTGTGACTAGTCCACGGTCACCCAGCGGGCTTCATGTGTCAGAGAGAGGAAACAAATCCAGTTCAGCAGATTAGTGTCTGCCGCACATGTGAGGGAGTGGGGAACCAAACCCGATTCTCCAGATTAGAGTCCTCCATTCTTAACCCCTTCACTATACTGTCTCTCAACCGTGGTCCCAGCTACGACAGAGCATCTGCACTGAGATATGAGGGGACCATGCTGCTCCATCCACGTACAAATGTGCTGCTAATTTTTCCAAGGTATTAAAAGTGGCCATAACCAGCAGAAGAACCCACAGAAAATTCGAAAACAACACTGATTCTCAGGGAACTCTCTCGTGCAGCGTTATGTTTTATACTGCTGCAAGCTCCCCTAAAGGGCGGAAATAAATATTGAAAGGAAATAAATAAAATATGTGCCCATGTCAAATATATTAGCACAAACTGTGCAGCCTGAGCACCCACCAAGTTTGCTGGGACCGTGCTGTCTTTGACGAATTGCGCTCATCATTGATAGAAGCATTGATTTTTCCTGGGGCAGATTCCAGGAGATTTCCAAAGTGCTTGCTTGGCCATACTGAAGAACTGCCACTTGCATCGCAGTATGTCCTGCAGAGGAAATCACAAGACAAAAAAAAAGGAAGAGGGCCTATGCATCATTTTTTATTGGACTGCAGCAATCAGAGGATATTAAAGCAGTTCCAAGGGGCTACTGAAGTTTGTAATTCTCTGGTTCACCTTTAAGCCAAGGTGGTTCTATGACACCTGGAGTTCTTCTGTGTCCTAGGTTATAATCTCAGCAGATGTCTTTCCTCCCCTTTCCTTCACCGCCTCACCACATGACCTGCTTTCTCTACTAATGGTAAAGACAGTGTCCCAGGTGTTAGGGAGGGGGACAAAAAAGACCTCCCCTTCTAGCATTTCCACGTAAAGTCATTTGAGAGGAGTGGGGTCATGGGAGAATCAATTCTGATCCCAACTTTAAAAAGTAAGAATTGACTTTTGAAAGCTCATATCCTGGAAATCTTGCTGGTTTTCAAAGTGCTACTGAACTCAAATCTTGATCTCCTAAGAGAAACCAACATGACTGCCCACCTGAAACGGATCCCATTGTGCTTCTGTTATACATGAAATGTGCTATGCCATAATAGGCCAGAATGAGATAAATGGCAGCAGGGTTGTCAATTTTGTGTTTGGAAATTCTTGAAGATGTGGGCGCTTTGCAGAAATTCACTTTGATATATCCCATTATCAGTATGCTTGAAACCTGACTTCTTCCACCATCTTTGAGGTTTATTTAGCTCTAACATCCTTTTTTTCTGCATAATTCTTGACTTTTCACTGTCTTTACCAGTACAAATAGCCTAGTGGACTAAACAACCTCAGAATTTCCACTGCTGGGCTCTTTGTTTTTCACATCTGTCCGGGAGCGGGGGTAGCCCCCACCCCTCTCGGACTTTAGCATGCCTACCGGCGGCGGCCGGCGACTACGGCAGCGGGATGCAAATGCGTGCCCAGGAGACAGCCATGGCATAGCGCCGGCGAGGGATGGGAGCACTCCGGGGCCGGTTGTGGGCAGCCGGCTCAAGCTGTGGCTAAAGCGGCTGTCCCACTTAGTCCACTCCCCGGACAACGGGAGTGAGGCCGGAGGTTCCAGCATCCGGGCAGGGGAAGGTGGGCTGGCAACAGGGATCCCAGCGGGGACCCCGCCCAGGGCGCAGGACAACATCAATCCTGGTGGCCCGCAGAATAAAGTATTAAAATTTTAGAAATCACGCAAATATGCTAAATTTGCATAGTTCAGAATCCATCTATCTTCTGACATAGGATTTTGAATAGTTTGGTGAATGGTTTTTGTTAATTTTATTATTTTTAAAAAAATCTTAAAATTTATTTAAAAAAATTATTTAAAAAAATTATTTTTTTTTAAATTAAAACAGATCTCTGCTTAACAGGGAAGCCCAATGCAGTTACACCTTTCTAAACCCACTGACTTCAGTGGACTTAGGTCCCTTCTGCACATGCAGAATAATGCACTTTCAACCCACTTTCAATGCACTTTTACTTTGCAGGTGGATTTTACTGTGTGGAATAGCAAAATCCACTTCCAAACAATTGTGAAAGTGGATTGAAAGTGCATTAATCTGCATGTGCAGATGGGGCCTTACAGATGTCACTCTGCATAGGGATGGCACTGAACATGTCGTGCCAAACTGTGACACCTTTCACAGCAGCGCTTCAGTGGCCCCCATTGTGAAAGCTGGACTCCCAAACCTCTGCAAGCGAACGTGTAGTACTCACCGACATCCATGTAGTTAATAAATGCCTTCACAAAGTGTTTCATTTCCTCAAATTGCGATTCTCTAACATTTGAACTCCCATCCAGAAGAAATATCACATCCAGTGGCTTGCTGCAAGTTCCTGAGGATAATTTTTTTGAGTCTGTTATTCTGATAAGAAATTGAAACTAAGCAATTGCTGAACAACAGTAGATATGTTCCCAAAGCAAAAGGAAGAAAAGAATAGGTTGAAAACTACTTAGGGAGAAAGAAGAATACTGTAATAAGTGTCTTTTCCAACTTTCTACCTGTAGAAATTCCTTTTCATCGCTGACTTGTCTCGCAGAGAATTCTTGCACGTATCCCCACCACTTTGCAGAGCATTCAAGGGAAGGTTCCAAGGCACACTTCCAGTTTACCTGGACGACTGCCCAAACCTGTTGAGCTTGGCTGTCACCCTGGAACATGTCCAGTATCTCCCCATTCTGTCAGAGCACTGTAAGGAAAGTTCATGTGTGGTGGACAAGCTGTCTTTCAGCAAAGCTGGCCTATGGTTATTGTTCTTCTCTTTGAAGAATCCCTAATAAGTTCCCCAGAAACCACAGGGTTCTTCTAAACCTCATTTTGAAGACCACAGCTCTTGTGGTACAAACGTCAGCAAAATATTTCCTTTGTTCCATTATTCTCTCAGGTGTAACATGTTTTGCAAGTTCTGGAAACACTGGAAATGCCAGGCAAGCCAGTCCCTCTTGGACTATGAACAATATAGGGAGAGATAAACTAACAATGACCCATTCCACAAAACCCCAAAATCCCCCATTTGTCAGCACACACTCCTTCAAAAATGCTTACTGGCTGCCATTTTGTGATTGTTCTGCCTTTTTTTAAAAAAAAAACCAATTCATAGCTATGAAGCTTCAAACCCTGTGCTGCGACTCTTTAGGGGTTGTGTCTGCATACCTACATAGACACAACCCCCTGAAATAATAATAATTTTTAAAAACTGATGGGCATACAGCACGAGGCAGCCAGCATGAGTTCAGAAAATGACACCAAGAAGGAAGTTCAGGGACAGCTGAGAGGCACGGAAAACATTTTTAAAAGATCACACAGCAAGTGAAAATGTTTTCAAAACATTTTCAACAAATAATTGCTTGGGAACAGAATGCCAATAAAACATTTTGAGGCAGGAAATAAAATGTTTTGGCCCAAAAACCATGTGGAACTGAACAGAGGAAGTGTCTTATTTCCTGCCTCAAACTGTTTTATTTAGTTTGTGCAGAAAGTCTTCATCATACCAGCAGTTCAGCTCTCTGTCTCGCCCACTCAAATGGTGTCTTGTTACAGATCAAAAATGATGCCAGCCAGAATTCTGGCAAGAGGAGAAGAATGAAAATTTTAAGAGGATTTTAAAGAGGGAGAAGAGGAGGAGGAGGAGTTTGGATTTGTATTCCCTTTTCTCTCCTATAAAGAGACTCAAAGGGGCTTACAATCTCCCTTCCCTTCCCTCCCCCCACAACAAACACCCTGTGACGTGGGTAGGACTGAGAGAGCTCTGAAGAACTGTGACTAGCCCAAGGTCACCCAGTTGGCATGTGTTTTGAGTGCACAAACTAGATGAGCCTTCACAGGTCAAGTGGCAGAGCGGGGAATCAAACCTGGTTCTCCTGATTAGAGTGCCCCTGCTCTTAACCATTACACCATGCTGGCTCTAAAGACACAAAAGCAGAAACACTTCATAGCCCCAATCAAAAGCATCATATTACCTTCTGTAAAGCAGCACTTTTTCAATACTAAGTCAGGACCTTCTTGGACGAGCTTGTTGTATCCCTCTAGGATGATCGGAACTTGTGGTTGGCTTATTTTTTCAAGTTCTTGTATATCCACATTTGGTGCTATACCTATAGGAACGACATTGATATCCCTGGGAGGGCGAGTGATGGTATCTGTGGCAGGGTTTGCTGTCACCGTGTAAACCAGATTTGGTGCGTTCCGTCTTTTTCTGCTTGGTGCAAAGGTTTGTTCAGAGAGAAAGCGGAGAGCTTTGCCGGTGTTGGTGGCATTTCCTCCACGGTATCTGATTTCCTTCACCCTCTTAAGCAGGTCTGCCTTTGACTGCCTGTCACTGAAGGAATACTCCACAGTAATCATGAATGAATACTGCAAAATGGTGATATGAATGGTTTCTTCGCCTATGTCCATTTCTCTGATTGTGCGGGCAAGGAACTCTTTGACCAAACTAAAATTCTCCGAGCCAACTTTGTCAGAGCCTTCGAGCACAAAAACCATGTCAAGGGTCTTAGGAGTGACTCTGAATGTGGAGGTAAACATAGTTGGCGCTGCTCCTGGTAACTCCTGGCGTAATCCAGGTTCTGTAGCAGCAAGGACACTGGGAAGCGTTGTAACAGGGCTCTGAGTTGTAACTTGTAAGACCGAACTTATTTCAGGCACAAGACCACAGAAATAATCAATTATTTCATCCCTTCGTTCCCTCAGCTCAAGCACGCTGCTCATAATAAAGGCCTTATTCTCAGGCGACTGCCTTTCGATTAATTCAATTTGCTCAAGGCTGATATGGGGTCCGAGCCCGATTGGTATTACTGTGATTTTCTTCTTTTTCAAAAGGGGGAAAATGGTTTGAATTCTCTTTGGGTCTCTGCTGGCTGTAAGCAACACAGCAATTCTGGCAGCATTTGTCCGTGGAGCCTTCCCAAAGACATGAAAGACGATATACTTCAGTACTTCCGTTGCGGACGCCACATCTCCACCAGTATATTTTATATTATGGACAATCCTTCTCATTTCAGATGGTTTTTTGATATCTTTGAGACCCAAGTAAATGTGTGAGCCTGTGCGGTATTCCAGTATGGACACACGGATTCTCTTTTGAGAAATGTGGAGTTTTTCCATCATGCCGATGACGAAAGCTTTCAACTGTTCGAAATCATCTTCAGACAGCTTATTTGAGCCATCCATTAAGAAGGCAAGATCCATCATTTTGCTACAAGAATATTCTCGAGTCACTTGATCTTCTGGAGGAATGGTGGTTAAAGCCAGGGGTTCAACATTCTCTCCCGGATCACATGCGTGGCACGTCAAGTTTTGGCCTTCACAATGACTGGAAAACCCAGAAAAAATAAACCAGTTAAAAACAGCCATGTCATCTCTAACCAAAATTGGGTTTGTGCCATTCTAATAAACTGCTAGGAGCCGCGTGGCGTAGCGGTTAAGTGCTTGCACTGCCACTCACACGGTCAGGAGTTCGAGCCCCCTGTGGGTCAGATATCCTGGCAGCTGGCTCATGGTTAACTCAGCCATCCATCCATTTCTTGGTCAGTAAATGAGTACCTAGCACATAGCTAGGGGGTAAAGAATAACCGGGGAAAGCAATGGCAAACTACCCCACAAAAACGGCTTGCCTATGAAATTACTGCTTGCAGTGGTGCCCAAGGGTCGGACACTACTGAAGGGGAAACTTTACCTTTTTAAAAATAAACTGCTGTTCTAACCTGGATGGCCCAGTTAACCAAATTAGTATTTGGATGGGAGACTGCTATTGAAGTCGAGAGTTGCTATGAAGAGGCAGGCAATGCCAAACCGCCTTGAAAACCTTATGGGGTTGCCATAAGCTGACTGCTGTTTGATGCCACTTTCCACCACTTGACCAATAAAAATCAAGCAACCAGGCAAAGAAACAAGCTATTCTTTTCCCCTTTCAACCCCTCAAGGAGCCAGAAATGCCTGCTTTAGGTATTTGTGAGCAGATGAGCTACTGATAGTTGGTTTTTTGGTGTTGGTTAATTTTCATAAACTCGTTTTCAAGGGTATGTCATAGCACAGTGGACTGCTCCTCTGGATATGTGCCGTTGGCTCAGTACACAACCAAATATAGCTCACTGAAAGGAAATCTAAGGTTAAGGTATACTGGAAAGGTAGGTGGGATGATAGAATAATTAGTAAGTGGAAAGAATGGTGGGGATGCGGAGAGATTTTCATGGGGCTTTTATGGGGCCCACTGGCAGCCCTCTTTGCACAGTGTCACTTTGGAGACTCTTTCCCACAATTCTTAGAGCCTACGTCACTTTCATGTTTCCCCCAGAAGTGACAAAATGATGCTGGTGATGTCACCCGTGCCCCGCCTCAACCCTCCCAGAGGTCATCAGGCTTGACCAAGACAGCCTAAAAGAGTTTCTTATAGATGCTTTCAGGAAGCATGATAAAGGAAAACATCTGCCGCTAACCAAAACAAAAACCACATACAGATCTATGGTAGTTCATTAAAAAAAATGTGTGTTAATGTTAATGCAAATAATTTGATAGTAATTTTGGTTAGCATGCCTGGAATCTGCAGGAGACTTTGCATGTAAGGGTATAGGTGAAACGATGCATTGATGTCACTTCTGGATAAAATCCCTTTATAGAAATTGGCAAAATCCTAGAATGCCAGTGAAGTCCTTGAGTGCTGATAATGTCACTTCCAGGGTATAGCCGGAAGTGACACTGAGAAGTTGATGACTTCCTCCTCTTAGGCCCCTTCTGCACATGCAGAATAATGCACTTTCAATCCACTTTCAATGCACTTTGCAGCTGGATTTTACTGTGTGGAATAACAACATCCATTTACAAACAATTGTGAAAGTGGATTGAAAGAGAATTATTCTTACCCTGCTGCTCATTAGTGGGGGGCAGGATGAAGAAGGGGGAGATTATGCACCATATCGGATAAATTATCTATTATTAAACTATGTTAAATATACTGTCAGCTACATAATAATGCTGAAATTAACTTGGATTGCTCATTGATTTTCAGAGCAAAACACATCTTAATTATCTACATCACAGGTGTCAAACTCGCAGCCCTCCAGATGTTATGGACTACAGTTCCCATCATCCCCAGCCAGCATCATGCTGTGATCTACATTATAGATCCTGTTTAGCTTGGAAAAATAGCAGTTTTTCTGAAAGGTGTGTTATTGTTGAATCAACATCAAAGAACAAGAAATGGAATGCATTTCTCAGCTCAACAGGAAGATGAACGTGATTGCTTAATTGCTTGAACCCTAAATTATAGTAATCAAATTCGGCCTTTTTAAAAATTAAAATAAACATAAACCTGCCTTTCTCTATATAACTTTGTTTTGACCTGAGAGCATGACCCAGAAGCAAATGTTGGCAGGTAAAAATGCATTCTAAATCCAAACAAAATCTTATAAAGGCCTAGCAAATTTTTCATGGATGCATACTATCAGGCAGGGATTCATCCTTGTATATCATTGCCTGGTTCTGGCTGAGTGTCAGGCTGAGTGCACCTAGTTGATTGAGATGCATTCCTAACTCAATGTAGTTCTTATAAAATATATTGCCGGGCATTGTATCTAGTTGATTGAGATGCATTCCTACCTCAATGTAATCGCTACAAGATATATGTAACCTGCCTGCTATATGTTACCACTGCTGTAATGGGACATTCTTTCCTTGATCTTAACTTTATGGCTTTACATGCTGAGTAGATAACTAAGCTTACCCCTGTCACTTCTGGTCTCATGGGAAACAGGATGTTTCCATTGTCCTTTGGGGGCAGGAGGCCACGTGGTTTTATCTCTATCGCCGACCTCGGAGCACCTCAGCTCCGAAATAACTCTTTCTCACATTCCTTGGGAAGATGGGGGGGTGGACTAATTCTGAATAAAGGGGATAACAAGCTGGGTGCTTCATTGCCTACCAATAAACACTGCTGATCAACAATACAGAGTCCATTTATTGATTCAAGGTCTGAGACCTAACATTGAGTGAAGAAACTGTGGAAGGGTCAGCAATTCCACTGGAGAAGTTGGTCTCTTATTTAGGTCAGTCTCGCCTGGTGGCCTACACAGGTAAAGACTCTGCTCTTGGTGGCTGTGAATCTTCTTTGCCTAACACTCCCCTCTGCCTATGTCTTGCCTTGGTGAATGAGTGAACTCAGACTTCTGGGGCAGCTTTATGGGAGTTCTGCGTGTGGGGAGGGGACCCTACATAATTACTTACATCACTAAAGATGATGTAATGTTACTGGGTATAAGAATTTCTGAAATTAATATGCTGAGTTAAAGGACTACTATAATTTATTATTTTAATCCTGATGTAATATTGGTGGACAACATTCCTTTTTACTTCCAATTTCCTTTGGATATTTGCTATAGAAATGCTTTTCTATTGTTTGTACAGATGTTGTAGGCATCTAAATTAGGTGACAGCTACACTCAATAACATATCCCCAAGCGAAGCAAATGTTTGCAACGGTCCAAAGTTACATGGAAGTAGAAGTCTCAGCCTATTGGCACGCACAATAAATTATGAGCAGACATTTGGAATATTTACACACACGCACACATGCACTTAAAAATGGTCCTGTCTAATAGGGATTTTTAGCAATGTCCACCTATTGGGCAAAGCGGCTCTCTCTCCCACCTCTCCACCAATCCATCTCCAAGAATAATCAGTGTTTAGAAAGAAGATTCCACAGACATTAAGCCCTATACGTGCAATGAAAGAGCCCTTTGAGGAATGACCCTATATCACGCCGCTGGGATTATGAGCAGAATATCCACTGCTGGACTGAGTTTGCGTGCGTTCCACCCAATAGATAGCCAGCTGCTTCCGAGCGCGCATGGAACATTCTACAGGAGCATGCCTATCTCTGGTAAATTTGAGCTGAAATTACTTTTTTGGCAACTTAACGTTGAAGTTAAGCAGGTGAAGCCCTACAGAAATCTGATCCCCAAACCCCACAGCGGTGCAACAGCAGGCACAAGAGGCCAGGGAAAACAGTATCCGTGATTAAAATGTTCTATATATTTTTTCATGTAAAAAGCAAGTGGTTTGTTGTGTATACTTTTACCAAACAATTTTTCTGTTGGCTTGGAAATTTTGGGGGTGGAGACGGAAGGGTGAGGTTTAGGGAGGGGAGAGACCTCAGTGGAGTATAACACAACACAGTTCCCTTTCTAAAGCAGCCATTTTATCTAGGGCAGGGATCTGCAAATGATGGCTCTCCAGATGTTCATGGACTACAATCCCCATTAGCTCTGCCACTCGGCCATGCTGGCAGAGGCTGTTGAGAATTGTAGTCCGTGAACATCTGGAGAACCATAGTTTGCAGACCCCTGCTCTAGCAGGATTGGTCTTTGTAACCTGGAGACAGCTATAATTTGGGGAGTTCTCCAGCCACCACCAGGACACTAGTAACCTCCGTCATGGAGAAGCACTACCAAAATGCCACAGATGATTTATCAGAGTATGTTTCTGCATTGTTCCCCACCTCAAAAAAAAAAACACCCTACTTTACCAGGACTGGCAGAGTTGTACATCTCCAGAGTTCAAAACGATCCGTTTCCCATGGGGTACCCGGACACCTTCTACTTCACACACAGGGCATTCCTCGAGATTAATGCAAGACTCGGACAGCTCATCGAGTATTTTCCCTGGGCCACGATAAGGATAGAAACTGAGCGTTATAGAAAAGCAACAGGAATAACAGCAAGGGAGAAAAAAACTGCTTAAACGCTTATATGTCACCATTCCAAAGGCTGCCCCAGATGGCAAATGACAAGGACCATAAAAATAAACATTCAAAACATTGGGCTTTGGTTGCAAAGCTTGGGAAGGCATGCAGCGTTTGCAAGATCTGCGCATCTACAGAGCAAAATGGCATGGCTTACAAGTGACAGCTCAGCCCCTGCCCCTCCAAGAGACCCATATGACTGCTGGCGTCCCCACCTCCTCCCGATTCTTGACCCCTACTCGACTGGTCATAGGAGACACAAATAAGGAGATGATTTTGCCAACTGCATTGCTGTTGATCCCCACCTCTTTCTGCCAACACATATTGCACTGACATCATCCGAGGGAGGGAGTCGGGAGCGTACCTCAACCCCCTCCAGCAATTTGCATTACAGCTGTCAGGTGTGGAGGAATCCCAGAGGCATCACCATTGCCGGAAAGCACATTCCCATTCCAGAACCCCAACCGGCTTGGCAAAGGGGAGGGAAGGCAACAGAGAAAATGTGTAGCTATGCGTTTGGTTATAAGTTGAAGAGTGCCTCTGTTTCCATCGAAGAAAGGAAGAGAGGTGTCAAAAGTTTGGGAAATGCAGTTGCACAGGGAGCGACAGCTGAGGCCACGAAAGCAGCAGGCAGTTCACTGGGGTGGGGTGAAGGTCCATAGCTGGGCCTCCAGGACACCACTCAAGCATGTGGCCTCCAGCTTTACAATAATACTTTTGCCCTGCTCAAGTCACACATTTATGCAGTCACACATGAATATACAGAAGTGCCCTGTAAAGCACTGATGGCAGATTGAGAGCAGAGGAATAGCTCTAAGGGGATGGGGGTTGGGGGTGCGCGATGCACCTGGCACGCTCCCCTGTGGGTGTGTAGGGGGGGTGTTCCGGGGAGGGGCAGGGGCGTTCCAGGGTGGGACAGGGCGTGGCAGGAGTAGAGGACCCACCAGTGCACTGGGCACCTTGCTACGCCTCTGATTGAGAGGAACATCGTTGCTGCCAGCTGCAGTATCTCAGATGCACTCTAGTTTTGCTCTGCCATTCTGAACCTTGGGCATGGCCAGATGCGAAAAGTAAGAATCAAAGAGTCTGTGACTCGTGCCTTGGACAACTGGCCTGTTGGATTCTGGCCTGGCTCCAGAATAGTTTATTTTTTGTACAGTAAAGGTGTGGAGGTTTTTTGGGGTATAGTATAGTTAAGTTGTATTTATTTCATTGTACCTAACTGTATTTTTATTTGTGTAGCCCTCTTTGGTTCTCAATTGGGAGAAAACTCACCTATAGAATTGCTATGCAGAGGAAGGCAATGGCAAACCACCTCTAAGACCCTATAGGGTCTTCAAGCAAGAGATGTTTAGAGGTGGTTTGCCATTGCCTGCCTCTGCATAGCAACTCTGGACTTCCTTGGTGGACTCCCATCCAAATATTAATCAGGGCTGACACTGCTTAGCTTCTTGGATCATGACAAGATGGGGCTAGCCTGAGCCAGACCAATGAACACAGTAACTGGAGTAGGGCAGTATAATAATCATGGTATTGAAGATGGAGGGGGTGGGGTGGGGGGTTGAGGCTTAGACAGCAAATGATCGAAGTCCACTTAATAATCTCATAGATTTAAAAAAAACATAAAAGGCGCCCTGCTGGATCAGGTTATCTAGTCCTGCATTGTGTTTCACACAGAGGCTGACCCGTTGCTCTAGAGCACAGGTGTCAAACTCGCGGACCTCCAGATGTTCATGAACTACAATTCCCATCATCCCTTGCCAGTATAGCCAATGCTCATGTTGGGAGGGACTGATGGGAATTGTAGTTCATCTGGAGGGCTGCGAGTTTGACTCCCCTGCTCTAGAGCAATGGTTCCCAAACTGGGGTACACAAAAAAATTACCTAATAGGTTTTCTGACATGGGGGTGCAATTTAAGGACATGGATTACCAAGGGGTGCATGAATGAAAAAAAGGTTGGAACAACTGCTCTAGAGGGCCAATAAGATGTTCCTCCAACACTGCCTCCTATAGTTGGTATTCACAACTCTACTGCTATTGAATGTGGAGGTTCCCTTTGGTCCCCATGGCTAGTAGCCCCAGATAGACCACTTCTCCATCAATCTGTCCAATTCCTTTTCGAAGCCATCTATGCTCACAGCCATCACTTCACCTACTAAACTGCCAGGGAATTCTACCATTTTAATTGCTTTTTAAGCAAAAAAGTATTTCCTTTTCTGTTCACCCTGAATCTATTGTCCATCAATTCTACTGGGATCTAGTGTTATGGGAGAGGAGAAACAGGAGATTTGAAACCGGAGCTGAACCATTCTCCTAGCTACCACCAGCTGTCACCACAATGTCCTTCTGCATGTCCAAAATCAGTTGCTTACAAGGGGACCAAGGAATACAAACCACCTACTCCTTGTGCGAAAAAAAGATGAATATACTAAAGTAAGAGTTTGTGAAATGTAAGGGTTTGTGGGTCCTAACCTGGATGGCCCAGACTAGCCTGATCTTGTCAGATCTGAGAAACTAAGCAGGGTTGGCTAGTACTTAGATGGGAGATCACCAAGGTACACTAGAGTTGCTATGCAGAGGAAGGCAATCACAAACTGTCTGTCTCTTGCCTTGAAAACCCTATTGGGATGCCATAAGTCGGTCGCAACTTGACAGCACTTCACGAGCACACACAAGAGTTTGTAGGACATTCCTAAAAAGCCCACAGAAGAGTGGCCATGATTACCTGCAGGACAGTGCACATGGCACCCTTCCACACACTTCACTGGGCAGTCCATAGGCTCCAAGTGCTGGCATGTTCTTGGGCATGCAGGACCACAACTGTTGTATCTCCATTCACATTGGTATCCCTCCTCTTCCTGGTTCAGGTGCTCACAACTTTGTGCTACACAATACAAATTTTTTTAAAAGAACTGAATGGAATATACATGCCTTGCATTAATAATATTTACACTGTTCACATATATGTCTTCGGTGCAACTTGAGACCCTTATCAAAACAATTTATCTGCCTAACAGTGCAACCCTAAGGAGAGTTACTCCATTCATTTCAATGGGCTTAGACTGGAGCAATTCTGCATAGGATTGTGCTGTAAAATGTGTAGGCTATATTAAAACAAAGGTATTTTCTTGACCTGATCATTTCAAGTGGGTAGCCATGTTGGATTAAAGTGGAAGAGCAAGATTCGTCTGACAAAGGAAGGTTTGAATCACAAACTTTTATATCTTAGAAAATTTTGTTGGTTTGGAAGGTGTTACTGGACTCAGATCTTGCTATTCTTGGTTTCATAAGACATCCAATAGGTGAAAATGGGATTAAAAGCAGCTCAATTATTCTGACTAGATTTACTTTCCTGGCCATTCAGCCCTGACAGCTTGCATCCATCTTGATTTGAGTTAATTCCGTGTTACTTACGGCAGAGAGAAGGGGACCTCCAGTGAACGACGGCCCCTTTCTGAGCACAGACGTGAGCATAAGCAGCAATGGCATCGCAGAAGCAGGCACAGTCCCCAATGGATTCACAAGCACAGGTGTCATACATACAGATATCCATATAGGGCTCAGGATCCACCTAAAAGCAAAATTGTGTGCATTGAATCCTTTTATTCGTTAGCCCTTTTCCATTGCACTGAATGGGCAGAGATGGTGTACCTCTCTCTCTCTCTCTCTCTCTCTCTCTCTCTCTCTCTCTCTCACACACACACACACACACACACACACACACACACACACACACACACACACACACACAGACTACTGTCCAATCCAAATTCTAACACTATTCTGCATGGAACGTAGTTTACATAATAAAATCATACAAACACCGTCAGCTTCTTATGTCCTCAATTTTTGTCTCAGAATATGAGGTATACTGCTAGGCACTCCACACTGGCTCCACAGCACTCTGACTAATTAATGCACTGAAAGGGGCCATTGGCGAACCTAGAGGTGAGCCAAAGTGTTCCTACCTCTCAGCAGCAGAAGCACATGTCATTATGACAAACAGCCACACCAGAGATCAAAACTACATCTGAGATCAAAACTACATCTACAACCAAGTCCAATGACGAGTCTGCCAGGAAGGTAGCTGACCAAGCAATCTCTGATAGCTCATCTTTCAACACCATGAGCAGATACCAGCTGCTGCAAACATCTGTATATGTGTGTGCTGTTAAGTCACAGCTGACTTATGGTGATGCTTGGTGATGTTTTCAAGACAACAGACATTTGGAAGTGGTTTGCCATTGCCTGACTCCACAACCATGGTATTCCTTAGAGATTGCCCACCCAGGGCCAACCCTACTTAGCTTCTGAGCTCTGACCAAGCTCTGACCAAGTCAGAAAGTAAATGGCTCAAGAAGAAGAATAGTTCACTGAGGCTTCAAGAATGCCAAAAATAGCTTCCTCTGTGCTACCTCAGACTTTTTGCTAGACTACTGCCACATTGTTACCTAAAAAGTCCAAGAGAATCCACAGGTATGGCTGAAGAACTTAGCGCCTCTACCAATATTAGCATCAACAAGAACGGGCTAAGAAATTGCTTACCAGTTTTTTGCACTCTCTGAAGAGATCGCTGTTCAAGACACTGCAAGAGGTTTCCACCATCACTTGTTTCACTATGTTGCCATTACACAGCGAAGAAACTAAGTCTTGCCCCTGAGAAAGCTTCCAGGAGAGAAGAATAATAGCATATCATTAACACTCCAGGCAAAACTACTTAAGGGGTCATATAGGTGGAATCATGATAAACCACTCTGAGAAACAAGATTCCACTGTCAATATCATACTTTAGCGTGGGTCTCTTGTTCTTCTGAAAACTCAGAGAAGGTTAGCTAGGTGTCCAAGTCACCTTCTGTGCAGAAATAGATCAGGTCTACCACCCCTTACTTTCAATCAATGCTCAGATTAGTCCATTCTGATGATACAAATAGAAGCAGAGTGGGTCCACTTCCCTTCCATATTTGATTCACACTTACAATACCTTTTGGACATCAGCGCACTGTGAATTAACTTTCCAGGAGTTCCCAAAGTCATTTGGATCAATTTCAAGCTGCTTTCTGCTACTGGTGAAGTCATTATTTTGGATGCCATCAAAATTCCCACACAGACCACAGACGCGATCCTTTCGAAGAAACAAACCACAAGAATTAAATTAAGTTTTCCTCACCTTGGAAATGTGAATCTTGGTTTCCTGTGCCGCCAGTAAAGGCTGCAAATGTTCACAGAATGTACTATTTTGATCAAAGACCTCACAGAGACACACTTCAAGGAAAAATTTACACCACTTTGCTATCACAGCCCAGCTCTGTTATGTACATTAGACTGAGATAGGTTCTTTCTGCACAGACACTTTAAACCATTTTCAGGCAGGAAACAAAACGTTTCCTCTGAGGAATTCTGCAAGATTTTTACCCTAAAACATTTTATTTCCAGCCTGAAAACATTTTAAATACATCTTTGAATTTAGCAATTCTTTTGCTGAAAACATTTTTAAACTGTTTTGACTTGCTGTGCAATTTCTTTAAGATGTTCCCCATGGCTCTCTGCAGACCCTCCACTTCTCCCTTAGCCCCATTTTCTGAGCTCGCTCCGTCACCTCGCCTGTATTTTCGTCAGTTAAATCTTTGAAACTTTGAGTGCATGACCTATGAGGAATTGTAGCACAATGCTTTGAAGCACTGAAGCCATGGAGACTTTTAAAAATGAAAAAAAAAACACAAAATGGCGGAGCCCAGAATTATTTTGAGGGGGTGAGTACAGACAAATGAGGGGGAGGGATCGAAAATGTTATGCAATTGTTTTGCAAACACTTTGGGGGACTTGGGTGGGAAAAGCCATTGAGTGACAGGGTTAGGGTTCTCCAATAAGTTTCATGGGTGGGATTTGAATCCAAGGGTGTCTCCCACCTAAGTTGAACACTGCAGTACCAGTATCGAACCTCATATCATATAAACACAGGGAAAGCCGTCCCCTCCCCCTCAAGGGGGACATTTTGCATAAATATTAAACCATTTGGTGGTGGTGGAAAGAGCCACCAAGTCCCAGCAAACTTATGGCAACCCTGTTGTGTTTTAAGGCAAGAGTTATTCAAAGGTGGTTTGCCATTGCTTGACTCAGCATAGTGACTGGACTTCCTTGGTGGTCTGCCATCTAGATGCTAACCAGGGCCAACTGTGCCTTCAAGTTCTGATGAGATTGGGGTAACCTGGGTCAGGGCTTTGTTGATTAAACCATTTATATTACAAATATTACATGGCTTTGACAATATTCCTGAGTTTTTTCCTCAGTGCTTCAATTAGGAAACACCTCACTAGGAGAAAAAATGGCTCAATTGTGACTTTTTTGGTGGAAGCTTCCTCTCCCCCCCACCCCCAATAAATCAACAAAGCAAATTCCCTACTGGCTTTTAGGAAACAAATTCAGATTTTCCTCTTCCAACTGGATGAAAAGGAGCACGGGTACTAGATTCTGTGTTTTTCTCTATGGTCTTCTGCTGAGATTTTAGTTAAGCATACTATGTTGATGGTTCCATTAAGGAAACCTAGCAGATTTTATGGCTGTTTTGCTGTTGTAATCTGCCTTCTGCTGGGCAGAAATATATATGAAATACATTTTTAATTAATAAAGGAAGAATTAACTTACTTTGTAGTTTTCTTTCAAGATAACAGAAATCCCCATGTCTTGATCCCAAGCTAGAGAAATTCCGTTGCCCAATAACAGAATGTAGTAACGTCCAGACTTCAGGACTTCAACATTAGCCTCGCTAGGAGGTGTCAAGATGTTAACCTTTGTGCAGAAAAAAATACAGAAATATCAACGGTCAGACTCTGAATCTTGATCAGAGACTTATTCAAACGCCATTAGTACAATCACAGCTAGGCAGTTGTTGCAAATGCCTGTTGTGGCAATGGGATTATTCACTTGTCTCTGAAGTCATACACAACCACACAGAACATCAGATCAACAGCAGTCTTCATCAGTACAAGCATCTTGCCAATGAGTCCCAAAGCTGGACCAAGGGGCCAAAGACACTGTCTGATACGGTCTCTGTCATTTGCTTTACCCTTCAAATGTCCTTGGGTTAAATGTTTTGGGGGAAGCATTTGGGAGAGTCAGCTCTTTGTGAGAAGCAGGAAGTTCTTAATGAGAAGCAGACAATACTTGTTGAAAATTTGAGGGGAGAGGGTGTTCTTTTTGAGGAGAAAATTTAATAAGGGGAAAAAATCCTGAAACTGAAAATGTACTACTTATTTTCTTAACTGATCAAGAGTTATTTAATTACTTGAAACTGTAAAATGGATTGTCTGTAAATAATTTTACACATAAAATTATAATCTAGTGTATTTATGAAGTTTAATGTGATCATCATTTGCCTGAGTTAATCTGCGTTAATCTATTTTATAAGATATAAAATACGTCACTCCATTTTATAAGGGGGAAGGTTCATAAGTGTATAACTGTATATGAGGCGGGGGGGATATTCCTGGGTCCAGACTGGGAACCCTGTGGGCTGACAGTTGCCTATCCCTGCCCCAAACAAAGAACTATGGGAACCAGGTCTTTTCCTACCAGGGTCAGTTCTCATCCCCTTCCTCGTCCCCCACTGCCTGGTGGAACAGAGAAATTTGGGGTCAGATTGGAGGTTGAGAAGTAATATCGCATATTTCCACAATAGAAATCCTCCCAAACTTTCTACTAAAACCGCAGCACTTTGCAGAATTGTTACAGCACTACAGTGACATGTAATATCACTTCCGGTTACATGGTCAGAAGTGATGATGTGAGATCGCACAGCACTGGGCAACACCAGGCCTAACCCCAAAAATCGCCTGGGGGGTGAGCTTCTACTACTATAAAGGACACAGTCTGGACCAGCAGCAACTTAACACCTTGCAAGAGAAACAAGTCAGAAAAGTCTAGAAAGTTTCCTCTCCAACAACAAAGGCATTGCAGAGATGGGGGTGCCTCATACTTACATCTCCATTGTAAAGTTCAATTTCACCGCTGTCAAGGAGAACAGTGATTTTTTTTGTGCACTTCTCTCCAGTGAAGCTACAGCCCTCATTGGCCACGAGTATCCGAAAGGTTCCAAAATCATCATTGTCACAATAATCCTTTTGTTATTAAAAAAAAAAAAGGAAACATTAGCAAGACCCTCTGGGACACAAAGTACCACCTTGAAACATCACAAGTTTAAATACTGGTAATGGATATCTGGAAAGGGGCCCTAATTTAAGAATCATAATCTGGGAAATCGCTTTTTTAATGGTTGGTTTCTGTTGGCAGTCGTTATCTTTGCATTGCAACCCAATCCTATTCACATTTCTTACAAACAGTGCCACTGAAAGTCCCATTCATACACACCTTGACTTCACTCAGTATGGTGCAATTAGATGTGCTGCAGCAAATATCTTACCCTTGATTACAATGAGTTTCAGCAGCACTTTGAAAATGATGTCTCACTACTTTTGAAGAAGAAGAATGAAGAAGAGGAGGAGGAGGAGGAGTTTCGATTTACATCCCCTCTTTCTCTCCTGTAAGGAGACTCAAAGGGACTTACAAACTCCTTTCCCTTCCCCCCACCACCACAACAAACACCCTGTGAGGTAGGTGAGGCTGAGAGAGCTCCAAAGAACTGTGACTAGCCCAGGGTTAGGGAACCTGCGGCTCTCCAGATGTTCAGGAACTACAATTCCCATCAGCCCCTACCAGCATGGCCAATTGGCCATGCTGACAGAGGCTGATGGGAATTGTAGTTCCTGAACATCTGGAGAGCTGCAGGTTCCCTACCCCTGGACTAGCCCAAGGTCACCCAGCTGGCGTGTGTTGGAGTGCACAAGCTAATCTGGTTCATCAGATAAGCCTCCACAGCTCAAGTGGCAGAGCGGGGAATCAAACCTGGTTCTCCAGATTAGAGTGCACCTGGTCTTAATCACTACACCATGCCGGCTCTCTAAGTATTTCCAAGCCCCACTACAATATCAGTGAAAGCCTTCATAGTTTCTAGACTTGCCAGGAGACTAAGGCTCTTTCCTAATATCACACTAGGTTTTAGAAGCAAAATTTGCATCAGGGCGAATTTTCGTTTCCCAGGTGGTTTTAACCCTTGCTTCAAAGTCTGTTCTTGGCCAGAATAAAAAAAAACTGGCTCAGGACTGGTGACTTGGCACAGACATCTGTGGACCCCTGGCTGAAGCTTAATTGCCTTAAATAACCCTTAAATAACCACTCGACATGGATTTCGGGATTCTTCACCAGCTGTTGAGGGCCTGATCCCTTCCCACTCTGGTGCTGGCACAGCACAGATTTGCACTTTCCATTTAGAGTTGCCACCAGAAGGGAATTCTTAGTAAACAGTGGGAAATCCTCAAACAAAACATGTGAGGAATTTTAAGAGTCCTGCTAATCTTCCCCCCAAAGCAGCACCCATGTTTTCCAGCATGATATTCTGCCCCAGCTCTTACCTGAACCAGTACATATTGACAATTGCCTGGAAACCGATATTTTAGTCCATCAAAGGTTAAGTAATGGGCCGTACCAATGGCTGAGCAGGTACCATCACAGATGTTCTCTGAGCATTCCCACTTTCGAGCATGACAGACACTGCAGTATGCAGAAAACCACAAGTTAAAAATCTTGCTGCTTTTTGTTGAAAGTGTATTGCTGCCTGAGAGAAGTAGCTGATAGCCCTCCTAACCCTTCGAGAAATTATGAACACTGCAAACATTTTAGAGTGGAAAAAAACATTTTATTAACAAAAAATTGGTTCAAGATAAACAAAGCGTAAGGCGCAGCATGGGGGTCTGATCTTCTGATCTGTGTACTGGGCAGCACAAGTGCTATCCCCCAGACACCTAATTTTTTCTCAGCACGCCTGCCGATGAAAAATTATACACACACACTGGAGCAGTTGTGAGATTCCAGATGGGCGGTCGCCACTTCCTGAAGACTCTTTGCTGCCAGGGGCGCAAACCATATAAGCCCACATCTGGGCAGGTGACCCCTTGGCTTGCTACACCCCAAACCTCCTGAGGAGGTTCCACTAAAGCGGGTATTTTTCCTGCTGCTCCCCAGTTAAAGATCAGTCCCCCATGCGCAAACCGCCAGAGAGCTGGGCCCCAGCTCCCGCCAAACGCCTACTATACCTTGAGCCAATCGTACAATTCACCACAAATGCTATGCAGCCAACAGTCCATGCCCCTGGAAGATAAGTGTACCCCATCCTCCCTGTAATATATAGCCCGAAATCACGTGACAGGTGTTAATCCTGGCCAAGTCCACCTGTTTCGGGGAGACGGCCCCCCGCCAGCAGTGCCTTTCCAGCTGTGAAAGCCTTTAATAACACATGTATTCACAAAATGTACCAATAGTTGCCTCAATTGTTTCAGACTGGATCAATGACAGACTACAGATATTGCCTTTTTTTTATTTTCCCTTTGAGGGGAAAATATGATTTAAAAGTGGATATCTGCTGGAACCTGGTATGCTTTACAGGAAATTTCTTTAAAAAATAAAATAAAATAGGCAGACTTCCTTTTAAACGTATCATCTGACATATATTTATATTGAGTTTGTAGAAGCAATAAAGACCTTTAAACTTCAAGTAAAGATACTCTCACTAGAGATGGAGGGAGAAGCTCAGCTTGAATTGGGAATTGCACCAAGAATTGAATTCTTGATGCACCATAGTAATCATCTGCAACTCCCCCCCCCCCCGCTCCTATTTGGATCTGCATAACGTGGAAAAAGAGACTGAAGAACTATTTTAATTACAAGGACCAGAAGATATTTAAGAAATGATGTGGCTGGCCTCCACTCGGGCCAGGGCCTTCACTGCCCTGGCCCCTGCCTGGTGGAACACTCTTCCTCCAGCTTTCCGGGCCCTGCGGGATCTTGCTGAGTTCCACAGGGCCTGTAAGACATAGTTATTCCACCGGGCCCTTGGAGAGGCCGGCCGCTGATTGGCGCCCCCCTTTTTCTCTTTTGCTTATTGTTAGATCATGTGGTCCCTATAACATCGATGGGACCTTCCGTTCCCCTTCAAAGAGGGTTCAGTTGTTAGGCGCTACTTGCTTGTTGCTATTATATATTGAAATGCTGTATTTTAATGCAGTTTTAGTTATTTTAATGCTAATAGAGCAGTGTTGTTATATATTTAAATTTGTACGTTGTTATGTGCTCTATTTGTTTATATGTGTCTATATTTTCCATGTTGTACACTGCCCTGAGCCCTTTGGGGGAGGGCAGTATATAAAACTAATAACAATAACAATAACAATAACAATGACGATGATGATGATGATGATGATGATGATGATGATGAAGAAGAAGAAGAAGAAGAAGAAGAAGAAGAAGAAGAAGAAGAAGAAGAAGAAGAAGAAGAAGAAGAAGAAGAAGAAGAAGAAGAAGAAGAAGAAGAAGAAGAAGAAGAAGAAGAAGAAGAAGAAGAAGTTAGCCCCCTATGCATGTGTGGCTGGGAGTCCCATTTGCAAATCCTCAACATGGCTTGTGTAGGTTGTACTATTCAGATAAGCCCCGAGAGAACAAATTATCCTGTGAGGAAAGCTGTTAAATCAATGCAAAGCAGACCATCACAGCGGGTAGAAAAGAGCATTCAGGAATGTGTAAAGGTTGAAAGGGGAGGAGAGAGCATGGTTCGGGCAACCCTTGTTGCAAACAAACAATGTCCCAATTATCACCTAAAAAATTCACAGTTATCACCTGTGACAGGTGTGAAATAGATATCAGAGGACGCGTTTAATCGGCTGATCTTGGCGACCAAGTTTTGGTCAAAGGGCTGAAATGGCAAATTGGTCCAGCAAAGGATCATTTAAGCACCACAGCATCCTTTCAAAACAGAAGTACTTTTACAATGCAGATGTCTGCATTCATTTGCCATGACCTAGACGATACTGAGGACATCAGTTCTATGGGGGTAGCCAGAGATGTCACACACAGCAATCTCAGGACATCAGGTGTGCCAGCCATTCCATGTGTGAAGCATCAATAAAAAGCCAACCTTACCAAGTATTGCAGTCTTTTGTCACCGTCTCGCCAGCCGCATACTCTCGTCCATTGTGAAAACAGGGGCATTTGTCAGGTACAATACATTTGTTTCCATGCCGCACCTAGAACACAGACAGACATTTTAGAGAACTCACGCGGGCAACAGGACCAAACTAGCAGACTTATGAGCAAAGAATCTGAAATTGTCTGAGGACCAATAAAAATATCATTTCAAGAACCAAAGCTCAAGACCATTCACACTATAATTCTCCATGCACTCGGATAGTTTTGCATCACAAAAACACCAAAATGGTTATCTGAATCACCTATAAATTAACTTCTGAAGGCAAGCCCAGCACTGAATTGCCAGTTAGGGGATAGCTAAGGTTAGGCAGTGATAAATGACACATAAAAGTAAACTGAGAACACACAGTTTTACAGGACAGCCTAGTTGCCTCTCAAATTTCAGCCCTGAAAAGCCTTGAAGAGTGTTTTGTTTTTCCATTCTTCTCCTGCTTACCCTGAAGCTGGCTATCAGAATTCCACTTTCAGTATCTTCAAGCTTTCCAAGTCACCGACTCAGCAACAGAGGTGTTAGGTAATGCTAGGCCAATTGTACACAGAACGTTTACTTTGGGGCTCTTCAGTATGCAGTGGGCTTGCAGAAGGGTCTCCTCGCATTTTTCTGTTTACAGGCAAGGAGCCATTCTCTGCCTGCCTCCACAGTTTTTCCTGGTTCTCTTAGCTCCGCCCATCAACTTCTCTTAAAGGCACAGATCTAATCACACCCATAATTGCAAGATGAAGGACTTTGTTAAAGCCCTTTAAATTGTATTTATGTTGATATACCTGTGATAGCTATAATTATGTTGCTATACCTGTGATAGCTATAATATTGATATAATATATCAATATTATAGCCCCTTTCACAACATTAACCACCACCCCCAAAGAGGCAAAGCCATTCCCTGGACCACACACTGCTGGAGAAGGGGACCATGTGCTACATCCCCCTCCCTTGCCCTCCACACACAGTCTCTCTTTCTCTCTCTTCTTGAGACTAGGCAGGCTGGCTGTGGGCAGAGGGAAGACCTCCAGGGCAAAGCTGTGCTCACTGGCAACTCTGCCCACTCTGGCAGCAAAGCAAAATTAAATCCATGCTAGAAGTGGTCTTGCTTGCCGCAGGGAGAATAAAAAGTGAAAGCAGGGCTTGAGGAAATATGTCCGTACAAGAAATCACACGGCATCCCCCGACATGCAGCAGATGCCTTGTGCATAACTGGCCTTTATGAGCATTTCAACTGCTCAGATATTTTTTTAAAAAAAAAACTATATACAGCTAGATGGGAAAGAGGTGTGGCACAAACACAGGCAGCTACACCATGCTGATTTTACATTGTGTGTGATGTTTTGCATTTGCGTGTATATTGGAGAATGTTGTGTAGCTGAATAGTGTGAATGGGAGGTTATGTGAGAAAAGACAGAATAAATGCAAATACCATTTTTTAAAAAGATCTGTGTATTTTTGCAGGTCTCTACCTTTCTAAACAACACACTATGATTTGGTGTGCTACTGCTGAGTCCCCATTTGAGGAGTCTGAATAGTTCGTGCCTCTGAGTCAGGTAACCCAATCACCCTGTGAATAATGCAATCCAGAATGGTTGCATCATCGATTTAAGGAAGCTGGGGCAGGGGGGAAGCATTGAGATTTCACCAATCTCAGAGTCACTATGCTACCAAATGGCAAAAGCATGAATGGCATGCTCATGGGGCTTTCTGACCACACAATTTAGGGCATGAAGAGAATGCATTTATGCTGAAGGGCTATCTGATACACAATTTCATGAAGGCGCAGAAATGTACCCACACATGGCCCCAAATGCTCACCAAAAAATAATCCAACGGCAGGACCTCCAAGTATCCAGCACACCTCCTGTAACAAGAACTTAGCAGCAATTCTGTCCTGGGAATACTTGGCTTGCATTCCTCCTTTGTTTATCCTGATTCTTGGAGGTGAAAAAGGAATATTCCCAGTGGGCTTTGCCTTCATTTTTGCTGCAGAGGACAGAGTGTCTTTGGACCTGTAATGTTTTGTGTCTTGAAGGGAACTCTGGCAATCACAGAGATCGTACAAGTGGCACCCGATGAAAGCCTTCCCTCACTGATCCACAACTGTTTACTCTTCCTTTGCTTCTGCCCCCCTAAAGACTACAGTCAAGTAAGCAGGTTTGCTGGTGGGTACTGCCTATTTACAAATGAGAGAGTAAAGGGGATTCCCCTCAACTGCAGCAAGACTAATGTTCCCTCTTTATTGAGCAACAGCGCCATCTAGCGCCAGAACGTCCTTCCTGCTTTGCCAAGTCAGATGCACACCTGTAAGTTAAAGCAAGAATAGCCAACCTCCAGGGCAGGTCTGGAGTTCTCTTGGACTTACAAGTCATCTCTGGACTTGGGTGCTGTGTGGTTTCCGGGCTGTATGGCCGTGTTCTAGCAGCATTCTCTCCTGAAACATCAGGAGAGAATGCTGCTAGAACACGGCCATACAGCCCGGAAACCACACAGCACCCAAGTGATTCCGGCCGTGAAAGCCTTCGACAATACATCTCTGGACTGCAGAGATCAGTTCTCCAGGAGGAAATGGCAACTTGGGAGAGTGGACCGGATGGCACTACATCCCTGCTGGTTTCCCTCCCCTTCCCAAACTCTGCCTTTCCCAAGTTCCATTTTCAGTCACTAGGAATTTCCCAATCCAGAGCTGACTATCCTGGCCAACAAATTATATTGAAAGCCTAGTACGTGTGTCTGCTTGTGGTTGCCAACTTCCAGGGGGTGACTGGATATCTCCTGGAATTATAACTGAACTCCAGTTCATCTGGTGAAAATGGTTGGTTCAGAAGGTGGAGCTCTATGGCATTAAACTCCACCCTCTGGCATTATGCCATCCCTAAACCTCACCCTCCTCAGGCTCCACCCCCCAAAATCTCCAGGGATTTCCCAACCTGCAACTGGAAACCCTAATGCACACACATATGAATGCAATGCATCCCAGAGGGATTGAAAGTGCATTATTTTGCATGTGCAGAAGAGGTCTATGAGCTTCTTTGCTGAGCAGATAATCACCCCAAGGTGGGCTTTCTCTCACTGCAGGAAAGTTTGTTCACCTGTATCTTCCTGCCAAGCACACAAGGGGAAAATGTATGGTGGAACTATGTTGTACTCTCATTTCCTCCGATTCCTACAGCACATCGTGTTCATTGCTCTTACCCAACCAGCAGGACAAAGGCAGCCAGACACGCATCCGTGGCTAATGCAGCCCAATTCATAGGTCTGGCAGGTCTTCATACATTCGACCCCTTCGGCTCTTGGATCATCGGCAGGACATACAAACATCGTCATGGGAGGTCTGCAGGTCAAGCTTCGCTTTGCTTTAAGAAATAAAATATCTATCATTAACACCCTTTTTTCAAAGGTGAATCATAACCACAGGGCTTTTTGCAAGGGGTGGTAAAAGACAATTCTTTCTACAACCAAGATTTTACAAGCATCTGCTATTTCATATGAGACCAACAACTTGTTTCTATTACAGAGAGTTGCATCGCACAATTCGATTCAAGGGTACCCAGACCACTTGGTTCAGGATATGCAGGACAAAATGGAAGCCCAATGACTCCTCTTATTTCCACAGTTTCCATACTAAGTTTTTTTTGTTTCATTCAAAAGTTCACCGCTTCACAGACCTTAAGTTTCCAAAAACTGATATACCAGCCACTCTGGTTGCTATTTGGATACATGCTCCCATTTTAAATCAGTGTTTTTACTTGGAGCTTCCAAGAAACATACTTGTAATGATTTCCCCTCTTACCATTTTATCTTTGCATTGGGGGTAGGGGGGGGTTGAGATGGGGAATGGGATCAGCTTTGCTCTTCTCTGATCAAGGACCATCTCCCCACCGACAATATAATATGTGATACTTACGGCAAAAAACATAGTTTAAGGAAGGACTCCCCACCGCATACATTCCAAACACGCATTCATCCAGGTTTTGATGCCCACTCCCCCCCAATTGTGTGCTTTTCCACAACCAGCTCGCAAGTGCATCTTTTTTGAAAACACGCCCTGAAGCCAGATCCAAGGGGAAGTTCAGGGTTGAAACTGAATTTGTTTTTCCCGCCGCAGGGAGTGACGCAGAGCCTCCCGTCCAATCACAGCGCAGCGACATGCTGACGTCACGACGAGGCGTTGTGACAAAACAGTTTTTAAGAAAAAAATCACCACCCCACTGTGACAAAACAGCCAATCAGAACATTGCTGCCGAGCAGAAGGCGTGTGCGAGGGGAGGGTAGCATTGAATGTGTTATAGATGTGCATGTCACACTGGGCGCACGTTGCTGAGGGGAGGGAGAAACATCGATGAAACCTGGATAAAAAGGTTCTGATTCTTTTAAATCTGTATTTAATTTTCAGTGGGGATTCGCCCAAGGATTTCTTACCCAGGAGCGGAAATAATCCTGGAGCCGAGGCTTGCCTTGGGTCAAATTTCATTTACATAAACATGTGGGCTTGATCACATTACCTAATACACCCCTGTACTAGAAATAGGAAGCAAAAGGAAGAGGAAAGAATAGGGTAATAAAGGTAATACAATGACTTTTTTAAAAAGCAAAATTACGATGACTTTAAAATACGACGACTTTTTAAAAAGCAAAATTACTAACCTCTGACAGACGGGTGTTGTTGAAAGACAACATCTGGCAGGAAGACCCCCGGAAGTCTATTTGAGTTGCAGTGCATGAAGCCATTTTCGCAATAGCTAGGAAAAAAGAAAACAGCGGTTCTGTTTAAAGAAGCATCCACGTATCACCCACTTACAGTATTGTTTGGTCAGCCAGCAACCAGGATCAGCAACCGGGAGTCATTCCCACACACGTACAACAATCAAGGGACACCAGGAAGATGCTCAGAGAAATGTAGTTCAGTATCTCTGTCCTTGTGTACAATACAAATGCTGCTTTCATATGACATTGCCTTAGACTGACTCAGCCCACTGGTCTATCAAGAACAACCTTGTCTACTCTGATGGGTAGCAGGTTGCCAGTGTCTCAGGCAGACACTTTTGTATCACCTACTAATTGATCCTTCTAAATGGAGGAGCCACCTATTGAAAAGAGCTACAAATGTTTGGGGAGATTTTTGTGAAGTCATTCAATTTTTCTGCACCCCCCCCCCCCCCGGTCTCTCTTTAACACTCCTTTCACCCCTTTGTTACCAAGCCCCCCCCCCCTTCTGTTCTGATGCATATAAGGCAGTGATGGCGAACCGATGGCACGGGGTGCCAGAGGTGGCACTCGGAGCCCTCTCTGTGGGCACACGCACACAGAGTTCATCATGTGGGTGGCGGAAAATCACCCCACACATGCACACACAAATCTAGGCTGGCCTGGGCCACTGAGCATGATGTGCACGTACCGCGGTGAGAAGGGAGGACTTGGCTGGCGGGCCTGGTGCCTGTGCTCTGGGTGGCTGCTGTCCGGGGGGGGGGGGGGCGCAGAGGAGGCAGAGATGCTAGAGAGGCACAGAGCGGTGCGCTCGACTTGCTGGAGGCTACACCATGCTGGCCCCTGCTCGAGTGGGTGGGGCAGAGGAAGAGGGAGCCAACGGTTTTTTCTAAACTAAAACCTCAGTATTCAGATTAAATTGCCATGTTGGCACTTTTCAATAAATAAGTGGGGTTTGGGTTGCAATTTGGGCACTCGGTCTCAAAAAGGTTTGCCATCACTGATATAAGGAAATAATTATTGTCTTTGATTTAGCAATATGCTTCTCATATTCTCTTTTCATCTACCTTTTCATCACATTTGTTTAGAACAGGGGTCCCCAACCTTTTTGAGCCTGCAGGCACATTTGGAATTCTGACACAGCACAGTGGGTGCAGTGACAAAATGGCCACCCTAAAAGGACTGCTGCAGGAGGCAGAGTCGGCCACAACAGGACTGACACAGTTTAACTTCATTAGCACAGTATAGATCCTTAGGCTGTGCTGGCAGATGCCTCTAAAGCAGCACTGTTTTTTAAAAAAAAAAATTGCACAGCCAATCAAATCTCCAATAGTCAATCAGAAGCCTTGCGGGGCAAAATCCCTACTTGGCCTCACCCACTTCCTCAAAACACTAGCAGGCACCAGAAAAGGTATTAATGGGTACCACGGTACCCATGAGGACCACACTGGGGGTTCCTAGTTTAGATACATCCTGTGCTCCTTCTCGTTTACCTGGTCTTTGAAAGAATTCAACTTTTCAATTAGATACAACCTTGCCTTTTATTTCTCATAGCTTAAATGACCAAGAAATGAAATCTACAGCAGGGCTATGCCTTGGACGTGGTCCAGTGTGGTGAAAAAGAAGTTGTTTTTTATACCCTGCTTTTTTCTACTAGAAGGAGTCTCAAAGCAGTTTACAATTGTCTTCCCTTCTTCCTGGGCACACATTTGTTGAGAAATGTTTCCCTCCACATTTACTTTTGTTAAAATGATGTGGATATATTGCATGGATATAACAGTACAGAGAGGATGTTTTCTTACAAAGAAAGAGGAGTACACAACAGGTCATCTTTGGTCCATTTCCGTCAAGGTGGAAGGTGAAGGAAAGGAGAATCCACCTAAACATCGGGAAAAACTTCCTGACAACAAGGGCTGTTCAACAGTGGAATCTCAGAGCGTGAGAACTACCTCAGAGCGTGAGAACTACCTCAGAGTGTGGTGGAGTCTCCTTCTTTGGAGGTTTTTAAAGAGAGGCTGGATGGTCATCTGTCAGGAGTGCTTTGATTATATGTTCCTGTATTGCAGGGGGTTGGACTTGCTGGCCCTTGGGGTCTCTTCCAACTCTATGATTCTAGGATCATATTATGATTGTATAAAATTAGGTACAGTTTCTGCACTCACCACATAGTGTGATGATCAGAGAAGACATCATCTGGTTGGAAGATCTCACCATCATAGTAACAGGAGCACTGGGATTTTGGCACACACTCTCCCTGCTGATCGAGGTATAAACCTACAGGGCAGTAACAGCCTTCCATGCAAGATTCATCACAATCTGTATCCGGATAGGACAGGGACCGACAAGTTTGGTTACACGGACTTCCACATTGCTGATAAACCTGACCTTCTGGACAACTTAAAGCTGTAAGAAAGCAAAACCATAATGGAGTGTAGGTAGTAGTGGGATTCAACTGGTTGTTTACAACCCCATTGCACACCAGACACCTTGTGCATAACTGACGCCATTCATATTTATTCTGGTATTTATTATATTATATTTATTATACTCAGCTTCTATTGTTTTTATCACTGCTTTTAAATGTTTTTAGCCATCTTATGTTGTATTATAAGCTTTTACATGTTGCATAATCACGCTTGGAGCCCCTCGGGAGGATAAGGAGTGATATAAAGAATCTGCAACAAACAAACAAACAAACAAACAAACAGGGGTCTGCAACTTGCAGCTCTCCAGATGTTCATGGACTACAATTCCCATCAGCCCCTGCCAAGCATGGCCATGCTGGGAGAAGCTGATGGGATTTGTAGTTCATGTACATCTGGAGAGCCGCAGATTGCAGACCTCTGGTATAGAATGACATCAAGTTCCAAGTCACCTAGGAGGGTTCCATACTGCAGCCTGTTCCTGAACTAGCGTTTTACTTCTGGACACTGGAGCCATGTTGACCCAGAAAGAGTCACATTATGACCCTCCTGGTAAAGGGCATCTGGAACTACATTTTTGGCACAAGAAACACAGCCATGTTGATTCCAGACTGCAGATATCAGCAATGACCTAGAGCGGAGACAATATGTTTATATTCGGCCAGCGTAACTTGCAACACAGAACAGACATCCTCTGGGTAAACAATAAATCACAAAGCAAAAAAAAGGAAAGGAAGTCCAATGGCACCTTTAAGACCAATGAAGTTTCATTCATGGTATAAGCTTACCAAGAATAAAAATGTATTAGTCTTGAAGGTGACACTGGAATCAAAGGTTTTCTGTTGCATCAGACCAATACAACTTCCCCCCTGAATAAAAAATACAAAGGCTTTTTTATTCCCTGCTGGCTGGCTGGTTTCTTCATAGGTTAGAAATCCTGATACCTGATTTACTGCATGCAAAACAACAACTCCTAACTTGAAACAGGCACAGACAAAAGCGCATATAGAACTGCAGCTCTATAAAACATTTGGGCGGGGGGGGGGGGGGGTGCACCCATATTTAACACCAGGTGGCAGCAAGCAGTAACAACTGCGCGCTCTCTTGCTTCCACAAGATAAGCAGAAACTGAATGCCAAAACTATCCCTTTTGTGGGAGATTCATGATCTAATGATAAATGGTGGCTTCACTAGAGCAGGGAAAGGGGTATGTGATTTGGTGCCGTGGCAGGAGGAACTATACTCTCCCTCCCCAGAACAACCTGTTAGAAATCACAAGCACACAAACACACACACACACACATACACAGAGCTACTGCTAGCAGTGACAGAGAAAAGTGACAAGTAAAACAGAGACCTGTCTTTGATCTGTCACAAATACAAATCTCTCTCTCTCACTCTCACTCACACACACACAAACACACACAAAAAGAAACCACAAAGAAATCCAGTCATACACACACACACACACACACACACACACACACACACACACACACACACACACACACACACACACACACACACCAATAACTTTCAGGTTTCATTGGCTACCAAATTGTTTTTCGGCTCAGACAGGATTTTCACAACTGCATAAAACACTGAATAGCAATTTTTAAATGATGTAGTAGAACAACAACATCCATTGAATTTCCAGCTCTGTGAGGCTTGGGATCACATTCTGGTCTACATAGTCCGGGGTTTTTTTAGTGTTTACAGGTTGCAATTTTTACTTTTCACTGGCGCATTATGCATGGCAGGCTTAACTTTGGGACCTTCACTGCGCAATAGGCTTGTAGTGGGGTCTCCTCACATTTCTCCGTTTACATGCGATGAGGCTCCCCTCAGCCTGAAGTACAGTTTGTCTGCTGAACTCTGCTGGCTCACAGTTTCTGGTTCTCTTAACTCTGCCCATCAAATCAGCCTTAAAGGCACAGATCTCTCCCCCTCTCCTCTCCCCACACTCACATTCACTCTCTTCTTCTCTTCCTGCAGCTGCTGCTACTGCAGCAGGAAGGAGAAATACTTGTTTTAAAAGAAAGGCTGATTTAAAATAAAAAATTTAAAAGCCCTCTCAATCATCAGGGATGAAGGAAGTAGAGCAGGGTGAAGCCCAAAAGAAACCCTGCTTATACTATTCCTTGGAAAAGCCCTCCATTGTTATTATATCAAGATATTAATATCTCAATATAAACATTTAGAGAAGCTATACTTGACCAGAACCAGAGCTTTTTCAGCCTCGGCCCTGACAGAACTTTGTCGAGTGAGACCACGACCTTGTGGGATTTAGCTCAGTTCAGCTAGGCCTATGGTTAAGGATAGTGATGGTTTATACCAGCTGGTCTCCTTTGCTGGGCCCAATTAGATCTCATGCATCCATGCCATCTTTGAGGTCCCCCCATCATCTGTTTTCCAGAACCAACCTTGCCCTGATTAAGAGTGATTCTTTCTCTAACCTGCTTAATCTAGATCACAGGTGTCAAACTCGCGGCCCTCCAGATGTTATGGACTACAGTTCCCATCATCCCTTGCCAGCAGGATGCTGGCAGGGGAAGATGGGAACTGTAGTCCATAACATCTGGAGGGGCATGAGTTTGGCACATGTGATCTAGATCAAACTGAGGGCACCACTGCTAGGGGGCCACTTTTCGTTTTAATCGTAAGTTAAGATTATTTTTATAAATATTAATGTGTATGCTGATGTTTCATTGTACTGGTGTTAGCTGCCTTGAGCCTGGCCCTGGTCATGAAAGGCTAGGATAAAAATAAAATAAAATCTGAATGAGCAGCCAATAGTTAACTGATCAGCAAAGAGGAAAGAAACTTGTTCTCCCATTCATAGGCCACGGAAGAAGGAAGCCACCAAAGCTCTCACACGGTGGTCCATCAGTGCTAATTATGCAAAACCGCCAGTCCTAGTCTCAGTCCATAAAGAGCATGAATTCTGCTCCGCAGTAACAGGAGATATCTGAAGCATCAGGCTTATTTAATAGAGTTTTTGATGGATCTACAGTAGGGGGGAACTGGCACTTGCCGGAGGCATAAAGTGCTCCGTAATGGACCAGAAGACGAGGGAAGAGGCAGCATGGCATTAAAGATTAATTATGAAAATTGACTGTGATCAATTACAGCAAGAACAATGAGTACATTACAGCGGTCCTCGCCCTCCGTCTCCAAGAACGCACAATTTCTAAAGAGGATTTTTGTCTGTATTGACCTGCTGTTTCACTCCCTAAGAGTTCGTATAAAAGTCCAAAGCTCTGCTGTGGTTTAATGCAGCCTCATTCTCTCTGTAAACATTTGCCTTGCAAATCAGGCAGCAGCAGCAAATCACTCACCCTAACCAATACAGAAAATATAAAAGGCAAATCTATTCATACTTTCTCTGGAGCGCAAGAGAACTTTGACCTTTTTCCCCCCGCAGTCACTGTGAGTCAACCCCTTGACTTGCTCAACCCTCTCATTCAAGCTGTACCTCTGGTTAAGCCCCGGTGTCATGCAGAGATGCAAGACACAGTTCCCGTTGATTGCCCAAGACTGGTTGGAACCCCAAGAGCAGGTGTCGCATAGTGGTTAGACCAGTGGTGGCGATCCTTTGGCACTCCAGATGTTATGGACTACAATTCCCATCAGCCCCTGCCAGCATGACCAATTGGCTATGCTGGCAGGGGATGCAATGTAGTCCTGCTGGTCTCAAAAAAATTACACTCCTGAAATTAGATGGGCTCAACCAGAACCGAACCTCCATTCTGTCATGGAAGATGGCTGGGTGAGCTTAGGCCATTTGCACATACTCAGCCTAACCCAGGGGTCTGCAACCTGCAGCTCTCCAGATGTTCATGGACTACAAACCCCATCAGCCCCTGCCAGCATGGCCAATGAACATCTGGAGAGCCGCAGGTTGCAGACCCCTGGCCTAACCCATCTCACAAGGTGGTTGTTGTGACCCAGAGTAAAAAGGGGGAAAATAATGGGGGAAAGCTGCTTTGGGCCTCCATATGGGAGGAAAATGGGATATAAATAAAGAATAAAATAAATAAGTCTAAAGATGCAGCCCCTCCAAGAGTGCTGACATTCTTATTCACCCTGGCGTCGAATCAAAGGGGTTCACTGTTTTCACAATCTGCCTCTAACCTGAGAACTGTTTTTATGGAACTCAGTTTAAGCTGATCGATGCCTTATGCTGTTTTGATTCTTCAGCTGGGATTTTAATGCTGAGTTTTCCACAGTTTATTGTTAACTTTTATGTTTTCATCATGTTTGACCTTGTAGGTCACCTCTGGCAAGTTCTCCAGAAAGGCGGCATAGACATTTTCTCAGGAAACATTTCCATTTTGTGTGGAGCACTGAAGAGCATCCAAAGTAGTGAGAGGGACATTCCAGCCAGCACATCTCACCCCTTCCATGTGAGGAAGCCTCTCTGAGCATGCTACACCCAGTGGCCCACCAAGCTACATAGCCAAACCTGCATCCAGTGCAACAGAATATATCCTTGAGGAAGCAGGAACCCTTCTTCCATGCCAGCCATCACTTTAGGATAAATGACACTCTTAGTAGGATGTCTATATTGCAGATTTACTTCTTAACAGGCTTTAAGAATCACTAAGGTGTTGTGGGTTTTCCGGGATGTATGGTCATGTTTCAGTAGCATTTTCTCCTGATGTTTCGCCTGGATCTGTGGCTGGCATCTTCAGAGGATCTGATGGTAGTAAAGCAAGTGGAGTATATATACCTGTGGAGTGTCCAGGGAGGGAGAAAGAACCATTTGCATTGGTTAAAAGTGTTAAGGATGCAATTTGCAGGTGTTAAGTGGAATGCACCATTTTAGCATATGTACATAACACTGAAGTTGCATAATCAATGTTATATACATATGCTAAAATGAATGGATTCCACTTAACACATGCAAATTACACCTGCAAACTGCACCCTTAACACTTTTAACCAATGCAAATGGTTCTTTCTCCCTCCCTGGACACTCCACAGGTATATATACTCCACTTGCTTTACTACCATCAGATCCTCTGAAGATGCCAGCCACAGATCAGGAGAAATTGCTACTTGAACACGGCCACACAACCCGAAAAACCCAAGACACCCTAGTGATTCTGGCCATGAAAGCCTTCAACAATACTTTAAACATTAGTTTACAAGTTTACCAAAAGCACATGGGTAGACACACATCAAGAACACAGATGCCCAAGGCAGTAGGCCAGGCAAGCTCAGTTACAAATTAAGTCATACAGCATCGAGACGATTCTTAGCAACACCTTTTGGCTGTGTTTACATACCACAAAAGTCCGGCTGCCTCCAATCGATGAGGATGCCTTTCAAAGCACATGCCGCAGCATAGGCTGAGAGAGCAGCACACAAACAGTCTTTGCCATCAGAGCAAGCGCAGACATCATAGCGGCAATTCTTGAAATATGGAGAAGGGCTGACTTCATGGTGACAAGGTTCAAACAAAGGCGAGACCAACACTGAGCATGAACGCTCAGCATACTTGGCTGCAAGGAAAATAATAAGTTCGCACAGGAACAGTCAATCCAAAAGACAGAGCCCTCTTATACCTTATGTGACAATGGCTTCATCAGCAGTAGCTTGATAATGTGGAGCTGCTGTAAATCTGGACCACAAACTACTGACCATAGAAACAAAAGCCTGGTTGAGAACTTTTAGGTTCTGGTTAAGTGTCCATTTTCAACAGCCTTCAGGCTATTTATATCTAATGATAACAGAATCCACATTTTCCAACTGGCTCCCATTACTTGCAAACAAAATTGAGGAAATTGGCATTTCTATTGAATCCTTGGGTATGTTGTCCCAAGCTGAAGCCTACAACAGTGTAAAAGAAAGATGACTAGAAACAGAATCTCAAAATCTATTTGCAGCAGCATCCAAAACATGTTCACCCCTTAGCTCCTCGATACCATTTAAACAGGGGTGCATAGCAGATTATATATGCATAATGCTGAACCCTAGCCTTAGGGGAACTATATCATTGGCTAGGTTCAATGTTCTGCTTTCAGTGCTGCTATATGGTAGATTTTTAAAAATAGAGTGCGCAAAGAGATTCTGCTCCTGTAACTCCAATCAACTGGAAACTTTAACCCATTCCCTCTTCTATTGCACAAATATGAGGAAATTAGGGGGAAATATGGTCTTCCCTTGAACTGTGACACGATTTCAGATACCCAAAATAACCCTGATTTTGTAGTTTGTGAATTGGTGGCCAAGTTTTTACTAGAAATTATGCACCCTAAAGGATAGTTCTGTTTTTTAACTTTGTGGTGTCAGTCTGTTATTAAGAGATTATTCATTATTCTCTTCGGGGATTGTTTTAAATCTGGTTTTTGTTTTTTCGTTTTTCTCTCTGTATTTTACCTGTATCATCTTATACGCCAATGAAGGCTTGGTGCTACTACTACTGGACCATAAACTAGGAAGTTCCTTAGTCTTATCCTTAGCAATAAATTCATTTAAGTGGCCTTAAGCAAACTATTCAGTTGGATTCATCCAGAGGGGGTTTATTGCTGGCAAAAAAAAAAAAAAACAAGGAAGAAGGAGCCTTTGCTACAATTGCCAGCATTCAGGTGGGGTCTGGAGATTTCTGGGAATCACAACTGATCTCCAGACTACAAAGATCAGTTCCCCTGGAGGTAGGGGCAGCTTCAGAGGGTGGACTCTGGGCCCCTTCCGCACATGCAGAATAATGCACTTTCAATCCACTTTCACAACTGTTTGCAAGTGAATTTTGCTATTCTGCACAGTAAAATCCAGCTGCAAAGTGGATTGAAAGTGCATTATTCTGCATGTGCAGAAGGGGCCCTGTGGCATCACATCCCAACTGAATTTCTGCCCGCCCCCCCAAAAAAACTTGGCCCTCTGCAGCACCAATGCTGAATCTCCAGAAATGTCCCAAGCCAGAGTTGGCAACTGTACCTTTGATTACCAAGAAAAAAAATGACTATGCTGGGAATTATGGGACCTGCACATCCCCAAAAAAAGTGGGTTAGGGTTGCAGTAAGGAGGGAAATGGGCAAGAAGGGATTAAAAAGCCTGGGTGAATTAAATCCAGCATCTCCCAAAAGTCTCCCATTTGCATTATGCAGATACTGTTAGTAAGTTGCCTTCTGAGGTTGTTGTGTTACTAAAAGACAGGGAAACGGCTTGATGCTTTTCAAGTTTCTAGCTTTGCAGAACATTTTCCTTGGGGACTTGTGTTCACTGGCTGCACTGACTGCTGCAAAGAATTTTTAGAAGTATTCTGTGGCTCATGTACAGGTCATCAGTCAAGTCTGTCGGGCCCTGGAATTGCTCAGAAAAGGGCATGCCCACAGCAGCATCCAGACTTCCCTGCAAGTCTGCATTGCAGGGGAAATCATTAGCAGTGGGCAAATTATTTCTGAAGATAACATCACCAGCCTCTATTCTTGTGTTGAGGAATTCCAGGCCATAGTAAGTGTATAGTCCCTTCAGGTCAGATTCTGGTTTTCCCTGCTCCCAGACTCACCACGCTGTAGATCAGATAATCCGCATGATTTTCAAAAGCGGTAAAGTATGACTTTTTCCCTGCCTTCACAGGGAAAGCAAAGGAGAGGACCACACATCAGATATTCTTGCTCCTCTCTGCCTTCCCCCACCCACCTAACAGCTTTTCCAGACATGCGGTTCTTTTTATTTTCATGCTGCTGGTCTATCAATGTAATTGACATGGTTTATTGAATTATCAGTAAATCAAAGACCCAGAGGAAGACTGCACAGAAAGGAAAGGAAAGAAAGTGACAGACAGGCATAATGCCAAATCGGATCAGCATGGCTGGGGATATTTCACAGCAGGAGGCTTTCCTTTTAAACAGAAAACTGTGAAGCACACAGTTGTGACACAAGTAGTAAGTATATTAATGGCCCCATATTTATTTGCAAATTACTCCATAGATCCCCTGGGAAAAAACACCTTGGAAACAGTATTGGAGGTAGCAGTGTCAGAGAGACAACAGCATACTTTCTCATTGCCATGCAGTGGGCTGGGACACAAATAGTTTGGGATTGGATCCTGCACATTCATTCTTCTAGAGGACTCACTTTCCTCCAGCAGAAGGAGACTTCACGGGATGCCAGACTTGCACCTGGAGAAGGCTCCTTCTGTCACAGGGAAGCGACCCTGCTAGCAGAACGGTTTGGTGGAATCCAACCCTTTACGTTCAAATGGGCTCAACCCCAAATTTAATGAAGAACAAAACATCTGGGGAGTGCACTCTGATCATTAGGATGTTAATGCATCTCAAGAACTATATCGCTCTTGGTTGATGTAGCACTTACAGGATGCACAATGCTTTGCAATATGAGTTAATGTCGGAGTCAATAAAAGGGATGATTTGATTAGTATCATTAAGCTGAAGAAAGAGAGATTTGTTGTTTCCACCCCAGCCTCAAGTGCCAATACCTAAGCGAGGGGTGAGACTGCAAGAATCACTCTCCTGTTTCTGCACGTCTTGGCAATCTCCCTTGAGCTTCCAGGCATTTCCGAAATCTTCCACAAGAGTTTCCACCAGCCCAGAAGGCGTGAGGAAGTCATCTCCTTGATTCCCATTGTAATTTCCACACAGGCCACAGGTCCGCTCCGTGTACTCCGAGGACAACTGATGAGGCAAAAGAGTTCACGTTGATATTTTACAATATTTATTAGCAATGCTTTCATTTGTTTGTTTAGGTTTTTTAAAAAAATTAGTTTGTTTGTTTAGTTTTTACTCATGTCTTGCACCTTTTCAAATTGTTCATTACTTATTGGGAGATGGGGTTGACCCCAAAACGGTACACAATATTCCTAATGTAGCCAACCTACAAACTGAAATAAAAGCACTGTGTAACTTTCAGGGATCCCACATCTGTTAGGGCTCCGCCTAGTCTGAATGGGAACCCCTGGGAGAAAGACTCAGATAGAGAAGAGGGGACAGTCTTGGTTCCAGACTTTCAGGCTCTACCTGTAGATTGATTTGATTTGATTTATTTGATTTGGTATACCGCCCTATCCTCGAAGGGCTCTGGATGCAGAGACTGAGCAGCCAGTGTTCAATTGAGAGATTTCTGGTTTAGTGGCTTACCTGAACCAATTTTTGGGACTAGGTACAGTTGCAAAGAATAAACATAGACCCCAGTCCAAAAACACTATTTGTTCAGGGTGCCATCCAGTCATAGTTAAGTACTTGAATCCCAATGATTTCCAGGGGAGACTTAAGCCTGTTCTTAAACAGAGTCAATACGTTCTTCCAAGCCCAACATGTTCAACAGACTGAAAAGGCTATAACTCTACTTATGGCCAGTTATCAGTCAATGAATAATAACTTACTAAACCAAGACAAACGCCAGCCAATCAAGAACTTTTGTATGAGTGTGAAGTGCTGTTGAGTCGCAGCTGCCTTATGATGACCCCACACTGGCATAATGCCCATTGGGCAAGGTGGGCAGCTGCCCAGGGCATCACCTTGTGGGGGGCATCAAAATGCTGGGTTCGTTTTTGGGTATTTTAGTGGTTTTCCATTTTCGCAGTTTTTAGGCTAGCGGCACCAAAATTTCAGCGTATCATCAGGAGACTGTCCTTATGTTACCCTCCAAGTTTGGTGAGGTTTGGTTCAGGAAGTCCAAAGTTATGGACCCCCAAAAGGGGTGCCCCTATCCCCCATTGTTTCCAATGGGAGCTAATAGGAGATGGGGGCTACAGTTTTGAGGGTCCATAACTTTGGCCCCCCTGAACCAAACTGCACCAAACTTGGGGGTATCATTAGGGCAGTCTCCTGATGAGACCCTGAAAGTTTTGAGACTGTGCCTTCTGAAATGTGCCCCCCACAGCCTGCAACCCCCATTGACAGCAATGCAGAAAACTCAATGCAGAACAAAGATTCTTGGGCAAATTTCTAGGATGTTCCTGCAGGGGGTGCATTTTTGATGTATTGGCACCAAAATTTCAGGGTATCATCTGGAGATGATGGCACCCCCCCAAGTTTGGTGCAGTTTGGTTCAGGGGGTCCAAAGTTATGGACCCTCAAAGGGTAGCCCCCATCTCCTTAGCAAAGAATGGGGGATGGGCCACCCCCTTTGAGGGTCCATAACAGACCCCCAACCAAACTGCACGCAAACTTTGAAGGGGTACCCTAAGAGACAGTTTCCAGATGATACCCCTGGGGAAATTTTGGTAGCTGATACCATCCCAAAAATGCGCCCCTGCAGGAACATCCCAGAAATTTGCCCAAGAATCTTTGTTCTGCATTGAGTTTTCTGTATTGCTGTCCATGGGGGTTGCAGGCTGGGGGGGACATTTCAGAAGGCACAGTCTCAAAACTTTCATGGTCTCATAAGGAGACTGCCCTGATGATACCCCCCAGGTTTGGTGCAGTTTGGTTCAGGGGGGCCAAAGTTATGGACCCTCAAAACTGTAGCCCCCATCTCCTATTAGCTCCCATTGGAAACAATGGGGGATGGGGCACCCTCTTTGGGAGTCCATAACTTTGGACTCCTTGAATCAAACCTCATCAGACTTGGGGAGTAGCATAAGGACAGTATCCTGATGATATGCTGAAAATTTGGTGCTGATATGTCTAGAAATGCACCCCCTGCAGGCACCAATGTCCTGGTGCAAAAGAAATTTGGTCGTGGTGGAGTGGCCGCCCATGGGGGGGCGGGGGGCATCCAACTCAGGTTTTGCCCAGGGCTACAGTTTGCCCAGGGCTGCCTCGTTATGCCCCTGTGACCCCAGCAAGGGGCCTTCAAGGCAAACAAGAAGCAGAAGTGGTTTGCCATTGCCTTCCTCTGCAGAGTCTTCCTCGGAGGTCTCTCTTCCAAACACTGACCATGTTTAGCTTCTGGGATCTAACAAGATTGGACTATACCATGCAGCCATCCCTCTCAAGCATGCACTTAACTCCCAACAAACAAATAGAATTTTTAAAAAAATCAATAACATTTTCTTCTTGCTCTCTTCTAGTTTAGCTATCTATTTTCTGAAAACAGTAGCCACCGAAGCGAGATTACACCCTCGTGTTTTTAAAGGGCCAGAAGATAAGGATAAGGGTGTCATTCTTCAGGAATGTGGCAGGAAAACCCAGACCCCAAAGTCCTTGGCCCAGATCGCTGGCGATGAATCACTTCCCCCAATTGTCCCAAAGGCTTGGCAATGGCTCATTCCGTGTGGTATGTCATAAATTATTCCTGAGTGCTGTAAAAGGAACAATAAGCTGACATTTAATGAGCTGATGGAAAGGAACAGAACTATTAAAAAAAGACAATGGGGAGGATTTAAAAGACGGAAAAAGCGCCATTGCTTTTCTTATTATTGCAATGATGAAAGGTTTGCAGTGGGTAACTGCAAGACGTTGTCCAGCACAACACAGTCTGGGGCCACCGCACATCAGCTGGGAAAATGAAAGTCCAGGAAAAGATCGTTGTGACCTGGATAACCTGATCTCATCAGCTCTCGAAAGCGAAGTGTGTTTGGCCCTGATTAATACTTGGTTGAGAGGCCACCAAGAAATTCCAGGGTTGCTAAGCAAAGGCAGACAATAGCAAATCATCTCTGTTAGTCTTTTGGCTTGAAAACCCTACAGGGTCACCATAAATCAGCTGCAACTTGATGGCACTTTCTCCCACCAGGAAAAGACCACTCATGCTGTAGGCCAAGGATGGGACAATCTCAATCTTGTATTGTTGAAGGCTTTCACGGCCGAAATCACTGGGGTGTTGTGTGGTTTCCAGGCTTATGGCTGTGTTCTAGTAGCATTTTCTCCTGACGTTTTGCCTGCATCTTCAGAGGAAGATGCCAGCCACAGATGCAGGCGAAACGTCAGGAGAAAATGCTACTAGAACATGGCCATACAGCCCGGAAACCACCCAACACCCCAATCTCAATCTTATTTTGTTCCAATGATGCATTTTAAATTGCAAAATTTCTTTCTCAACAGCCAAGGGGCAACTGTCTGGAGATCCTGAACATGGACTCTTGCTTGAAGCACAGAAAGAACCTGAACAAGATCCACCCTGTAAACAATCCCAACAAAATTTCAAGCAACCTGGCTCACCAGCAATTGGCCAGTTGTTGACTGCTAGCAGGTCACAATCAACCTTCCACCCTCCCTAAACCGGGGTGTCATTAAGGGGGCCACACAAGTTTCACACTTGAAGTAATTATGATTCTACATTGCATTGAGAAGAAGTACTAAGTTTGCAAAGCAAAGACAAGCTCTTTTTCTTTAAAAGGGGGGGTTATATTATTGTTACAGTTATTTTAAGGTGTTATTGCTGGTTAATCTAATACACTAGAGCATTTAGACCTTGTTGAGAATCCCTCCCCCCCCCCCAAAAAAAAATCCCTTAAATTGTACCCCTGGCTGTAAACCTCAGTGAATTATTCTCTGCTCTGCAAAATAATCTAGATGTTTAGACCACAACACAGATGGGAAAGAATCAAGATCTGCCTCTGAATATGAGAATTGCATGTAGGTATCACAACTACAAGCTGTTAACAAGATCTCCCTTCCAAGAAATTTTCTAATGTTTGCTTTAGATGGCTTTAAAAAACAGAGACAGAGAATGGATGTAGCAATGGTTTATACCAGAGCAGGCAGTCTTTCAAATACCCTGGGGTCCCTAAACATGTAAGGCTTTAAAGGTTATGTAACTACCACTTTAAAACGTGGCCAGGACTGAGTCAGCAGTCAACGTAAATCTTTCAGTACTGGCAAGATGCATCCCGTGCAATTTAACCCAGTCAGCAGTTCTGTTGGCTTATCCTGTATAAACAAAAGCTTCTGTGGCAACCCCACATGGAGGCCACTGCAGTAGTCTAACCGATAACGCTGACCAGATCATTATCCCATTCCATTACCTTTATTAGGCATAAAACCGGTGTGTGTCAAGAATTCCAAGTACAATAAGAAGGTCATTATTGCACAACTTGTAGTACACAGAGTAAAAATATAGCAACAGCTTCCAAGATTTCAGCATTAGAATTATTTAGACGGATCATTATTCCTAAAAAAGAACTGCAACTGAAATCCTAAACACACGGGAGTGGATCCTGGTGCTATCCTTCCACTCAACTGAGCAAAGTCTGAAGCCCTCCCCCAGCCTAAAGAGTCCTCCTCCAACTTAAGTGGCTCCTTAAAAGCTGATGGAAGGTTGGGAGATGGTTGGATGCACCCCACTGAACCCAAGAAAGGTGTGTATTTGTGTGTGTGTAAAGTGCCGTCAAGTCACAGCAGGCACTCAGTGACCCCGTAGGGCAGTGGTTCCCAACCTGGTACCCCATGGATATGAGCCAGAGCATCTAGAGCAGTAGTTCACAACCTGGGGGTTGGGCCCCCTTTGGGTCAAATGAGCCTTTCACAGGGGTCGCCTAAGACTCTCTGCACCAGTGTTCTCCATCTGTAAAATTGATAAATTTTAGGGTTGGGGGTCACCACAACATGAGGAACTGTATGAAAGGGTCATTAGGAAGGTTGAGATCCACTGATCTAGAACTACACAAAACATTGCATAGTGGGTTTGTTAATATGGGGAAAATTTTTAGGGAAATGAGCTGCCAAGGGGTACACAAGTGAAAAACGGTTGGGAACCACTGCCGTAGAGTATCCAAGGCAAGAGACTAGCTGAGGTGGTTTGCCATTGCCTTCCTCTGCTTCACAAACCCGGTATTCCTTGGAGGTCTTCCGTACAATTACTAATCAAAGCTGACCTTGTTTAGCTTCTGAGATCTAAGGAGATCATGCTAGCCTGGGGCTATCCAGATCAAGACCCAGGAGGGCCTTGAGAAAACACGTGCTGGCTCAGGTTTGTTAGCTGTGGAGATTGACCATTCCTATTTCTAATCCTTAAGGCCAAACAAGTCTTCATGCAAACAGCTGTTATCAAAAAAACATTCAATTTAAAATGCAAATTTTCAGCCTCAGGGTGGGTGGCTGCCTCTTACACTTCTTTTGTGATTTAAAGTGGGTCTCCAAAGCTGCCACTGGCTCCTGGTCCAGGTGCCTGAATCTATGTAGTTTCCCCACCAGAGCAAGTGCTGCACTGTTCTTTGTGAAAGACATATAACTGGAATTCTTCCCTGATTTTTGAAGCCACTGCCTAGGATGGGGGGGCTTCAATTCAGCACTTTAAAAACCACAGAAATTTATATACAGGAAGCTTTTGAATCAACTCTGGTGAGGCCCAGAGCCTCAACACTCCACATCTACAGGTTCTACATCTGACCTACCTGCAGAGCTGTCAAGGGCATTGGTGAGATAACATTCATGATATAACTGCATACCAGAAACCAAGGCCTATTGTTCACTTATGCTCTGCCCTGCAGTGAGCATACATTCCCTTTGCGCAAGAATCTTGGTTGTGCACACATTTTTCCCCCTCCAGAACTCACTGTGAGACAGATCAGAGAAACCCACAGCTTCCAAAACCTCTTTAAGTGCAATTTTTCCATTCCATTCTTTCCATTGAAGATCTGTTCTGTGTGCCCAGCCTGCTGTGGCATTGCTCACCCCTCCCACCTTTGCCCTCCCACCTAACAGCAGTTCCTCTCATACTTGGCCAGAAGAGCGGCCCAAAGAGCGTTCTCTTTTTTTAAGAGAAAAAAATCAGCAGGCAGCAAGACAAGCAGCAGGTAAAGGAAATGGAGGATGGCTTGGCTGGGGAAGCCCCTATTTCATTCTGAACCTGAAGGGGGCCTCTTTTATTACTACTATGTAGTAAAGCAAGCTAGGTCCTCATTTCCCTTCATTCCACACTCGTTCCAAGCCCTAGTGTCTCCAGCTATGTATGCAGCAGAGTCAAAGGATGGAGTACATAAGAGTTCTGTGATGTAAACAATGGCATTTCTAGGGAAGAAAAAAGGGCCAGTGTTTTGTGCTAAGGGTGGGTAGAAAAGAAAATCCAGACTGCAAGCTTGCACATTTTCTTGCGAGGGGGAATCTTACGGCACGTATAGAAACATAACTGAAGCAAAAGGCAGGGAAGAAGCTCATACCTTCATCAAAAGTGTTCCACGGCCATCCCAGTCAATATGAATGTTCTTCCGGTATGTGAGGCGAACTGCAGACATTACAGTGTGCTGGATGTGAAGGGCACCTTCAGTACACAAGAAGTGGCTTTCAGAGACATGGAACATGGAAACACAGGCTGAGAAACCATATCATAGCAGCATGCTGGAATTGAAATGCTGAATTGCTAGCTGGGAGTGAGGGGGCCACAGAGAGTGTAACCAGACTCCAGGTAGGGCCTGGAATTGTCCCACAATTATAACTTATTTCCAGACTGCAGAAAGTAGTAGCTTTGGAGGGTGGACTCACATCCCTCCTACGCTCCCTCCTGCATTTCTAGGCTCCACCCCCAAGGAATTTCCTAACTTGGAGTTGACAAGCCTAGCCACAGAGAGTATCTTGGGGAGGGCCACATCACTCCCTGGAAATGCCCTGCTCTTCTTTTATACCTTCCTCTGCCAAAAACATGCAATAATGATGATGGACACATAATATCAACAACAACAGAGCCCATTGTGCTAGCCGCACAACTGCCAGCTGCCCTACCACAGCTGTCTAGGGCTGACAACCTCCAGTTGTGGCCTGGAACTCCCACAGAATTTCAACTGATCTCTTTCTTGATCATCCTTTATTGGCGTTTAAATAATGCGCAATAAACAAGATCAAATAAACACTGTCAGTAGTCTACTTTCTAGCTTCAACAACTTCTGCAAAGAACTTAGCAGCCATGGCAGTAATCTCAGGAGTAAGTCATTTAACAAAAATTGGATGATACTATCTTTTAGGGTTTTCTGGGTTGAATGACCATTCCAGTAGCATTCTTTCCTGATGTTTCGCCTGCATCCTGATGTTTCACATGCATCTGTGGCTGGCATCTTCAGAAAATTCTACTGGGACATGACCATACAACCCAGAAAACCCACAACACCCTAGTGATTCCAGCCGTGAAAACAAACTCCCTTCTGACTTCTCTTATTACTTATATATTTCTCGATTTCTATTTGTTTTGTTTTGTTTTAGATTTTGACAGGACCGCTTCACCCCTTGGAAAGGAAAAAAGGCTCTTGGGAGGGTATAACAACAATACACTGTAAAACTATATGCATAAAACAATTTACAAATACAAAGAACAGATTAAAACCAATGTTCCAAAATACATATAAATATTATCTTTATTCATGAGATCTTTGGAATGTAGTAAAGGAAGGAGAAGGATGGAACCGCATGCAACTCACAATCCAAAACAATATGTTGGATTTTATCAGAAGAGTTTGGAGAACATATACATATTCTCTCCTGCTATGGGACCCCCTGGCATCTTCCAGTCAGTACTCTTGAAGGAAGAACACTGAATGTGATGTGAGGGATTATCTAAGTTACAGAAGTAATGCGCCATTCTTCCATACAAGGTTGATAGTTTTCATATAGTGGGAGAGCAAATAGGTGATTGAGCAGGGAACAATTTTTTATATTCCAGGCCTAACTATCTCTGTTTCAAAGCTCAAAATATGCATGAATCATTTGAAAGTCCAAAGGAGTTGATTGAAAATCCAATGTGTTAGATTTTGGTTTTGATATCTTAAAACCATAGCATACTATGAGAATCATGTAAGATGAAACATTGGAGGGTTTGAATTCACTGAAAAATGGATTTTACATCCCAATTTAAAGGAAATTAGCCAAGTCTTGGTTTCTAAGAGGCGTTGGCCCAACTCTGCATAATCCGGTAAAGCTTCCGGTCCAGATGGGATCCTGGCAGAAATCTTGAAAAAATACCCTCAGTGATGATCTTCTCCATTGGCAAATCTTTTCACTCTTGTTGATCACTATGGGATCACCCTGGACTTATGGCAAAACTGTATAATTATTCCAAGCTTTTAAAAGAGTAACATAAATCTCCCTGAAAACTTCCAGCCAATTAGCCTCCTCTCTGCAATTGGCAAACAGTAAAATGTAGAATGCTGCTTAAAGGCTTGGTTGCATTCTAGTAATATTATCAGTCCTGAACAAATCAGTTTTTCTAAGGGCAAATCCACTATCAACCATTGCTTTCTCCTTGCCTTTTCAGCCAACAAACATATGAAGTTTGGCACAAAAAAACCCCCTGTATGCAGCCTTTATCGACCTGAGAAGCGCATTCAATTCAATCCCCAGAGAGATCTTATGAAGAAAGCTGGAGCTGATGAAGATAGATCCTTCATTATTGCTCTTGATATAGAAACATCATTTGGCAAACTCGTGTCAAAGTAGAATAGCAGTGGCCATTTAACCACAAAAATTCCAGTCATCAAGGGTGTGAGACAAGGCTGTGTCCCGACCCCTCATCTCTTCAACATATTTTTGAATGACTTAGCTCAGTTTCTTAAGCCAATAAATGGTCATCTTCCTAAACCAGGCTCCTATGACACCCCTATATTACTTTCACTGATGATACTACCATCCCTTTGTACATTAAAGCAGGTTTATTAAGATATTTGCATGCCTTCCTTAACTATAGCCAGGAAATTTGCCAGGAAAACTATACAGGAAAACTATACAAAAACTAAAATACAACTGAACTCCAGGCTACAGAAGGTAGCTCCTCTGGAAACAGTGGCAGTTTTGGAGGGTCCTCTATAGAATCGCATCAAGCTCCCTCCCCTCCCCAAACTCCGCTCCCTAGGCTCCACCTCCCAAATCTCCTATAATTTCCTAAACTGAGCTGGGAAATGCATCAACTCTTGCCAGGCACTGACACTGCTGTGCCATGGCTGGGAGTAACCTTTACTTCAGGGTCTTGGTACCAGTTCCAAAGTTCTAGCAAACAGTCATACCATGCTTTACTGCATGCAAAGTTGCTCCTGAGCTATCTTAGACCAGGGGACTGAAATAGACCAGGCTCTCCAGATGTTCATGGACTACTGGCAGGGGCTCGTGGGATTTGTAGTCCATGAACATCTGGAGAGCCGCAGGTTGCAGACCCCTGGTCTAGACCATTACTGTGTATTCCAACTGACTTCCAAGGTCTCGGGCAGAGGACTTTTTGAACCTTTTCACCTGATACAGTGTGAGGAGCCCAGGGAATGAATCAGAGAACTTCTGTATGAAAAGCTTATGGTCTACCATTGAGTTATGAGCATGAACACAGCCAGGATATGTCTGGCAATCTCTTGTCTTGAGACATAAGCAATAACAGGACACAGGACACCCACCTTGCATGAAAGGAATCTGGACATCCTGCCCATTCAGAGAGATCCCACCACCATGTTTCAGTTTAACAATACTGTTCTCCTCCTGGAGTTGGACAGAAACAGAGCGGGTACACACGGCATCAGGATCATCTGCACACTAGGGACACAAGGGCGACCACCAAAATGCAGTCCGCTGCCGGCACATCAACTAGTGGCAATTTCAGAAAACATTTCTGGCAGCGCTTCCAAGCAGACAGCATCATTATTGATAGCTCCTGCCTTGTGTACTCCTGTGTCCTAAAATAATTTAAATGCAAGGGTAATAAATGCTATTTTGCATGATTGAGACCCTGGAAAAGTCTACAATGCAAACTTAAACTGGTTCCCTTCCCCTTCGGAACCGCGACTGACTAACAGAGAACTGCCAACTAGGCTTGGGCAATGCCCTAGAAATTCGGTAAAATTCGGATTCAGATTTATTTGGGGAAAAAATCATCTATATGCCCGAATTAGAGAAATAACATATTCAGATATACACAAATATTCCTGTTAGCTCCCATTGGAAACAATGGGGGATGAGGGCACACTCTTTTGGGGTCCATAACTTTGGCCCCCCTGAACCAAACTTCACCAAACTTGGGTGTCATCATTAGGACAGTCCCTGGATGATACCCTGAAATTTTGGTGCTGCAAGCTTTAAAAAGGCACCCCCTGCAGCCAAACACAAAACCCATCAAAATACAAAAATAAGACAGACCCGAATTTTCGGCATAATTCAATATCTGCATATCCCGAATATGTTATTTGTCTTATTCAGACATACAGATAATTTTATGCCCAAATAAATCCGAATCCGAATTTTACCAAATTTCTAGGGTATTGACCAAGGCTATTTGTTGCACCTGAATTTCCAAGCCTACTGCCAACACAGTCATCAAATTACAATACTTAGAATCTGGAGCACAGAGAAGGGAACATGAGAGTGATGAAACTGGTATAAAACACAAAGTTCAACTGAATAGGTAAATATGGCCTTGCACTTAGCTGGTTGAGAGCCAGTGTGGTGTAGAGGTTATGAGGTCATACTAGGATCAGGAAAACCCAGGTTAAAATCCCCACTCCACCATGGAAACTTCCTGGGTGACCTGCAATGCGATACATCCCTCTGCCCTGATCCCAAGTATTCTGATGGAAGACCCACATGAACTCCAGGGGTGTGGACGAGAGGCAGGCACATGTCTCATCTCTCCTTGGAAGTCCACTAATAATTTCCTCAACCAATCATGCTGGTGAGTTGACTACTGGGTTCCACCCCACCCCCGCCAATAAATCTGCAAAATTGTGCTAGCCAAAGTATAGTCCCAATCTTTAGTTTTTGCTAAACCTAAAAAATGTACTAAACCAAATAAAAGCCACGTTCTGAATAAGCAAAGCAATGTACAGCAAATGAATGGAAGCAAAAGTTAAACTAACTAATTTATTGCAATTAACAAATCTTATGGGGTGGGCGGGTTATTAAATTGAATTGATGATGATGATGATGATGATGATGATGATGATGATGATGATGATGATGATAGTAATAATAATCGACATAGCAGTCCCCATAACCGACATAGCAATATTGAAAAGAACAGGTAGCGCCTACTAGATCACATTTGAAAATCGAAGCTTCAGCTGCCTATGGCACAAACCAACTGAGGTCGCCCCAGTGGTAATCGGCACGCTTGGCTTATCCCAAAACACTAGGGCAGCATCTTAAACATCTGACAAAAATTAACACCCGTCAAATTCAGAAGGCAGCCCTGTGGGGATTCAAGACGAATACTACCGACATAACTTCCTAGGCCTCTGGGTGAGGCTTGAATTGTAATGAAGGCCAACAACCAGCTAAAGATCTGGCAGCTGTGAAATCTACAATAATAATAATGATAATGATGATAATGATGATGATGATGATGATGATGATGATGATGATAATAAATCAGATGCTTTTTATTCACTGATTAAAGACCGTACATTTGCACATGACCAAAACCTCAGTAGGTATATTTTTTTCTGAGTAGAAGGAAATGCAAGATTGTTTATGAAATGAACACTCACTAGACTTACTTCAGTGTTTTCTTTTTCACTCTCAAGTACAGTAATACACGGGAAACAAAACAAACTCCATCCATGGGGATCAGATTTTACTAAGAGACTTTATAGAGTTTAGCGTGCAAACAGAAAAGGTGAAGATCGTATGTCAGGATCACTCCATAAAATATAAACTGTTGCATCTTTGGTTTGGTTTGGGATTGATAAATCTGGTCTTAGATTAGTAATATTTCCAACTACTGAGAGAGAGCAGGTGAGCTCAACTCAGAGTTGCCATTTTCAGCAGCAACTCTGTGTCAAATTGTGTTCTGAGGGAACCCCCTTGCCCATGAATGTTCAACTTATAGACCTTGCCTATTGTTCTCAAAGTGGATCTAGATCTCATAATTCCCTCAAAAAGACTTTGACAGAAGGATAGCAATTGGGGAGTACAGAACATTTTTTTCCTTCCTGTCAATAGCTGCTTACCTGGACTGTATCTATGATCACAGAAAAGGAACTGTCCTCACAGTCTTTGGCAAACAAGTAGTGACAGATGCCGCTGAAAGTGAAATGCTTGTTGTCAAAGCTTTTGAAATGGGATTGGCCAGTGACAGAACATTCACCTAAAAACAGAAAGACAAAATAGCCAACAAGATTTCAACTAATTCAGTATTCTTTTGCTCTTATGAGGATTGCCTGGCCTGGCAAGCAGTGGAAGACCAGAGAAGAAGGGACATGGGAGGGGCATCAGCCTATGGCGTAACACTAAGCATCTCTAGGAATTGGTGTAACCAATTGGCAAGACCATAGATTCCTAGATAAGTCTGATGTTACCTCTAAGGAAAACCCTTTTATCATTGAGTTTCAGTGAATTCCTAGAAAGGCATGTCATAAAGTATGGGTTTAAAAACAGGTTCTCAAATGGGAGGAGGAACACAACTTACTCTCTGCCTGGGATGACCACTTCACACAGTTGGAAGCACTGTGAGCAAAAACTTTCTACTATGCACAACTTAATTAATCAGAGGAGGATTCAAATTAAAACAGAGTAATGGTTTTCAAACTGTGTTCTTGGAGATCCCTGTGATTCATCAAACATTTAAAGTGGGGGAAAGGGCTAATGGAAAAATCAGGAATGGAAAAAAGACTCCTTGTAAGTTACCTTTTCCACCGCTACAAAATTGCTGAAGTGTATAGCCAAAATGGAGCACAGAGTGTGTTCTAGGGGGTGCACAATAGTCATACAGCCGAGGAATTATCCCAAATTATCTGAATGTGTGCTCTAGAACATTTTGCAGACTCCTTTCACTGTGACAGACATGCAGGGTTCTTCTGGCAATGAATGAATGTGGAAAGGAGGCAACAAAATCTGAAAATGACTAATACAGATAATAAGCTGAACTCTCTCCATAAACTTAAGAGAACTGTAGCAATTGTGTGGAGGGTTGGGAACCAGCCACTCAGAGATATTCAAATTGCTTCACTGAACTGTCACCTTTTTCACTAAAAGCAAACAAACAAAAAAATACCTCTGAGATTGCTTTCGTACATTACACAGAAAAAAAGTTATCCAAACCATCTCAGACCCATCTTGTGAAAGCTACTGCTGTACTCTTAGGGCATGCTTTAAAAAAATCAATACAAAAGAGATCATTTCATTCACATCCCACTTCAAATCCTTTTCTTGGCGACGTACAACCTCCATTATCAGGGAGGATTGATTTTGCAGAATGAATATCCAAAATGTGACCTCAGAATGGGCCTACATTTTAAAATGCTACATTCCCAGCATTTTAAAAAGCCTTGATCCTGAAGATATAATGTAGAAGTCAGTCCTATTGAGTGGTTCCAGTCAGATTTTCCCGAGACATGATTCTCACACATTAGGCAGAATATATTCTGCCCACAGCAACACACAAGATAATGTTTTATTCTAGATTGCTCAATCTACATTAAACTCCCATATCTGGGATCCTCATAGTTACAATAAATGGACCTTTCTGCATGACACAAATAAGATGTCATGGAGACGTCTTTTTAAAAAGGCGTTTGCTCATTGGTTGTCCAAACAGCATGGACAAATAAAGCATATGAGGAGAAAGCAGGTTCTTTCTCTTGCCCAGATCTGCAAGCTATCATGTTTCCTTTCTCCACAGCTCACGCCCACCATTTTCTGCTGCTTCAGGCAGAGACATATCTAGGGAAAATATAGCCCGGTGCAAAATCTGAGTTTTCCACCCCCACCCAGAGGTGGGATCCAGCAGGTTCTCACCAGTTCCCAAGAGTGGGTTACTAATTATTTGTAAAAGCCGAGAGGGGCCACTAATTAACCGCTTCGTCTCCACACCCTCAGCCCCTGTCTTTCTAGTAGCCCGAGCTTGCCGGGCTAGTGTGCCGAGGACCCTAACTACTGTTGGGTTCAGGGGACTCTCAGTTGTTTTCGTTGGCAGTAGATAGCATCAGTATAATGAATTTAAATTATGGACAAAGATACCAGCTGGAAATTAGGAACTTTTTTTTACAGTGCGAGCTTTACAGTAACAGAGAAATTCATTAATGCCCCACTCCCCCCGAATGCCCTCGCCACGCCTCGAGCTCTGCTCCAGCCATGACCCCATTACAGTTCTTCCAGCCCCATTGGGTGCTAATACCACGTTTACGAATCCCACCTCACCATGGGGACATGTTAATAAAAAAATTTTGATCCCACCACTGCCCTTCACCCTATCCCCCTCATGGAGGTATATGTCACCCTCCCCCCACCAAACAACATTTTAAAGTCAATGTATGGACCCGGGGGAAGGGGTCTAAAGGGTGATTTTCTGCCCCACACGTGACTAAATGGCCGCAGCCTGGGGACATTGGATCCCATATGTCCCCCTGGGCAGTACACCCCTGGCTTCAGGGATTCCCAGTGCCGCCCCTCATTAGCTAAGTTGCTCCCAGGGCTGTTTCTTTTGCTTGCATTGCAGATGGCTGCTATTTCAGCTTGTAAAATACACAAATAAACTTCGTTTTCCCTGCCGATGACGTGCATGTGTCTTCTTTCAATCTTTTCATTTTTGTTTCCAATGAAGTGTTTTCAAAACTACAAATACACAATATGATTATGTCATCATAGCTTTGAAGATACCCCATTTAAAACAAAAAGAGGAAAAATGATATGTGTGCAGGATCGCCAGGAGAAACTAACTTTATTAATGAACTTTATACACTGAAATGATGCCCAGATGAACTGCAAGCAGAGGAAACTCTGTGGGAACATTCTGCAAGTGGCAGAATCACAGAGCCTCCTGAAGAGGGCAGAAAATGATGGACAGAAGCTGCTCTCATAGCGGAAACTGAAAGGAAAATAATAAGCCCGTTGATGGGGTGGGGGCAGGAAAAAGAACTGTTTCCCCTGCCGACGCGTTATCTATCATGTAGACAAAAAAAGCCAAAATGGTTCTTTGTAAAATGTCTGCCAGACATTTTATTTGTGTTGCACAGAAAGGACCTAGGATGAGCTGTTTGTCTTCCACAGCAAGAAATATGGCAGAGGTATGGCTGAAAGAAAGATTAGCTTAATTCAATTGATGGGCCATCCTATGGCTTGGTAGGAACATACCTGGGCAAGGTTCATTGCTGCAGATCCAGATGCCATGCCTGCAAATACTGTGAAATGCAATTTTTAAAAATTAGAACAAACGAAACAGTCAGTTCTTGGCAACATGAGCCAAGCCCATAATTATTCCAAGTTTTAAGAAAGGCAAGAGAAGAAATCCCTCCTCATACTGTCCAATTAGCCTGATTTCTATTGTGGCAAAATTATATCCACTATACTTACATGGGAAAATGTTAGATGGAAATATAGAACTTGACATCTTAGGCACAGAGCAGTCAGGTTTTCGTAAGGGCCTTCAACAAACAGCTGGTGGCTCATTTAATATATAAATACATTGGGCAGTTTTTTACTCAATATACTTACCATGAGTTGCAATCCCGGTAGACAGAAGAACCAGGAGAGTAGTGCTTGCCAGAATGTATACAGGAGCAGTCAGAACTGTCCACACACTGGTCACCATCTAGAAGCCTGCCCTCTATAAAAACAAGCAAAGAAATGAGGAGAAAGAGTCAGGACTTTAGTTGTTCTTGTTCTGAAATACTAAACTTGAAGTTCACAGTTTTAAAAGAGAATGGAGTTTTCCCCAAGTCTCAAATGTTTGGGGCCTAGATCCATTCAATTGCTGATTTTCTTGCTCACACCTTTGGCAAGGACAGAGAGTGAAAGAATGGAGGCAAAGACTATCGAAGCCTAATTCTCATGGGGGATCTACCAGCCCTCTTCTGTGTCCCAGAGTTCCTTTTGAATAGGTAATGCAGGGGAAGCTGTGAAAGGTTGCCCAAGGCTGAGTACTTTACCAGTAACAAACCGAAACCAGGGTTCCTTACCCAGATACTCTCAAACAGCTGAGATTTTAAATTTTTATTTAAAAGAAAGGAAAAGAAATAATAGAATCAGTTTTCTCTCAGCTCTAGACAGTTCCAAGTGTTAAAAACAATACAATGCAAAGCTATTCAGCCTAAGACAGAAGAATAGTAAGAATAAAGACAATAACAACAATGAGAAAATCTTCAGAAGAATCCTTTATGAATCTTCCTTCCTAAAATGGTGTCAGGGTTTTTATAAAATTAAGCCTATCTAGGGACTATAGGTGTTTGGCTCAGAGCTCTAGAGCCCTCTCCGAGATAATTTATAGGGATCATAGTTCCCATCATCCCCTGCCAGCATCATGCTGGCAGGGGATGGTGGGAACTGTAGTCCATAACATCTGGAGGGCCGTGAGTAAGACACTTGTGATCTAGACCATTTGATCAGTAATTAACCAATTGGGTGTCGAATAGAGTTGAATCTTCGAGATGATGAGGGAAATGACCCCCACCTGAGCATTTGTGGAAATTTAACCCTATCTGTCCTGTATAGAATGTGGCCTTTTAAAAGCCAGTTCTATTATCCAAAAGATAACACCATTTAAACTAAACACAAACACACTTTACAACTTTAATGAGGCCAAATAGTTGCCCTGTAAACAACCTAGCAAAACCAAATGGTTGCCTCATAAAAGACCCAACATACAAGATAAATGATCTTTAAGTAAATTTAAAGGAATAGATACACTTTCTTCTCAGATGAGAAGGGCAAAGCAGAAAATCCTAAGACAGTGGATACAGGAGTTGCTGCTCCTTCTTGTGGTAGAATCTGCAAGCCCAAAACACACGAGGTCCAAGTCTCATTCACAGTCACAAACACACATGCTCCCTACTGCCATGTCTGGCGGCTGCTGTAAATAAAAATCAAGCAGTCAATAAGCAGGTAAAAGAAAGGCAACACAACAGGGATGCCTGCCTCCAGGTGTGAATTGGGAATCCCTGGAATCACAGCTCATCTCCAGATTACAGAGATCTCAGGCTGCGCCCCACTAAGATAGTGCTGCGCCCCACTATAGTGCTGCGCCCCACTAAGTGCTGCGCCCCACTATAGTGCTGCGCCCCACTAAGATCCCTGTCCTCCCTAGGCTCCACCCACCAAATCTCCAGGTGTTTCCAAACCTGGAACTGACAAGCCCACCTGCCCCCCTTACCCTGCCAATGGCCAGGGAAGACCTGGTAACACAGGGGAGAAAAGACCATGAAGGGTACTAGTCTGTCCTTCAGTTTTTCATATCAGACAATGCCTTTCTACAATCAGGCAACACTACAGTAGCTACAGTAACTAGAGAGGCAGATGAACAAAATCAAGATGAAACTGATCTCAATATAGTGACTGGGTCGGTGGCAATGGCTACACAGAAATGCTGCCACAACGTACTTTATGTGACACTTGAAGATAGCTACCACAAACAGAAGATTTACAGGAAGCAGGGAGGGAGAGAGAAAGAATCGCTATCTGATTCTTTTATCTTTAAAGATACAGGCTTGCAGACTAAAAACATCACAGACTCTGTCAAAAAATTGCTCCAGTTGATGTCATGACCTTTGAGGAAGCTAGCAAGGGTCAATGGCCAAAATTTTCCTGAATTTCTTCTGAAGGGTAAAACTTCTATCGGGGAAAAAGATACCTAGAGACTGGCTTGATTTGAGTGGGGTTAAGGGTCCAAAACACTGTATTGTTTTCCATTTCAGCTATTTCCTGAAGCAAGGTACAAATAACATAGTATGCTGGCAAAATAGGAAGAGTAGTCATCAGTTATATAAAAAAAACCCTGAGATCTCATAAAATTATAAATGATCTCCAATGACACAGATCCGTTTCCTTAGAGGAAAGGGCTGTTTGGCAGGTGAACTGTACGCCATTATACCCCACTGAGTACCATCTTCTTTAACCTCAAGTCTAATCTTCCCGAGGCTCCACCCCCCCCCCAATTTCCGTTAAATATCCCCTGGAATTGAGCCCTACTTCTCAAAGGCCTTCCTGTGACTCCAGAAAAAGCATGTTAGTCTGCCGGATCCTGTTAGAAATGCAGCAGTCGAGAATTAATCGGGTAATGCTTCCCACATTGTGAATACTAGTCCCACCACATGAATATGAGAATTATCATTCATTTTTACACACTGCCTTTGTCAAAAACCATTATCTTGTTAATTACTGAACATGGTTCTTTGATACAAGAGGATTTATAGTTCATTACAAATAAACAATTAAACAATGCCAAAATGTATTTTTACTTTCAGATGGATGTGGGGGGGAAGCAGGGCTAGGTAGGCACCAGGACCCAGGTGGAGCATACTACAACAAATTATTATTATTATTATTATTATTATTATTATTATTATTATTATTATTATTATTGTTGTTGTTGTTGTTGTTGTTGTTGTTGTTGTTGTTGTTGTTGTTGTTGTTGTTGTTATCGTTGTTATCGTTATTATCGTTATTATCATTATTATCATTATTATTATTATCATCATTATTATTGTAGATTTCACCACTGCCAGATCTTTAGCTGGTTGTTGGCCTTCATTACAATTCAAGCCTCACCCAGAGGCCTAGGAAGTTAGCCAATCGTATCGAGTAATGTCATATGCGGATCCCAAGCAGGGCTGCTCTGAATTTAACAGATGTTAATTTTTGTCCAGATTCCAAAGATGTTTCAAGTGCTGCCCTAGTGTTTTGGGATGGCACCCAGCCGCGTCGATTACTCTCACTGGGACGCACCTCAGCTGGTTTGTTTACAGATGCTGAAGCCCGGGATTTCAAATTAGCGATGTACATCTGAAGTGACCTTCTCGCGTTCTTTTTTTCACCATTGCTCTGCTGTCACCAAACTGCTATGTCGATGATGGTCACTTTCTTGCCCCAATCACGGTGATGTCTGGTGTATTGTGTTTCAACACTTTGTCCGTTTGGATTCAAAAGTCCCACAGGATCTTGACCTTCTCATTTTCCATTACTTTCTCTGGACAATGTTCCCACCAGTTCTTAGCTGTTCTTATGTTGCATAAAATTGCATAAAATTTGCATAAAATTGCATAAAATAATTGTTGTTGTTGTTGTTGTTGTTATAGATTTCACAGCTGCCAGATCTTTAGCTGGTTGTTGGCTTCATTACAATTCGAGCCTCACCCAGAGGCCTAGGAAGTTGGAATGTATCGGCATAGTATTCGTGCGGATTCCAGCAGGGCTGCCTTCTGAATTTGACAGATGTTAATTCTGTCTCGACGATGTCGACGATGTCGACGTCGACCACCACCACCACCACCACCACCACCACCACCACCACCACCACCACCACCACCACCACTATTGTTGTTGTTGTTGTTGTTGTTGTTGTTATAAATTGCATTTAATGTCCAGCATGTTGAGTTCTGTGATGGAGGAATGTACAACCCTACTAACATCTTTTTTCTGAGAGAGACTCTAGGTACCTCCAAATTAACTGAACAAGCAGTAGCTTCCACACAGAAGGTCCTTCCTTTGCCTTCTTCTCAGCTTTGGAGTCCATTCTGCAGGGGGATTCAGTAGCTGTGCATATATCAATTCCCTTGGTCTGCCCTGCACAGCTTTTAATAGCAATGACACTATCAACTTGAAATTATATTTTATATTTGTTTATTTTTTCCCACTTTTAGGGTTTCTATTACTCGTTTTATCTATGAATTTTATATTTTAATGCAAAACTTTTATAGTAAAAAGGTAGGAGATACATAATGGGCTTAAATTATTTTAATTTAAAATGAGTCCTGTGCACCCATTGGCGGCGGGGGGGGGGGTTGTCACCGGACATTCCATCCCTTAGGCAAATATGTATAAGGATACACACACACACTATATATATAGACACATAAATACATTGGTTATATACATAGGGTTAGCCACATTGACACACACATTAAAATGACATTGAGACACACACATACATAATAATACATGTTCACCGGCACATATTTTATATGTATGTATGTATGTATGTGTGTGTGTGTGTGTGTGTGTGTGTGTGTGTGTGTGTGTGTGTGTGTGTGTGTGTGTATGTATATATATATATATATATACGCGGTAATATGCGTATATATCGTATATAATGACGATATAATGACATAATACGTGTATATATATGTGTGTGTGTGTGTGTGTGTATGTATATGTATATGTATATGTATATGTATATGTATATGTATGTATATGTATGTATGTATGTATGTATGTATGTATGTATGTATGTATGTATGTATGTATGTATGTATGTATGTATGTATGTATGTATGTATGTATGTATTCCGGCACAGCTCTTGAACTGTTTTCCTGATATCTGTAGGCCTGGAATCACTTTAATCTCCTGAATTTCTGCACGTCATCAGCTGTTAAAGGAACAAAAAAAATGGCATCTCTAACTGTTGAAGAGATATCAAGGGATCTTCATGAGAAGATCCATAATAGCAATTTTTTCACTCTGAAAAGCAGTGTTTCTATCGATTACATTCTCTCCCTAAAATACACAGCCACAGAGAAGTGATCAGTATGTTTTTATGTCCACTCTTTCCCTCAGGGTGACCAACAGGCCTGACTAGCACCTTGCTTGAGCAAGATATGCATCTTAAAATATGCTCTGAGAAGCCTAGGTAACACATTAGGGCTCTTGTGAGCATTCCCCATCAGAGGAAAAGGCATGGAAAGGATTTCTGAAAATACAGCATTTGAAAACATTGCCCCTAGCAGGTCACATTTGCCTCAATTCAGGCATCAGTGAGCTGATTCACTAGAACTGATTGAAAGGAGTCTACTATATTGCTCTCTGAAGTCCTAGCAAACCCCCCCAAGCACCCTCCTCCCTCTCTTCTCCCTACAGCTGAAATCACCCACTTAGAGATAACTCAGAAGCACCCTAAAAGTTGCAAACCAAAGGAAAGAATTCCCGTTATCACCATCTGCTGCTGGAACTCATATATGCCCTTATTTATTTGTACTAAATAAGAAGCCCTTTGATAAAAACAGACACACATGTATGCAGTATAGAAACTGATTTGTTCTGCGATGCGGAAAAGGAGAGAGGAGAAGAGAGACAAATGCATGTAAACATTTGCAAACAGACAGCCATTTACTTATTTAGGCAAAATAGGAAGAGCTACTGTCCAATGATTCCCTCAGTAAACAAATCAGCAAATAAATTACCCGGGCAGCTGCAGCCATCCACACATTTTTCTTGACACCCTGTATTGATATGCAGGCTCTGGCAAGTTCTGGCACAAGGGGAAGTGCATTCCTTGTACTCCAAGCCAACGGGACATCTTGGCCCTGAAAGAGTTTCATGATTTTGATGCATAAATAATGATAGAAGGAGGAAGATCATATGAGGTCAAGACCTCTTTGATGGCATATTGTATTTTTTTGGTATTCGTTATTCTTTCTAACAAGAAAAACTCATAAGGAGAAATATACAAGTGGGCTATCACTGAGGTGCCTCTGGGGGTCTGCAACTTGTGGTTTGACAGCCAGATGTTACTTAGTTTGGGACCAAATGAGGCTTTTTAAAAATAGAAAATGAAATCTTATTTATTTATTTTATGTTTATTTATAATCAGACTTATATACCGCCCTTCCCCCAAAGGGCTCTGGGTGGTGCACAACATAACACATATTTGTAAGTGGAGTCTAGGAAATGTACTTCTTGTGGATTGAGTCACAGTCAGGTTGATGGGTAGGCCTCGTGAAATGTCCCCAGTGCTTCTTTCCCATGTGTCCAAATGATGAAAAATTTATGAAAATAAGGCTTTACTTTATCAAGCAGCTCAATGGCTCCAGAAAACATAATTACAATTGATCTCCAGACTTTGGAGATCATTTCTTCTAGGAAAAATGGCAAATTTGGAGGGTGGACTATATTGCATCACATTTCTGCTGAGTTCTCCCCATTCTCGCCAAGAACCATCTCCCAATCTCTAACAATCTCCAAAGCTAAAATTGGCAACCCTGTGGCCAATAGACCCTGGCGAGGTAATGGGTGGGCAACACCCATTGGGTGGAGAATCATGACTGCTGCCTTTCCCAGTTCAATACTAGAAGTTCAGCAGTGGTGTAGTGGTAAAGAGCAGGTGCATTCTAATCTAGAGGAACCGAATTTGATTCTTCGCTCTGCTGCTTGAGCTGTGGAGACATCTGGGGAATTCAGATTAGCCTGTGCACTCCAACGCACGCCAGCTGGGTGACCTTGGGCTAGTCACAGCTTTTCGGAGCTCTCTCAGCCCCACCTACCTCACAAGGTGTTTGTTGTGGGGGGGAGGGACAGGAAGGGAAAGGAGGTTGTAAGCCCCTTTGAGTCTCCTACAGGACAGAAAGGGGGGGGATATAAATCCAAACTCTTCTTCTTCTTCAAGCAATATCTCACCCCCCTCCCCCAGTTTAGCACTTTATAAACCAAGCCTTTAAAACTTACTGCATGCACTTTCTGCGGGCCAGCCTTCCAGAATCACGCCTTGCCGAGCACAGTTTCTGGCATACTCTAGGAAAACTGGGCAGTGGCAGGTCCTTTCCTGGGCACACGAGCACATGTCTTCTTCACAGAGAGCAATGAATTTCTCGGGATCAACCAGATGGTGGCATTTGGAAAACACAAGGGAAGTCCTCAGAAGCTGGCAATGCTGTAGAACGCCCTGAAACAACAATGTGAACTGTTACAAAATTATTACGGTATACCTAATGCAGTAGGATATGGATTGAAGTAGTGTAGAGGTTAGGAGTGCTGAACTCTGATTTGGAGGACCGGGTTTGATTCCCCATTCCGACACATGAAGCTTGCTGAGTGACCTTCAACTAGTCACAGTTCTTTAGATCTCCCTCAGCCCCATCTACCTCGCAAGGTATCTATTGTGGAGAGAGGAAGGGAAAAGGAGTTTGTAAGTCACCTTGAGTCTCCTTACAGGAGAGAAAGGTGGGGTATAAATCCAAACTCCTCCTCTTCCTTCTTCTTCTCCTCCTTTGTCTACTGGGACTGACTTTTTACCTGCCTACCTCAATCATTTCTCACATTAGTTGCAGGAAGTAGTGAATAGCCAAACCAGGAAATGCTGTGGCTTTATTTGTTTTCTTGTTTTATTTCATGCCAGTTTTCTCCTCAAGAGAGCCCAAAATAAACTTACAAACACAGAGAGAGAGACAAAAGACAGTAGAAGTAGAAGTAGAAGAGGAGGAGGAGGAGGAGGAGGTGGAGGAGGAGGAGGAGGAGGAGGAGGAGGAGGAGGAGTTTGGATTTATATCCTCCCCTTTCTCTCCTGCGGGAGACTCAAAGGGGCTTACAATCTCCTTGCCCTTCCCCCCTCACAACAAACACCCTGTGAGGTAGGTGGGGCTGAGAGAGCTCCGAGAAGCTGTGACTAGCCCAAGGTCACCCAGCTGGCATGTGTTGGAGTGCACAGGCTAATCTGAATTCCCCAGATAAGCCTCCACAGCTCAGGCGGCAGAGCGGAGAATCAAACCCGGTTCCTCCAGATTAGATACACGAGCTCTTGACCTCCTACGCCACTGCTGCTCCTAAACAAACAAGAAGGCGGGAAGACTTCTGAATCCAGAACTGTTCTCTGTCTCTCCCCCCTTCCTCCCCTTCTGTTACCCACTCTTCCTCTTAGCTAAGGACAGAGGCCAAAAAGCCCTTTGGTTCCTAGCCTTTGGCTTGGGAACCATGACCATGCTGGCAGGGGCTGATGGGAATCTTAGTCCACTAATATCTGGGGCACCAGAGTTGGACACCCCTGGCTTACACCTAAGGTCTGCTGTGATCAAGGAAGTGGCCATATGAGCAAAGGAGCTCTTCTGCCCTGGGAGATCCCCTTATCTTTTGGCAACAAGGAGACCAAAATGAGGAATGAGTGAGCGGAGCCTCAAATCCAGGATAGTTCTTGAGAGGGAGTAACTTCCAAATAGCACACGAGAGACAGAGAGAGAGAGATTTCTTGTAGATAGTAAAAGGGCATTGCATTCAAAAAATTTTAAGCCACTCATTTTATTCCACTAAAATCCACAGGAACTGCAGTCTAAATCTTTGAGGATTAAAATCAGAGACTAATTGGCAGACGGCAAAAGATCCTGGCTGCAAATCTGACAGCAAAGCCTGTAATTTCATTTGCCGGTTCAATTTTATTACTAGTTTCTCCTCCATAATTATATACACAACAGACCAGAGCATCGTCGTCATCATATCTGAACAGGGGGAGAAGAGGATCAGATCATGGAAGAAAAGCATACCAGTTTTTTTGATGGCAGCAGACAATACCAGGTGCTTTTTTGGCATAACAATATTGAGCAGCTTCTGGTTGGACAGCTGCTCATAGCTCAAAGCCAGTGTTCAAGGAGCAGGTAGCTGCAGAATTGTAAAGCACTGGCTTAAAGCCCTTAAAGCAAACCCTAAGAAGTCACTGGATCCAGTGACGGGATTCAAATAATTTAACAACTGGTTCCAGCGGTGGGATTCAAATAATTTAATAACTGGTTGTTTACGAGCACCATTTTAACAACCGGTTCTGCCGAAGTGGTACGAACCCACTGGGTCCTCACCCACTGACTGTGTCCTACAGCCATCGGTCAAGGTTATTTGCAGTGTCAACAAAGCGATAAAATCACAAGTAATTATGATTCGGAAAAGGAAAATATTTCACGGATGGTTGCTGCAGAGCTGAGTCCCCTTCCTTTATTTGAAATGGTTTCATGTGTTGTTCTCAACCTAGAGAAATGCATGGAGTTTTTAACGGCCACTGTAGCAGGCAGCCAGTGTGGTCCCCATTGCAATGGCTTAAAACCATTCTGTCCAAAGGCCTACATTCATGGCGTGAATTAGAAACAGACTTATTGGGCAGCATTTTGCATATTGAAATCTATCAGTCTCTGTTCTTCACCCCATAAAATAAGGATATTACAGAGTTGTTCTTGGCAACTCCCTGCGGCTTGCCATAATCTCCAGGGCCAGATGCTCCTGTATCTTTTCAGGAAGGAAAAGATGTCCATGAAGTCACAGCTTGGCCTTGTCTACAGAATTCAGCTTCCAATCACTTCTGCATCCATTCTAAAATAATACAAGCAAACAGCTAGTCTTGGCCAGCTCAAAGCCCAAGTTGTCTCCATAAGATCTGCAGGTGCAAGAGAGAAGACTTCAGACCCCTGCAAAGACCCCATCACTAGCAAAATCCAAATAAGTTATGGAGCACAGAAAAAACTAACTAACAAACGATTCAAAACAAGGAAAACTTTGTAAATGTGTCCAATTTGTGAGAGTCACACAGGTAAAGAATTCAGCATTCTTTCGTACAAACAGCTTTGGCTATCGCGTCTGTGGTACACATATGGTGACCTCATGGTTCTAGAAACTTAATCCCCCCTACCCCCAGGAAAGCTCCATACCATAAGAAAGTTTTAGGGGCTTCAAAGACCCTGAACAAGACATGTGAGGTCTTTCCCCAGGGAAGTTATATGACACCCCATAAGAATTCCCCTTTCTGTGCTACCTGGGTGCAGTGGGGCCACAGTGCTTAATCCTGATGGTGTCACTTCAACTCAAAACCAAAAAGAGGGATAAAGTACAGGTAGAATAAACAAACAAAGCAAAAAGCATTAAATCAAGCTGCAGGACAAATGGCAAGATTCTTGAATGTTAAATGAAGTTTAATCCTATGCATTCAAAAACGACATGATAAGCATCAAGCCCGCAAACACGGCTCTGGATGTTATGCTCAGTACAAGAATCCAGTCAGGAGAGACAAGCTAAAGAAGTGGTGGCAAACCTTTGGCACTCCAGATGTTATGGACTACAATTCCCATCAGCCCCTACCAGCCAATTGGCCATGCTGGCAGGGGCTGATGGGAATTGTAGTCCATAACATCTGGAGTGCCAAAGGTTCGCCACCACGGGGCTAAAGTATGTCTCACAGCATGTAATAACAAAGTCCAAATCTATCTGGTGCCACGATCCAAATCCATCCAGAACGAGTTGACCGGTTGTTTCCTGTTTCATGGAAGCGAGTCCACTTCTTCAACTTTTTTGTTTTGATGTTTGCCCTTGACTCTTCAGGAACAATGTTAAAGAACAAATCAATGCATGTGTTCCTCCCTAGCAGGACAAGTTGTGCATTCTATATACTTTAACACTTTAGCTTGTCTTTTCTGACTGGATTCTCGTATGGGGCATAATACCCAGAGCTGCATTTGCAAGCTTGGCACTTCTCACACTGTTTTTGATTTTCACACAGGATTAAAATTGTTTTTACACAGGATTAAACTTCATTTAGAATCGTAGAGTTGGAAGAGACCTCAAGGGCCATCAAGTGCAACTCCCCTGCAATGCAGAAAAACACAATTAAAGCACTCCCAGCATATTTTCATCCAGCCTCTGTTGAAAAACCTCCAAAGAAGGAGACTCCACCACTCTCCGAGGCAGTGAATTCCACTGTCAAACAGCCCTGACAATCAGGAAGTTCTTCCCAGTGTCTAGGTGGAATCTCTTTTCCTGCACTTTGAATCCATTACTCCATGTCCTAGTCTCTGAGGCAGCAGAAAACAAGCTTGCTCCCTTCTTTGACATGGCATCCCTTCAAATATTTAAACATAGCTATCATGTCCCCCCTTAACCTTCGCTTTTCCAGATTAAACATCCCCAGCTCCCTAAGCCTCTCTTCATAGGGCATGGACTCCAGACCTTTTACCATTTTTGTTGCCCTCCTCTGGACCAGTTCCAGCTTGTCAATATCCTTCTTGCAATCAAGAATTTAACATTCAAGAATCTTGCAATATGCCCTAGAGTTTGGTTTAGTACTTTTTGCTTTGTTTCTTCAACTCAGCTGCTGTACACACTACAGAGAGGGAGGCTGAAGTAAAATCATACCATGTGGAGAACAAGTGAGATACTGCCCCAAGGAGAAGGACCGACTGACCAGATCTAAGGAGTTCAGCAGCAGGCCCCCATTTGCCTCCTGTCCTTTGCAGCGGCAATCCCATAAGTACCACTTAGAAGTGCTATCCTACCACTGGTAGGATCGTCTCCATGCAGAAGCTCAAGATTCCAATACTAGATCAATACACTTGTGACAGGGACTGGACATTGGTGGGGAAAGAGAGAGAGACTGAGAAAGGAAAGAGACAGCCTGGAATAAAGAGCTTTCTTGGCTTTTAGAGGGAAAGGCTGTTTCCTGCTTTTGACTATTCTCCTGATATCCAGCCTTGGCATCAAAACCACCAATGAGAGAGTCCCCCGCAGACAGTGTTGGTCTTAGAGCCTCACCCTTCAGTCTTTTACCATACCCATTTAGCACCATTCCCCTCATCTGTGGTTTCTTTGAAGAAAGAGCTGTGAAGTAATATTAGATAATGAACAAAAGTGCCTGCCCCTCCTCCCTGCCGAGCAGCCGCTGCCCGTTGCCACACACCTTGCATTCGGGAACAGACCTTCATTCAAGGGGAATGGCCAGACCTCCCTAGAGGTCCCTTTCCTGGTATTTCTTTTTTAAAACTAAACATTTCCCCTTACCTCCCTCAGCAAAATTTTGAAAACACTATCCACATTTTCAAAGGCAACCCCCCCCCCCTTTTAGGCCTACAGTGGTATTTTTGTATCACCTCTAAACCTTTTGCTGATATTCTGTCTATAACCCTTTCTCCATTATTTTCACCAACTTGTAGCGTAGGGGTATCAGACATGAGGCCCAGGGGCCTGAGAGTATGCTGAGGCTACCCCCCCCCCCACTCCTGATCTGGCCTGGTGAGCCCCCTGACATGTGGCAACATCACAGGGACTTGCCTTGGACCCAAGCTGAAGGTGGTGAGTACACATTGCTCTGGATGACAAAATACCTTGACCCCACTCTGGATACCTGCAGTAGATCAGGGCATTAAAGGGTTAGACTTCAGTATCCACTGAAAGTGACTATAAAGCATTTCTCAGACAAGCCACTGAGAGCAGGGTGAGAAGAGAAGAAAGCACAAGGCAGTCTCTGGAGCTTCGGAATGGGCGAAATACGGACTCAACCACAGCTATTGTTCTCTGCTCCTCACAGATGACCACAGCACGCTGCAAAGGGCCACGGGAGGGGAGCACTTGGCATTCTGGAGGCAGCACCCAGCAAACAAAGAAAGCTGTTTTCTTGATGGGAAAAAAAAATCTAAATTCTTCAACCAGCACTGGCTTTGCTGGACTGCTATTAATAGAACTACGTTTTGCCTCGAGAGCGAATATATGAGAGCGATGTTTGAAAACGCTCCCAGTCTCATGAATTCACACAACACAGAGGCTCTGGGGGGTTTTTTCGGCCTACAAGGATAAAGGGGCCCTTTGTCCAAAACAGCTGTACTGAAAGTCGTTAGCACAGACACAACTGTCGCAATGGCCTTTTTGTCATTTCTCTTGATTTTGGATCAGAGTCTGTTTGGGATTACATTTACCAGCCTTGAGGTGGGGCCTGGAGTTTCCCCAGAACAGGGGTCCGTAACTCAGAGCTCTTCATTAGATACCATGGATCTACATACTCCTCATCAACCCCTGCCAGCATGGCCAATCGGCAGGGGCTGATGGGATTTGTAGTCCACGAACATCTGGAGTGCTGCAGGTTGCAGACCCCTGCCACAGAATTACAACTGATATCCAAAGTACGGAGATCAGTGGAGGACATGTCAGCTTTGGAGAGCAGATACCATGGCATCATGCCCTTGCTGTTCCTTCCCCTCTCTAAATTCAGTCCTCAAGTCTCAATAAAATCCCCAAAATGCTGTTGGCAAATGTATTCTTAGTGTTGTAGGCAGGGGAGTCAGAAACAAGGTTTTTTAAAATCATTTTATACCTTCTAGGTTTTTACATTTTTGAATTCATTATGCTATTATCCGTAAAACTTTGGTTCATGTATTTTGGGTTCACTCAAACCCTGAAAGGAGGCCCCAGAAGAAAACACTTTTGCCTTGCAAAATGGTCAGCGGAAGAGATAAGAAAACAGGCCAACCGAATAACAGGCGAACAGGCTAAATTAGTAGGTTGAAGGGATTTTTGAGTGTCAGACAAACCTCTACAAGAAAATCCTTTCACACCATTTCTGCTCTCGGGAAAACCTTGATTGGACTGAGTGATATATATCCTTTCTTTGTCATGTGTAACTTTTGCTTTGATGCACTTATGACGCAACCCCTGAAAACACTATAAAAAGTCCAGCTTTTGCATTGTTCGTTGGTTCCTTCCAAGTGCTGAAACCTTGTTGGCTTCAATAAAATTATTTCTTTAAATAATTTTATGTTTGTTGGCTTGAATATTGTTGTATCTAAGACTGTGTTAACAGTGTTACCAGCCCTGGGTTCGGAAACACCTGGAGACTTGGAGGATTGAGCATAGGGAGGGTAGGGTTTGGTGAGGCAAGAGACCTCAGCAGGGTACAGAGGCCTAGAGTCCACCCTCCAAAACAGCCATTTCTCCAGAACTGATCTTGGTTGTCTGGAGATCAGCTGTAATGGCAGGAGATCCCCCAGGTGCCACCTGGAGTTTGATACTCTTATCAGCTCTGCTACATGAGACGCTGAGGAAGGCTACCTCAGACAGTAGGTCTGAGGCACCAGGGTAGGCAGCAAAATTAGACAAATTTCATCCTCAATTTGAGCCTCCGTGAGATTGGGAAGTTCTCTAGCACAACCCTTATTCCAAAGACTGGAGGCACTTGTGTCAATTCATAGGAAGGAGTTCCACAGGCAATCAAACGAGGCCTTGGCTTTGAGTTATTATGAGTCACAGCATAAAAGCGTATTATTATCACAGCCGAGGGAGAGAAATATATTACAACTGGGGGGAGAATTTCCTAAAATACGGTTGCCACGTCTGGGTTGGGAAATTTCTGGGGATTTAGGGGTGAAGCCAATTGAGGATAAAGAATGGGAAGCAGATAGAGCTTATTAGTGGAACCTCGGTTTTCGTCGCCAGCAGTTTTGTTTCGGTTTTCACTTATTCTTTGGGCAAAAATTTTGCCTCATTTTTGGTTTGTCACTTGTTTTTGTCGGTTTTCACGGGCGTGCGTGTGCTAATTTTGCGGCAAAAAATGGTGCCCCGTTGCTTTCAGCATTTGCTACAATGGAGTCTCAGTTTTCGTCAGTTTCAGATTTTGCCGATTGTTTTTGGACAGATTACCGACGAAAACCGAGGTACCACTGTACTGCCATAGATTCCACTCTCCAGAATAGCTGTTTTCTCCAGGAAAACTGATCTCTGTAGTCTGGTTCAATTCTCTGAGATCTCCATGCCCCACCTGAAGTTCAGCAACCATACCTGACCATATATTCCTTCCAGTTATTCTTTGAGCCCAACCCCACTATTTATTCAAGAAACACATATTCTATTTACGAATACTGAATACTGTTGTAAAAGGCATCAATTCTACAATAATAAATGCAACTAGATCAATCAAGACGTCACTATCCAATGAAACAGCAACTTTTTCAGAGTCCTTATGAAGAATGAACTGATTTCACAGGCACTTGAGAACAAGTCTGTCTTCTCATTGTCCTGGAAGGCCTACAGGGATGGTGCTAGCTGGGGGGGGGAGGGGGGGTTAATGAAACTCAAAATAAGCCAGAGACATCAGTCATCAAAAAGATCAAAAGGCAGAAAACAAAACATGTCACAAATCTGTTTTCTAGCAACAAGCTCATCATCTCTACTGTCAGGTAATGTTGAAGGAAATCTAGGCTGAAGGTCACATTTGCAAAAAAAAACAAAAACAAACAGTTCACACCTCAAAGGACTCCTGGTGAAATTATAAACACAACACAATGGAACTGAGTGATCATCCAGCCAGAGTTTGCATGTCTGGAGAAGCAAATGTTCCTGCCTCTTCTTGGAGAGGTTCCAGCTATACCCCCCCTCCCACACACACACACACACACCTCAATTCGGTGTTCTGTTCTGGCATACTAGAATTGTCCAAATGACACTCTCTCTTCCCCCATCACTTTATCTCCAGGCCAGAAGATGCTTCACTTGCTCATTTCCTGTATGCTGAGAGTCTTTTAAAGTCACAGGCAAAACAAAAAAGCAAGCTTCCAAGATTCCTGGATCTTTTGCAGTAAATATCAGTTTTTAAACACACATCTCTAAGTTATCCCCTCTCTCTCTCTCTCTCTCTCTCTCTCTCTCTCTCTCTCCCTCCCTCCCTCCCTCCCTCTCTCCCTCTCTCTCTCTCTCTCCCTCTCCCTCTCTCTCTCTCTCTCTCTCTCTCACACACACACACACACACACTCTACACTTGCCCAAACAAAAAATCCAGGCCAAGTCAATATGTTCTGTATTGTACGATTTTTTCACATAATTAACCCATCTAAGAATTTACATGAACTAGAAACAAGAATTAGAAAGCAAATATTACAAATCCTCACATTCAGCATGAACTAGACATTTGCAGGATACAGTAAGCAGGAATATACATGAATATTCGGGAGGAAGAAAGGGTTAAGATTTTTTTTTAATTTATGCATTTATATTCCCCCATTTTTTCTCCCAAAGCCTGATAACAACAATATGAAAAATATTGTCCATTGAGATCATCAAAATTTAACCCCTCTCTGTCCTTACTGTCTCTTCTGCACATTTTAGATTCTCTCCCCACTTTATGGGAAGTCAGCAGCAAGCTGTTTACTTTGTCATTGCAATGAAGGGTGTGCATCATTTTTTGGGTATTTTGTGTGTAGTGGGGGAGGGTTGGGCTTAATTGATCACGAATTTTTCCAAAAAATTAAAAAAGTCAAATCCCCAAAGTGATGGGGGGGGGGGCTTTTTAAAGACATTCGGATTTTTTTGCGTTTATTAAACACAAACCCCCAAACATTCTGTCGCCTCTAAGCTCCACATTGGTCTTAAAGGCAGCAGGTGGTGTAGAGCTGTAGGTTGGACTCAGCTCAGCCAACACCAATGTTCAACTCTGTATCACCTGTCACCTCTGAGCCCAAACAAACTTTGAAGGTGGCAGCACAGAGCTGGCTGCTGGGCCCAGCCAAGCCGAGACCAGCAATTAACTCTTCACTGCCTACAGCCTTTGAGACTCAGCCAGCCATCGGATAAGTGAGGGGGAGAGGAACGGAGAGAGAAGGGGAGGATTCCCCCCCTCCCCAGTTTTTTTTTAATGGTAGCAGGATCAAAGAAGCCCAAACAATGCCAAAAAATAGAGCATTATTCAAGAGCCACTTTTCGGCTCCATAAAATTGTTGACATTTTTTTTCAGTATAAAGTCCCCTGAAAAATACTAATTAGATATTTGTTACGTGGGGAGTCAGTTCAGTTTTGCAGAATGCACACCCCTAATTGCAATACTGTCACCACCGTTGCCATTCACTGAAGAGAGGCTGGGCTGTTCTTGCTGCACTAACCTTATCAACCATCTCAGATGAAATGTTGCAAATGTGATTCGGGGGAACTGCTCTCTGGCATCTCTCTTCTCCTCTGCGCATGGCCCAGGAGTTGGCAAAATTGTAGCCGTTCTCTTCTAAAGTGCCTGCAGTTGGAGGGAAGGGTACATGAATCCAGCAGCCCAAATAGCTTTATCTTAATCTGAGAACTCGAAAACAAAGCAATCTCCTTTCTCGAACAGTAGGCCGTTTATGGGAAAGTACCCAGGAGTATCTGAGTTAAGCTATAATGCAGAAATATATATCTGAATTGAATTTAATGTTGTAACCATAGATCGTGACATAGCATACATTTTTTTTGAATGCTCATTTTTTTGAAACAGGTGGGTCCCAAAGAATGACTGCCTTGCTAGGATCCTCAAGTTATCATTTGGCAAAATCCATTCACTTTCCTCTCCTGTTACAGGAGAGTGCTTGCATTAAACACAGAGGAATAACATGGTTTAAATCAACAGACTTTGGAACAGGCTGTTCAGGATGTAAAGGACTGAGATCCAAGAATCCACTTCATCCAAGACTCCTCAGAACTGAGACACCAGAATACATTAAATGACCTTGTTCAAGTATGAATCTTAGAGACTGACCTGGGAATACTGGGAATGAAGGATTATGCCTCAGTGGCAGATAGGGTTGACAGCATCCAGATGACACCTGGCGATCTCCTGCTACTACCACAGATCTTCAGATGACCAAGACCAGTTCCCCAAGAGAACATGGACTTTTTGGAGGGAGGATTCTATACCTTCTCCTTCCCAAACCCTGCCTTCTCCATGTTCCACTTCCACAATCTGCAGGTGGACCCAACCCAGCACTGCTAAACCCAGTGGTGAAGCATCTGCTTTGCCTGCAGAAGGTTTTAGGTTTCACCCCACCAGTTAGATGAATCCAGCAGTAGCTGATCGTGAAGAGCTGCTACCACTCTGGTCTGATCCAGCTGGCTTGTTCTTATGTTCTTATGGGACTCTTCAGTTTGGAGAGGAGACGTCTGAAGGGGGACATGATTGAAGTCTATAAAATGATGCATGGGGTAGAAAATGTTGACAGAGAGAAATGTTTCTCTCTTTCTCACAATACTAGAACCAGGGGGCATACATTGAAAATGCTGGGGGGAAAGAATTAGGACTAATAAAAGGAAACACTTCTTCACACAACATGTGATTGGTGTTTGGAATGTGCTGCCACAGGAGGTGGTGATGGCCACTAACCTTTAAGCTTTAAAAGGGGCGTGGACAGATTTATGGAGGAGAAGTCGATCTATGGCTACCAATCTTGATACTCCTTGATCTGAGATTGCAAATGCCTTAGCAGACCAGGTGCTCGGGAGCAGCAGCAGCAGAAGGCCATTGCTTTCAAATCCTGCATGTGAGCTCCCAAAGGCACCTGGTGGGCCACTGCGAGTAGCAGAGTGCTGGACTAGATGGACTCTGGTCTGATCCAGCTGGCTTGTTCTTATGTTCTTATGTTCACTCAGGGCAGGTTTCACCAGTTAGATGAATCCAGCAGTAGCTGATTGTGAAGAGCTGCTACCACTCAGGGCAGATGGCTGACCTAGATACACTAAAGGCCTGACTCAGTATGAGAAAGCTTCATGAATTCAAGTGGGGTGGTTTTAGCATGGCCTTCTTCATGGTTCCTACCCAGTGTAGGCTAGAATAACAACCAAAAGGCCAAAGTCACATGCCAGAGAAACAGAAGGGTGGAAATAGTCCAGAATTTCTCTCACCTGTTGAAGGGGTCAGATCACACCTGCTTCATAGCATCACTCTAAGAATATTATAAATATTTAGAGTGCTGAATTAGTTCCAGCTGGAGCCAGAACTTAAGAGTAGCCGACCTTCCAACTCTCAGTATCAGGGTGGGACGTCTGGTTTCCACCCTCAACATTTATTTTGCAACCATTCTGGAAAACATTTTGCTATGTTTGGAACGAGACATGGTTTTCACCGGATTTAGATTTCATAATTTTTGAGTTTCACGTTGCAAGTAGATCTACAGTTGATTATAAAACACCAGCTTTAGGTAGAAAACTTCCTCAGCCCCCTGAAACAGAAGGAACTCACATGTGCCAAGTACTAGTCAGAAGTTCTTATCTGGCCCGTACGGGTGGGTCTTGTGTTTTGGACTGAAATACCTCAATCTCTCCTCCGCCTTTTGCAGGTGCATCTGTATTCCTGGTGACTTTGTTGCCAAGTAACAAACCATAAAGGCATTCAGTCATCTGGTCGAGTGTTTGCACATGTTTATTTATTTCAAACATTTCTGTGCTGCCTTTCCATCCTTCACCTTGGTACTTCAGACCAACATTGGCCATAGTCTAAGAGACATGCACTGTTCAATAGGAACCCTTCTGTATTTACTATTGGGGCCTTTTGCAAAAACAGCCAACAGTTGTCAGGCCTGTGCCATGCTTAGCTTGGCAGCTCACACGTCCACACCAAGGTCACAGATGACTCTGCCATTATCATCACTCAAGGCTAAGGAGGCCTCCCCCTGCTTACATGTAACTAGTCAATAGAGCTTAAATGTCCATTCTTCTCTGCCTTCCTTCGAAGGAGTGAACTGTCTGTCCTAAACAATGCCGCTGTTTCCACCATCCTTTCAAATGTTGATATTATGGGAATGCGAGGGTGGGGGGATTATGGGTTGAACCTTTCTGTAATTTATAGGTATATACCGAAGCCAGAGAGCCAAATTTTAGACTATCTGAGCCTTGGGCTGACACGGTTCCAATAAAGCTCTTGAAACCTTCTTGAGTATTGTTTGATGACCGGAGTAACAGACCCTTACAACAGTGAGCTTGACATCCACATGAGTTGACTTCACTGGCTTGTAAATATGATTAACGAGAATGTAGCAAAACTAATTAGATTGCCTCAATGTTTAATAACTAGAATTGTTCCTGTTCAGTATTCTAGTTAATGTTAGTTTATCTTTATAAATATATGAAGTTTACAAGATTATGAAGGCAGAATTAATACTTAATTCTGAACATTATTTTTTTTTATTGTACCATTATTATTATCATGTTTGTTTACGTTTTCTTATTTTTTCTTATTTTAATTTTTCTTCCTTTTCTATTTTTTTTTGTTGGTAAAATAAAAATTATATTTTAAAAAAGAAATTAAGTCCCTTGTGACTACTTCTGCCTTCACTGTTGTGATATTCTCATGCATGCCATGATCAAGCGGGATCATCCCCCACAATCAAGAGGGGCACTGATGCTTTGAAATAAGATACAACCCTTTGAAGATGTTGTCCATATAAGAGCATCTTGTAAGTCTTAAGCCACATATACAAATCATATTACAGATTCTGGATAGGTAGGAAAACCTTTCTGGCTCTCCAAATTTTACTTGCAGTGGAAACGCTAAACTTTAACAACCAAATCCCATTTCCTTCAGCAAAGCATTCAACCACCAGATGCTTATGAGTATTGCAGAGATACACAAAGACTGAACATTGCCTAGGAACTTCTTAGATTGCTGTCTAGCTTTGCAGACAGTCAGCAAGCAGAGGAACGCAGCAGGAGCAACATTTGGTCTCTTATCCATTGTTAAATCTTTACAGATTTCCCACTCAGGTTCCTGATCTGAGTCAGTGTTTTCAAAAAAAGGATGTTTTTCAGGTACATTGAATCAACACTGAAGCAAGAACAAGGTCAGTCAGAAACAATGAAAAGGGACCTTTGGCGTTTGGCTGTTAACGTAATGACTCAGTCCCAGTTATAGCGTGAGCAGCATTTGAGCATGGAAAAGCCTTCAATATAACTATTGCTTATTATCTTAAACCCTGTTGAATGATGTCTCCAGGTCTGGATTTATGCATGAACTACATTTTAGAGCTATTTGAGATATTTTTAAAATGACTTAAAAGGACTAAATTACAATTATCGGTAATGCTCTGGGGTTTCTTCAACTTGACATTACTCGCCCCCAAATGCCTGCAGATTATTCATGTGACATCTGAGTGCACCTTTTTATTTCACATCTTGAAATTCAGCAAGGAATGGGTACAATTCTAAGAACCCTTCCCTGGGAGTAAAATTCATTGAATCAAGTGGGACTTACATTCAAGCAGACTTACATAAGTTTGCTCCCTGGTTGTGTTGCTATGCTGAAACTATGCTTCCCATTCATGAAAGCAACTCTGATTCTTACCTTCCTGCGTCATAAAATCGTCCTCAGCAAATCTGTTGAAGTTGCCACATAGCCCGCATGTCCTGTTATAATGTTTGTTTGCAAGGGCAATCTGGATGTTCCCACTGATGTCCACCTTGGCTATGAAGCCGTGCTCTTCACTAGACATCTTATAATAACCCGCCTCAGTTTCTATAAACACCCCGTTGGAAGCATAAGGTATGGAAATCCTGTTGTAAGAAAAATAAAGATTCTCTCATGCTAGGCTCACCTAAGAGCTGGCACATTGCTTGCAGTTTTGAGGTGAAGACTGTATCACCCCTTAAATGGTTACCTTTTGCCACCCTGGGTCACAGTGCCATCTAACGACAGACGGGCATCAAAATATTCCCCAAGATAAAGAGAGAGGCTGTTTCTTCTTCCATTCTGATAGTCACCTGGAAAGAAACAAGAGGTTGAGGAACCTTCTCCTACAAATTAGTTGCTTTTAAAAAATATTGCAGGTCAACCTCCCAAACAGCTTCCTGGAGAGCCAGCGTGGTGTAGTGGTTAAGAGCAGGTGGACTTTAATCTGGAGGACCAGATTTGATTCCCCACTCCTCCACATGAGTGGCAGACTCTTCTCTGAAGAAACAGATTTGTTCCTCCTCTCCTACATTTTTCTGGGTGACCTTGGGCTAGTCACAGTTCTCTCAGAACTCTCTCAGCCCCACAGTTCTCTCAGAACTCTCTCAGCCCCACAGTTCTCTCAGAACTCTCTCAGCCCCACCTACCTCATAAGGTGTCTGTTGTTGGGACAAGAAGGGAAAGGAGTTTGTAAGCCACGGGGAGTCTCCTTACAGGAGAGAAAGGCAGGGTGTAAATTCAAACTCTTCTTCTAGTTTAACCACAGCCTCAAGATTGTAATATTCATAATAGAGAAGTGGACTGGCCACTTAACCTATGGCAGTGGTCATGCTGGCAGGGGCTGATGGGAATTGTAGTCCATGAACATCTGGAGTGCCATAGGTTCGCTACCACTGACCTATGAGGAAATCCCTGGGGGTCTCTGGTAGCCTGGAGAAAAGTGGTCACACCTGGATTTAGCACTAATGGTAATGGGTATAGAAGTTTTCACTCTTGTTAGCCTCCAGGAGCGGCCCTTTGGTACTTAGGTTGTTATGGATCATACTCTATTGCTCTTGCCAGCATGGCCAATTGGCCATGCTGGCAGGGGCTGATGTAAATTGCAGTCCATAAACATCTGGAGTGCCAAAGGTTCGCCACCACTGGTAGCTGTTTTAACATCCCAGTCGGCTCCTCTTGGGACATCTTAAAGAAAAATCCCACACCAGGAGGAGAAAACAAGGGGGCAAATAGGAACAAAAGCAATTGCATACACTCTTCTTTTTGGGGGGTTCCGGCATCTCTGGACACTCCATAGATGCTAACTCTAGTTTGGGAAATTTCTGGAAACATAGAAGGAAAGCCTGGGGATGGTGGAGTTTGAAGCAGAAAGGGAGCTCAGCAAGGATACGATGCCGTAAACGTAAAATCTACCTGCCGAAGCTGCCATTTTGTCTAGGGGAATGGATCTCTATCATCTTGAGACCTGATCCCAATTTATCTGTTTCATTTTCAATCCCTTCAGCCATTGTTTGGTGGGATTACAATTAGAACAAGAACTGAGGAATACAATACAGCTTGAACAATAAAACCATTTGAAAGCATATGCAAGAAATCTGACCTCAGCTCTCTTGTCAGTCCCCATCATTCAAAAACAATTTCAGAATAATGTAATGACTGGAACACAAAACACTGGAGTTGACAAGAGATCCCAATATATCATGTCTAGCTTCTGCAAATAAAGGACATTGTAACAACACAGTGAAATGGTCGCAATAGCTCCAAATGCACAAGAGCAGTTTCTTTCAGTCCTAGGAACACCTTTATGCCCACCTGCACATTCAGCTATTGGCAGTGAGTACCACCTTGCCAATTACCTGTTGTGATTCCAAGAGAACTCCAACCCCCACCTGGAGTTCACAAAGCCTGCCTCTCTAGACCCTTAGGTAAATAGATGTCATCTGAATTAATGGGTTGTTGTATACATTTATAATACATGCCACTTTTAAAAACATTACAGCGGAGTATGCGGGAGCAGTCTTTTGTTAGTGTTTTAAATTTGTTTCATTATTCATCAGGATTTTAAAATATTATATCTTAACTAACAGAAGTTTTATTAATTGAATGGTTTAGGAATGTTAAATGCACTTTCAGGATTTTGTTATGCAGTGGACAGGGTTCCCGTGTGCCTGTTGAACTTCTTGTCCTCAATCCACGGAGTTGTGTCATTATCAAAAAGAAAATGGCTTCGCACTTTTGAAATACTGAACTTGCAGAGATATGAGGCAGTGGTGGTAAAGAGTTACGAAGAAAGTTAAGAAAGGATTACAGCCCACACCAAAGGGCCAGGTGCCCAGATGTGGCACCACAGCTGCTCCGCCCCGCTGTTCCCAAGGGGACTTTCCCGCAGCATGTGGAGGCAAAGAACACAAGAAGCCACTGGAAAGCCTCCATTGGGCTCAATGGATTTATGCCACCAAAAAGCCCCAACCACAACAGAGGCAATGGCTGTGCGGAAGCCCAATAGCATTAGATCCTCCCTTGGCCATGCCTCCAAACTGCCCCTGCTACTCTGGAGGCCCACAGTGACTGCCATGCCCTGGGGAGGGCAAATCTGCCAGTGCAACCCCGCACCACTCTCAGCAGCTAATTTAGCCCCCCCCCCCGCCCCCTGGGATAGGGCTGTAGATGTTGGAAAGAGGCCATTATTATTAAGATGGCTGTTGGAGTTGTGACAGTGAGGGGTCTCCAGGCCTTTGGCTTGTGTTTAAATGAACCTGTCGATTTTATACCTTTACACCTCAGCTGTCAGGTGTTGCAGGCATGTCTGTTACAATTGCCAGCCTCTGGGCCCCACCCCCAAAATCTTCTAGCATTTACTGATCCAAAGAATATATTGCCAACTCTAGCTAGAGAAATTCCTGCAGATTTGGGAGTGGGACCTAGAGAAGGTGGAGTCTGAGTCCACCATCCGAAGTTGCTGTTTTCTCCAGGGGAACCGATCTCCGTGGGTTGGACATCCATTGCAATTCTAAGAGAAGGCCAGTCCCCGCTTGGAGATTGGAAGCCCTAAATAACAGCCCAGTCATGTTTACTTGAAGGTAAATCCCCATGAGTTCAATGAGACTTGCTCCCTAGGAAGTGTCCTTACAATTACCTTCGAACACCCACAATCCTCTGAACTTAGTTAGGCATAACTCTACAGTGGATTGCACTGTAACAGTGAAATTCAATCTTAGGTTACAACAGGGGTGTCCATCGCTGGCACCCCAGATGTTCATGGACTATGATTCCCATCAGCCCCTGCCAATTTGGCCATGTTGGCAGGGGCTGGTGGGAATCGTAGTCCATGAACATCTGGGGCGCCAGAGTTGGACACCTCTGGGTTACAATTTTATATACATTTACATTGGAGTTAGTCTCATTGAACTGGACTGGACCTTCTGAGTAAACCTGCATTGAATTGGGTTTTACATTGTTGGGCTGACTGGCAGTAGCAACGTTGGGGGGCTTCAAGGGTACACTGAGTAATTTGAGGTGCTTTAAGAGGAAGACACTCTGCCTGGGCGCTTGCAGTGCCGTATATATCTGCCATAATAACAAAACAAATGGAAATCACCTCTTGGATTTGCATGTGAACGTAAAGCACAGAGCTGCTTTAGACACTCGATAAACTGGGTGCACCTTTACATGAACAACAGACATGATGGTACTACACAAAAACAAACCTAGCTTAGACTCACCCAAGAGTGAGAAGGACCTCCTGTGACAGTCTCCAGCCAACAGATAACTGCAGTCCCCAGCAAAGTCATACAGAGACACATCAAAGGTCTTAATATGGTCATCTCCAAACAGACTGCAGTGTGTGGAAGGCTGAGCAACTTCTTTTCCAGCTGCAAGGAAATAATTTGATGCACTTTAAAGAGCATGGTGGGCACACCAGAATACCCGACCCCATTGGATGAATGGAGCCCATATCCAGACACCACTGAAATCAATGGTCTTAGAAGGGTGTAACTCTGTTTAGGATTGCATTGTCATGGTTCTGGAGCAGTGTTTCCCAACATTTTCGACGGCCTGGTACCCTTGACCTCACTCTTCATATCTCATGGTACCCCTGCCATCCCCCCCATCTTCCCCTCCCAGTGCCCCTGCTTGCCACCCCTACCCCCCACCACCTTCTCCTCCCAGGGTGAAGGAAAGCACCGTGGGGCGGGAAGTGGCTGCTGACCTTGGGGCAGGTCCTGCCCCCTGGCACTGGCGGAAGACACCACAAAAGTGAGGGGGACTGGTAGCATTGCTGCGGTACCCCTGGGACATGCTCACGGCACCCCAGGGTACCACGGAACCCTGGTTGGGAATCACTGTTCTGGAGACAAATCCCAGATTTTCTTTTGAACAAGAATACCAGGCAGACAAATAATTCAAAGCAGGGATTTCAAACAGCACCCCTTCTTACCTACTGTCAGGATAGGTAGCACAAACACCATCAGAAAATTGGGAGTGGCTGTCATCTAAGAAATAAGTACAGCAGAATGGTTAGAAGACATTCCTTCATATTTTAATTTGCATAGAACACGGTACAAATTACCTCATGAAATAAAGACAATCTAATTTGTACATGTAGGCCATGATCCAGCCAGCATTTGATTTTAACAGAATAATTAAGCACAAGCATCATGCCTTCACCTTGAAGTCAATGGGTCCTAAAAACTGGTGACATTTGATAGGATCGTGTCTGTTTTTAAATTTTTATTAATGTTCCTTCCCTCCCCTCTCACAATTAACATATCTTGATGGCAGAGGTGGGATCCAACCAGTTCTCACCACTTCTCTAGAAGTGGTTACTAATTTTTTCTGAGTGCCGAGAAGGGGTTACTAAAGCAACCTCCCTGCCCAATAGGGACTGGAGGTGCGTGTGTGTGGCGGCGCCACTGTTTGAATCCCACCACCATCGGAACCTGTTATTAAAATTTTTGGATCCCACCACTGCTTGATGGGTGCTCCAAGATTAAAAGGTCATTTCTGAACTATTTCCTGTCCTTATCTCTGTTCCCTTTTTCCAACTCAGTCTAATATGAGAAAAATACATGCTGTGAATCGGTTGCTGGAGATGCACATTTCTGTAATTTCTATGCTTTCAGTGACACGCAAAACATGGATAGCCACACACTTGCAAGAAAGGTGTGGTGATGGCTGCTATCAACACTGATATGAACATATATAATGTTTTAAGCCATATATTTAATCACATAAAGTATATTAGAGGTAATTCATAAAGGATCAGTAAGATGCTGTTAGTTAAACAAAGAGCTGTAAATTCATTAGTAGAGGCCTTGCTTGGGAGAAGGTGGGGAGATTTCTGCACTTTTCAGTAAAGTCTAGTGAACACGCTTTGGAATTTAAAGATAAGAAGTTAGTGGTTGATATGGCAACCATGTCAAAGTGACCAGATGGTCAAAGGAAGGTGGGAAATAGAATCTTACAGAAGAAACTAAACTTAGTTTGCCATGTCTTACATAGGCTGTTGTTGAATTAAGTCCTGTCCAAATTAGAAGTGGAGATTCAAATGGTAATGTATATGTATACCAAATCTAGCCAATGGACAGCATAAGAGGGAGGTATGTTTCTACAGGTGTATAAATTATGTTATGCAAACAACAGCCCCTTTGAACCTCCTTGTATGCTACCAAAGAGAGTTCCCGAGCCGCAGCTTCCAAAGAAACAATAAATCTTTGAAAACTGAGAAATCATCTTCTGGAAAAGGTTTATTTAACCTATCAGAGGGAGCTTCTGTCCTTATCAATGCCTCCTCTTTGCCCTTGACCCAGAGGCGTATCTAGGGAGAATGTAGCCTGGTGCAAAATCTGAGTCCCGTCCCCCATATGGGTGGCTGTCCTCCCCCACCACGATCAAACAACATTTTTTATCATTTAGATACAAATTATAATTTATAATAATTTAGATATAATTTAGATACAAGTTATAATTTCTTAAACCTTCAGATCGCTTGGTGGTGGAAAGTGATGTGGAGTCACAGCTGATTTGTGGTGACTCCAGAGGCAAATTGGCCATGCTGGCAGGGGCTGATGGGAATTGTAGTCCAAGAACATCTGGAGAGCCGCAGGTTGCAGACCCCTGCGGGTTATCAAGGCAAGATACATTTAGAGGTGGCTTGCCATTACTAGCTCCACATGGGTCCTGAGAGAACTGACTGAGAGAACTGACTGGCCCAACGTTGACCAGAAGATTTCATGTGGAGGAGTGGGGAATCAAACCCGGTTCTCTAGATCACAGGTGTCAAACTCGCGGCCCTCCAGATGTTACGGACTACAGCTCCCATCATCCCCTGCCAGCATGGTGCTGGCAGGGGATGATGGGAACTATAGTCCATAACATCTGGAGGGCCACGAGTTTGACACCTATGCTCTAGATCCATCGCTCTTAACCACAATACTATGCTAGCTCTCTTCAGATCACTTAGTAACCAATATATTGGACTCAAAAGTCTAAATTATTAAAACACGGACAAGTATGGCTCATGTGCACACACATTCTCATGAAAGCTCCTATTGCTGTATGCTGTTAGTCTTTAAAGGGCCACTGTCATTTTGTTTTATTTTGTTGTCACAGACTGCCCTGCAACATATACAAATGCTCAGTTGAAAAAAAACCATTTGACCTCAAGTTACATAGACCAGCTGTTCACTGGCTACAATTTACTCCTGCCCCATTATATCAGCAGATTAGTTAGCAAAAGATTCATTTCCACTGCAATCATAAGGACGCTTTCCTCGGAGTAAGCCCCACTGAATAACACAGGACTTGCTTCTGAGTAAACCTGCTTAGGATTACTGCTTTGGTGTACTATGCCTATGCAAAGAGCATTCAAAATGGCATGGATCATTCAGAGCTTGATTACATTTAACCATGTTTAACAGCACTCTAGCGGTGTCCAAGTAGCAGGTCACAGCCTTGCTATGACTCATGGAGGCCTTGCAGATATGTGTGGGAAATTGGTTTCCAAGACTGCTCAGAGTTCTAACAAGGGTAGAGGTTCAGGAGGGCAGAAATTAGCAGCGGGTCCCAAAGGAATGCAAGACACATGATGGAAAGGCTCTGTAGTACAGATTATGGGAGCTACTGAAGTAATATTTGGCAGGGTGTAGTCTAGTAGAAAAGCCTCAATGCAATCCAAAGGGGGGGGGGGAACAGAAATTAAGGACACAGTCAACTGGAGCGTCTGTATCCCAAGTAGATTTAGCTACAATATTGGTTCAATTTGTTCTCTTGACAATTCAATGGGATAAGACAGGCTGAAAGCAAGAGATTTTTCCGGAGAAATTCATTGGCGCTAGCAGGAACTTGTACCCGGGTGAGCAACTTCCCAACACCAAACACAACCTGATGGATCACACTGTCTCTCTCCCTCTCTTAAAGGCACTTCACTGCAAAATACAGAAGTCACGCAATCCTTTGCACCAGAGACATGTGCTCATTGAATGTTTTCATCATGCCCTTTTCCCAAGGCGCTCAGGGTGATAAACATAGTCCTCCTCCTCCGTTTAACTTTCACAACAGCCCTTCATGGTAGGTTGCCAAAGAAACCCAACGTTACTAAATCAGCTTCGTGTTTGAGAGAAGATAAAAATCACATCAGAATAACCAATATGGAAACAAATTGTATGTCAGTTGCAAATTCCTAACGGCAAAAACATTCTGAATTATTTTCTGCGCCTAAAGCCATACTTGGCTACGTCATTAAGAAACATACAGTTAATCGAATTAATCATACAGATACCTTTGCTTCTCTTCAAACAGTCAACTGCCCATCAAGAATGTGGTTCCCTGATGGCCAGGCGGGCTCGTCCTGACTGGTGCAATCCTTCTTCACGAAGCTACACGGGAATGGCCCATGTTGGCTATTTGTTCCTGTTATTTAAGCCAGGAACTCCAGATCACTAAAGGGGAAAGATAAAAGGTGGCCCTTGCTTCCGCCTGATTCTTAACACAATGGTACTAACGGGAAAATCAGTTGCCTTAATGCCTAAAAGGAAACAATGAGGGGAAGTCGTATTAAATACTTTTACATGACAGACAAACCGTTGACACGGGCAGGGGGGAAACGTTACAAATGTGTGTGCTTGTAAACGCATAAGGGAGGCAGACATTGATTACAGCAAATAAGACTTTGAAGTTCATTGAAAGAGTGACCAAGAAAAGGAAATATAAGACGGGCTCCTGTGGACATCACTTTGTCTTTCATGCATAGCAAACAGTCAGTAGAAAGTGTACCTATTCCAGAAAACAGACTTTTGCAAGGTTAACTGTTTTTATTCTTGAGCACAATGCTGACCATTTTGCATGTTGCCAGTCAACATGCTTGTCTTCTTAACACTGAATAATTTTCTCTGAAGATGCCAGCCACAGATGTGGATGAAACATCTTCTCTGAAGATGCCAGCCATACATGTGGATAAAACATTAGGAGCAAAAACTACCAGACCGCAGCTTCACATCCTGGAAAACTCAAAATTGCCAACAAAACTGCTACTCCTAAAATTTCAGGAGTATTTCCAGCCATATTGGATATCCAAGCTATTTTGGTTTTGATTTGGCTTGGGCAAATGCATACCCTAATATACCCAACAAACTCTTGGGCAGATTCTGCATGGGCCAAAAACAACAGTGTGAAAATGGTGTAAAATGGTTTAAAATGGTGTAAAACGGTTTACACAGAGGTGGGATCCAGCAGGTTCTCACAGGTTCCCGAGAGTAGGTTACTAATTATTTGTGTGTGCCGAGAGGGGGTTACTAATTGGTGATTTTGTCACGTGATTTTTGCCTTAGTTACGCCCCTCCTCTCAGCAGTAGCGCACAGAACTTGAAGCAGTCTAGCAGGAGGTGCACCGGCATGCGTGGCAGCCTGAGCCTGCGTGCATTCGTTTCCCACCCAAGGACCGGCGCAGCAGTTGCGTCCTTGCCACAGCCCCGCCCAGGAATGCCACGCCCCCCAATGCCCGGCCATGCCCCCGTCGTGCCCCGCCCAGCCCCATTGGCGCTTTGCCACAGTTTGAATCCCATCACCATGGGAACCTGTTACTAAAATTTTTGGATCCCACCACTGGGTTTACACCATTTTCACACTGCTGTTTTTGGCCCATGCGGAATCCGCCTTAGAGCCAGTTCACAGTACATCTTCCACATGGTGGCTCTATGGCTGCTGCAAGGATCTGAGGTCCGGGGGGCACCTCCCAGAGACACGGGCCTAATTCAAACTGAGACCATAGCACACACAGAGAAGAGAGTCCAACCTTCCCTTCTATTGCTTTCTCAACCGAAGTCCACAGGAAACCACTATTTGCCCCACCGGTGAAACTTAACTTGAACTTTGTGACCCCTAAATCAGCCTTCATTAGCTTAGTGGCTACCATGACAGATTACCACAGAGTAGCTCCTCTGAGACAGTCACGTTGCTAGCAAGTTCTATGACGTATGTCCTTTATACATCCCTTGCATGCCAACTTAAGAATGAGAGCACCGGACACGCCTGCCATGGAGATGGCCTCTTCTCTGTCTTGTAACACTCATCATTGAATCAGGGTTTCCACTTCACCCAGTGCTTCTGCATTACTCACTGGGTTGTTCTGAAGAAACTCAACTGGCCCTGTCAATTCATGGGTGTGGTGTGGTTTCCGCTGTTCAAGGGCTCCTCCTGTTTTCTCCCTTCATCAACCATGTCCCAAAAATTGCATAAAGTATGCATTCCAGCACTGTGATCATGCCTGCCTTTCAATGAATGCCATTCCTTTAAAAAATTACTTGGTTATTAACAAGTAGAAAAGGCTATCTTTACGGATCCAGCTGCATCTTTGCGGATCCAGCTGCAGCCCAGAGTTGAGGCACCTGAGTGTTTGTTGCAGGAGGTTAAAAAAACAAGATCTGCAAGGGTTCCGAGAAGACAGGTGGGAGTCATCCAACATCTGGGCTGTTGGGTCTTCATGGTGGGGGAGTGTTTGATCCCTTGGTACAAAATAAATTACCTTTCTTCTTCCCTCCAACAGAGGATGGTGAATCCAGTCCTCCGTTGCAAGGAAAAAGAGAGAGAAATAGTACATGGATAGTAATTTGAAGGTCTTTTTTGATTTTGCTGGGAATGGTTTAACTTTATGCCATGATCTTGTGGGTATAATGTGATGGCACTGCATGGACTAGGACTAAGTTCTAAATTAGCAAGGGTTCTATCAAACTTATCAAAGTCTGTTATCCCATCAGCTCCACTTGGTCTCTTGTCTGCCTCAGATGTGGCTCACCAGTGATCAGTATGGTAATGGATTGTACAAGGGGTCACAAGAGCAATCCTATCCCTGCCCAGCAAATATATGAGTGGCATAAGCTCAAGCCCCTGGTGCTGGCATTCTGTAAGGCAAAGATTGGGTGGGAGCTCACAAATGTCAGCTGTATCCCTGGCCATGCCTCCAGAATGCCCCCACTAAGCTGGCAGAGGTGGGGGGCACAGGAGCACTGATGCGGTGCTCTGCACCATGTCTGGGCATTGTTGGAGCTGCGGCAACCACCTGCTGGTGAATTTGCCCCTCCACCAGAGTAAGTGCCCCAGAGAGGGCAAATTTGCTGGTGCAGCCCTACACTGCCTCCACAGGTGGATTCCCCCTCACCATGGATTAGGGTGTTAATTTACACCATCTACCAATCTCCCCTTCCCACTGCTGACCCCCTAATGTTCTTCCTCAGGATACCCTAACCCTCAGGAACACCATTTCACAGAGGTCTGCTGTGAGAAGGGAAAGACAAGAAAGTTCTGTTGCATCACAGGAAATTTTAGTCTGGATTCAACCTCATTCTTGGAAAGATCTGAGGGCAGGAGTTGAACTGTCTTGGTGTAGCCTAACTTTTTCTGTGTATCCGTGGAACTAGTCCTCAAGAAAGTCAGCAACATGCAACTGGGGTTTTTTTGTTGTTGTTGTTCTGTTACTTCTGTCCCCACAGGGAAATCAGAATTGGAATTCACAGTCCAGTTAGAAGCACACACCCCACCCCCAAACACCCTGCTGGCTGGCTTTCTTCTAGGCCCGTGGTGGCGAACCTTTGGCACTCCAGATGTTATGGACTACAATTCCCATCAGCCCCTTCCAGCATGGCCAGTTGGCCATGCTGGAAGGGGCTGATGGGAATTGTAGTCCATAACATCTGGAGTGCCAAAGGTTCGCCACCACTGTTCTAGGCAAATACTATCAGAACATCCAGTAGGTGGGAGTATATTCCAGTTAAGGTTCAACATTCCTCTATTAAAGCAAGCAGGTTGTATGATCTTTGTCCAACCTGTTTGAAAGAACCCTGATAATCTTACCATTACAACAAATGAAAAAAAAAATCCAGTCCCTTCTAATCCCATTAAACACACACACACACACACCCTCAGGAATACTAATAGCCAAGAAGAACAGAACAAAACAAAACTGCCCTCTGAAATGTACCTAAATTTAGACAGCAGTTGTAATTACGTAGTGTAAAAAGAAGTTGACGTAACAAAAACACACCTTGAGAGTAGGTTTCAATTTTTCCCATTGATACTAATTATAAATATTACGTAACTTGTGAGTTCATAGAGTCTAGCTGACCTTCCTTGGGATGTTTTGCGTATATACTGTCTGGTCACCTTCCTAATTACAATAGAGAGTAAATCCAAAGGGATCTACAAGAGAAGAGTGTTTTGGGAGACCCCCGTTTAACCCAACACGAAGTTTCTAGCAGATGCCTCTGGGAAGCCCACAAGCATATCAGATAAGTGCTGCAAAGAAGGAGGAGAAACCTTGGCAAGCAGTTTTTTTGTCATTACAGCATGACGAACTATACCTGCCAAAGTTTCCACTCCTCCACAATTCTCCAAGGTTCCATAGCCTCCCTGTTCTCCGCTGTTTTATAACATCTATAAAGATAACCATCACAAATGCTGGTCAATATCAGCAGACATATTTTGTAGGCTTATCCTGTAATACAAGAATTTGGGGAGAAAGTCATTGTGTAATTCTAAGAAGAGAAACTGTTTATAGAAGCATGTCTTGGAAGAATAGAGCCATAGGATATCTTATTTTTTCTTCTACAGAAATGTAAAAAAAACCTGTTTATAGAAGCATGTCATAGAAGAATAAAGCCATAGCATATCTAATTTTTTTTCTTCTGCAGCAGAAAGATTATAACACAAAAAAACTGGCAAAATAACAAAAGCGACCATTAAAACAGGGCAAGTGGCCAGACTGTCCACATTTAATGAATCCGTTCATTTGACAGATGTTTGACAGAAAAAAAATAACCTTTCTTTCAACTATTTGGAGAAATGTATTAGAATTTTAAAACAGGAAACTTGAATTACATATTGATGCATATAACCTTTTTTCATTGATGTCATTTATTAATAGTGTTCGTATAGTTTGCAAATGCTACAAACATTATTGCCCTGATCTTTAAATTGTCTTGAACTTTAAGTATTATGAATTATGTATTTTTTTTCCTTTGGCACTGTGTTTTGTAAAAGAAATTAAAATGACTTGTTTACAAGACCCCTGACTATCTTCCTGGCTGTTGTTTTTTTAACCTGGTCCAATTTGTCCACGCCTCTCTTCAGAAGAAATCTGAGTAGTATGGGAACTATTATTTCTCATGAATAGGATATGAAGACTCTCTTACCTCTTCCACACATGGAGAATAATGCACTTTCAATCCACTTTCACAATTGCTTGCAAGTGGATTTTGCTATTCCGCACAGTAGAAATCCAGTTGCGAAGTGCATTGAAAGTGGATTGGAAGTGCATTACTCTGCATGTGCAGAAGGGGCCTTAGTCCACCTTCCAAGATTTTTAGCATTTCTTAAAAAGGGAAAATGCTCCATTTTTCCTCTCAAGAACCCTATGAGGTAGGCTAGGCTGAGTGTGACTGAGCCCAGAGGCTAGCTCTAATCCAGAACTAACCATTGTGCCACACTGGGTTTTCATCTCTTCACTGATCTCCCAGGATCTCAGTTCATTTGGCTCTAAAATAAGCAAGTAAAACAGATGCTTCAAGCAATGAGTGGTGTGGGTGGTAAGAGGCACAAACAAGGACTGGGTTTCAATGCTTAAGTCGGTAGATCAGGCCATTTCAACAGGTACAGCCTTTTCCCCACCCAACTGTTAAGCACACAGAAACCTCGTGCTTCTTTTGTATCTTATCACACCTCCTTAAATAGCCACATCCATGCTTAAGAAACCTCGTGTGGACAAGTGACCATTGTCTTCTGTTTTTGCTGTTTCAGCTGCATGAATAAGTCTCCTTCAAATACTGACTGGTGTGCTTTTCTCCCTTAATGCTGAAGCAGTCGGTGACTTTATAAATCAATGCCCCCCCTCTTCCCTGCAGAAAGCACGTGGTCACCCTTTGGAAATTGTGACTCAGTGCAAGACAGTGCATGTCCCTCATTGAGACGTTCAGTGGTCTTAGAGGGAACATTAGGTCCAATTATGGTGTTTTCCCCCCAGTCTTGATAGTTTTAAGTAACTATAGAAAGCTTCTTTTCAAGCTTTAGAAGCCCCCAAGTTTTGCCTTGTGCCCTTAGTTTAATAAGTTTGCTGATATCCTCACTGACCACCATTCCTGAAATTTTAGACTGAAGGATATTAGGTCAAAGAAATTGGGCTGTAAAGCTCAATTTACTTTAGTCCTGCTAAAAACACTACACACAACTCTTTTCAGAGTTACTCTAGCTACAGCGGGGGGGGGGAGTGCCCAGTGCACTGGTGCGTCCTCTGCCCCCGTCTTGCCCTGGAACGCCCCCGTCACACCTTAGAACATTCCCGGAATGCCCTCACCATGCCCCTGGAATGCCCCTGTCCCGCCTCGGAATGCCCCTGTCATGCCCCTGGAACACACCCCGGAATGCCCTCACCACACCCCCACAGGGGTGCGCGCCTGGTGCGTCCCCACCCCATCCCCTTGGAGCTACACCTCTGAGCCACAGTCCATTCAACAACTTAGTATCTCTGGTGAGAGAAGAATCCTATGTCCCTGTTAAACCTGTTCAGGATAACACTGTAAATTACTTCTGAGTTATAACTGAAAAACTTGCATCTCAGGTTGCCAACTTTTGAACCAGTCCCTGTTCCCATGCCTAAGCACAGCTGGATACACAGAAACTAGGGTGTGAGAATGTTTTCCGTTCCTATTGAAAATGCAGAAAGAACAGCCACTTTATATAGTGAGCCCCAAATGAGAGCCCCGCCCTTTGTCAAGCAGTTCAAACCAAGATTCAGTCTATTAAATCAAATCGATTGTGTCACTTAAAGAAAATGCAAACCTGCTCTATAATGAAGACATCTTTGGAGCATTTTCCAGCATACCCTTTAATAAAAACCTCTTTCACAGTTCAGGAAGGGGTTCCAGCTGCTGTTTTCTAGAATGGTACTTGTCCATATAACAGGTTACAACCGAAAGACCATGTTTCTTTAGCAGCCAAGAAAGATGGTGTAGGTACCTCTTCTCTTGGGTCAGTTCCTTGCTGGAGTAAGAGCATTATCACTAGTCGAGTCTAAGCCAAGAGGGAAGGGAGCAAAAATAGTGTTACCAGCCGCCCCAGTAACTTTTACAGTGATTTCAGAGTGATTTCAGCTTTGGCAGCAATGAGCGAATGCAGAGGCAGGCTGCCTTCAGAGCAGAGGTTCCTAATTGTGATTTCAAGCTCTTTCCAGGTAAGACCACACTGGGCAGAGCCAAGCACAGACCTTTTATACAGTTTTAATCAAAGGAAGGGAGGAAGGGGGCAGTCCCCAACAACACAATACAAAACAATCTAAAACAAAGAGGAACATTAAAACCACAAAGCCAGAGTCCTGAGGAGAACAATCTTTTGCCTGTGCTGATGAGATTAAGTCCCAGGCTACACCTTCTTGCCTGAGGCTTGTGTCTTGAGATTCTGTCAAAGGAAAATTCAAATGATCCAATGGGCCTTGAGATTCTGTCAGAGGAAAGTTCAAATAGTCCAATGGGCAGTAGGGTGACATCTTCCAAATGGCCAAGGCACACCTTAATCCCATCACTTGTAAATCCAAAAAGTATTTTGTTTATGTTGATGGGTTTACCCGCCAGGCAAGTGACTGGAGGGTGTTGTTCAGTTTCATATCCTGGCTGACTTCTAAAACTCTGTCTCAAGCAAGGTAATATTACAAGCAAAACAATATCAATGTAATATCAAGGAATCTACAGCGTAGCTAAAGGTATACACATATCAAAAATAAAGGGAAGAAAAGAGTTAAATGAATAATATTCATATTTCTACATCTATCTAAACACTTACATTCTCCCTGGCAGATGCGTGGGTTGGCTTCATGGGAAACTTAAACAAATCCTTTATTATTACAAACGCCTATACATTTATATATGTGAGAAGGGTAAGGGTCAACTAAAATATATTTTAATAAATTCTGGGGGTTCACCGCTTACACTAGCACAGTGATGGCGAACCTTTTCGAGACTGAGTGCCCAAATTGCAACCCAAAACCCACTTATTTATCGCAAAGTGCCAACACAGCAATTTAATCTTAATACTGAGGTTTCAGTTAAGAAAAAATGGTTGACTCCAAGGTGTTGGTTACTCGGGAGTAAGCTTGGTGGTAGTCGGTAGCTTTGCTTTGAAGCAACCGTGCAACTCTTCCAACAGGTGAATCACGACCCTAGGAGGATTTACTCAAAAGCAAGCCACATTGCCAACAACCAAGCTTACTCCCAGGTAAAGGATTGCACTTTAGTTCTTCACATGAAAATCAGTGGGGTTTAACAGCACTTAACAGGGTTACCTACACTGCTTCCCCAAAACTAGGTTTTAGGTTTAATGCTAATAATCGAGCCCAGTGGCCCAGGCCAGCCTAGATGTGTGGGGGGGAGGGGTGATTTCCCACCCACGTGTCGAATTCTATTTGTGCATGCCCACAGAGAGGGCTCTGAGTGCCACCTCTGGCACCCATGCCATAGGTTCACCACCACTGCACTAGCAGAACAATTGGAGAAATCTAAGGCAACAGAACACACAAGAAACCAGAGTTCTCATCTTGCAATCTAGGCTGTTTTAGGAGGGAACATAAAAACCTGCCCCTTCTAAGAAAACAGCAGCAAGCTGGGCAGAGGTGGGACTATCATTTGGCTTCTGTCCTTCCTGCTCCTGTGTCCTGACATATGAAAATAACGTAGGGGACACTATTCCCATCATTCAGTGCTCAATTTCTTCATGCCCAGTTTCTCAAACAACAAAAAAGGGTGTAAGGAGGTGTTAAGGCCTCTCCTTTAAACATTGGGCATGAGGCATCTGCTATGCATTCACTATATCTGTGAATGTGCTTTAAATTTAAGCATCTGAGGCTAAATTGTCAGCAATGAAATAAATCCTGGTTTAATAAGGACATAGGATTTTTCTCTCCCGACAAATGCTAATTTTCTTCCCCGGAGCATTTCCCCTCCACTCTAACCAAGCTAATTACTATGTGCCTTTTACCTCTGTGTCCTGAGTATCTTCTTTGCAATGCCCCTCCCACTTGGACTTGGAAATTTCCATTCCAACTCTTGACAAAGGGAGCTGGTACTCAAAAGAAGTTTGTTGGTCTCTAAGGTGTTACTGGACTTCTATTCAGCTGTCCTGGTTGAAGTATCTACTTGCCTAATTAGTAGCCCGCTTTCAATATTAAGCCAAATAGTAAAGCCCTGAGTAATTCCTGACCCATGTGGTGATGTCACATCTTTACATTTACTAGGCAGACTATGTTAGTTTGCCACTGCCTGCTCCAATTATTTACACTTTACACCCAACAAGGTGGGTACATATTTTACCAACCTCAGTCGACCTGAAACCAACTTCCTTCAGGACTGAACTGAGACTGTGAGCAAAGAGTGTGGACTGTAGTACTGCAGCCAATTTACCTTCTAACCTCCGCAGTGGTGTAGGAGGTTAAGAGCTCATGCATCTAATCTGGAGGAACCAGGTTTGATTCCCAGCTCTGCCACCTGAGCTGTGGAGGCTTCTCTGGGGAATTCAGATTAGCCTGTACACTCCCACACACGCCAGCTGGGTGACCTTGGGCTAGTCACAGCTTCTTGGAGCTCTCTCAGCCCCACCTACCTCACAGGGTGTTTGTTGTGAGGGGGGAAGGGCAAGGAGATTGTAAGCCCCTTTGAGTCTCCTGCAGGAGAGAAAGGGGGGATATAAATCCAAACTCTTCCAAACTCTTCTTCTAATCCTTCCCCAGTGCTGTGCACAGTGGCGTAGTGCCAATGGGGCAGGGGCAGAGGTGGGATCCAACCAGTTCTCACCACTTCTCTAGAAGTGGTTACTAATTTTTTCTGAGTGCCGAGAAGGGGTTACTAAAGCAACCTCCCTGCCCAATAGGGACTGGAGGTGCGTGTGTGCGGCGGTGCCACTGTTTGAATCCCACCACCATCGGAACCTGTTATTAAAATTTTTGGATCCCACCACTTGGCGGGGGGCTTGACACACTGTGCTGGTGCAAGGGCATGGCAGGGGAAGTCTGGGGCGTGGTGGGGCAGGTGGTGGCGTGACGGGGCGCAGGGCTCATGTGTGCATCGAGCTCAGTTCCCCCTCGCTCCAGTCCTGGCTGTGCGGAAGTTCCAAAACACTGTACTGAACTGAGCTTCCCAGGAGGTCCCGTATATGTGCAGCACCAATATGATGGTCATGCATGCATGTGGTTTACAGGGAATGTTGGCTGCAGATTACCACTCTGTGCCATGGGGCTCGCTAAGCCAAGTAAGAATAATATTAAATTGCAATTAAATTAAAATGAATGACTTAGTATTGCAAATGAACCAGAAACTCAGATGCACAAGCGATAATGGATTTTAAAAATTAGTCTCTGGCACTGTTAACAGTGACATGGGGGTGGGGAGGAACTTTTTGCAAGGTTAGCTGGTCAAGCAGAGGTGGGAAAGGTTGCGCCAGTTGGAATTTCCACTTGAAATTCCAGGGCAAAATTCCCTCTCTCGTGCAGCTGTTCAAGACATGTCTTCCTTTCAAGTTAGTGGGATTATTTTTTGAAAAAAAACGAAACCTGAAATTCATATATGCAAATATCATCAGAAATATCTTCAGGAAAAAAAACACGGTTGGCAAGGCTGTCTCCTGCTTGCCTCAGCTCAGACTGTAGGCAAAGTCCTGTTTAGCCGAGGGCGCTCCCTTTTTTAAAAAGTACGCTATGCTCAGGAGAAATTCTGGGCCTGTGCAAAACCATCCAGCACTAAAGAGCCTCCCCATGCTTCTGTCTTGGGGCGCAGCGTTGCAGAGCAACCCGTAAAAGTGTACACAAACAACTGAGTGGCAGCCTCACGCAAGACTGAACAGGCGTTTGGAAAAGAAAAGCATTTTTCCAAGCTTAGCTGATTACTCACATGTTTCCTGACAACAGAGAAGACAGAGACTGGCAAGAGTAAATCCTAATGCTCTAGATAACACAGGATTCAGACACAGACCTGTGCCTGAGACGCAGGAAAGCAAGTCTTAGTAGACAATACTGATCTTGATAGACCGCAGGTCTGGTTAAGTATGAGTCAGGTCCATGGGTTCAGTTTGGGAGGACAGCAACAGCAACGGATCACACACAACACTAGTGGAGAGCTACCTTATATACTCGTGTATAAGTCTACTTTTTCAGTACATTTTTTGTGCTGAAAAAAGCCCCCCTCGACTTATACGGGAGTGAACGGCTGAGCTTGCAGACCTGCAAAAAAGACTTGCTTGGGGGCAGCAGCTGCCATCCCCATGCAAGCATCTTCACTGTGTAATGATAAGCTATCCATGTTGAAGGAGAACCTGTAGGGACTTTTTAAAAGGGGGATCTTGTTGAGCATCTTCCCTATGAAACTCTGAAGAGATACTGTCTGTGAGAGTTATATATTCCACTTCAGAACTTTTAAAGTTATTGTTGATACCATACTGTTTTTCTTTGAAATAAATATTCAAAAACATTTTTTTGGTGTCTATTTTTATTTTTGAAATTTACCTATAGCTGCTGCATTTCCCACCCTAGTCTTATAATCGAGTCAATAAGTTTTCCCAGTTTTTTGTGGTAAAATTAGGTGCCTCGACTTATATTTGGGTCGACTTATAGGCGAGTATATACGGTATTCAAAGTTGCACAGTTATCCAGCACATAAAGGGGGCTGAAGTTACTGAGTAACCAACAGGGTCCTAGAAGTTCCTTCTTCTAGTTTTTGTTTCACTTGTTAATTTCTTTTTGTGCTTGCTAGATCTGCAGCAGACCGGCAGAGAGGTCTGCACTGTATCCATTTTGGTATCTGTTCCATGTGCTACAAAGTTAAGTAAACATTTCACTTCCTGAAAGAATCTTCAGCCAGGACTCATGTTTATGTGCAAAACTGCAACTTTTGTCATAATTAACATTTCAAAGCATGTATCCCTTGCATCTGAACAAAATTTATTTTTGCAGTTGGGGCCGTGGTGGCGAGAGACTGAATTCAAGACAGCTGACAAGGAGAACTGGAATCAAATTTCTTCTCTTCTGTGTCCTGAAGTTTATCAGATGACATTGAGCCACCTGGCCCAGCCTACCTCACAAGGCTGTCGTGAGAATCAAAGGGAGAAAGGGTGAATAAAAAACACAATGAATAAGTGCAACTTTCCCTGACAACAGGGGGGGGAGAGAGAGAAGAATGCATCATAAATAAAAGCTTCATGTGAATGGCTGTTTTTCTATTTAAGAGACACATGACAAAATTCTCCCACATGGCTCATGGCAGCACCAACATTAAACAGCACCCACAAACTTGGAGCACCAACATTAAACAATACCAACAAACCTGGAGCACCAGCATTAAACCTTCCTCTGAAGTCCCAAAGCTTTGAAAGCAGGAGGGAAAAATATGTTGGACTTTGTACGTCTCCTCCCTCAATGACAAAGAGGGACTGATGAATGAGTCAGAGGGCTAGAGGAACTTTTCTCCACTGGGGAACTTTTCTCCACTGCTCTGACACTATCCCTTCAATATGTAGGTTCCTACTCTCAAGGGAATCTCCTTCCTTCCTGCCTCTTGTCCACACACCACCATTCCTGTTTGAACACTTCTCCACCTTGCAGCATGCAGGCAGAGAGACAGCTAGTTAGGCTCTCTATTCTAACTGGTCTCTTCACTTTCCTACCTAGAATGAAGTTCTCGTATAAAGACTCCTTAAATCAGTTTGAAACTATGGACTGACTCCAAGGCTGATTCCGCATGGGCCAAAAACAGCGGTGTGAAAATGGTGTGAAAACAGTATAAACCCTTTTACACTGTTTTAAACCCTTTTACACCGTTTTCACACCGTTTTCACACCGTTTTCACACTGCTGTTTTGGGCCCATGCGGAATCAGCCCAAGTTTCTTTGGTTCTCAGCACACACACACGCCAGGGTAAGCTCTGCTATGTTTTGCCTTTGTGCATTTTGCTGAAATTAAAAGGTATCTCTTACCAAATACCAACAAAACAAAGGGTGCCATCTTCTTTTGGGCTGTGCTCCTGTGTCAAACAGAGGCAATCCAGGCAGGTGGAAACGTTCCTGAAATTGAGATAAGAGGTGGGAAAATATTATCCACACAGTTTTTATTTCTATCAGGCTGCTGTTAAGGGCATGGGTACAGGGGCAGTAAAACATGCATTTAAAAGTGGCAATGCCAGCTGCGACTGAAGGAGAGGTTTTGCTTTTCTCGCAGTGCTCCCCTGAACAAACTGATGCCACTCTAAGCAACTAGCTTCAATTGGTTTAGGAAGGAGCAATTCTGCTTTAGAATTGCACTGTAAAATACATTACCTACCCTGCCATCTTAAGCATGTACACTCAGAAATGAGCCTTACTCTCTATTATACATACTTAAGATTGCAGTTCTAATATGTCTGGATGATGGGCATCTAAGAAACAGTCCATCCTTTATATGATAAGCATCCTAGAGGGGCATATAAATTAAGGGGGCAAATAAAGAAATTTACCAATACATACACATGCAGGCTGCAGCAAGAAGTCAGCCCAGATCTTTAGAATGTGTGTGATGTATACATTGGAAAACGTGCAGGTGTCAGTTACACGCACAGGCAAATCTAAAAAAACCATGTAACTCGACTGTCATGGAGTCATATGGCAGCGGTTTTTACACGGGCATTGTAGGGGCTGCCGAATGGCCTGGAGAAAGAGTCCTGCCATGATTATCCGGGCCTCCCTCAGCTGTATTTTCAAAGACAGGGGATGCCAGCCTCCAGATGGGACCTGGGGATTTCCTGGAATTACTCAATTCCAGACTACGGAGATCAGTTACCTGGGGGGGGAAAGAGCTGTGTTGTTGGTTGGACTCAATGGCATTGCACCCTACTGAGGTCACTGTCGCCCCAGGCTCCATTCCCAAATCTCCATGGGTTTCCCAACACAGTGCTTGCAACCCTGAGTTCCTTGTTTACAGTATCACAATTTCTCTAGGGTAGGATATGCAGTAAAATCATCTCGGTTTTCGAACATGGAGAACATTAGTCTCATTAATGAGCTGTTAATTGGCAGCTGCAGGCCTCCCCAAGGTGTAGTGTAGTTCTTAAGGTTGAATATCTTTTCTTGCCTCTTGAGCTGGGAAGCACTACTGATGGTTTCACTCAATAAGCATCAAACCACACTATTATTTCACTTTTAGGCCAATCTTCCTCCAAGGATTTCAGAGTACTGCACCTAGTCCCTGCAATTTGACCTTGCACACATGAAGCTGCCATATTGAATCAGACCCTTATCCCAATGGGATATTGTCTACTGAAGAAGAAGAAGAAGAAGAAGAAGAAGAAGAAGAAGAAGAAGAAGAAGAAGAAGAAGAGTTGGATTTATATCCCCCCCTTGCTCTCCTGTAGGAGACTCAAAGGGGCTTACAATCTCCTTGCCCTTCCCCCCTCACAACAAACACCCTGTGAGGTGGGTGGGGCTGAAAGAGCTCTGGAAAGCTGTGACTAGCCCAAGGTCACCCAGCTGGCGTGTGTGGGAGTGCACAGGCTAATCTGAATTCCCCAGATAAGCCTCCACAGCTCAAGCGGCAGAGCAGGGAATCAAACTCGGTTCCTCCAGATTAGAATGCACCTGCTCTTAACCACTAGGTCACTGCTGCTCTCAGTGAGTGTAAGAAAAGCAACTTCAGGAAAGGGGAATTTGGATCAATAAAGCAGGGGGCGGTATCTAATCTTTTCACTTAGGTCTCTTCCGCACACGCAGAATAATGCACATTCAATCCATTTTCGCAGTTGTTTGAAAGTGGATTTTGCTACTCCGCACAGTAAAATTCAGCTTCAAAGTGCATTGAAAGTGGATTGAAAGTTTATTATTCTGCATGTGCGGACGGGGCCTTAGCTGTACCTTTTGTAGAGCTGTCAACTGGTCTTGAGGAAAAAATCTCACCCCTCTAGTACAATCTTAATTGGGATATTATTTACCAGGTGATGCTATCAATGTCCATGACACAAAAAAGTTCTCTACCCTCTGTTCCAACCCCTCTCCACATCAAAGTACTTTGTGGGGGAGGCGAGGTTAAATAAAAAGCATGAGGGCTCTCTTAGACATATCTATCAGAGCACAGTTAGCCCCTTAGCAACTCACAGGGTAACCCAAACAGAATAACTCTTCCAAGTTTCTCTGCAAAGAGAGATACTGCTAAGCTGGTCTAACCAGCCCGGCCTTGCTCAATCCTTTGGGTAAGAGAACGCACATATGACTGTTCAAGGTCACAAGCCCGGTGGTAAAGGCAAGAAGGTTATTCCAATTCCCAGGCAATTTCTGCAATAATGGTATTTGGTGATGAAGGAAGTTGTTCAGTGGTCAGATTAACAGAGGTGAAAATGTGCCTGCTCATGAAACAGCTGATGCAATCTTTCTGAGTACCAGCATCTGGAAAAGACCTGTTCCAGTCCCTGTATTTGGTAAAAAGAATCCAGATCTCTCTCTCTCTCTGTGTGTGTGTGTCTATCTCACACTGCTTCTTAACTTGTTAAGCAGATCACAAAAATATGCAAAACGAAGCTATATTTGTATGGCTGCGAAAATCAATCACAAGTGCATACAATTTTGCAACTGAAAGAGTGATAAGTCTACTATTATCATCTAATAAAAGAGGTAATGTCTCCACATGATCTATACTTTGGAAGAATTAAAAGATTTCTAGCCTCAGGAAAAAAAGGTTCCACTCAAAAGTCATGTGATACACCCTACCGCACTGGATCGTATCAGAGTATGGTATCATATGATACCTCCCTTGCAAAACTTCAGATGTTCAGACATTTGGGTGCACCAATAAAGCCACGCCTATACCAAGCGACAGTCAGATATGAACAGTAATCAGATGGAAGAATACTCCCCACAACAGACACCTTGTGAGCAGGTGGGGCTGATGAGTTGGGAGAGAACTGCGACTAGCCCAAGGTCACCCAGCAGGCTTCATGTGGAAGAATGGGGAATCAAACCCTGTTTGCCAAAAACTGTACCAAAATATTCATGGTGGCACTAGGTTTTTAAAACAAGAGAAGGAATTATTGTTCTGTAGATGAGAGAAATCGGAGAGAGCACAACAGTTTAACAACCGTTAATGCAAATAATATGAGATGGAGAATATAGAGAAATCAAGGCACAAGAGGAGGTGGTTTGAGAGCATGTACAGACTTATAACAAGGAGCCCTCCAGGATCAGACCAGTGGTCCAACTAGTCAACACCCTGTTTCATACAGCAGCCAAACCATCTGCCTTGGAGAGTCAACAAACATGACACGGGGCCCAAGTAATGCAGCTCCTAACAGTGGGATTCAGAGGTTTGCTGCTTCTGAATACAAAGTTTCCCTTTAGCCAGCTTGGCTAGTAGTCCCAGATGGACCTTTCCTCCAAGAATCTGGCTAATTTTTTTTTAATCCATCTATGCTTGTAGCCATCACTACACTCACTGGCAGCAAGTTCCATAATTCAATTGCTCATTGAGTAAAGAAGTATTTATTTTCCCAAGTTTCTTCCTAAAAGAAACCTTAAACTTGACATCATAGTGGAAGCTAGTGAGTGCAGCAATAAAGGGGTGTGTGTGAGAGACAGAGACAGACAGACAGAGACAGACGCAAGTCAATGTGATGAGCAAGAGAAGTTGCCCATGACGTAAAGTTAAGAACTGGAACCACAAGAAAAATATGAGAAGCCGGAAGTGTGGTAAGTAATATATGCCAGTAGGAAACAGGATGAGTGTGTGAAACAGCGGTGAGGTACTGATAACGTGAAAAAGCTGAATCCTGGCAATGGCTCGAAGGAGTACAAAGTGGCACTTAGCTGAAGGGCTTATGAGAGAAGGGGAAGGAATAAAAGGCAGCATCCAGAGCATGTACAGAAAACTAATGTTATTAAAAGAAAGGGGGCAAACAGGACATTTAAGAGGAAAAAAACCAAGAGAAGCTGTTTCCTGTGCATTGCAATTCCTCTGAAAATTTAATTGAACTTTGTGTAAGGTGTTGGAAGTGTTACAAAGTAGGGAAAAATGCAAACAGGTGGGGCTGAGAGAGTTCTGAGAGAACTGTGACTAGCCCAAGGTCACCCACCAGGAATATAGGAGTGCAAAAACACACCAGGTTCACCAGATAAGCCTCTGCCACTCAGGTAGAAGAGTGGGGAATCAAACCAGTTCTCCAGATTAGAGTCCACCTGCTCTTAACCACTAGGCCACATACGTCTTAGGTGGCTAGATAGATTTTGCACAAAGCTTTGCCCCCCCCCCCCCGACCCAGCAAATACAGCTGCCTCCTCCCTATCTCTACTTTGAGGGGCCACCCAGATACCCACATTTTTTATCCCAAGAATTGGTAACTCTAGCACATAGATGTCAAACTTGCGCCACTCCAGATGTTATGGACTACAGTTCCCATCATCCCCTGCCAGCATCATGCTGGCAGGGGATGATGGGAATTGTAGTCCATAACATCTGGAGTGGTGCAAGTTTGACACCTGTGCTCTAGCACAACAAAGAAGCAGAACCCAGATTTGGCCCGCTGACCCCAGTGATGTCTCCTTAGTTTCTCCCATGCCTATCCTATGGGAAAAGTTAGATATCCTGGGATATAATATTTCACAGCAAATCGTACTCAGCCCATACAGTCCCCCTCCCGTTCACAGTTCTCTTGTCCACCCAGATAATGAACATTTGATTAGGATCAGCCTCAAAGAATTAGCTGCAGGGATGGAACCAGATCTGCTTATTGATATCTAAAATGAGTTGATATTACCGATTTCCCAAATGTGATGAGTCTGTAGCCACCTGTTATAAGTTACAATTTTTTAAAAATCACAAGTCAATATCGTCAGCATTGCTGTTCATCTTGCTAACTGCTTTACCTTAACACCAATCAGATCCTTCGTGGAGCTAAACGTGGGGGGTTACATCTAAAGTCTCTGAACAAGCAGAACAATTTGTCTTCAAGCAACACTTAATTTAAATGGAACACATCTAATTTAATTAAAAATGCAATAGCCCCTTAAACCTACCACTGCAGACCCTACCATGAATCAAGCAAACCAGCTCACGTTGCTAGTAAGTATCTCACTCAGTCATCATGAAAGAAAGAGGGTCAGAAAAAACTCTGCTCATTTGCAAGGGGCACAGTAGAGTTGCCAGTCTCCAGGTGGTATAAACAATAAGGAGAAGCTAACCATAACAATACTGGCTAAAATAATTACATATACATTTAATTATACACAATTACAGAAGCGTAGCTCCAAGGGAACAGGGGGCGCAATGAACCGGGCGCACGCCCATGTGGAGGTGTGGCGAGGGCATTCTGGGGGTGTTCTGGGGCAGGGCGGGCATTCTGGGGCAGAGCAGGGGCGGAGGATGCACCGGTGCACCGGGCACTTTTCCCCTTTGCCACGCCTTTGCACAGTTGCAATCGCCCCAAATGGGATGAGGTCACAGGAGCAATGTTTTGTACCAAATGATCTTAAGATAATCTTGCATCCAGAACCATGAAACTTGTTATCAGCAGAAGCCCAAAGATAAACAACAACATAAGCTTATGAGCTATCCAATGCAGACTGTTTCATATCAAAAACACTTCCTCAGAACTTCTTTAGTGCTCTTAGGTTTAAATACCATCAATAACCTGAATGTTGCTCAAAAGGCTCCCTGCAATTCAAAACGATCTGCCACAGGTCCTGTCTGGCTAAGATGTAAGTATTAGTGTATAATTAAATATATTTATTTATTTATTTTATTACATTTCTATACCGCCCTCCCCCGGAGCGCTCAGGATATGCTCATATGCATAATTACAATATGTGCATATAATATATGTATGTATAATATATATAATGCATGTAATATAATATATATTGTACATATAATATATGCATAATACGTGCATATAATAATTTTAGCCAGTAATTTTACAATTGGTTTCTTCTTATTGATTAAACCTCCAGGTGACAGCTGGAGATCTTCTGGGACTACAAGTGATCTCCAGTTTCCCTGAAAGAAGTGGAAGGTGGACTCTATGCCATTATGGCCTGCTGGATTTCTTCTCTTCCCCAAACCCCACCTTCCTCGGGCCTCAAAATCTTTAACTATTTCCCAATCCAGAGCTAGCAGCCCTAGCCACAAACAGTATTGGCTGAGCTCACGCAACCTTTTCTTCCTGCCGTTGCATTGCGTGTCTTTTGGAAGGCTTCAAATTCCAGCTTGTCCTGACATTAGCCCCTCAATCCAGGAGTCTAAAGTAGATTCATTTTATTGACTGCAGCACAGTAGCTGTTTTCCCACAGTTCTAAGGTTACCAATCTACAGGTGGAACCTGGTGATCCCCTGGGATCACCACTGATCTTTAGATGATAATGATAATTTCCTCTGAAGGAAATGACAGCTTCAGAGGGTGGACTCTTGGGTGTTATACCTTGTTGGGGTTCCCCCTGCCCCCGTCAAACCCTGCCTTCCACGTGCTCTATCTCCAAATCTCCAGGAATTTCCAAACCCAGATTTTGGCCGCTCCTCATAGTGGTTTAGGAATGATTAGTCTACAGGGAAACTCTGCCTCAAAATACCATTGGCAGCCACTAGGTCCCGTTACAGGAAACAAGTCTATTTTGGGATTGTTATTGTCAAACGGTAGGATACTATCTGGGAAACTCCCCCCCCCCCCTTCCTTTAAAGAAAACCCCTTTGCCCTCACTGCCAACAAATACTACTGGATCACAAACCGTCCTTCTTCCCTTCTCTGTTAAGGAAGACTACAGAATTAACAGCACAAACAGGAAAGTGTAGGAGGGAGACAAGAACATCTGTGGCAACATTAAGGTCATCCTGGGAAAAGAGGGAAGTAAAAAGAGGGAAGGCAGTGGAACGTAGTAGCAACGTAGGATTGCCAACTCCGTGTTGGGAAATTCTAGGCAATTGGGGCGGGGGAGGTATGGAAGCCTGCGGGTGATCGGTAACGGAAAGGAACTCAACAGAGTATAATGCAAAGCCAACCGCCTGCTGGGGCAGCTTGAGCAGGCAGGGAAGAGAGCAAATGGCTGTCAAGACACCCACCAACAAGCACTTAATAAGGGCAATGCAGGGAGGGCACTGATGGGAATTGTAGTCCATGAACATCTGGAGAGCTGTAATTTGCAGGCTCTTATTCCATTCAGCTTGTAAAACATAGAACCGCCAACACTCTATGCTCTTAAACCTTTGACTTACACAGGTGATAGTGTACTGATCTTTTTTTTTTAAAAAAAGAAGCCCTTTAAATACACATCCATATCACAGTGCAGTTGTAGTCACTCTGCATAGGATTGTCATCTCTGAGACTTAAAAAAACTGGTTTAGCTGGTATGGTCTCTTTCCCAGGAACTCTGGGGACTGTAGTTGTGCAAGGCAGGAGAATCCCAAACAATCTCTAACTGGAGACAAAGAATGGGCTATTGGATGGTAACAGGATTCTGGTGAGCCAGCCATGGGATGTTCAAGGTAAGAGAGGTACAGAGGTAGTCTGTCATTGCCTTTTTTCACACAGCAACCCTGCTCTTGCTTTGTTGTCTCCCACCCAAGTTCTGCCTATGGCCCATCCTGCTTCAGTTCCCAAGGTCTAGCCAGCTCAGGCTTAGCTGGACCGCTTCAGTATCTCAAGTGACTGCAAAAGGCTAGTCACATGTCTCTGCAGTCCCTGCTGATCCCTTAACTTAAACCCCAGCTGATCTCCTGCTCTTAACCCCCAGTGCAAAAACATTGGGAACTAGTGCCTAACACACTTCTCTCTGGCCCCTTCCGCACACGCAAAATAATGCGTTTTCACACCACTTTCACAACTGTTTGCAAGTGGATTTTGCCATTCCACACAGCTTCAAAGAGCATTGAAAGCAGTTTGAAAGTGCATTATTCTGCATGTGCGGAATGAGCCTCTGTGATACACCTCTGAAGATGCAAGCCACAGATGCAGGCAAAACGTTAGGAACAAGATCTACCAGACCACGGCCACGCAGCCTGGAAAACCCACCACAACCATTTGAATCCGGCCTTGAAAGCCTCGACAATACTTTGGGAAATAGGTTTTTCTCAATAGAGCTACCAGGGAAGTTTGTATTTACGAAGAAGAGTTGACTTTTATACCTCAAAGTGGCTAACAATCACAGTCCCTTCCCAGAACAGGCACTTTGTGGTGCAGCTGAGAGAGTTTGGAGAGAGCAGCGACTGGGCCAAGGTCACCCAGAAGGCTTCATGTGCAGGACAGGAGAATCAAACCCGGTTCTCCAGATTAGAATCTGCCACTCTTAACCACTACGCCACACTGGCTCCCATATATAAAGAACCATGGTCAATAACAACTTGACCTTTTTACCAAAATTTCAGGCTGTGTGTCACTCTAGTACCATGGTAGCAAACCTTTGGCACTCCAGATGTTATGGACTACAATTCCCATCAGCCCCTGCCAGCATGGCCAATTGGACAATTTCACCAAACTATAATTCCCAGGATTTTCTGGGAGTGAAGGAATAAAACCAGGGCAAGTGCCCGATATGACTCCACCAATTCTTATACTATCCCTTAATGCTTGTTTTTAACCAAGGGGGAAAAAACAGCCAAGCTAGCAATTCTTTCTTCCCTCTGAGTAATGTTAGCGTGATGGTTTCTTAGTGCATCATTCTTCATGTAAGACAAGAAACTTGCCCAACACATTACTGAGAAACTGTGGTGACTGCAGAAGACCATCATTAGCTTCAAGTAGAGCACAAGAGAATGTCTTGTTCCCAGTTTATGTTGTTGATTAAGGAGGAAAAAACAAGAGGAGGCTTGGCTAGATTCTAAATATGTTACTCAAACGTCCTAATAAACTTCTGTAAGGATGCTAGTAGCTCAACCCTACCACCTGTAGTAAATTGCTTTTAACTTCTCAAAGGAAGGCTACGTTTCACTTGCAGACGGTGTAAGTGGCCTGGAGAGGCTGGCAAAACGCCCGTCTCCAGGCCGCCATTACCACCAGGGGGTGCAGCTCTGCACAGCCCTCAGCGCCCGCCAAAGGCGAAGCGTTTCCCCAGAGCGCTTGGAAGGCGCTGTTGTTGGGGAAGCGCCATGGCCGTGAAACGCTGCCCGAGTGAGCGGCAGCGGCTTCCTGGCTGACTCCACCCACCCGCGCCACCTTGTCCCGGGCCTCACGGCATGTAATGCCGAGGCCTGGGGATACCGCTGCCCTGCGCCGCTGGAGCAGGCGTGCAGGGCCAGGGGGGCATGTCCCCAGGCCTCGGCGATGCACCGGAGGCCTGGGGGACATTATCTGAGATGGCCGTGGCCCGGCGCTCACGATGGCGCCCGGCTGCCCGGCTGTTTCCAGGACCATCCCGTCGCGAGGCGGTCCCATTGGCGATGCGTCGGGTCGGGCCAGAAATGCGCCGACCTAGCCGTTTCCGCCTCCGTGCGGAAATGGCCAAAGAGAAGATTCTGCAGCTCCTCAGGTCTGTGTAAGCCGTCCTCCTCAAGCAAGCTTTTAGACTAGGAATCCCCAACCTTTTTGAAGGGTAGTGGTGAATCCCCCCCCCCCCAAAAAAAACAGCTGCTTCAAAAGGTGGGATCAAAGATAATACCTTCCTCTTTGCTTTGCAAAAGTCTTATAGAAAGCCGCAAAGGAAGTCCTGGTGGGGAAGAAGAGAGAAAGAGAGGAAGGGATAGCAAAAAGGAATGCCTAAAGTGAGAATGAGACTACAAGTGTATGTGTTTATCAGTCTTCCAGATCCTTCACTGGCTATGGCTGCTATTACAGCCATTGAAACCAACCCAATAAAAAGCCCTGTCTTGTGACAGCTCTGCCCATTTTCTGGAAAGCTCAGCTGATCCCTGTAGAAGAAGTGGGAAGCACTATGGGGCATTCCCAGATTGGGGCATCCTACTCTAGATAACAGTAGGGATGCTTAGCAAGGAACAAAATTCCAGAGGTTTTGGTCAACTGTCAGTGGCGCACAGAGTCTCTTCAATCATGTGATTTAATTCCAAAGGATGTGTTTGGGCTGGATCAGAATGCCATGTGATGGGACTTGGGGAAGATGCAGAGAGAGGCTTTGGGCAGGAGTGAGAGGAACACACCCTGTATGAGTTTGAGAACCTTTCCCCCATTCTTATATTTTCCAGAGATGAGCCAGGCACTCATATCAACTGTGCCTCAGGCACCCTGGCACCAACAAGACCCAGAATCCTAGAAGGAAATTGGTTCTGGTGGGTTTTCTGGGCTGTGTGGCTGTGGTCTAGTGCAGGGGTAGGGAACCTGCGGCTCTCCAGATGTTCAGGAACTACAATTCCCATCAGCCCCTACCAGCATGGCCAATTGGCCATGCTGACAGAGGCAGATGGGAATTGTAGTTCCTGAACATCTGGAGAGCCGCAGGTTCCCTACCCCTGTGGATCTGCATTTGGGGCTGGCATCTTCAGAGGTGTATCACAGAGGGAAGTCTGTTACAGATACACCTCTGTGATACACATTTGAAGATGCCAGCCACAGGCGAAACATTAAGAACAAGATCCACCAGACCACGGCCACACAGCCCAGAAAACCCACCAGAACCAGTTGAATCCGGCCGTGAAAGCCTTCGACAATATTAGAAGGGAATGTTTCTTTGTTATGGTTATTTAATTCTTATCCCACCCAAGCATCTCAGAGCTGTGCCCACGCTGTTCTTATTCCCTCCCTTTTATCCTTACAACAGTTGGAGATTCCCCCACAGAGAAGAGGCTGATTAAAAGGGCAAAAGGTGAATGTTTATCAGGAAGTACATTTAAGATAGGAAAGAGGGAGAGATAGCAAACTGCTATCTTGCTCACTAGGAAGAGTCTCTGTGGTAACTTCCCAGAAGAAGCAGGATGTTAGACCTGACAGTATCAGTCTAACTTAAGGACTGACAAGAAGTTACACAAAAGGACAGAGGAGTCACTACCTTACAGCCCCTTCTAGCTAACCACTTGTCTACCCCTTTCTGGGTCTTCTTCTCAGTTCTTTTGCACATTAGACATTGCTACATCTAACAACAATCCCATGGGGTGGGGCGGGCTGAGAACAATTGATTTAAGGTCCACTGGGGAGCTTCTTGGCCAAAGAGATTGGAAACTGGCTCTTCCAGACTCCATCAGACACCCTATTTCTCTGTCCATCTCAATGTCTGTACTTGCAGAAGGCCAGTGTCAATTTCAGAATGCCAAGCAAGGGTGTGAGGCCCTGAAGACAGGAGACAGTGGGTCTCCTGTGGTAGGTAAAATGCTCCCCTGCTGGGGTTGCCAACCACCTGGTGACAGCCAGAGATCTCCTGGAACCCATCATCAAAATGACATAAATCACTTATTTATATTGTGTGCAAGTCACAGCTGCCTTGGTTACGTTGGTGGGGATTTCAAAGAGATGTCTGGAAGTGGTTTGTCATTGCCTGCCTCCAAGCCACCACCCTGACATTATTATTATTGGGGTGCTGTGTGGTTTCCAGGCTGTATGGCCGTGTTCTAGCAGCATTCTCTCCTGACGTTTCGCCTGCATCTGTGGCTGGCATCTTCAGAGGATCATGCCAGCCACAGATGCAGGCGAAACGTCAGGAGAGAATTCTGAAACCTCCTTTCAACCAGCTGTCCTTAACCACACAGCACAACAATAATCGATCGGCAGTGGCCAAGCCTTGACCAATACATTATTATTATTTATTTATTTATTATATTTCATAGACCACCTCATCCCCAAAGGGCTCTAGGCAGTTCACAGTAAAGTAAGGACCAGTAAATTACTTAAAAACATCTAAAAACATTTAAACTTCAATATGCAGCAATAATAACAAACTAAAGGCATGTTTGTGGCGCCTGGTCTTAAGGGCGGTCTTGCGGCCGGGGAGGGGCTGACAGCGCCCAAAGATGTAACTAGTAGGGGCATTGCCAGATGACAAACTATGGCGGGGGCTCACAAAGGGAAGTTGTCCATCCAAGCCCTAGCCACAGGGTTGGGGCTGAGTGTGTGTGACTGTCCTCACCAGGTCACCCACCAAGCTTCCATAGCACAGTGGGGATTCGAACCTGGGCTTCCCAGCTCCGAGCCTGAAACCGTAACCAGCACACCAAACTGCCCCTCCTTATTTATTAAAACATTTATTCCACTCCTCCTGAGGAAAATGGCTGCTTTGGAAGGTCGTCCGCGTGGCATTATTATAACAGCCCTACTGAGGTTCTCCCTCCCCAAACCGCACACGGCCAGGCTGTCCGCCCTCCAGTCTCCAGAGATCCCCGCCGCCACTGGCGATCCCATTCCCTGCGCGCCGGGTGCCGTGAAGGTTCCCCTCCGAAGTCATCCGAGTTCAACGGGCTTCTCTTCCATTCGAGCCTGAAAAACCAGTTCCGGGCAGAGCCGCCCCGGGACCGACCGGCGCTTCCTTGGAAAGACGCAGCAGCTGTCGAGCCAAGGCAGGGCCGTCGGCGGGGCGGAGGGGGGGCGCGGCCTTCAGGTCTGGGTGGGGCTTGTGGGAGGCCGGCGCTGGGGCGAGCAAAAGGCGCGGCCGGCGGGGCCGGCCTTGGCACTGCAAGGCCGCGGAGCAGCGCAAGGAGTGCCACTCGGAGGAGCCCCGACGACGACGCCGCCTGGGCCGCGCTTGTTCCCTTCGCCGCACACAGCAGCCCCCGCTCGCCACCATGCCGGTGAAGGGCGGCACCAAGTGCATCAAGTACCTACTCTTCGGCTTCAACTTCGTCTTCTGGGTGAGGAGCCGGACTTGTGCGTCCACGCTCGGAACAGGCGGGAGTGGAGGAGGGCGCGTGCGGGTAGAGGGGTGGCTGCGGAGGCACACCTGGGCCGAGGGGAGTGAGAGGGCTGGGCTCGCGCCCGGGCAGCAGGAACCCCTTGCCCATGCCAGGCAAAGGGAAGCGGGTTGCCTTGGTCCTGGCTGCGGGTGGGATCCGGATTGGCCGCCCCAATCCTCGCCTTGCAGCTCCTGCGCTCCCAGTCGTGCTTTTCCCTTTCGCCCCAATTAGGTTACAGTATGCATGGAGCGCGGAGCCTAATGGCACAGCAGCGGGCGGCGGCACTCGGGGGGAGGGGGGGCGTCCGCCTTGCAGGGCTTGCGTTGCTGCCCGGGGACTGCCCGGCAGTCAGTCAATCCCCGCTGCTCGCGCCTGATCCCGGCCCGGGGAAACCGCTCCAGTGCATTAGAGCGCATTTCTCTCCCTTTTAAACCACCCCGGGGAGCCCTAGTCGTCGCTCCCCCCGCCCTAAAAAGAAAGCGCTTGGCGGGAGTCCTTGCTGGAGGAGAAATGTGACCCTTCCCTATCCAGGTGTTCCTAGTTGGTTCCCCTGGCAGGGCGGCGTTTGTGCACGAAGCAAAGTATGCATTTTCTTGGCAGAGAGTGCAGGGCAGGGAGGCCCGCGTGCGCTGAGGGCTCTCTAGTGGTGTGTGCAAACTTTGCGTGGGTGGGGGCTTGAATGGCAGGGTGTGGGCTGCTTTCCTCCTCCCCCTTCTTTTGCAAGGGGTTGGTTATTTCCTCCTCGCTTTCAAAGCTTTCCCCTCGCCCCTGCTCCAGAGCTGGCTGTGTTTGGTGCTGGGCATGACCCGCAGAGTTTGAGGCTCGAGTTTTTTCTCTCTCACCTTTCCAGCCTCAAGGTGAGGCTCAAGAGACTTCTACCAACCACCTGCTGCATGCTGTGTTGCCTGTTCCTTGTAAAAACTGCAGGCGTGGAGGCTTTTAGGTCTGATCAGGTGGCTTCAGGGAACTTTTTAGCCCCATCTAAATATTGTTTCCTGTGAAAGTATACATTAGTATACAGCTGTCCCTCCCCACATTGCTACTTTCCCCATCACTGTTTTTATTGATCATGGGGCCGAGGGCACCAGACCACACCCCCCCCCAGAACCGCCTACAAAGCAGACCCTGTGCCACAAGGGGGGTTGCCAGTGAAAGCTCACCCCGTTTGCTGCTATCAAGGGGCCGCTCCAACCTCCAGAGCAGATTAATAGAAGCCGCCCTGAGAAGCTGAATAGCCACCACCGCACACAGGCCGCCCGAAAAACCTTCAGCTCCGTCACTCACAATTTTACACAACTTTCCACATTGGGGGGGGGGTGTGTGCCATGCCCCTAACCCCAGCGACGTGGGAGGGACAACTGTACAGTTCGACTTTGAGCTTGTTGAATTCTTTTGATGCTGTTTGGATACATCTGCCTCTTAGGGTAGTTCTTTGGCAAGGGGGCTTTTGCCCTGTTTTTCATTTTCAGCATGGGAGTTTACATCCACCTATTAAATTCGGTGTTTGACCTTCTGTGTGTTACTTTTTCCTCACACTGGGTGTCTGTTAACACCTTTAAAAGATCAATTTCTTCTAGATAATAAGTCTAGATCACAGGTGTCAAACTCACTCCGCTCCAGATGTTATGGACTACAGTTCCCATCATCCCCTGCCAGCATGATGCTGGCAGGGGATGATGGGAAGTGTAGTCCATAACATCTGGAGGGGCGCAGAGTTTGACACGTATGCTAGATGAATCCAAATGTTCAGAAGGGAGCATGGTATAGACTCAAAACTGCCCATCTATGGGACCGAAAATGCCCCTTAACAAAACTGGTCTCTTTGGAGAAAGGGGCTACATTTCCTAAGGAAGGAGACTCCATGTAAGGAAGGTGAAGAGGGTTCAAATGCAGATCTGTGACACTTCAACCTGTGATCAGCATGGAGGGAATTCCCTAGTGAGGCTGAATGGCAAATATGTGATGTCAGAGTCTTCTCCATGGTGACAAACACTGGTTTGTTTTCCCTGGACTTATGTCACAAAAACTGATGTCATCGACGCAGTAGTTTCCTAACCATTATTCCACCCACGGGGGGGGGGGGGATCTAAACCCAAACCTTCCTGTCTTTCTTCATTCCCATTTGATTTCATTTGTGATGTACGTAAGCTACCCAGTGGCCTGGATAGTTACAAAACATTTTTTCCAGTCATGAGAGCTGTTTCCTAGTGGCTGAAATATATTACAGAATTCTGAGGTTACTGATCACTCTATGCATTGAGAAGTTTCTAGCCCTCATGGATGGGCAGCAAATTTGTATTTGCTCCTCACTTTTGGAGGGTCTGCCCACCCAAGTTGGTGCCTGAGTCTGCTTAGCAGTTAAAAGAAGAAGAGTTTGGATTTATATCCTGCCTTTCTTTCCTGAAAAAAAGTCCCAAAGTGCCTTGCAAACTCCTTTCCGTTCCTCTCCCCACAGTGGGCACCTTGTGAGGTTGGGTGGGGCTGCAAGAGTTCCGAGGAACTGTGACTACCCCAAGATCACCCAGCAGGAATGCAGGAGCTGGGAAACAAACCCAGTTCACCACATTAGAGTCTGATGTTCCTGTGGAAAAGTGTGGAATCAAACCTGGTTCTCCACCATTCCGCCATTCTTCTACACCACGCTGAGCACAAAATGTGCAGTTCATTGTCAAGATATGCTTGTGTGTGAAATCTTCGAAGTCAGAGAATGGTTGGGAGGGGAGGGATCTCTGGTGGCCTAGGGATTACGCTTTAGGTACCAAGCATTTGTCTAGTGCTAAAAGCAGAGGCCAGCATGGTGTAGTGGTTAATGTATTGGACTAAGATCTGGGAAACTCAGGTTCAAATCCCCACTCTGCCAAGAAACTTGCTGGGTGACCTTGGGCCAGTCACATACACTCAGCCTCAACCCTGGTAAGTTTTTGGATAGGAGACCTCCCAGGGACACCAGGGGTGTGATGCAGAGGCAAACTGTGGCAAACCAACTCTGTCTTGAACACTCTGTGGGGTGGCCATAAGTCAGCTACGACTTGGTGTCAAAGAAAGTGGGTGAAGGCAAAAGGAGGATTTGTATTCCACTAGAAATGCATGCCAATGAATGTGGGTTTGCAGAATCCTGCTCTTCATGGGCAGATTTATGACGGGAATTCTTTTCAGTGCTCAGGGCACACTCCCTTGAGCATACTTTGTTTGCTTGTCTTGGCATTTCGTCTCTATTATTCATGCCTGCTTGCTTGAAATAAACTAGGGTGGGGTTGCTTATCCAGCTTCTGGGCTGTCCAGTGTTCTCTGTGTTCATGGAATAGTGTCACAGGTCATGAATTACTGATGGGGGACAAATCAGTTTGAGGGTGCTAAAAGAGAGCTGTATATAGAGCAGTGGTTCTCAACCTGGGGGTCGGGACCCCTTGGGGGTCGAACGACCCTTTCACAGGGGTCACCTAAGACTCTCTGCATCAGTGTTCTCCATCTGTAAAATGGATAAATGTTAAGGTTGGGGGTCACCACAACATGAGGAACTATATTAAAGGGTCACGGCATTAGGAAGGTTGAGAACCACTGATATAGAGCTTAGTTGAGAGCGGTATTTAGACTTTTAAAAAAGTTATATCCTGCACTCTCAGCCCTTCGGGGTTCATGAAACATCTCTTGGTCATGTAAAAAGCGGCAGAGGACTAAAGTACTCATTTCAGAGCTCAGAAGTAACCTCCTAAAAGGCGTCATTTAAAAGATGATGTTTCTTAACTACTGAGAAAATAAAAACCTAAATGGAGTGGTTTTTAAGAGGGGGATTTAATTGATGGGTGTTGTTTTTTCCCATGCTGAATCTAGAATAATCTCCACCCATGTGATTTTTGAAAAAAAAAAGTGTGAGAAGCATATTCTAAAAGCTGCAAAGTGGACCAAGGGAATCTAGATGATGATTCTAATTAGAGGTTGAGGCTTCTTATGTCTTGGATGCTTTGTATACCTTTCTGATTCATTAGTTATATTTTATTCCCTTCACTGCTGTCCGCCCAAGGGAGAGAGAAAACTTCCAGGGGTGGCTTACAGTAGTAACGAAACAGCATAGAACCATACAACAACCAGTCAACAATTTAAACAACAAACCTGCAATAAAATCATATAAACAGGCTAGATAAGTAGCAATGAAATTACTAAATTACCCAAGCTAGCAAAACACCTCAGTGGTTCTGTGTCTGGGGTTTTTCTTAATGGACTAATGCCAGAATCATCATAACATGATAACTCAAGATGAGTCAAGTAAAACAATGTATAGCATAATATATGGGCTCTAAAACTGTTATTAGTAATCTTAAGAGATAGGCTGTATAATATGGGAGAAGTTAAATGTAAGAACCAACATTTTGAATTGCACCTGGAAACAAGTGGTTGACGAGTTACAGTTTTCTTACAACTCTCTCAGCCCCACCAACCGAAGGAAGGGAAGGAGTTGGTAAACCACTTTGAGACTTCCTGCAGGAAAGAAAGGAGGGGAGGGGTATAAAACCAAAGTTGTTGTTGTCATTGTCATCTTCTTCGGTGGAATGAAGTAATCTTGCCCAGATATAAGAACATGGATTACTGTGGCTGAGTCTTGCTTCTGAAGGAGAAGTTGTGGTTGGCACACCATCCCTGTTTGGTAAATGGTTCAACAAAGAGGCTGGCTCCTTTTTCCATGACTGGCTTTAAAGTTGAGCAACAGCACTTTAGTTGCGTCTGGACTGAAACTCTGTTTAGGTCCTCATCTATTCTGTCGACTTCTCCAACCGTTTGGGACTTCTGCAGACCCATCTGCAGCAGTGGCATAGTGGTTAAGGGCAGGTGTACTCTCATCTGGAGGAACCGGGTTTGATTCCCTGCTCTGCTGCCTGAGCTGTGGAGGCGTATCCGGGGAATTCATTTTAGCTTGTGCACTCCATCACATACCAACTGGGTGACCTTGGGCTAGTCACAGTTCTTCTGAGCTCTCTCAGCCCCACCTACCTCACAGGGTGTTTGTTGCGAGGGGGGAAGGGAAAAGAGTTTGTAGGCCCCTTTCAGTCTCCTATAGGAGAGAAAGAGGGGATAGAAATCCAACTCTTCTTCATCTAATTCAGCTTTTCTGACTCCACCCCCCTCACATTTAAATCAATGGCTTTCCCTCTGTGTTCCGAGGAACTCTGGAATTCCTTGAAAATTAATTGAGATGCGTTGCCCATTTCTTCCCATCTTTCTCTGCTATGTGTTGAGCATGGTCTGTCTTCCCATTCTTTGCTTTTCTGATGTTCCACATGAGCTGACTATATCTCTTAGAATAAAATCCTTAATGAAAGAAAGCAGACAACTGTGTCATCGCTCCGTTGTGGGCACTCTTGCCTAAATCTAAGTCCTTTTCTGAAACATTGTAATTTTTTTGTTGGAGGCTTGCAAAAATTTTATTTGCCCAATATAGTCTGAGCACAAAATTTTAGCTCAAATAGGGTCAAGGAAGTGGAAAGCAGAGTGCACATTCTAGGTTCTCAGTTGCTCAGAGCAGATCTTATGCACAAATTGTAATATTCAGGTCAAACCCCTTTTTAGCAGCTTACTGGTGGATGGAGGGACACTGGCCCCTTCTGCACACGCAGAATAATGCACTTTCAATCCACTTTAACAATTGTTTGCAAGTGGATTTTGCTATTCTGCACAGTAAAATCCAGCTGCAGAGTTTGAAAGTGGATTGAAAGTGCATTATTCTGTGTGTGCGGAAGGAGTCTTAGTGCTGGATACAGGACATCCCAGTACATTTCAGAAAACAAAACCAATTTCACAGTGGCTTGTCTCATACAGGGATAGGGCAGAGGCGTATCTAGGGGAAATGGAGCCTGTGGCAAAATCTGAGCTGCCACGCCTCCTCCTCCCCCCCGGCTTGGGGGGGGGGGGATAACCATCTGCCAATCTCATGGATGAGTGCCAGGTTGGCAATGGTGTCCAGGTCCACCACCTGGGGTTGACGGCTGTGCCCATGTCTACCACCCTGAGCCAGCAATGGCATCCAAGTCTACTGCCTGGAGCCAACAAGTGCAGTCCGGGCACAGTGCCCCTCCACACGTGATTGGATGGCATGCCCCCTGGGACATGTGCCCCTGAGTCCTATGCTTTTCTGAGTGCAAAGGCATAGATGGGGTTTTATTTCTGTAGTTGCCATTCTTGTGCCCGAGAGTTACCCCAATGAAGTAGGCAAGATGCTCAAAGCTTCAAAACGAGTACGGTTCCACCCTGCAAGAGATTGTCTTTGTCTCTCCTGGGCTCTCCTAATGTCCGTGCTTAGGCCTCCAGGGTGAACTCTGAAGCTAAGAAGATTCAGCCTTCCTTTTTAAAAAAAGGGATGTCATTGAAGGTTTCCAATTCCCAAGACTTTTGCTTCCACTTGGAACTGTTTTCCTGTCAGTTCATACTGTTAAATGCTCAACCCAGGCCTCTGGCTGTGAGAGTAATAGAGATCAAAAGTGGTGGAACTTTCTTAATAGCAGCCATGACACTAAAGAGAGAACGCCGCTGGTTCATTTTGAGTACATTCCTTGAGTGACTATGTCAGTTGCAACTCATGAACCCAATCAGCCAGTGGGGGGCTATTTCCTTTGGTTAAGAAAGGAGCCTTCTGTTGATGCATGGAGTGTACCTTACACCAGGAGAAAGATCATTCCACAAGAAGCAAGTTTGTGTACTATTTTTCTACCTTCGGGGAAATCTTTCTACCTTGGCATGTCTGCTGTTGAGCCCCTATAGACGTATAGGGTAGTCTTCCAATTCTTGGGGGTTTCTGGGCTTACCTGATGAGCCTTTGATGCTCTTTCATGTTGAGAGCTACCCCATGACTGTTGCAGAGGAAGTGATCAATGGACACTGGTAGGCTGCCTAAGGAAAGAATTCTGAATGTTGATGAGAAGCAAACAATTTTCATTATTATGAATGATTAAGTATTGAATTTGTAGACTGCCCTCCCCCATCACGATGGGCTCAGGGCAGTTCACATCATATAATAAAACAGTTATATATACTACCAATCTACCCTTATGGTTAAGTGATACAACGTTGTGATGCAATGTGTCTTCAGATGCATGCTTCGCTACATGGGTCTTTTCAGTTGTCATTTCTCAACACCGGTCACTGTCATCCTAGGGGGAAGCTCGTGTTTTTGTTTAAACAGAGTTGCTTTTTCGGATTACTTTGCAGAGCAAAGTCTAATCAAGTGGAAACCCGCGAACAGGATGTAGATATGACCTGTTGAGCGAGGACTTGAATGTGTCATTGTCACGAGTGCGCCTTTCCGGACGATGCATCTTTGCCTGTTCGCTCCCTGGTCCTCTGGCCTAGTTCTATGAGGTGAACCCAAAAAAGGGAACATGTCATGCTCAGTCTTTGTTTGCTCATCTCTGGGATGTGACGGCATACACTACCCTACCCACAAATACCAATTGGTGATAAAAATGATTAGCAGCATAACTTTCTTACAGTCCAAACATATAATCAGATATCATTTAGCCTGAGTAAATGCACTACCTTTGCCTGGAACAGTGGGCCATTATTCTAGATGCAGGGATGGAACAGTGGGCCATTATTCTAGATGCAGGGATGGCCAACCCATGGCGCTTCAGATGTTCAAGGACTACAATTCCCATCAGTCCCTGCCAGCATGGCCAATTGGCATGGGGTTGATGGGAGTTGTAGTTCATGAACATCTGGAGCACCATAGGTTGGCCAAAGGCTAGGAGCCAAAGAGCTCTTTGGCCTCTGTCCTTAGCTAAGGCCATTTAAAGCAATACTAAGGATAATTCAATAAAATTGGCCATGCTGGCAGCAGCTGATGGAAATTGTAGTCCATAAACATCTGGCGCGCCATAGGTTGGCCACCCCTGTTAGAGTCTTTCTTGCCCAGAGATTTTGTGCATGCAGAAGAGCAGATATTGAATCATTAACTCATTTTTTTTCTTCTTTTGCCCCAACCAGTTTGAAGCAAAGCTGTGTGAATTCTGTTGGTCGTTCTTTGTATTCCAGTGGAAATGCAGTTGCGTTCACCGTGGCTGTGAGCAAAGTCAGGGTTCTGAAATAAAAACAGGCCTCCTGTATGTTAACCGATTTTTGGAACAGGGAATTGCATTTGTTGAGGCATGCCCAGCAGGGGTGTGGTTCCGTCTCAGCCGAAATTCTCTCCTCTGGTGTTCGCTGCCAAATGTTCTGGAGTCCTGTGCTATATTGGACCACTCTGATATTTAAGTGGAGGAAATGGTTAAAAAGCATGAGTCCTGGATAGCTGATTGGTCTCAGATGTGCGGTCTGGGGTCTGCTAAGGTTTCATGTCAGCAACAAGTATTTTAAAAAGTGAAATAAAACTAGAGGTGGAAGAGTTGTGAAATCAGCACAAATGGAAAAGGAATGGCAGTTGCTGTAGCCAAATTCAATGCCCGTTTGTTTCTCAAATTGTGGGGGTTGTAGTTTGCAAGTCAAGACGCAAAAACTTGAGCTTTTTTAGTGTTGCTTGATATTTGAAAAAAACACTCTTCTTTTCAGTGGGGAAGAAACTGAAAGCATATCTGCAAAAGGTGAGCCTATCTCTTTTGGAAGAAGCTTCTTCAGTTAGGGATTACTGAGTGGATCACATACTTTGAAACCCACCCCTCCCTCCCTCTTTCCCTCCCTATGGTTGAGGCAACTGATTGAGCTGCCATAATTTGTCAGAACCAGGAAGCCAGGGCCTGAGATGTTGGCCAGATAGCTGGAAAATTGGGGGAGAGAAAGAACGCCATGTAGTATCAGGCTGAGATCTGGGAAACTAAGATTAGAATCCCTATTGTGCCATGAAGGATTATTGGGTGACCCTGGACCCCTCACACTCTCTAAGGCCCTTTCCACACAGCACCTTTGCATGGAGGCGCTTTAAAAAAAACACTTTAAAAAACTTACCTCCCTCCGATGCGCAGCTACGCAGGCAGGCACGCAGGCTCCCCCAGAGCCTTGCTGGAGCAGTTTGCTTGGTCATGGCTGCAAGGTGCATTAAAACAAAAGAATTGCAGAAATCGCGATTCTTGTACAACCGGGGGGGGGGGGCGTGGGCCGGACTCGCTTCTAATACAGGATCCATGCGAAGTCCCCCCCCCCCAAACCCAGGGTTTATCCCGCCCTTAACCCGTGCTTATTGGTCTTTGTTGAAAGGTCCTAAGCCTATTTTACCTCACAGAATGGTTATGACACTTAAAAAGTCAGCAATCGACTAAAATGACTCTTGTTTATAAGCTCCTAAGAGCACAGACTTCCACTGCTTTTTTAGTCTGTGAAATGCTAGGTACATCAGTGGTTCTGGATAGGTAGTGCTGAAATTCTCACAGTCCTTTTATAGTCTTTGCCAGGGTGCTAATCTCTACACAATGTCTCTTCCCTCTTGCGAGTAACAACCAGCGCACACATGGTTGATTGCCGCAGCAATGAAAGGTTTTATGTGTTTGCATCCACTGAACTGTTACTTGCTACTGACTCTTAAAATCCTGGCAAAAAGAAACTTGTCTTAAGAATGTGGTTGCTGTGTGCGTGTGGGTGATTTGTCATGAAGCTCATCTATGTCTCTGCCTCTTGAACGTAAATAGGCAACCTAACAGGCATCTGAATAGTTGCTTACATAAAATGGCTACTCTTCTTTGGCTTCAGCTCAAGACTTCCTTATAAATGCCGTACCAGCTAACCGTGGTAAATGCAGTATCCAGGCTGCTAATGGAAATAAGTTTGTCTCAACCCTAACTTCCAAAGGTGACAAAAACCCCAATTGTTTTGTACCTTCTTATAAACTGCACATTTATCAGGAGTGGGTAGAAGCTGCTGTAAGATTCTCTCATGCTGACTGGGTAGTGAAATGAAGGGTTGTGCATGCTAAGACTCAATCCAGCTAAGGCCGAGACTGACTTGGAGTTCGGATTTCATCAGTCCTGGACAAGTTTGCAAGCTAAAATATGTGGCTTGGGCATGTTGTATGTTTTGTTTTTGCAGATTAACATTTAGCTTTAATCTGCAGTGTTTAGGACGTTCCGTCAGCTTTGATTCACCAAGTATGGTGCTTCCTGCATAGAGTTATCCAGGCTAGATTACTACAAATATTTCTTCTACGTGGGTCTTCCTTGGAAGACTATCCATTCGAAGTTCCCCCCCAACCCGAGTTTTATCCCATTCTTTATCTGTGCTTACATAAAAGCACAGTCTTAAATGCCAGAAAGCACAGTCTCAAATGCCAGACTGTTCTTTCAGGATAATTTAGTTAGTTCAAAACACGTAAGGTTACTTGCAAGTGTCAGTTATTGGGATCTTGGCCATTTTGCTCTGGGTTCATTTGAAAGCAGTGATTTAGGCCCCTTCCACACATACAGAATAATGCACTTTCTCCACTTTCACAATTGTTTGCAAGTGGATTTTGCTATTCCACACAATAAAATCCAGAGGCAAAGTGGATTGAAAGTGCATTATTCTGCATGTGCAGAAGGGACTTTTGTCTTGTAGTGGTTTCAAGTGATGTCCTTGCTGCTGTGTGATCCTGGTTGTGCAGATGAGTTTCCATCAGCATTTGGAAAAGGTGTGCCCTCTCTCTTGAGGTGGGAGGGTGAGTGCTTGCTAGGGACAGAGCCTTTTCTGCTGTGGCACCCTGATTATGGCATGCCCTGCTTTTTTGTTCCCTTTGACAGCTTTGAATCTGATATCTATGCAGTTAAGATTTTTTTTTTTTGCCCAGGCTTTTTCAGTAAACTTTGTGTCTCTGTATCTATGTTGCAGAGGCATAGCTCCAGAGGGAGGCACTGGCCCTGTGGGGGCGTGGCGAGGGCGCTCTGGGGCGGGGACGAAGGTGTCCCGGGACGGGGCGGAGGATGCACCAGGCACTGTCCCTCCTTGCTACGCCTCTGCTATGTTGCCCCTTGCCCTTGTGTTGATGTTGTTCTGGCTAGTTTCTTTGTGTATTGGATTTTAATTATTTGTTATTGGTATTTAATAAGGTTTACTTTTTCTGCTTCTAGGTGGGTTTTTTTTTACATGCCTGTATTTGCATTTGTTTATAATGAATTTACAGTAGTTGCCTATCTCGTTGTAAACTGTCTCATAATTTTATTTTAACAACCCTATCATCTGTAGGTCTAGTTGGGAATGTTTATTGGTGGATTTCCAAACAAAACATGCACAGTATTGCAGCCTAAACAGAAAACTCACGTTTTGGATGAAGATGGGCTTCCTCCAGAATAGGGATGTTTATACAAAGGACAGTTCAGTGGTTGAACTGCTGGTCAGTGTTCCATTAGGGTCCCCTCCCAAAGATTCTCTCTCTGCCTTCTCTGTATATTTTCTGCAATAACTTATTCTGCAGTGTGTCAAATGCCAGACTGTGCTTTCAGGATAATTTTTCTTTTGGTGACGTTCAGGATAATTTTTCTTCGATATAGCATAGGTCATGTGAGGGCTATGTTGCGTGACATCCTCTTTGTTCATCTATCACTGTGTTTTAATTTAATTTTAATGGGGTTTTGTTTGTATGGCTTGTAAGATGAAGTTATGTTGTACACCGCTCAGAGCCCTCCGGGGGTAGAGCGGTATATAAAACCCATAAAAATAAATAAATAAATAAATAAATAAATAAATAAATAAATAAATAAATAAATATATGTTGCAGAGTACTTTATAGTGCAATTCTGAGAAGAAGGTTAGTTGTGCTGTGACCAGGCCTGCGCAGCCGCCACTGCGCACCCATGCCACCTCCAAAGAGCCTCCCTGCACAGTAGACAGCAAACTTATATCTACGTTGTCCCTTCCCCTGTTAAAAGGGTCTGTGAGGGTCAGTGGGCTCTGCCACTCATTTTGCTGGGCCGAAGGGTGTAGGAGGCTAATTAAAGCTGACCTTGTCACCCAGGAACATACCTGCCAGCACAAGCTCCTGGATCAGAGGAGCCCGAGTGCCGTGGTGATTCTGGCATCTGACTACCACGCTGCTGCATGGCTCCCTTTTGAATTAGTAGGAGATTTTATTTCAGGTTCTCTCTCAGATTCTTTGAAAGTCTTCTCAGTGGATAGTTCTTCTTCAAGTTGCTTAGTTTGTTCTACCGTCATGATTATTCTTTTGCCCTCAGATAGTTCAACTTCTTTAGCAGATAGGAATCTTCAGCGATACTTTCTTTCCTTCCTTCATAGACTTTATCTTAAAATCAAAGTCTCTCCTTTTCCTCTACAAACTTGTCGGCAAGTCCTGGAAGATCTGCATTTCTTTTCCTGAAACCTTGCATGAACAGACGCTCTGTTCAGTGCGGAGTCTCGTGTTTTCTGATGCGTAAAGCTGATCAGTATATCCTGCGGCTACTTATTCTCAAATGCATAACTGTTCATTCAGTATGGCATATTGTGTTTGCTTATGCTTAAAGCTGACCAGTATATAGGAGGTGATGCCTTTGCCTGTGGAAAGATGTGACTCCATTTCATTCCCGGTCCCCTTTGAGACTGCAAGTTTCTGATTTCTGGGGCACTTTGTGGTTGAAAAAGAAGGGCTCTGCGCCATGAAAGCCTGTTTACCAGGTAATCCACAATGCACATACATCACTAGACAGCAGCAGCATCCTGTGGTAACTTATATGTTACAATTCTAGATCACTTTTCAAGTAGAATAGTATTACCTGCTTCCCAGCCATTTGAACCCAATGGCTGCAAGACTACCTTGCTGGAAACCATTGCAATCCTTGACATTTTTATCCAGCGGTCAATCTCACTGAATTCAATTAAACCTCTCCTCAAGTAGGTGTTCCTCTTTTTACAGGTCAACAATTCATCTTGCCTAGCTGACTGTCTCCCTTAGTGGCCAACCAGGGAAGCGGCCCTGGGCCAGCCTCCTCACCGAGGTCCAGGCAAGCATCTGGAGGGGCAGCTCAGAGAGCGCAGAGGGGCAAAGGGGAAAAGGCTGATCGAAGGGCTGTGGTGAGCTAAGCTTCTTGGTACAGCCCTCTACCTGGGAGCTGCATCACCAGCCATACCTGCAGCTGTAAAGGCCTCTTGGTGCCCAGGCTCCATGCCTGGTCCCACTAGCTGCCCCAGTGCCCCGGGCCTGGGCAGCTCCACTAGGCCCTATGTAATCAGCCTGGCCCGGAAGTGACCAGGTGCCAGAGCTCACTGAGTGTCCATCTAGCACACATGTGAAGCAGTGCACTGGACTTAGGTTGATTCTGCCATCTGGCTGTGAATGGGAGGCATCTGGTGGGCCCCACTGGCCCTTTCTTCAGGGAGGATGCTTGAGTGGAGGCCCCTGGGCTTCCTGGCACCCCCCTTAAGCAGCACCCAGATCATAGCCCTCCTTGCCCCACCCTAAATACGTCAGTGTTTTTAGATTACCCCAGAAGTCATTTTATGATTATTTCCTTGACATTGTTATAAACAGAACAGAAGTGCTGGGGCTGCTGTTATAAGACCTGAGTCATCCATTGTGCTGTTTCCCCTGGCAAAAACAGAACCTCCCAAGTGGCTTTTACCCGTGTTAGTGGCTTTTTGCATTCCCTCCCCCCCCCTCCACACTTAGATAACAGTAGCTTTGGGGTTGTTGTTTTTCTTTAATATTTATTTTAAATGATTCAGTAACGTTGGATGCAAAGCTTTGCACGTTCATTTTCAACTTCATCAGCAAATCATACAAACATTATTAAGTTCAGTACACCATCCTAATCAGATAAGCATTCCATTTATCCAACTTATCTAACTGTTTAGTATATAACAGACAGGTGAGTTTACTGTACGCATTCCTTTAGTTTCTCCAGCCACTCCTCTTGGCATGGGGATTCTTAGTGGGAAAACCGTGCAAAGGGAAAGTGTTAGAAAGCTTTAACTTTAAGAGCATGGAAGCTGTGCTGGCCAGACTGCTGTGAAAATTGTACTGAGGTTCAACACGCTCCTCTCATGTGACTGGCAACGCTTGGTTAGTCAGGCAAAATTATATGTGGATGTAAGAATTAGCTGTGTGTGGCGGGGGGGGGGTGTTTTCTGTGTGATGAAAAGATTTTAGTAAGACAATTGCTGTTTTTGGAGGAGAGAAGATGGTCTCGCCCAGGTGAGGAAGCAGGCAGGCTTTGATCATTTCTTGTTGATGTCGATCTTTCTGCAAGGCTCCAAAAACATTCCCAGGGTCTATTTCTGGTTGGTAAAGAAAATCCCCTTGGCACTGTTCATATGGAATGTTCCAAAGGTCTCTTCTCATGGAGAAACTTAATTTCCATGATCCTTTCTAGTTTAGGAGTCCCTACACCTGGAGCAGTTTCATCAGATTCTGATTTCTGAAAAACTCAACAGTGAAGAAATGTGTTCTCTGCATTGTAATGGCTCCTTATTCGGCCTTAGGTCTGTCTTTATTTTAACTTGATGATGGCAGTGATTCCATTGGAACTTTTTAGGAAAGATACATTTACAATTAGTAGTTCAGTTGTGATACATTTCCAAGAACTCTGTGCTACTGGATTTGTCTGCATTTTTTTTTTTTTGGACTGGTCTAGAAACAAAGTATTTTGCATTACTTGATCGCAAAGTGCCTTCTCCCTTCCAGGAAGTAGTAAGATTGCCATATCTTGTTACTAAAACGCATGCCAACCTTGTTTCCGTCACATAAACTAGAACAAACGTGTCAGGGAAACAAACTTGGCATATTATAATCCTCATGTCTAAGTACATAAACAAGTTACAGAGTTAAAAGATGAGAATTCTGCGCAGCTTGAAGATCCTTGCGTGCACTCCAAATTGTGTGTTTTAAAAGGCAGTGTATTCCTTAAATGAAGCCTCAGTTCCCTAGAGTTCTCTTATTCATTTCAAGAGCAGCTTTGGGAATACCCATGATACCCTAGCAAAACTTAATCTTTGCTAGGCAAGTAGAATACTTGCAGCAAAACATCGTACTTTTTTATTGCTTGGTCGCTAGTTTTATTTTCTAGCAGCCAGACTGTGCACTCTAAAATATTTGTTATAACTATCTGTAAAAAGGTGACTACAGCAGTATATTCCTTTCAGCAAATGGAAAAGTTATATTTATCCAATTTATCTAATTCTATCTATGGATATCATAGAAAACTTTCCCCCCCAAAAAAGTTAATGGTGATTCAACCAGGAAACAAAATGGAAATTCAAGCAGCCCACCATGGATATAATTAGTATTCCTCTTCTTAAGCTTAAAAAGGTATTCTCTGGACCACTATATCCCATCAAAACAGGACAGTCCTTCAGTATGATTTCCCCCCTCAATACTGATTTGTCATGATAAAATTGACGGTTGCAATGACATCTGCATTTTATGATGTAATCTTGTGTGGCGCGTAAGAAATAAGGAACACTGGTAACAAAAGTTTACATTTTTATTTTAAAATGAAGGAAATAAAGGAAGCTTTATAGCTTTCAAACATAACAGGAACAAACTAAACTAAGTATCACGTTTCATCTTGGTGCCTTGGGAGCCGATGTTCTTGTTTTCAGAGTCCTTGTACTGGCCATCCTGATGAACCTCCCTAAAATTTTGTCGCATTGTTCAAAAATACTTCCAGTAGCTTGGCCTCCAGCCATTTTTCTTTTGGATTTCAGCACTTTTAATTGACACACCCTTTCCCTCTTTCAAACCATTTACTTGTTCAGCTGTAGCTTTAATGCTGCCATGGGGTTCTTTCCACTCTGGATTTCCCCTTTCATTCTTAGTCCATTGGGTTCCCTTTTTTCTTTTGTATGGCTCCCTGACCACATATGAAACTTTGAGGAGAACCTATGCTTGTTCCTTGCAAGACCCTGATTCTACCTCTACTTTTGCAAGATAGTTTTTGTTCAAGGAAGAATGAGAAAACTTCAGCAGAGTCACTGGGAGCTTGTCAAATGCTCCAGCTCTCTGGTTATCTTCCCACCCCCCACCCTGGATACCTGCCTCTTGTAAATGTTCGTTCCCATTCTTCCTTTGGGAAAGGTTCTGGAGCTAAACAACACAAAACACTCTCCAATGGCCAATTGATATCAAATGCTAGTACATATAATGTGATATAAAGTGCACCTGTGTGATACAAATATGCAAACTCATCAACAGACAAACAAGTGTGTTACAACATACATGGAGAATCACCTATGACAATAAATAACAATATGGCGCTATTGCACATTCCTCTGTTTTGACCACAGGTATCAAGCTCGTGGCCCTCCAGATGTTCATGAGCTACAATTCCCATCAGCCCTTGCCAGTATAGCCAATGTTCATGTTGGGAGGGACTGATGGAAATTGTAGTTCATGAACAACTGGAGGGCCGTGAGTTTGACACCCCTCAACAAATTGCTACCACAGTCCACTCAGCGTGTCTTATTTGCATGAAGTAAACTCCAATGCTTTCAAAAGGCAATATTCAAATAGCCTTTGCAAGAGTCCTCTAATGCTTCTCCTTGGAACACTACAAGGGTCAAGGACACAAGCCGCCTTGTGTTCTGGAGGTTCCTTGTTTGCAGCCGTGTATGAATGTTGCCATTTTTTAAAATATAATTTTTATTTTATCAGCAAAGAATCACAGGAAAAGAAAGTTTAGAAAAGTAAGCGGAACAAACATAACTATAAATCAAAGGGAACAGATAAGAAATAAAAAGAAAGACTCTAACAAGGAGAAAAGCAAGAAACAAGGGAGGCTGTTTCCAAGAGTTGAATGACTCACTCACACTTCTGATTCTGGATTTTTTCAGAACTGGTGGGTCTAAAATCCAGACCCTCCCAGTCCACCTGTCAAATTTAAGGTCCTCAATATCTGGAGAAGTGAGAGCTAAGAAAAGCTTGCTCTACAGACAGTGAAGTAGCCCCTATCAGCAATGTGTAGTCTGGGAGCACTCAGAAGCTGAGCTAGAGTGACACGCCATTCCCAGGAGCCCGAGTATTGTCATTTTTGATGAGGCATAGCTACAAGGGGCATAGCTACAAGGGGGCGGGGGGCGTAATGGGGGCGTTCCAGGGCGGGGGGGTGGGGACACACCAGTGCACCAGGCGCTTTCTCCCCTTGCAACGCCTCTGAGCTTGTGTGGTTCTATCCTCCCCAAATCTGTTCTCACAACAGTTCCTTTGAAGTGGAGCAAGACCAAATGAGCACCATGGTAAAGCACGAATTTGAATTAGGGCAGTGGTTCTCAACCTTCCTAATGCCGCGACCCTTCAATACAGTTCCTCATGTTGTGGTGACCCCCAACCCTAACATTTATCTATTTTACAGATGGAGAACACTGATGCAGATAGTCTTAGGCGACCCCTGTGAAAGGGTCGTTCGACACCCAAAGGGGTCCCGACCCACAGGTTGAGAACCACTGAATTAGGGTCTCCTAGATCCTCATCCAACACTGACTACCAAACCCAGAGGGACAGCCTCCCATTTCTTCAGTTGTTGAGGTTCCTTTGGAATTCTGAGTTTGTAACCCAAAGTCTTGTGATGGGAGATAGCTGAGTGAAATCTTCTCCAGATTGTATTGTCACCAAATGTCAGAGCAAAGTTTCTCTTTATTCCATTCCTCCCATAACTGCCTGTTCTAACAGTAAGCATTGTTGAATATCTGCGTTGCAGCTGTTCTGTAAATAAAGGTTTTGATCTTCTTAAAGTTGTTAACAGGCTTGGGTTCAAAGTACCCCAAGAACACTTCCACTTATATGCTCCTGACTGTGCTGTCGTGGCAGCTAGCCCACCATGTGGAACTCCTTTTCCTAGGAGTGCCTTTCACCAAAGGCCTTTCAACCTCTTGAAAGCCTGTTTATTCCAGACAGCCTCTGAGTATTTGTTATTCCTGTATTTTGTCTGTTGGTTTTACATGCAGTTGGATTTTATTGAGAATTAACTATGCTCATTCTATCTAATTCTGAACTGGGCTATACAGGTATAGATTGAAATACCTGGCTCTGATAATCTTATTATGTGAGGGCATTTAAAAACATAATAAAATGACTCTATTGTTGTGTGAATGTTGGGGGGTTCTTGGTTTGCCTAACCAGCTGCTATACTTCTCAGACTATTTTAATGAAAATAAAGTTGTGGGAATGTGGATCACAAAATCCACACAGTGGGGCTAGGGCAGATGAAGGGTTCTAGGAGCAGCAGTGGCGTAGGAGGTTAAGAGCTCGTGTATCTAATCTGGAGGAACCGGGTTTGATTCCCAGCTCTGCCGCCTGAGCTGTGGAGGCTTATCTGGGGAATTCAGATTAGCCTGTACACTCCCACACTTGCCAGCAGGGTGACCTTGGGCTAGTCACAGCTTCTCAGAGCTCTCTCAGCCCCACCTACCTCACAGGGTGTTAGTTGTGAGGGGGGAAGGGCAAGGAGATTGTAAGCCCCTTTGAGTCTCCTGCAGGAGAGAAAGGGGGGATATAAATCCAAACTCCTCCTCCTCCTTCTTCTTCTTCGAGCCTGGAAGAAAGCTTGGTTTTGCAGGGAAAAACATGCCTCAAATGTCTGCTCAGGAAAAGCTATTGCAGAAGAAATGGGTTCAGGGTAAAGCAGTCAGAGAAGTCCTTTGAGCAGTTTCCAGGGGTCCTCAAGTTCTTGTTGGGAAGCCATCCATGAGCTATGCTTGCCACTGAACCCAAGTTCTCTGTGGTTGGTGGCAGGACTTGGGAGAAATTGTCTTAACGCTGAACCTTAAAACAAGTAAAAGCAGTGAGAATCTCTGGCGCTTCTTCTGCTTGCTCCAAAGCTTAGTGGGACATGTGACCAATCCCTTTCATCCCCTTCCAGCCAAAAAAAAAAAGTGTTCCGAAGCAAAGAGATCTCATGTCATGCTGAACTCTGGAATGGGCAGAAGCACCGTGAAAGATTCTTGTCTGTTCAGTGTGCTCTAGAATTTGGCAGATTGTGAGAGACACCCACAACCCTCCCCCCCCCCTTTCAGGCTTACATCAAGGAGAAGGGGTGGCTCACTGACCTCAGCAGTTTGGTCTGTGATTAACATTGCTGAAAATGTAATGGTTAACCATAGTTAGTAACAGCAGGAGGAATTCATGCTTTGAAAGATCAGGAACAGAGGGCACAATCTACATCCTGTTTTCCCAGCTTCTTAACAGTGTTTAAGGAAATCCCGAATGTCGCTGCTCCTGGGAGACTGCCGTTACTCCTCTAAAACATTATTCGACAACTGAAGAATGCTGATGTACATTGTATTATGAGTTAAGGTGTGCCGGCCCTTTTTTTCACATTTGACTTGATAAGGCCGTGAAAAATTTATTAGCAAAGAAAGAGCCAGGAATCAACAGAAAGCAGGGTGGAGTTCCGGTTTCTGTAGGAACGCCCTGAGTTTTTCTTTCATATGGTTTACCTCCAGTTTTTTTGTATTTCTTCACCCCTAGAAGGCTCCTTTATGGGCCAATAATAAAACGAAGAGAGCCAGTGGGATGAAGTGGTTAAGCGTGGTGGACTCTTAAACTGGTTTTGATTCCCTACTCTTCTGCATGAAGCCTGCCGGGTGACCTTGGGCCAGCCCTCTCAGTCCATGCAGAGACAGACAATGGCAAACCACCTCTGAACATCCATTGCCATGAAAACCCCACCAGAGGTCACCATAAGTCGGCTGTGACTTGATGGTACTTCCCACCACCAACAAGCTAGAGGGTAGTGGGGGGTGAACTCGACACTCCCATGCCCCTCCCAGTTTAAGACTGAGAAACACATAGTGTGTGTTTGAGAAACCCGAGAAATCTGAGAAACCTGCAGAACAGGCTCCCCTCCTGGGAATTTGTTTGCTCTTTGTACTGCTGGAAGCATTTCAGATTCTTGCAAGAGAATGGTGGCCCTAATGAGTGACTTGTGACAACTCCTCAAGAGAGGCATTTTCAAGCTGGGAAAATGCTGCGCAGTTTGTGTCCTAAAACCTGCCTAGCAGGCTGGTGGCGATGCAAATATTCCTGTCTGGAATCAGTTTGTATTTGCATATCTAATTTAGCTATCTTACCACTTCAGTTGATAAACTGTCGTGACAACTTGCAACTGAATGTGGTGGTTGGAGTATGTTTTGGCAAGAATTCACTGCAACTCTCCAGCAGAGGCCTTTCCCTGTCACTCTCTGGGAAATCCTTTATGAATGGTATATTTTTTATATTAAAAACATAGGATCTACCATTAAGCTATGACCGCTCCCTGAAGACAGCCACCTTCCCCCTGTATCATTAGTTTGGCTACAGGTATCTGGAACCTGTGGCTCTCCAGATGTTCATGGACTACAATTCCCATCAGCCTCTGCCACCATGGCCAATTGGTTGCCACGGCCATGGTTGCAGACCCCTGAATGAGCTTACCTAATCTTTTGGGGTAATGCAGGTGATAGAAGCACTTTGTCAGGGGCCTTGATCTGTGTGTTTTGCACACTGAAATCTTCCCTTGGTGCCACAGAGAATGGTGTGAGCCGCCTGGGGTTGTCAGACTTAGGTTTACGGTGCTATTGTAGTTCACAAGTTCTTTTAAATTTTTGTATTAAATAAAAGGAATGTTGAGCAACAAATGTAGAAGAACCAGCCGGTATTTATTTAAATCTCTTACGCAATCAACGTTAGTTTCAGAGGCTAGCCATGTTCTTCAGGAGATGAGATTTTGAGTCAATGCAGTTTGTACCTGATGAAGGAGAGTTTTGACTCTTGAGAGATCATACCTCTAAAATCTTATTGTCCCCTAATGTGCTGCTGGATTTAAATCTCGCTGTTAAACAGCAAAAGTGACTAGTGTTTAAATAAATGCACCAGAACAACATTAGTTCTAGAGTTGGTTCTCTGGCACCTTTGATCTGCCTGGGTTGTCAGACTTAGGTCTACGATGCTATTGTAGCGCGGTAGGGTTTCCTGAAGGCAGATGGGTTGAAAACTTTATCTACACTGACTTGTCTGCTAAGGAATCCTGGTTCATGTCCTTTTAACGTCTGTTCCTTGCACAGTGGCCTCTCCAAAATTTTCTCAGGTAGCATCCGAAAACATTTTCTGGATCATTGTGTTGCTGGGGAAAACCCTGCCACGCAGAGAAGCTTTTGTACCTTTTCTGATCTTTCCACTGAGACATTCTAATTCCAAGATTCCTCGGGAAGGCAATTGTGCAGGTCAATATGAAACTGAAAGTCTGTAGTATCTGAGTTGGGGGTGGGAAAGGTAAACAGTTGACTTGAGACAACATGTTTATAATTAGGTGTGCAAAATGTACAGTTGAAGCACCTGTTTTGTTTTGTTTTCCCTATATCTGCAGCTCGCAGGAACAGCTGTCCTCGCAATTGGACTATGGCTTCGGTTTGATTCACAGACAAAAGACATTTTTCAAGAAGATAGCGATAAGACATTCTATACAGGTATGTTTCGAAAGAAATTTGTTTTGTTTCAATTGTAAGAGCACCAGCATGGTTCTGAAGCGAAGATATTTTTCTTAACACTACCTGTAACACCATGTGAAGCCTGACCAAAGGCCCTAGGCTGTGTCAAATAACTTATTGACTGTGGAAAGCCATTATTGTTTATGTAAAGGCACTTAATATTGAATGGTTTACTGTGCAGGGGGGAGCATTTGCAGACCCCTTAGAAAGTCAAATGTTTGTACGCAAGAAGTCAAAAGATTCTACAATTGCTGGAAAAATAAAGTAGGTCAGTTGTCTCACACTTAAAATGGGGGTTATTACATGTAGCCCAAAATGGAGCCACACTTGGACGCTATCTAGAAATTTGAAATTTAGTGTATCTACAACACAAGGCCGTGGTGGTGAACCTATAACACTCCAGATGTTCATGGAGTACAATTCCCATCAGCCCCTGCCAGCATGGCCAACATCTGGAGTGCCATAGGTTCGCCACCACTGACACAAGGTGTCTGAAGTCTGAAAGTTGGGCTGCTGGATACCATTGGGACAAAACATTTTCCAAGCTTGAAACACTGGATTTTGGATTTCACCAGTTTGCTTTCTCCTTTAGGGCTAAACTAGAGTCTGGCCAATTGTAAATGAACATGTGGATCCACTTTTACAACACTAGGAAAATATAGTGTGGGATCCTAACTGCATCCCCACCCTCTCCAGGCACTGATAGGGCTTTGATCTCCTTTGATCTCATAATATTTTCTAATTTATTGAGGGGCTCATCCACTTTAAAGTAGCCCAGCTTGTTGGTAGCTTCTCTGTTGGTGATGTGGTACTTTGATGATATGCTGTGCATGCGCAAAAGTCTAGGTTGTGTGCAGCCATCAAATTCCCTTCCCCACTGAAATGCTTCATTGTGGGTGTTTGCCAATTCCACACATTATAAAATAAATGGGGGGATGACTTATATTTTAAAATACCAGCTTCTCCAGCAAACGTCTGACAACCCACAAAATATAAGGGGCAGTAGGAAACTGATTTGTTATGAAGCAACTTTAGAAGCAGGTCAACAAAAACTTAGATTTACTGTTTTGTATTTAGATAAATTATCGTCTGTGTAAACTGCCACCTGAAAGGTTACTACAGCTGCTTGCATACAATCAGTGGAAAATCGTTATGAAAACAGCTAGCTGAAAAAGTTAGGCATCATGAGTTCTCTGGTGAATCGAGAGTTTTGCTAGTGGCAATGGAGCAGACAGCTTTTGTATATCTCGGCAAAGCTTATGAGTGAGGGTAACTCTCCTTGTATTTTATACCCTGCCCCTAGGAATCTACATTCTAATTGGAGCTGGAGCACTCATAATGCTTGTGGGTTTTCTGGGATGTTGTGGAGCAATACAGGAGTCCCAGTGCATGCTTGGCTTGGTAAGTATATCAGCTGTCCTGTAGAGTCAATAATCAGAACTGAGTAATAAAGATGGGGATAGTAATACTAATCTTGCCATACAATGAAACCCTTGTGAGGATTAAAGCACTCCAAACCCCACCTCCCTACAGTGCTGCAGAAATGTCAAATTATACTGTCTCACACTTTGAAAACCATTTGCCAGGAGTGTTTTAGCCACCAGCCAGTATTCTGAAATGGGCTTTTCCACCCTTCTTCCTCAGTTCTTCCTCTTCCTCCTGGTGATTTTTGCTCTTGAAGTTGCTGCTGCCATCTGGGGATTTGCAAACAAAGACAAGGTAAGGTGATACCTTCTCACTATTAAAGATCTTTTAAGTTGTCCTGTGCTTGAGAAACAGCCCCGTGAAAGAAGTTGGGAGGCTTCTGATGTCCTAATTTCTATTGAGGATGTTTCCTTGAGAACTTTTTGAGCTACCTGGGCAAGAAAAGAATGCCCTGCTAGTGAGGCATAAGGTGTTTTGGTGTTTTAATGTTTAAGATTTTTGTAACCTGGCTTAGGTCGTGAGCTTTTCATGAGAAAGTTGATGGGCACATAAATAGTTTAAGTAGATAAAATCTCCTACATGGTAGTGAATGCATGTTCATGGGGGTTTTAAATAGAGCTATAGGGATGGTGAAACATCACAACAAATAAGGATACAAAGACTGGGGACCCAGGTTTTTAAAAATAATAATACTTCCATTACTACACTGTTTATCGTGTAACGTGACCTGAAAGGTCCCTGCCCCCAAGGACCTTACAATCTACTGTTTGGTGGAAAGGAAACTGAAAGAAGTGACAATTACATCCACCCAATTAAAGCATAGAAGAAAAGAAGAGGAGTTTGGATTTATATCCCCCTTTTCTCTCCTTTAGGAGATTCAAAGGGGCTTACAATCTCCTTTCACTTCCCCCCCCCTCACAGCAACACCCTGTGAGGTACGTGAGGCTGAGAGAGCTCCGAAAGCTGTGACTAGCCCAAGGTCACTCAGCTGACGCATGTGGGAGTGCACAGGCTAATCTGAATTCCCCAGATCAGCCTCCACAGTGCAAGCAGCAGAGCAGGCAAACCCGGTTCCTCCAGATTAGAATGCACCTGCTCTTAATCACTATGCCACTGTGTTTGGCTTTTCTCTTCCAGCACCAATTCTTACTGCTTTGGGCCCCAGACTACCTGATCCCAAATGGACTTGCTGTTGGCCCTACTCTTGTTCCAGCGGGGAATAGCGGTTTGTGCTATGGCAGGAGTCAGCAATCTGCGGCTCTCCAGATGTTCATGGACCACAAATCCCATCAGCCCCTGCCAGCATTGCGAATTGGCCATGCTGGCAGGGGCTGATGGGATTTGTGATCCATGAACATCTGGAGAGCCGCAGGTTGCAGACCCCTGTGCTATGGCTTTGCTGCTGATCCCTAAGGAGGTCTGGTTCTACAGTGGCTACTTAACCTTTGCCCCCACTGCAACAGACTTGGATTCCAGACATGACTGGGCTCTCAACTAAGATGAGCCTCAAACTGACCAGGATCAGGCCAGGAGGAAATCCTGTGCCTACAGCTTATGTCCTGTATAGCTTTCCTCCATGCGGGTCTCAGGATTCCCGGGAGAGCTTTTTGTGTGGTACTTCCTTCTTCACCAGCAGGAGAGCTGGTTGCATCCAATCCATTGCTTACAAACCCAATCTGTCTTTCACATTCATTCTCCCTCCCTCCCTCCTTCCCCCTCTCTCTGTGCTGCTTGCAGCATAGTCTCTTGTACATTTTTCTCTCTCCTTTTTAAAGCCCAAGACTGATGGAAGTCCTTGTTTTTGTCTGGATTTCTAGATTATTGATGGAATACAGAAGTTTTATGACAAGCTGTATGAAAAAAGAAACGAAGAAAATGCTAGACAGGCTCTGATAGCCATTCAGCGTACCGTAAGTCAAATTTTCTGTTTTGTTTCATTGTTGTTCAACTGGGGATTGGGGCATATGGTTGTCCGAATGTGTGGGACTTCTTGCCGCACGAGCGTAAAAGGGTCTTGCTTTTGCACTGACTGATAAGATACCTCCCTGGATTTAGTTCCTGCACTCGTAAGCCCTTTCCTAGATGAACCAGGCTTGCTTAGCATGTTGTGAATGTATCCTACTCTTTTTATTTTAAAATGTTAGTGTTTTTCACCCTCTGAACAGAATCAGTTTAAGGTACTCTGTGGCACCTAACAAGGCACCCCCATAACCACTAAGTGAATGACTTCACTTGGGATGTTTTCTAAAATGGTTCTTATTTATTTATTTGGATTTATATGCCACCCAATCTCCGAAGGGCTGTGGGCGGGTCACTGCATAATACAAACATTCCACAATATCAAAAATATAAATCCACAATTAAAATCAAGCAAAATTAACAATTTAAATAATTTAAAACGGTTTAAAATAACGTTGGAATAGTAATATCTGGTGGCATGGTTTATCATTTCCGGCATCCATCCATCCTTCCCTCCTCCTGGAGACCAAGATGTTGTAATCCATTTCGACACTCCGGCTGACTAGTTAGAAAAGGCCTGGTGGAACAGTCATGTCTTGCAGGCCCTGCGGAATTGACACAGTTCCCGCAAGGCCCTGACATCATCAGACAGTTTGTTTCACCCAGCCGGAGCCAGGGCTGTAAAAGCCCTGGCTCCAGCCTGGGGACCAAACTGTCTGATGATGTCAGGGCCCTGCAGGAACCATAAAAGCCCTGGCTCTCATTGAAACCAGATGGATGTCCCTTGGGACAAGGATCACCATGAGGTTCCCCTCCGATGAAAGCAAACATGGAAAAATCCTCCCCAGGATTCCTAGAAGTTAAATTATTATGGTTGTTGCTGTTTGATATCATAGCTGCCAGTTCTTTAGCTGGTTGTTGTCCTTTCATTACAATTCGAGCCTCACCCTTGACTGTATTGTCCTAATTGCCTGCCCTTGAGCCGCTAAAATCAGTGATTCACTTCCTTTTTCAAAGTTCCAATTGTTAACCACAGCTAGGTCTTTTCATTGACCACCTTGTTCTTGATCTTCTCCAGAAACTGGCAGTGCAGTGCTTTGATGTGCCAGCTTTCAGTTCTCATTTAAATCACATTTTTTCTGTACTCTTATTAGTTTTCTGGGCTCTCAGTAAATTTCTGTTCCTCATTTCAATCAATGCTTGTTTTTGACTTTCATTCACATCATCAGCCAGAACATGTTTCTCTTCCTTCACTGTTCCTTTTACTTGCAGTAACCCTCTGCCACCAAATCTCCACAGAAGGTATAATCCAGTGGTTCTCAACCTAGGGAGTCCGGACCCCTTTGGGGGGCGAACGACCCTTTCACAGGGTCACCTAAGACTCTGCATCAGTGTTCTCCATCTGTAAAATGATAAATGTTAGGGTTGGGGGTCACCACAACATGAGGAACTGTATTAAAGGGTCACGGCATTAGGAAGGTTGAGAACCACTGGATAATCTATCATTATTACTATGTGGGTATAAGGCACCGTGCATTGTCATAAGCTTCCAAGTTTTTCTGTCCAGTGCTTCCAAATCAGCTGCGTCCAGTTTATGACTCCGATGGTGTACCTAATGATGGCTATGGCCCAGGTGTTGATGGCCTTGATGTTGTTTCTGACATTTAATTTGGATTTCAAAATTTTCCTGGCCCTCTGGGTGTATTCTCTGCTGACCACAGTGTTTACTTGCCTGTGCTTGATGTTATCCTACTGCAAAATTCCTAGGTATTTAGGTTTCCCCTTGCACTTGATTAGTTGGCCGTCAGGCATTTGTATGCCATCACTCTCAGCGATCTTGGCCCTCTTTATCGCCACAGTGGTTCACTTTTCCTGGCCAAACTCCATCTAAATGTCTGTGCTGAATATTCGGATTGTGTTCAGTAGTGACTGCATTTCTGTGTCTGATTTCCCATAGAGTATCAAAGCATCCATGTACACCAAATGTGAGATTTTTTTCCAAGTTTTTGGCCATTTGATTTTCCAACTTTGTTTTCCTTAAAATCACTGTTAGGGGCATCATGGTGATGATAAACAGTAAGGGCGATAGTGAATCACAGTGGAAAATTCCTCATTTGATCTTCACTGTTCCATAGTTTTCATTTCCAACTGTCAGTTCAGTTCTCCACTCTCAATACTTTTTCAGTGAATACGTGTATGTTTTTGCTGACACCAATTGTATCCAAGCATTTCATGACCCAACTATGGGGCAGTGAATCTAATGCCTTCTTGTAATCAATCCATACCATATGCAAATTTGTTTTTCAATTCTTGCAGTTCTCCATTATCATTTTATCTATCGGGAGTTGATCTTTTGTATCCCTGCTCCTCCTTTCATTCCACCAGCACTGAAAACTGTCCCCAAAAAGACTGATTTATGGCAACCTTGATTTATGACAATCTTGTAGGGTTTTTAAGATGGTTTGTCATTACCTGCCTCTGTACATCAACCCTGGACTTCCTTGGTGGTTTTCCATCCAAATACTGACCAAGGCCTACCCTGCTTAGCTTAACCAGATTGGGCCAGTCTGGGCAATCCAGGTCAGAGCATCATTTAGTAGGGTTTTAATCACTGTTTCTTAACATTTATTGAACTATTGTAACAAAGTTGCTCTAGATAGCTTATTTGCCTTTGGGACATTCCTTCTTGAAATGCAACTTTTACACAACTTTTCTTCTTCTTTTTTTTTTTGCTGTAGCTTTATTGCTGTGGCTATGGGGGAACCATAGAGGCATTATTTCGAGATACCTGTCCCAAACCAGAAGGAATTGTGGACTTAACACTGAAGGTATGTAGGTCTACTTCTATTTGTTGGGGATGTTAGGGCTTGTATATACCAGTGCATGCTAAGCTGGAACCGCATCCTGCTCCTTCAGCAACAACTTACAAACTTCTTTTGTGACAAGGAGACCATTTTGTGTAGGCAGGTGCAAGTTACAAATGATGCACATATGGGGGAGAATATGGAGAGATGAGAGCAGTGGGGATGCATGTGATAAATGAAGTTACTTCCCAGTGGAGTGAAAAGGAGGAGAATAAGACAAAGGCTATGGCTTGAAGGAAGAGGGAGAGAGTTGGCATACTGGAGAGATTTTGGGATGGCAGTCCAGCATAAGAAGAAGAAGAGTTGGATTTATATGCCCCCTTTCTCTCCTGTAGGAAATTCAAAGGGGCTTACAATCTCCTTGCCCTTCCCCCCTCACAACAAACACCCTGTGAGGTGGGTGGGGATGAGAGAGCTCCGAAAAGCTGTGACTAGCCCAAGGTCACCCAGCTGGCGAGTGTGGGAGTGCACAGGCTAATCTGAATTCCTCAGATAAGCCTCCACCGCTCAGGTGGCAGAGCGTGGAATCAAACCCGGTTCCTCCAGATTAGAGTACACCTGCTCTTAACCACTACGTCACTGCTGCTACAAGGGCTACACTACTCTAAGGGGCAGTGATACAGAACAGTATGGTGTGGAAGCTAAGGACTGGAGACAAATTTAATAGGAAATGAGAGTAGAAATATAAGGAAGGTGAGGCCACAAAGACTCTTTCAGACAAGGGCAAGTGGTCTATACAAGGGGACATGTCATCTGGTCTGAGTGAGTTGAAAGGGTGCGAATTGCATAGAGGTGTTGAGATGGTTCCCTCCAGTACATATAATTATGGAAGCCCTCCTTCTTTCCCCAGTTGCTGCTTCTGTGTCTGCTTCCCCACAGTTTAGAAAAGTAGCTCTGTATGGACCCCTTAGTTGGACAGAATTTGAGCCTTTCCTTGAAGCTTTCTTCTGGCTTTGAGGTAAAGCAGTTCTGTAGCTCTTCGTGCATTATGAAGCAGCTCAGGGAAGGATCCAGTCTTCTGTGGGGAGTCTGATAACATCTTTGCCAAACAACAGTGTACTCTGTGGAACAGGAGTACTCTGGCACTATTGACACTCACAAACAGTATTGGCAATAAAAGTGCTCTGTACTTTTCCTCATTCTCAAGTTAACTGCTTATGTCTGTGTGGGAATGGTAAATAGGAAATAGGGTTCTTCAATCAGACGTTGGACAGCTGTTGCTCTAGATTTGGGTTTCCTTTGTTGAGCTTAAGAAGGGGTTAGACTAGATTAGGGGTCTGCAACCTGTGGCTCTCCAGATGTTCATGGACCACAATTCCCATCAGCCCCTGTCAGCATGGCCAATTGGCTATGCTGGCAGGGACTGATGGGAATTGTAGTCCATGAACATCTGGAGAGCCACAGGTTGCAGACCCCTGGACTAGATGTCCTGCAAGCAAGCAGCAAAACAAAAGATCTTTGGTGGGTCAGCCTGCATGGCTGGTGGGATGCATTTGGCTGGGGTGGCTTCATGAATTGCCGCCACCCCCTTCTCTGACTTTGGGCTGGGGCAGATGTTTGCTGCTAATTACCCTGTTTACTGCTGCGCACTTTGTCAAGCTGGTCAGCAAGGTGCATGACTCGAGCAGAGTCTTGCACATTTTGCTACTTGGGGCCTCAGTTCTTAAAATGACAGATTGCTTTCCCTTCCAGCCATGTCCTGAAGTCATTAAGGAAGTCTTCACCACGAGGTTGAATGTGGTTGGAGCCATCGGCATTGGAATTGGGGTGGTGATGGTAAGTTGTGACCTTTTCACGTGGTTGGTGAACACTGCGAAGCTGCCGTTGTAGTAAAATTGGCCATTGGTAGAAGGCCAACTGGGAGATATTTAGGGTTAGTGAACTCACAAGCCTAAATATTTATTTATTATTATTTATTGCATTACATTTATACCCCGCCTTTTTCTGGAAAACTCAATATTAGCGCAGACTTCTTCCATGTCTCCCAAGAAGATGAATGTGGTGTTTTAGGGATATTTATTTAAATGTTCTTTAGGACCAGACCTATTTTGTAGAAATTAGAAATTCTTTTACAGTAGTCTTCCACTGATATGTCTCAAACCAAGGACTCAGTATTGTGGGCATCAGTTTGGTATGAAGAGCAGTTCATCCCGTCTTGAATTCCCTTCTTGAATTCCATCCCGTTTGGTCTGATGCAAGCTGTCCAACAAAGTCAAAACCCTGTCCTTCTTGCTGAACCTTAACTGGAATGTAACACAGCAAATCAGGTTGTTCATTGAGAAGGGCTGGACACTTCTACCTATCAAAACTTATCATGAGTATTTAGAGGTTATTCTCACATTGAGATGTTGGGTGGCTTCTGTGCTGCCCTCTCAAAGACTTATAAAGCAGCAAGCTGGAGTCTTTCTTTTTTAATGGCTACGGCCATGCAAAATGGCAGGTTTAATTGGTAGGGTAAGAAAGGCCAGCTAACATAAGTATAGGCCTCAATTAGCAGTTTGCATGGGCAGATGTGCCATTATAGTTCAAGATATAATGGTCCATATTAACTTTGTGTCACCTCTGGTAACTGCCTTTCAGCAAATGTAGGTCACAATTAAAGTCTGTATCTTCTGATATATGAATCTGAGTGGACTTCCAGTGAGCTGCAGTTCTCTGCATCCTCTCTCCTTTGGCTGGCTGCACAGATGAAAGAGAGCTGCTATCCCTTCATCTTAAGTGTACAGGGCAGGGGTGTAGGCAGTCCCCCTGACATATATGCCAGCACACCAGCCAGATGCTATCTAAACACATCCTTTTCTCCTTCCACCAAATCCACTGTCTTGTTGAAAGACCAAGGCAAACTGAGGAAGCAGAAGAGTTGAATTTATATCCCCCCTTTCTCTCCTATAAGGAGTCTCAAAGGGGCCGACAATCTCCTTTCCCTTTCCTCCCCGCCTACAACAAACATCCTGTGAGGTAGATGGGACTGAGAGAGCTCAGAAGAACTGTGACTAGCTCAAGGTCACCCAGCTGGCATGTGTTGGAGTGCACAGGCTAGTCTGAATTCCCCAGATAAGCCTCCGCAACTCAAGCGGCAGAGCGGGGAATCAAACCTGGTTCCTCCAGATTAGAATACACCTGCTCTTAACCACTACACCCTGAAGCCAGCGTAACATAAAAGACTTTGTAGAATATGTTTATTGTTTGTACTATGTAGAAGCTGTGCCTGTGGTCTTAACGTTCTGGAGCACCAGTTAATCAGCAAAGGACATAGCATTTTTCTTGAATTAGAGCTGTGTTGATCTTAAAATCATTTTTGCTTTATTAATGTTTTGTAGTTTTTATGGGTTATGGCTAGTATTTAAATTACTCCACCCCATTTACAAATGCGTGGCAGTATGAATCATATTTAAGGTATGCAGGGAATCGACATGTTTCTAGAAGCAAGCTGAACCAGGTTTACCAAACTTTTGTTGACTTGTACCTGCATATTTACAAGACTGAGCCAAAATATTTAACAATTTGATTTCCTGGTCTGATGTGCATCACTCTTCTCTAAGATACCTCTGCCAATAGTTTTTCTCATTTGTTTTTTTCAGATCTTCGGTATGATTTTCAGCATGATCCTTTGTTGTGCTATCCGTAGAAATCGGGAAATGGTCTAAAGTGACGTCCAAGCGTCCCCTTTCAAGAGATCTTTATTGTTAACTTTAGCATTACAAAAGCATTTCTAAAATTATATTTGTTACTTTTTTAAAAAAAGCTTTACTTGTTACTGATGTTCTTAGTTTATTGCTTTTTATGTTTATAAAACTTTAAAAAGATTCTACTGTTGAAAAGGTACTATATTTGTTAGTCTGCAGATCCAAACATCTTGTATATACAGTTTTTGTCTCTTAATAGTTGTCATTTTTCTTTAAACTTACACATGGGATGTAACTTATGTTGGAGAAAATTTGATACTTAATAAAGACCTAAGACCACCTACGATTCTTTTAAGCATTGTCTGCACCTTTCAAAGGAACTTCTCAACATACTAGCTTCTGATGTAGGCAAAACAGGACAGCTTTTCATGAGCCGCCTCATGAAATCTACTAAAGAAGCCATGGGAATAGAGCTGGAGAATTTTCCCGACTTTCACAGGGAATTTTTATCTTGAGACTCAATTTAATTAGGGCCAAACTTAATGGGAATTGTGTTGATCAGCACAGTAACAGTGGCATGTCCCAAAGATCCCAAAGCCCCTTTTGGGTAGCTGTAGTTGGCTGGTAGAATTTGATTTGGTGGGTGAATTGCGTAATTCTGGAGTGTGAGGATATTAAGGATGTTCATTCAAAGCACCATCTTGTTCACTTGAAAGTCTGATGTGAAAGAATAGGCTGTATGCACGCCTAGCTCATAAGGCTAATGGATACGCCTGTTCATTGCAAATACCCTCTGGATTTGCAAATTGGTTGTGTGCTCTGTAGTTTCACCCCTTCCCCTCAAGGATTTATGTCACTGGAAACTAAGGCCTCCCCGCCTCCCCAGGCTAGGTGATAGGCAGGTATGGGCTCAGCCAGTAGGTGTTTTCTTCAAAGCCAGTATGATGCAGTAGTCAAAGCAGCACTGAGATTTAGGAGAGTCTGGTTCAAATCCCTTCTCTGCCTTGAGCCAGTCACACTCTCTCAACTTAACCTACTTGACAGGGTTCTGTGAAGATAAAATTGTAGAGAGGAGATGCTTTGGGTCCCCGTTGGGAAGAAAGGTTGGGGGGAAGTAAATGAAGGAAGAACATTAGACGGATCTGCAACCTGTGGCTCTTCAGATGTTCATGGACTGCAAATCCCATCAGTCCCTGCCAGCATGGCCAATTGGCAGGAACCCAGGAAAACCAATTGGCCATGCTGGCAGGGACTGATGGGAATTGCAGTCCATGAACATCTGGAGAGCCGCAGGTTGCAGACCCCTGACATAAGAGAAGCATGGCTGGGCCATTATGTTGTGGCTAGGCCTGTAAGCAGTCAGACCCCTCCACCTAAGGCAGTGGTTCTCAACCTGTGGGTCGCGACCCCTTTGGGGGTCGAACGACCCTTTTGCAGGGGTCGCCTAAGACTCTTTGCATCAGTGTTCTCCATCTGTAAAATGGATAAATGTTAGGGTTGGGGGTCACCACAACATGAGGAACTGTATTAAAGGGTCACGGCATTAGGGAGGTTGAGAACCACTGACCTAAGGTGTGCAACAAAGGCATTAGGTGAGAGACTGACACAAGAGCAGGATGCTGCTCTGCACAAAATGGATGCCTTTCAGAGGGCTTTGGAATCCATCTTGTATGTTAAGCCTGGGCAGGCAGGAAGGCAGATAGCTGCTGAATTTTTCCTCTGGTCCTAAGGAGTCCTAAAGACGGGCACTGGGGATACCTCATCTCCACTTTGCCACTTTTTGATGTAATCAATGCTCCAACCAGACCTTAACTATGTGCACCCATTTCAGCAATCAATCGGTATTCAAGAGAATAGTCCAGGCATTCTCTTTGGTCCTGAGATGATTTATCAGGCCTTTCCTGTCTTTTTGTTTGAACCCAGGAAAAGCAATCAATTCTTTGTCTCTGGCTTTCTTGCCAGCTTACTTAGTACTGCCTCAGGACCCATTTTGGGGTACAGATATTGTTCCTTTGTCCATTCACAGTGTGAGTGTGTTCTGGATCTGTACCCACACCCCAACTTGCATGTGGACTCTTCTGGAAAATGCTGGTCATTTCATTTTCAGTGCCGTTTTCTCAGGACATCCCTTCAAGACTAGTAACAATCACCCATCCTTGAAACCTTATCCACCTTCCTCTCTTTTCTCTTGATCAGCTCTTGTCTGCTTTGTGTGTGTGTTTCCTCATTGCTTGAGATACATTTCTTGTTTTTGTTACTTAATTCTTTGATTAAAAGAACCCTTTCAACTGTATAATTGCCTGTTCCTTTGAGAGGTTTCACTCAGGACTGCCTTCGTATGCATAGGTCAGGGATGTCCAACTCTGGTGTTTCAGGTGCTCATGGACTGCAATTCCCATCAGCCCCTGCTAGCATGGCCAATTGATCATGCCAGCAGGGGCTGATGGGGATTGTAGTCCATGAACATCTGAAGCACCAGCATTGGACACCCCTGGCTTTGGTCATAGATCCCAGTTACCCCCTCTAACTTATGGTAACAGACTTGCCCCTGGAAAACCTGGGGCCTTATACCACGCTGAGCTATATCCAACAGAGTCACTGTGGTTTAGTGTACCGGTATGGGAACCTAGGCTTTGCTTCTTTGGTGCCAAACTCATTGAGTGATTTTGGATCGGTTGCGGTCAGCCAGGTAGCCGTATCTAAGAAGCCAGGTGGCTAGTGCTGCCACCCCGCCCCTCCCATAGGAACTTCCCAGTGGCACAGGGAGGCTTGCAAAGTAAAAGTGACTCCCCTCTGCTGAGAAGCCCCTGTTGAGTTGAATAAATTTACAGTACCCTTTTAGGAGCTGTAGGTCTAAATCCTGACCGCTGGTATATGACAGTGAATGACCAAGAGGAAGTAAACTACTGTTGGCTATGCCCCTAGCCCACCCACGCTATGTTGGTGCTGGGACACTGGTGCTGCGTCCCAGTTCCAGGAAGGGGTTTGGTGGCTGCATACCAGCTGAATCATCTCTACTGGGGTAAATTCTCCCATGGGTGGATTTGTCGTCCCCCTCCCTTTGAATGGGGTAAATTACGTTGCAGGATACTGTGGGAACAATCCTAAACAGGTCCAAAGTTACTCAGGAGTAAGTCCCATGTGATTCAATGGGGCTTACTCCCAGGAAAGTGTATTTAGGGATTGCTGCCTGAGTCATTAAAGGCAGGGAGAGGGTCATAGATAATAGTGCCTCTGACTGTATAGACCAGTGGTGTCCAACTCTGGTGCCCCAGATGTTCATGGACTACAATTCCCATCAGCCCCTGTCAGCAGTTGGCCATGCTGGCAGGGGCAAATGGGGAATCGTAGGCCATGAACATCTGGAATGCCAGAGTTGGACACCCTTGGTAAAGACAAAGCATTTGGAGTTGCATACTTTGTCCTCCTTGAACTTCCCCTCCCTTTCACATCTACTCAGATTTCAATATCCTGGCCAACTTTCTCTTTACTCATAAAGTGAAGCCTGTTTAGGAATTCAAGAGTCCTTTGCATGCAAATAGGAATTCTACCCATGAACCCGCCTTCTACTGAATCACACCAGTAAACAGTCCATCAAATTCAGTACTGTACCCCTCCAGGTAAGAGCTCCTTCCCATCATCTACTTGCCTGGTCCTTTTATCTGGAGATGTCAGGGACTGAACCTGGGATCTGCAGTATGCCACACAGATGCTCTAGCACTGAGCCACAACCCGTTCCCTTTGCATTCATCCATTAGTAACAAAGAACTAGAAGATGACTATTCAGACAAGTGTAGCTTAGCTTGATATGGCTGTCAGCTACTCTAGAAGAAGAAGAGTTTGGATTTATACCCCACCTTTCTCTCCTGTAAGGAGTCTCAAGGTGGTTTACAAGCTCCTTTCCTCTCCCCACAACAGACACCTTGTGAGGTAGGTGGGGCTGAGAGAGTTCAGAGAGAACTGTGACTAGCCCAAGGTCACCCAGCAGGAATGTCGGAGTGTGGGAACACATCTGGTTCACCAGATCAGTCTCTGCCACTCAGGTGGAGGAGTGGGGAAACAAACCCGGTTCTCCAGATCAGAATCCACCTGCTCTTTACCACTACACCACGCTGGTTCTCCACATGAAGCATTTGTGGAAGCCCAGCATGCAGTGAGCCTTTGACATGTCCTGGCATTTCTTTCTCGCCTTAGGGGAGATGCAACTATCATTCTCCAGAAAAGTTGCTGGATTTGGTAGATCCCCGCTTACGCAACCATGGACTCAGTCTGGGCTTTCCTCATTTTTAACTCTAGAACACAGGCGTACTTGTGGGTTTCACCATCATTGCAGTGAGCATATAATAAGCTACATCTTTTTGTTTCCTTTCCTACCATTGTAAAAAGAAAAAGAAAAGCTCAGAACTTGGGAGGTGGATGAAATACCTTATTCCAGCTACCAACATTCAGAACAAGTTATTGAGAAGTAGAGGCTGTTTTGTGCGCTTTGTAACCGGAGTTGAAAAACAGAGAGATGAGAGATTTTTTCCAGCACGGGATGCAGACTGGCATTCTAGTTTTGCTCAAAATGAAAACTACAAGGAAGTCATTCATGGGGCGTGAATGCTTCGCTAGGCTGAGCGTCCTGTTTCATGTTCAATAGATCTTCAGAACTGGGTTAATGGCTGGGCTTTGTGCGTGTGTGTACTTGGTTCCTCAATTGTGACATTTATCCCTAACTCCCAGTAGGACAGACTCTGGCAGAATTGGTGTGTTCCGATACAGTGGGAGCCATTACCCTATTTTAGGATGAGCGTTTTGAACCCGGGTGCGGGGTGCTTGGTCTTGTTGAATCCTCTGAAAGACAAGACAAGCTTGTGGCTCAAAACATAAGTCCCAGCATTTGATGACTACGGATTTTGAGGGTCGAACTACACTTGGGTATCAGACTGCAGAAGCAGTGGGAGAACCCAGGAGCAGAAAGCCTAAGGAGAAAGCCTTTCTCTGCTTGCCAGTACACCCCTCACTCAATTGACTTTAAAAACCTAGCTGTGGGAAAGGTTGGTAAGATCCAGCCTAGTGTCGGAGACGGGGCATTTTCAGGGGACCCTGAGAAGTAAATTCATAAGCACCATGTTTTTCACCAGTTGATTCTGTTCTGCGCATGTCCTGATTCTTGCACGAGTGTTATGAGTGGGAGGAAAGGCACTCTCTGTTTTCCTTGTAGCTTGTACAGTTGACCTGTCACTCAAATGCTCTTTGGTTTAATGAAGCTCACCTTTCAACAAAAAAAAAAAATGGAAATAACTTATATGCCATTAAAGGTTAAAATGAAAATGAAATGAAACAAAAAAAATGTGATTAGGAAGACAAGTAGGGAACAGTCCTCGGTTCATGCATTGCTTTTGCCATGTGTTCTGGTAGGAACCTCAGGAAGCTACAGAGATCTTATCAGGTACGTCCTTTTGTCAGAGGCGAATCTAGGAAAAATGCTGCTCGGTACAAAATCCAAGTTTTCTGGACCCCCCCCCCCTTTCCTGTATAGGCGGTCACCCTCCCCCACCACGGCCAAACAACGTTTTTTTTCTGGTGGTGAGGAGTGGGGGGGGCGATTTTCCACCCTCCCCATATGAATAAATGACCGCAGTCCAGGGACATTTGACCCCACGTGTCCCCCTGGCCTTTTGTTTAACTCCAGCATTCTCTTTATATTTTTCTGCTTGCTTGTTAAGTCTAATTGAAACCTGAAATAGTGGGATACATTCACGACCCTGTTTGCCATTTGAAATCCTGATTCAACCCAGCATCCATGTCTAAAGGAAGGAGCAAGATATGGGAGGGGAGTGTCTCAACTGATTCATGGGCCGGAGAAACCTTCTCAAGGGGTTGGATTCAGTCCCAGGGACACATGTTTGACACCCCTGAACTAGAAGGTGGTTTGAAAGACCTCTCCATGTGAGTGAGTGTGGTGTAGTGGTTAAGAGCAGGTGGATCCTAATCTAGAGAACTGGGTTTGATTCCCCACTCCTCCACCTGAGTGGCAGAGGCTTATCTGGTAAACCAGATGTGTTTCCACACTCCGACATTCCTGCTGGGTGACCTTGGGCTAGTCACAGTTCTTTGGAACTCTCTCAACCCTACCTGCCTCACAAGGTGTCTGTTGTGGGGAGAAGAAGGGAAAGGAGCTTGTGAGCCACCTTGAGTCTCCTTACAGGAGAGAAAGGTGGGGTATAAATCCAAACTCTTCTTTTTTGAGTGTCAGTGCCAGTCTGAGGAGATGGTACTGACTTTGATGGATCAAGGGCAGAGGTGGGATCCAGCAGGTTCTCACCAGTTCCCGAGAGTGGGTTACTAATTATTTGTGTGTGCCGAGAGGGGGTTACTAATTGGGTCTGCTTTTCCATCTCCACGCCCTCGCCTCCCCCTTTCTTCTTCTTTCTCATAGCCCGGAGCTTGCCGGTTAGTAAGAGGAGGGACCCTTTAACTACTGTTGGGTCCAGGGGACTCTTTACTTGCTTGGTAGGCTATTTATTTTGCCACTCTGTTCATTTTATGATAAATTGTGATTTACCTTGATGCTTGGCTTGACATTATTTGTGCTATATCTCAAGCTGAATGTTACCAATGGCTTCTTTTACATCAAACGTATTTCCATGGACCTATTTAGTTAGTATTTTGAATAACCTGGATGCTCACTTGTGGTCTCTTGTGATCTCTTCCAACTCTATGATTCTATACAGAGGCTGGATGAACATATGTCAGGAGTGCTTTGATTGTGTGTTCCTGCATGGCAGGGGGTTGGACTTGATGGCCCTTGGGGTCTCTTCCAGCTCTATGATTCTATGATTCACTGCCAGTTTCTGCCCTGGTTACGGAAGTCTCTGACACACCTGTACATTCCTTGAATAATTTTATTAGCAAACCTTAACTGTAGCAACGTAGATGATGTTTATTTGTAGTTTACCCTGTTCCCATAGCTGGAAATGCACTGAACAAATATTTACTCTTTGAGACTGCAGCTGATTAAGCAGGTTGCAATGCTCAGTTACAATGACATAAAAGAGCACATGCAACCCAAACGTTCCCTTCTGTTTTTTAGGTGAGAGCAATTCATGACAAATTGCCTTCCTTAAAAGGCTCACAGGATATGACATGCAATTCAGTGCTGACCTTCCTTGTATGGTCTTCACGCAGAACTGTAGTACTGAAGTACTGTAGTACTGAAAAGACTGCAGGAGGTCATCTTGGGTGTAGAATCCAGTCCCTTTCAAGTCACTCTGATTACAGAATCTTACGTGGGTGGGCCCCTTCAATAGCTGACCTTACTTTGACAGCTGCAGACTCCTGTGAGCTAAACATTTCATCTGTTTGCCTATCTAGTGACCACCTCAAGCAGCTGTCAAACAGCTTTGCAGCTGCACAGTAGCTAAAGAGATGGGCAGAGGTGTATCTAGGGCAGGGATAGGGAACCTGCGGCTCTCCAGATGTTCAGGAACTACAATTCCCATCAGCCCCTACCAGCATGGCCAATTGGCCATGCTGAAAGGGGCTGATGGGAATTGTAGTTCCTGGACATCTGGAGAGCCGCAGGTTCCCTACCCCTGATCTAGGGTAAATGTAGCCTGGTGCAAAATCTAAGTCCCCCCACCCACCCACACACCTGGTATGGGCGGCCACCCTCCCGCACTACGACCAAACAACATTTTTTTGCACCAGTCTTGAAGTCAGTGTGTGGACTCGGGGGGTGGGGAGAAGGAGGGGTGTGGGGGAGATTTTCCACCTCCCACGTGACTAAATGGCCACAGCCTGGGGACATTGGACCCCACATGTCCCCCTGGGCAGTACACCATGGGGGTCTCATCTCCTTGCTTTGAAAGGGTTTTAACAGCTCAGCAGCAGGTGAGATTTAATTTACATGGGGTCCCAGATGGGTGATTAAATCAGGTCATTGATGATGTGAGGGAAGAACTTTTATTTATTTGTTTGTTTGTTTGTTTGTTTGTTTATTGGTTTTGTATACCGCCCTACCCCCGAAGACACAAAGATGTGCATGCACCAAATGATGGAATGGATCCAATCAACTTTGGGGGCAGTGAAAAAGGAGGTCCTGCTTAGCAATCAAAAGACTATGGTCCTTTCTGCACGGGCCTCCGGGCGCTTCCCCACCGGCAGGAATTCTGCCGGAGGAGGGGGTGGGGGCCATTCACACGAGAGCATGCGAGCGGTCCCCGCAGAGGCTGGCGCAGGAGAGGTGGCTCCGCACGGAGCCGCCTCTTCCCCGTCCCTCTCCCACTCACCTCGTCGCCTTCATCACCCTGCTGGCCTCCGTAGACCCGCCCACGCTGTCGGAGGACAGCGAGGGAGGGTCTTCGGAGGCCAGGAGGGCGACGAAGGCAACGAGGTGAGTGGGAGAGGGACGGGGGAAACAGCACATTCCCGGCGGTGCTGTTCGCACCGCACCGCCAGAATGCGCTGTTGTTCCAAAAACCTCCCTCCAGGAGGGAGGTTTTTGGAGGCGGCCTGATGCCGCCCTGGGGGAGGGGGAAGGGAGCCAGGTCGGCGCTGCTGCGTTTTGGCAGCGGCGCCTGTGCGAACGGCTCCCTGGGGACTGCGTTTTTGCCGTCCCCAGGGCACCGTTTATGGCCCGTGCGGAAAGGGCCTATGTTAGGGATCATATGAGCTGCAAAAAGTCATGTGGGTTGGGAGACTATCACCAGCCTAACATGGATAGCATAGACTGCCAGTTGGTAAGAGTTTTTTTTTTTAATCAGATGTTCAGGTATAATTGCTAGCTGCTGACTGACTGATTTGCTCAATGGATGTTTGTACCATTGATTCCCAAGTGGCAGGCAGAAACAGCAAGGGCTGGTGGTGGAAGTAGGGCCATCATTTGCCTCTGTGAGAACACACATGCACGAAACACTTTCACTTTCTCTGTACTGTGAGCACTTGAAAAATAACCCAGCAAACAGGCTTAAACTGCTTACAAACAATGACCTGGGCCAAATCAATGGGTGTTTTGCTGGCAATGCCTGTCACTGGCAATAGCTTGTGCTGGCAATGCCTCTCGAAATGTCAGAAATCGCTGGTTTTCCAGTGGCTGATGCTGGGATTTCAAAACTCTACAGTTTCTTGCCTGTCCCTTAAAAATATTGTCAAGAAACAGCTGATTTATGGCAACCCCTCATGGGGTTTTTAAGGCAAGAGATGAACACAGGTGGATTTGCCATTGAGCACCTCTGTGTAGTGACGCTGGCCCTCCTTGGTGGTCCATTATCCAAGTACTAACCAAAGCCATCCTTGATTAGTTTCTGACATCTGATGAAATCGGGCTAGCCTGGGCTATCAAACTCAGCGCAAAACCCAAATAAATTATGCAAAAAGTGAGAAAACACAAACATGTACATAGGATATATATGACACAGAATCCAGCTTTTCTCAGCACAGAATTTGGATTGTCTTGAGTGCAGAATTTTCATAATTTTTAGAACAGTATATGCAGTTCCTCTACAGCAGGGGTAGGGAATCTTTAACACTCAAAGAGCCATTTGGACCCGTTTTCCATGGGAAAAGAAAACACTTGGAGCTGCAAATAATTTTTGACATTTAAAATAAAGATAACACAGTATATATTGGGGTTTTTTACCTTTTACTCCGCTCATTCTGAGAAGCGAATGGATGGGGACAGCGGCTCGACCTTGCCGGCCACCGGGAAAGCGCCCGCCCCGCTCCAACGGGGCAGGCGAGAGGGGAAGCCCGCGGTGCGGCCTTAATGCCGGGTTGCTGGGCAGTTGGCAGTGCGCCTGCACCTGCTGCTACTGGGTAGGTGCGAGGAGGCAAGGATGGGGCCAGCGGCTCGGCTCATGGAGCCGCAGTGCAAGGCAGAAGAGCCGCATGCGGCTCTCGAGCCGCAGGTTCCCTACCCCTGCTCTACAGGTTGAAACAGTCATATGTTGTGGCCCTGTTGCTCTGCTGTTGTGTGTGGCCATGGTTCACTCCTTTTCCAAAGTACAAAGCAGAAAGCAAGTGTAAACGTGAACCAGATCCTCTCAGTGGAAACTCTGCCAACCCTCATCTCCAGAGCAGCTATTATTACTGACACACATATCTGACAACGGGAAATTTGCAAAGGGCAGAGCTCATGATATCATTCTGTAATCCCAGGTCTTTAAAAGGACACTGGACTCCATTCCGGGCAACCAACTGGTTTCTGTTCTATCAGTCAACCGCAAAATGGGATGATATTCATTGATCTTCTTCCCAGAACAGCCATCTGGCTTCTGGATGAAGCCAATCCTAGGCCTAATAAGACATTAATCTAAATTCTATTACAGAGAGTGACCTCACATTTTCAAAAGCAACCTGAATTCTTTCACATTTATAGTTAAGTCTTACAATTGTTTTAAATCACTGAAACTCGGGGGCCTTGGGAAAATGTTTCTTGACTGAAACGACTATGTCTTTTCTTGATTTGCTTTATTATCCGCATACTGTATTTTATCACAATGTTACTCGCTTAGGCTGTACAGCAACTCCCCTTCTCCTGGGCAGTCCACAAATCACAGAGGCATTCAAGAACAGATGGGAGGATGCTGGGATTTTAAACAACCCAATCTTCCTACTTTAAGGGCTTTTGAGAGGTGGTTTACACTGCCTGCCACACCTGGAGGATAAAATTCCAGATCTGAGATCCCCCCCCCCTCCCCGGCCAAGCCCTTAAAAACAGGAATCAAACAGGAATGCAAAACACATGCATAATTATACTCCTTGGTTTATGAGACCAGCTTCTTGTGACGAATTTTCAGAAAGAAACTGAGAGTGTGGGAGGGGTGTACTGTGACAAGAACCAAGACAAGGAAGAAACTGATTCTACAAAAGGAAGGCTTGTTGCTCCAGGGAAAAGTCTCTACTTTGCACGCAGAGGGTTCTGGGTTCAAACCTTAGTATTTCAAGTTAAAAAGGACCAGGAAGTTGGTGATCTGAAAGACCTCTGGCTGAGACCGGGGACAGCTGCTACGAGTGTGAGAAGATACCCCTGAAGTTAATAGACTGACGTTCCGATTCAGTACAAAGGCAACTTTTTGTGTGGTTTTATGTGTGCTCAGGTAAAAACGAGCACTTTTTGAGAAACCATTTCTCACTTGTTACAAATACATCTATGTAAGTAAAGCTGTCTTGCCTAGAGGACTGTTTTATGTCCAGATGTTTTACTTGTGGCTTGGAGGACGTTTGATGATAATCATTATAATTCAGTAATAATGTTGCATGCTTGGTGGGCAGTAGTGGATTAAAGGCTGAGAAGCACAGATCTGTCATTTGCTTTTGGAATCCCTAGTATGAAACTGGGCTGGTTGTTTATTTGGAAAATCAAATCTTAGATGTGGAGCGCTTAGATGTCCTTCCCCCGCCCCCACCCAGCAGCACTGGGCACTCAATTTGAGCAAAGGAGCACTTTCTTATGGGGGATAGCAAGTTGGGTGAGGCCCTCAGAAGGGTCTTAATGGCAGACATGCCCCACCTCCCTCGCTGTCAGGAAGCAGCTGATTTAACACGTATCCCAACATTCACCAAAGGCACACTATTCTATTAATTTTCTTGCAGAAGGGGCTGCGAACAGGATTGTTTCTGACTTCTCATAATGTCAAGTACTTTACATTACCTGATATCCATTTGGAGGCATGTCTCTGTATGCTTCATCTGATGGACTTAAGTATCATTGTGCATATTTTACTTAAAAAAAAAACAGGCTAGCACATGATTTCCAGAAGGAGGAAATTTAATGTTTCCAGGGGCGTGAAACCCAGTAATTTCTAGTGGTGCCCAGTGTAAGTGTAGTCTATTCACCACAATTACACAGATTTTACAAAGTCTAAGCGGGGAGTAGGGAGGGGAGAAAGAACTGAGTCCCTTTATTTTTTCGGCATGAAATAATCTTCTTCTTCTTTTTACTATAGATCTCTCTCTCTTTTTAGCAGCAACCTATAAAAGTTAGCTCCAATGCCCAGACCTGTACTCTAAAGTTTATAGTCAGGTGCTGCTAGGCCATCCCTTCTCAGGAGTTCTAAATGACTAACAGCAAATAATTACACATGAGGCTGTGGTGGGCTTCATAGGCTAGACCAGCATCCCGAGTTGTGCCTCTGTAACCCTTTTAATCATACAAAGGCCAAGGTTAGAAGCCACAGGAATGTGGGTGCCCCATTTACAACCTGGAGATACTTAAGCGAGTAACATTTCTGAAAGGGGAGAGAAACAATGAAGTCAGGCTGGGAACTTTAACGAACAATATGAATAAAAAAAATTATAGGCGCAGTCCCAAACTTCGGACAAGAAAAGAGAAGGAAGTCTTCTAGCCACTTTTCCTCACAGTCACAGAGAAGCTGGGCTTTTTTTCCCCTCACAGTCTCCAAGAAGCTAGTTTTCCTTACAACAAATGAGAAGTCATACTCTCTCAGTGGCCCCTTCCGCACACGCAAAATAATGCGTTTTCAAACCACTTTCAGAACTGTTTGCAAGTGGATTTTGCTATTCTGCACAGCTTCAAAAAGCACTGAAAGCAGTTTGAAAGTGCATTATTCTGCATGTGTGGAATGAGCCAGTGTTTGATGGCTCACTCCAGACAATGATCACACCTCTGCTAATTGCCTTTCTTCAAGTCCACTGTCTGTTTTCCCCAGGAGCATCCTCTTTAAATTTTTCACACTGTCAGGAGGTGAAAAAAAAACGCCTCAGCTTCTTCTCTGGCTCCTCCTGTTTGGAGTTCCTCCCTTATCTCCCTGCTAGGCAATCATTCCCCCTGCCTGCTTTGTAGGCTAGGGACAACTATGCATGTGAAAACATGTAACACGCTTCTCAATAAACAAACTAAACTAGATAAACGTTTTTACAAGGCTTACACTTAGAAGACAAGCTCCCCACACACATCCAGACAAGAAAGTTGGGAAGTCTTTGGCAGCACCAGCTGAACATGAAACCTCTCAAAGCCTGGCAGGATGCTACATGAATCTGTGCTCTTTCCCCCTTAAAAGCAGTGAGCGCTCACTGCTATCAGCCCATCTTGTGGCTGGGAATTCCACACACTAATTATGACATGGCACGAAGAAGTACGTTTAAAAAAATTCTTTCCCAGATCTGCTGACGATCGATTTAATTGCTTGGCACTGTCCCCTCATCTTATGAGGAGAGGGAGAAAAACAGTTTCTCTCTTCACCTCTTTTACACTATTAAAGCACTGGGTCATTACTGACCTATGGGGTGGTGTCCCATCATGCCATTTTACTAGGCCAGTGATGGTGAACCTATGGCATGGGTGCCAGAGGTGGCACTCAGAGCCCTCTCTATGGGCACGCACAGAGTTCATCTTGTGGGGGGGAAATTGCCCCCCACATCTAGGCTGGCCTGGGCCACTGGGCTCGATTATAAGACCTAGTTTTGGGGAAGCAGTGTAGGTAACCCTGATAAGTGCTGTTAAACCACACTGATTTTCATAAGAAGAACAAAAGCGCAATCCTTTACCTGGGAGTAAGCTTGCTTGTTGGCAGTGGGGCTTGCTTCTGAGTAAATCCTCCTAGGGTCGTGATTCACCCATTGGAAGAGTTGCACGGTTGCTTCAAAGCAAAACCACCGACTACCACCAAGCTTACTCCCGAGTAACGAACACCTTGGAGTCAACCATTTTTTTCTTAACTGAAACCTCAGTATTGAGATTAAATTGCCGTGTTGGCACTTTGCGATAAATAAGTGGGTTTTGGGTTGCAGTTTGGGCACTCGGTCTCAAAGACTGTACTAGGCTGACTTTATTTCTGGAATGGTTCACTATTGCTTTCCCCAGTCATCTACACTTTTCCGTTAGCCATCTTTTATTTTATTTTATTCTGATCTAGAAAACCCTGAATTCCTCAGTCTTTCCTATCAGGGAAAGTGTCTGTGATACTTCAGGCTGTAATTTTCTGGCAACATCTATTTCTGAGAGGAAGGGACCAGAACTATGTTTGCTATTTCAAATGTGGCAAACAGGACAGGTAAGAAAAAGCATTATATAACATTCTATGATATACAAAAGCCACTTGTCATTAACTGCAGTCTAATGAAGATGGGAAATAAGTCTTTCCAGAGAAAGAGACAACAGCAATTTGAAACACAGATTGTTCCTTGTGGTGTATAGATGCAATCCACCTCCACCCTACTGGATTATAGATAGCTCAATAGAAAGAGTAATAGGTGTTTACCCTCATGCATTGCTTATGGCATCACGGCTGGCCAAAGTTCAAAACCAGATGCTGAAAAAAATGATTCATTGGTCTGATCCCTCAGGGCTGTTAAGTATGCTTTAAAAAAACTCCCCAAACAATTTGACTTAGAGAAGACAGCTGATTGAAAGTATATGCATGCCCCTTTGAAGCTGCCTTGGGGATGTCAGCTAATAGTGTGGAGCTATAAATGTATTCATCATTGTTATCATTCATTTATTATAGTCATAAACCGGATATACTAAAGATATATATTAAAGTAATGCAAAGGTTTACCAAACACCATTTCTGAATTACACAAATACAACAGCTGGAAAACCACTTTCAGATTCTGCTGTGTAATAGACTTTTCAGATTCTGTAAATCAAGGCACAAAATCTGGCAACTTGACGTGATATCTGAGGATTTTTATCTGATAAAAGATTTATCTGATAAAAGATAATCTGATAAAAGTTTGATTTTATCCCTTTGACAAAGACTCCTATCAAATAGGGCAGGGGTGGGCAATTATTTTTTCCATGGGGCCGCATAGGAAACAGAAAATATTGTGGAGGGCCGGGCCAAAAGGCAGAGGGGCAAGGCACTTTTGAAAGCCCCGCAGAAGCCGGCAGCCAAGGCAACCGGCTTCTGCGGGGCTTTCAAAGGCGCCTCACTCCCCAGCACAGCAGGGGGGCCAGTCAGGGTCATCCGGCGGGCCGGATGTGGCCCGCGGGCCATATAATGCCCAGGTCTGAAATAGGGGGTTAATAATTTCTGATTGAGCCACCTTATAAAGACATCTCAAAAATATATGATCAGTTTCAAATGCAGAAATACGTAGGAACTGACCACTCTCTCACCTCTTTCAAAAACAGTTGTCTCCAGTCTCAGAACATGTAAGTATGTAGAAATACCATATGGAGATTAATGTAGCAACAAATCCATGTTTTATTTTTGGAGCCAAGGCAAGAGGAATGAAAAAAATCATTGTAGAATGGTGACAGCCCTCATAAGCTAAGCCAGTGTGGCTCAGCCACTTAGTCTATTCCAGTTGTTTGCTTGTGACTCTCCAGCGTCAAAATGGGTCTGGCACCATTTGTGTGCGGTGGGGAGGGAATTACTGAGTCATGGGGATAAACCACTATAACTACACTGATTTTGTAACTGTGGGGTTCCTTCCAGTTTAACCAATTATTGTGCTTTTCCATAATTTCCTTTCCAAGTTTATCTAAGCCCTTGTGCATCCTTCTCTTACTCATATTCAAAAGCATCATAATTAATCAATTTTTAAAATGTCTCAAGCTGAAGGCCTAGGTGGGATGTGGCACCTCAGTGCAGGGGGGAAAGAAATGACCAGATTCTGACAGGATGTCAAAGATGGCGGCCATCCCACACCACCCAGAGACAAGCCCCCCCCCCCCGCCCCCTTTGTATATTTGATTATGAGTCACACAAATTTGATTATGAGTCACACAAATCCTCCCAGCTGAAAGAGCAAGTTTCCAGAGGTACATGCTGCATTTCTCCACACCACAACACTGGGAATAGATTCAGAGTCTGTAGACTGAGGGGAATTCTTTGTGGTGTGGAGATGTTTTGACAGAAAGAGGGAGAAAGAATTTGTGCGGCTGAAGAATGACATTTCTGTGGAAAATACTGCTCTGTTGGGGCCTATTTCTGCTCCTGTGTTTACATCTGTGGTTGCTGAACTTTCAATAGTTTTTGGACACACTTTTGACATACTTTTCCCACTAAATTAAAAAACTGGAGGTTCACCTCACTCTTATGGCTCACTTTTAGAACAATAAGAATGACTTTAGAACAATGAGAATGATCCTCTGAAGATGCCAGCCACAGAGGCAGGTGAAACATCAGAAGAAAATGCTACTGGAACACGGCCATGCAGCCCAGAAACCACACAACAACACCCCAGTAAGAATGACTGACCCTCATGGAAACCCATCCCTTGTATTCTTGCATGCTGTCAATTTGGCATGCTTCCCAGATCCAAGGGAAAAAAGCCAGAACAGTATCTCAGACAGAGATGCAGCAGTCTCAGTTTCCCTGTGTTCCTGCATCTAGAATGATGGGCCACCCCATCCAAACCTCTCAGCACCACAATGGTGTCACCCCACCTCCTCCAGCTTTCTGGTGGTGTGGGGAGCAAAAACTGCAAGAAAACCCCCTACCACCAAAAAGTTCCCAACTCTTAACCCTGCCCCTGGGAACACCCCGGCCCACCTCCCATGCTGTTTGTGAGTTGGTCAGGACAACAGCACAGCCTTGCCCTGGCTTAGACTTCTGGGTTTTGTAGCGACCGGACTGAGAGAGATGGGTGGTGGCTGACACATCTGTTTCCTCCACCAGAGTAAGTGCTGCAAGGAGGGTAAGTGCACTGCTGCAAGGCCGTGCCATTCCCTGAAGTCCTTTTGGGCCCCCACTTTGGATGGGGCTGTTAATAGTCCAGAGCCCCATCCAAAGGGGGGAGAATCTGCTCTTCGGAAAGGTGTGCCGCCACACCAGTAGATTCACCCTTCCCAGGGCTCTTATCCCTGTGGAGGGGTGATTCCGCCAGTGTGTGACCACCTGTCCCCCCCCCCCTCCAGCACTGGAACATGGCACAGAATACTGCACCAGTGTCCCAGGGCCCCTGTCACCTCCAATGTAGCAGAGGTGGTCAGGGGCATATCTAGGGAAAATGTAGCCTGGTGCAAAATCTGAGTTTTACACACACACACACACACCATATGGCCAGCTGCCTTTCCCCACCATGACCAAACAACGGCTTTTCACACCAGATCTTGAAGTCAGTGTACGGACCCGGGGGAAGGAGGAGGGTTGTAGGGGGTGATTTTCCACCTCCCACATGACTAAACGGCTGCAACCCGGGGACACTGGACCCCATATGTCCCTTTGGGAGGGATGCCCCTGGAGGTGGGCCAGGGGCGTGGCCAGGGGCGCACCGGCTGCCTCCCAGCCTTTGCCAGTGTTACACCAGCAGACCATTCCTCAGACCTGAGCCCCCCTTTTTGATGGCATAGGTCTGTTGAGGCCCATAAAAGCTTCTTGGCGGTGGGGAGGCTTTTTTACTTTTTGAGTCTCCCCATACTGCCAGCAGGCCTTTTTGGGGGGCGAGGGGGGTGGCAACAGGTGTGGCTGCTTCACTGCTGCTGGGCACCCAGCTCTTGGACAGGGCTGTCAATCACCCATTTGGCAGAGATGTAGCTGAATTGCCTGCCCTGAACTGAGACTGACTAGGAGCAGCAGTGGCGTAGGAGGTTAAGAGCTCATGTATCTAATCTGGAGGAACCGGGTTTGATTCCCAGCTCTGCCGCCTGAGCTGTGGAGGCTTATCTGGGGAATTCAGATTAGCCTGTAGACTCCCACACACGCCAGCTGGGTGACCTTGGGCTACTCACAGTTTCTCGGAGCTCTCTCAGCCCCACCTACCTCACAGGGTGTTTGTTGTGAGGGGGGAAGGGCAAGGAGATTGTAAGCCCCTTTGAGTCTCTTCTGCAGGAGAGAAAGGGGGAATATAAATCCAAACTCTTCTTCTTCTTCTTCTTCTACGTCAGAATAGTAATTCATGCAAAGATGCAGGATGGATGCAATAAGTAATTTACATATTGTAAATTGCACATTTTGGAAAGGACTGATCTACAAGGCAGTTTCAAGTTGTATACTGAATGAGAGATACTCTGTCTCTAGTCACATGGGTATAACCACCCTCCGCACAGACATACTGCTGACACAATCTTTGCTTACTCAAATGTAGGTAAGACTGAAGGAAGGAAACAAGGCAAACTTATGCTGTCACCCAGATCTGGATCAGGAAACTCTACAAGTGTTATTTACTTCCCTCCCCAACCACCGCCCAAACAGGTGGTCAGGTCTTTTGACATTGTATCTGCTTTGGCCTTGAATCCAGAGGGAAATTTCCTGATATGAATATTCATATGCCTGAAGAAAGAAAATGTTATGCATCCTTCTTGACGCAGGGACGAACGTACAAACATTGGCATTACTGGCTTTTCCTTCTGCGTGGAGAACTCAAAAAGTTTGTTTCTCACTCTCCCCCGCCCCCATCACGACCTTTCAGTTACTGGTAAGTATTGCAAGAACAGGAAGGTATTTTTCAAAAGGAGAGGTTTTGTAAAAACAAACTTCAACACACTTCAGAGAAAAACACCAAGAAATTGTGGGAAAGGCATTCTCTATTCCGTGACTTTGTTACGGTCAAAATGAACTGGCGCCCCTACATTGTAAACAATCCACTAGCACCCAATTCCCTTGGCACATTGTGCGTACAGGGAAGTAGTGTATACACAGAACTTCCTGCTGCTCCAGTAGAAGGCTGAGAAATCAGTGTGGCTTCCCCTGATATGGTGGACCAGGATTGATAATGTTTTATTAATACCAACTGACATAACTAGAGGTGAAGGGATACTTTAAGCTGGAGTCCAAGGAAAAAAATCAACGGAAGAGCAGAATACTAAGAGTTTGGAATCCGAGTGGATTCACAGTTGAAGGAAGAAGAGGAAGAAGTAGCTGTAGTAGTTTGGATTTATACCCCATCTTTCTCTCCTGTAAGGAAACTCAAAGGGGCTTACAAGCTCCTTTCCCTTCCTCTCCCCAAAACAAACACCTTGTGAAGTAGGGTGGGGCTGAGAGATTTCTGAAGAACTGTGACTCACCCAAGGTCACCCAGCAGGAATGTAGGAGTGCGGAAACGAATCTGGCTCACCAGATAGGAGTCCACCGCTCATTGGAGGAGTGGGGAATCAAACCCAGTTCTCCAGATTAGAGCGTACCTGCTCATAACCACTACACCATACTGGCTCATTGGTAAGCACCCTTTGGGTTCTGTCAGTCAACCAATTACAGATCCATCCCACAGTAGCATGATCTAGCTCACATGTTACTAGCTACACCACACCAGCTCTCAAAACCCGACATGATGAAGTTAATGGATCTCCAGGAGTCTGTCAAAGGGGAATGGCTTGAACAGCTGCAGTTTAAAGCAACACAATATGGGGAAAGGCAGAGTGAATTTAACCTTTCAATTCTAAATCAGTTTTGCAAGGTGAAACTTGATGGTTGCCAGCATTTTAAATGGGGGAAAGATGTTTGTAAAAGAATGCATCTTATAAAATGTTAATGACAGGACCCATTTTTGAGTAGGAGAAGCTTTTCAAGGTTAAAGGGTTAAATCCCCTCTTCCCTTCCTTTGCGGCCCCCGATCTACATCATGGTTGAATCTGTGCAGGGTTGCTTCTCACAGATTGACAGTGATCTGTTATCGTCCTCACTTCTGTTTTTTTTTCAAGAGGGGAAATAGTTGTGAGCATCTGTTTTCAGAGTTATTTAATGCTATGTCATAAGAACATGTAGAAATCTGTGTTAAATCATAAGCCACACAAACCTCTATGCAACAATGGCATCTTGGCAATGAACAGTTCCCTTTCTCTTTCATCGGGTTTAGTGTATTTATTCATAAAGATTCCTTGCCATACCCACACACAGGCTCATTCTGCACATGCAGAATAATGCACTTTCAAACTGCTTTCAGTGGAGCAGCAGTGGCATAGGAGGTTAAGAGTTCATGTATCTAATCTGGAGGAACCGGGTTTGATTCCCAGCTCTGCCGCCTGAGCTGTGGAGGCTTATCTGGGGAATTCAGATTAGCCTGTAGACTCCCACACACACCAGCTGGGTGACCTTGGGCTAGTCACAGCTTCTCGGAGCTCTCTCAGCCCCACCTACCTCACAGGGTGTTTGTTGTGAGGGGGGAAGGGCAAGGAGATTGTAAGCCCCTTTGAGTCTCCTACAGGAGAGAAAGGGGGGATATAAATCCAAACTCTTCTTCTTCTTCTTCTCTTTGAAGCTGTGCGGAATAGCAAAATCCACTTGCAAACAATCGTGAAAGTGGTTTGAAAACACATTATTTTGCGTGTGCGGAAGGGGCCACACACACACACACACAAACTTGTTTTGAGCAGTTCCTAGAATGATATGTGCAGGATAGCATAGCTAAGGTAGTTAACCGGATAATGTAGAATGATATGTGCAGGATAGCATAGCCAAGGTAGTTAACCGGATAATGTAGAACACAATAGTTTAGTGGCATCTTAAAGACTAACAATATTTTCTTTTTTGCGAAGCAACTCAATTTATGCTGACTTCAAGTAACAGAAAGGGATACAAGAGGAGACCAGAGTGAAAAAACACAATAATTCAGCAGTTTCTTTAATGAGAATTGGCGGTGATGTAACTGGGATGGACTGTTCAGAGCTGGGATGGACTATTCAGAACTGGGATGGACTATTCTTTGATGGGGACCTGTTTGGAAAGTGAGTTTTCTTGGAAGACTCCACTCATGTTAATCCTCCCTGCCCCCCCCCCCCAAAAAGTATTGAATAATAAATGATTGAATAATATCGAATAATAAATGATTGAATAACAAATTTTAGTAACTGGATAAGCAGAAATGTACTTCCTCCTTAGAATGAGAAGGGCCCTTTGATAAATGGAAAACGTTATACAAAAACCAGAACAGAACATACAGCAGAAATAAAATCCTATGGAAACCTCATGCCACAGAACACCAAAAAGGATGTCATGGGATCTTCGTGATGAGTCCAAATGGGAAAACAGCCTAGTGCATGAATGTGTCCATTTGGCTTTACTTCTAACAGTCTTTGGCCTTTGTCACTCTCATTAACCCTTTGTTTAAGGTGGGCATCTTTCACATAGGAAACATTTCTAGGCCAATAAAGGCTTGCTTAAGTACATAGGAAACATTAATCATCGGTAACAAGTTAATTCCTGTATCTGCTCGATAACATTTGACTGGGAAGTTCTATTCTTTCAGAAGATAAGGGAGGTGATGCCTTTGCCTTCCAAAACAGGAAGTTAACTTACTACATGAAGCAAGCTGATTGTAAATGGGTGTCTTAATTACTTATTTAAACAACATTTTTTTTAAAAAAATAAAAATTAGGCTAGATAGCTGTCTGATAGCCAATATTCAGCTTTGAGTTCAGACAAAAGCTGGCTCTGTGATTTAATCAAGATTGTATCTCCCAATCTCAGACACCACCACCACCACCCCACTCCACATGGGTTTAATAGTACAGGCCTATCTAACAGGGATACTGTGAGGATGACTCAGATAAAATCACTGGAAGTGTTTTGAGCACGTAGGAAAACTAAGAATCAGTGCCAGAACTATTTCTACAAGCTTAGTGCTAATCAAGACTCGGGTAACAGTGTATGAACTCTAGTTGAAAGACCTCAAAGAAACCTAATAGCTGCAATGACCAGAGCACACCTAAATACTCCACTGTTTGAATACCTGCTCTCTGATTCTAACTTGGTAGCACTGACCCACATAGTTATACCTGTCCCACCTATATAGTAAGGTTATTGGACCCCCTTTTTAAAAACATTTCCTTTAAATTTTTATGTATCTACAAAAGTACAAGATAATGAACCAGCCACCCTACAAAGAATTAAACAGTAGAAAAAGAAAAATAAGGAAAAAAAAGAATATCACCCTCAATTTCCCAAACATTTATCCCATTACCAACTGTGACAAACAATAAATGAACAAGAAAAGTATAGATTACAGATTAAAGAACAAAAACAAATAAAATTATGACTGTCATCATTTACAATACATCCTATATCAAATACTGAAAACCTCTTAGACCAGCTTTCTATTTCCTAGTAAGCATATTTTATACCATTAGTTTTAGGACCTGGTTACAGACAGTTGCATACACAATCTACTTTATTCCATTACCTATTTATTCAGAACTCTACTACTATATATCCAGACATACATGTTTTTATTGCTCTTCCCAATCTTCTAAATAACCACTATTTTGATGTATATTTTGTAAATAATTTCAGTAAGTCCCCCATCCATCACAAAATCTTAACCTCTAGCCTTCTATATTAATGTACATTAAACTTTTATTCTCGCTGATAAATTTTCTTGCTTCTTGTATGTCAGAAATCTTCTGTTGGGTTCCACTGAAAGTAAAAACCAGTCCTTCTGCTAGCCACTATCTAAAAGGAATGTTTTTTCTTCTTCAGTGCCTCAATGAGGAACCAGTATTCTTTCCTCTTCACCAATATCTCCCCCAGCATCTCCTTCATGATTATCAAGTCCTGCCCCATTTGCTGCATTTCCTTTTTAAAATGCATGTGAAGTATATCTTCTTTTTAACACATGCAAATTACACTTGCACCCCTAACATTTTTTAACCAATGCAAATGGTTCTTTCTCCCACCCTGGACATTCCACAGGTATATATATACTCCACTTGCTTTACTACCATTGGATCCTCTGAAGATGCCAGCCACAGATGCAGGCAAAACATCAGGAGAAAATGCTACTGGAACAAGGCCATACAACCCGGAAAACCCACAATACCCTATATCTTCTTTTGTTGATCTTCCTGTCAAATACATCATGCAGTCTTGAGGTACATTTTTTTTGGTGCCGCAAGTGATTTCACACAATGTATTTTATCCACTTTTGCTTGCATTGATTCATAGGATTGCCATGAATTGGAAATGATTTGATGACATTTAACAGACACAGAGGACATAGGATACCAACTTGTTGTGGTATCAGTGGTTCAACTGCATTGTGGGGCTTAGGACTGAGTTGCCTTTGTGGTCCTATTATTCCCGACTTGCTAACCATAGCAGAATGCAGTAAGAGTTATTCCAACATGTAAAAGGTTCAGGGTGATACAAGGATGAAGACAAACCAAAAGAATTTAACCAATGGTTTTTATTTTTAATCAAGCACACTCAACACATGAGGGGGAAAAAATCCTTGATGGAAATCATGTTATTAAATGAAAATGAACTCAAAAGCAATAACTGCAAATTTTACCAAAACAAGTAAGAAGTATATGAGTGTACAGATTTAACCAGGACTGGATTCTTCACTTCCTATTGCCTCTCCTCCTTGAAATTGGTCATCTGTTTCTGAAATGTACTTGACTCATATCACAACTCTTCTGGAGGATACCCACTTGTACAATTTGTCACCTAGGCCCTTTCTGCACTGCGACGGTGCAGGGGTGCGTCGGCATAAACAATGCCGATGCACCCCCCCGGGACCCTTCGCACAGGCTACGCCATCGCTGAACGCCTACCTTGTCTCCTGGCTTCTGGCTCGTCGCAGAGGCCAGGGGACACGCCCCCGCAGCCTAGAGCAACAACTCTGGAGTCGCAGGCCAGGGGGGCGTGTCCCCTGGCCTCTGCGATGAGCTGGAAGCCGGGAGATGAGGTAGGCATTCGGGGACGGTGCAGGGGAAATGGCGCCTTCCAGCTGCTGCCGTTTGCACGGCAGCAGTTGAAAGACGCTGCTTCCGAAAACCTCGCTCAGGGAGCAAGGTTCGGAAACAGCGTCTTCACACCACTCGGGGGTTGTGAGGCCAGCGCTGCTGCAATGCAGCAGTGGCAGCCGTGTGAACCCCTCCCCAGGGACGCTCTTTTTAGCGTCCCTGGATGCTATTTCCCGCCTGTGCGGAATGGGCCCTAGTCTAAAACCACTATTTTGCAACACTGTTTTCTCTTCTGGTGTTGGGATTTCTGCTTTTCTGTATCTTAGTGACTACAATCACTACCTCTTTATCCTGCAACTATTGATAGCCAACATCTATAGTCACATCCAGCACAATGATGTATTTGTGGGATGTGCGACTGATGAGAAAACGTGTTGAGTACGGATATAACTGTATTCACAGTTGGCTATTACTGACAGAACCTTGAATATCTGAATATATGTACAACACAGTCTACACAAATAAACATCTTGGATAAACCTTCCCTTAAAAGCAAGATCGGTATGTTACCCTGGTAGAAGTGGACTTCTTAAAGCTAAGTCTTCAAAAGCCACACACATTGGGCTGCATCCAACAGTCAAAATTCACTGGCGAAAAGGTAATTCTACCAGCAGCGGGGGGAGAGACTGTCCACAGATTCTCTTTCTCACCACAGACCCTCTCACAATGACCAGTCTTGCTTCCTGAAGGGTCGGGCGGGCAAGAACAATGCCAAAGTTATATTCTGAGGGCAAAGCTACATTCTTGGTTGGCTGGATACAACTCACAGTTACAACCGTAATTGATCAGCGAAAGGAAATTCCGATGAATTAAGCAAAACAAACAAACAGAATCCTAAGTACAGAACAAAATGGATTTGGGTGATTGACTGTCATTGCTTCACTCGTCAGCAGGACATTTATAACTTAAATAGATAAATAAATAACAAACAGAACCAGTCTTCCAACACATACATGTTTTCGTCTTCTCCTTCAACCTTTCAGGAAGCTTCTTTTTACAGGTTACATTTTCCCGTTTCTCTCCAAGAGAAGGTTTATTAAAAGAATAATTATTGCTATGGTTTTTTTTTATCCCCCTCACCATTTTTGCATGAGGGAACCAAGTCAGTTCTTGCTTTCTTCAGAGAAACCTGAGGAGATAAAGATGAAGATGAGTGAGCCATGATAGTTTTGTGAGGCAGAGACTGCTGTGCTAACAAGAACAAAGTTGATCTGTGGCTTCCACAGAAAAATGGATGCTGGGTGATACGGGGCCAATAACGCTCCCTCGGCCTAAACTACCTCATAAGGGAACGATGACCATAGACACCGTTCCTTAGAGGAGGGGCAGGATAAAAACATACCAGACAGATAGATGAGAGCCAGAGATAGATCTTGAACCAAGGTGCACGATTTCTGCTACACATGATCCTAAGTAGTGATGTTTCATACAGGGATAGTTCAGAGAGCTTCTCAAATAGTCTTGTCACTTACCAGCAATGTTTTGTTCCTCTTGAGGGAAGCTGTCAGAAGTGGAGTCCCTCTCAGGTGGCACCAAGTGCTCTGCCTGAGAAAGGTGGTCTCGGTTTGAGTCTGTATCTACAGGAGACATTGGCTTTGCTGAGAACACCATAGCGGAGCCTGGAACGGTTGCTCTGGGCAGCTGAAGCAGAGCGGAAGTGACAGGCACGTTCGAGTTCTGAACACCTAGTGCCTGCTCTACAGAGTAACTTGCTCCCCCTGAGCTGGACAACTGCATCTGCGAGCACAGTTGGTTGGAGAATGGTGCTCCTGGCATATAAAACTCATTCCAGGGCACAGCCTGAAATGTTGGGATATGGCCTGGGTGAAAAATGAAAAGAAGCAAAGGAAGGAAGATAGAAGACAATGACAAAGAATAACTTTTTCACAGTTATCAATCATCCAGGGATTTCTATAACCCTTTTCAGAGGTTCCCATTACTACCATGTTGCGTAATGGCACAGCACACTATAGTGTGGCAGAACACATCCTCTTACATGTGCTCATGTGATGCACATTTTGCATCGACAGGGTAATGCATGTGTTTCCCAACATTGCGTCAACAGGGTAATGCATGTGTTTCCCAAGTACACACCCTCAATAATCTTTGGATTTCTATTCACAAGTATCAAAGCTAGAAGATGAGTGTGTTGCCCTATTTCACGGAAAATGGAAAACTGCACATCTTGACAGGTCTGTGTGTAGCATGCTTGTAACAAAACCATAATAATTGAAAAAGTTTTTCACATCGGCAACTGATTGAGTTTCAATGTCAGTCTTTGAATAGAGTATGATATTACACTCACGCCTGCACGCTCCTTCGCTTTCCAAGGCCCAAGGAATGTTGGGATATAACTTGGATTATAATAAACACATAGACCCGCACATGCAGAATAATGCACTTTGAATCCACTTTGCAATCCACTTTGCAGCTGGATTTTACCATGCGGAATAGCAGAATCCACTTTCAAACCATTGTGAAAATGGACTGCAAGTGTATTATTCTGCATGTGCGGAAGGGGCCATAGGTTTGCTACACTGAAGCATGAACAAATTGTGAGGGGGTTCTTTAGGGTTAGGGTTATTTTATGATTTTACATTTTATGTTTTTATTACTATTGATTGTTTCCTGATTGCTTACTAGACCTATATGACAATCATTAAGTGCTGTACCTTATGATTCTTGACAAATGTATTTTTCTTTTATGTACACTGAGAGCATATGCACCGGAGACAAATTCCTTGTGTGTCCAATCACACTTGGCCAATAAAGATTCTATTCTATTCTATTCTATTCTATTCTAGAATGTCCTTCATTGTGCTCTATGGGATTAAGCAAAGAGATTTCGCTCCTGGGCACAGTTGGTGAGGATACCAAACCAAACTTGCAGTTTGCTTTAAAGAAAGACTTTTGAATCCTGGTGATTAGAAGCTATGCGATTGTTCCTCTACTTTTAAAATAACATTCAAAGAGAACTGGATGAATATGTACTACATGAGAATCACCACGCTGGCCAACAACATGCAGTATTTTGCACCCTCTTTCCTTTTCGTGGCCATTCACGACCTTGCTGGATGTGCTGGGCCTTCACGTAAAGATTCAGCAGCCCTGGGCAGAGTTACGCATAGACTCACCTGAGTTCCCAGCAGCTTGCTGTATCAGGAGCTGTCCTGCTACATGGTTCGCTAGAAACCCTTGGGAGGCCTCCGCAGTTTGATAAGCCATGAGCCCCCCATTGGTAGGCAGAGGAAAAAAAGCTGTGCCAGGTCTGCTGGGTGTAGCTGGTGTGAGGCGAACACTCGGCAAGATGCTGCTGGTCAGCTGGACTGGGAAATGGTGCACTTGAGACATCTGGGGCTGGGAGTACCGAGTGAGCTGGTAAGCCCCAGACTGGCTACTGGGGTGATAATACGGGGTTTCCAGGTTGGCCGTAGGCTCCAGCTGTTCAGGGTAAGGGCAGCGTACTGGAGAGTTGATACTGGAGTGAAGGAAGGAAGAAATAACTCACAGGTTTATTGTTTAGAGTTATAATGGAGTTAGGCCCCTTCCACACATGCAGAATAAGGCACTTTCAATGCACTTTGAGGCTGGATTTTACTGTGCGGAATAGCAAAACCCACTTGCAAACAATTGTGAAAGTGCATTATTCTGCATGTGCGGAAAGTGCATTATTCTGCATGTGCGGAAGGGGCCATCGTCTACAAGGGATACAGATAGGTGTCTTCTTAAAATAATATTTCCAGAAGATTGTATACACACAGAACACGGCCTAATTGAGTCAGTTGGGCTAGGAAACAGAGCTGAAGACAGAGCTGTTGACCAGGCAAGTGTTTGAACACTTCCGCACATGCCGAATAATGTACTTTCAATCCACTTTCACAATTGTTTGCAAGTGGATTTTACTATTTTGCACAGTAAAATCCAGCTTCAATGAAAAGTACATTGAAAGTGCATTATTCTGCATGTGCAGAAGTGCCCCTAGTTTTGCTGTTTCCAAACTGCTGAGGCAGATTAACTGAGGGGGCTGTGTGAGAGGAGAGTGTGGTTTCTGACTGCTGTTCTATGTGCTCCTTTGAGCAGTTTGTTGCTGAGTGATGAAGGTCTGTTTGCCTGGGGTTGATTGACGGCCCGGTCTTCTGTTATTGCTGTAGTTGTTGAGAGGCAGGGGTTGTGAACCTTCCGCACATGCAGAATAATGCATTTTCAATCCACTTTCAATGCACTTTGCAGCTGGATTTTACTGTGTGGGGTAGCAAAATCACAGGTTGGGCTTCCACGCATTGGGTTTTACAACCACCAGTATTATGCCTGATGCATAGACATCAGGGAAACCCATGAACAAGGCATGGTTTTCCAAATGAGTGGGACAGGAATGCATTATGAAGGAATGCATTGTGGAAGATGAAACAACTACTGCAGGCAACAAATCAGGGGGTGGGATTTAAAAATAGCAGCAACTGGACGGTGTCGTACAGGGTCAAGAGCAAAACTGAGCAAGCTAAGATTTCTTCCTGAAGTTCTCACGCCTTCCCTTTTTGCTCCTACATGGCCCACTCCCTTCTCCCACCTTTTTCATGCAAAATAAAACCCATCGTTCCTTTCCTACCTTTGGCTCTGGATGTTGTAAGTGAAGACTTCTCTGGACTGACTTTCTTGACTCAGTGGGGGGCTGGGCACATCTACCATCAATGGAATGATGTGATTCTTTGGGTTGAAGGTCATGTTGAGTGAGAGGCTGGCTCTTTGAACTGGAGGAGGGCTTGGAATGGCAGGAAAGGTTTCTTCCTTGACAGGTCCTAGTGCACCCTGGGTGACAGCCTTTGAAGGGGCAGATTCACATGAGGTTACCATGTCAGTAACTGAGGAAACTGTCAAGGGGGAAAAAAAGGAGAATGTGATTTAGAAAAGGTAAACAGCATATCCAAGGAATCCTTAGTATTGGGGAGGTAATAGGCTCCCAGAGGAAAGCCAGAATCAACAGTGCTGTGAAGATGTTTTAAGTGTGCACCGAAGAACGTAAAGTGAACATGTTTGCAAACACCCAAATCATACAACAATGCTCTTCAGGGATCTCTGAACGGCTGACACACCTGTTGAACATACATGCCGTGACAGAGTCTCTATGCCAGGGGTAGGGAACCTGCGGCTCTCCAGATGTTCAGGAACTACAATTCCCATCAGCCCCTACCAGCATGGCCAATTGGCCATGCTGGTAGAAACTGATAATTGTGGATTCTAATTTATCTGAGACTGGATAAATCCCTCTGCTCTATGCAATGCAAAAAGCAGCTCCTTGAGAAAAATCATATTTAGGTTGGTTGGCAGTGAAACTGAAGCAAAGTTTGGGAAATATCTCTTTGACATATTGCATATATTGTTGACTTTTATGCTATCGTATTGGACTAGTTAAAAGGGAATTTGCATCACACCTTGTTCGAACAGAGAGCAGCCAATGAGAGATGACTTCTCCCCGGGGCACTGGTAAATTTCTGCAATTACATTGGTCTAATTCCAGTGAGGCTATATCTACTCAAGCACAGAAATGGTTTCTATGATACTACCTGCAACTTTATCCCTGAGGGAAAAGAAAAGAGTAAGCAGTTAGCCAGGACACATCTCGATTTCTCTTCCACATCTTTTGCACAGTTTGCTGTTTTTACTGGTTAGGGATCCAGTCACCTTTCTTCAACAACATTTTCCATTGTAGAAATATTGCATTACCCCATGTCTGGAGCCCAGGTCTCCGGATTTTCCCAACTGCCCCAGTGGCCCCGCCCCAACCCACTTACCTGCAGGTCTTGGCAAGGCGGGGCAGCCCGAGGAGAGGGAGAGCCAGGCAGCAGCTATCCCAGGGCAGGGTCAGCAAAGACAGGGCTTGTCCCAGAGACCTCCCTGGCAGGAAGCCAGCCCAGCAGCCGGAACAGCCCTTTCCTTCCAGGAACCAAAATGAAGAGGAAAGGCCAGCAGAGCTGTAAAGGTGGAGGCCCAGGAAGGGCCCGGCCAAAAGAGCAGGCTCAGGGGCGGGACAGTAAGGAAGAAGGAAGCTATAAAAGCCTCAGGGAGCCAGAGGGTCAGGGAGTTGGTGGCCAGTCAACCTCAAGCAGCAGCTCACTGGGGCGCTACCCAGGTTGAGACTATCTGAGACCTGAGGAAGGCCCTTGATGTGATGAGAACGCTGTGGCTGAGGAGACAGGGAATTCTGGTCATGTCACCCTATTCTTAAGCCAGTATATTTATATTTAATGACAAGACATTATTGTTTTTCGTTCCAGCATGTCAGTTAAGGCAGAAATCCCATTTGGGAGCCATTAAAATATTTATTCATTAGCAGTACCATCTTAAACAGGGCTACACACTTCTAAGCTTCAGATACAGGAAGTGGGAAATAACAGGGCGCAAAGGATATGAACCACTCGGAGCCCGTTTTGACAGGGGACAGCGGTCTACGAATTCAGCAAATAAACAAACAAGCAAAAAAACCAAATAATTTCCCCAGGCTTCAGGGAGAGCAAAAGACTGCAACTGGTGTGCTAACCAGTTTGATTTCAAGGCACTTGTGTGGAAAGCTGGAGCAAGAGCACAGCTCACTGGCCGTTGCTTCCATTACAACAAAACTGAAAAAAAGTTTAAAGGTTTGATAGGCAGACCAAGATTTAAGTGATGTCTCTTCCTTTTATTCCAGACCTTTGGGATCCACACCTTGAACCGGGTGCTGCTCAGTCATAGAGAATTCTTACGTAGTTTCAGCCCTGCTTCAGGGGTTGGGAGATGCCAGCCACAGATGCAGGCGAAACGTTAGGAACAAGATCCACCAGACCACGGTCATACAGCCCGGAAAACCCACCACAACCAGCTGAATCCGGCTGTGAAAGCCTTCAACAAATCATCCATATATTCCTTGATCTGAGAGAGCAGCATCTTACATGGAATTCTATTAGGCTTATACAAAACATCAGAGCTGTAGCAAGGGGGAACTGCGCCCCCGCACGTGTGTGCCTTTGCCCCTGCAGCACCGTGCATCTGGTGCAAGACACCCCCGGTCCCCTGGGTGCCACGCCATTGCAAAACATTGATTGCATGGGTCCACTTGTAAAGGCACAGATGAAGCACAAATTGAGACCACACCACCTCACAAGGTTTCTGCTGTGGGGAGAGGAACGGAGAGGAGTTTGTAAACCGCCTTGAGTCTCCTTACAGGAGAGAAAGGCAGAGTATAAATCCAAATTCTTCTACTTCAGGCCCACAGTGCCAACTCGGTCCTAAACCACTCTGCTTATTCAGCATCAAAGATCGGGAACGATCAAGAGCAAAGCCATTTCAAGAAAGTGCCAGAAGCATTCCCAGGGAAACCATCAACATCCCTGGATGGTATTTAAAGTGCAGTTTCAGGAAAACATTAGCGATTCTATCCCTGAAAACATAGCCCCGGGGAGAAATAAAGAAACAGAGGCAAGTTGTGTTTGCTTCAATAATATGAAAACAGAGCGTACAGCTCTTGCTGTGACTTTTGACGTATAAGGAACGAACAGCCACATCCAGGATTCAGTCCTGGCTTCACAGAGCCCTAATGAAAAATATTACAGTTTTTTTCCCTCAGAGGATAGCTATGAGGACTAGATATGTGTTTTAAAACAAAAGTTACTGAGACCAGCCCTAAACCAACTTCCTGCCGCCCCCGCCAGACATTTTACCCAGCAGACTTAATCTTTCTGCTTCCTTGTTTTATAAAAAGAATTGGATATGTGAAAAATGCACATTTCATAAATAGTCATGATGGTAGCAGGAAGTGCTGTGAAGTGGCAGTCAACTCCTGGCAGTTTTCGAAACAAGAGATGTTCAGCAGTCATTTGCATCTGCATTGTGGCCCTGGACTTCCTTGATGGTCTCCTATCCAAATTCTAACCAGGGCTGACCCTGCTTAGCTTCCAAGATCTAACAAGATCCAGCTACCCTGGACCATCCAGGTCAGAGTGGACCAATTCGTGGATCAGGTTTTTCTGGTGCATATTTAATAGGTGTTTGATTATTCATACCTTAAAAAGTGAAATGTGATTCAGGCAAATGAGGACAAGAGATATATGTCTATCATACTGGCTTAGGGGTGGCAAGCTGTTGCCTGGCACCCCAGGGAGTTCTGGAGGCAAGTCAGGAGGCGGAAATGACATCACACCATGACAATTTTGGGGTGAAAACCCAGATGTGATGTAAGTGCATCAGGCAATGCTCTGGAATTCTGCTAATATACCGTTTGGTGGGGGGGGGCTGCAGTTCATCACCAACGCACTGATGTCATATCCAGATTTTTACCAGCAAGGGACTTCACTGTCATATGACACCACTTCCTCCCCCCACATTATCCTGCTGGCCTCAATTCAAGGGCAGGTGGATGGCCGAACTGCTAGAAGATTGCTGCCCAAAGCAGGTTAAACCTAGGCTGGCTGCAGTCTCTGTGTCCTGGGTACATTTGGTGGCAAGGTTTGGTTATGTGAGAAGCATCAAACACTCCTTACTGTAGTAGACAAAAGGAAGAAAAGAAAAGAAGAAAGCAAAGCAGAGTTGCAACGATGAGGAGTAAATGGATTCAAGCTGTCAGTTTCAGAGGATGTGAAGGTCTCACCTGTGGTTGAGGCCAGAGGTTCGGGCTGCCCGCTGAGCATGCTAGAAAAGCTGGGAGGTGCCGAATCCATCTGTAGTGTAACCGTGGGCTGATTTTGCACCATATCAGTGAGAGAAGACACAGGTAGCAGGCATATGCTGAAAGCAAAATTAGATACTGCATTTAGAGTGATATTCCAACCCATCTGTGGCTATTTCATAAGGCTAAAAAAATTATGAACGTTCTCTTGTTTTCTAAAATGGCTTCAAGCCTCATGTAAAATGAGAAACTGGGGCATGGGAGAAAATGAGAATTTTCATTTGGGTAAGCTTAATACTTTAGTTGTGGGCAGGCAGTACTTTCTTATTCAAGTAACTGAAGCTATTCTGAGGCCCCTTCTGCGCCTGCCTGCCTACACTTTCAATCCACTTGAAATAATGCACTTTCAATCCACTTTGCAGCTGGATTTTACTGTGTGAAATAGCCAAATCCACTTGCAAACAATTGTGAAAGTGGATTGAAAGTGAGTTATTCTGCATGTGGAAAAGTGGTTAAGAGCAGGTGAACTCCAATCTGGAGAAACCGGGTTTGATTCCCTGCTTTGCTGTTTGAGCTGTGGAGGCTTATCTAGGGAACTAGATTAGCCTGTGCACTCCCACACATGCCAGCTGGGTGACCTTGGGCTAGTCACAGCTTTTTGGAGCTCTCTCAGCCCCACCTACCTCATAGGGTTTTTGCTGGTTGGGGGGGGGGAGGGAAAGGAGTTTGTAAACCCCTTTGAGTCTCCTTACAGGAGAGAAAGGGGGGATATAAATCCAACTCTTCTTTATGTGTGGAAGGGGCATGAGAGACCCATTGCTGCATCTCTACAGGCAAATCCCCTTGCTTTGCTACTCCTTCTGATAAATAAGCTTTGTATGGTTTTGTACCTTAAAAAACTTGAAAAACTGGTTGAACAGAAAAAAATAACAGGGCAAAAGAAATAAGGGCAGCTATAGCCACTTTCAGGGTGCTTTCACACATGCTGAATAATGCACTATCAATTTGCTTTCAATGCACTTTAATGATCATTTGCTGTTTCATACAATAACATCCAGCTGCAAAGTACACTAGAGGTGGGTTGACAGTGCATTATTCTGCGCGTATGAAAGTGCCCTCAGTTATCCTAAAGCTGTCTCCAACCTCACCCTTGAGTGCCCTCTTGTGGGCCCACTGACAAAACCGATGAGCACTTCTTGGCAATTTTCACCGTCAGCTTTTCCATTTTTCTCCATTTCGCTCTACGATTCTGGAACCAGACCTAATAAAGGGAAAGAAAAGGGAGACAGAAATGCACAAATACTGGGTCTTTACTCCAATCTCTCATTTATTATCACATAAACTACAAAACCTCTGCTTTGAAGAGGTGGGAGATTATGGCACGTTAACAGCATAGAGCCGTGGTGGCGAACCTTTGGCACTCCAGATGTTATGGACTACAATTCCCATCAGCCCCTGCCAGCATGGCCAATTGGCCCCTGGACTAGACTGAGGCAGGTGAAAACTACAACCATCTGGCCCTTTGGCACAATTAGCTGTTATGTAGAACCGAACATCTGGAGTGCCAAAGGTTCGCCACCGCGGGCATAGACTGTCCACTGGATTTCAGAACTGCCTTCGACAGTACAGTGCACAAACATTTGGGTTTTGTTCATTTTAACCCCTTTGCTATCCTTATTATGTCTTTTCTGTCCTCTTTAACCACTTCCACTGGTTCAAATGAGAAGCACATTTCTGTTTGTAATGATTCCTCCACCCATCCAGCTAAGAATAAATTCTCAGGAGCTGTACTCTTTACCTAAGGCAATGATTACTCAGTTCACAGCTTACAAATTGCCACGCTCAGAATTACTATCAACCAAAAGAGTTATGTGTAAGGGGTCTTGTCCAACCATCAATGACTGAGAGTCTGGATTGAGTCAGTAGTGGTTTATTCAACTGTGTCAGGCACCCATGTAGTAAGAAGCCAGATCTGAGATCATGGCTTCTGCTTGGCCTCTTTATTTCCAAACAACCCATTACCCAGGCTCCCTCCTCCCATTCTTCCCACAACAGAACAGATATTGAATAACGAGGTGAGAAACACTTGGAGCAAATACAATTAGAAATTTTCGAAATAATGTCAAGGAACCAAGTGTGGCATGAAAAACAAGTGGACATGATGAAGATTTGGAGTGAATTTGTAGAGTGGAGGAGAGAAACCGGAATCAATGAGGACAGAATGGGAGAAAAGAGAAGAATGGATGAACCTGCTGCTGGGCACTTAAAGGGAAAAAAAGAAAGAATTGTTGGGGAGGGAGGAGGGAAAAAGGGGGGAAAAGTATATTATGGATGTAATATAATAATGAAATATGTTTGTAAGAGTGATCCAAACATGCCAATAAAAATTATTTTTTAAAAAAGAGGTGAGAAACACTTTGTTATGTGTCCCAGGAAACTCAAGGACAAGCGATAGGCTTCATTCTGGCCCTGAGGCCAGCCTTCCCTGACATTATGTGACTACTGTGCACCATCCAACCCAATACAGGCATGATTGTAAAGCCCTTTGGGGGTGGGCGGTCTATTCAATTTAATAAATAATAATAAATAATAAAATAATAATAAAAATAATAATAAAAATAAAAATAAAAATAAAAATAAAAATAATAATAATAATAATAATAATAATAATAATAATAATAATAATAATAATAATAATAATAATAAAAAGTGCTGTCAAGTCACAGTCAACCGGCAGAGACCCAATCGAGTTTTCAAGACAAGGAAAAGGGGTGGTTTGGCATTTCCTTTCTCTGCAGAGCAACCCTGGACTTTCCTATGGTCTCCCATCCAAGTACCAACCAGGGCCGATCCTTCTTTTCTTCTGAGAGCTTATAATATCAAACTAGCCTTGGCCATCCAGCTCAAGGCAAAAACAGACATCCAATAACATAGTTTACATTAAAAGAGCAGCTATAAGTATATAGGCCTGTCTCTGTCCAGCAGTGCTGAGCCACAGCCAGTCTTTGGAGTGAGGAGAAGCATTTCCCTGTCTACCTTTCCATTCTCTCCTCAGCATGAGAAACAGCAAGAGAGGGAGTGAGCTTGTCAAGATGCCCAGAGGAGGGCAAGCTGGCTGTGCAGGAAGTTAAAACCACAAACCTGTGGCCAGCCTACTCTTTCCCTGAACTGTCACCAGAATGGCGGTTTTACCCTTTCTTCTTCTCCGCAGCCAGCTTCCTCTCCTCCCCACAGATGTCTGTGGGATGAGTGTGCAGAGACTGTAGAAAGGGGCGAGGGAGGATTATTGATGGGCCATTCTATCCCTGACACACGACCTGCAGCTCAGAGCAGCAAGCAAATTACCTCTCCAGTTCCTTAAGCATTTCAAGGTGGGAAACCACCCACCAGCCACAACCCCCCTGGGCAATGGCCTTGCTCACTTTCCTGGGACACATGGAAATTACCACACTGGGGAACAGTTCTTAGAAGAGCGGCCAGTGGTCTGTCAAATAGCTGCATGGCACTGGATATCACCAATCTAAGGGATCTTCCTTCACAAATTGCACAGGATATCACCAATCTAAGGGATCTTCCTTCACAAATGGCACGGGATATGACCAATCTAAGGGATCTTCCTTCACAAATGGCATGGGATATCACCAATCTAAGTGATCTTCCTTCACAAATGGCATGGGATATCACTGATCTAAGGGATCTTCCTTCACAGATTTCAGGAAGCAAGCAGATAGCATTGCTGTTACACAGTAAAATATATTTCCGAGCTGCAGTGGAGGCACAGGAAGGCTTGAAAACATTGGCACATGGTGAAAAAGGTAAAACTTTGGGGAGGCGGTACCACTGGGCTCAGGAGACACTCACCATGATCCGCTGCGGCGTCACACCTACATTAGCAGCAATTTCCCGGCGCTTCTCACCATCAGGATAATGGTCTTCTTGGAACATTTTTTCCAGCTCCTCTAGCTGTTCTGCAAGGAGGCACCATAGAACAAAACAACGTGAAAGAGAGAAGAGAGAAAAACCAAAGAGAAACAGGAAAAGTAAAACAGAAGGCATCCGGGAAACCAGTTAAACAATTTACTTTTAATAGATTTGCACCCAGCTTCACTTTCTGAGTGTAACTATAACATGAAATAATGAACCCAAACATCTGCAGTGTTGCACAGTGCAGGGGGAAAATGTAAATTTCTAGAAATTTTGAAGCAATGGGAGAATATTTTTTCAGGGCAGGGGATTGAAATATGTCCGATTATTATTTTCTTATGAAATGTAAATTTGTTTTGGCAACAAACGTAACATTTTAACGTCACATCTAAAATTGTACTATCAGGTATATATTTGTGAAATTTAAAAGGCCCATTTTGCATGGCGAGCTTGCCACGCTCCCAAATAGAATTTCCCTCAGAAAACACAAATTTTGTAAAAAACAAAATTCAGAGTGTGATCAGTATCCAAATCAAATTATACTCTCGTAAATAGGGCTAGTTGGAATTAAACCTTATAATTCAGGATACACTGAATTATTCAATCGGTGTTACCATACACAATAGAGCATATTAACTGTGAATAAGATTATTAAAATCTAAACAAGAATATATCTCTTAAAATATTATATATGTTTATAGCAGTGTTTCCCAACCTTTTCGACATCATGGTACCCTTGACCTCGCTCTTCATATCTCAGGGTACCCCTGAGGTGCATTTGATTTTTTTTTTGCATTTTTAGGGGTTTTTTTTGGTTTTGGCCTGTAGGTGGGGGGAGTGGCAAGCAGGGGGAAGGGAGGGGAAGCAGCATTGACAGCCGCGTTGTTTGTTTGCCTAAATTCGACATGGATTGGGGGATTTTAAAGGGAGAGTTCTGTTTAAATCTACCCTCCCAATTCACACCGAATGTAGGCAAATAAAACAATGCTGTTTTTCAGTGTTGTTTAAAGGGAGCCCCTGAAGTTTCCAACCCCGCTCCTTCAAAATCCATTTGATTCCGGTGGGGGGGGGGGCAGGCGGTAGCATTGCCATGGTACCCCTGGGACATGCTCATGGTACCCCAGGGTACCACGGAACCCTGGTTGAGAATCACTGGTTTATAGTATATGCAATGGCCCTACCCCCAGCCAATTTTTCTTCTGAAAACCAAGTACAGTAAAAACTGGAGGTCTTCCTGAATTTTTCCAGTTCTCCATTACTTCGCATTTCTACTTATACCACCCTAAACAGATGCTGACTCTTCAGGGAACAACAGATGTTGACTGTGTGTCAGGTTCTGGTCTACTCCACAGGCTCAAAGTTCACATTGGTACATAAGCAGAGGTTACAAAACACAATGTATGAATCCTTTGCTTTTCTCCATCTCTGCCAACAAACTATGCTTACAGTGCTGGAACTCATCAAGGGTGGAGAACCACGTGTATTACAAAGCAAGGGTCCACCACTCACAATCACTTACCCATGCTGTAATATGTGCGTGTCTTTTTCCGAGCAGGTGGGACAAGTTCTGGCGGCCCTTCTTTCTCCCTGGTCTGATCCTGGTTGCCTTTGAAAACCTGAGGTGAGGAAAGCTTGCCCAACTGCTGACCTGTGCTAACAGCTGCCCCACATCGGGCTGACCTGCGCTTGGAATGGCTCAAGCGGTGGTTCTGATTCACATCTTGGGCTTGTTCTGGTGCAGGCCTCCCCCCCAAAGCAACAGACGACACTTCGGGGGAACACATCACAAGGATGCTGCCGTGTCTCCTTTTCTTAGTTTCCTTTAATGCAATGTTTAGGCAGCTTGTCTGTGCCTGGCCTTGGGCCTCTGGCTGGCTGTGAAGGTCGTGGTCCAGCTCAGCCCCAGAACTGGGGGGATTTGGATCCACATCACTGAAGTAATTGGGCACAAGCCTCCAGGTAGTGGTGAAATCCTGACAAACCAAACCTGATGGTTGGGAAGATGGGGATCTAGATGCTTGGTCTATATAACAGTTTGCACCCCCGTCCTCTTCCTTTGCAACATCCAGGTCCCTTTTGTTTTCCAGGATCTTTCCAAATTCATCTTCTATGACCACTGTATGAAACACAGACAATAAGCTTGTTCTGGAAGCAGGCTCCTTGACGGGGGTCCCATCCTGAACAAATTGTTCGGTGCACAACAGAGACTCCTTCTGTCCCTTCCCTTCTCGTTCCTCATGTTTTTCTTTGCACACTGGAAAGCAAAACACCCCGAATATTGTTAGGTCGTCAACGTACCTGGCCCTTTAAAAAGAAACAAAAGAGACTGATTCCTGCCTTTCAGCTCAACTGCAAAGAATGGTCCAAGAGAGCGTGGGACAGATTAGAACACAGAGTATGATGTAATAGATTGACAAATAGGTCCAGGTATAGGTAAACCCTTCTCCATGTGTGATTTTCACAGCAAAAATCTTCCCCCTCACTCAACCTGTGATTAGACATCTTATGCAAAGCCTAATTGCTACTGGGAAAACTAGGGGAAAGAGCTATTCTCCTTTCTAATCCAAATGGGGTATCCTATGGCAGCTTTTTAACTTAAAATTGATCCATTCATAATTTTCCCATGTCTCATCTATTTGCTCTCTAGGTTTCAGTGGAATGAGGTTGATAAGGTTACGGAAACAGCTTTGCATGGAAGGTAAAATAATAAAATTTCCAATGTTAAAAATTCAAAAGAATGTCCTATAACATGCTTCACGCGCTTCTGTGATTTGTTTCAACACACCTCAAAAATTGGTTTATAGTGCTTTGTAACAGCATCGGAAAAGAGATATAATCTTGATGAGACGCCTTTCAATATCAGTGAAAAACAAATGCCTCCTGTCTTTCTCCCATTTTTATCAGACTTCCAGCTTTGTTACCTCTCACTATTTCACAAGCCAGTGCTTTTTCAACACACAGTACTCCTATCAATGAACAGCTATTAGTTGAGAGCCGAATAAAACCTCCATGTTCGGGGCAGTGTATCTTTAAGTGTCACAGACAAAAAGCACCATCGTCCTGATTCCACTTAAACTCTGCTCTTCATCCAAGGAGGAAAATAAGAGTTAAAGGGCAGCAGACCTAGTGTCAAATCACAGCTCTGCCCTGGAAGTTCACTGAGGGACCCTGGATTAGTTCCCCCCCCTCTCGCCTACCTCACAGAGTTGTTGTCGTGAGGATACAATGGAAGATGGGAGAGTGTTATTGGCCAATTACCCACGGCGGGCTCTGCCCTATCCTTGCCTTGCTCTGGCACAAAAGTCACACCAGAAGTCCTCTTGCTTTCCACGGGGAAAGTGGGAAGCGCACAGGCAGGGCAAAAGGGAGTACACTGGGACAAGAGATCTTGCTCCAGAGCGCTCCAGAACCTGTCCTGGGGGTAATCAGTCCCAGTGGCTCTCCACTAGGAAAAAAAAGTGGGATATAAACGTTTTAACAAATAAAGTTTAGCAAACAAATAAAATGTTGCCCCATGCCTAAGACTGCACTGCAAACAGCAGTTTCTGCATTTCTGAAGTAGTTTTTTAAACTTCACCACATGAAGAAAAGTCCCATTATATGCTTCCTGTTCCAGAGGTCCTTACAAAGGAAGCACAGCCCCTGCTGGAATAAACTCTAAGTAACCACTTCGTGCAAATGCCAGATGGGTTAGGACTGGCTTAAGTGGCTTGTACTTGAAACAACGTTTCAGTACAAGTTGTGCAGGAGGAAGTGCTCGGCTGGGTGGGAGGGGGTCGTGTGTGAGTCAATTTCTCACAACGCTCTCCCTCCTTTTTTTTTCAGCCGATCCCCACAAATGAAGAGACCTATTTTATTTTTTTTGCACTGAGCAATTCCCGAAGCTTCCGCCGTACACCTGTTTGCCCAGCAGCCGAGCGATGCTCCCAACACGCAACTGTGTGCACAATCTCCCCCTTAGTGCAATTTCAGGGGGCGACCAACTAACTTCGGCCCGCTTAACTGTGCACAAAGGCCGTTGCAACTGGCGGGGAAGGGACGCAGGTGGGCTGGGGAGTGCAAACGAGGACAAGGGAGCTGCCTCCTCCAACAACCCCCCGAGTGGGGTTTGCAAGCGCCTCACTCAGCCCAGCAAGCCAAACGCGGCCACCCTGCCCGACGGGCGCGCTTTGCACGAAGCAAACGGGCAGGCACCGCCGCAAGTGGCTTGTTGGGCTAATTATCCCGCGCCAGTCTCGGGGCAATTAAAGAGCGCAAATTAAAGGCTCCTTAGCCCAAGGCGGCGACGCCATTCGCCTCCACCAGCACAGCCAGGCGGCTGGGTCGGTCGGTCCCAGCCCCGCCCCGTCCCCGCTGCCTGGGCTGCCCCGGCGCCCACGTTGTTACCTGCGTCTCCGTGAGGCAGCAGCCTGTGCTCGTGCCGGGCGCGCAGCTCCATGTCCCTCCTCGGCGCAAAGCCAGCCAGCTAGCCAGCCGGAGGAGCTTTGTAGGGTCCTCGCGAGGGGAGAGCGGCGGCTGGGCGAGGCGGCGCCTGGAGACAGCGAGGACCTCATCAAGGCCACCTGGGGCGAGGGGAAGGGCAGGGGGGCCCCGGGGTCAGCGCCTGAGCAGGAAAAGCAGAAGAGAGGGAGAGCCTTCTCTCCTGGAGACAAAGCCCGCTTTGGGGCGGGCTTGGCTTTTTCTTCGCCTGGAGGCTTCCTCCAGACCAGGGGTCTGCAACCTGTGGCTCTCCAGATGTTCATGGACTACAGTTCCCATCAGCCCCTGCCAGCATGGCCAATTGGCCTGAACTAGAAGGATGTCCTGCAACTCCTTATCTGAACAACTTGATAATCACTGCAAAGCTCACCTGGAGCTCACTCAGTGCAGTCCTGAGCAGCTTCGGTTCTACATAACAGCTAATTGTGCCAAAGGGCCAGATGGTTGTAGTTTTCACCTGCCTCAGTCTAGTCCAGGGGGCAATTGGCCATGCTGGCAGGGGCTGATGGGAATTGTAGTCCATGAACATCTGGAGCGCTGCATGTTGCAGACCCCTGCCAAACCAATGCAAGCCCTTTTTTGCAACTGTGACCTTATGAAGCCCCATCTCGTGGAGTTTTGCAGCTGCGGATGTTGGGCCTTTCTCTCGGGTCAAGACTCCACAGCGGGGTCAGCCCGGCTGAACTCTAGAGTCCCTACCTCTGGAGTTGGATCAGGGGAGGCACTTCAGTGGGGTGAAATGCCACAGCCCTTTGAAGCAGGCATTTCCCCTGCCCCCCTTTGTAGTCGAGATGCCAGATTTAAACAGGGCCTACCTGGAGCTTGGCCACCCTATGTTAAAAGAATCTCGGGCTGGTTTACTCAGGTGCAAGTTCTGACCCTGGCTTGATGCATGTGAGCAAAGATACTCACTGTGCTCTGGGGTTGCTCCAGAGATAGAATTGCAGTCACGTTTTGGCACGGGGTTAGAAATATTTCAGCACATTTCCTTCTATTTATGTAAGGATTTTCTTCGCAGTATGATATTTCCCATTAGGTGTGTGCTGAGGTAGTTGGAAAAGGGTTTGTGTGCTAAAGGGTTTGTTCGCGCTGTCAAGTTGCATGCAACTTCTTATGAAGTTCCATCTCGTGGAGTTTTCAAGGCAAGAGATGATGAGCAAAGAGCCTTCTGCATAGCAGCCCCAGTATGTACCAAATGCAAATCGCAAAAGACGGGCAAAAGTTGACAAGCAGTTATGTGCGCCTCCAAATTCAACTAAAGAACACCAGACTCTTATGTAAGCAGAGACTGGGAAGCGTTCCCAATAAGCACCTGCTGACCCTCCTAGTGGAAATGTTCTGCTTTCTGAGTAAAGATATGTAGCGCAATTTGAACGCAGCTGTCTGTTAAGGTAAACTTTGGAGCTATTATGTTGATAATGTACAAGCCATCTCCTATCCAGCCCCTCTGTTTTGGAGACAAGATCATGATGTGGGGGAGTTCAGAATCCCTCAGGGTTCAGCGTGCTCTGGGAACTAAAGCAACCTCCAAAAAGCGAGTATACAACATGTGATTAACTTGTGGAACTCACTGCTACAGGACGTAGTGACCATCACCAGTACAGGTCTTTTCAAAGGAGGATTAGACAAATTGATGGAGAGTAGTCACCAGGGCTAGATGTAGCTATGTTTAAGGGCAGGCCCTGTCTGAATATTAGTTGTGGCAGCAACAGAGAGAGCATGTGACCCCGCGGTAGTCTTTGTGGACTCTGTGGCAACTGGATTCCATAAGAAACAGGATGCTGGGTAAACCACTGGTGTAATCGAGCAGGACTCTTCCTTGGTTCTCAGAAGGGTATTTTAGGAATGATAAAAGCTGCAGGCTGGAAGCTTATTCTTATTTTAAAACAGAGCTCAGAAGATGTGTAACAAGTTTGGGCTGTTGTGGGTACCAAAAGTATTTCAAAAGTCTGTATGCCGTGGCCAAGCCTCGCACACAAAAGGGGCTGTGCCTGCATGTATTGCTTTAAGACCTCGCACTGACAACTGGCTAGGGGGAATGAGTTTCTCCTGATTTTGAAACTATTTAATGAAGCGAGGAGGGCTCACAGGAGATTCCCAACATGACAGCTCTTAAGGTAAGGGGTCATGGAATAGGCAAGAGGCTGAAAGAGACTCATTTTGAACATTCAGCATTTTAGTACTGCCAGGGGCCTCAAAGATCATGAAACAAAGTAAAAAACCCCACCCTCTTTGTTTTCAGTTGTGACCCTGAGCCTGAAAATTGGGTGCTCATATTCTCTCTAGCCTTTACCTTTCCGTAGGGCCCAGGTAAAGTGAGGCTGCTCTTAATCATTATTGTAAAGAAAAGACTTGTTATTCAGGACAGCTGTGAAAAAGACAGCTTACAGCTCAGTTTTGCTACACCTGAAGTAGCAAAGAACAGCCTGCATTTCTGAAGTGAAAGGCCTGATGTGCAAGTTATGATTGGGTTGGGTTAAGGTAGTAGTGGTGGGACCCAGAGAATATTTTCCCCATGGTCTTTAAGGCAACTGCATTCATACAAGAGCAGAGGTCCTCCTTTTCTCAAATTGGGTAAAGGTAAGTTGCTGCCTGTTGAAAATGACTTCTCTATAGGAGTTATATTCCTCCTTCTAAATATAAATGCTGTCTTTTCCTCCTTCCAACTAATCTTTTCTCCTCTGAGGTCCCTTCCGCACATGCAGAATAATGCACTTTCAATTCACTTTCAAGGCACTTTGCAGCTGGATTTCACTGTGCGGAATAGCCAAATCCACTTGCAAACAATTGTGAAAGTAGATTGAAAGTGCATTGTTCTGCATGTGCAGAAGGGGCCTTAGAGACTCCCTCTTCCTTGTAGAATATTAATGTTTGCAGATTCTGCTGACCACCTGCAAAGAATGCAAGGAGTTGTACACTGTTAATACTGTCTCAGTGTCTGGGGCACATTTCTACTTCCTCTAGAGCAGGGGTCTGCAACCTGCGGCTCTCCAGATGTTCATCAATTACAATTCCCATCAGCCAATTAGCCGTGCTGTCAGGGGCTGATGGGAATTGTAGATATCAGAACATCTGGAGAGCCACTAGACCCCTGAACTCTTGTAGAATCCTAGAAGAATCTTGGGAGATTTTAAGCTTTGTTCTAGGAGGACAGTTTCATTCGCCGGGGGGAGAAAAAATAGGAGTCTTGCTGCTCCTTAAAGGCTATCTAGTTTTGATTCTGACATGAGTTTTCATGAACTGTTCGAGGCTACTTCACATCTGTCTGACAAAGGGGGCTGTAGATCACAATGCTAGAATAAAAACTGGTTAGTTTTCAAGGTGCTGCAAGATTCATGGGAACTGGGGAGAGGGGTCAGAGAATTGTATCCAGTCTCTAGTCCTCCTTATTGAACTACAATTGAAAAAGAAAATAGCTATTAAATTATTTGTTGATAATGAAATGTCCTTAAAACAGCTTAAATGCACTTGATAGGCACTTAATTATATCCCAGCAGGTCCTGGTGCTTTTCTTCAGTTGCTGCAACATTTGTGATTTTGTCTTCCCAACTCATATTATTAGGAATCATGTGGCATAGAGTGGTAAGCTACAGTACTGCAGTCAAAACCTCTGCTTGCAACTTGAGTTCAATCCCAACGAAAGTCAATTTCAGGTAGCCCGTTCAAGGTTGATTCAGCCTTCCATCCTTCTGAGTACAATGGTACCCAGCTTGTTGGGGTAAAGTGTAGATGGTCGGGAAAGGCAATGGCAAACCACCTAGCAAACATAGTCTGCCTATACTCTGTCTCATCAAGAGAAAAAAAGAAAATTGTAACTTCATGTGCCACATGCTGGACCGTCTTTGTTTTAGAACAGTGATGGCAAACCTTTTCGAGACAGAGTGCCCAAATTGCAACCTAAACCCCACTTATTTATCGCAAAGTGCCCACCCGGCAATTTAACCTGAATGCTGAGGTTTTAGTTCAGAAAAAACCGGCTGGCTCCCTCTTCTTCCGCCCCACCGGCTCGAGCAGGGGCCAGCCTGCTCTAGCCTCCAGCAAGTCCCACACGCACCGCTCTGTGCCTCTCTGGCATCTCTGCCTCCTCTGCGCCCCCCCACCCCCTTGGGCAGCAGCCACCTGGAGCACAAGCACCAGGCCTGCCAGCCGAGTCCTCCCTGCTCACTGCGGTGCACGCATGTCGTGCTCAGTGGCCCAGGCCAGCCTAGATGAGTGTGTGTGGGGGGGTGATTTTCCACCCCCCACATGACAAATTCTGTGTACATGTGCCCACAGAGAGGGCTTTGAGTGCCACCTTTGGCACCCATGCCATAGGTTCGCCATCACTGTTTTAGAATGTTCAAATTGGGTCCTAGTAGTCATGTAACTGAATGACTCAGGGGTTGTACAGGGGACTCCCTTCACTTTTATGACCCTAAAGAACTCCAGAAGTCTGTTCCAATAGAAATCAGTGGCTATAAATTTATGTAAAAACAATTGTTGAAACAGTCTTTCAAGTCCTAAAGATCCTGTCCCATAAATAACAGAAACATGTAAATGTACAATACCAGCATGCTTAAAGACTCTCAACCAGCCTGACATTTGGGATTTTTAAAACTGGTGTGCTGTGTATAGAATTGAGAGATACATTGGTTTAGAGAGTTTGAATCGGCCATTATTTTTATGAAGAAGTCAGTTCTTCATTGTTTGGAAGAAAATGCTGATTTTTATATAAGAATTAAAAGAAACCTTTTAGACTGCAATCCTGTAGAGTGAGATGTGCTAAAGATACTGATTTTAGTAGCTTTAGGGTGCCTCTAGTTAACACTGATCCCGCTGTAATAGAGGATGAGCACAAGTATCAATTCAAAGTCCTGTGTCTGCTCCCAGTTCTTCTATCTTAGTTCCCGGTAAATTGTTGCTCACAAAGATGGCTCTGTGGTGTTCCACATCACACCCTGCAAGATCTCCACAGTGGATGGTACTACTATTAGAAGCAGGAATGTCCAGCTGCGGACACTCTGTCTTCCATTCCTTTCAGTTTCCCCTTTCCTCTTCATTTCTTCGCTCAGAGCCTGGCCCACCATTTTTTGGGGGGTCCCTTGCCTGCCTTCTTCCCCCCGCCTTGCCTCTTCATTTTGTAGTTTGCTTATTTTAAAACTTTGTCACATCAGTGAAGCAACGTTTCAACAAATAAACAAAGCACATAAGCAAAAACAATCGGGGGGAAAATACACCAGCCGTGCAACATTTCAAGGAAGTAAGTGCAGACTAATGTTGTGGTAAAGGGTGGAAGCCAAAACATTTTCAGTATGGCGTAAACGAGGTGTGCAGAAAAGGCTAGGAGGATTTTTAACAACTTTTATCTGTCTGAACGGATTGTTGACTCTTTGACTTTATCTCTGCAGTATCAGGCAGCACACATATACTGAGAAATTAGACCTTCTTCGGGCTTCTTTCTGTAATAACTTCCCCTCTTTCATCCTACTGCTGTTAGTAGCATTGTGCGTATGTGTGTATCTCCACCAACTGAATGTAATGCGTCAAGCATCTGATTGAATTCTGATTCATGAAATCTTGTGCCACAATAAATTGGCTTACCTTTAAGATGGAATGTGATTGTTGATTTGGTTGCAGTCGCGGCAGGGTCTGCAACCTTGGCTCTCCAGTTGTTCTTGGACTACAATTCTCAGCTCCAGCCCCCCTGCACCAGCCTTACGTGCCAGTGGCCATGCTGGCAGGGGAGCTGATAATTGTAATCCATGAGCATCTGGAGGAAACTCACAGGCTATCTGAACCCCTACGAGTGCAGAGCCCTAACATTATCCCCCTGAATTTGCTATCCAGGATAGTAGCAGTCTCTTTAAGGCAGGGGTGTTAAACTTGTGGCCCTGGGGAAGGGGATTTGGATTTGCCCCTTTGAGGAGGCTCATGTGGCCCTAGGGAGGGGGATTTGGATTTGCCCCCTTGAGGAGGCTCATCAGGCCCATGAGCGAGCTGAAGCAAAGCCTCCGTTGCTCCTTGCAAGCCCGGCCTGATCTGGAGCAAGAAGTGGGGAGAGATTGCCTCAGTGGGCTTGTGGGCCTGATAAACCCTCCCAAGGCAGCCACCCCACCCTGCTGTGGACTCATTAGCCCAGTGCCATTCTGATACCAATCAAGGCCGCCACACACAACCAGGATCCAGTCTGACCAAGTCACATTCATGTCACCTCTAGCCCTCATAACAAATGAGTTCGACACCCCTAATTTAAGGCCAGGAAAAATTCACTCACTGATGACCAGGGATACTTCTGTCCTTTATATACACATGCAGAAAATTTGGCAATTAAGACAACTGAAGTATTTCTCTGTAATAATACCTACCAAAGACGACTTCTTTTTTTTTTTTTTTTGCATTTCTGTAGTGCCTTTCCCCCCAAGGAATTTAAAACATTGAAATTCTAATATTTTAGCCTCACTGTTTTGGTGAGGTGGGTAACCCTCCCCATTTTGCAAACCAAGGAGCTGAGGCAGAGTTTCCAGGCGAGGAGTTCATATGGAGTCAAGGGATCTCCCAAAGTCCTGACGTTCACCGTCTTTCTTTCAGGCAAAAAAGGAAAGACACTTTTGCCTCTTGTAATTCATATGAAGGGAATCTGTCCGTGAGTTCATTTTTTCCCCTTTCTTTGCCAAGTAATATTTCCCTTATAAGCATATCAAACATTGGCTTTTGCAGAGATATCTTTTCTTAAATGCAGCCGTGTCCATTTTGAGCAGGAGAGTGTGTCTGATGTTGGGAAGAAACGGTCTTATTTCCTGCGAAACACTTGTTGCTTGGCATTCTTGACACGCTGTTCTTCTTTCAGGTTCATCTGGCGGGCATGCCTGCTGGAGATGAATTCCATCTGCTCAGAAGGGAACCAGCCTCTCTCGCCATCTGAGAGCTTCACTCCTTCAATCCATCCTGCAGAACGGGACATACACAGAGAAACTTACACCAGAGGGTAGATTTATAAAGACATACATGTAAGTCACATACCTGGGTAGACCTGTGACTACTCTAACCAGAGGTGGGATCCAGCAGGTTCTCACAGGTTCCCGAGCGTAGGTTACAAATTATTTGTGTGTGCCGAGAGGGGGTTACTAATTGGTGATTTTTTGCCATGTGATTTTTGCCTTAGTTACACCCCTCCTCTCAGCAGTAGCGTGCAGAAGTTGAAGCAGTCTAGCAGGAGGTGCACCGGCATGCGTGGCAGCCTGCGCCTGCGTGCATTCGTTTCCCGCCCAAGGACCGGGGCAGCAGCTGCGTTCTTGCCACAGCCCCGCCCCCGGAATGCCCGGCCACGTCCCCGTTGTGCCCCGCCCAGCCCCATTGGCGCTACGCCACAGTTTGAATCCCACCACCATGGGAACCTGTTACTAAAATTTTTGGATCCCACCACTGCTGGTGTGTAAGAAAACTGTCTCCTTACAACAGTGGTTCTCAACCTTCCTAATGCCGCGACCCTTTAATACAGTTCCTCATGTTTTGGTGACCCCCAACCCTAACATTTATCCATTTTACAGATGGAGAACACTGATGCAGAGAGTCTTAGGCCACCCCTGTCAAAGGGTTGTTCAACCCCCCCGGATTGAGAACCACTGCCTTACAATTTTGGCAAGATGCCAGAGGTGACTGTACTATCCCCAGGTAAGGGAGCAAATTTTGGGGATGAGTAGATAGCCATTTGGTTTGGCACCTCAATCCTCATCCCCAGTTGTAACCCTAGTTTGGAAGTTAATGTTGATTTCTGTAGGGCTTACTTTCAGGGAAGCTTACATGGGATCAGGCTTCAGGTCTGCGTTTGCTCATCTTTGTCCTATTTCTCTGTTTATCATCAGCATTTAAATTCTAAGCTCTTTGGAACAGGAGAGATATCTCCTTTTCTAATGAAATTTTGTACAGTATTGAAGCTGTGCAGATGATAAATGTCTTGGTTTGGCTCTGGCCAGTGCTGGCATGTTCCCCAGATATGATGTGTACCTTTCTTAGGGCAGTAAAATAGCTTGAACCAGCACTGGGGAGACAATCTACTCCATTATATACTTTAGTCCCAAGTAAGGCAAGTTATTCCATTCTGTGTTTTCTTTTTAAGAGTATGATTGGTGTGATTGGTGTTTGGAATATGCTGCCACAGGAGGTGGTGATGGCCACTAACCTGGATAGCTTTAAAAAGGGCTTGGACAGATTTATGGAGGAGAAGTCAATCTATGGCTACCAATCTTGATCCTCCTTGATCTCAGATTGCAAATGCCTTAGCAGACCAGGTGCTCAGGAGCAGCAGCAGCAGCAGAAGGCCATTGCTTTCACATCCTGCATGTGAGCTCCCAAAGGCACCTGGTGGGCCACTGCGAGTAGCAGAATGCTGGACTAGATGGACTCTGGTCTGATCCAGCAGGCTAGTTCTTATGTTCTTATGTTCTTATTATTAAAATATAACAATATGAAATCAGAACCAAAGGAGGGAAGGCAGTGTGGTGTAGCCTGATCATGCCATATGTTAAAAGCTAAGCAGGATTGTTACTTGGAAGGGAGATCAAGGAAGTCTCTGCAGAGGAAGGCAGTGGTAAAGCACCTGTGCTTCTCAATTCCTTTGAAAGCCCCATTCTGGGGTCACCAGAAGTCAGCTATGACTTGACAGCACTTGGCACACCATCAGAACTGGTACACAGAGCAAAAAAGCACATTCTCTGTGTTCAACTCCTACAGGCAACTGAGAGGATGTAGTTAAATGGAGAGGGGGCGAACCCTTCTGTAACAAACTGCAGAGGAAATGTTAATTTAAGAGTGCAGGTCTGTCAGAGGCTTCCTTGCTTACATTCAAAGTGAGATATAAGAGGTTTTAGGAACAGGAGAAGCCACCTGATTGGTTGTGGCATCCTGCACTCTGGCTAAAAGCTTGATGATGCATGAAGGAAGTGGATATCTCCCTGTGAAGAAGAATTTCAGAGGCGTTTGGATGTTCAATTCCTGGAGTTAAGAACTATCAGCCTTGGCTGTACCTTAAAACATATAATCTCTGAGAAGAGTAATCGCAGTTGGTGGGGTGAATATGGCTTGCTCTACTTTGTGACAGCTGTGAGCTGTGTGTTGAAAGCAAATTAATATTCAGGCTGAGTGAACTGGTGGAGGGTTATTGAGAGGCTCAGGCTGAGAGCCCTATATATAACCAAGGAGGGATATAACCAAGAAGGGATAGATCTTCCAGGCAGAGGGAAGAAGAATCCTTAGGATCAGTAGTCTGGTGATTAGGGTTTTGCTTTATTTTTCTCCGGAAGGAGCAATTTATGTTTTATTTTATGGTTTTCTAACAAAGTGAGGCTTGTGAGGGTACTGAATATATTTACCAGCTTCTGTTAAACCCTAAATGTAATCCATTAGCCAGAACATCATAAGTAACTGGTGCTCGGGAGCAACAGCCGCAGAAGGCCATTGCTTTCACATCCTGCAGGTGAGCTCCCAAAGGCACCTGGTGGGCCACTGCGAGTAGCAGAGAGCTGGACTAGATGGACTCTGGTCTGATCCATCTGGCTTGTTCTTATGTTCTAACTGTACTATCTGGGAAACATAACATCAATATTACATGTATGCCAACTGAGAACTGAAACTGACAAAATGTATTAAGTCTGAGTCTGAAAACCAAATACTGAATCTCTGTGCCTAAGCTCTCCTGTATATATTTTTCTTCTGGGCACAAAAGTCACAAGTTATTTATCTCCCTTTCCCATCTTCTCTCTGTTAGACAAATCTTTGATTTTGTTTGAGTTTTAAATCTGCCTCAGTATTATTTTGTGGGCCTTATTAAGGGGTTTGACTAGAAAGGCTAAAACAACAGGCATCCCTCACCTTCTTGGTCAGTTACAGAATTGTGAGAAAGTGCTTCAGTTTCACCATACACTACCATTTCTTAAGGACCTCTATCCTTGAGGGAAAAAGGCAGTAAAAAACTGGCAAGACAGGTCAGTGAGTGGTTTCCCTGCCTGAAGAAGTTAGGAAGGTGAAGGGGTCCATCGCATCTTCCATGGGTTATGGGCTGCCAGGTCATCATCTTCTAGCTCTAAAATTCTGCCTCTTTCCCCTCTTCCAACTGCTTCATCATAACAGAACCCACTCACCATCAATACTTTGCTGCAAGACCATAACGATATCTGCCTTCTCCAGAGCCAGTTCATCATTCTCACGGGCTTTGTATGACTTCATACACTGAACCTGAGGCGCATCTGAGAAAGTATGATAGGAACAAAGAGATAGTAGAAGAAGCCTTGTTGTTAAAATCATGAATATGTTTTTTTTAAAAAAACTGTAGTTATGAATATGAGTTGCACTAGAATCTTGCACCCTGAAGTCCTAACCCACACATGCGTCAACTAGGCAAATTTGCAAATATCTATTTATTTTGTGTAATTCTGTTCCGTGTTCTGAAGGTTTCTGGACAGCGTCTGTCATGCTTTCACAATCTTAAAGACTGGAAGCTTGCATATCTCCCTTTCCCTTTTTAGGAAGCTGATTTGTGGGATGAAGCCTTGTATGCACAGTGCCAGGGTCTGATCTTGGAATTGTGGAAAATGCCCAGCCCTGTCTTTAGGTCTCAAAATAATAGTAATTTGTATCCACCCCCCAAGTGCTGATAGTTGGGCAAACTGGCCTGTTGATCTTTAGCTTGGTTCAGTTACTCCCAAGTCCATAATTTTTGAGAAAATCTGCAACCTCCCCTGCCCTGAAGTTGGGTACAGTTCCAGAGTGAATGGGCAAGGAAGTGCCACCAGATTTAGAAGGCAGCAGTGGAACAGTATTGGAAAGGGGCGGGGCTAGTAAAATGATTGCATAATTGGTAGTCCCTGGTCTGAGACCAGGTTGTAGATGGCATAAAGGCAAGAAAAATGAGAATCGGCACTTGTGAGATACAGAAGTGAAATTCCAAACCCCTGCTCAATGCAAGATCAGCCTAAACCATCTCTGACAAGTGTTAATCCAGCTGCCTCTTGAAGACTGACAGTGAGGAGGATACCACCATCTCCCCAAGCATCTAATTCCACTGCTGAATAACTCTTACTTTTAAAAAAGTGCTAGTATCCAGCCGATTCCTTTCCGCCCATAAGTTAAACCCATTATTATGAGGCCCATCCTCTGCTGCCAACAGGAGCACCTCCCTGCCTTCCTCTTAAGGGTCAGCTTTTTGAATATTTAAATACTTAAAACATAAAACAAGTCATTTGGGGCTGATCTGAATTGAGATCAAACAAGCTGGTTTTAGATTAACTCATTCTGAAATGAGCTCGGGCAAGTTACTCATTGTTATTTTTATAGCTTCTGCAAAATGTGACTTTGTTCGGAGCAACAGTTTCTGCATTTAAGAGACTCGTGTTTATAAACAGAAACAGTGTTGTGATCTTTGTTTGAATAGATCCTGTTGCTTCAACACTTTTTTTTTTTAATTACAAGAAAATCTGGAATCTGGATTCGCATTTTAAAGCTGATATTTATTCGTGTTGGATGCTTTTAAAGAAAAGATGTGGGGTTTCATTGTTCAGAACTGAAACTTCCTTTGGAAAATTGGGAGTCGAGAAGAGAATTTCCTGAGCAGCTGTAAATGGGGGGGGGGGGGAGTAATGAACCTGTTCTATGAGTTATTTTTCAATTGTAGTTCTTAAGAAGTTTTACCGGAGTCATCTAAAAGATCAGGCTCTGCTTGCTGTGGCGAAAGAGCAGAAATCCACCGCAGTTTTTCACTCCTAGAAAATAGGGGGGAAAAAAACCAAGTAGTGGTAAGGATAGGAATGCTTAAGGATGTGTTTACTGGTTATTCTTGATAGGTGAGTGTAGTATGTTTTTATCCCACCCTTCCACCAAGGAGATTAGGATGGCATTCTTTGGCTTCTCCTCCATTTACCCTTTCAATAATCCCATGAGGTGTGTTAGGCAGCAATGGGTATAATTAGCCCAAGATCACCCAGTGAATTCCATATCTGATTGGGTCTTCTAGATCCTAGTATTACGCTCTGACCACTAAACCAGGCTGGTCCTCAATTCCAAGACAATGGTAGGATACTGCAAGCCAGTATTTGCTTAAGCCACAAATCGGCGAACTAAAGCAAATTATCATTCTTTCCCCCATGTCATCCAGTATGGGAATAGGTCATGATGGGTAGACTTGTTGTTCTGTTTTAAGCAGTAAAAAGAGCAAGAACCTAGGAGGAACTTAAAGACTAACAAAAAAAATTGGCAGGGAAATTTTGTTAGCCTTTGTGAGTCGCGGAAGCTCATACCCTGCCTGAAATGTTGTGAGTCTTTAAGATGCGACTGGACTCTAGCTCTTTTTAACCACTTTTAAGGCCTTTTTTAAAAAAAAAGACTCAGTGCCGTTTACATGATACAAGAAAAACAATTCAGTTAAAACAATTCCGGTAATGCTGTATATTTTGGGAACTGCAAAGGATCCATTAAAGGAGGTCAGGAGGATTACTGAATTGGATCCTGGGGAGGGTCGCCATCTCCCAGTGGGCCCAGAGATCTCTTAGGCCCCTTCTGCATATGCAGAATAATGCACTTTCAATACACTTTCAATGCACTTTGCAGCTGGATTTTACTGTGTGGAATGGCAAAATCCTGCAAACAATTGTGAAAGTGGATTGAAAGTGCATTATTCTGCATGTGCGGAAGGGGCCTTAGAATTACACCTTCTCTCCAGGCTGCACAGGTCAGTTCCCTGGACAAAATGGTTGCCTTAGAGGGTGGACTGTAAGGTATTATATCCTGCTGAGGTCCCTTCCCACCCCAAATCCTGCCTTCTCAAGGTCCAACCCCCCAATCTCCACATGGTAATAGGCTAAGGTGACCAGATTGTCACCTTTTTAAACTGGAATGGGGGGCGCGCATGCATGCGCGTGCAGTTGCAGGAGCGCACTGCCTTCTGGGGCACTCCCAGTTCTTAACTTTAGTTCTTTAGTTCTTTAGTTCTGGGGCACTCCCAGTTCTTAACTTTAGTTCTTAAGAACTAAAGGGGAGCGCCCCAGAAGCCAAAATCAGGACAGTTAAAAAACCCCGCGGGACAGATTGGTTTAAGGCGGGACTGTCCCGCCAAAAGCGGGACGTCTGGTCACCTTATAATAGGCTAATTGAAAAGGTAATTGTGGGAATGAGTATGCATAACCTCAGTGGGCACATCTACACTAGACTCTAAACCAGTGATGGCGAACCTATGGCACGGGTGCCAGAGGTGGCACTCAGAGCCCTCTCTGTGGGCACGCACAAACAGAGTTCATCATGTGGGGGGGAAATCCCCCCCCCCACATATCGGGCTCGATTATTAGCATTAAACCCAACACCAAGTTTTGGGGAAGCAATATAGGTAACCCTGTTAAGCGCTGTTAAACCCTACTGATTTTCATGCAAAGAACTAAAGCGTGATCCTTTACCTGGGAGTAAGCTAAGTTGCTGGCAATGTGGCTTGCTTTTGAGTAAACCCTCCTAGGGTTGTGATTCACCCGTTCGAAGAGTTGCAGTGTTGCTTCAAAGCAAAGCCACCAACTACCACCAAGCTTACTCCCGAGTAACACACGCCTCAGAGCCAACCATTTTTTCTAAACTAAAACCTCAGTATTCCGGTTAAATTGCCGTGTTGCCACTTCGTGATAAATAAGTGGGCTTTGGGTTGCAGTTTGGGCACTCGGTCTCGAAAAGGTTCGCCATCACTGCTCTAAACTAATATAATAGTTATTCCCTTTCCACAGGAACTCTGGGAAGTGTAGTTGGGCACTAGCAATCTCTAGCAGAAAATTCTCCACAACCTCACCCAATTACCATCCTGTGTGTTTGCCTGGTGAAAGCCACAACAATTATTGTGACATGAAGGCAACATAGTTGTGTGATGTAGTCTGCTGAACATAAAAGTAGGCATGTATGGTTAGAAGGGGACAGTAGCAAAAGGTGCCTTCTGTGTCATTCTGGTGGAAGACTGTGAGAATGAAATAATAGCCAGAAAGACATATATCTTTATCTATTCTTACTGTGTTTCTGTTCGGAAGAGGAACTCCACTTTTTTCCCCTGATGGTTCTGCAGCAGGAAGAGACGGAAAACATTTTTATTTGCTCCGTGCAGTTTCATTTCACACTTTTCTCCACGTACTTCGGAGGAGGCGGCATAATCAAATACGATAAAGTGTCCATTCCTGCGACAAATAGGAAGACAGAAGCATTACAGCGGCCGAATCTTATTTCTCTGCTGAATCAAGAGAATGGCTTGCTTTTGAGTGCTTTCTGGTCTGAAGAAATCAGTCAGGATTGTGGGTTATCTTTTAACCTTTTTTTTTTGGAAATCTCTTAGAATGGAAAACCGGGTTTGATTCCCCGCTCTGCCGCCTGAGCTATGGAGGCTTATCTGGTGAACTAGATAGCCTGTGCACTCCAACACATGCCAGCTGGGTGACCTTGGGTTAGTCACAGTTCTTCTGAGCTTTCTCAGCTTCACCTACCTCACAGTGTGTTTGTTGTGAGGGGAAAGGGAAAGGAGTTTGTAAGCCCCTTTGAGTCTCTTTACAGGAGAGAAAGGGGGGATATAAATCCAACTCTTCTTCTTCTTCACTGCCAATATGACTTGTAGTCTACCATTCTACTCTGTAAAGTCTGATTCCTCTCTTCAACTTAAGTCACTCTTCTGCTGGTAGAACCTACAATGACTACTGTCAACATCTTATCCTTCCTTTTCCCTTTATTAAATTACAAAGAAGTACCCATTCACCTCCCCCACCCCCAATACTTACTCCCTGGGCCGAGAGAGAAGCAGGAAATCATTAAAGAGATGCAGGTAGATAGGCCGGGTGGTGAGTTTCCACTTCAAGCTCAGGTTATACTCCAGCGCTGTCAGCTCACCACGCTTCACCAGCCGCCGGGACTGAGAGATAAGTGGGAAAATCTAGAAGGAAAATAAGCATAAGTGTTACAAGTGAGGCTCATTTCTCCGTTCAACTCCAGGGCCTCCAAGCACCACATTGAAGGGTACTTTCTTCTCCCAAACTATAGGTGGAGATGTCTAATCTTGTCACTGATGCTAGAGAGATAATTGGAATGGAAAAGAGAAAGAGACGGGGGACACAACGTTCTTGCTTCCTGATTAGCCTACTAAATATTGTGAGCAGTTACAAACATTTAAAGGTAACGGTGCAAGAACTGAGTCATTACTGACCCATGGGGTGACATCACATCACAACATTTTCTAGGCAGACTGTGTCTATGGGGTGGTTTGTCATTGCCTTCCCCAATCATCTACTAGGTCAGGGGTAGGGAACCTGTGGCTCTCCAGATGTTCAGGAACTACAATTCCCATCAGCCCCTACCAGCATGGCCAATTGGCCATGCTGACAGAGGCTGATGGGAATTGTAGTTCCTGAACATCTGGAGAGCCGCAGGTTCCCTACCCCTGTACTAGGTGCTGGGTACTCATTTTACTGACCTGGGAAGGATAGAAGGCTGAGTCAACCTTGAGCTAGCTACCTGAAACTGACTTCTGTCAAGATCGAACTCCAAGACTTCCTTGTTGGCCCCATTTTCTGAGCTTGCACCAGCCCTCGCACTGTATTTCCATCCTGGGGTGGGGGGGTGGGGATATTATGCCTTTGACACTCCTAAGACACAACCCTAGATAATCATAGCATGAGGCTTGGAAGCCTCATAACATCAGATTCATGGAGGCTTAACAAAAAATGGAATGACCACAAAATGGCAGCCCGGAATTGTTTCTGGGGAGTCAGTGCGAACCGGGGGGGGGGGGGGGGTGAAAGCATTTTGCAAACGTTTTCAAAACATTTTAAATGTCTTCTATGGAATGAGCCATTGTGTTGCCTTGCATGTTTATTAGAGATTTGTTTAAAAGAGAAGATTGGTAATGATCAGTCTTCACTGAAAGGCCTACATTCTGTTATTCTCACCCATTACTAAAATGTGCATTTTCTTGATGGTTTGGGATGTATTCCAATTCTACGGACCGCTCAGTTCAAAAGGGGAAATGCTGTCATCGAGGAGGTCCACTCAGCGCCCTGCATAGCTGATTTTTTTACCTTGCATTCAAACTCCATGTTCTGACTTAAGTAGATCAACTCCTCTGTGTTCTTCATTCGCTGGACATTTTCATTGCAGTCTTTGATGAGCTGCAGAGAGGAAGATACTGTCAAGGAGGGGGGAGCTGGAGAGCAGATGGAAACTGACCCTTGAGAAATAAACAAGCATCGTTTTCATCGGCTTTGTGAGCGATCAGAAAAATCTCAGCACTCTTTTGCTTTCCTGGATTTCTGGTCAGGTGCAGAAGCATGACAAGACTTTTCTGATGGGCTTTGCAGGGTAATGCAGACGATCAGTTTACCAAGTGGTGTCAGGCATGCTGTGGTAAGCTATCGTGCTGTACAAAGTTCATCAAAGGCACAAGAGGTGGCCCCTCTATATACAGTTACAAGAGTCTGTGGAGATTCCTGTACATACCATATTTTTCCATAACTGCTGTTCATCTTCTGTCTCCCTACACTTCATGATGGTGGGGCAGGATGGAGGTGTCATGAAAGGGGAGTGGTGGCAGGACATCCTTCTAGTTAGTCAACATCTCAACTGTGTTTGTCTCCTTCTTGCCTTCGGGTATAAGGGCTGGGCATGGCCAGGGGTGCATGCTGAAGGCAAGAGGCAAAGGACTCTTAACCCTTGGATTATAGTTCATGGTTCACAGCCTGGAAGACTGATAATCAGCCTAGGACCTGCCTGGGATATAATTGTTTGCGTTGATCATTTGCATTCTATTGTTTAATTCAGCGTGGACATTATTGTCAGCTGCTTTGGGACCCTCAGATGAAAAGTGGCATAGAAATGCCTAAATAAATAGATCTGGATACTGTCGAAGGCTTTCACGGCCGGATTCAACTGTTGTGGTGGGTTTTCCGGGCTGTGTGGCCATGGTCTGGTAGATCTTGTTCCTAACGTTTTGCCTGCATCTGTGGCTGGCACCTTCAGAGGTTACACACTGTAACAGACTTCTTCTCTCTGTGATACACCTCAGAAGATGCCAGCCAAAGAAACGTTAGGAACAAGATCTATTTCCTGTTCGAACAACCCGACCCTTCTAACTTCTCAGATATCGATACTGTCAGTATATCATTGAGGGTATATCCCATCTCATTGGAAACCTGCCCATATGTGTTAAAACAGTGCAAAAACAAAAATGTAGTGAACAACAAAAAGCTGTTCTCAGCAACTGCCATCTGCATGAAGGAAGGCCCAACATTCAGAATCCGTTGAAATACTTCCTATCAACCTGAACTTTCTAGGCTCTGTTGGTTGTGGCTGAGATAGACATAGACGATGGGATGGGTTTTGGCATCCTTTACCTTCTCAAGAGCATCATACGCCTGAGTTGCTTGGACTTCCTCGTCAGCACCAGGCCGTGTTCTTTTCAGTATGTTCTGAGAAATGGGCACAAAAGGCATTTGGTAAGGGGAACAGCAAAGCAATGTAACCGGGTAGCAGTCATACATCTGACACCTCAATCAATTCAATTGAGCTATGACCTGTTCTCAGAAAATGAGATGATTTAGTTCACAGGTGTCAAACTCGTGGGATTCCCAGGGGATGATGGGAACTGTAGTCCATAACATCTGGAGGGCCGTGAGTTTGACACCTATGATGGTTCATAAACTAGAGTCTATTGGCCATGCTGGCAGGGGCTGATGGGCATTGTAGTCCATGAACATCTGGAGACCCACAGGTTGCAGACCCCTGGACTAGACTGAGGCAGGTGAAAACTACAACAATCTGACCCTTTGGCACAATTAGCTGTTATGTAGAACCGAAGCTGCTCAGGATGAGCTCCAGGTGAGCATTGCAGTGACCATCAAGTTGTTCAGATAAGGAGTTTGCTTTGTTTTCTGTCAGTGGAGCTGGAGGCAGACGAGCTTCCCTGATTGCTGCATCTGTGCTAAAGTTGTCAACATGCTTAATTAAGGCAAATGCTGCCATTCTTGGGGGGAAAAAAGAGTTGGTTTTTATTCCCTGCCTGTTTCTCTACCATAAGGAGTCTCAAACCATGTCCAATCCAGTCCAATCCAAAAACCTTTATTAGGTATAACATCCAGGAAATATCGAACATTTCAGATACATTAAAAGATCACTGTTACACATCTTGTAAAACACGAATTAAAAATGTAGCAACTGCTTCCGAGATTTCTGCATTAGAATTGTTCAGGAGCTTCAACATTTTTAATTTGTCAGAAAGAAGCATAAATCCTGATGGCAATAAAGCTCTCAAGTCAGTTCTAATGTTGTTATGCTTCGAACAATAAAGCAGAATATGGGAAATTGAGTCCGTTGTATAGGGACAATACTAACAACAATGCTCCCTTTGTGGGATGTTAAGGAAACGACCTTGAAGAAGGGAAAGCGTTACACCTTGCTCTTGTCATGACCCATCTACACTTATAATTGACAAGCTGTTCTAAATATACAGCAGGACTAGATTTCTGGGGTATAATCCCAAAGTATAGGGGGGAGCAAGAGTTTTGTCCTATACTCAGGAGAAATTGGTATTCATGATCATATAGTCTGGTCTTTAGACGATAAGACATCTCCATGGCGGTGAGCATATGAAGAGACTCCAATGTCACAATTGCCTCCCCCCCCCACCCCACCCCCCAGAACAGGCATCTTGTGGATTGGTGGTGCTGAGAAATTCCTGAGAGATCTGTGACTGGCCCAAGGCTGCTCAGCAGGCTTCATGTGGAGGAGTGGAGAATCCAACCTGGTTCTCCAGATTAGAGTCTGCCTCTCTTAACCGCAACACCACACTGGATTATAGAACAGTGGCAGCAGATAAGTTTTCCATACAAAAGGCACAGGATTCTGTACCTAACCTTTCACTCAAAATGGAAACCAGAAGGGCTGGGAAAGACCTCTTGCTAAGAGTGAATCTCTCCCTTTGGTGCACAAAAGATACTTGAGTTGTACGTGGCAAAATGCCACTTGAATACATTTGTAAGAAGAGTTTTGTTGCAATTAATACGAATAGTGGCGTAGGAGGTTAAGAGCTCATGTATCTAATCTGGAGGAACCGGGTTTGATTCCCAGCTCTGCCGCCTGGGCTGTGGAGGCTTATCTGGGGGATTCAGATTAGCCTGTACACTCCCACACACGCCAGCTGGGTGACCTTGGGCTAGTCACAGCTTCTCGGAGCTCTCTCAGCCCCACCTACCTCCACAGGGACACGTTTGTTGGCTAGAGGGGAAGGGCAAGGAGATTGTAAGCCCCTTTGAGTCTCCTGCAGGAGAGAAAGGGGGGATATAAATCCAAACTCTTCTTCTTCTTCTCTAAAAGCCAGAGTCCCAATTCTTACGCAGTCCCTGCTTACGCTATTAATTCCCAAGGAAATTACCATGTAATGATGATGTATGTTATTCATGATTCTCATTAAGTTTTAGACAGCGGTTGACGTATGGAGCAGTGAGTCATGTGTATCCTGAGATCCTTACCTGGAGGAGGAGCTTAAGCCGTGTGATACGCTGGAATGGCAGGATGAGGAAAGACTTGAGGGAGAGGCGCTGACAAATTGGGTCACTTTCCAGCTTCTCTAAGACTTGTTGGAAGGCAGGAACGCCATTCCTGCCAGAGAGAGGAAGGAACAGATGAGAGATATCTTCCTACACATGTATGGTTTTTGTGTTCTTCTGCAAGCAGTCTGGTTGTGACACAGAGGTGGTCCTCAGTTCCTGCCTGTATGTCTAACTCTCTTCTGTTGCCATTTTCCTAGTATAGAAAGTATACCAGAGGCAAGACTATACTGTCCATGGACACGTATCATAGTGCACCCTAGAGTGGCAGTATCTCAAAATGTGGCTTTGATATACCCAATCTACAGCAACACATTCATTATTGCTTGACCATTGCAGGAATGTCCTCTTTTCTCTCTTTTATTAAAAAACTTGTGTGTTGAACATGCTAAACTACCCTGTTTCTCCGAAAATAAGACATCCCCTGAAAATAAAACATACCAGAGGTTTTGCTGAAGTGCTAAATAGAAGGCATTCCCCAAAAGTAAGACGTACCGGTAGCAAAGTTTTTGTTTGGAATCATATGCGCCCCCAAACCCCTCCCCCTTCCTGCCTCGCCAGGCCCCACCCCAACAGACTGGTTTGTGATGACAACTACTGTACAGTATATAATAAATGTTCATTTTTTTTGTTCAACAATAAATGTGAATTCTTCTTCATGGAAAAATAAGATATCCCCTGAAAATAAGACGTAGCGCATCTTTGGGAGCAAAAATTAATATAAGGCACTGTCTTATTTTCGGAGAAACAGGGTATGTAGGTGCAGCCAATGAGATTGTGAGGAAATTGGCATGGCTCCTGGCATTAATTTCTGCATGCCTTCATAGCTACACATGTGTTGTAAACAAACATTTTTTAAAAAGGGAAGCATTTTCCTGCGAAACAACCTGAATTGTTTTCATGGGCTCAAATCACTTCCTGATCGTGTAAATTGCACACATGTGTCTGGGAAAAAGGGCAATGGGTTCATTTATAATTGCTGCAATTCATTATAAATATGCTGTGCAGAATCCACCATTGTTATCCTAGCTGAGTGGGAGAAAGTGATCTCAAGTTGCAGCCAACTTGTGGCAACTTTGCATGAGGTCTTCAAGCCAAAGGCTCATTCCGCACATGCAGAATAATGCACTTTCAAACTGCTTTCAGTGCTCTTTGAAGCTGTGCGGAATGGCAAAATCCACTTGCAAACAGTTGTGAAAGTGGTTTGAAAACGCATGTGCGGAAGGGGCCTAAGATCTAACAAAGGAGGGTTGCCATTGCTTGGCTCTGTGTGGCAACCTTGGACTTCCTTGGCAGTTTCCCATCCATGTACTAACTAGCACTGACCCTGCCTACCTTCCAAGGTCTGACTGTTTGGACTAGGATGGGCTATTGGGTTGCTCCATGTAATGGTAACATTTTATTGCAAATGTATTTCCTTGAAGAAAACATCTCTGGAGACACTCAAGGGGAATGCCTTAAATCAATGGTTCCTAAAGACAGATTGTACGGAGCCGTGCAAAGGACCAAATCAGAGAAGAGGCCATGACAAGATTACTTACAGTAGTCTCCGAAAGGTTTGCTCCTGGTATGTCTGGTTTGTCACGTATGGCAGGTAAACCCGGCGAAATTCTGGCGCATGCTTCAGAGCTACATCACACACGTTGAAGGTGAACATGTTCTCCTCAAGCTTCTCCTCCAAGTCAAAGAGGAAACTGCAGGAATGCCCCACGGAATCATGAAAGAAAAGCAGAATACTGTTACTACCCTATTTCCCTGAATATAAGACATCCCAGGAAAATAAGACGTAGTAGAGGTTTTGCTGAAGTGCGAAATATAAGGCATCTCCCAAAAGTAAGACGTAGCAAAGTTTTTGTTTGGAAGCATGCCTGACAAACAGAATACAGAAATATAAGACATCCCCTGAAAATAAGACATAGTGCATCTTTAGGAGCAAAAATAAACATAAGACACTGTCTTATATTCGGGGAAACATGGTAGCATAGAGGACTTATGTCTCTATTCCCTGTTGTCTGTGAAACATTGAAGCATTGATTCAATGCAGAACTCAAAAAAGGGGGGAAATCACATAATGGCGGCCAGGAATCTTCAAGGAGGTGAGTGTGAACAAAGCGGGGGGGGGGGGGGGGGGTTTAAAATGTTTTAGGAGATTTGTGTAGAAAGTAGAGGTCCTAATAATGGGGTCAGTGGGGATTTTGCCACTGGAGATCTGATTGGCTGTGCAGATTAAAAGGCATCCTGTAAAACAAAACTTCTGCCTAAAATGTCGAAAAGTTACTATTGGGGTTATTCATATCCTCACTGCTAGTCATGTTGTGGTTGGCTCTGCCCCTGGCTGCAGCTGTTTTGTAGTTGCGCCCACCACTATGTGCCATAATTCCAAAGAGGCTAGCATGCTCACAACAGTCAGGGTGCCCTGTACTGTGGCATTTGTTTGCAAGCTGATTGTTTTGTACACACAATATAATACAGTTGCAGCAATTGTGTATTAAACAGTGACGCATAGTTACAGCCACAGAGAACTTGTGTGTGCGATCCATGTGTGTGACTCACTTCAATTGCGGTGCAATTCATGTGTGACTGTTATTGACTTTAGATGGAGACTGCAGTCATGAGTCTAACATGTTCTTGCCTGGGGGGGTATTTGGTTCAGGAGGTTGTGATGACAGGACGTGTATAAGGTAATTTTTGGTAGCTGGGTTGGGATGTTCTGTTTATTTAATAAACATTCGTTATTTATTTTAATTATGTATATCCCATCCCATTTGACAAAAGGCATTCAAAGCAGGCATGCAACCAAATAGAAAGTTATCATGCATAAGAAAACGTGAAGCATATTAACATGAAAAAGGAAATTTGTTTCCATCATGGAATATAAACAAAGAGACTGGAATTCAGGTTTTGTGCCGAAACAGTGACAGTTTTATAGGCTAGAGATAATTTTTTACACCATAAAATGAAGGATTTAGATTTATTGTCCAAGATGGCTAAATGCACACTCCCACACTTGCGGCTACACACAGCTAAGAAAACTTTATTAGCCTCCCCCCCAAATTATTCAAGAGGAAGTGGCAAAATTAACTGATTCTTGCCTCCTGCTACAGGACACTTAAACCGCTGAAATTCTGATCTGGAAAATCATTGTGGAAGTTTGCAGTGGGAGAGAGGGCTAAAGCACTTCCCCTTTAAGAGCTCTTAAGTTTTCCTAGTGTGGTTGGATCCAGACTGGTAGGTGGACTAGATCAGCCCTTGGACTGATCCAGATGCATGTTCTGTTGAAGCAGCGGATTTACTCGGAGTAGACCACCTTGTAGGATGCAATGTAGACAAGAACTGATAGACACACAGTCACCAGTGCAGTACACTTTTTATTGCTATCTACTAACAAAGTGCTTCGCCAGACCACAGGTGTTTTTAGGCACACATCACACTGCTGTCTGTGCTAACTATATACAAAAGTGGTACCAATCAGGTGCCCTCACCTTATCAGGTTTGCACACGGTACAAGCTGTGCACTCGGTACTAATCTGCACACGGCACCTGTTAGACGGAGGGTCCAGCTGTCATTTAGATTTTGCTCATCTAAACATTTACACATGCTCTGACATGTTCAGAGTCCAATAGCTGTAAATGGACAAGCAGCAGCTACTGATGTTTTGTCCTGGATCATTCAGCGCTAAAATGGAAGCATCAGCTGCAGAGAATAGAAAGGCCAACACTCACTTGGCACTAACGTCCCGGACGTCCTGCAGGCGGGAGAAAAGCCACTGTTTGTCTTGATTTGACAGGACAGCCTGGAGTTCTGAGGAATGCTGGAAATGGTCCACAGCTACGTTTAAGCTCCGCAGGTACGAAGCCTCTGAAGCGATCAGTTCAAACTTGGCCTGCACGTGAGCAAGGGAAGAACAGATCTTTAAAGCACGGAACATGTCTCAGAGCGGTGCATGGTTTGGAACAGAGGAAGATGGAAAAGGAAGTCCTCAGCAACTGAAAGATGGGCGGGGGAGGCTATATTTGCCGTTCCTGGTGGGAGCCAAATGTTTCTGCTCACAGAGCATCAGACGAGATGCCTGAAGCTCCAAAATAATCCATCAAAATATGCAGATGGATAATCACACTCTACACTGAAAGGGGGGGGGGAAGTATTCAAACTTAGAAGTCAAAACTTCTTCTGTTCAAACCTGCCCATGTTAGAGTTGTGCGCTGCTATCTTTTCACCCCACCCCCACAATTTGTTCTTTTCTAACTTCTCTTGAATTTACCACCTTTCAGTTACTTCAACCATATGGCTGTTTTCTGTGTTCTTTATACCAAACTGCAGACCTGTGGATGACAATTTTATGTGCAGTTACTAGGTTCAATGGACTTAGTGACACTTCTGTGTGAGCATACATATATTTGGGATGTCGCTTCATGTAGCAGAGCTGTTGGTATGGTAGGCTTCCAGCAGTGCAAGAGTCCCAAAAACTTTTTTAAAAAACCACCACCCTACCTGAAAATCAACTATAGGGAAAAGCAAAGGTATGCTGTGGAAAACATGGCATATCTCCAATCCTGGGGCTGCTGGTGTAAGGAGGCTAAATGGGTGGTGGAAGCCAACTAAAGTCAGCTAAGGGTTAAGTGCCTTGAGGAGGGCAAATCTACCTGTGGAAGTCCGCACATCTCCAGAGGGGAATTTGCGCCTCTCCCCACCCCCACCCCCCAGATTGTGCTGTTAAGGTGCTACAGCATAAAAACAGGAGGTTTAGCTGTGCCTAATATTAAATCACATTATCAAACTGTGGAAACTTGTATGGATTTCTGATTGGATTAAAAATTCAGACCAAAGAATTACAAAATTAGAAACAAGAGATTTGAAAGCAGGAATACATAGTTATCTGTGGAAGGAAAAGTAGGACCAGAAGAAAGATCTGATCAGAAGAGATCCCTGTGTAATAAGGAGAGGACTTTTTGGAATATGAACTAAAACATATACAAGATTAAGTCCCCCAGTCTTACCTCTGAAATCTCCCATGGAAGCATATTACAACAGAGAGACAAGAAAGAATAATGGTAATATAATCTATAATGAAAGGATCAATTTGCAGGGCAAAATTCATGCATGGTCAGAGACAAAAGAAGAAAAGAGAATACAATGGGTGATATATTTTAATATCGGCATCTACTTTTTGAATACTAGTTTATATATTTAAAAAAACAGACTAGCAAAGTTTTATTCTTGGTATAACATTTGTGTGTTATTAGTATTAGTGTATTAGAATAAAACAACATAAGGGTGGGGAAGCAGCATGGTTTAGTGCCAGGGGTCTGCAACCTGCGGCTCTCCAGATGTTCATGGACTATGAATCCCATCATCCTCATGGGATTTGTAGTCCATGAACATCTGGAGAGCTGTAGGTTGCAGACCCTTTAGCCTCATCTTGTCAGATCTCAGAAGCTAAATTGGGTCAGTGCTTGGAAGGGAGACCTCCTAGGGCAGGGGTAGGGAACCTGCGGCTCTCCAGATGTTCAGGAACTACAATTCCCATCAGCCTCTGTCAGCATGGCCAATTGGCCATGCTGGTAGGGGCTGATGGGAATTGTAGTTCCTGAACATCTGGAGAGCCGCAGGTTCCCTACCCCTGTCCTAGGAAGACAATGGCAATGGCAAACCACCTCTGCTTCTTAATTGCCTTGAGAACCCACCAGGGGTCACTATAAGTCAGCTGCAACTTGACAGCACTTTAAACGCAAACATACAAGACAACATAAACTTTGCATTGCTGTTGTGCTGTTTTATCAATCTGCATTGTGTAATTCTCTTTGCCAGCAAACACCTCTGCCTGCGGGCTTCGATCCAGTGATGCACAAGTGGAAACATAAACAGATTTAGGGCAGTTCCACTTGCTCAAGGTCACGTGCGACACCTAGCACTTTCCTCCCTATCTATTACAGTGTCCAGAAGTTTGTTGTATGTGACCTTGCACAAAAGCGGATGCCGTAAGTTTGAATTAGCACAAGCAGCTATTGCAGAGGGGGTTTTCTTCTCCTGCATTCCCACTTGTGTGGGAGCTCTAATGAAAGTCTAAATTTGTTGCTGGATCCATCCCGTAATCTTTATCCGTTACCTCTTGCAACTTCTGCTCCTCGTGAGTCATGCTTAGGAGCATGGTGCTCCCTCGGACCATGGGGATATCTTGCCAGAGGGATGCGCTGGAGGAGACGGACAGGCGTTGTAAGCAGGAATCTTGGGAAGAGAGAACTTTCCTTCGTAATTTTGGGGAGCTTCGAAATCCTGGGGATACTTGTTCTAGTTCTTCAGACAAGGAATCAGCTCTCTTCTGGTTTTGAATGGCTTTGTTCAGTGCAACATCACTATATTCCTGATAGAGCAGCCGTGCTGTGAAGAAAAAGCATCAGATCTGACATGTTCTGAAGTGGTGTGTTGGGCCTACAGTCAAATGGTTTCCACATGGGAACATCTGGAACAGCTGCTGCTAATACAGCATATCCATAATGGGGCTTCCACATGACAGGTTTTCCTGCCTCTGTCTCTCAACAGCAGCCATCCCCCCAAGCCATCAGGGCTTTTCAAGATTATTTTAAAATTGGCCATAAAAGGACATTATTGGAACATAACATTATAATAATCTGTATACCGATTATCTAAATTCCAAGCTTCCATTTTTTTAAAAATCAAAGTTTCTGACTTCTGTTGTTGCAGACATGCCTTTTCTCTTATATCTTCACAAAGAAAAGGGTGAGACTTTTTAAAAAATCTGGGAATTTAGGGAACCTGGTACACAGGATATTTTATATTGATATAACATATTCAACGGCCAATTTAAAAGGTGGAAAGACTCCCAGGTGGGGGAATGGCAAAATGGCCTTCTGGAGAGACAAGGATAGGAAAAAATGGCTGCCCTGTAGGTGGAAATATCCGAGCTTTTCCACCTACATGGCAGCCATCCAGGCTTTGCAGCGTTCTTTCCCAAAATTTTATAGCAAAGCATGTTGAGGAAGATTGGGGGAAAGCTGGGGAAACTCCCAGGAGGTGCCAGAATGAACCACAATGGAAGGGGAAAGCCTCCTTCTCAACAGCATCAGACTCTATGTGGAAATTGCCTCAATGTGAGACATTGTTAGAATACCAGACTCAGATACGTTTCATTTCATCTATACTGTGCATGCTTTGGACAATGAACAGATTGAAAAGATGTGAGCAACCGAAAAGATGTGAGCAACCAGAAAGAATTCTGCCTGAATAGTTTCCCAACAACAAATTTAAGAAGCGCTCTGCTTGATCAGACTAGAAATCAGTCTTGTCCAGCTGATCCTGTGGCTACATGCTGTAAATTACCACTGTCCGGCATCCACCCATATTCTGTGACAGAAAAGGGACATCTCTGTAGGATGAACACGAATACCCTTCTCAAATGTTCTTCTGTCCCCATTTTGGAGTCTTTCTCCTCTACTCTAATGCCTCCAAGTCTTCTGAGGCAGGAGATACTTACATGAGTTGATCAATTTGGAGTGTCTTCTCTTGATATTCTCCACAGTTTCTGCAGATTTCTTCTCTCTGTCAGGTTAAGAAAAAACATGGTGATGTGAGTAGTATAAAAACGGGTATCTCCTCAGTGTTTGATCTAATGAGTTGCACCACCAGGTTCAGAGGCCCACTCATTACATAGAGGAAGACAGGTTGGAATTCTGAAGTATTATAGAATGAGCAATGTTTTGGGGCTCTTGGTTAGCGCTGCACCGTATTTGTGGACAATAGCCAAATAATAATAACGGCAGCCGGGAAACAACGTTCTGCAGAGGGAATGCGGACAAACATCATTTAAAAATGATGGGATCAGAAACACCTTTGAAATGGGATAAGCCGAAGCGGGTTTGCAGAAACAACCCTAGACTCTGTCACACTCCAGTTATTCAATGAAGTCCAGCTTCTCCCCTCAGACACTGTGAGCTCTTTCCCCTTCTCCCAACCTTCTGCATCTGGCAGCAGTCGCTGCTGTTGCAGCAGCTGTTGCATTGTTGCTAGGAAGAAATAGGAAGGTCTCTGTCTTCCCCACCCCTCCTCTTGGCATATGGATCGTTGCCCTAGCATTGTTCCAGATACAGTGAAACCTGGGGGTGGGGGGTGGGGAGTGGAGACAAGTGGGATAGAAGGAACATAACCAGCTGGGTGGGTGGAAAGGAAGGTGGTGTCTCCACAATAAAGAAGATCAAACCAGAGAAGACCAGGGGAGTCATAATGCATTATTTAAGGCCACCATTGAGTCATCAAGATCTGTAATTCTGAACTCAAGTTATTTCAAATTTTGACACAATCCCTGCTTGGAAGGCAGAACATGTGTTTTTGGGCCTCTTCCGCCACCTTTAAAATGTCTCTCTTCACCTTGATTTTTTCCCCCAAGATCACCCAATAAGTTGTACAACTGATGGGGTTTAACTAGGAGGCCTCTCACGAAAGCCCAGTATTCCAGATGTTACCATGTGTGGACTGAATGTTTGCAAGCCTTGCTCTGAAGCATATGCTGTGTGGTCGTGGCATTGAAAAGCATTTTGCTAGCTGAAATCTCTATAAAATTTCAAAATATCTTAAATCAACTTCCTGGCCATGGATTGAATTTTATGTGTCAACAGGAGGGTGCAAAATGGAAAATACTTGTCACTTCCTGATTCTTACAGGCCAATCACTTCGTTTCATCAAGATGTCAAGATCTGGTCTACGGTTCTTGCCAGAAGATTAATCTACACATCTAGCAGCAAACTGGCTGGCTCTACTAGAGATAAGGAAAGCCATACAGCAGAGCCACCCACAGACAACGTAGAGCTCTCTACCTGAAATGTAGAGCATGTTCATGGCCTGTAGGGTCCAGGAGCTGGATTTGCTTATAGTCGGAGACTTCAATGCCAGAACTGGCCAAACAGATCCCACTTCTCAGCTGCCTCTGACATTGTCGCCCAAAACAACACCCATTTTGCCGAGGGTATCTCAAGACTCCATAACAAACAAAAGCGGCCATGAACTCATTAATTTTTGCTCAGCAACAAATAAAATAATCCTCAATGGGAAATTTCAGCAGGACTACCCAGGCAGCTTCACACATATCTCACGTAAAGGAAGGAGCGTGATTGACTACATGATCGCCTCACCCAATCTCCTTGATTCCATATCCTCCTTTCAGGTGATAAACAGAACGGAAAGCGACCATTTACCACTGGAACTAATCATGACTCTTACCTCCCCAACGACAACTTATGCAAATCCTCAACCAAAGCCAATGCCTTCCATCCTGGCTCCTTGCACCAAATGGTCTTCTAGGTGCAAACTCGCTCTGGTTAATGCAGGGTTCGAAGGATTACTGTCAGAGTCCCTCAAAAAAATGTCTGACACTCCCTCCTTAGAAGGATCTCTGTTGGTGTATGAATCCCTATCATCTTGGATAAAGGCCACTCTTCCCAACAAGGTGCCATACTCAGCTGCAGGACAGAAAATATCCAGGTGGTTTGACGAAGAGTGCTTTCAAATGAAAGCACACCTCAGAGCCCTTCATCGTACTTTCCTAGAAAATGCGACTGCCAGATCGTATGACGAATACCAACAATTCAAAACCCAGTTCCAGAAAGCCCTGATTATAAAGAAGAGGCAATTGGTGCAAAAAAAACTGGGCTGATCTGATTGCTACAATCAAAGCCAAGAACACCAAACAATTTTGGAACCTCGTTTCCAAGGGCAGCTCTCACAACTCTACCGCATACACCTCGGCCTCCTCTATCACTCCTTCAACATGGTGGGAGCACTACAATAAAATCTTCTCTGACCCAGATTCTAATCAACCCAATGTGGAGCTACTTGCTCTTGAAGACCTGCCCAGATGGCCTCGAGTCACTTCCACCGAGGTATTCCGCCTTATTAGAAAACTCAAACATGGAAAGGCCCCTGGTCCAGATGGCCTATTCCCTGAAATCTTTACCAACTTTGCTGGAAACTGGGCTCCTATATTGGCGAAACTTTTCTCATCAATTGATAATAGCGGCCAATTACCCCAAGATTGGACCAAGGCCACTGTCGTTCCAATTTTTAAGAAAGGAAATTATGATACACCTTCCAATTACAGGCCAATCAGCCTCCTATCTATCCCAGGGAAACTGTACGCAGATCACCTCCGCGAGAAACTTCTGGAATGGGCCATTCCTGTACTTGGTCCTGAGCAAATCGGTTTCATCAAGGGCCACTCCACGTACGACCACTGTGTGATACTGAGGCACCTTGCCGAGAAATATGGAAAAACCAAGAACTCTGGACTATATGCTGCGTTCCTCGACCTGAGGAGTGCCTTTGATTCAATCCCCAGGCAACTTCTTTGGAACAAACTAAGTGCTCTGGGGATAGAGAAGCGCTTACTTCTCCTCATCCAAAGACTTTATACTGCCACCACCTGCAGCATACGTTACAATCCTACCGGCTCATATACCCCCGAAATAATTTCTAATAAGGGTGTCAAGCAAGGCTGTGTCCTTGCCCCTCTACTCTTCAACCTGTTTCTACAGGACCTTCCAAATTCTCTTCCAACCACTCGAGCTCACCCTCCCATCCTTGGCAACACTCCCTTGACCACCCTTCTATATGCCGATGACACGGTATTACTCTCGCGTACCAAGTTAGGCCTGAAGCGTCTACTCCACGCCTTCGCAGACTACTGCGAACGCAATCAACTTACAATAAACCATGAGAAGACTAAAATTGTGACATTCTCAAAAGCGTGGAAACCAGCAGCATGGTCTGTCAGTGGGAACAGAATTGACCAAGTCAAAAGTTTCAACTACTTGGGAATCCGTTTCCAATATAACCTGAATTGGACCGAGCAGTACAAGCACATCTCCCTCTCCACCAATCAGTGTGCGGCAGCAATTAGGCGGTTCTTCTACTCCCAAGGGGGTCAATGCGTCCCAGCAGCAGTGAGAGCCTTTGAAGGCAAACTGATCCCAAAAACCTTGTATGGCGCTCCAATCTGGCTAAATCATAATCTAAAGCCTCTTGAGTCTATACAATCTAGCTTCTTTCGCAAACTACTTCGAATTTCGAACAGCGTGTCATGTCTCTCTTTATGTTCGGAATTAGGTCTAAATCTTCTCGAAACACGTATATGGCTCTCCTCACTTCGATACTGGCTGCGCCTCCATTTCCGATCAGAACAGGACAGCCTAACAAAGCGAATGCTTTCGGATTCCTACCTCTCCACTTGGAGTCTTATGGTCAAGAAAAGAATTAATACGTGAGGCTTGGCTTTAGACTTCTTCAGAAACATGGGCCGAAGCGCCAAAATAGTCAAACTTCTGTCGCTAAGGCTACTTGACATTGAAAATCAATTGCTTTCTACTCAATACATGAAGGGCATTTTACCGGAGGGCTCCCACCCTCTTCCCTTCAGTAAAGGGCTACCAAGGTACTTTTACAATATATCTTCACCATATCTCCGGCGTGCCTAATGCTAGCCGACTGAATGCCCTACCTTCAGCAGTCCTGAAGCGGCAGATTTCTCCAGATCCCATACCAACAAAGAACGTGTCCCTGCTCACAAAAGCCATCGAGAACAATCGAGCACATCCTCCTAGATTGCGAACTATATACTTCATCTAGAAGACAATATATAGACCCATACACTGAGAACTATGCCAACTCACCAGACAAGGTTAAATCCTTCTTTCTGCTTTGTGATCAGTCTCCTCAGAGATCCCTAGGCGTTGCCAAATTCCTGGCGCTGGCACAGCAGATTCGTCACAGATTTTAGTTTATTTATTTATTTATTGTTTTAACTGCTGGAAATGTCCGAACCTACTTATTTTAACTTGATTCTCCTCAACCTCCCTGTTGTATTTTAAACTTATGCCAATAAAAAGGTTGATGATGATGATGATGTAGAGCATGTTCATGGCCTGTAGTCCAGGAGTGATATTGTGAGTCACATGATACAACAGCCTTGAACAGGCTAAGCTGGTCTTGGATAAGAGACCTGGGAACATTATGTATGCCTACTTGAGCTGCATGATGGAAGAAACACAGGAAATAACTGTAAATATGATGTGGATGGTCTCTCTGTCTGAACGTTCTGAGGTAAAATGTTTTGGTTTGCAGGTGGAATCCTTGATAATTGTGCCCAGTTGGCTTGGGTGAAGGTGTCACAACCAGAAATGTGTTTCCATTCAGACTAATCAAAACAAACAACCCACCTCATTCTAATATTGAAGCCTGCATACCATTTAAAGCAAGCAAACAGTTGCTATGGCCAGTCACCAGAATGCTGATCTTGTTCATATGTTTTGGAAATATCCCATTCACTGAGAACATTTCAAATTAGATCTTATGCATTCTCACACAAACGACTGGTTACCGTAATCCACATTGCCCCAAAATACCTTTAGACTATTTGAAGAATATGATTGTAAGACACAATTTAAAAATCAAATACTTGTCGTGTAACTGCCTGCCGGATATGGCCAGTGGTGGGATTCAAATAATTTAACAACTGGTTGTGTACAAGTACCCTTTCAACAACCAGTTCTACCGAAGTGGTGCGAACCTGCTGAATCCCACCACTGGATATGGCTTTGATCCATTGATTCACAAGCAAAAACATAAACAGCACTTGTGCAAGTTCTTATGCAACACCACGCACATTCCTCCCTATGTATTATAGTACCCAGAAATTGGTTTCATAAGATGTTGCGCTAGCTAAAATGCAAGAGGGGATACAGTATGTTCGACTTAGCACAAGCAGCTACTGGAGCCTTGTGGTTCTGCTTGTGCAAGAGCTCCAACACAAGTGAACATTTTGCACTAAATCCAACCCTCTTGCTTTGGAAACTTTGCACTATTCGGTATAAGATGGCAGTTGTCAAGCTTCCTAGACCCAAGATCTTCAATCCCTAGGAGGCGGTATAGGACTGTTTGAGCTACCTACATGTGAATCACAGCCATGCGAGAAGAAAAGGGGAAGTCAGAGCTATGATCTCACAAACGTCAATGCCAGAACCGTTATCTGTGAACCAAGAGAGCTGGAGATAGGGACCACACACTAAGGACTTGAAAGTGGGCCATAGTGTGGAATAAACCAAAGGACTAGATGACCTGTGTGGCCCCTTCCAACTCTATGATTCTAGGTCTGCAGCCACTCCCATGCATCAACAAACATGGGTTTAGAACAGTAAAAAAAACCATTTGAGGGGGCACTTTGCATAGATCCTGCCTCTAAAGCGAGTCTGCCCTGTGTCATTTCCCCCGAGCTGGTTTTTTTTTTGAGAATCGTGGTATTCATGAGTCTTCTGAAAAATCCTGGGTTGCATTTGCTCGCAAGCGAACGGCCGGGCAGGAGGCGCTTTGTTTCCCTCAGTTTTCCTTTAAATAATTTTTTTCCGCTGCTTACATCAGCATAGCCACGCAGGTGCAGATGGTCCTATTGTGATATGATGAGGTGTCAGCATGGCTGTGTGGGTTCATTTGTGCATGCCTGTGTAGCCACGCATCTGTGGGTGGTAAATTAAAAAAAAAAGACACGCCTCCATGCAAAGGCGTGAAAGCAACCTGGATTGTTTCCGTGGGCTCCAATTGCTGCCTGCATGGATGCATGCAAACATGAAAACAGATTACATTATCCTGCCTGCAACCTGCTATACATTTGCTGTGCAGAGTGGGCCTTAGTCTCTACCCCTAAGTGGCTTTCCCTCACCCTCGTGCCACTTTTCTTAGCTTGCTTGAAAAGGAGGTATGGTACCTTTGCTCTCTGCCCAAACACTTTGGCAGCAGGTCATTTCAAAAAAATCAGCAAAAAAAAGTAAAAAAAAGTATCTGTAGTTGCTCCCAACCCAGCAGGGGATACACTACAACCTGATGGTTGTAGCTTACGGGTAGAGATCCCTGATTTAAGGAAATACAATCAGTGGCATTTTTGGATCACGTTGACAATATTATACAAAGGCCAAATCAGTAACTCTGTGAGATTTGCAGAGAGATGGATTTAATTAGACCAGACTGGAATGATAAATTTAGCAGTGTATATCAACATACTTTGTTTCCCCTAAAATGTTTTCACTTTGTTTTCACTAAAACGCCTATTGATGTAATAGGATTTCTGTAGTTAAAAAAAAGCAAGCATTTTGCTCCATAGCCTGCACAGTCTGTTTGGAAAACGCTGGCAAGGTTTGAAGATCTATCGCTACTGGCGTTTCAGGGGCAAGAAGAAAAGCAGTTAACATTGGGAGACTCACCCTTGTAGAGCTCTGTCCATGTGATCAGGTGGGTCTTTGTGTGCAGGGGTATAATTCCTTGGAGGGACGATATGTGCTATCACTTCTGCAAATGGAAACACAGGAGAGAAATTTCAGGAAACAAATACTTTACTATCATATAAGTCACATAGAACTTCTCTATTTGATGGTAGGGGTCCTATCAGTTTTCCTTACTTCTGTCCATAACATTTTTGGACATTCTTTCCTTTTTCACCAGCAAAGAGAAATGATAGAATGCAACTCAATTCCTACGAAAGCTAGTTCTAGACATTAAGTGTATAAGAAGACCCCTGTTTGATTGCCCCTGAGCAGAGGCGTAGCAAGGGGGGAAGCACCTGGTGCGCCTGTGTGTCCTCTGCCCCATCCTGCCCCAGAACGCCCCTGCCCCCTCGGAACGCCACCCCCACAGGGGCACCTGCCTCATGTGTCGCGCTTCCCCTTCATCCCCTTGGAGCTACGCCTCTGCATCAGAGTTTGTCTACACTACACTAACATCCTCTTAGCCAGTTTTTGTCAGATGTTTTGAGAAAACCCAAAAGCTGGGCATGAAGGCAATAGCCCTCCTCTTTAACATGTCTGTGGAATCTGATGCTCAAGGGTATTTGGTCTCAAAACATGGAAGTTCCATTATGTCAACATGGTTAATCTCCTTTGATAAACCTATCTTGCATGGGATTGACTAATCCCTTGTTTTGAACCATCTAATGCCAGTCCCACAAAATATAACTGACGTGGCATCGTGGTTTGACTAAAACATGGAAGTCCCCACTCGTTTCTGAAGTCGACAGGGTGTCCTTGGGCCAGTCCCGTTCCCTCCTTTCTCACAATATTGGCGTGAAGATAAAATGGGGAAATGAGAACAAAACATGCTGCCTGAAAGAAAGTGGGATAGAAAATTTACTAAACAGATACACGGCCACTGCCATAGGTGTCTTTAAAATAGTTTTAGAGGAACAAAACAGCGCGTCACACACTGAAGACGGAGGATCAATATATTCAATGAATGTATTTATATATATTTTATAATTGTCCAGTTACTGAATCCAATGATTGTAAATTGTCCAGTTACTGAATCCAATGATTGTAAATCCAATTTACAATCATTGGATTCAGTAACTGGACAATTATAAAATATATATAAATACATTGATTGAATATATTGATCCTCCGTCTTCAGTGTGTGGCGCGCTGTTTTGTTCCTCTGTTATATACGTTACACACAATTTGGCTTGTTTTCATGTTTAAAATAGTTTTAGACATATTTGTAAGGACAGGTGTTAGGCAGAATAATGAATCGAACCTCCGTGTTTGGGTGCAGCATACCTGAAAGACCAGATGCTATAGACAAAAGGGGGTGGCAGTCACCTTCATATCACCTTTGTGGGCCTCCTGGTTTGCCTTCGGTAGAAACAGGATGCAGGAATGATGCCAGCTCTATCTATTCCAGATAAGTAGATGAATTTCCTAATTTACTCATTAGCAAGAAGAGGAGTATCTAATATGCTGAGTAAACAGGAAGTTTTGTGGAGGCCTTCTGGTGGAAATTTCAATATTTATGCAAGAGAATGCAAAATGGAAGTCAGGCAGACCTCTTAGCTCGTCAATTTGTGTGCACTATTTGCTTTATTTTCCCTTTTGGCTAAGGGGCAAGGATGCATTTTCACTCACCAAATGGATTTTCTGTCGGTATGGAGACCTTCCTCACGCCCAGTCGATGCCAGTCTTTGCTTTTTGTTCGGATTTTGGCCAATATCTCTTGTGCCTTCGCGTTGTGCTCTGGGTCTTTTGCTTCCAATCGCATAACATTTCTATTCGGACAACTGATAGATTTCTCCAAGGGCGGGTGCTTGGCTGTCCGTTCCTTCCTTGGGAGTGCTGGGGGGATGGTCTCTGCCTCTGGCTTTTCCAAGCCCTTCCAGAGCCTTCCAATTCCTTCTGTCATTTGCTGAGTTACTGTAGAGTCCACCGCGTCTACCCTGGCATCAGCCGTTTGTTGCCATTGTGGCCCCTGAGAGATGGCATGTTGCTTTCTCGAGCGTCTGATAGTTGGTGGGGATGGGGGGCCGAGCTGGAGGAAATAAATTGGGTTATTGAATGCTAGCAGTGGAGGGCTCTGCATGGAAGATCTGCCCTCCACAGCTTCAGGCATTTCCTGGCACCCCAGGGAAGGCTGGGGGCTGTGATCCGACAAAGATTTACCATTGTACTTGTCCGTAATATTGACTGTTTCCTCAAGAGTACAGGAAGGGTCTAGGGCTGATGCTAAATTAGAATGTGTGACCAACGGACTGACTCCCGAGTCCCTCAGTGTATTTCCGTGGCCTTGTGGAGCTCTCCCAACCTCCATGTTGGCCAAATGAACTGGAGTTGTTTCTTCTGTTCTGCCATGGGCACGCAAGATCTGGGTGCGACTTTTGGCTTCAAGAACAGATGGTGAGGTCTGGGTGACTGGGTTATCAGTGGCCAAACTCGTAGGTATCTGGGCAACACCTGCTAAGCAGGTGTTGGATTCTACTGGTTGCTGGGCAGACTGGTTGTCGCCTATAGTTGGAGGTACACTGAAGGAAGAAGCAGGAGGTAGGTTGGGAAGATCAGTGTTAAAATCAAAAACTGGAAGCTGAGGGAGGAAGAGGCTGACGTTAAGCTCGGGAGCTGTAGCCTCCCTCATCTGGCTGGCATTAGTTATGAAGGGTTCGAGGGATTGGTTGGCATTAGGAGCAGGGCATACAGAAAGATTGGATTGTGGAAGAAGCACTGGCAAAGACTCAGGATGTTTGGCACCATACTCCAATGATGGAGAACAGTCAAAAGTGAATACTTGATCTGGGAGCTGGTTGGGACCAAGTTCTGAGACAAGTGGCACGACAGAAGCTTCCACGTCGAGCGTGGGAGCTGAAAATACTGGCACAGAAGTAGGCTGAATGGTTAGCAAATGGTCAGTTTGGTTGGAAGAGGGCAGTAGCTCTAGGGGTTGTGCGGGATGCTTGGGATCAAGATTTAGACATGGGGGCTGGGCATGCAAGTTGGCATCGGGTGGAGGGATTTCAAGCCAGGCTGACTGTCCACAATCCAGTGCGAGTGGAGAGGATTGAATGAACTGGCTGAAAACTGTTTCATGGGTGTCTGTCTGATCAGGGACAGGCACAGAGGACAAAGGTATTGGGGATTCACCTGCCGTAGCAATGCAGGTGTTAGAAGACGAGGGACTTTCGGAGCTGTGCTCACATTCTGTTCTCTGCTCTTCAAGAGCTACAAGACCAGGCAGGTGATTCTTGTCTACGTAAAGTGTCTCTCCTTCTACTTCTTTGTTTGGAAACACAAGATGCTGCTGGAATTTCTCCAGATCATTCACGCCAGCGTCTTGTGCCTGGAGCAACTCTGGATCCATCGAAGTCAAAGATGAAATAGGGTTCACTTCTACACTCTCTTTGTCTATATTGAGCAGATCCAGACTGGGAAGTGTTGTTTGCAAACTCCTGGGGACAGAGCTATCAGTCTCTTCATGGAAGTCTATACTAGCAGTGGCCTGTTCATGGTGAATCTGGGTATCAGTGAAGTCACTACTCTGTCCCGAAGCTTCTCTGCTAACCGCTATGCCCAGCAACTCTTGGATGGAATCAGGTTCTTCTTCCACCATAGCATAATCTACTGTGCTGTCTTTGGCTCCCTTGCTAGCATCTCTCTGTACTGAATCAGTCACACTTATGATCCCTGGTGTTGAAGCAAGAACATGACCTTCACCGTCAACAGGGTGCTTCACCAGTTGGGAGTCATGCAAGTCATGTGACTCAGGAGTTACTGCTAAATCTTCAACCAGCAATGTCATTCCTTCACCACCCAAAGTCCTCTCACTTTCCCCTTCCTTCACATTTTCCTTACACTCATTTCTGCTTCCCTCAGTCTTGTCACTGTCTTGCCTACTATGGGGGACTAAATAAGTGTGGTCACGCCCACCAGAGTATTCCCATTGTCCAGCATCGGGCTGTGCCTTTGGGCTTTTGCTCACAAGCACAACATTTGCCTTTGTTGTTTGTTCATGTGGTTCTAGTAATATGAACGCTGACTCTGGGCAGGCGCCTAGTGGGAACAGTTCTTTGAGAGGGAAGGTCAGTCCTTCAGACTCAAGGCAAGAATGATTGTTGCTGAATTCTGGAACGACCGAGCCGTTTTCCAGATCGTTGAGTGTTTCCAGACCTGGTCTGAAAGATTGAACTGGCCCCTCTTTCTGCCTCTCTTCCCTGATTGTGGTCTGTACTTTCATGTCCCTTTCCTGATTACTCTCCTGGTCTAATTCTGGCCATTCCTGCTCTGTTTTAGTTGCATTCTTCATTTCATCCCAGTCCAGATTTTCCTCCTCTTCCTCCGTACTTATGTCCTCCAACTCAGACACTTCCATCTTTTCAAGCTCTGGTTTTTCCAACTCTTTCTGTGTAGATTCCAATTCTCTACCATTTGCATTGCTTTGCACATGCTTAGTTTGGATTTCCTCTTTTAGAGAAGAACGAATCTCGTTTCTTCCTGTATTGTCTTCCATCTCGTCCTCCTTCCAGAGACGGCGGATGCTGGAAAGAATGGATTTTTCCTCCAAATCTTCCACCTCCTGCCCTGTGTCTGAATGATTGTCGGCTGTCTTGGAGGGTGAAGGAGATAAGGTGGGCGTAGGCTTTGCTTGGGTCACATCAAGATTGATTCTCCTGCCTTTAGAAAGTTCAGAGCATTTGTGAGAAGCAAAACACGTCATGTCATCCTTTTGTCCCATGACCTCTCCTATATTCCCTTCATTGGCTGATGAAAGACTGGGCTGTACCCTAGCACCACGGTCAATTTTTGAGGACATCTCGTCGCTACTTCCCCCCTGAGCTTCCATTTTATGAGCAAATCCCTGCTGGGCCTCTAGTTCCCCCGGCTGTTCTTCATTTGATCTGGATTTAGAAGACTCAGCGTTCTGATGACATTTTGCAATCCTGTGATTCAACAGGGGGCATCTGCAAACCGATTCTTCCTGTGTAGGAAGAGAGTCTGTTCTCACGGCTTTGTCATACTGTGTCTGAAGGAGTGTGTCATTACAGTCCAGGGCTTGGGGAAATCCAGCAGGAATGGCGAGACCCTGCAACTGTTCCACAGCTGCCTGGGTGAGAGGGGTTGAGTCTTGTTCCAAAGGGGTTGAGCCGGAAAGAGAAGACTGGTGACCCCTTGAAGAATAATCTGCTGTACATTCTCCTCGATAAAAATCCAAAGAGGGGTTCTGCTGATTCACTTCCTGTACGCCAAAGTTGCTTTCCCTCTCTGACAGTCCTGTCAAGGACCTTGGGCCTTGCTGTCTGCTTTCCACATCCACAGATGTCTCTTTTTCTAGAGGACTGTATCCGAAGGTGCTCCACGACTGTTCTTCAACAACAAAGAGAAGGGATATGTCTTGAGAGGAGGAGACCTCTTCCTTCTCCTCTTCCTCCTCTTCAGAAACATTACTCATGGCAAGAAGGTCTGTGACTTCATGGTGCCGACTGCTGGTTGGTGCAGGGTCTGAGGGTCCTCCGGGCGAGGTGGTAGCCGCAGGCGACGGCTCTCCTGCTTTAGTATTTTCAGACTCCATCAATGGTGCATTCTGAAAATGGGGGAAAGGAAAAATAAAATGTTATTGATAAGAAATGGCTGAACTGGAAATTATACCCCACAAAACATTTAGAAAGGCAGGGTGCTCGGCTGACAGAGAACACATCTGGTAGAGATCAAGTGGCCATCAGGAAGAAAATGCAAGAATCAGAAAGGCATTTGAGAGGGGAAGTGAAAGCCCCCAAAAGACTCCTCCGGAGTTTTCTATGCGAGCCCTAAAAAGTGATTTTATTCATATCCTTGCTAAACTTATATCCTACCATTTCTTCCTAGTGTGGACCCAAAGTGGCTTATATCCTTCTCCTCTGCTCCATTTTATCTCCACAACAACCCTGCAAGGTAGCTTAAGGTGAGAGTGTGTGCTACTGACCCAGGGTCACTATAAGCATTGCGTTTATAGTGTTATGTGGACCTTTAGTCCTACTGGCTGACTTCCACTCCCCAACCTAGCAAACAGACCAATTTCCACACTATTATATGTTGACAACACAGTTATTCTTACTTACGCCATAGTAGAGCTTTGAAGAGCCCATCGGGCACTCGCTCAAGAGGAGCATATATTATTATTATTATTATTATTATTATTATTATACACATTACAGCACAGCACAAGTGTCTGGAATTCATCTCTGAATATCGAGTCCTTCCCAAGGACCTAGGATATTAGAGGTATTTGCGTAGAATATGTGCAGTTCCTAGAAGTGCTGCTTTCTGCAGCATGTGGACTGATGTTCTGTCTTAAGTTTAGGCTTTCCAGATGTTTTTCAAGATTTCTTGGGATTCCTCCTAGAGCACCAACTACTAGTGGGATTACTGTTGTTCTTTTTTGCCACAGTCGTTCGACTTCAATTTGTAGGTCCTTGTATTTTGTGATCTTTTCCAGCTCTTTGTCCTCTACCCTGCTGTCAACTGGCACAGCAACATCTATGATCCAAACATGTTTTTTCTCTACCACTGTTATGTCTGGGGTGTTGTGTGCCTATTATTATTATTATTATTATTATTATTATTATTATTATTATTATTATTATTATTATTATTATTATTATTATTATTAATTCGATTTGATAAACTGCCCTACCCCCAAAGGGCTGTACTATGACAATCATGGTACAGTCATGGTTAAAGTGACCAGATTGTCACCTTTAAAAACTGGGACCAGGGTGGGCGGGTGCACGCGCATGCAGGAGCGCACTGCCTTTTGGGGTGCTCCCTGGTTTCCCACCCTGTCACAGGAGCGCCCCAGAAGGCAGTGCGGCAACCTTCCAAAAATCGGGAAAGTAAAAAAAAACAAATTGGTTTAAAGCGGGACTGTCCCGCCAAAAGCGGGACGTCTGGTCACCTTGGTCATGGTTGTAACCTGCCCTGAGCCCTTTGGGATAGGGTGGGATAGAAATATAAAAAATAAAAAAAATATAAATAAATCCAAATGGGGGAGTTCTGCAGCAGGGATGGCACAGCAAAGGCAGTGATAACAATGTAAGTAATAAAAATGCAACATCCACAATACTATATTACAATAATCATGTCACACTTCTGTCTCTATTTCTTATTTAAATCATGTAAACAAACCTTCTAAGACAGTACACTTCACATTTCATTAAAGAAACAGGACTACATATTTCATGTATTAAGGAACCAAATACCAAGTTCATACTATTTATATCCAATGTAGCCTTCTCCGTATCAATAGTCCAAAGAATTTAACTTATCAACACTTACATATTCTCTGTTAACAGAGTTATTATTCTGATTATAGGGTTCCGGGGAGTGGATAGTACATAATAATATATAGTTTGCATTGTTGTAGTAGACTGTTTTGTGATTTATTTGACAGATTACCCATTGGATACCTCCATGATATATTTACACATAAGGTTGTGGTACTGAAGAAGGAGACGAAAAACGCAGTTTATGTGCGATGCGTTCTTGCCAATGTAACCTATTACGAATGGATTACAATCTCTACCATCTATGTATGGATTGTAAACAAGAAATTCTTTGGACTATTGGACTATTGATACAGAGAAGGCTACATCAGATATCAATAGGGTTGTGTGAACTTGGAATTTGATTTCTTAACACACAAAATATGTAGTCCTGTTTCTTTAATTAAATGTGAAGTGTACTGTCTTAGAAGGTTTGTTTACATGATTTAAATAAGAAATAGAGCCAGGAGTGCGGCATGATTATTGTGATATAGAACAGCAAGGCAGTGCCATATTGATCCTAACGGGGATTTGGGCAGCATAGAAAGGAATGGAAAAAAAACCCACCTTCCTGCTGCCTAAATTGCCCCATTGGGGGAACAGGCTTATGCCACACTTTTGATTGGCATAAACCAATCCCATACTGAAATGCTAGTGGAAGTCACCCTTGGGAATACTCCTGGCTCTGCTTCACCTGCACCACTGTCTGCTTGGATGCCAGCATAGCTCCACAAAAGCTCCTGCATCTGGGTTTGGCCCCTGTGGAGCTGTGCAGCATCCAGACACCAGCTCATTCATTCTCTCTGCCAGCGTGGAATGCATTGGTGGGGCCTTTTCCTGCTTCCTGATGCCATTCTGTGCGTGCATGTGCACGCACACACACACATGCGCGTGCATCTGGATTGGGCTGTTAAATCTCTCAGACCCAAATTCTTGATTTTTTTTTCCTAAAAAGATTACTAAACACAAGTGGGAGACTGATGACCATGAGATCAAACTAATTAGAGCAGTGATGGCGAACCTTTTTGAGACAGAGTGCCCAAATTGCAACCCAAAACCCACTTATTTATCGCAAAGTGTCAATGAGGCAATTTAACCTGAATAACCCCCTCGAGCAGGGGCCAGCCTACTGTAGCCTCCAGCAAGTTCCACATGCGCCACTCCGCACCTCTCTAGCATCTCTGCTGCCTGTGCCCCCCCCCCCCCCCGGCAGCAGCCACCTGGAGCACAGGCATCAGGCCCGCCAGCTGAGTCCTCCCTGCTCGCTGAGGTGCACGCACATCGTCCAGTGGCCCATGCCAGCCTAGATGTGTGGGGGGGGGGGCCCGATTTCTCCACCCCACATGACGAACTCTGTGTGTGCGTGCCCACAGAGAGGGCTCTGAGTGCCACCTCTAGCACCCGTGCCATAGGTTCGCCACGACTGATTTAGAGTGTTCACAAATTTAGTTGCTGTGTTCCAAGCGTCTGACTTATGGTCAGCTCAGCTATCCCATGTAGCTGAATCAGCACAGAGAATGGCCTCAGCAACTTTAAGGTACTTCCTTACAAAAGGGGGCTCTCATATGTATGCATTGAACATCTTTCAGGGCGAGGTGATCCCACAGTTTACGTATGGCTCCCAGATATGTTTCTACAATAACTACTATAAACTAGATAAATTCCTTAGATCCGTATTTGGAGTACCTTGTTGCATATCCAATAGCCTGCTTAGGCTAGAAGCCAAGTTTGGTCCCCCTCCTAGTTTTACACTATATGTTTCTGGCACACGTTAAATTCTTCCCATCTGGATTAACTTCATTCATCCTTTCAGACAATTCCATTTCAATGTGGGTGAGAGCAACAGAGAGCAAACAGCATCCCCTTGATTATGCCAGCATATCTGTATACCATCTCAGGTTCCAAGGAGGCAGAGCATTAACCAAACAGAGGCCATGAGAGATTATCCTTCAAGTTGGCAGATCATGGGCTCATTCAGCCCCAGCAGTGGAGAATCATCACCCAAAAAATCGTTCCATCATATTATCTTTACACATTAGAATTCCCTAAATATTATAGAGTTTTTCCTTTGACCAGATTTAATGCCCTACCATCTGCTTTCTTTGAAGGAAGATATTCAAGTATCCCTGATGCGCATCACCTCTGTCCTTATCAGTCTGGAATGGTAGAAACAGTCAAATGTGTGGGGTGCTGTGAGGTTTCCGGCTTGTATGGCCGTGTTCTAGCAGCATTCTCTCTTGACGTTTCACCTGCATCTGTGGCTGGCATCTTCAGATGCAGGCGAAACGTCAGGAGAGAATGCTGCTAGAACACGGCCATACAGCCCAGAAACCACACAGCATCTCAGTGATTCCGGCCGTGAAAGCCTTCGACAGTACAGTCAAATGTGTTCTCTTACATTTCAGTTCTACAACATGTACGCCACTCCAATTCTGTCCAAATATCCAGGTAGACTGTTTCAACAAAACCACCCTTAGAGTAGCAAACTTTTCTGCTCTGGCGCGTTTAACAAAGCCTAGTGGTCTAGTGTTTCAATCATTCCAATTCTTCTATTTTATTAGTTGTATATTTCTTGTTTTAAGTTCCTGTTTGGTGTATTTAATTTGTAGCCTTTTTTTTTTGGTGTATTTAATTTGTAGCCTTTCGGTCTGTCTGACTGTCTACCTATCTACTGCAGCATACATGAAGCATCCAATAGTTTAGCTTTTTTTTTTTTCACTTATTGTGAAATAAGCAGATATTTTGTTAGGTCATTTGAACACTTATTCAGTAATTATTTTTTTTGTATTTTACCTGTTTTTGTGCTGGTCCTTGATTGTGATAAATAAATACTACGTAATAGCCCCACTGGCCTCCTGAAACAGGGTGAGGCAAACCGACTCACAGAATGTGGTTCTGGGCACGGAATTCATGTTCTTGAAGCTCAAACTACATATTACATAGAATTTCCTGTTTCTTTTTTCTCCATGGCCTTTTCTGTAAATGAAAACCAGTCTGGGCAAGCCGCCAGCCTGAGCAAGGAAGGGTGGGTGGGGACCGTCTACTTAATCCTTTCTCTTCCAGATGTTTTTCAGCTCAGAATCATCCTAAGTACCTGCAGCGCAGAAGCTTGGAGAGTTCTACATAGCTTTTCTCCCTCTCCTCCCAAAAGTCAGAAGTAAGTAAATAAATACAGTACACAAATGGAGGGGAAGTGAAAAAGCATCTTCTTCGAGGGATCTTGCAGAGAACACAAGTGGAGGGGGGGAAAGGGTAAGCCACCATTTCTCCAAAAATCCTTTTCTCTACTGCAACTCACAACCTGCCCTGGGTTAGTTGTTTTAAAGTAAGTGAGAGAGAGAGAGAGAGAGAGAGAAAGAGAGTATAGGAAGAGGAAGACGAAGAGGGAAAAGAATAACCGCTATGAAACAGTTGCACATGGCTAGATTTATAAAAGAAGGTTCTATGTATTATGGCTGCAAATATCTGCTTGAAAATGCAGGGTTGTGGCTCAGAGGAAGAGCCTCTACTTTGAATTCAAAACTCCCCATGTTCAATCCCCAGCATCTCCAGTTAAAAAGATCAGGTAGTAAGAGATGTGTAATACCTCTGCCTGAGACCCCAGAGAACTGCTGACAGTCTTTTTTTTAAAAAAATTATTGTATAGTTTGAAATTTCAGTACATCTATACAATATATGCATTCTTGTTGACATATTCCAAACCATACTTTTCCCCCCTTTCCCCCTCCCCCCTCAATTTTCTTTCCCATTTATTCAAGTAAGCAGCAGTAAGTTCATTCTTTGTACTCTCTTCTCCCATATTTCTTCTTTGACTCCAATGTCTTTCATCCAGTCCACAAATTGTGTCCATATCTTCAAAATGTCTCTCTGTTTCTCTTGCCATAAATGATTTCTAACTGTTGACAGTCTTGAGTAGACGCTACTGACCTTCACTACAGTGGTGTAGGGGGGTGGGGAAATGGTGCCCAGGCCCCACCCCCCTGCACGGTGGCAGCCCCCTCCGTGGTGCCCTGCCCCCAACCCCCACATAGCTGAGTTCAGCCAGCTGCTTTTTGCAGCCTGGTGGGAAAAGCAGCCTGGTGGGAACTACACTTCCCAGGAGACCTTGCGAGCCCCAACTCACTCACAAGGTCTCCTGGGAAGTGTAGTTCCCACCAGGTAGCTTTTCCCACCCGGCTGCAAAAAGCAGCTGGCTGAACTCAGCTAAGTGGGGGGGGGGCACCACAGGTGGGAAGGAGGAGGGGCATGGCTGGGGCTCGGCACAACATGTGCACGCTCCCCGTGCTGGCCTTGACCCGGGCAGCATGCACACTTCACGCCAAGGCCCAGCCACGCCCCTCCTCCTTCCTGAAAGTGTGGGCGGTGATTTTTCTCTCCCCCCTTCCCGTGATTCCCACAGAGGCACCCCGGGGAGTTTGTCCCCGGATGTCCTCATGGCAGCTACGCCTACGCTTCACGGACCAAGGGTCTGGTACAGCACAAGGCAGCTTCATGAGTGTTTAAAGAGTATGGGAAATATCCAATAAAGTCTTAGGCATGATTCTTAACTGTCCCCGCATCAGCCCCATGGAGATTGAATAGATGAGCATTGGGGATTCCATACTGAGGACTTAATTCCTAGGCGCAGATGGGCTTGATTCGGTTTGGGACCACAGAACTGAGGCAGAGAGTGAAGTCTTACACACACACACACACACACACACACACACACACACACACACACACACACACACACACAGAGAGAGAGAGAGAGAGAGACCTTTTAAATTAGGACACTTTAGCCCTGCCAACTTCTAATTCTGTTCTAGCCGATCTCACATAGAGATTTTACACTTGAAAGTCGGGTGATGGGTTTCACACCAACCCTAGTGCTGATTGCAGGGGCAGGGCAAATGATTGATGGGGCCTAGCCCCTATTTGCACCATCGTGGCTGCAGGCCTGGACTGCACGTTTCTCCATTACACCGCACAGGTGATTCTAGCGAAAGGGTGTGGTGTTAGCATTCTCACTGAGACCGGGCTGGCTTGTTTCTTCTTTCCCGAGAAGCAGGTGCAAGAGAGGGCATCCGTGGCGCATTCCCATCCTGTCTGCCACCTGCACATGTGTCTTATGGAAAGGATGACGTTGGGTCCTCTAATGCCAGGGCTGGATCTATGCCCTCACACGCTGATAAAAATCTGTGAGAACAGATGCTTAGCAAACAGCTGATTGCTGCCTGGAACAAGGGTGGTGGCAACATGAGACAGAGTTAATTTAAAAGGAGGGAGTATTTTCAAAATGCTCGAGGAAGCTGAACCAAATTTTATATACAGTCAGTGGTGCAAACCCTTCCTATTCTTCATATGGGGAGACTTTCACTGCAATCCTCTGCAGTGTTACTCCATTGATTTCAATGAGCTTAGATGGGAGTAAATATTTTATCTTCTCCAGGAATTCTTGAAAGCTGACTATATGAGCAGTATAATTAAAGAAAAGAAAGTACACAGCAAAGAGATGTTTATGTAAGAGGCAAACTTTTTCCTCTTCTCTCACATAGTCCTCTCTCTCTCTCTTTCAAAAAGAAAAGTTATGAGGCAAGTATCTGAGACACAATCCACTTGTAGGCCGCAGCCCAGAAGCTGTTGGGTTTTTCCGGGGAAGGAAATGGAAGCACAGGAGGCTGTAGCCATTTCCCTGCCAGCAGCTGCCAAGTCTCTCTCCGATTGCTCCCGTTTTCATTGAAAACCAAGCCCAGCTTTGGGGTGTAGCTTCACTCTGGTCTGTTGCTTCACGTTCCAGTCACTGCCTAACAGCCATGACAGTCAGAAATTGCTAAGTACTGGGCCTCCCTTCTTCTACGGCAGGGGTAGGGAACCTGCGGCTCTCCAGATATTCAGGAACTACAATTCCCATCAGCCTCTGTCAGCATGGCCAATTGGCCATGCTGGTGGAAAACTGATGGGAATAGTTCCTAATTTCCGCCAATTCCTAATCTGAACTGGAGGAAGAGTGAAATCTCCAAGTCAGCTGGCTTTCGCGGTATCCTCCTTACATCTGATAGACTATCCGGCTAAAGCAGGGTTGTCCAACCCGGCGCTTCAGATGACCGTCGTAGGACTACAATTCCCATCAGCCCCCCCCTGCTGTATCTGTGGCTGAATTGCTCATGACAGCGGCCAGCAGGCTGATGGGAAGTATGAATCCCAGGGTATCTGAAAGCGCCGAGCCATGGGCCCTCTGTGTGCTAAAGACTTAATCATGTGTAAGAGAAAGGGGAGTCACATGTCATATTAGCTAAATTAAATTAATCTTGCCAGCATTAAATTAATCTTCAGTGTCCTATATCCTCCAGGTGGAAACCCTCACAGACTGATAAGACCAGGTTAGGAAGATGAGATAGCTGTCTTCATCCCTTTCATAAACTCTTTTGTCGCCTGTGAAGATGGAAGGCTTAGAAAAGATAGGAAATGAAATGGCTAATACGTATTTGTATAGCATCACTAGAGCATTCAAATTCTTGGAAGACATTATTGCATAGACTTATTGTGAGCGGGTGCCGGGTCGGGAAGAGGAGCCTCGTCCTCCACCCCCAGACAATATCTAATCGTAGTCCTGTGTTATCAAAAACAAATGAACAGCCCAATCTGAGGTGTTGCTTTAGAAGCAGGTCCTGCTGGGCTCAGTGAGATTCCTGGTAAATGTGCTTTTAGGATTTTGGCCATGAAGCCTGATCCTACTGTGCATGTTGACTCAGAGATGAGCTTCGCTGAAACTTATATGTATAAGCAGTGAGAAAACCCGTGCGCAGTAGCCATTCCCAGAACCATAGAGAAGAAGGTGGGGAGGGAGAGGCAGCAGATTGATACGAGGTTGGCTCTGACCATCAAAACTCTTCCTTGCCAGTTCTCACTCTAAGACCTTGGTGGCGAACCTATGGCACTCCAGATGTTCATGGACTACAATTCTCATCAGCCCCTGCCAGCATGGCTGATAGAATTGTGAATCTCATGGTATCCTGATAAATGCCCTACTAAGATGTTCACTGCTGACTTACAAGGGGCTGGTTCCTTTTATGATTATCTGCAGGATCAAGGAATGGCTTCCATGAGTGAATGAGCTAAAGATCTATGCCTTGAAAAAAAAACACCCAATCTTTTCTTAATCTAGATACCAGCGAGCCCCCCCCCCCCATTGCATTCCCAGTTATCCAAGTTCCAAATGCCAGTTTAGTATTTGGATCTGGATTGGATGGGGTGGGGGATATTCCAGTATTGTCTAACCCCTAAATAACCCCCATGTTTCAAGTGACTCTTGGTGCCCTTAAACAAGGTGCCTGTAGTTATCTTTCATTGTTTCTTATAGGGGGTAAATGCTAAACTTTCTCTAGGGCAGTGGTGGCGAACCTTTGGCACTCCAGATGTTATGGACTACAATTCCCAACACCCCCTGCCAATTGGCCATGCTGGCAGGGGCTGATGGGAATTGTAGTCCATAACATCTGGAGTGCCAAAGGTTCGCCACCACGGCTCTAGGGTAATCAGCAATGAAACACTCAAAAGCAAGCCAAGCAACTACTGACCAAAAGCCTCTCAATGCAGACAGAACCAACATGCTTAAAGAACCAATGCAGAACCAGACAATCCCAGCAGAAGCATGGGACAATGTGGCCAGCCTAACACAACAAATATCGAAACACAGAGTCCTCCAAGTCAAACTGCTTTGATGAGGAATGCTGATGCAGGCCCAACAAATGTCAAAACCAAGAATCCAAAGCAAACCACAGACCTGACGCAAACCAACTTGAGCAAAGAACGCAATGTTGCAAGACCAACAAAGCCAATTTCAAAGGACAGAACTGAAGGCAACCTGGCAAGCAAGGGGAGCATGAGGAAGGGCTGCAACATTTGGGACTCTTTAGTTTGGAGAGGAGACCTCTGAGGGGGGATATGATTGAAGTCTATAAAATTATGCATGGGGTAGAAAATGTCGACAGAGAGAAATTTTTCTCTCTTCCTCACAATACTAGAACCAGGGGGCATTCATTGAAAATGCTGGGGGGAAGAATTAGGACTAATAAAAGGAAACATTTCTTCATGCAACGTGTCATTTGTGTTTGGAATATGCTGCCACAGGAGGTGGTGATGGCCACTAACCTGGATAGCTTTAGAAGGGGCTTGGACAGATTTATGGAGGAGAAGTCGATCTATGGCTACCGATCTTGATCTTCCTTGATCTGAGATTGCAAATGCCTTAGCAGACCAGGTGCTCGGGAGCAGCAGCAGCAAAAGGCCATTGCTTTCACATCCTGCATATGAGCTCCCAAAGGCATCTGGTGGGCCACTGCGAGTAGCAGAGTGCTGGACAAGATGGACTCTGGTCTGATCCAGCAGGCTCTTTCTTACGTTCTTAAAGAAGATGCTGATATAGACACACCTTAAACAAGAAGACGCTGATATAGACATACCTTAAAACCAAAGAAAAACAGCTTTGAAGTGCCAGCTGCCTATATGCCCTATTACTCCTGAATATTTCTGGGATTTTTCGGGATCCATTTCCTGGAAATTTAGACATCTGAATATATTAGGACAATTATGATAAGGTATTCTTTTGGATATGTGTCTGGATTGGAACTATCTGAACGCACAGCCCTAGAACAAGCCTCACAAATTAGACATGGGCAGACAGAATTTGGGCATCGCTTCAAACACAAGCCTTTGCAGTTAAGTCATTCAGCTTCTTCCCGTGATGAGAAATTATGCACCTTAGAGAACCTAAAGCTTTTGCTGGAAATTGCTACCACCCATAAGTCACAAACATGTTCAGTTATTTCTCATAATGCCAGTAGAATGTTCTGGAATGTGGAGTGACCACACTAGCAGAGTATGTATAGCGTATTTAGAATTTAAAAAAATATCATGCCTGTCTGCCTGTATGTAGAAGCACTTAGAGTGGCTAACAAGGATTCAAGTACATAACAAGTTGATATTAAAATTTAAATAAAAATAAAACTATCGATGAAAAAAAATCCAGAATGAAGACAAGTGAAAATGAAGGTTTTTTTAACTATCAGGTGTTGCTATCAACCATTTTTTCTCTCATCTCTAATCAGATCTGCTCATGACTAAATATATATGAATATATATATGAATATATATGAATGCACACAGCTGTCTTATACTGAATCACAATGAGGTCAGCTCTTTCATATTACCTCTGGCAGAGGTAATTAACTGGCAGAGTATTAACTGTTACCTGATTCTTTTTATTGGAGAAGCTGAGGATTGAATTTGTGGATCTTCTGCATACAAACCAAGTGCTCAACCACTGGGCCACAGCCCCTTCCCAAGTAGGGGATGCATTCACACTCTTCCTATTTATTGATGGATTTATTTACTAAGGATATTTCTATTCCACCTCTTCAGAGGCCTGCTCTGAATTTAACTGTAAGATGGTTTACGATGAAAACCATGTAACAATATGAAAACAAGCCATCAGATGTAAACAGCATAAAAACTATTCATAAAACAGAAGAAGACTATTTAAAAGCTGGTAAGATAAAACCCCTGATAAAAAGAGGTGTTTTGGTCTGGTGTCTAAAGGAAAGGAAAGTAGGTGCCAGGTGAGCCTCTAGGGGAAAGTATTCAAAAGGCAAGGTGCCACCACAGAAAATGCCCTTTCTCTAGTTGGAACCTACCTCACTTCTGAAGGTGGTGGCTCAGAGATGTAGATCTTAACTGGTTGGCTGGATAGTACAGAAGGAGACATCTTTCAAGTACTTTACCCCTCCCGCCCTAATATTTAGGCCCTTAAAGGTAAGAAGCGGCACTTTGAATTGTGTCTGGAAACAGATGGCTATCCAGTGCAGTCTTTCATCGCAGGTCACACAATCAACAAAACTCAGAAACTGAAACCGGGGTATCCTATATACAAAGCGTGCATTTTACCACTAATCTATCAAACATTCCTTTAATTTGACTTTGATAGATTTTGAAAGCTTGAGGCAGATACATGGGTAGGGAGGTCAATAACACCCCTCCCCCAAAAGTTTCACACAGCCTGCCTAAAATATATCAAAACAAAGAGGTCATTTGAACTTGTGACTTTTAAGGATCTCTTTGAAGTAAAAAAGGAATGCTTAGTTCATGGGAGATGGATACAAGAGTATGTGCTTGTTAATGCTATCATAATGTTAGTTACTAGGCACAATTTAAAATGCTGGTAGGGCACTAAATAGCTTAGTGCTGGGGCACTTGAAGGCCCACCTCCTTCCCTACTGGCCAACCTGCCTGCTAAGATCCTTTTACCAAGATCTGCAAAAGTGAAGTGAGTGGCAACCACAGGTAGGACTTTTTTTGGTGGTATCTCAACACCTCACTGAACAATTCACTGTTCATTGAGGCGTTTTGCTGTCATTAAGGTACCTGGTCAAAAGGTTTATTTTTTTACCGAGCATTTGAACTAAGGGATTCATTTTTTTTTTAATCTCATGGGGGTATTTTACGGACATCATTTTAGGCTGTTGGGTGTTGTTTTATGCTATTTTTTTTATAACCCTGGCTTGTCTTTAATGATTTGTTTATAGTTTATAATTCTTATGCTGTTGCTTTTAAAAATGCTGTGAGCCTCCCTATCAAAGTATTTGGAGAGGGGGCATATACATTTTCTGAATGTATAAAGTGTCAAGTCCACTTATGGCAACCCACTAGGATTTTCAAGGCAGTGACTAAGAGGTGGTTTGTTGTTGGCTTCCTCTGTAAAATGACCCTGCTGCTCCTTTGTGGCCTCACATCCAAATACCAACCTGGGCTTACCTTGCTTAGCTTCTCAGATCTGACAAGATCAGGCTAGCCTCCGCCATCCAGGTCAGAACAAACATTTTCTAAATACAATTCAAACAATTCACTTAGTCACCCCAGTGCCCCCCAAAGGGCTGTACGCATCCTTTCTCCCTACTTACGAGAGTGTCATAATCTGACATCCACAGCCCTCAGCAATTATTTCATGCATCATTCCTAGAAGTATACTAGGATCCAGCACTGATTCCTATAGATCTCAGCAATTCCACTCCCTTGCCAATGAAGAGCTTGGAATTAGTGTCCACTTAGCTCGCCAGTGGGTGATAGAAAACACTTTCATTAGCAGGCCCTTACATGAAGATCTGACGAACGTCTGACGTCTTGTTACTTAACACGCCCACCCCAGCTCCTTATCAGATCCTGCATGCAGTCTCTAAGTAGCTGGCTCCAGACTTGGCCTCACTGACCCAAAGGAAGCAGTCCTTCCAAAGCCATTATCATAATAGCATTTCAACAGTTAGGATTTCACATGAAGCTGTCTTCTACTGAATCAGAGCATTGGTACATTGGGGGGGTCAGTATTGTCAACTCAGACTGGCAGCCGCTCTCTAGGGCAGGGGTCTGCAACCTGCGGCTCTCCAGATGTTCATGGACTACAATTCCCATCAGCCCCTGCCAGCATGGCCAATTGATAGGATTTGTAGTCCATGAACATCTGGAGAGATGCAGGTTACAGACCCCTGCTCTAGGATCTCAGGTGGAGGTTTTTCACATCTCCTATTGCCTGGTCCTTTCCACTGGAGAAGCCAGGAATTGAACCTGGGACCGGCATGCAAAGCAGAGGCTCTTCCACTGAGCCACAGGCCCTGGCCTAAAACAGTTCACTAAAGCTAGGGGTGCCCAACCTATGGTGCTCCAGATGTCCATGGACTGCAATTCCCATCAGCCTCTGCCAGCATGGTCACTTGGCCATGTTGGCAGGGGCTGACGGGGATTGTAGTCCACGAACATCTGGAGCACCATCAGTTGGCCACCCCAACTAAAGCACTTCTCTACATCATCTCGTTACGATCTCTACACAAGCAACCCAATAAAGGAGATTGATATAGCACTGTTAGTAACCCTTACAACAACAACAACGCTTACATCAGGGCCTGCATTGTTCTGCAGATAGGAAGTAGAGTAGACAAGACAGTACAGGGGGAGAGGATATAATATCCCCCATGCTATCTTCAGCTGAAACAAGCAGCCATTTAAGGGCCAGAAAAGCAGCTTTGAATAACAGAGAGGGAAGGGAAGGCAGATGCAGTTGGCTTTTTTAGCCCTGGACCCAACCTGGTGGAACGCTCTGTCCAGTGAGATGCAGCTCCGCAGGGTCTGTGAGCTGTTCCACCAGGTGTGTGGTTGAGGTAACTTAGGTTTTTCCGTCTTGGCCTCCCCCTCTTCCATCTTCATAGAATCACAGAGTTGGAAGAGACCACCAGGGCCATCAAGTCCCTACCATGCAGGAATGCACAATGAAAGCACTCCCGACATATGTTCATCCAGCCTCTGTTTAGAAACCTCCAAAGAAGGAGTCTCCAGCACTCTCCGAGGCAGTGAATTCCACTGTTGAACAGCTTCCATTTCTCTTTTCCACCGACTCCCTTTCTGTAGTTTTAGTATTTTAGTACTGTATTTGAAAATGCTGCCATCCATATCATCAGTTTTAATGTTACAAGTTATTTAAAATTAATTGGACTATTTTTGTTATAATGTTGGAAGCCACCCTGAGCCCAAGAGGGGAAGGGTAGCACATAAGACCAACAAAATAAATAAAACAAATAAGTACAACCATGTAGGGCTGCACTTTACTAGATCTGTTCCTAATTGAGGGCTCCAAGCCTTGCTATTTTCCTTCAAATGGTGCGGCAAATTTCCATCTGTGGATCTCCCAGCTTCTAGGTTGGTTCTCCTGTTGAGAGGTAAGTTCTCTTAAGACCACCCGGTGAGCTGATGCCAGAGGCAAGGTTTACATCTTGAATTTCCATGGGCCATTGTATATTTCATCTTCTAGCCTTGCTGGATCAGGCAAGAGGTCATGTACAGTTATAATCTGCCTGTGACAGTGGCCAGCCAAATATCTCTGCAGACTCACAAGCAAGGCATAGTTCCCTCCGCTGGTACTTGGGGTTATAGGGTCCCTGGACATGGAGTTTCTATAGAGCCCAGTTTCTATAGACAGCACAAATACCTTCTGCATGTAAACTGCCTTCTATTTTTAACTCACATTGTCCAGACAGGCATATTCAGAATCTGAGACTGGTGGTTTAAAAGTGCACAGTACCTTTTTTGGCAGTCTCCGATGGCAATGCATCCTGTTCTGTGTTCTAGTGTATCCCATTTGCTCCAATCCAATAAAATGCAAAACAAAACAAAAACGAAACCCACAAAAAACACCTTTATGCAAACTCCAGAGCACCGTCCCTTGCTCTTAAGTCAGCGGCCAGCCCCACATTGCTGAAAGATGGCTTCACCTCATTGTCTATCTCAACCCCTCTAGTTTGGTAGTAGTAGTAGGAGGAGAAGCTGCCTCTGAAGAGTTTGCAGACAAGGCGTGAGGGAGAGGTCCTCTTCTGGACCCTGCACGAAATGCCCGGAGGCAGCCCCAGAAAATGTTCAGATCCAGCAGGATGTTCAAAAGCTACTGTTGCATGGCTCTCCCCCAACTTCCTGCTGTACAACACAGGGAAATAAAGAAATCCAGCACTGTTTGCTCAAAGCGCATTGGCGAGGCACTCCTGCATTGTGCCTGAGCGGAAGCCAGAACGTTGGGCAACTCTGAAGATCTAGTCTAAACACCCGTCTGTGACTAAGTGAAGCTAAAAGCATATACTAAAAAAAAGAAAAAGAAGAAGAGCCCCCTCCCCGGCACCTTTGCTTGTGACATCACTATCAGCTCCAGGAAATTTCAACACACTTAGCTGCAGTCTGCAAACAAGCCCTTGCAGCTGCAGTAGAAGGGGAGAGCAGAAGGGAAAAGAAAAAGAAAAACCAGTCGACTGAAGGATGTGAAACTTTCCCTGGGTGCCGTCACCCGGGCATTGAGTTGACCATCTGGTACAGAATCAGCATAGATTTGCAGATTGATCACAAGCACCACACAACAAAAACCTCAGTAACCACATGCCACTTTTGCCACACTATTTGGGAGCACAGAAATCTTTTAGGGGATCCCACTGTCAAACAAAGCACCTCTAACTGTTCATAGATCACCTGACACAATGTCTTCTCTCTCAAACAGCTGATGAGAACATTCTCAGGCCCCTTCTGCACATGCAGAATAATACACATGCAATCCACTTTCACCACTGTTTGAAAGTGGATTTTGCTATTCTGCACAGTAAAACCCAGCTTCAAAGTGGATTGAAAGCAGTGGTGGGATTCAAATAATTTAACAACAGGTTCCAGCGGTGGGATTCAAATACTTTAACAACAGTTTGTTTACAAGCACCATTTTAACAACCGGTTCTGCCGAAGTGGTGCGAACCGGCTGAATCCCACCACTGATTGAAAGTGGATTGAAAGTGCATTATTCTGCATGTGCGGAAGGCAGAAGCGTACCAGGGGCAAATGGTGCCTGGAGACAAATTGTCTCCAGGACGCCCCCCAGGCTCTGCCCCCCACCACCCTAGCTCCACCCCGATGCCCTCAGGCTCCACCCCCACTGCCCTCAACCCTGCCCATGTCACCATGGACATGGGCAAGGTCTAGGGTGCCCACCTCCCCCCCCAGACTCCCCCTGCTGGCTGGGTCCCAGCCGGCAGCCTGCAGTCTCTTCTGAAGAGATGGGGGAGACCAGGGTGGGGTTGAGGGAGCTCGTCGTTTTTTGCGTGCCTCGGATGGGGTCGAGGCACGCAAAAACAATGAGACAGCAGGACTTCCTGGTCACGTGGGGGCCTGATTTTGCGCCCCCCCATGTGACCAGAAGAGTGGCGCCCGGGGACAAGGGGTACCCCTTGTCCCTAGGCAGATACGCCACTGGCGGAAGGGGCCCCAGTCAGTGCAACATGATGTCCATAGATACAGGGAGGCTGTTCTTCACCACACCTATCAACAGCTTGTTTTTCTTAGGTATGCACCCTGCTTTTACTACTTGTGGGCTGCATGCTAGAGAGACAGCCATAGCTCAATAGATGTACATTTTTGTGATGCAGTTGTGTTCCACTGTTTGCTGTATACTGTTCATTATTCCTAGTCTCATTCTACAGTTGTAAAACCTACTTTCGTTTCCATAAGGAAGGCAGATTACAAATCAAATGAATGGCAGGTATAGTGGAGGCATCCCCTCCCTGTATGCCTCATACCTTGCATGCCAGTCTGTGAATGTGAGAAAGACTGCATGGCACACACAGAGATTTGGCAGTCCTTTGGAATGGCACCTGTCCTTTCAAAATACCAGGCTGTATTCTGGGATGTTTGTGCATGGGGCCGGGTGATTTGAGACAAGCCCCACAGCTTGTTTCATGGAATCCCTATGCTTGAATCTACCGGATCACTTAGATAAGCATCAGAGGTAAGATAAGCAGCGCTCTCACCTGGAGATTAGCCAGGTGGTTTGGTCAGAGGTGGGGCTTTACCTGTAGTGAATGATGCCACAGTTTTGGAGCGCCCTGCTCAGAGGCGTGGGCTGAATGCCTACACTGCTGTCAGCCAGGTGGAAATTATTTTTTTCACCCTCTTGTTTGGTTCTTCAAATGAAACATGTTCACTGGGTCTGGCCTGCAAATGTTTTGCCATGGGGGTCCCAGAGCAGTGATTGCTGGCAATTGTGGTGGTGGAAAAGCAGCACATTCTCGTGCAGTGGAATTTTCCATTCGGCATGACCCACCTATTCTCACCCTAGAGCATACAGAAATTATGCTCGAGGGCAGTGATTCCCAACCAGGGTTCTGTGGTACCCTGGGGTGCCGTGAGCATGTCCCAGGGGTACTGCGGCAATGCTACTGGGGCCCCCTCACTTTTGTGATGTTTCCCGCTGGCACCAGCAAGGACATGGAGCTGGCCCAGAGGGCAGGGCCTGCCGCAAGGTCAGCAGCCACTTCCCACCCACCCCCACCCCCCGTGCTTCCCTTCACCCCGGGAGGGGAAGGTGGGGGGTGGCAAGCAGGAGAACTGGGAGGGGAAGGTAGGGGGATGGCAGGGGTACCGTGACATATGAAGAGTGAGGTCAAGGGTACTGTGACATTGAAAACGTTGGGAAACACTGCTCTAGAGTATGTGTGTCAGCAGCAAACTACCCAGACCACTGCTATACTGAACACCTCCCCTATGCAGATGACAAACTGCTCAAAACATGGTTTGTTTTGAACCATGAGCACATTGATCAGGCTTGGAGAAAAATGTTCTGTGTCCTTAATAGAGGCTTAATGTGTGGAAATGGGCATCTGAAACCTTTCATGGCATGGAGGCAAATAACATTCTATTAAACCGACTGGGTTTTTTTTTTTAATCCAGGGAATTGATCACCTTATGATGTGTTCATCTTCACCTAAAGCTAACATTTTAAACAAGATACATCCAAATGTCCATCGCATTATTTTTGCAAACTTTGCAGCTCCTCTGATTCTAGCTCAGCTGACTCCAGGTGTGTGTGCAGTTCTTCATGAACCATGAAGGGGGAGCAGTAATCATCTGTGAGTCTCAGTGCAAATTGTATATGTGCATAAAGTGCTGTTAAGTCACATCTGATGTCTGGTGACGCCAGTGGGGTTTTCCAGGCAAGAGATGGTCAGAGGTGGTTTGTCACAGCCTACCTCAATGACATGACCCTGATATTCCATGGAGGTCTCTCATCCAAATTCTAACCAGGGCTGACCTTGCTGAGCTTATGAGAGCCAGCGTGGAGTAGTGGTTAAGAGCAGGTGGATTCTAATCTGGAGAACCGGGTTTGATTTCCACCTCCTCCACCTGAGTGGCAGAGGCTGATAATATGAAAAGTGAAGTGAGGAATCAGGCTCCCCTAACATGCAAGGTATGAGACTGGCATGCAAGGTATGAGAAATGACTCTTATCATTTCTTTGTCTCCCTGCCAAAGGCACTGTCTATCTACACCCTCCACAAGTATTCCCCACTGTTTCAAAAGTGAGGAAAACCATTCTAGAACATGGGGGAAACTACCCCTGACAAGTCATGGGACTTTGTTAAATGTTATCATAAGAGTGGTGATGCACGCTCAAGAAAAATGCACTGGTCTGCTGCACTTGTGTGCTTGATGTTCATACAATTCCAGTTGCGCGCCACTGTGCAGTTTGAAATCATCTTTAAAATAGCCCTGATCCAGGTCCATCAGCCTATATTATTATAAGGTCCTCTTCTGAAGTTCCAAGACCCTCCTAGCCTAAGCCTACCAATATTAACAGGGCTCTTCTCAAGCTAAACATTCCAGGGTTGCTTCTAAGGGACTTTTAGTGGACACATTTTGTCTTAAATTCGTTGCTGAATGTACATTCAAAGCCCGTGATCTCCCTGTATGTTTTAGTGTTCTGGTACAAACGAATGAATACTGAGTTCTTAGATGCAATATTTAATTTGGAGAAAGGGTGTACTTGTATGTGTAACATAGTTTAACAAAATGATGCATCAACTGCCAGAGTTCACTCTGCCATCTTGTGGCAACTGTGAACAATGACAAACCTAAAAGCCATTTTTAGGAATTTACCAAAAAAACCCTGCCTCCATCTCTGAAAATCTGTCCTTTTTGAAATTCTTTTGCCTGCTTCAAAATTTCTCAGATGTCTCATCAATGAAACATCATTAGACTGGATGCCAAATTTATTTCAAAAAGAATAACAGTGCTATTAAATGTATACCCAGTGCAGCATATATGAATGAGTCACCAGTGTGACGCGGCAGCCAAGAAAGCCCATGCGATTCTGGACTGCATTAACAGTGTCTAGATCAAGGGATGTGATGGTACCATTCTATTTTGCACTAGTCAGACCTCTCCTCTAATACTGTGTCCAGTTCTGGGCACCACAATTCTAGAAGGATACTGACAAGCTGGAACAAGACCAGAGGAAGGCGACCATAATGATAAAAGATCTGGAATCCCATGAAGAGCGGCTTTGGATGCTAAAGATGTTTGGAGAAGAGAAGGTGACATGATAGCAAAACAAAATATGAACTCTGCTTTTGAAGACGTGGTTACACACCTGGATCTGGATGAGCATTTCACAGACCATTTGGCACTAAGAAATCAGACCATGAACATCTACATTTCAAAAGTCACCTGAGTGCAATCTTTTGCTGCCTGAACACTGGTTCAGTCAGCCGTGGGTCTTTCCTTGCTGTCATGCTTCTGGCGAGGTATCCCTGACACAGCATTGATAACAATTCCTAACTTGTTGCTGTAACTTCCGAGTCAACAGAACCACACCACACCCCCCATACGCACACACCCTGAAGTATTTCTGTACCTGCCTCCCAGATGGTTTGTGTAAGGTCAGTGGTAGAGTGAGCTTTCTGAGCCTTTGCTTCCTTGCTCCTTATTTAGAAGTTAGCTCAAGGAAAGGGAGGAAATTGCTTTTGCTGTTTCACATACAGTATATCCGTCCATTGAAAACATGCAGATTTAAAAATGTTTTACTTCAGTAGCCTTTGAAAGTGCTCTCTCGGGTGCCAAGAACAGACAAGCACACCTCTACATATCACATATGGATCCCCCTCAGATTCAAAAAAATATACCCTGTTTCCCCAAATATAAGACATCCCCTAAAAATAAGACAAAGTAGAGGTTTTGCTGAAGTGCGAAATATAAGGCATCCCCCGAAAGTAAGACATAGCAAAGTTTTTGTTTGGAAGCATGCCCGATGAACAGAACACAGAAAAATAAGCCATCCCCTGAAAATAAGACATAGAGCATCTTTGGGAGCAAAAATTAATGTAAGACACTGTCTTATATTCGGGGAAACCCGGTACTAGATGCTTGGTTAGAACAAGGGGCCCCTGAATTGTGTACCCCTGAATTGTGTAAACCCCTCCCCCGCAGCCATGCACGCACTCACGCATGGCGAGAAAGGATTTTTTGAAAAAGGAACCTGCCGACAGACTGTCTGAAAAAAGACAGATTGTAAAGCAGAAACTAATGTTCACAAATATTTGCAATTTGCCAACATTTCATCAATCAGTTCTAAAAGCAAAATCTGAAAGAAGAGCAATTTAGTCTTGTCACAATATCTCAATAGTTTTGTTCCTTGCAGGCATCAGATATGAATTTCCAAAATCTGTCATCAACTGCTAAATAAATACCACGGTGCAGCGATCTCTCACGTGCTGTCAGCAATTAAATGCTGAAGTGAAATCTCAGATACTGGGGAAGGGGGGAACGTTGCCATATGCCAAATACAGAATCACTTGGCAAATATTCAGAGAAAAACCCGGTGCATCCTTCGCTTTGGAATCTGCAGCTGCAAAAGAGACTTTGGAAAGCAAATTCCTTTCTAAAGATAGAAAGAAACCCCTTATATTCTGGATCCTATTCCTGGAAAATTGAACAGGATGGGTCTACAACGATAGTTCCATTTCAGTTTTAGCTGATTACTCATGAATTTATTATTATTGTTATTATTGTTATAAGCATAAGCATTTTATTGTCATTGTGCACGCACAACGAAATTTACAGCAGCATTCCTCGATGCACACAATTTCATACTCATACAATTTCAGACTCATACCCCATCCTCACCTTCCCCTTCCTCCACCCATCCCTACACAGCCCCAAACACATCAACACGAATTGTTGTTATTGTTGTTATTGTTGTTGTTATTGTTGTTGTTGTTGTTGTTATTAATTCAATTTAATAGACCGCTCTAACCCTGGAGGGCTCAGAGCGGTTTACATCAAATAAAATCACCAAATAAATCACCAATAAATAACAAATACAACAGTCAACAATTCAGCTAAGACTCAGTACAATCAATAACATCAGTAGCAAACATTAACCCACTCATAATTTAATAGATGACGTCCAATCCTACCCCTGGGAGGGGACTGAAAGCCAAAGACAAGGCCAGATGGTACAGCGGGCGTATGCCTTTGCACTAGAAAATGGAAAGGGGAGGCAACTTCAACAGCTATTTATGAACTTGTGGTCTCCTTCATATTGAGCATACACTACCTTTGGTTTTGATTCTTGGCTACACACACATTTACTCCCCTTTGACAGCCACTCCACCTTCAGATCGGAGAATCCCCAGTTTCCAAAAGCTTTGAAAGTGCAACTTTTCCTCTCTCTTTGCAGGGGAAGCAAAGGAGATCAGTGTGCATTTAGCTTTCTCCGGGTTTTCTCGCACGTCCTTGCCTTCCTGTGCCCGCACCACGGCAGTTCCTCCCTCTCAACAGGCCACCATTTCAGAAGACAGGAGGAGAAAAGAAGGTGGCAGGCAACCTCCCCAAATTGAGATTGCACGGAAACAATGAGGACGCGGGGGACAGGCAAAATGACAGATCGGATTGGCTAGGGACACTTTGCAAGAGAAGAATCTCTGGCCCTTTCTGCACGGGCCAAATACAGCGCCCTGGGGACAGCAAAAACGCCATCCCCAGGGAGCTGTTCGCATGGGGGGCGCAGCTGCTTCACAGCTGCGCCGCCCTCACTCCTCCCCAGCGGCGCAAAGCCGCTGTTTCCCAACCTCGCTCCCCAAGCGAGGTTTTTGGGAAACAGTGCGAACGGCAGCAGCTGGAAGGCGCCATCCCTCCCCCCTTTCCCAACCGACTTACCTTCCCTGCGACCGTCCGGCGCGTCGCCGAAGCGTGGGGACACGCCCCCCCTGCCCTGCTACTCCGGAGCGGTCGTGCAGGGCAGGGGGGCGTGTCCCCTGGCCTCGACGACGCGCCGGATGGTCGCAGGGAAGGTAAGTCGATTGGGCGATGGTGCAGCGCCGTCTTCCCGGTAGTTTCCGGGACCGTCCGTGCGAACGGTCCTGGGGGGGTTGGGTCAGCGTCATGTATGCCGACCCAACCCCCAGCGTGGCCGTGCGGAAAGGGCCTCTGTGTAAGGGGGAAAAACCCTCAGGAAACCCCACTGGAAAACAAATATCTGTGGGATAAGTAGTCCATGCATAAATGGCCTACATGTCCGAATGACTACCTAGACATCTTTGTGAAGGCCATCCAGAGAGATTGCTCATCCAAGTTGATCTGATAGAATCATCCCCTATGTCTATATACTAGCATGTTGTGTATATAAATAGAACCGTGCATAGTAGAGCAGGGAGAGATGATTTCCCATTGCCTGAAGAATGGATCATGTTTGATTACACCTTTATTTCATGTACCTCCCAGGGTTGCCAAACTCGTTTTAAACTAGCCCTGCTGGTTAGAATCACCGCTTTGTTAGCTGTTTTTAGTCTTGCGTCAGCATTAGCTTAATGAACTATTTGGAACTGCATACGTTTACATAAATTAGCACTTGCCTGTTCACTCTGGCCAAGTTTCCCCCGGGGCAGATGAACAAACTCTGCTGCTTCGTTATCAGAACTGCAAATGAGAATGAAGCAAAGGCTGGGATCCACGATGGAACCAGACCCACTGATTGCAATGGGGGTGGGATTCACTCCAGAAACTAGCAGAAATGAGATTGGGGATGAAACATTTGACCTTGGAAGCGGGAGAGATAATGGAAAGGTAGCTTTGTTTGAAGATGGATTCAGAACAGCCAAAGTGAACTGTTTGGGGGCAAAGTTGAGCAAAACATTCGAACAATGGCCTCAGTGGGTTCTTTGCTTATAGAATGAGACCAGTTCAATTGCACTTAAAACACATCATGGTTATTTATTAACTTGCTTCATTTAAACCTAGCCTTTCTCCCCACAGCAGCTCATGTGATTCTCCTCCACTTCTTTTTTATCCTAACAACAACCCTGTGAAGTCGGTTAGGCACAGAGTGTGCAGCTGACCCAAAGTCACCTGACCAACATCCATGGCAGAATTGAACTTGAGTCAAATATGTTGTTGTAGCATCCACCAATAGCTTTTCTGGTACCTAGGAGCAGCAGTGGCATCATGGTGAAGAGCAGGTGCATTCTAATCTGATTTAATTCGATTCCCGGCTCTGCCGCGTGAGCGGTGGAGGCTTATCTGGGGAATTTAGACTAGCCTGTGCACTCCCACACATGCCAGCTGGGTGACCTTGGGCTAGTCACAGTTCTTCTGAGCTCTCTCAGCCCCACCCACCTCACAGGGTGTTTGTTGTGAGGGGGGGAGGGCAAGGAGATTGTAAGCCCCTTTGAGTCCCCTATAGGAGAGAAAGGGGGATATAAATCCAAAATTTTCTTCTTCTACCTGCCAACTGTTTTTAATGGGCAGGGCCAGGAAGGGATTCTGCCCAGAAAGACCTCTGATTGGCCACTGGAGATTTAATTGGCTGTGCATTTTTAAAAACATTGTTTTGGCAGCCCCTGCTGGCACAGCACAAGGATCTTCGATATGTGACTAAAGTAGCAGTAGCCATGTTGTGGCTGGCTCTGTCTCCTGGAGCAGCCATTTGTGGCCGTGCCTTCAGGCTCACAAGGGTTGGGGAACCCTGTTGTAGTCTATCCACTGCCCTGGCTCTCACTTGTCTTCCACACGTAACACAGGAACTAGGCAAAATGTGGTTAAGCAATCAACCCGGCTGCTTCACTCCTGCTTTAGGGAAGCCATCCATCTCTGTGTTTTTCAAGCCATGAGCATCTTTTTCTCAAATAAAAATCTTGCAGAGTTTCAACGAACAATTGCAGGTTTGCTTTGCAGATTTGGGTGGTGAGGGCAGTAACAGGTGCTTGCCAATCAGTGCCATCCTCAACCGACTTTTTCTCACTCCAATGGCAACACTTTGAAAATCTGGAGGGTGGTACGTTGCTGGTATTGGACCTGGATGACAGTACGTCTAGAGGTGGGATCCAGCAGGTTCTCACAGGTTCCCGAGAGTAGGTTACTAATTATTTGTGTGTGCCGAGAGGGGGTTACTAATTAGTGATTTTGCCATGTGATTTTTGCCTTAGTTACGCCCCTCCTCTCAGCAGTAGTGTGCAGAAATTGAAGCAGTCTAGCAGGAGGTGCACCGGCGTGCATGGCAGCCTGCGCCTGCGTGCATTCGTTTCCCACCCAAGGACCGGCGCAACGGCTGCGTCCTTGCCACAGCCCCGCCCAGGAATGCCCCGCCCCCGGAATGCCCGGCCACGTCCCCATCGTGCCCCGCCCAGCCCCATTGGCGCTACGCCACAGTTTTAATCCCACCACCATGGGAACCTGTTACTAAAATTTTTGGATCCCACCACTGAGTACGTCTGAACTATTTCCCCAGCTTTACAGCTTATTTATGTGCAGTCTCTAAGCTAATATGTTTGGAATCCTTGGCAGTAAACCCTGCTGAGTTCAGTAGCACTTAGTCCCAGGGGAAGAGAGTGCAAAATTGCACCTTGCTGTCTGTTTAAACACAGCATGCAAATAACTAGGAGGCACATTTCAGGTTCAGTGGTGGATACAAGAATTAGCAGGTTGGTTTAATCTTGGATGCAGAGAAGGCAGGCAGGCAGGGAAAAAAGAGAATTGCCAGTGGTTGTTTTCTGTTTTATACATCACAACAACAATGTTATTAATAAAAGACAGCCAGTATTTTTATGAAGCAAAGAGATTCTTCCCTTGTTATAACTACCTGGTCTAGTGGCCCATCCAGTCATTTATTAACAATTGTTCAGGATCATTTTACACATGATATTACCATTGTGGGTAATGACACATAATGGGTTGAATCACGCCAGCTTTCTACTCCATCATCTCTCCTTACTGCAGCCTCCATCCCACGGGCCTTTTGTCCATGATCCACTGTGCAGTCTTTTGGGTGGTCAAAAAGTTCCCCTCCTCTTTTTTTCACCAGCAACAAAGGCCCTTTCCCCACTTACCTTAAGCCCTGCGCTACTCTCCTCAAGTAGCGCGTGGTCCCCCAGCACTCCCCACTACAGGGGCGGCGACAACGCAGCTGCCCCGACGCTGCAGCTCTCGCACCCCTTCAGCGCGCGGCATCCCTGGCGCTCCTCAAAACGGCGCCTTTTGATGACCCCACGCAGAGCGCAGAGCGTGGGGTCGTGGGGACGCCTGGGCACGTGCCAGAGATGCCGCGCGCTGAGAGTAGCGTGCAGCAAGGGGGAGCAAAGGTAAGTGGGGAAACGCCCAAAGTTGGTGGGATTCGGCCCCAAATGTGGAGCCATGCACTTAAATTGTGTGAATGAGACAAACATTCGCCAAATATGGTGGACTGCAACTTCCTTTAAGGGCGGCCTTTGGTGGCAAACCTTCTTGGGTCCACAAATAGGAAACTAGCATGTCTGGGAGAAGCATGAACCCGACATCTGGCTTTCTATGTACAAGGACATTCTGTCTGTAAAAGGAAACTTGCTAGATTAAGCATTCTTCTATACAAGAACAACTTCCCGTCCACCAATAACATTACATGCCAGGGGTCTTTTCATTTAAGTTGCCTGTGTTCTCTCCTGTATGGAGGGGGATCTGTCAGTTTAGGACTCAACCTAAAGCCACAGATTTATATGACATCTGTGCATCTGTACCTACAATAGAAGAAATGTTTGTGAAGATGTTGGAACTGGCTGGGAAGCTCAAACCTACTTCTTTAATTAGAGAAAAGAATTTGTCTAAATTTATCGGTAGCTAGAAACCATTGGTGAAATTTTAGTACTGGGGGAAAAAATGAACTGATGATTTGTGGATTTGAAGACTGGGAGGATAAGAAAATGGACCGAAGAGAAAAACGAGAGATCCTTATTTGATTAATAATAATTAAGAAGAAGAGGGAAGAAGAAGAGTTTGAATTTATATCCCCCCTTTCTCTCCTGCAGGAGACTCAAAGGGGCTGACAATCTCCTTGCCCTTCCCCCCTCACAACAAACACCCTGTGAGGTAGGTGGGGCTGAGAGAGCTCCGAGAAGCTGTGACTAGCCCAAGGTCACCCAGCTGGCGTGTGTGGGAGTGCACAGGCTAATCTGAATTCCCCAGATAAGCCTCCACAGCTCAGGCGGCAGAGCTGGGAATCAAACCCGGTTCCTCCAGATTAGATACACAAGCTCTTCACCTCCTACGCCACTGCTGCTCCTTAAGAACTAATATCGCCATGGAGAGAAACATACCTCGCTGTGACATGCCTCTGAAGAGGCCAACCACAGATGCAGGCAAAACATTAGGAGCAAAAACTAGCAGACCATGGTCACGGTGCTCGGAAAACCCACAACAGCCAAAAACTGATTGAATTATATTTCTATATCTGCAATTAGGGAGCAGGTAGTAAGTTTTTACTTGTGTTTATGTTTGGCAGAGAAAAAATTGGAGGCTTGCGTTTTTATTTTATAGCAGAGTTCTGGTTTGCATGTAACTTTAGTTGTTTGTCTGTCTTTTACAACATTAATAAAAGTAACTTTTACAACTACAGCGTGTCCAGGGCAAGAGGCCTTAGTGCCCTATCGTTAGAGTCCTGCATGACTGAAGTTTGTGTCTTCAAAATTTCCTCAGAGTCCTCTGCAATAGGCCAGGCCTTCTCAACCAATGATCCATACTGAAGCACTGCTCTGGTATTATTACTCAGAGAAGACTGGTAATGCTTTATTTCCAGAGGAGCGGGAAGATGGTAGAATTCAAGTCTGTCTGGAAAAGCTGCTCTAGTTCTACACTGATTCACTCTTTGGCCCTTCTGTGATGACTGAAATGTATTCTGTGCCTGCTCAGGGGCCCTTTTGCTTGTTCTTACTCTCTGGGTTTACAGCCAAATGTTCAAAATAGAACTTAGCCGTGACATAAATTAAGTCCTGTGGAGCAGTGTGGGTCGAAAGAAGGACTGAACGTAGCCATTGAGCTATTTAGTCCTCTGATATTCTGAAAGAATTTAGTTTAATTTTCCATCTTCCTGGCATGTGTGTGACATATATGAATGGGGAAGGACTTCCCAAGGAGGCAGTGGGGAATGATGTGAAAAAGGTTGTGGATTCTTGTGGAATGGGGATCATGGGACTAGAAGGATTGCCAGGTCCCTCACGGCCCCCAGTGGGAGATTGGTGGGGTAAGGTGGCTAGAATCAGGTAGGGAAACACCTGGAGGTTTGGGAATGGAACCTGGGAAGGGCACGGACCGCAGTGGAATACATTGCCAAAGAGTTCGCCTCCAAAGCATCCATTTTCTCCAGAGGAATTAATCTCTGTAGCTTGGAGATGAGTTGCCATTTCAGGGGATTCCCGGGTCCCACCTGGAGGCTGGCATCTCTATACTCTGAGCCTTTCCTACCCTATAACCTGCAGACTCCCTGCATAACTCTTCCCTCCCCAGTTGTTTCTCTATCCAGCAAACCTCTGCTCTCTGCCACTCACAACCAGCCAAGAAACCATGGCCCCTTCCGCACATGCAAAATAATGCGTTTTCAAACCACTTTCACAACTGTTTGCAAGTGGATTTTGCTATTCCGCACAGCTTCAAAGAGCACTGAAACCAGTTTCAAAGTGCATTATTCTGCATGTGCGGAATGAGCCCATGTCTCAGCCTTCATGATTTCCAGTGTCCGCCTTCTTGCCTCAGACTCCCAGCATTCAGGTTATCACAGGCAAAAGCAGTAGTAGAGCTAAACATGGGACGAAAGGGGGTAGGAGTGGGTGCTGTGCTTGGATGGTCAAAGGTGAAGCGTAAGATGGACCTGATTCAGCTATGGCAGCAAATGAAGCAGTACAGAGATGGGGAAAATAGTAAACAGGACAATGCCAGGTCACAGGCAGATTCTACCAGACAACTGCTGAGGATGTAGGGAGGGGAAGCAACACCTGGTGTCCATTTTTTCTTAGCAGCATTCACATTTTGCATAATGTCGAACATGGCTCTGAGCAACATGATGCTCAAGCACATGCCCCCAAGACTTAACTGCAGATGAACTGCTTTAGGATTGGCATACCTTCAACTGCAGTCAGAGACGTATGGCCTATAAAGACATGGGGTCACCCATGTTCCCAGGCACACACCTTTTGGTCACGTGGGGGGGCAGTGTGCACACCAGTAGCACGGCAACAAGCCCCACCCCTCCCTGGCCTTCATGCTTTCAAAAGCTCCAGCTTTCAAAAGCCAACTTGCACGGAGGCTGAGGAGTGGGGCTCAGGGGGCGGGTCCACTCCCCAAGCCCCGCCCCTGAGCACAGGGGTGCGCAGGGGTGGGGGCGCTTGGAGAAGGAGTTGTCTCCGGGTGCCATTTCCCCCGGATACGCCTTTGACTGCAGTGGATGACTAATAGGCCTGTTTTAACTATACTCTTACTCAGTTGTTCAAGGTGTGGGTTGATCATGGCTGTCCTTCACCGACTAACCTACTTACAGTGCTAAGTAGGTAAGTGGAAGCAGAAATACACGTTAGGGGAGAACAGAAATGAATGAAATAAGATAATTTATTGTCATGGCCTGTGGCCAGTACAAACAAACTTACTCACTCGCATTATGTAGAGGAGAGAAGAACAGTTTGAATTTATACCCCGCCTTTCGCTCCTGTGAGGAGACTCAAGGTAGCTTACAAACTCCTTTTCCCTTCCTGTCTCCACAACAGACACCTTGTGAGGTAGGTGGGGCTGAGAGAGTTCTGAGTGAACTGTGACTAGCCCAAGGTCACCCAGCAGGCTTCATGTGGAGGAATGGGGAAGAAAATCCAATTCAACAGATTTATAACACTACTACTACTACTACTACTACTACTACTACTACTACTACTAATAATAATAATAATAATAATAATAATAATAATAATAATAATAATAATAGTCCACCACTCATGTGGAGCAGTGGGGAATCAAACCTGGTTCTCCAGTTTAGAGTCCAGATTAGAGTCTTAACCACTACACCACACTGGCCATACAAACTCCAGTTACTGTGCTCTCAGCCCTCAACCTCAGGTGGGAGATGAGTAACATTGGCTCTACTCCCGGGAACGCGCCCCTTCCATGCTGGCATCTGTGGGATGCCAGCACAGCCCCACTGCAGCCTGGACTTTTTTTGTCACAATGGGCTTTTTCCCACTTCAAAAGTGAAAGTGGAGGGGACCCCTGCTCCCTGTTCGGCGCGTGGTTTCAAAAAGATGTACTTCCGACCAGGATCCGAAATGGTGCGCACTGAGGAGTGGGAGGAGCGGCAGAATTGGGGTGACTGCGTTGTCGCTGCGTTGTCACTGTTGGTGTAGTGGGGAGTGCTGCAGGACCCCGGGGAATTTGCCATGAGGAGCGCGCATCTAATGGTGGGTGGGGAATCGACCCCTAGTGCTGCGGGACAGTAGGCTGCCAGTGTGACTGCCTCTTCCACCAAGGTAAGTGTCCCTGGGAGGGCAATCATGCAGCTGCAAGTTCATGCCACTCCCTTAAGTCATCCCCCCCCCTTTTTTTTTGGATGGGGCTGTTAGCTAAACAAGCAGCCCTGAAACTGAGAAGCAAGATGCCTTGAGGCTGGCTGTTGTGAATTTTCTGGACTGCGTGGTCATGATATGGTCGTTTTTGGTCCTGATGTTTCAGCTGCATCTATGGCTGGCATCTCCAGAGCAGGTCATGGTAAGATGTGTTTCATGCCTCTGAAGGTGCCAGCCAAAGATGCAGCTGAAAACATCAGGACCAAAAACGACCATATCATGACCACGCAGCCTGGAAAACCCACAACAGTTCATTCTGGCGGTGGAAGCCTTCGACAATACATTGTCTTGAGGGTGTTGGGTGCAGAGAAGCCAGAGAAACAGTTAAGGAACAACAGCTGAGACGTATCCATTGAATAAATGGACCATTGATCTGTCCAGAGAAGTAATTCACAGTAGCTTTCCAGTATCTCAGGTAAAGATCTTTCACGTTGACTGACAACTGTTGTGGGTTTCCCGGGCTGTGTGGCCGTGATCTGGTAGTTTTAGTTGCCAACGTTTCACCCACATTTGCGGCTGGCATCTTCAGAGCCCAGAAAGCCCACAACAGCCGGTTGATTCCAGCTGTGAAAGACTTCGACAATATATTTTTCATAGATGACTTCTAGTTTTGCTCGGAAGCATTTGGAGATGAATTTGAAGCAACAAGCTAACAGTGCAAACCTAAAAGGAGTCACACCGTTCTAAGTCCGGTGACTTCAGTGGATGCTATTCTGCACAGGATTGCACTGTAAGAACATAGTATCGTCTCGATTGCCCTTATCCATTAATTTAGTAATTCTCACAAGGAACTCCCATGGCTCAGCAACAGAGCTCTGCTTCGAAGGCAAATGGTCTCTGGTTCTGTCCCCAGTTAAAGAAGCAGGGAGGAGGAGTTTGGAGTTCGGATTTATATTCCCCTTTCTCTCCTCTAAGGAGACTCAAAGGGGCTTACAATCTCCTTTCCCTTCCCCCCTCACAACAAACACCCTGTGAGGTAGGTGGGGCTGAGAAAGTTCCGAAGAACTTTGACTTGCCCAAGGTCACCCAGCTGTGTTGGAGTGCACAAGCTGATCTAGTTCACCAGATAAGCCTCCACAGCTCAAGTGGCAGAGCAAAGAATCAAACCCAGTTCCCCAGATTAGAGTGCACCTGCTCTTAACCACTATGCCACGCTGGAAGGAGGTGACGTGAAAGATTTTGGCATGAGTTTGAAAAAGTTGCTTCCAGTCAGAGAAGACAATGCTAACCTTGCTGGACCAGTGGTATGGCTATGTAAAGCAACTTCTTGTGTTCACCTCCGAAAGGTTGGTGAGACAGGACTTTTCTTTGCAGAAACCATGCTCTGATCTGGATGTCTGCATACACTAAACATAATTACACTGAAAGCGGCTGGCAGTGTGAAAGTGGTGTAACTCAAAACACAAAATCAATGTTTTAACAGAGACTCTCTGGTCTTATTTACAAATGTTTGGAAATTTACAAAGGTTTGGAAATCTGGTTTGGAAATTTACAAAGGTTTGGAAATCTGGTCGGCCTCCAGATAAATGCAAGGGAGCAAGCTTGCTTTTTGCTGCCTCAGAGACTAGGACACAGAGTAATGAGTTCAAGGTGCAGGAAAAGAGAATCCACCTAAACATTAGGGAGAACTTCCTGACTGTCAGGGCTGTTCGACAGTGGAATTCATTGCCTTGGAGAGTGGTGGAGTCTCCTTCTTTGGAGGTTTTTAAACAGAGGCTGGATGGCCATCTGTCGGGAGTGCATTGATTGTGTGTTCCTGCTTGGCAGGGGATTGGACTTGATGGCTTTGGTGGTCTCTTCCAATTCTATGATTATGGCCACACTAAAAATGAATGTTTTCCAAAAGGCAGAAGAGAAGTCTAATGCGCCACCTAGTCTGTTTACAAATCATTTTGACCCAGTTTCCATATGAAAGTTGACAAGTTCTTGGGATCTGTGAAGACTACTTCTTGTACCCTGGATCCCTGCCCATCCTGGCTGTCTAAATGATGTAAAACGCACATCAAGAAACGCTGAATATCTATTCTAAATCAGCTGCTAACTCAGGGCACTTTCCCTCAGCGACTCAAAGAGGTAGTTATTTGTCCGCTACTTAGAAAACCATCCCTCCAGATAAAAATGATGTGGCCAATTACTGTCCAGTCTCTCATCTGTCCTTTCAGGGCAAAGTGATTCACGGAGCCGTAGCAGGCCAACTCCTGATCTTATTTAAATAACCCGTTTGCTCTACACTCTTTTCAGTCTGTCTTCAGGCCAGGCTGTGGCCGCTATACCTCTAAAAAAGGGGATCGGAGCGCTGGAAATAGTGCAGAAAATGGAAAATAAAATAATTAAGGGATTGGAGAAAACAATTTAATGAGAAAAGGATAAGGGCTTGGGGACTTAATTGCTCAGAGCAGATGACTAAGGGGTGGAGGAGAGAAAATGGATTTAGAACATTATGTATGATAAGGAGAAAGCGGATAGCAATTAGTTTTTCTACCTCTCATAATATTTGTACTCCCAGGTTAATGAGCAGTAGATTCAGAACAAAGGAAAAATAGCTCCTTCGCTCAAAAAGTAACTTGTGGAACTCTCTGAGACTGGATGTAGTGATGATGATCAACAGTTTAGTTGTATTTAAGAGGGGATTAGATAGATTTATGAAGGACAGAACCATCAATGGTGGTTTATTTGTTTATCTGCCATGCAGCTTCTGTGTTCTGAATACCTGTGCTGAGAGTCAACAACAGGAGCCAATTGTGCTTCTTTCCCTGCTTTTAGGTCTTCTGGCAGTACCTGGTTAGTTGATGTAGTGGGCTCAAAATGGAGGACGGGAATCCGCATTGCACCCCTGCCACAATGGAACAATTGTACCACTGCTACTACATAGCATCCAGAGCAAACTCTCATGTGACATCACTGTGTTAGGATGACGCTCTAGGATTCACCCAACAATCATTCACCATTTCTGGTTAATCCTAGTGTGTTCCCTGGATGCAGTGACATCACTTCAAGGTTGGACTCCACCACCCCCAGGTCTCTCAGGGGTTGTCAGTGCTGGGCTGGCAACCCTAGTTTGACTGTCAAAAAATATTATTGCTCTGCCATCAAAAGTCAGTTTTATAGAATGATATCATAGCCTGCTAAATAATGAATTAGATCTAAAGGATTAATGGTGGTGTGAGTTGTACTTAACTTCTGGCTCTACATGGACTATGTGCATCTTGGTCCATATCAACAAATGACCCCAGAAGTTTGAAAGGAGCTGGGGGATCCTTTCAGTGCAGATGTGGACGGCCTATCAGTTACAGCAGCCAAATGGCCCAGACTAACACAAGTATGTCACAACTGAGAAGCTAAGCAAGGTCAGTCCTGGTTAGTACTTGATGGGAGACCACCAAGAAAGGTTGGGTTCACAGTGAATCCAGTGAACCATTCATTATGCAGATACAGGCAATAAGCGACAAGCCACTTCTGCTCATCTCATGCCTTAAAAACCCAAGGAGGGGTTACCATAGGTTGGTTGCAACTTGATGACACTTAACTATTATCAGCTACATATGCCGGTCCTTCTTGTTCTATCAGGATGCCTGTAGGAATTAAGCCTTCTCCCCAGTGCAGTTCAATCTAGCACATCCTAAAGGATTTGTTCACAACTGCTGCCACCTTTAATTTTTGCTCGCTTCCAAAATAATTATGAATGCCTTAACTTTTAACCAACATATTGCATTATAAATCGATGGTGACGTAGACCAACACCGACAGTGATACCTGGCTGTTGTGTATTTGTATAATAATAATAATAATAATAATAATAATAATAATAATAATAATAATAATAATAATAATAATAATAATAATAATAATAATAATAATAATAAATTAAAATGGACTATAGTCAAGGCAACGTTAAGAAACCCATGCAAGAGGCCAAGGAAACAACTAATGGACATTTTGAAACAATTATATGCCAAAGCATCCTCCTGCCACTTCTTTGTGACTTAAAAGTTTTGTCACACTGTTGTAAACAAAGCAGAGGCTATGTTACCTTTGGGCACCCTGCCCACCCCCAGTCTTTTACGCACTACATTGACCGATGGACTCAAACATTTTGCAAAAGTCTGTAATAATAATAATAATAATAATAATAATAATAATAATAATAATAATAATAATAATAATAATAATAATAATAATAATAATAATAATAATAATAATAATAATAAATGGAACTATGTACCACGAGGAGTGGCTTAGGGAGCTAGGTATGTTTAGTCTGGAGAACAGAAAGTAAGGGGGTGACATGATAGCCACGTTTAAATATTTGAAGGGATGTCATGTTGGAGATGAAACAAGCTTGTTTTCTGCTGCTCCAGAGTCTAAGACTAGGAATAATGGACTCAACCTATGAGAAAAGAGATTCCATCTAAACATTAGAAAGAACTTCCTGGTGGTAAGGGCAGTTTGACAGTGGAATGCGCTGCCTCGGAGGGTGGTGGAATCTCCTTTGGAGGTTTTTAAACAGAGGCTGGACAGCCATTTGTCAAGAGTGCTTTGATTGTGTATTCCTGCATGTTGGACTCAATGTCCCTTGTGGTCTCTTCCAACTCTATGATTCTGTGTTTACATTATTCTATGCAGAACAGTGATATGCTGAATTAAGTGGAGGGGGAAACACCTTCTAATGGCAGGACGTAGCTGAGGCAACTCCTGAAGATCATATGTGAAAGAAGACAGTTCTCTTGCCCCTTTGCCTGCATAATAATCTTCTCTATAAGTACACCATAAAAGTCACAGGACATCAGTAGATAAAACCAGGGAGAAAAACACGGCGGTGTCTGGAGTTTAAACCCTTTCCCGGCATCTCTGCCACTGTCCTCAGCAGGGAGTTGATAACTGAATTATTCATCTCTAAGGACAGAAGTCAAAGGAGGTGGTCCTCCAGGAAGATGAAAGAAACCCCCTTTTATGGAAGCTGAGGGAACCCCACCCCCATCCTATTTTGGCCACAGCAAGAGGTTGACGAGGAATCTACTGAACAGCCAACTGATCAGACTTCCAAAACCCACTATTAATTCTAGCCATTTCTCCAGTTGCAGCCCTACACTTGGCTGCTCTGTTAGCCAAATCTTTATGCAGTGGGGTTCAAATCCAGACAGGCTACCCAGAAAGGCAAATTCTGTGAGCCCCATTGTTACTAGGTTTTTCTCCAAAGAAGACTAGACTCTTGACCAGGGGTAGGGAACCTGTGGCTCTCCAGATGTTCAGGAACTACAAGTTACGGCCATCAGCCATGCTGGTAGGGCTGATAAATCGTAGTTCCCTGAACATCTGAGAGTGGACAGCTGAGGTTCCTACCTGGCCTGCTCTTTGACCCTTTGGTTGTCAGCCCCTGTCTTAACATGAGAAATAAGCCCAGCCTCCCTGGAAGACCGTCTTTATAGGAATGAGAAGCAGGGAATAAACCACGCTCCTGACTACTATCTCACAGAAGAAAACACTGGCCAGGTATTGCCCTTTATTTTTCAACCGGTGAGTCCCTGTCTTTCCTGCCTTCCTCTGAAGTTGCCTGTCAAATCCCATCACGATCTTGATTAAATCTGACACAGTTCAGCTGGAATTTCTGTGCAAGGCCCCGTGCGTCTCTCTCTCTCCTCTGCTCCCCCTCCTTCCCTCCCCGATTCTCTCTGGAATGTGGCAACAGATAAAGTTTATGTCTCCTATGTGGAACAATTGAACAGCCGAGAATCCAGAGCTCTTACCTGGTGACGGCACACATCCTTGGAGGTCCGGCTGCTTGAGGACCCAGCTGAATTTCATTGCTCCAGTGTAAATCCCAGGTTGAAAGTTTTCCGTCTTCCCTGAGGCTGAAGGTATTTCATTTGTGTCTAAAAATTTTCAGGTGAATACGGACACACCCCATTGGAGCAGAGATTATGGGTGCCACGAAGCTCCTGAGGAGCTCGGCTGATTGGTCTCTTCCACGGTACAGAGTCTAGTAAGGAAATAAAGAGATTCATACACCTGGTGGAAGCCTGAGGGTGGGGCTGGGAGGGGGGGAGGGAACCAGGCACAAAGGAAAGTAGCAGAAGGATACAGAAAGAGAGGCAAGCCAGAGACTTGCTGCTCAGTTGGGTGGAGATTGAAACCCACTAATAACTTCCGCTGCAATGACTCGTCCTGAAGATGAATCTGCAAACTTTAGTTCCTGGATTGTTATTTTTGATTTTTTTTTAGTGCCATCAGTGAGTGGTAACTTACTAAACACGCTAACACGCACACACACACATATCAATAACAATAATATCACATCAGTTCCTACCAGAGTGACTTTCCAGTGTAAATAACACTGCTGCAGAATTGCTTATCATGTCTATTTAGGTATTTCAGAACCTGAATCCGGTTTTTATTTTTCTCCTGCTGTTCAACAGAGTCATTTTGGTGTCTGAAAAAGAAAATCCAGCCAGGTCCTCTGCTGTTCATAGAGTTGCCAACTCCAGCTGCGGAAATTCCTGGAGAGTTGGGAAAAGTAGAGTCACATGCAGTAGTAGTAGCAGTTTGGCCTCATAACCCACCCCTCTCACCTGTGATAGACCTCAAAGTGACTTACAAGCTCCTTTCCGTTCCTCTCCCCCACAACAGACACCTTATGAGGCTTGGGTAAACGCTGAGAGTTCTGAATGAACTGCCCAAGGTCACCCAGCAGGAAAGTAGGAGTGCGGAACACCTCTGCTCCTACCAGATAAGCTCTCCCACACTGGTGGTGGGAAGAGTGGGGAATCAAACCTGGTTCTCCAGATTAGAATCCACCTGCTCTTAACCACTACACCACTCTGGCTCAGTTGCGATGGGATGCCAGAGAATCCACACTCTGAAGCTGCCATGGTTTTCAAAGGAACTCATCTCTGTAGTCTGGAAATCAGTTAAAACCAAACAAGCAAATATTTGCACACAACGTCGAAGCAACTATAGATCGTATACCTGTGAGTGACTGATACAATATATACATTAAAGGGGTTGTGTCTCAGTAATGCCCCAGTACATATGCAAGTAAGTCTCACATACAGACAAGGATGCATTAATAAGAACTAATCAGCACTTTTATAATTGCTTCCCTAATCTTGACAGGTATAGCCACTGTCTGAATATTGAACACTGAAAACCCAACAGGAGCTTCCGGATATATTCAGAAATCTTCAAAGGCTCGTGAGTGGGTGGTATTTTCAATGCAGGTCAATCAGTCATATATACATGTGTTCTTACAACAATCATGTTGGACATCTTTTGGTTCTGCAAAGCTTTCCATTGTTCTCCCTGGAGAACTTCAGGCCCTACTTTGGGGTGGTCACTCCGGCTTGGTAAGTTCTTGGAGATTTGGGGGCAGATCCTGGGGGCAGGCAGGGTTTGGGGAAAGGGAGGGACTTCAGTAAGATATAGTGCCATCCAGTGCCCCCTCCTACAAGCTTTTCATTTTCCAGGAGAAACTGATTTCGTAGGGCTGGAGATCATGGCATAGCTACCAACGGGTAGGGTGGAATTTCCCAGACGCACCTGTACATGGTCAACGGTGGGGCGTTCGAGGCTGGCTGCTCTGGCTGGTAGGGCGCTGCATGCGATAAGTGCCCTGGGCACCATTCCTCCCTCTGCTCCTACTGGAGATCAACTGCAATTTGTGAGTTGTGTCCGTTTCCCCCTCTGTAATGTCTGTTTCTCACTTTGTGTAATGAGCGAGATGTGTCTGTTTCCCCCTTGACCACTTTCAGTGGGGTACAAAATCTGCTTCCTGAGTTGACTGACCCCACTTTGCCTCACGTTTGGGCTGCCTCAGAACATTCCCGTGTCCCCTTGATTGAGAGGAATTGAAAGACAGGGAAAAACTGTAACATGCAGAATCAGGCAATGGCAAACGACTTTCAAATGTCTCTTGCCTTGAAGCCCTACAGGGTCACCAGAAGTCAGCTGTGATTGGTCAACACACAAAAAAGAAGCCTATGAAAAAAAATCCCCCCAAGCTGAAAAAGCCACATTTTTGCAGCTGGCTTCGACTCCTCGTTAGCTATCCCATATCCAAAATGCACGCCCTGCTAACCTTTCATAGCCCCTTTTGTGCTCAAAATGCACATTTTAAAAAGTTCTATTCTGGCCCCTTCCGCACATGCAGAATAATGCACTTTCAATGCACTTTCAGTGCACTTTGCTGCTGGATTTTACTGTGCGGAATAGCAAAATCCACTTTCAAACAATTGTGAAAGTGGATTGAAAGTGCATTATTCTGCATGTGTGGAAGGGGCCTCTTCTGTTCCCTTTTCTTAAGTGCAGGGGGCTTGAGGAAGAGAAGTTCTTCGGGAGGAAAAGGAATGGGAAGACCTTATTTTTTCAACTCCCCACTCTCTCCCCATCCGTGACTAAGCACAGTACATTCCAGATATGAATCGTGGACCAAGGGATATTACTGTCTCCCCAATGGTGGTGCAGAAAAGAAGCCCACTGCCTCCAGCACGCACACCCCCCACCCCCCTCACGGCTGGGAAGATGCCTTTCTAAGAACCTATTACATGTTATGAAGGCAATCCTGGGAACTGCAGATGCAGAATTTGTTTCTGACTGCCTCGGCCAGTCAGGAAAGAGATCTAGATCAGGGCAATTATATGCTGGAGAATGAAGGGAGGTTTCCACAATCATCTCCCCCCTCACAGTCAATTTAAGCACCAGCAGAGCCTGGAGGTGCCAGCTCCAGACTGGGAAATTCCTGCAGGGCAGGGTTTAGGGATGGGAGGGACCTCATAGTGGTACAATGTCATAGAGCAGGGGCTGATGGGATTTGTAGTCCATGGACATCTGGCGAGCCGCAGGTTGCAGAGCCCTGCCATAGAGTCTAATTTCTGTAGACTGGAGATCTGTTGCAGTTCCAGGCAGAATCACCTGGAGGTAGGGTTGTTGGAAAATTCCTGGAGATTAGGGCAGTGGAGCAAGGGGGGATAATGTTTGGGGAAGGGAAAGATCCCAGCTAAAATGACATACAGTTCGCCCTCCAAAGCAGCCATTTATCCCGCTGTTGTCTGGAGATCACTGGCAATCTTGGGAGACCTCCAAGCCCCGCCTGGAGGACTGTAGGGAACATGGTATGAAGAAGAAGAGTTGGATTTATATCCCCCCTTTCTCTCCTGCAAGGAGACTCAAAGGCTTACAAACCTCTTCCCTTTCCTCACAACAAACACCCTGTGAGGTGGGTGGGGCTGAGAGAGCTCTGAAGAACTGTGACTACCCCAAGGTCACCCAGCTGGCATGTGTTGGAGTGCACAAGCTAATCTAGTTCCACAGATATCTCCGCAGGCTCATGGGTAGAGCGAATCAAACCCGTTTCTCCAGATTAGAGTGCACCTGTTCTTAATCACTACACCATGCTGCTTCTCTTGGGAGCAGGAGGGTTAGCTTTCTACCCCAGTGAAGTATGCCCAACCATAAAACGTCTCACAGCTGCTTAGAGAGACATTGTGTGGTTTCCACAAAATGCCATGTTAGAACACGGTCATACAGCCCGAAACCGCCACAGCACCCAAGTGATTCCAGCCGTGAAAGCCTTCGACAATACATTAATTACTCTTCTGTTTGGCCCTTTGGAACATGCTGAAGTGACTTTCTTCCCTCCCTCTCTTTTAATCCATTTCACATGGATTAAATCCCAAGCCAACTCATCATACAGCTCTCAAGATGTCTTCTTGTGGAGTTGCTTTTGTCACGTTTGAATAAGTCAGTTTTTTTGCTCTACAGTTTGCATCCTTGCGATTTTAACAAGTGTACCCAATGAGTGGTCAAAAAAGTCTTCCTGTTTGGCTAGGAATTGTTAAGTCAGTTCCAGAGTGCCACCTGCTGGTCAGAGAAGGGGAGTTGGTTTTCCGCCCTGTTTTTTCCTCTTCACTTTGAGGAGCTTCCAGAAATCTTAGGCTCATTCCAGACATGTGGCCAATGCACTTTCAAACTGCTTCTAGCGTTTCCTTTTGTGCTGTGCAGAATAGCAAATCCACTTGCAAACAGTTGTGAAAGTGGTTTGAAAACGATTATGTTGACAGAAGAAGAGTCTTATTGTATTACAGTCACACCCTTCCTCCCACAACACACGCCAGAGGTAGGTGAGGCTGAGATAGTTTTGAGAGAACTGGAACTGGTCACCCAGTAAGGCTTCATTTGGAGGAGTGGGGAAACAAACCCAGTTCTCTAGATCAGCATCTGCTGCTCTTAACCATTACACCGCACCCATGTATTTTGTGTAATAAAATAATTCAAGTTACCACTGTTGCAGTCCACTGAAAATCGGTAGTGTGTTGTGTTATGGATTTATACATTTATGTATTATACATTTCACATCAATCTGTCGATCAGTGCCCTGACTGAATAACTCTTTGTGTGCCAGATGAATGCTAGCTTCTATCATATGCTAGTATCATCTTTTGGCTTAGTGCAAAGTTTGTTGTTATTTCACACACCAAAGGACATCCTAATTCATTCCAAATTGCACTTGAAGTGAAATCTGGTTACAAACAAGGGAAACCCTGGGAAAAATTTTGCAAGCGGTTACAAAGCATGTTGGGCTTTCCTCCAGTGTCTTTGGTAGCGTCACGCATGGAGAACTTACACGTTCATTTTTAGCGTTAGGTGAAATTTGGGTGGCAAACTCTTAACTGCTGGCCTCCCCAGTTCACTTAAATTGGGGAGGAGAGAGGTAGGTTATGTGTTAAGGGACTCTAAAGATCGGTTGGCTGATTTGCTCCAGTTCCTGGGTATGCATCATACCACAACAGGCTTCACTAAGGGATTAACTTTTCAACTGACTTCTCTCCCCAGGGGTGTCCAACTTTTTAACATATGCCTTGTTTTAATATCTTTTAAATTTGGGTAGGGGGTTTTCCAGTTCAGTTACAGCAGCCATGAAATCCTGCTCACCTATGCATTTCTCAAACCCATTTCAACAGGATCACATGGCCCATTATTTACTCTGTTTAGTTAATTCTGTTCCAAGGAGAGCCTTAATGCTTGCTAGGTTTAATGTTGTGCCTTCTGCTTTTTTGCTAGGCAGATTCAACAATATAGAAAAATCTAACAGATTGTGCCCTTGCAATACTGGACAAGTTGAATCGTTGGCCCATCAATTATTGCACTGTTCTAGATTCAAGGGAATTAGATCTAAGTTTGTGAACCTTACACCCTTATTCCAGAGGTGGGATCCAGCAGGTTCTCACCAGTTCCCGAGAGTGGTTACTAATTATTTGTGTGTGCCAAGAGGGGGTTACTAATTGGGTCCGCTTTTCCATCTCCAAGCCCTCACCTCCCCGAGAGGCATAGCTGACCATTGATTTTATCTCACCAGTTCATCAAAGAACCTGTGTGTTTCACCATTGCTGTTCAGATTTGTGAGTTGGGGTATTTTCAATGTGATGATGATTTAGAATGACCTAAAAAAAAATTAAGTCGTGTAGGTGGCTGCCCATGGGGCATCCACCAGGTTTTGCCTAGGGCTCAGGTTTGCTCAGCACTGTCTCCCTTTGCTGAGGGGCCGCGAGAACCTGTTACTGTGCAAATTTTTGGATCCCACCACTGCCTTATTCCAAACTGATCTCTCTGATTTATTTAGACTATTTGTTAGATAACCCAGATCCCTCTTTTTGTGTTATGGCTGCAGATTTTCTTTTGGAAATAATATAGTCATTAGTAATTTTTAAATATATTCTATATTCTAAATATATTCTATATATATTCTTTTTTCTGTTATTATGCCAATAAAGGCTTACTGTAAATAAAAATATTTTTTAAATTTCTTCCGTGAAGCCTTGTTTTGCTCTATGGCTTACGTTGCTTAGGGAATTACTGAGACCCAACCCAGGTAAGGTTTGGTTACCTCCCAGCCTGGGCCGTGAATCTGAGGAGAATGTGCTGGCTCATGCCATGTTAGCTCTGCAGTCGAATTTCAGCTAGATTTTGACCGATGTCAAACACTTTCTGATGCCAGACATTTGCTGGTCGCAAGAAAATGATTGACTAACATCAGCCTTCCAGGCCTGTACTGATTCCTAAGATCAGATGTCAAATGGCACCAAAGTTTATGGAAATATTCAACCCAAATTTCAAAACTTCTGAGATCAGTTTGGCCTGGTATCACCTGTGGGGGCAAGCCAGATCTGCTTGCTACCCTTTTGAATGATGTTGTGTTTTTCCAGGCAGGTTTATTTTCCATTCTTCACTCTGGCTGCTTGATCTTGAGATTTTGTTTCTGCGCTCTCTTTGTTCCCACTTCCAGCTCCCCTGTGAATAGTCCTCGACCTTTTCTCACAAGAGGGAAAAACTGAAGTTGTTGGCAGAACAGAGGCAGAAGGTGAGTTAGAACCCATGCCTCTGAACCGAAAGCAGAGAAGACCACAGAGAAAAAAAAACAGCTCAGGGAAACCTAAGGTGTGGTTTTAGTTTGCCTTCTTCTTCTTGGCCGCCCTCAGCCTTTTGCTTCGATAATAAACAAAATGTTGCTTGCTTGACCCTCAACATGCCCTCTTTGGTTGGGATAAAATCATGCCTCGACTTTCCTTCCTGGATCTATGGAGGCTGTTCCTGTTTTGCTGAAGGGTGTTTACATGCTCCCCACTGCGTTCTAATCTCTGGCATTCCTCTGCTTGGCAGAGAATTCTGTCTGCACGGTAGGACATGCTTAAGCAGAACTTGAAGATCCTCCTCCTCGTTCTGCAGCTTATGCCATCTGTCTTCCCAACCATGAAAATGGTTGTCCTTCTTTCCCTGCCTCCCCAGGTGAAAGCAAGAACTCCTTTAACATCACAGGCTGTCTCTCAGCACGTATGCTGCAGGCTGTGCTTGTTCCTGCTGCTCCCTGGGCTATCCTCAATACACTGACTGATCGTTTCTGTCTTGTGACAGGTTCTCTGCAGACTCCACATTTGTCCACATTAACTGTTTTACCTCAGATGGTTAGGATCATAGTTCCCTATTCATCCCCAGCATGATGCTGGCAGGGGATGATGGGAACTGTAGTCCATAACATCTGGAGGGCCGCGAGTTTGACACCTATGGTCCACAGCTTACGTCTGTCACTTATTTTCTTCTGCAAAAGGATCCTACGGTGCAGCATCTGGCTCCAGCACTATGTCAGGAAAGGAGGTCCAGTGACACATGCAGAGATACTATGCCACATCATGCCCCATGGGATGATGGGAGGCCTTATAAAGTGAATGTGCAGCCACCCAGCTAGATGGCCTTGACAAGAGGGAGGATGGAGCCTGTGAGAAGAGGTCAGCTGGTCTCTTCAAACAGTACAACAGAGAGGTGGAGAGGAAGGAGGAGGTGAGTATTGGCTTCTGACCACCAAGTTTTGACTTCTCACCACCAAGGGCCCTGGAGCCCAGTTGACTATAGATAGGGCTAATGCCTCGCTCTCAGATTATTGTAATCCTTACTGTTGCAATAAGAACAATCACAATTACAATATTACAGTTCCTATGCCTGCAGTTGTTATTGTAATTAACATTATTTCAAGTGTTATTATTGTGGTTCTTCATCTTGAAATTATTAACATTGCAGTTGTTATTGTATTTATCATAATTATCACCGTATTTCTCCTTCTTACAGTTCCTGTGTTTCTTATTTGTATTATTGATCATTGGCTTTCCTTCCTATAAATATTAATGTTGGAATTCTTATTGTTTTTGTAATCATTATTACTGCATTGTTTTATTATAGTTCTGGTGTTTGTTATTCATATTATTGATAAGCGTTAATCAGTTTGTCTGGAAAACAAATGATAACGCATGCATTATCAAACCAAGTTTCTATTTTGGAAAGATGGGATTGGTTTTCCAGCCATTTGCGAAAAGAAATTGTATCTTTTGCTTGCCATCTCTCAGACAAGCTCACTCACTTATTTTAAGAACATAAGAAAGAGCCTGCTGGATCAGACCAGAGTCCATCTAGTCCAGCACTTTGCTACTTGCAGTGACCTTTGGGAGCTCACATGCAGGATGTGAAAGCAATGGCCTTCTGCTGCTGCTGTTGCTCCCGAGCAACTGGACTGCAAAGTCACTTCCAATCTGAGATCAAGGAGGATCAAGATTGGTAGCCATAGATCGACTTCTCCATCAATCTGTCCAAGCCCCTTTTAAAGCTATCCAGGTTAGTGGCCACCACCACCTCTTGTGGCAGCATATTCCAAACACCAATCACATGTTGCGTGAAGAAGTGTTTCCTTTTATTAGTCCTAATTCTTCCCCCCAGCATTTTCAATGGATGCCCCCTGGTTCTAGTATTGTGAGGAAGAGAGAAAAATTTCTCTCTGTCGACATTTTCTACCCCATGCATAATTTTATAGACTTCAATCATATCCCCCCTCAAAGGTCTCCTCTCCAAACTGAAGAGGCCTTGTTGAGCCACGCGTGACACATAAGCAGAGCAGTTTTAGGGCTGGCTCCAGCAAGGGGGGGGGGGATGCTCCAGCTGCAGAAAATCCTGCCTCTTCCCACATATTAGCTGCTGAGCACAGCTGGAGTGGCAGGAGGTTCACCAGCCCAAGCCTTTGGCTGGGCAAGGTTGGCAGGAAGGATTTTTCTGGCTAGCCTGATGCCATCACAGTTGTGGTGAGGCAAAGCAAGTAGCGGACTAAAAGACCAGGCTTCAGAGACGGGGAGCAGCGGTGAACATGGCCTGCATGGTCCCAGGGATAAAAAGGCAGGTGTCAAAAGAGGAAGGGGGAGAAACTAGTGGGGTGAGGGAGAAAAGCTGGAATGAGAAGGCACAGAGGGGGAGAGGAGAGGGAGGGGAACCGAAAGGAGGCATTGGGGATGGTCAAGACAAAACAATCAGACCTGGTCTGGTTGAAATGGGGGGGGGGGGGCTGACCCACAGAAGAGGCACTGCTCGGTTCCCTGAAAATTTAAAGGGGCAGAGCAGATAGGTGAAGGAAACAGTGCTTGTGTGAAGATTTTTTTGAGTTTGGGTGATGACAAGGAAGTGCCTGCCACGGCAGACCCAAAATTTTTTTATTGGGGCGGAGGGAATGAGTACAGTGGGGGTCAGCCCATCTTTATTTACTTCTTTATTATTTATGTATACATGGTTATTTATTTATCAATTTTTGACTTGAGGCTCAAAGTGGATTACGTGGTGTAAAACAATGTAATTGAATAGCATGAAACCTGAAACTGTTGGCCCCATGTATTATCTTGCTCTTTCTCCATCGCTTTGTACCTTCGTAACACCATTTGCTGCATTGTTTGACACATGGTGTAATGATTTTTGCTGTTTCAAATTGCAGTAATCCTAGTCTTATTTGCATTATTTATTAGTTGTCTCTTCTAAATTGATTGCATGGAATGTCAGTGAGAAAGGTGGACTCCAAATAAATAAATTACATAGGATAATAAATAAATAAATAAATAAATAAATAAATAAATAAATAAATGGCATTCCTATGTTGAGTGTTCTTTTCTAAGTGATCATGCATAGGATCACACAATATTGGCAAGATCCCTGAGCTGCCTTAGGTAAGGGATCCCTGCCAAACAACTTTCCATCAACAAACACTACAACCTTTTCCTGTGAATAAGATTCTTTCTTAAAAAATGAATTCTCAGTAAAAATACATATAATAGTATACAAGGACAACCCCTACCCCCAGTCCTGCATAGTCTCTAAATACATTGGGGGGGGGGGGGTTCCCAGAAAAGGTATCATGGGTATTATTGTATCTGTGGGGACCTCCAGCCCTAGGCAAAGCCCTTCTGATTTGCAGGGTCTTACTTTGAAAGCACAAGCCATTCCAGTCCCAAAACACTGATACTAACCCCAGAGACTCCTGTTTCCTTCTGGGGGCTGGCATTCCAGATCCCCAGCAGTTGAGCTGGTTCTACAGCCCTCCCCCCCTGGGGGCTGTCATGCCAGGCGCAAAACAGGTTTCTCCAAATTTGTTCTGCATTTTCATTTGTGTGCTGTAATGTCTTCAATGCAAGTCTACTGGCATTCCTGGGTTCCATTGCATCCAATGGACCTTCAGGTATCCCTCCCTTCGTTCCCAATGGGAATGTCTGTGGTTCGTCTTAACGCATCTTTCCCATGCCAGCTCGCACCCATCTTTGCGGGTGCGCGTGTGAGCGTTCAAGGGGCTTCCTCCCGAGCAATCGCGCTTGCGCCTGCAGCCTTGGAGACGCGGTGCCCGCAAATCCTTGAAGGATCCTTTCCACCGCGAGCCCCACGGGAGGCGAGAGGCTTCCGTCCCTGGCGGGCTGCAATGCCCGGCTCGCAGGAGGCAGCCCCCTGGCACTGCAACTCCCGCACCCGGGCGCCTTGAAGGCGGCAGGAGGATAGACCGACCCGGCGAGGGGCCTGGCTTGACCCGGGAACCGAAAGCGGCTCTGGCTGTCGGGAAGGCGGAAGCCCAGGCGGTGGGTGTGCCGCGGGAGGCGGTGTAAGCCGGAGCGAAGGCGGCCGCGCTGGGTTGCAAGCCCCGGGAAATGCGCCCGGCCTCGGGGAGCTCCGCCAGCCGCCCTCCGCCGCCCGCCTAAAGCGCCGCGCCCGGAAAGGGCAGGGCAGGCGCAGCGCCCCATCCTTGGCAGCCATGGGCGCGGAGCAAAGCGCGGATGCGGACGGGCGGCCTCACGAGCCCAGCGTGTCCGGTAGGTAGAGGGGGCTGCTTGAAAGGCGAGGGGGGCTTTAGGCGCGTGCAGAATCCCCGCTTTCACTTCCTGCCTTTTGCCCTCCATTCATTGATTCAATTGAATGGGCCACTCTTCCCCTTGCGGACTCGGATGGCGCACAACATGCATAGAAACATGCAAATAGGAAGGCAGTAATAAAACATGCATAGAAACATGCGTAGAGGAAGGCAGTAATAAAATATGCAAAGAAACTTTCGTAGAGGCAGTCAGTAATAAAACATGCATAGGAACATGCGTAGAGGCAGTCAGTAATAAAACATGCATAGGAACATGCGTAGAGGCAGTCAGTAATGGAACATGTGTAGGAACATGCGTAGAGGCAGTCAGTAATGGAACATGCATAGGAACATGCGTAGAGGCAGTCAGTAATAAAACATGCATAGGAACATGCGTAGAGGCAGTCAGTAATGGAACATGCGTAGGAACATACGTAGCAGCAGTCAGTAATGGAACATGCATAGGAACATGCGTAGAGGCAGTCAGTAATAAAACATGCATAGGAACATGCGTAGAGGCAGTCAGTAATGGAACATGCGTAGGAACATACGTAGCAGCAGTCAGTAATAAAACATTCATAGAAACATGCGTAGCAGCAGTCAGTAATAAAACATGCATAGGAACATGCGTAGAGGCAGTCAGTAATGGAACATGCGTAGGAACATGCGTAGAGGCAGTCAGTAATGGAACATGCGTAGGAACATGCGTAGAGGCAGTCAGTAATAGAACATGCGTAGGAACATGCGTAGAGGCAGTCAGTAATAGAACATGCGTAGAAACATGCGTAGCGGCAGTGAGTAATAAAACATGCGTAGAACCATGCCTAGAGGCAGTGAGTAATAAAACATGCGTAGAAATATGCGTAGAGGCAGTGAGTAATAAAACATGCATAGGAACATGCATAGAGGGAGTCAGTAATAAAACATGCGTAGAGGCAGTCAGTAATGGAACATGCGTAGGATCATGCGTAGAGGCAGTCAGTAATAAAACATGCGTAGAAACATGCATAGCGGCAGGCAGTAATAAAACATGCGTAGAAACATGCATAGAGGCAGTGAGTAATAAAACAAGGTTAGAAACTTGCATAGAGGCAGTCAGTAATAAAACATACATAGAAACATGCGTAGGCAGTCAGTAATAAAACATGCGTAGAAACATGCATAGAGGCAGTGAGTAATAAAACATGCGTAGAAACTTGCATAGAGGCAGTCAGTAATAAAACATGCATAGGAACATGCGTAGAGGCAGTCAGTAATGGAACATGCGTAGAAACATGCGTAGTGGCAGTGAGTAATAAAACATGCGTAGAAACTTGCGTAGAGGCAGTCAGTAATAAAACATGCGTAGAAGCATCCATGGAAGCAGTGAGTAATAAAACATGCGTAGAAACTTGCGTAGAGGCAATCAGTAATAAAACATGCAGAGGAACATGCCTAGAGGCAATCAGTAATAAACTGAATCAGAAACATGCATAGAGGCAGTCAGTAATAAAACATGCATAGAAACATGCGTAGAGGAAGGCAGTGATAAAACATGCATAGAAATATGCGTAGAGGGTCTGGCAGGGTGGGAGTGGGAAAAGGAAAATAGAGTGGAAAGAGGAACAGGAAGGGAAGGGAAATCAACTGCTGTAAAACCACCACTTCCTTCAGCCATAAGCCCCCTGGAACATCTTGATCTTACAGACAAACTGTAATTGTACTATTGGTGCTTCCTTTATTTACTGGTTTTACATCTTTCCCAGCATCCCCTTCACCAGCCAAACAACGAGCCAAAATGGATGATATTGTTGTGGTGGCACAAGGGACTCAGTCATCGCGCAATGTCAGCAATGACCCTGAAGTCATCAAGCTGCAAGAAATCCCAACTTTCCAACCCCTTTTGAAAGGTAGGATGCATCTTATTTTTAGCTCTGGCTGCTGGGAAGGCGGAAGTCCAGGCGGTAGGTGTGCTGTGGGGGTGGCCGGCTGCTGATCAGGCCGCATGCCTCTGGGCTGGTGACGTGGCCTTTGGGGGAGGCGCACAGCCCAATCTGTGGCTGCCCTTGGGTGGTGGGATTCCACCTGGTTACCTACCTGTTCTGACGAACCGGCTGAATCCCACCTGTGTCCTGAAGTTAGATCTTTATGCCTGTGTTTTTGAACTTTTTCCTTCTTTTGAAGCACCAGCTTTTCTCAGTGTGTGCTTGCGAGTGGGGGTTGGCAACATGTTTGCTAGACAAAATGTTATTGGTGCCCTGGACAAAGCAAGAACATACAGGAGACCATTCCTTAAAAACAGTGCACGAACTTTGGTTGGGCAGGGTTGCTACACTTGGCTTGGCTTTCTCACACTGCAGAGGTAGGCAAATTAATCATTTTTGTACTCTCTGCCAGGGAAGACTGTTTTGTTGGTGGACAGTTCATGTGGGTATCCTTTTTCCCTCCCCTCAACACATGACATTGAAGCTTAATTTCAGTTTGATGCTTCCAGAGCAGTGAACTTTGCTGGAGTGAGTTTGCACATGCTTAGTGTCTTGTTAAACTGGGCCAAAGAATTCTTCCAGCTGAACTTGATGGCAGAAAAAGACAAAAATTGTCTCCACGAGGTGGCACTGTTGACTGTTGCCTTTGTGCATTGCAGAGCATTTTTGTTAGCTGATCCGTGAAGCAGGTCCTAGCTGGATTTCAGGGTAGGGCCCCAAGCTATAAACCTGTTCCTTGGGAGGGGGGGTGTAACCTCACTGTTCTCCTCACTGTTCGAGCAGCTTCTCCATTGACCAATTGCACAGTGGGCTTGACTGGACTTGAGTTTTCGTTTATTAGCTCTCATACATCCCATTACCTTCTCCAGCACCTGTCAGGACTTCCACAGACCCACCTGGCTTAGCTGCGTAGGAGATGAAGAGTTTGTGTCATCCACGTTTGTGGTACCACCTCACTCCAAATCCCCTGATAATCTCTCCCAATGCATGTTAAAACAAGATGGGGGCAAGATGGAGTCCTGAGAGATTCCATACCAGGGATGTCACAGTTCCTTAAGCTACAGATTCTCAGGACCACCTGCTGTACCTGGCTGCACACGTGAAACTGAACCACCAAGGCACTGTGCCTTCCACTCCCGCCCCAGCCAACCCCTCCACGTCGCTGATCCTCAAAAACCATAGAGAGAGCTCCTGGTTCAGTCTCCAGCATGTCTTGATAAAATGTATCAGGGGGCAGGGAAGAGAAGAAGAGTTTGGTTTTATACCCCACCTCTCTCTCCTGTAAGGAGACTCAAGGTGGCTTACAAGCTCCTTTCCCTTCCTCTCCTCACAACAGACACCTTGTGAGATAGGTGGGGCTGAGAGAGTTCAGAGAGGACTGTGACTAGCCCAAGGTCACCCGTCAGGAATGTAGGAGTGCGGAAACACATCTGGTTCACCAGATAAGCCTCTGCCACTCAGGTGGAGGAGTGGGGAATCAAACCCGGTTCTCCAGATTAGAATCCACCTGCTCTTAACCACTACACCACGCTGGAAGATTTCTTCCTGGGACCTGGGAGAACTGCAGCTCATTGGACTGTAATGTTGAGTTAGCAGGATGCGCCCCCTCCCCAAAGTCTAACTTTTGCCTCTGGGGGTTGAAAGCAAGTCTGATCCTGCTAAAGCAGAGTAAACCTTTGTGAGGATGGGACCATAATCCACACTGGGTGTGCAGTCGGTTCTTGCACTGCTGTGGGCCGTCCACGCGGCCAAAGCACATTTTTAAGGGTTTTATTTTGTGGTTGTGAGAGTCAGCTCAGAGACTGAAAGCTGGAGTGAGTGGAAGTGGGTGAAAATGCAATCATTGCAAGGATCTGGATTGCTTTTTTGGCTGATGCCTTCTCCACCTGGGGGTTCCAACAGGACCTAATGGCAGTCTTTGTGAGAGCTTGAAGACCTGCAGACATGATAATGAAGATAATGCTGCCACTGTCTCGATTGCCTGCAAAGGAAAGAAAATGTGAAAGCACAGCATCGCCCCCAGGGACAGATGGGCCCCTTGAACTTACCAAGGGCCAGTGGAGCTCCTGTGGGGCAGCATGGTATAGTGGTTAAGAGCAGGTGGATTCTAATCTGGAGAACCGGGTTTGATTCCCCACTCTACCACTTGAGCTGTGCAGGCTTATCTGGTGAACCAGATTAGCTTGTTCACTTTAACACATGCCTGCTGGGTGACCTTGGGCTAGTCACAGTTCTTCGGAGCTCTCTCAGCCCCACCGACCTCACAGGGTGTTTATTGTTGGGGGGGAGGGGAAAGGAGGCTGTAAGCCCCTATGAGTCTCCTTACAGGTGAGAAAGAGGGGATATAAATCCAAACTTCTCCTCCTCCTCTTCCTCTTCTTCACCACCACCACCACTTGGCTCAAATCTAGGGCATGGCAATGAATGTAGGCCTCCAGGGGTTCTGCTTGCTCAAGGATTCATTAATGTCTCTGCAGTTGAAAGGATGGTTGACATTTTCTGCGTACTCTCTCTTGTGCCTGTAAAAATGTAGACAGTGTGTAGACTTTCATTGGCAGCAATAACAATGCTTTGGCGTTCCACTGAGTTTCCCCCTTCCCCCCAGGATTTAAGTTGGCTGGGAAGAAGGCATGCATAGTGCTGGCAACATTGAGTATGCTTGAGAGTTCCTTCCAAGAGGATGAGAGACGAGCCATCCTTCCTTCCCAGAATCCTTTGTGGCTGATTTTTGAGTGCTTCATACCCAGAAGGATCAGAGGAACTAATGAATAAAACCCTGTGCGCGCATAATGCTTAATCATGCTTTGGTTTCCCTGACCTTGGTCTACACTCTGCTTAATGACTGACTGTAAAGTAGAATATGGATCTTTACTTGAAGTGGGTTTCCAGGATCTGCGTGAGGATCTTCTCTGCATTGAGCAAACCATGTTTTAAGGTCCACTTTTCCTGAACCTTTGCATAGGAAGTGATAAGCAGATCTTACTGGTCTCTGTCCATGCATGCCTTCAAGGTGCAGAACATAGTTCAGCAACCCAAACATGGTTTTAAGGGATGTTTGTTCAGGGTAAGAAGAAGAAGAGTTTGGATTTATACCCCGCCTCTCTCTCCTGTAAGGAGACTCAAGGTGGCTTACAAGCTCCTTTCCCTTCCTCTCCCCACAACAGACACCTTGTGAGGTAGGTGGGGCTGAGAGAGTTCTGAAGAACTTTGACTGGGCCAAAGTCACCCAGCAGGAATGTAGGAGTGTGGAAACACATCTGGTTCTCCAGATCAGAATCCACTTGGCTTAGGGCAGTTTAAGATGGCCTGAGATTCCACTGTTGCTGGGAGTGCTCATTGGGGAAGACACTGACTTCCGGCTTGCAGAGAGAGCCTCTGCAGCAAGGTAGACCAGCTGTAGCCCTTAGCGGGTCTTCTCAGTGTGAGCCCCTCATGAGTAGATCTTCTCAACTCCCAGAACACTGGACATGTGGTGAGAGGTAGAACCTATAGAACTGGATGCCGCAACTGCTACTCACAATTTATTTGCTGTGCTTTCATCCTCTTCTTCCCCCCGTGAACTTATTTTGCCCAGCTCCAGTTATAGCTACAGTGTGTTATTTTTGAAGCACAGTATGATGCACTCACTCTGAGAGGTTAAATGAATCCAGTCATTCCCAGAATATTATATTAATTTTTATTTTTTGTAGTAATTGCAGTCTTTTTTATTTATTGTTTTGGTGAATATTGGAAAACAAAGGACAATCAAAACACAAAGTATGGTGCATTTATGAAGGGAGATGAATTAAGAAATTTGGGTACTTGATAGGATTGGAGTTGGGGTGCCCATCCTTGACTTTGGTTCAGGGACCCCAAACGAAGACTGCTTCTGTTTCAGGGTCATTCGCTACAGAGATTAATATTGCAAAATAACAGGGTACGGGAGCCCAGTCTGTGAAAGGATAAGATTAATAAACAACTTTCTGGTTTTCTGAGCTAACACAGAACCACTGATGACAATACATGCCAAATACCAAAGGCTTTTCAGATGAGAACAGCGGTTTCCTGGTGTTTAAGGGACAGAATCAGATCGAGGAGGAGGAGAAGGAGAGAGCTCCGAAAAGCTGTGCCTAGCCCAAGTTCACCCAGCTGGCGTGTGTGGGAGTGCACAGGCTAATCTGAATTCCCCAGATAAGCCTCCACAGCTCAGGCGGCAGAGCGGGGAATCAAACCCCGTTCCTCCAGATTAGAATGCACCTGCTCTTAACCACTAGTTCAGTATGTGTCTTCTGACTAAAATCTGTCAGAGCCCTTCAGGGATGGGACAGGATATAAATCCAACAAATAAAAATAATAATAAATAAAATAAGCAGGCATGATAATAATACTGAGTGGGATCCTTCTATCTGGTCTTCCTCCATTAGAGGAAGGCTTTCTCCATTGGAGAGAATCTTAGCCAAAAGGAGTGACAGGATCCAACCTGTTGTATTTATAATTAGTGTGAAATGGTAGTATACGAATGTGTGTGCGATGTGACAAACTGTTTATTTCTGTCTTGTTCTGAGGGTGTTGGACAGGTCTAACTTCATCTGGTGCCATTTCAGATGTCGTTCACTCTTTAAGAACATAAGAACGAGCCAGCTGGATCAGACCAGAGTCTATCTAGTCCAGCACTCTGCTCCTCGCAGTGGCCCACCAGGTGCCTTTGGGAGCTCACATGCAGGATATAAAAGCAATGGCCTTCTGCTGCTGCTGCTCCTGAGCATCTTTGCTTGAACAGTTACGTCTGTTATGTTTTTATCTTCACCAATCCTGTCTAAACCAGTCATTTTCCCGCCTTTGGGGGTGGCATAAAGGACTGATAATCTTCTATTGATGTTCTTCCGGAGCTAATTAAACTCCTGAGGTTGCCCTGTGGGGTGCTCGTCTTTGTGCCCTAAATGAGCATTTCTTTCAACTGTGTGGAGAATAAATTATTTCCCTAGAATTAGCGCTAACTGTCTTTCTGAGTGCTTTTTGTCACTAAACCTTGGAACTGGCTGTGGTGAGTTTTCTGAGCTGTGTGACCATGGTCTGGTAGTTTTTTTCTCTCCTGACGTTTCACGTGCATCTATGACTGGCATCTTCAGAGATATCCACCATGAGAGGTATGTCCCCTCTCGCCATGACATACCTCTGAAGATGCCAGCCATAGGTGTCCGCAAAACATCAGAAGCAAAAACGACCAGACCAGACCAACAACAGCCAGTTGATTCCGTCCATGCAAGCCTTCGACATCTTTGGAACATTTTCCTGCCCTTTTGATACGTTTTAATTAGAGTGAACAGTGAACACAACCAAGGGTTAGCCATTTTCAAGGGCCGGGCAGTTGCTTTAATCCAGGAGGAACTTGGGCCTCCAATCTGTGGTCTCTAGTGGTGCATGTGTGTATCGTGGTTGACTACCACAATGAAAACTGATCCTATGGGGTGATGGTGTACGTCATGGTGGAGTGCTACCCGTGACTTTATAGTTGTGTTGAGATTGTTTAGGGGAATGTGTCTGTACCAGAGTGAGAAAGAGGGGATTTTCCTTCTCCTTTTTGTTGGATCCCCAGTTTGGAAGAGTAGGTTGGGCTGTGGGTCTGGTCTACCATTTTGCCTCATTGTTAAATGGTAAAATGGTAAATGCAGATATTTAAACATGCAGATAAACTGTAGTCTCTCTTTGCCCTTCTCTCATGGCAAAACTTCATTTAATATTCAGATAAATGAATCTGATAAAGATGGTTTCTGTTTATGTGTTTGGAAAAACACTATTTGGGGAGGGAGGGAATTGTGAAACAATCAAAACAAGCAGGATTCATGCCATCTTGTTGCACTACTGTTGCACATTTTATATAGGTGAGCTCTTCTTGTGTTCGGAGTGTGAAGAGGGGAGAGACTTGTGCCCCTTCCGCACATGCAGAATAATGCACTTCCAATCCACTCTCAGTGCACTTTGCAGCTGTGCGGAATAGCAAAATCCACTTGCAAACAGTTGTGAAAATGGATTGAAAGTGCATTATCCTGCCTGTGCGGATGGAGCCTAAATTCGGTTGGGAAAGAAGGGTCTCTTGAATGTTACTGTTCCTTCAGTCACCGGTTGAGAGCCGACCACTCCTGAAAAGCCGGCCGAAAACATTCACGGCCCAAGACAGCCAGGAGCCTTGGGGCTTCCAACCTCTGCAAATGTTTGTGAGAGTGAAAATTGCCTGCATATCATCAAATAAGAATGAGCTGAGGTCAGTCTTGGCAAGAAAAGGCCTCTGTTTCTTTCCACACAAAACAGCACAACATGAAAAGGAGAAGGGGGGGGGAAGGGGAAAGAAAAGGAGACGGAGGAGACAGAAATAGTTCAGTTGGAAGCGTAGTTTTAGAGTTCTTGCACAGTTTGCAAGTTTGAAGTTATAAGAAGACAAACGTGAATGAGGCTTTCAGTGATCTTGGCCCTCATTGCCAAGGTAGCAGCTGCGCAGAATTCTGTTGTTAAAGTTGCATCATGCTTTCGGGCGCTCGTCCAGGGATGAAACGTGTCTCCTTGGCTCAGCTCGGGCCAGTGGTTGAGCCATTGGGTTCCCAGATCCTTCCTGGCCGTGGGGGGTGGGGTGGGGCTAGGGTTTCCAACTCCAGGTTGGGAGCCTCGTGGAGATTTGGGGATGGAACTTGAGGAGGGAAGAGACTTTGAGGGAGGGGTTACATTGCCATAGAGTCCACCCTCTAAAACAGAGGTGTCCAACTCTGGCGCTTCAGATATTCATGGACTACAATTCCCATCAGCCCCTGCGGGTTGGCATGGCTGGTGGGAATTGTAGTCCATGAACATCTGAAGTGCCAGAGTTGGACATGTCTGCTCTAAAGCATTCTCTTTCTCCAAGGGAAATGACCTCTGTTGCTTGGAGAGGAGCTGTAATTCTGGGGGGGTCCCCAGGTCCCACCTGGAGATGGGCATCCCTATTCAGTCCAGCCAAGCCCAGTTCCTGAGGGAGGGTCTTTTGTGTCCCTGAACTCGCTCCTCAGCCGCTTTCCCTGCATGAGCTGAACGAAGGCTACTGAGCTCCCCACCTTTCCTATGAACATAGCAGATGAACAGCAACGTGGTACTGGGGAGGCAGTGCGGGGACGTGTGGGCTGCCCAGTTTGAAAGGTTGTTTTTCCTCTGTTGTCTTTCCCATCTAGTGTCTGGATGGGGCCAGATGCACTGAGGGGAACAAAATTGAGGGGTAGACCTCATCATGCAGAGATCAAGTAGGCATCCTTTTCTGTGCACAATGGGTTCCGGACTTGTAGGAGTCTTCATTTTTGATTTTGCTCCTGACCCAGCAGTGGTCTTCTCGCAGTGCATAGTTTAAGAATCAGAGGACTCAGTTGCTTCGCTTTGGTTTTGGAAGTGGAACATCTGGAAGCGCTGTGCCTGAGTGAAACTGGTTTAGACCTTCTAGAAGTGTGGGGACGGGGGCTTCAAGGGGGCTATAATAGGATGGTTAGCAGATCTCTCTTGCAGGGTTTCCTTCCTTTTTAATAATTCAGCCACCCATGTCGTCTCTACCTCCCAGAATATTTTTCCAAAACGAAACTTACTTGGAAAGTCTCAGGGGAGGTTTTATTAAAGTATAAAATGGCTAAATTGGCTTCCCCCCCCCCCCTCTCCATTTTTGTTGAAGTAGGAAGTAAGCATTTAATCAAATCTTCCTTACAGCATGAATGGCCATACAGTTTTGCACATATAAACAGCAGCTTATAATAGAGTTGCATGTTTGTGATTTTATTTTTAAACATAATTTGTCACCCTTTAGACCACCCTGCCGAGGACAGCGTGCAATAGAATCAAAGTCAAATAGCATGCAGTAAGACAATTAAAAACCCAATTCTGCCACCAAATTCTGGAACTACTCTAGTCTTGTTTCTAATTACCAGGGATGTGTACATAAATGAGGGGTGGGTACAGTGCTAAGCTAAATCCCCCCCCCCTTCCTTGAGGCTGCTTACAGCTTTCCCTGCCCACCATTTCTCCCTCTGTGCTCCATAATCCAATTACTTCCTCCTTGAAAGATTTCAGTTCTTTGGCCATTATGCCCCAGAAAGTGCTACAAATCGGTTTGTTGTTTGTTGGTATCACGTGGATCAAAGGTGTGGTGCAGCTTCTCTGGGCATATCACGGGCCAACGGAACTCTTGTGCAACTGTTTTGCTGCAACACCTGAAAAAAGAATTAGGACTAATAAAAGGAAACACTTCTTCACGCAACGTGTGATTGGTGTTTGGAATATGCTGCCACAGGAGGTGGTGATGGCCACTAACCTGGATAGCTTTGAAAGGGGCTTGGACAGATTTATGGAGGAGAAGTCGATTTATGGCTACCAATCTTGATCCTCCTTGATCTGAGATTGCAAATGCCTTAGCAGACCAGGTGCTCAGGAGCAGCAGCTGCAGAAGGCCATTGCTTTCACATCCTGCATGTGAGCTCCCAAAGGCATCTGGTGGGCCACTGCGAGTAGCAGAGAGCTGGACTAGATGGACTCTGGTCTGATCCAGCTGGCTTGTTCTTATGTTCTTATGTTCTTAAGTATTGCGGCTGGGGGGGAGGGCTGATGGTTCTACATTGACTCGGACCTTCATGAAACGTTTTTTGAGCATTGGTGAATCTTCTAATAACCGGCATGAAAGTATTCACTGGTACTGAGGATTAAAACAGACTAAATCTTTTTTAAAAAATTGCTAAATTGCAGCCAAATGAAAAGCCCCGGTTTGCATAACATTGGGAGGATACAGGTGTGTCAATCCTTCTATGTTCTGTAGTTATCTATATGCTGTAGTTATTATATGCTTGCATCTGTTTGGTTGGTTCCTCACTGAATTCCAGTCTGTTTTCAGTAGAAGCCGTATAGACATGGATCCCTTCCCACACGACCCTGCTCTAGATCTGGTATAAATGTTCTTGCAGTTTAACTTTAAAAAACATGCAACCTGAAAAAGTTTTGCTGCATTGCGTTATGTGGCCACAAGGGTGGCAGAGAAGCGAAAGTCTTTCACTGTCGTCAGAGCTCCAGACTGTGCAGCACTCCAGACTCCTTAGTAAACCCAAGGGTGTTCTAGAGGAATTATAGCACTGCTAAGGGCATTGTGGTGTAATGGTTAAGAGCACTCGAATCTGGAGAACTGGGTTTGATTCCCCGCTCTGCCACTTGAGCTGTGGAGGTTTAGCTGGTGAACCAGATTAGTTTGTGCACTCCAACACATGCCAGCTGGGTGACCTTGGGCTAGTCACAGTTCTTCAGAGCTCTCTCAGCCTTACCTGCCTCACAGGGTGTTTGTTGGGGGGGTGGAGGGAAAGGAGATTGTAAGCCCATTTGAGTCTCCTTACAGTAGAGAAGGTGGGAATATAAATATCTCCTTCTCTCCTCCTCCTCCTCCTCCTCCTCCTCCTCCTCCTCCTCCTCTTCTTCTTCTTCTTCTTCTCCTCCTCCTCCTCCTCCTCCTCACAGGCCAAGCACAACATCAAAAGGAGAGCCCTCGTAGACCTGAAAATTCACTTCGTTTTTGGCATTGGCCAAAAATGGCCAATCCTGAAGTTGGTGACCAATTCTTAGTTGTCTGGCTTTATTTTGTGGTATTGTGCCTGCCACAGATGGGGACCTTTTACTTCCTTTGCAAATACCGTGGGTGTATTCTGGAGATCATCTGGGCTGGGATGTTTCGATTACTTTCACATTTGGCACTTCAACTCCTGCAATTATCCTGAATCCAGTCTCCGATGCTGAGGCTCTTGCTTTGTTTCCTAATGAGCTATGCCTGCTACGGACGAACCCACAGATTAATCTTTACAGATGTTTTGCTTCTGGCTTGTTCTACAGTGAGCGATTGCAATTGCTTACGGCTGCTATTCGTTCTCTTCTAGGTCTACTCAGTGGGCAGACGTCTCCGACCAACATTAAACTGGAGAAGCTGGATTCTCAGCAAGTTTTGCAGCTCTGCCTCCGGTACCAAGACCACCTTCACCAGTGTGCAGAGGCCGTGACCTTTGACCAGAATGCTTTAGTCAAGCGAATCAAAGAGGTATGGGAGACGCTGCTGTTGCAGATGGAAAGTAAAGCTAATGGAAGGCTCTCTGCCCTGTAGTGGCTGTCTGTAAAGAAGGACAGTACAGGCACAGTGAGTCTTCTTTAGCTGTTGAAATTTGTCCCAGTGAGCATCAGTCATATTCATAAAGGAGAAAAAGTTGCCATCGGTGTTGGTATTAATCTGTTATGTTGGAAATTTCAATTCACTATTTTAAGCAGATTTTATTGAAATATATATATTTGATGTACTCTGTCCTGAGCCCTTCGGGAGAGGGCGGTCTAAAAATGCAATCAGGAAGGAAGGAAGGAAGGAAGGAAGGAAGGAAGGAAGGAAGGAAGGAAGGAAGGAAGGAAGGAAGGAAGGAAGGAAGGAAGGAAGGAAGGAAGGAAGGAAGCTGGCTTGTGGTACTTGCTTGTCCACCATAGACTGCAGAAAGGTACGGTTGACTTACGCTTTGCATGTATGATTTTGGAGGGCTGAGGTCACTTCTGATGGTTTTAGGTGCTGTAATGGCATTGCTTGGCTGGATCTGTGGACAGAGTTGGCATCTGGGTTTGTTGGAGGACCTGCCCCCTGATCTTGTGTATCTGTTAGGTGGCCTCTTGCTTCTGGTGAGTAAAAGATTTAGGCTGAGACGCTGACTTAATCTAGGTGCTCTCTGGCCTATCTTCATCTAATAGGAAGCTACAGCATGAAAGGAGTTACTGCTTATTACTGGTGCTATTTTGTAAGCCTAAGTTCAGTCAGATTTACCTAGTAAATCTGGTGTAATGGTAAGAGCCAGTGTGGTGTAGTGGTTAAGAACAGGTGCACTCTAATTGGAGAACCAGGTTTGATTCCCCGCACTGCCACTTGAGCTGTGGAGGCTTATCTGGTCAGCTAGACTAGTTTGGGCACTCCAGCACATGCCAGCTAAGTGACCTTGGGCTAGTCACAGCTCTTCAAAGCTCTCTCAGCCCCACCCACCTCACAGGGTGTTTGTTGTGAGGGGAAAAGGAGATTGTAAGCCCCTTTGAGTCTCTTACAGGAGAGAAAGGGGGGATATAAATCCAAATTCTTCTTCTTGTTAAGGCGGGCTGTAGAACAATCTTTAGGCATTCCTTTTGAGTAAGCCTTTCAAAATACCCGAGTCCTTATGTTGCTCTAATGGGATATGCAAGAGCCTGGAAGCCACCCAGCGGCCTCCCATTCTACAGCCTCCTCTCTTATTAGGTGGGGTGATCCATTTTTAGAATCCTGGCGTTCTGTTCGTTTCCCTCTCGTGCAAGGGTAGACATGCTGGTGGTCTGCTTTACATGCTGCAACTCACAGGGCTAGCCGCAGCGTACAAACTTTATTAAGCTGAATGTTTTTCAAGTGGAAACTTCTGCAGCAGCTTTAAATGGTTTCCACACCCAGTGGAATGGCACGCTCTGCGAGGTTTTATTTTATCATTTGTGCGAAAAAGGGAGGAAGCCGCAGAAAAAAATTGGGGGAAAGTTGATGGGTTTCAGGTCTGGCGTGTTTCAAGTTGGGCTTTCGGTTTCAGCTGCACAAAGCTGAATCACAGCTTTGTGGTGGAGTCTCCTTCTGAGATTTTTAAAGAGAGGCTGGAGGGCCATCTGTCAGGAGTGCTTTGATTGTGTGTTCCTGCACGGCAGGGAGTTGGACTTGATGGCCCTTGAGGGTCTCTTCCAACTCCATGATTCTATGAATCCTGAATTTGTGAATGTGCGGGTTCCATGCGGGCTGAGGACCAGTCTCTATTTAGGCAGACTATCCAGAGGAGAAGCATTTGCAGTGTATCCTTGATAGACAGATGCCCCTTCTGTGCCCACATGGGGAGAATGTATTTCTCAGGGCAAGGGAGAGGGGCATTTGTACCAGAAGTAAGGGGAGGGAATTTTTTGCTGTAAGGGTGTTCCTAGTTGAGCTCCTGATGGCCTATACCAGTGGTTCTCAACCTGTGGGTCGGGACCCCTTTGGGGGTCGAACGACCCTTTCACAGGGGTTGCATCAGTGTTCTCCATCTGTAAAATGGATAAAGGTTAGGGTTGGGGGTCACCACAACATGAGGAACTGTATTAAAGGGTCGCGACATTAGGAAAGTTGAAAACTACTGGCCTATACTAACCCTTAAAGCCCTTTAAAGCAGGTTGTCTTTCAGATTAGCCTGTACAGATTGTAAGCCCCTTTGAGTCTCCTATGGGAGAGAAAGGGGGATATAAATCCAGACTCTTCTTCTTCTTGTTTACCATTCTGAGCCCGTTTGCAGGCAGAGTGCGATATAAGCCAAATCATTAGAAATAATGACAGTAATATGTTGTTGTTAATCATGGTTGATTTCACAGCTGCCGGTTCTTTAGCTGGTTGTTGGCCTCTCATTACAATTAGTCTTTGTTTAGATCCCAGCGTGGCTGCCTTCTAAATCTGACAGATGCTAATTTTGTCGATTTCATTTCTATCCTGCAAATTCTCCCAAGGGGACTCGAGGCGGCTTACATATACGCACATAACAAAACAATACAATAAACTAAAAACAGTATATATAAACATTAAAACCATTTACTAACAAGATGACATTAAAAGTTCATAAAACATAAAAGAACAGACATTGTTTTTTAGTTGTAGAGCGTTCCTTTATAGGTCGGGACATCTGAGAGAGGGTATGTAATGGTGTAGCCGTGGGGCTGCGCAGGGCTTGGTTGCCTTCCAGTTCAGAATAATGCCTCTTGGTAATTTGCGGGAGGGCTCTGCTCCATGGAATGTGCAAAGCTGTGGGGTTCGCTGGCTGAACTTTGACGAGGGTCATTTGTTTCAGCTTTTGGTGATTCCAGAGGGGCTGGAATTTCCCTGCCAACTTTGAACGCGGCTCAAGAGCGTTCGATGACTGACACAGCAAAAACATAGCCTGGAGTTATTCTGTTATAAATAGCTGAAGCCCCCCCCCCCTTTAATATGTTTTACTTTTAAAGAGAGGTGGTTATGGACCATTAATCATTCTGCAGTTTTCGTGAGGTGTTGTAAGATCAGTAGTTTTTATAGTTTGTGCCAATTAATTCAGAAAAGCAAAACAATGGGTTTTTTCGTATGACCTTCCAGTTGTGTGCTTAGAATTCTGTTGTGTGAACTGTTGGTTTGTTGGTGCCACCTTTATTCTGTCAGGGTTGTGTCCTGGGTTGTATCAGCAGTGGCGTAGGAGGTTAGGAGATCGTGTATCTAATCTGGAGGAACCGGGTTTGATTCCCAGCTCTGCCGCCTGAGCTGTGGAGGCTTATCTGGGGAATTCAGATTAGCCTGTGCACTCCCACACACGCCAGCTGGGTGACCTTGGGCTAGTCACAGCTTCTCGGAGCTCTCTCAGCCCCACCTACCTCACAGGGTGTTTGTTGTGAGGGGGGAAGGGCAAGGAGATTGTAAGCCCCTTTGAGTCTCCTACAGGAGAGAAAGGGAGGATATAAATCCAAACTCCTCCTCCTCCTCCTCCTCTTCTTCTTCTTTTTCTTTTTCTTCTTCTTTTTCTTCTTCTTCTTCTTCTTCTTCTGTTTAGCTGTGTGGTGTTCCATTAACTGTGAAAAGAGCAGAACCAGAGTCTGAGTTTACTGAGGAGCAATAACAGAAGTTCTCTGGCTGGGAGTTAGCCGGTGGGAGGCCCTAATGTTGATGTTCCCGCAGCCCATTCTTCAAGAGCCTAAACTAAATGAGGGAAAATCGGCTTTATAGGAAGAATTGGAAGAAGGACAAATGAGAGACACTATGTGGATGCTGGTGTGTTGCAAACAGAGTCGGACACAGCCAGATTTTCTGCTGGGGAGAAAGCAAGGAGGAGTCCCCTTTGACTTCCAAAGGGCTGTGATCACTGGACCAGTGTATGAAAGCCAAGGTGGTATAGTGGTTAAGAGCTGGTGAGCTCTAATCAGGAGAACTGGGTTTTATTCTCCACTCCTCCGCATGACTAGTGGCCTCTGATCTGGTGAACTGAATTTGTTTCCCTGCTCCTCTACTTGAAGCCTGCTGGGTGACCTTGGGCTAGTCACAGTTCTCTCTGAACTCTCTCACCCCCACGTACCTCACAAGATGTCTGTTGTGGGGAGAAGGGAAAGGAATTTGTAAGCCTGCTTGAGCCTCCTTACAGGAAAGAGGCGGGGTATAAATCCAGACTCTTCTTCCACAAGAAGAAGAGGTGTTTGGATTTATACCCCACCTTTCTCTCCTTAAGGAGATTCAAGGGGGCTTACAAACTCCCTTCCTCTCCCCACAACAGACACCTTGTGAGGTAGGTGGGGCTGAGAGAGTTCTGAGAGAACTGTGACTAGCCCAAGGTCACCCAGTAGGAATGTAGGAGTGCAGAAACACATCTGGTTCAGCAGATAAGCCTCTGCCACTCAGGCGGAGGAGTGGGGAATCAAACCCAGTTCTCCAGATTAGAATCCACATGCTCTTAACACTTACACTACGCTGGCTTTCAGCGTGGTGCAAGATGAGTGAGATTGCATAAAAGAGACAGCTGGTTCCAGCCCACCAGGGTAAGACCAGGAAATTGATGGTTCTGTTAATCATCTTACCGAATTGCTGCTTTGGTCTGTGGTGAAAGTCTCTTCGGTGCTCATCAACCTTCTTTCCACTTGTTTTTTTTTTTGCAAACAGATGGATCTCTCAGTAGAAACTCTGTATAGCTTAATGCAAGAGCGCCAGAAAAGGTACGCCAAGTATGCGGAGCAGATCCAGAAGGTCAATGAGATGTCGGCCATCCTCCGTCGCATCCAGATGGGCATTGACCAGACGGTCCCCTTGATGGAGCGGCTGAACGGCCTGCTGCCCGAGAGCGAAAGACTGGAGCCCTTCAGCATGAAACCTGAGCGGGAACTCAAGCTGTAGTCCTCTGCTTGTGTCATGTTTTCATGGAGCCTGCTTGAAGCCTCGTACGCTTGCCGGAGAAGGCATTGCTCCTTCACCAAAGCACTGTGGTCGGGAGAGTGCCCTTCGCTTGCAAGGATGGTAATTTCAAACTGGGAATAAAGCACTAAGTGGAGCATTAGGTTTTTCGCTGTGTCTGGGTCTCTCCACTTGCCACATGCTGGCCAAACGTGGTTTACGAGGTTCAGACCTCTCTGTCCTCATTCTTCTCCTGTAGTGATTTTAAACTTTTTTTTTAACCTTATTTTCACAGGAGCTGTTGAGGAAGTGTTTGGGCCACAGAAGCCTTTCGAGTGGCAAAGGAGTCTGGGGCACTTTCCAAGGCAGTGGTTTTCTGTGTTCCTACAAATCGTGTGAGTTTTTGTTGAGGTGAGGACTAGAAGCAAAACAGTTGCAGCCCACCTAGCTGCCCGTTTTCCTCTGCCAGATGGCTGGGGATTGTTAGCTCCATGGTTGGGTGGATTCTCCTTTTGCGTGACTGACCATGAGGTTTTATGAGCCATGTGGCCACTCAGTAGAAACTGAAAATGTGCCCCGGAATCCTTTGCCATACACTTGGGCTCATTCCGCACATGCACTTTCAAACTGCTTTCAATGCTCTTTGAAGCTGTGCGGAATGGCAAAATCCACTTGCAAACAGTTGTGAGAGTGGTTTGAAAACGCATTATTTTGCGTGTGCGGAAGGGGCCAAGGATTCTGCAAGGAACGTGCCGTGATTCCTTGTGGTTCTCTCCACAAACCAGAAGCTTTGCCTGAGGACAGAAAACTCGATGAGCGCTTCAAATATGGTATGAGAGCCAGCATGGTGTAGAGGTTAAGAGCAGGTGGATTCTAATCTGGAGAACCGGGTTTGATTCCCCACTCCTCTACCTGAGCGGCAGAGGCTTATCTGGTGAACCAGATGTGTTTACGCACTCCTACGTTCCTGCTGCGTGACCTTGGGCTAGTCACAGTTCTTCGGACTTCTCTCAGCCCCACCTGCCTCACAGGGTGTCTGTTGTGGGGAGAGGAAGGGAAAGGAGCTTGTAAGCCCCCTCGATTCTCCTTACAGGAGAGAAAGATGGGGTATAAATCCAAACTACTACAGCTACTTCTTCCTCTTCTTCCTTCAACTGTGAATCCACTCGATGGTACTGTCATCTATTCCACATTTAACAAGTTTTCTATTACAGAGAACCTTGTCAATTTACTTGCTTTAGCATGAGGCAGCTAGTCCATTGTTAAGGAGGGATGAACTGAGATAGAGACCAAGAGACATTCCTTGTGAGAATTGAGTTTTGTGTTTGCTTCACTCCTACTTAGCAAGATAGAGACAGTTCAGTGGAGATATTGGCAGTCCAATTAATATCTCCAGGATTCAAATCTTATTTTGGTTTTAATTGATAGAGCAGTCTGGAGGAGGAAGATGCTTCCTATAACAGAAAAGCCCCTTATAACTCAAAATAATACATTTTAAGACAGAAATAAAAACAGAGGCCGTTTCCGCACGGCCCCCCAGGCGCCCCCACGCCGGCAAGAATTCTGCCGGCGTGGGGACGGAGGCAGTTCGCACGCAAGCGTGCGGGCGGCCTCAGGAGAGGCCGGCGGACAACAGGCGGCTCCGCATGGAGCCGCCTCTGCCCCCTTCCCTTTCCCACTCACCTTGTCCCCGTCATCGGCCTGCTGGCCTCCGAAGCCCTGCCCACGCTGCCCTCCGACCAGAGGTTGGAGGGACAGTGAGGAGAGCCGGGCAGCTGAAGCTGGCTGTCGGAACAAAGGTGAAGAAGCACAACGTGTTCCAGCGTGCTGTTACGCGCAGCGTCGCGGGAACAGCTGTTGTTTTAAAACAACCCTTTAAAGGGTTCCCCTTCCCCTACCTGTGGGAGGGCGAATGACGCTGCTGCATTTCAGCAGCGCCCGCTTCTGTCTAAGCGGCGGCCTGGGGGCGGCGTTTTTACCGCCCCCAGGCCGCCGTTTTTGGCCCATGCGGAAACGGCCAGAAATAAGGAGAGTTACCGTTTATTGCCTCCTTCCCTTTCTTTACTGGATACCGGAAGTACAGCAGAGGTCTGCAACCTGCGGCTCTCCAGATGATGGGAACTGTAGTCCATAACATCTGGAGGGCCGCGAGTTTGACACCTGTGGCCTAGGGCCTCTCTTCATCTAAATCCATCACTGTCTGTAAGGGCAAACTCTTCCCCCACGCCATTTATTTTGTAGCAGCAGAGCACTTTAAGTAGTAGATGTAGATTAAAAGGTGAATAAAGGAACAGCATGGGTTTCTAAGGGAGAAACTTTAGAAGCGATCTAGACCCAGGGAAACTTGCAACCCGTGCTACTAACGGCTAGATCTTTTATGAGGTTCTCTAGCCTTGAAGCCATGAGTGTGTATATATTTTACAGCTAATTGTTAAGTCAGAAGCTGGCTTATTAAACCCACCTAGTGTTATTGTAAAGAGGCTTTTGTGGCAACCGAGGTCTAGACGGCTCCTTTATCCTTGAGGTTTCCATGCGTATTTTAATAGGCTTTTATTTTATGGAGCTATTAAACGAATAGCTTTTTGAGTCACGTGACCGTCACAGCTATGTGGAATCCAGGGTGAAGGTCTCCTGTACAGAAGTGACGCGTTAGGCTGGTCTCTTTCCCCACCCCAGCCCCCAAATTCCTGTAGCTAAAAAGGAGCTGTTTTGTGCCTCTGTCAAAAGGTTCCTGCTGGTAAGAAGGCAACAACTCAAGCCGCCTTGAGTCTTAAAGATATGGTGGGGGATCAGCGTAAGAAATAAATAAGAAAGAAACATCTTTCTTCTGTGAGGAAGGCACCTGGAAAAGTCACCAAGCAGAGGACAGATGGGCTGCAGTAGTTTTCTACGGAGTTTGACATCTCTGTCCAGCAGGAGCGCCCATTATATTCTCAAACAGTCCTGTGGCAAAGACATTGCTAGATTAGATCTTTTACTGCTATTATAATAGCAAAGCTTCACAGCTGCACTCAACAGGAACATACTGGAAGTGGCCGGGTGTTAAAAGCTGCCTCTGAGCCAATCCCTGTCTTTAAAAAGACCTTTGTGGTTAGTGGCATCTTCTGTACGTGGCTGAACTTTCCCCTCTTTGGTCATATAAAGCACATATAAAGCATGATTATGTGTATTGCTGTGATGTGAAAACGCTGCTATATCCTCCAGTTCTTTGACAGCTGCGTGCCAAACTGAGTGAATCCATGCAAGCATTGAGTCTCAGCTTACAAGAATCCGTGTCTCAGCTTGAGGACTATCCAGTTTCTGCTCATGTCCCAAACTCAATCTCTGCTGATTGTTTGTTTGGGGTTTAGAGTGAGGCCTCCCCTCCTCCTCCCCCCAAATACGTATTTCCTGAAAGATTAGCCTCCCCATACCATGGGACCAGCATAGGTTGCTTAGCTCTCTGCACCTCCAACTTTAGCTGAGGAAAAGGTTACGGGAATGCTTTTTCACGGCCCAGCTTGTTTCCACACCTGAGGAAAAAACAGACTGGAACAAGCAATGCATGAAGTGCCCCATTCTCATCCAGTTTTGTATTTTGGTAATTCTACGGGAACAAAGGCTGTTTCCGCACGGGCGGAATACAGCGTCCCAGGGACACTAAAAACAGCGTCCCTGGGGAGGGGTTCGCACGGCCGCTGTTGCTGCATTGCAGCAGTGGCGGCCTCGCAACCCCTGAGCGGCGCAAAGCCGCTGTTTCCGAACCTCACTCCCTGAGGCGCCATTTCCCGCCCTCCCTTTCCCGAACACCTACCTTGTCTCCTGGCTTCCGGCTTGTCGCGGGAGGCGGGGACCGCTGGCCTGCAACTCCAGAGCCATCGCTCCCGGGCTGCTGGTGTCCTAACCTCTGGCACCGAAACCAGAGGCTAAAATGGGCGTTCAGTGATGGCGCTGCGTGTGCGAAGGCTGCGCTGTCGCCTGCCGCCCTCCTGGGACCGTCCATGCGCGAACCAGGGGAGTGCGTTGGCGTGTTTACGGCCAGCACCCCGCATGTTGCAGAGGGTCTAAAGTTTGGTGCTGATAAAGAGCTTTGCACGCTCATTTGAAACTTCGCTTGCTTTTGTGTCTGGATTTTTTATTTGTAGGTGGCTGTTTCAAAGTGCTGGAAGCACAAAGCATAACTTGAGGAGGTTCTGCTGAAAAGGCTGGTGCTGATTTTTGTTCAGATGGCAGAAGCAGCTGCCAAATGCTAATTCCAGACTCATATTCTTCATTTATATCCTTCCTTTTCTTCTTTGCTTAACCATTCATTGCACTTCGCTGGCTCTTAAGAACAGGTGGATTCTAATCTGGAGAACTGAGTCTGATTCCCTACTCCTCCACCTGAGTAGCAGAGGCTTATTCACCGGGTAGGAACCAGATCGCGTTCCGCATCCCTACGCTTCCTGCTGGGTGACCATGGGCTAGTCACAGTTCTCTCTGAACTCTCTCAGCCCCACCTACCTCACAAGGTGTCTGTTGTGGGGAAATGAAGGGAAAGGAGCTTGTAAGCCACCTTACAGGAGAGAAAGGTGGGATATAAATCCAAACTCCTGCTCTTCTTAATTTTATTCTCCAATTTGCAACCCTGGCGAGGGGGCATTAAGCTAAGAGTGTGTGATAGGCCGGACATCTCCCAATAGAAGTTTTCTGCTTGGACGCAGGAGGATTCCCAGTTTGGATCTACCAGATCCCAGTCCTGACATTCTAACCGCGATGAGGCCACAATGCAAAGAGCTTCGGAGTTAGAAGAGTTCATTTCTCATCCTGGTCTGGTTTTAGCTTTAGCTGAGTTTTTTTAGCACTTTTAGATGAGAAATGAACTCGGGTGTTTATTTCCAAGAAGAGGGTAATAAAAGAAAGTAGTTTTGGGCTAGAATCCTCCCACTGTGACTCACGCATGTTTACCCACGCTTCTTAAGCTGTTGTATGTAGGGAAATCCACGTGGCTTTATATATTGAACTGTTCTCCACTCTTATATATATATGAATGATGATAAGCTGGTTAAAGAGGCCTGAAAGTCTGGAGTGTTCCCATGAAACCAGTTTTTTTTCCAGCCTGCTGATATCTGCAAAATACACCCTGGTACTGAAAAGTTTGGAGACCTCTGCTGTAGGCCGGTGTTCTCAGACTGTAGCTTGAGACCCATAATTTTGTCATGACTTTCTCACAGGTGGTGTCAGGACCGAAGGAGATGCTGAAGGTTTGTTGGCAAACCTGGGATCGCTCTGCGCAGTGTGAAAATGGCCATAAAACATAGCCTGTTACTCAGTAATGCCATATATATTTACACATATCAAACAAAAAAAGAGAATATAAATATACCAAGTGTTGTCCAATTCCCTTACTGCATTTTATGTTTAGAGCGACAAAGGGAGGCCAGCGGAATTACTTTGGAAGTGGGTCCCAGAGCGGCACAGTAAGTTACCCCTTCCGCGCATACTGAATAGAACATAAGAACATAAGAACAAGCCAGCTGGATCAGACCAGAGTCCATCTAGTCCCAGCTCTCTGCTACTCGCCAGTGGCCCACCAGGTGCCATTGGGAGCTCACACATGCAAGGAGGTATGAAAGCAATGGCCTTCTGCAGCTGTTGCTCCCGATCACCTGGTCTGTTAAGGCATTTGCCATCTCTCAGATCAAAGAAGGGATCAAGATTGGTAGCCATAAATGGGCTTCTCCTCCATAAATCTGTCCAAGCCCCTCTGCAAGAGCTAGCTATCCCAGAACGGTTAGTGGGCCATCACCACCTCCTGTGGCAGCATTATTCCAAACACCAATCACACATTGTGTGAAGAGAGTGTTTCCTTTTATTAGTCCTAATTCTTCCCCAGCATTTTCAATGGAATGCCCCCTGGTTCCTAGTATATTGTGAGAAAAGAAAATTTACATGTCAACATTTTTCTACCCTCAGCCATAATTTTATAGACTTGAATCGCATATCCCCCCTCTCAGCCGCCCTCCTCTCCAAACTAAAAAAAGGAGTCCCAAGCAGCTGCAGCCTCTCCTCAGGGAAGGTGCTCCAGTCCCTCAATCATCCTTGTTGCCCTTTTTCTATCTCCTCATGAATGATGCACTTTCAATCCGCTTTCACAATTGTTTGCAAGTGGATTTTGCTATTCCGCACAGCTGCAAGGTTGATTGAAACTGCTTTATTCTCCATGTAATGAAGGGGCCAACATTTCTAGTGGGTGGGCGTTTCCAGAAAGAGACTGAGAAACTCCTGCATAAGTGGGATTAAGTTCAGCAGTCTAATCCCCAGCGAAAGGCACATTCCCTGAAGATAACTCTTTGCTCCAGGGGCTTCGGCTGTCCTGGACCAGAATGGATGCTCTTTGTTCACCAGAGGGATCCGGATGCTACTACCCCAGCAAGACCTGCCGCCCAAATTCCCTCTCTGGTCCTTCAAAGATCTCTGACAGCAGGCGATCCCCTGAAGTTAGAGCAGCTACTGCCCGAAGCTGCTTTCTCTATCTTGACTGTTCAGGCGAAAACCTGAGTACCTTGTAGTTTAAAAGCGGTTTTGGTGCAGGTTGCCTGATTTGTGCTTGCTGTTTTCTTCAAATGTAGCTCTTATCTCTGTGCTACTTCTCTGAACATGGTATGTAATCTCAACTTGAAATATTTATTGTTTTGACTTTGTTAATAAATGGACAGGTGAGTCATACCAACTGCCTGGTACGAAAAGGGAATATTTATTTTAAAACTGCCATCCAGGCACAAGTCCTGTTAAGTAGCTGGAAATGTTCCCTGTCTTGATTCAACCCCAAAGCCAACTCCACCACCCCCCACCCAATGCGGCTTCCGTGGCCCAGCTACCCCCACCCCCCACTGCTTCCATGGTCCACTTTATGCACCCTTGAGAAGACCACACCGGATCCTCTTAGGGGACTGCGTTTGAGTGGATGGCCTCAAGTTGAAGGTACAGTGTAGAGATCCTGTGATTATAGGTGTCCTAAAATGGAAATGTCACTGGATTGAAAAAAATTAATGGCTCTGTCATCTATTATGATCCAAGATCAACCAGATTTTAATATTCCAAACCCCCACAAAACGCTAAAAACATAATATGGAAAAAATGAGAACCACTCTTATGGAAGGCAGACAATATGGGAATGGCCCATAGGATGGTTCTTTGAAATCGTGTGCAGTATCAACCCTGTGGAATTGACTCTTCCACCATACAGAAACAGGTATATTACAGAAATCCTTGGGTGCCATATACCAGCAGACGCGCCTCAATAAGTGATGATTTCCTGCATTCGTGTGAAGCACTTCCTCACTCTACACAAACCTCCACAATTCTCCAGCTGCCCTTGTGTGAGGATAATGCCTTTGTGAATTAGTATGTTGCTCTAGGAACGGTGGGTTTTGAACCATAAATTGTTGCCAACTGTTAACCCAAAGGGAGTGCATAGCATTCCCATTCTATGTATGAACAACATTTATTTATTCATTCAGTTTTTATCTCTTTCTGACATGCAGCCTCAGAGCGGCTTCCAACCTGTTCAATAAAAATATATACAATGCATTCTGCGCCTAAAAATCCAATTGGGATGGAATAATTTAAACTAAAAACAGTTCCCCCTCCTCACATAAACACACCACAATCAAGAGAGGGGGAAGGAAAGGGAAGGAGTTAAGATCAGTTTTGAAGGGCCAACGGCTGTTGAAATGGCCATAGTACCATGGGTTAGATACAGAAGCAGTGAGGGAGCCCCGATTTTCCATACTTCTACCAAAGGCTTTGAGATATCTGGAAGCACTTGCATTGCCTGTACCAAATTGCCAGCAAGATGATTGGTCTAGTATTGTTTACTCTGACTGGCAGCAGTGTTCCATGGATTGAAGATAGCAGGGATTGGGTTCAGCACCTGAATGCAGGAGCCACAACCACAGCCTCAGTTAAACACATGTGAGTTCACATCTGGACACCAGTTCAAGTGTGAATTAGTCCAGTGCTTGGTTGTTTAAGTTTCTCACACAAAATGGGTGTACAACACAGGGATGCAGTGAGATGCCCCCAGTGGAAAATTGACATCAAGAATAGAAAGAATATTACTATGTTAAGTTTCACATACTTCCCCTTCTCGAAGTAGACCTCCCCCAGATCAGTAACAGCAGCATTAACTTTTCTTGGGATGCTGAAGAAAACCACATTAACTCCGTATTTAACAAACAAAAAAGGGTGTTTCCTTTTTCAGTTTTGTTCCAAACAGCACTGAGAGCAGAGCCTCCTGAACTGGTTTCTGTCACTTAGAAGTGAAAGTGTAGTAGTGCACTGCCGACCCAGCAGTGCCGTAGTAGAACGTTGGGATATAGCGGACCTGCTTGTGCTTGCGGTCGCCTTCGCACCCTCCCTCATCCCCATGAGTCCTGGTCATGAACTGTCTGGCTCAAATCACGAGTACCTTGGGGACAATGGTCTTGCCCCAGGTGCAGGATTGGAAGCTCCAGGCAGTAGCAGCTCCTCTCCTGCGTAGCAGATGAGATCATGCATCACATGATGATCTCCCGACCTCCCGCTCTCCCGGAACTCCCCAGTCACTCCCTCCTGCGCCCCTGGCGGGGCGGCAATAAAGGTGCCAGGAACCCGGCGGGCCGGGAGACTTCGCTAGGAACCTGAGACCTCGGTCTCCAGCTGCTGTGATCTCCACCGGAGAGATGTTATCTCGGCGTCTCGTCTCGTTCTTCGCTGACGCGTGGAGTGGTACACAAGCTGGTGCGAAACAGGAATCCTCCCGAACCTCCCACCCTGCTCACATTAGGCAGGAAGGGCAGCGATACGAAGTCCCGCTGGATGGCGCATCCAGGGACCACCGTTTAGTATCGCCTGTCCTCTGGATGTGCGCATCCAGAGACCGCGTCTAGGACACTCTCGTCCGGCCGGAACACCCGGTGAGTATAGAGGAGCTTGCAAAAGCAGGGCTTATGACAAGCCGTTGGCCGAACTGGCGTTAGCGAAATGCGGCAGGAGTCCCGTAAAGAGGCTGCATAAGAATTGGTTGAGGAGATTGAAACTCAGTGTCCGCCAGGTACCCAGAGGGGGGGACGGTGAATCTTAAGGACTGGGAAAACATCAGGCGCCTCTTACGCACAGAGCCAGCGGCCTTGATGTAGCTGCTACTGGCGATGGAGACAATGTTTTGTCGCCACCATCCCAGCCTGCAGACCCTCGGCTCCCTTGCTGTAGGCCGCCCTCCTTCGATCTTTCACCTTCAATTTCAACCCAGATTTTTCTCCTATCCACTGGTGGGCCTGTCCTCACCCCCCTGGCTCCTTCACCCATTTCAAACTCTCCCAGCGGCTCAGCCGCCCCTCCCCACTGCTCCGCCTTCCTTTTCGAAGCCACTGCACCTCCGTCAGCGCCCGCGTAATGGCCTTGGGTTTCAAACTCTTTCGCCCAGAGCGTATTAGCCACAATCTGCAGAAGAAGCCCTGGCGGAAGCGATGCGATATTCTTGCATTGCTTTATCCACTTCACAGATGCTTTGGGAGGGATGGCATGGTTCGGCGGATTTAGCCGAATTTTTACGCCCCCCCTGAGCTATAATATCCTTACCGAGCTCCATAGAAAGCAATGCGGGGCGTAGAGTCACTAGCCCGGTAAGAGGGCATGCCAAACCATGCAAGGAACCTAATGGTTCCAGATGACTGGAAAACCACCTTTATGCTCTAGGATCGCTCCAGGCTGCGGGGGCGTGTCCCCTGGCCTCTGCAACAAGCCGGAAGCCAGGAGACAAGGTAGGCGTTCAGTGATGGCGCTGCGTGTGCGAAGGCTGCGCTGTCGCCTGCCGCCCTCCTGGGACCGTCCATGCGAACCCAGGGGGGTGCGTTGGCATTGTTTATGCCGACGCACCCCCGCATCGTTGCGGAAAGGGTCTAAGTTTGGTGCTGATAAAGAGCTTTGCACACTCATTGAAACTCGCTTGCTTTTGTCTAGTTTTGTTGTAGGTGGCTGTTTCAAAGTGCTGGAAGCACAAAGCATAACTTGAGGAGGTTCTGCTGAAAAGGCTGGTGCTGATTTTTGTTCAGATGGCAGAAGCAGCTGCCAAATGCTAATTCCAGACTCATATTCTTCATTTATATCCTGCCTTTTCTTCTTTGCTTAACCATTCATTGCACTTCGCTGGCTCTTAAGAACAGGTGGATTCTAATCTGGAGAACTGAGTCTGATTCCCTACTCCTCCACCTGAGTAGCAGAGGCTTATCTGGTGAACCAGATGCGTTTCCGCACTCCTACGTTCCTGCTGGCTGACCTTGGGCTAGTCACAGTTCTCTCCTAACTCTCTCAGCCCCACCTACCTCACAAGGTGTCTGTTGTGGGGAAATGAAGGGAAAGGAGCTTGTAAGCCACCTTACAGGAGAGAAAGGTGGGATATAAATCCAAACTCCTCCTCTTCTTAATTTTATTCTCAATTGCAACCCTGTGAGGGGCATTAAGCTAAGAGTGTGTGATAGGCCGGACATCTCCCAATAAGTTTCTGTAGCAGGAGGATTCCAGTTTGGATCTGCCAGATCCCAGTCTGACATTCTAACCATGAGGCCACAATGCAAACTGGAGTTAGAAGAGTTCATTTCTCATCCTGGTCTGGTTTTAGCTTTAGCTGGGTTTTTTTGTAGCACTTTCGATGAGAAATGAACTCGGGTGTTTATTTCCAAGAAGAGGGTAATAAAAGAAAGTAGTTTTGGGCTAGAATCCTCCACTGTGACTCACATGTTTACCCACCTTCGCTGTTGTATGTGAAATCACGTGGCTTTTATATTGAACTGTTCTCCACTCTTATATGAATGATACGCTGGTTAAGAGGCCTGGCTATGAGTGTTCCCATAAAACCAGTTTTTTCCAGCCTGCTGATATCTGCAAAATACACCCTGGTACTGAAAAGTTTGGAGACCTCTGCTGTAGGCCGGTGTTCTCAGACTGTAGCTTGAGACCCATAATTTTGTCATGACTTTCTCACAGGTGGTGTCAGGACCGAAGGAGATGCTGAAGGTTTGTTGGCAAACCTGGGATCGCTCTGCGCAGTGTGAAAATGGCCATAAAACATAGCCTGTTACTCAGTAATGCCATATATATTTACACATATCAAACAAAAGAGAATATAAATATACCAAGTGTTCAATTCCTGCATTTTATGTTGGGGCGGCAAAGGGGAGATAGCGCGGAATTACTTTGGAAGTGGGTCCAGAACGGCACAGTAAGACCCCTTCCGCACATACAGAATAAGAACATAAGAACAAGCCAGCTGGATCAGACCAGAGTCCATCTAGTCCAGCTCTCTGCTACTCGCAGTGGCCCACCAGGTGCCATTGGGAGCTCACATGCAGGAGGTGAAAGCAATGGCCTTCTGCAGCTGTTGCTCCCGATCACCTGGTCTGTTAAGGCATTTGCCATCTCAGATCAAAGAGGATCAAGATTGGTAGCCATAAATCGACTTCTCCTCCATAAATCTGTCCAAGCCCCTCTTAAAGCTATCCAGGTTAGTGGCCATCACCACCTCCTGTGGCAGCATATTCCAAACACCAATCACACATTGTGTGAAGAAGTGTTTCCTTTTATTAGTCCTAATTCTTCCCCCCAGCATTTTCAATGAATGCCCCCTGGTTCTAGTATTGTGAGAAAGAAAAATTTATGTCAACATTTTCTACCTCATGCATAATTTTATAGACTTGAATCATATCCCCCCTCAGCCGCCTCCTCTCCAAACTAAAGAGTCCCAAACACTGCAGCCTCTCCTCATAGGGAAGGTGCTCCAGTCCCTCAATCATCCTTGTTGCCCTTTTTCTATCTCCTCATGAATGATGCACTTTCAATCCGCTTTCACAATTGTTTGCAAGTGGATTTTGCTATTCCGCACAGCTGCAAGGTGGATTGAAAGTGCTTTATTCTCCATGTGCGGAAGGGGCCAACATTTGAAAGTGGGTGGCGTTTCAGAAAGACTGAGAAACTCCTGTGATAAGGATTCGTTCAGCAGTCCCTAACAGCAGAAAACATTCCCTGAAAGATAACTTGCTCCAGAGACTCGGCTGTCTGGACCAGAATGGATGCTTTGTTCTCAGGGATCGGATGTGCCACCCCAAAGACCTGCACGCCCCAGAATTTCTGCGGTCCTTTAAGATTCTGACAGCAGACGTCCCCCTGAAGTTAGAACGCTACTGCCGAAGCTGCTTTCATCTTGACTGTTCAGGCAAAAAAACCTGGTACTTTTGTAGTTTAAAGGCGGTTTTGGTGCAGGTTGCCTGATTTGTGCTTGCTGTTTTCTTCAAATGTAGCTCTTATCTCTGTGCTACTTCTCTGAACATGGTATGTAATCTCAACTTGAAATATTTATTGTTTTGACTTTGTTAATAAATGGACAGGTGAGTCATACCAACTGCCTGGTACGAAAAGGGAATATTTATTTTAAAACTGCCATCCAGGCACAAGTCCTGTTAAGTAGCTGGAAATGTTCCCTGTCTTGATTCAACCCCAAAGCCAACTCCACCACCCCCCACCCAATGCGGCTTCCGTGGCCCAGCTACCCCCACCCCCCACTGCTTCCATGGTCCACTTTATGCACCCTTGAGAAGACCACACCGGATCCTCTTAGGGGACTGCGTTTGAGTGGATGGCCTCAAGTTGAAGGTACAGTGTAGAGATCCTGTGATTATAGGTGTCCTAAAGCTAGGCTCAATGGATTGAAAAAATTAATGGTCATTTATTATGATCCAAGATCAACTAGATTTTAATATTCCAAACCCCCCACAAAGAAACATAATATGGGAAAATGAGAACCACTCTTACCCTGGAAAAAAAGCCAGTTGTATCCACAGATGTCTTGAGAAATGTGTGTACAGTATCAACCCTGTGGTTGACTCTTCCACCATACAGGAAACAGGTGATTAAAGAAATCCTTTGGGGCAGGCAGATAACAAAGGAGTACCAATAAGTGATGATTTCCTGCATTCGTGTAGCACTTCACTTACACAAACTCCACAATTCTCCAGCTGCCCTTTGTGAGGATAATGCCTTTGTGAATTAGTAAGGTTGCTCTGGAGGTGAGTTTTGAACCAGGAAATTTGTTACTTAACTGTTAACCCAAAGGGAGTGCATAGCATTCCCATTCTATGTATGAACAACATTTATTTATTCATTCAGTTTTTATCTCTTTCTGACATGCAGCCTCAGAGCGGCTTCCAACCTGTTCAATAAAAATATATACAATGCATTCTGCGCCTAAAAATCCAATTGGGATGGAATAATTTAAACTAAAAACAGTTCCCCCTCCTCACATAAACATACCACAATCAAGAAGAGGGGGGAAGGAAAGGGAAGGAGTTAAGATCAGTTTTGAAGGGCCAACGGCTGTTGAAATGGCCATAGTACCATGGGTTAGATACAGAAGCAGTGAGGGCCCTGATTTTGTACTTCTGCAAGAGAAACTGGATATCTGAGCACTTGCAGCTGCCCTGTACCAAGCAAGATGATTGGTCTAGTATTGTTTACTCTGACTGGCAGCAGTGTTCCATGGATTGAAGATAGCAGGGATTGGGTTCAGCACCTGAATGCAGGAGCCACAACCACAGCCTCAGTTAAACACATGTGAGTTCACATCTGGACACCAGTTCAAGTGTGAATTAGTCCAGTGCTTGGTTGTTTAAGTTTCTCACACAAAATGGGTGTACAACACAGGGATGCAGTGAGATGCCCCCAGTGGAAAATTGACATCAAGAATAGAAAGAATATTACTATGTTAAGTTTCACATACTTCCCCTTCTCGAAGTAGACCTCCCCCAGATCAGTAACAGCAGCATTAACTTTTCTTGGGATGCTGAAGAAAACCACATTAACTCCGTATTTAACAAACAAAAAAGGGTGTTTCCTTTTTCAGTTTTGTTCCAAACAGCACTGAGAGCAGAGCCTCCTGAACTGGTTTCTGTCACTTAGAAGTGAAAGCCTGCCTCGTGCCCTGAAAAAGAACTGTTTTCTCAATCAGCTCTGAGAGGAAGAGTTTGGATTTATACTTCACTTTTCTCAACTGTAAGAAGACTCAAGGCAGCTAAAAAAAAAACCTCTCCCCACAACAGACACTTTGTGAGGAAGGTGGGACTGAGAGAGTTCTGAGAGAGCTGTGACTGGCCCAAGGTCCCCCAGCAGGCATCATGTGTAGGAGTGGGGAATCAAACCCGGTTCTCCAAATTAGAGTCCACCACTCTTAACCACGACACCATGCAGGCAGACATGTTCGCACTTGGGAGGTAAGCTGGTTAACATCACAGGCTGGTGACAAGACCTTCCATTCTCTCAGAGATCATGGATAAGGCCAGCCCTTTCCAGCAGTCGAATTTCACCACTACAAGTTGCTTAAGTTAGGTTTCAGAACACAAACGACCTCAAACCTGGTTAGTTTGTGTTCTGAAACCTGGCTAAGACGGTAGTGGGGATTCGACCGGGGAGGTCGTCCCTCAAACCTGGTTAGTTTGTGTTCTGAAACCTGGCTAAGACGGTAGTGGGGATTCGACCGGGGAGGTCATCCCTCAAACCTGGTTAGTTAGTGTTCTGAAACCTGGCTAAGACGGTAGTGGGGATTCGACCAGGGAGGTCGTCCCTCAAACCTGGTTAGTTTGTATTCTGAAACCTGGCTAAGACGGTAGTGGGGATTCGACCGAGGAGGTCGTCCCTCAAACCTGGTTAGTTTGTGTTCTGAAACCTGGCTAAGACGGTAGTGGGGATTCGACCGGGGAGGTCGTCCCTCAAACCTGGTTAGTTTGTGTTCTGAAACCTGGCTAAGACGGTAGTGGGGATTCGACCGGGGAGGTCATCCCTCAAACCTGGTTAGTTTGTGTTCTGAAACCTGGCTAAGACGGTAGTGGGGATTCGACCGGGGAGGTCGTCCCTCAAACCTGGTTAGTTTGTGTTCTGAAACCTGGCTAAGACGGTAGTGGGGATTCGACCGGGGAGGTCGTCCCTCAAACCGGGTTAGTTTGTGTTCTGAAACCTGGCTAAGACGGTAGTGGGGATTCGGACACCGGGAGGTCGCCCCTCAAACCTGGTTTGTTTGTGTTCTGAAACCTGGCTTTGACGGTAGTGCGGACTCCGCCGGGGAGGCTCATCCCTCAAACCTGGTTAGTTTGTGTTCTGAAACCTGGCTAAGACGGTAGTGGGGATTCGACCGGGGAGGTCATCCCTCAAACCTGGTTAGTTTGTGTTCTGAAACCTGGCTAAGACGGTAGTGGGGATTCGACCCAAGTCACAGGGACAGAACCTCTAGGCGTTCGGTTTCTTGCTCATATATCAGCAGAGCGGGAAACCAATGCTATATGGAACCAGTCCAAGCGGCACAAGCAAAAAACACATCCAACAAAATAGCTTAATTTTTTTTCAAGGTACATTTCAGTCCCTCTTGGGGCACGCCACTGGGGAATGAACCATGGACAGGGAGGCAGACAGATCACCATCAACATTGAATACCATGCTTGAAACCAACGAACAAGCACTCTGCTGGGTTTTTTTTTTCACATTGCTTCACCTTGCCCATGTTTTTCATTTGAGGTACTGGTTTGTTACACAGAACGTAAACTTTGTCCACCAAATCGGCACTTACAGCGTCCGGCCAGAGGCCTTGCTGGTTTTCAGCCCAGCCTGGGTACCTACAAGAGCTGGGGAGGTGGTTACATTTTCATTTTCCTCGAAATAGGACATTTCATCAGATTGGCTCAGGTGCACTGCTGAAGAACTTGGGGAACAGAATCGGAGAGGGGGGGGGACACACCTCATTTGGCTTTGTAGTAGAATAATTCAGTAAAATTGAAAAGACTTCCCCAACTTACAACGATTCCTTAACGACGATAAGAACCTGCAATTCTTTGTATACAACTGCTTCATTTGTCGGGAAGAATTCAAAAGAAACAAACTGAAGGTGAAGGGTGTTTGGCGGGCAAGGGACCAGGAGGAAAATAGCTGATTGCCCCGTGCAGGTATTAGGTTTATCATTTAATTACTCTTAATATACATACATACATATATATTCACTCTCTCATTCTCATTGTATAGGTTCACTTCCTTCACACAGAAGGCCCACGGTTTGCATTTTGTTTTTGAAATTTCAGATTTACAGGGAATTGTCCGACCCCCGAAAGGGGGAAAGTCACGCAGTTGTGGAACAAGCTCAGGATACTTCTATGATCTCCATGCTGCCCGAAAAGCTTGACTGGCTGCCCACTTTCCCCAGTTCTTCTCGGGACCTGTTCTCTGACCTGATGCTTTCCCCAAATTCCATCTGGCAGCTCCTTCGCTTGAACTGCTTCTCGAAAGAGCTCGCGTTCGCGGCTAATCCGCGCCAAGGCAGTCTTCCCCGAAAGCAATCGCGTGGCTTTTTCTCCTCCTGGCGCGACTGGCGTGAGGGCTTGCGTTTCCAAGAGCCCTCCGTGGGCAGCTGACTGCAGCTATAGGCGGGGTAGGCCGCGCTGCTCCCGTACAAAGCAGATGCGGAATAGACGCAAGAGGGGTCTGTGGCAAAATACCAGCTGTTGGTGAGGGAAGCCGCCGAGGTCTGAGGGGCCAAAATGTCCGAATGCCAGTCCTTCAGCCCGAGCCCTGCAGCTGACTTGGCCAAATGTTGCTGGCTGGTGGAGAGGCCAAAGAGAAAGTTTGTTCTGTAGTTGTCTTCCATGCTGCCGCTCCGATGCAGGGGGTACGACCTCTGGGTGGTGGTGGTAGTGGTTCGACCTAAATGCTGCCATTTGCTTTGACTGTCAGGCTGCCGGGCCTTCTGGGAGCTCTTGGGAATCTTTGCTTCCTCTTTGTCGGGGCTGCTCTCTGGCGTCTGTTCCGAAACCTCCTCGACAGGTGAGAACTGGCACAGCTTGGTGCTATTTTCCAAGGCCGCTGAATGCTTGTAATATTCTAACGTATCCTCCAGAGAGGAATACCCCTGTCCCGAAGCTGCAAGGCAGTTACTGTTTGCCATGCATGAGACGGATTTGATATCCAAGGAAAACGACCGCTTCAGTCTGTTGCTGTCCTCCACCTTTTTATCTGAGGACACGCGGAGTCCGGTGATGGCCTGAATCAGTGGACTGTCTTCAAGAGATGACAGAGGCGGGCCTGCCAGGCTAAGTGAGTCCACAGACTGCTCCACAGTCTCCAAGGAAGAGGCAGGGGCACACAGCTGCGGGGAGGAAAGGAGGCTGCTGCTGTGCCCGCTGTCCGAACCCAGTCCCTGCTCGCCGGTTTTCTCCAAGTGCAGAAGTTTCCGTTTGCTGAAGGGCCCCGTTTGGCCAGTCTGCTTCTTGATTTTCTTTTCAAAGTCCAGAAGCTGGCCGAGGAAGTTGAAGTTAGGAGAAATGGTGGGTCTCTTCTCTTTCACAAATCTAAAACGAGGTTTTAAAAGATATTTTAGGCCACACAGTGTTGGCTTATTAAAACTGGTGCCCTGCATATTGGTACGTTATGGCAAACCAAGCCCCATATATGAGCCCCCAGGAAGACACCTGAAGGTGATCCACAGGACTCTCTGCATGCTGGTTACAGGAAGGGAGCATAAGAACAGTTTGGATTTATACCCCACCTTTCTCTCCTGTAAGGAGACTCAAGATGGCTTACAAGCTCCTTTCCCTTCCTCTCCCCACACCTTGTGAGACTGGTGGGGCTGAGAGAGTTCCAGAGAACTGTGACTAGCCCAAGGTTATCCAGCAGGAATGTAGGAGTGCGGAAACACATCTGGTTCACCAGATAAGCCTCTGCCACTCAGGTGGAGGAGTGGGGAATCAAACCCAGTTCTCCAGATTAGAATCCACCTGCTCTTCACCACTACACCACGCTGGCAGGTCAATGGTCTTCAACTTCCCTCTTGCCTAGAGAACTTCTTTTTGTGATACCATCTTTCTCCCCTTCCCACCATATCCCAATGAAGCCAGCTGCTCAGCCCACAAAGCAGTGGCGTAGCACCTATGGGGAAGGGGCACGTGTGACGCCCTGGGCAGAGCCATGGCGGAGGCGTGGCCAGACCGCGGAGGGATCGTGGCAAGGGAGCATATGCGCCCCAGGCAGAGTTTCCCCTTGCTCCGCCTCTGCCTCAAAGTCCTTTCTTGGCAAACTACATTTGCACATGTCCATTTCCGTTGAAGAAATTCCAATTCTAAATGTCTCGGGGCAGAAACTAATCTCTTTCACGTCCTGCTTCATATAAATGCAGCAGAAATGACTTTGCATGATTTCTTCTGCAGCTTTCTTTCCAGTCTTACACAGGTTACTATGCTTTTGTGATCATGGGGACGGTAAAAGAAATACCACCAGAGCACTGATCACAAGAAACGCCTGGCACCCAAGATGTCAAACTTTGTCCACATGCTTTCATTTATATCACAGTATCCATGAGGACTAGTGACTTAATTTTCAAACAATAAAAGCTGCGATCTCAGCAATCTGAATGCTGAACCCTGATATCACAGTTATCAGAGGTATAGCATACAGACCAAGACATTTGACTTGAGACAGGCCAATTGGCCATGCTGGGAGGGCTGATGGGAATTGTAGTCCATGAACATCTGGAGAGCCACAGGTTACAGACCAAGAAGCCACCTACCAATATACCAGCAACAGGCTCCCAAGTAGAATCACTCCAGAGGTGGTAGTCCTGTATATTTCCCCAGAATTGCAAGTCTAAAAAACTACTGAAAGGTGAGCCCACCTTTTAGCTGGAAACATTTGAGCCAGCCCAATAACACCTGCTTTTATGCAGGTAAATTACTGTGGAATCCAAAGAGGAGGGGGCTGAATGTATAAATGCAGTAGCATTTTGTCCCTACCACAGATTCCTTGGTTAGCTTAAATAACAATAGCTGACACTTATGTAAACACTTGCTCCAAGTATAGAAAACATTTTGCCCTACATTTTCTCAGCAGTTCTTTACAAGGACTGCATCAAACAGCCACAGTTCTTCCAAAGTGCTCTGAACTCCCAGAACAGTATGATATACTTCTTCCATATCAAGAGTATCTCCCACTGAGTTCTCTGCAGTAAGACAAATTAGTGTGTTTGGGGTGGGGCAATGCCTGGGGACCACCATAGATCCCTGGGGCCAGCAGTGACCTTGGGTGACTACGATATACTTGGTTAAACAGGCATCGGGAGCCACTTAAAATATCACAGTAGCCATGGAGAGCCCTAGATGTACAAAAGCCATTGATTCAACCCCCCAAGCCACTGTCCAGATGTTTGAAGCCAGCCCTCAATGTTAATTTGCTCCTGGAAAAAAGTCCCAATTCCTTACCTATAAGCCTCATCTAAGGACATATCCATTCTCTTCATTATGTACGCTATTGCAATGGTGGCAGAGCGAGATATTCCAGCTAAACAGTGTACCAGAACGCGACCATTCGAGGCTTTCGCTTTTTCTGTGGGAGAGAACAACCAAAAATTAAGGTTAATGATATTTTCAAAGTCATTGGAATTAGAAATCTAAGCTCAAGGGATCCTCAACTGGAAAACACCAATGCAAACAATTGCAGAATCTCCCTTGTAGCGTGGATCAAAGAGGGAGGGAATTTGCAACCTCGCATATAGATGTTTCTATTTATTTATTTAAAACAACCACACCCCAGCTCTTCATGTGCTCATGTCTGCTGGAATAATAACCACAAAACTTCAAAATGCCAAACATCTCGAGCGTCATAAAACTAAACATGAATCAAATTATAATCTCTGGATCGATCACCGTTATGTTATTCCTGTGTCTGGAACCAGAAAATTGAACTATGAATGGTAAACTGAAGTCCCACATCAAGGCGGATTCCGTATGGGCCAAAAACAGTAGTATGAAAACGGTGTAAAACATGAGCAGCAGTGGCGTAGTGGTTAAGAGCAGGTGCATTCTAATCTGGAGGAACCGGGTTTGATTCCCCGCTCTGCAGTGTGAATGGTGGAGGCTTATCTGGGGAATTCAGATTAGCCTGTGCACTCCCAACACACGCCAGCTGGGTGACCTTGGGCTAGTCACAGTTCTTCTGAGCTCTCTCAGCCCCACCCACCTCACAGGATGTTTGTTGTGAGGGGGGAAGGGCAAGGAGTTTGTAAGCCCCTTTGAGTCTCCTTATAGGAGAGAAAGGGGGGATATAAATCCAAACTCTTCTTCTCTTCTAAACCCTTTTACACTGTTTTAAACCATTTTACACCGTTTTCACACCACTGTTTTTGGCCCATGCAAAATCCACCTCTGTCATTGGCTGTTTCTTGATGTCCCCTTTTTCTGCTTCCAACATCAAATATAGCCGGCAAAGACACATGTACGCGTGGAGACCAACAAAAGGCAGTTCTGACCTAGCAAGAAGTGGCAGAATAACCATGACTAATCATCTGGTCTGGAGAGTCAGTCTGGTATAGTGGTTAGCGCGTTAGATCTGGATTCATATCCTTTGTGTAGCCATGAAGCTCACTAGCTGATCTGAGGGTAGCCTCTCTCAGCAAGCATAAAATGGACAACCACGCATGCTACAGCTAAGAGTCTCGAAAGGAAGGCAGGCTAAAAGTGAACTAGGTAGGCCACACACGTTGGTACATGAGACACCCAGTTCCTGGGGAGGACCTAAGGAAAACATCTTTCCATCCTCCACATCCTTCTCAATCTGTTAACACACAAAAAAGAAGTCTTTAAAAGTGACAAGATCACAAACAACTCTGCTAGTCTTACCTGCCCACACAGATCATTCCTAAAGCGGGGGAAAAAATGTCTTCCAGTTGGCAAAATGTTCCCTGCTTGGGGCCAACTCTTACCAACTGGAGGCAAGCAAGTTGCTGCCTATTTAAAAAGCCCAAGTGCCAAATAATCTTGTGGTTGAGCAGAGAAAGTCATAAGAACATGCAATCCTAAACACACTAACCTTTTTTTAAGCCCATCCAAATTAATGAGTTTAGAAAGATGCAACTCAGATTAGGACAGTGTTGTAAACAGAAAGTCTTTTGCAGGGATGAATGTCTACTTATACAACATTTTGATGTGAGAAGGGATAGGGTTAAAAGATTTTCTCCACAGAAAAAGCTATGTACTGTGCCTTGTTTTTGCTTAGACAAAACATGGGGTATTACAGAAAAGCATGGCAACCTATTTTCCATGCGGAGCGAGACTCAACAAGCGGCTGTTTCTAGGAGCTGGCACGCAATATTCTCGTCAGAATTAAGCCTCATGTTTTAAGCATCTGGTGTGCGCTGCCCTATATTAATTTCATTCCATTCACACACAAAAATTTCATTCCATTTAGACATATGGGCCCAGCTTCCTAGCCAAGGAAACTGCAAAGTAAAGTCATAAGTTAGAGAGTTTTTATCATTTCAATGCACTGGAAACACAGAGCAACCTCTTTTAGAGGAATTGGGGAGGGGGGGGGAGTATTTTTCAAAGAGCAGATTTGCCCCTAAATCACAGTCCCAAGATGGTTCTGGATGGACATATTACATTAAATTCTTCTATAGCGATCACTTTGTTGTCACAAATTGAGCACTCGCTAACTTTGCATGTTGTATAGAAGTGCCGGAAAAGAAGCTAAGTGTTGGCATATGCAAATGTCAGCTTTTCAGTCATGAAATAGTTAAATGATGCTGCTTGTTAGTAAACAATAGCTAGATTAGCTTAGTCAATGGGGCATCGTTTCCTGCATTAATGAAGTGATCCATTGATTGTCGTTGACTAATCAATATACTGTCACAGACCTTGTGTTTCCATGCACAAATGCAACTGAGAGGAAGTTGTAAAAGTAACTTCTCATCTTTGTTCACAGAATAACAACACAGAATAATAATTTCAATTCCACTTCCAAAGCACTTCGCAGCTGGATTTTACTGTGTAGAACAGCCAAATCCACTTGCAAACAATTGTGAAAGTGGATTGAAAGTGCATTATTCGGCATGTGCGAAAGGGGCCTTAGACCTTTTCACAGTGTAGAAGCCGCATGTAGTTCAGCTTAGAAAAGACTGCTTGTTTTGTACCATGTTACCCTTCCCTTCTATTTTTCTTCTTTATTTAAGCTAACCAGCAGCAGCTTCTGATAATTTATTCTGCTAACTACTTATCTTTTTTACACCAACAACAAGATAGTTTGCCTCCCCTGTTTGCAGTTCCAAGAGCAGTGCTTGGGAAAGGGGCAGGGGGGTGGGGGAGATGCTGCCCTTCCTTAGTGAGGAAAAGTGTCCCCTGCAAGCCCCTGTGTGAAAGGAAGGGTGTGCCTTAACAGTCCAGGTGCTTGGGAGCAACAGCCGCAGAAGGCCATTGCTTTCACATCTGCAGGTGAGCTCCCAAAGGCACCTGGTGGGCCACTGCGAGTAGCAGAGAGATGAACTAGATGGACTCTGGTCTGATCCAGCTGGCTTGTTCTTATGTTCATGCAAGACCAGAAGTGCCACTTGACTGATCCAGCATGCCCAACGTTGCAATGGCCATGCCCTTCTTCCAGATTTACCATTTTTCACTGTATTCTAGAGGCACCGAAAGAGGAAAGCAACTTAGTCACGTCCTGTTTTCAGAGCCCGCTGCCTCATATTTTTATTTATTGCCGTCATTTATTCCCTGCCTTTCTCCCCAATGGCTCAAATAGTTCTCATCCCCTCCATTTTATTTTCACAAGAACCCTACGTGGTTGGGCAGGATCAGAGTCTTTGACTGGCCCTCAGTCACCCAAAGCAAGCAGAGTGGGGATCCCAGATCCTGATGCTCTAACCACTACTCACATTGGCTCGCATACAGAACTGCCAACTAGATCCATCTGAGGACAAACTTCAATGGCAGCTCACCCACCCCTTCGTTAGATGCAGGGGGTTTACACAGCTGATTGAACAGAGAGCCTTTCTGTACTTTTGTTCTGTTGTACTGGTCCTTGACTGTAAATAAATGATTGTTCAATTGAGAGCCTTTCAAAATAATATGGGAAAATGAGTTGAGGCAAAGTTGCTCATGTGAGGGGATGCTTGTGGATCTTCCTGATAAAACTTTGGAGGGGAAGAGGTACCCTCATGAGCTTGTTATCCTCAACTGAATAGGATGGTCACACTTTCAACGAAGAGTCGTGAAACAGGCAAGCTTCGCCTCTGGTTTTAGATGTGCAAGCATCACATGTTTGTTTTTAAAACAAACAGTGCTTTTATTATTGAAACTAGCCGTGTTTTTCCCCGAGAATTCTTTCAGAGTCCATGCCTCTGTTGCAACATGTTTAGTAGAATTAAATTAGTTGGTACATTTAAAAAAGAGACGCAGAGAGAGAGAGAGAGAGAGAGAGAGAGAGAGAGAGAGAGAGAGAGAGAGAGAGAGAGAGAGAGAGATTGCATTCTCTAAAAGCTTTACCTATGAAATCCACAGATTTGTCCAACCAGGGAAAAATTTTCTCACAGAAACTGTCATTCACAGGGACTCTTAAGAAGTGAGAGTCTGGGATACAGTCCGGCTTGGGGCAAGTATTGCTGGCGTTCAGTACATAGCCAATGTCATTTTGCTTCATCAGCTCCTGTAAAATGTCACCATCACAGCCACAGTCAGTAGGTGCAAATCAATGTAAGAAAGAGTTGGTTAAATCATACTTATAATTAGGGAGGAGCCAGAACTGGTTTGACACTGCTGAAAATACTGGTGACAAAAGACTACCACCCCAACATATTTGCCTAGACCACTGCTTTTACGTCATTTTACTCTGGTTTGGATCAAAATCAGGGCAGGCTTTCCCTTTTTCTTAGCATCCATGAAATCATCTATTTCCTGTGTCCCCCCCATTACTGTGATCTTTCCCAAACTTGGGCCCCTTCCGCACACGCAAAATAATGCGTTTTCAAACCATTTTCACAACTGTTTGCAAGTGGATTTTGCTATTCCATACAGCTTCAAAGAGCACTGAAAGCAGTTTGAAAGTGCATTATTCTGCATGTGTGGAATGAGCGTTGGTTTGGTATCATCTTTTTGGACACTTCATAGTCAAAACATGTTTGAATGCCTTGTGGCAGGAAAATGCATGTTTTTTCAGGTCTTGCCCACATTTGGTACCATTTTTGCCTCACCTCCTCAAGCTACCTACTAGCTCCTTTGAATACGCAGCTTTTTTTTTAAAAGGCAGGTTCCTAACTCCTTTTATTGTGTACGCATGCCTTTCCTCTTATATATCCCCAATAAAAGGGGCAAGAGCATTATATTTAGGAAAGGAAATCCGGAGATCCAGAGAACCTAATGGCTAGATCATTATGTTATAGCCTGTGCCAACTGCCGAATTGTTAAAGAGATCTCTACTGGAATAAGAGAGAAAGGAGCACGGGGGGGGGGGGGGGGCTGAGGGAAGGAAGGGAGGGGGGGGGAACTGTCAGGTGGCCATGAAAATTACACAGAGGACCACTGTTGTATGAAAGCAACCAGAGTTCGTTACATCATCCCCTCTGGCCTTGATTTCAGTTGATTGCTGATACCCATCTGATCGGTTATGTAACAGTGTGACATAATGCCATTCCTAAAATAGGGTTAAAGGCAAGTTCTCGCAAAGGCTTTTACACATCTTAAATTATCTGTTGCAGTGCCATTGGAGAGTAATAAAAAAAATAGAAGAATGTCATTTCTGGCAACCAACATCACCTTTCATTTTGTAAGAATATGACAGTAAACAACTTCTTACAGTCAGATTTTTTTTACTCACTCCCCATTAAGGTACAGTGACAATGACAGATATTGACTACGTGTCACTATGCACATATAGAAGATATTTTTTTACAAATTCTGCACCCTGAAATTTACACATTCAGGGAGAAAGCTCAAATGGGTAAATCATGCCCTTGGGAATATAGCAGTGGTTTCCAGCCTGGGGTACTCATGCCCCCAGGGTACAATTTTGGGGTATGTGAAAGGAATTACATAATAGGTGTGCTAATATACTGCAATTTTAGGGAAATTATTTGCCAAGAGATTCTCAAGTTAAAAAAAAAGTTGGGGACCAACTTTCAGCATGACTAAATTTGTATCTTCCATTTAATAGGGCTGATTTATAATTTCAGAACTGGCTTGGCTATGGTTTCACACAAGGGTCAAAATATCCCTCCTACTGAGGGGTGGTTTTTTTTAGACAGAAACCTTAATTAGCATAAATGTAATGGACACTGAAATAGGTTATGACTGAATTAACCAATTCTGACTTATTAGTATACAAACACATCATTTTGTTTATATTACTTTACTGCACATCAGAATTTGTGTCCTGGATTTTTGGACTCAGTTACTATTATTACACATTCCCCTACCCACAATACTACCATCACTACATTTCAAAATTCACCTTGTTGAGAACGTCCCTCTGACAACCGAGATACAGATGAGGCAGAATCCTGGTTGGCCCAGTGTTGGAGACGGGTAAGCAGGGCTGAGAAATGCAGGAAGGCACCAGAACAGACTTTTCTTCACATAGGCTAGGGAAACATCTTGAGAAGTCAGCAAATCCACCTGAAGGGAACAAGTGACGTTTCGGTTTTATACGTGGAGAAAAAACATGGTGCGTGAGACACCCTTTTGGGGATTTACATACCATTTCTCATAAGAATACATGGAGTAGCAGTGGCGTAGGAGGTTAAGAGCTCATGTATCTAATCTGGAGGAACCGGGTTTGATTCCCAGCTCTGCCGCCGGAGCTGTGGAGGCTTATCTGGGGAATTCAGATTAGCCTGTACACTCCCACACATGCCAGCTGGGTGACCTTGGGCTAGGCACAGCTTTATAGAGCTCTCTCAGCCCCACCTACCTCACAGGGTGTTTGTTGTGAGGGGGGAAAGGCAAGGAGATTGTGAGCCCCTTTGAGTCTCCTACAGGAGAGAAAGGGGGGATATAAATCCAAACTCTTCTTCTTCTCTTCTTCCACAAGTAACTCTTAAGGACTGTAATATCATGTGCATGAATGGCTCATCACAGAGAAAGTTTCCATGTGACATGCACACAATCAACTGCACGATCTAGCAATGCACATACATTTTCAAAATTACTGTTCAAGAATATTTTTTTTGAAAATCCTACAGAAAGGCAATTAATCATGGGGGAGAATGCTTTAAGACACGTTGAGTTCCCATTGGGGAGAGGAGTAGGTATAAATGAAGTAAATAAGGTTAACATCATTACTGACTTTTAAGAAAATGATTTCGACCGGGCACCTCCGGCTGCTGACCCATAGGCGTCTATAAACAAAAATGCACAAACAGAACTCCAGATCACATAAATAGCTGGGGTGGACAGGAAGGGAAACCTACTCTGCTGTGGATGGACTGTTTTCCACGCTGGAGACACACATACTCCAATATCCCCCACTGAGTTGCAAATTAAATGTGTCCATCATACTGCGCTGTCCCTTTCTTGAAACAATGCCCTTATGCATGTTAACCAATGTCATGTGGTTGTAAATCTAAAGTTGCAATTATTTTAGAAGAATGAAAGTATTCTCAGTTTCATTTGCTAGCGTGTAGAAGAGAGGATTTCCATGAATGGGTGTTCAGGGTATCAGTTAACAGAACCGGCTGTTTTATTTAGTTTGTGGTTTGTGGATATTTCCCCCCTGTTAATGCAGTGAGCAACTTTTCCAGTGCTGGCTTGTTCAGTTTATTACTTGTGGCTACAACTTGCAGATGGGAGTTTCTATGAAACCAACTTAAGGCGCCAAAAGCCGTTTGTGGTCGAAAGAGCCCAAATTGCTTTTGTTGTGCAGAAACTGAATACCTCCCAGATCTTTGCTTGCAAAAACCAGACTCTTTTCCCACTTCCAGCCACAAAATCTTGCCAAGATTCAATATAATACTTAATTATCCAGCTGGTAGGAGGGTGTTAAAATGTGGTGGTTTCAAAACTTCTCTTTGATCAACATATGGCAAGAGTTTCTACAGACTGTTTAGGTATTATTATTTATTATAAAAACGTGATCACTTTTTAAAGGACGTCCGAACGCCAAAGGAATAGTGCCTTTCCCCCTTAGTCCTCTCTTATAGTTAATAATCAGCGAGAGGGGAAGAAGACAATGACAACGCAAATAAAATTAAACCCCCTTGTAGCTAATTCACGCATCCCTGCTCCGACTGCTTTTGATTGCACCCATTTCAGTTAGGAATGTGTGAAAGACAAATGTTTGATGCCTATGCATAGATATGCACCTAAAATCTCAATGGTATGATGCCCAACCCCATACTAACAATGCACGTCAGTCTGGTGAAGCTACATAGGCCCCTTCTGCACATGCAGAATAATGCACTTTCAATCCACTTTTAATGTACTTTGCAGCTGTGTGGAATAGCTAAATCCACTTGCAAACAGTTGTGAAAGTGGACTGAAAGTGCATTATTATGCATGTGTGGAAGGGGCCATAGTGTCTTCAGGTAGAACACACCCGCCACTGAAAATTTTGGGACCCAATTCAGAAGTTACTGGATCAGCTCCGGTTGCGGTAGGAATCTTTGATGTGTCAGGGGCACCAGACACCATAGCTGTGCCAAAGGAAGCCTTTGGGGATAATCTGACTCCCTGCTTAGCCTTTCAATTTAATTACAGCATTTGAGCCAAAGACTGGGAACTTGTTATAGGCCCCTTCAGAGTAATGCACTTTCAATCCACTTTCAATGTACTTTGAAGCTGGATTTTACTGTGCAGAATAGCAAAATCCACTTCCAAACAATTGTAAAAGTGGATTGAATGTGCATTATTCTGCATGTACGGAAGGGGCCATATACAACTGGAAGTGGGGTGGATCCCAGTCAGGCAATCCAGAATCCTGTTCCATCCCCTGTCCCAGAACTCCCAAGCCAAGATGTTCAGGGGAGACAGGAAGCCAGCATAATACGCCCCCCCCCCTTGCCCTTTTTCTCAGGCAAGGAATCTGAGCTCCATGTTCATGTTTCCTGACAGAGATGTAGCACAGAGGAAAAGGAAGCTTAGAAAACTGCAGTGAGTGAACCAGTTAGCAGGGTTCTGGAATCATGAGGCCTTCCACTATGATCAAGGTAACTGCTCCTAAGTGCTCTCTCGCCTATACACTGCCTCTCAGCTCTATAACATTTGGAAGACTAGGTAGAGTTAACACCACAGGGACGATGGCTAAAGAAATAATGGAAGATAACCAAACCCACAGTGCGGCAGCGGCTGCAGTAAAGATGTGACGTGTCTCCAGGACAATTGGGTTGGCACAGCGCCGCCTGGCAGTGCGCAGATTTCTTTTCTTTTTACAGCTTGACTTCCGGGAGAAAACACGATGCTCCTTTACGGCTCAGTGAGAGGAGCATGCCTTGCAGGTGTAAACTGTTCAAATTCATTACATCTTAACAGTGCCATCATAAAGAGAGTTGTCCTTTTGGAGAAGGCTTGCTGGCAGGCAATAATTTTTTAAAAATGTTTTACTCAAGGGTACTCCCATAAAAACCGGCCGACAGCCACTATTGGCGGAGCAATGCTCAGTGCTAAAACTCTATGCCTTTAGAAACAGCTTTAGAAACAGCAGGGGGTTGGGCTTGATGGCCCTGGTGGTCTCTTCCAACTCTATGATTCTATGAAATTATATACAGTCATACCTCAGTTTTCGTTGGTAATCCATCCGGATTACCTCCGCAAAAACCGAAACTGACAAAACCCGAGGCTGCGCCGTTTGCACAGGCACAATGCAAACGGCGTAGCAATTTATGCAAAAGTCGCAACTTACGCAAATGGCATAGTAATTTACGTAAGCCGACGAATTCCGAGGCGACCGACGAAAACTGAAGGCAACAAACGGCTGGATCCCATCGGAAAAAAATTTAAAGCAACGATTTCCAAAGGCGACGAAAACCGAGGTATGACTATATATCCTACATAAATTAAGCAGGTTGAAAACAATTGAATAGCTTCTCTTTTTTTTTGAAAAAAGAAATATATTGTGCAATGTCTACCATTTGGAAGTATTTATTCTGTTTTTGCTAGCCTGGTTGAAGCCCAAGGAGCTACACAGGCTATGCTATGAAGTCCCCTCCCCTCCTCACATACCCCTGGCAAAACCTCTGCAGTCTTGCTTCTGTCTGTTAAGGTTTTCTCAGGGGTTGTCCACACCCTTGAAGCACGTCGTGACATCCATGAGGACAAGGAAAGCCTTTAAAAATAGAAAGTCAGAGTTCCTAGAAATCTAAATTCTGCACCCAATATTACATGTGCAAACTTTATCCAGTAAAAAGTGGTGCCAGCATGGTGTAGTTGTTAAGAGCAGGTGGATTCTAATCTGGAGAACAGGGTTTGATTCCCCACTCCTCCACCTGAGTGGCAGAGGCTTATCTGCTGAACCAGATGTGTTTCTGCACTCCTACATTCCTGATGGGTGACCTTGAGCTAGTTATAGTTCATTCAAAACTCTCTCAGCTCCACCTGCCTCACAAGGTGTCTGTTGTGAGGAGAGGAAGGGAAAGGAGCTTGTAAGCCACTTTGAGTCTCCTTCCAGGAGAGAAAGGTGGGATATAAATCCAAACTCTTTTTCTTCTTCTTTTAAAAAACTCAGATTTATAAATCTAAAACATTTTAGGAACAACTACAACACCAGTTTATAAGTCTAAAACATTTTAGGAACAACTACAACACCTTCCTCCCTGGCCTCAATTAAAAGTACACCTCATATGGCTAAAAGGTCACTGTGAACTTCCTGACTCGAGCCCTCTTATGAATTCATAATGTTTCCACTTTGTTAAAATGAACTGCTGATTTTATACCAACGGTTACGACCGATGCATTCCTGCTCGGGTTACTCAGCTGTGCGTGCCATTTTTCCATTACATAAGCCGTTCATACAACAGAGCCCTGCTAAAAACAACACGGCAGACAGCTTTGTGCTCCAAACTTTTTTGAGCAAACCCTTTTCAATATCAACAGCAAAGACAATTTTCTTTAGATATCCGGGCAAGGTGATAGCCCCAGGGAAAGGAGAGAACCCAAAATGTGTCTCTCTCAGGACAAACTATTGCTGGCAAGAGACGACTCCAGGGACTCTTCGTCAGTCATAAGAGAAACTCTGTACCTGTTGTAAACTTGTTTCTCTTCTTAAAAGGTTATCATTTCACATTGCATCCCAAGAGCATTGAACAATGGATTAAAATAATCCAGAGTCATAAGGAAACGGGAGTATTGCGGCACCTCAGAGACCAGAATACGCTTTCATGGACTACAGCCCACTTTGTAAGATGAAGTGGGAAGTGAGCTCATAAAAACTTGTAATATAATAAAAATCTGTTTTTAAGGCGCCACAAGACTCTTGCTTATTTTTGTTGCAAAGCATGAACAGGGCTACTCCTCTGGAATTACTACCAGACCCATAAAGTAGGAGTTACTTTTCTTTTCTTTTCTTTTTGCTGAAGTTGATTCATCACTACAAAATTTGACTTGGCCTGGATTCCAGACTTGCAAAAAGAGAGTCCACAAAAGTTTGTAGCCATCAGTGTCTTGTATGAGCTTAACTATCCACGTTGGAACTATGCACATTAAAACAAAAATATATATACCACTGGGGTCGGAATTGGCAGAGAGGGAAAGAGATTTTGAAGTTGTGCTGGATAATTTGATGAAAATATCAATTCAGGGACAAACTACACATTACATTTTTAACATGTTGACCTTTGGGGTTGGGGGCCTTGTGAACCCTACTCATTTTCCCCACAACTGTTTTTTAAACCACCACAAAAGCATGATTGGGCTCAGGAAATCATTTTCCAAGCTGGCTTGCGACTGTGGCATTTTCCACGCTGAAATGGCCATAGGAGGGGTGTTATTAGCCCTATTTTGGAGCTTCGCACGTATGGAACAGACAGTGTGTGGCAGCCATGAAAAAGGAGAATTCCAGGCAGGAGAATATTAGGAAAGGTACTGGAAACAAAAAATCCAATACTGTAACACTCATGTATAGCTCATTGGAACAGCCTCACAGGTATTACTATCTCCTCTCTCCTCCTTGGAAGAACTCTATAATTCCCGAAGCCTAAAAAAAGCCCAAAATATTCTGAGGGACCCATCTCATCCAGCACACTCTCTTTTTGAACTGTTACCATCTGGTAGACGATACAGGTCTATCAAAACTAGGACAAAGAGGCTTAGAGACAGCTTCTACTCTAGAGTTGTGGCTATGCTAAACTCCGCGGCTTCGTGTTGATGTGTTTGGGGCTGTGTAGGGATGGGTGGAGGAAGGGGAAAGTGAGGATGATGCATGAGTCTGAAATTGTATGAGTATGATGTATTGTATGATGTATTGTATGAAATTGTATGAGTATGATGTATGAGTCTGAAATTGTGTGCATCGAGGAATGCTGCTGTAAATTTCGTTGTGCGTGCACAATGACAATAAAATGCTTATGCTTATTATTACTGTGCACACTTTCTGACTTTCCCCACTCTGCACGTTGGCTGGAGGGGAAAGAGATGAAGAAAGCAAATGTGGTCTGTACACCTGGCTTTTGCTTGCTGGGGACAGAGTTTCAAACGCCCGTTCCCTCTGCTGTAAGGCAAGAGCTGGCAGGGATCCCTCCCAACGCCATCCACCACTACACAGCTGGCTGAGAAAAGATGTTGGACTTCTGGTCCTGCCTCTAGACCACTAAGTGAGGAAAAGCGATCTCTCACAAAGTCCTCTCTCTGCAAAGGAAAACTACGACTCTTCCACCTGATGAAAGGTTCTCTGTGTGTGGAATCCAGTCTAAAGGCCACATGCCATCAAGAACTTGCAAGTCAAAGAAAATGCAGTCACTGATGCCCATCCTGCTTCAGTTGTGTTTCTCCCCAACAATTTAACAGGAGTTGAGGCTAGTAGCTGGTCACCTGCGTCGCCAAAAAAAGCACGCATTACTACTGTCCCCATTTACCAGGAACACCCACTTTTCCTGACCAACTGTTCCTACATCTGGATCCGGTCAATTTGTAGATGGGAAACCACCTGGAACTCTCCACAGAACAAAAGTATTCTGAACTACTGCAGGACAAATTTTTTTCTAGTGTATCTTTAACCAAAACAACAAACAGGCATCTTGAGTTTTAAATTAATGGAAGAGTAACTAAATACAGAATACAACAGGCGTAGGAGAGCTCCAATAATGGCAGAGAGTTTCCAGCTGTGATTCCTGTTACCAAGCTGCTTGCAAATAAGCAATTGGCTATTTACAGGATCCATCTGTTGGTTTCTATTCTTGTGCTGGGGCGGGGGGGGGGGGGGTTGGATGTAGACAGACACAAGATTTTAGAGTGTGGTGGAAACACATATTTGCCAACCTGTGAAATAAATGTCACTTAATGCACGTGACAATATGTTGAAAGGACTTCCACCGGACTTCCACTCCTCTACCGCACAAGCCAAGCCAGATTACTAACACAAGAATCTATTTTTCAGCAATGGCACAATGTTAGATATGCTACGTCACAACCCCTTTATCTCAGAGGCAATTTTCTTAAAGCCAGGCATCATCAAAGACTGGCCAGGCAGAAAAATGAAAGGGTAGTTCCACGACCACTTTTTAGTACTCCTCCATGTGAAAACGCACACGCATATCAGTAGAACTAGCGCGGGAGGCAAAAGGGAAGCTGTTTTCACACTGGAAAACACTGGAAAGCAACATTCCATGTAAAGAAACTGGCTCTACATAGCAGTTCCTTGGTTTTTCAGAAACTGGTTCAGGCTTTCACCTAGTAAAATCAGAGAAGGCCTCTCTCTGGGAATTTAAAGAATTTGCAGTTTTAGAGAGAGAAAGAGACACAGGTGCAAGTAGGATCATTGGGACCTGGAAGTTTCAAGGCCGGAGGACTGGGTGGGAGGCAGAGTTTTGCCTCCACATTCCATCTCATTCGCTCAAGGACCTCTCGATGGAGGAGGGTTGATTACTTGATTGTCCCTACATGCAGCTGCAGAGTACATGATCAGTGTTTAGCAACACTTGCAAGCTCCTTTCCCTTCCTCTCCCCACAACAGATGCTTTGTGAGGCAGGTACAGCTGAGAGAGTTCCAAAGAACTGTGACTAGCCCAAGGTCACCCAGCAGAGTGCTGAAACACATCTGGTTCACCAGATAAGCTTCCACCATTCAGGTGGAGGAGTGGGGAATCAAACCCAGTTCTCCAGATTAGAATCCTCCTGCTTTTAACCACTACACCACTCTGGCTCTCTTAACAGCCAGAAGGGCTAGAAACTCTGTCCCTTGGTCTCTGGCTGGAGAGTTAGAAAAAAGACTGGGGGTGGCTCATTACCCTGGGGTTGTGAGGATTCACTGCTCAGCCACTGTGTTAGTTTTGCCTGACCTGTCTCTTTAGAAGTCGTGACATCCCACACCCCCTATTTGGTCCTATTTCATTTCTCCCTCACTTTTTGCTGAGCAAAAGAATCAACTGACAAATGATGGTGAACGTAAGTCGGGCTTGGAGGCCGCACTCTGCCTCTTGTTTAATAGACACGTATCAGTTGAAGGCTCTCCTCAATCTCCACATTTAGTCAGAACACCAGTGTGGCACAGATGGAGAAGGAGCTTAAGCCTCCCCACCCCATTGCCATTTTCCTGACCAGCAAAAGTCCTGGGAGTGCACTACCTGAGGTTTCACCAAAAGACCCATGGACCATTTCATGTCAGGAAACAGGAGTGGGGGAAAGACTAAAGCCAAGAACAGATAGCAATGGTCGGCAAGTCTTTGCATGAAGAAGAAGAAGGAGGAGGAGGAGGAGGAGGAGGAGGAGGAGGAGGAGGAGGAGGAGGAGGAGGAGAAGAAGAAGAAGAAGAAGAAGAAGCAGCAGCAGCAGCAGCAGCCGACAACGACAACGCTGACGAGGAGAAGGAGGAGGAGCATTTATACCCCCCTTCCTCTCCTGTAGGAGACTCAAAGGGGCTTACAAACTCCTTTCCCTTTCCCCCTCACAACAAACACCCTGTGAGGTAGGTGTGGCTGAGAGAGCTCCATAGAGCTGTGACTAGTCCAAGTTCACCTAGCCGGCGTGTCTTGGAGTGTTCAGGCTAATCTGAAATCCCCAGATAAGCCTCCACAGCTCAAGCGGCAGAGTGGGGAATCAAACCCGGTTCCTCCAGATTAGAGTACACCTGCTCTTAACCACTACGCCACTGTTAACTTTTATGACTGATGGGAATACGCTGAAGAAAATGGACTATAGTCAAGGCAAGAAACCCATGCAAGAGGCCAAGGAAACAACTAAAGGACATTTTGAAACAATTATATGCCAAAGCATACTCCTGCCACTTCTTTGTGACTTAAAAGTTTTGTCACACTGTTGTAAACAAAGCAGAGGCTATGTTACCTTCGGGCACCCTGCCCACCCCCAGTCTTTCACGCACTACATTGACCGATGGACTCAAACATTTTGCAAATGTCTGTAATCCCTTTGCTGAGATGACAACTTTATTCACTCTTCTGTAATCATTTGTGTGCTTCAGTTAAGCTGCACCTTAATGGAAATATTCAGGGGGAGGGCAGAAAACACAACAGGATAAGCTCAGAATTTTTGGGTATTCCTGGAGGAAACAGAATGCTATCAGTGTTTCATTTCTTACGGTGATTTAGCATACGGACCACTGTACCATTTGCGTAAGAGCTGTTTCTCTTTACTTGCCAATCTTAGGCTAAAAAGATAACACAGAACTGTTGACCCTGCAAGTTATTTTCTTATGTAAGAAAAAAAAATCTAGAGGCTACTGAAACAAAAGATAAGGAAACTCACCAGAGTGTGGCTTGAATAGTGCTACGTGTTATATAAACTTTTTTTTCTTAATAGTTCACCCAGAATTTCAAAGAAGTGTACAAATGCTAATGCAACAGGTAGTAAGCTGGCTGCTATTTCTCTGATTTTAACAACTTTCCATTTCTACAGCCATGAACAGCAGACTATATTATCTAGTTACCAAAGTAGGGAGAAAAGAGTACACACCACATTTATCAGACCGTTGCACTGCCAGTCGAAACTCACTCAAGTATTCCAGTAGCACCAGCCAACACTATACAAGACGCCAATTAATCTAGAATCACAAGCTATATAAATGGTGCTATAAACACTAGTGTGGTTTAGTGGTGATAGTGTCTGATTAGATCCGCGAGATTCAAATCCCCGCTCTGCCATGAAAGCAGGTGACAATGGGCGAATCTCAGCCTAAATATTTACTTTGTTTATACCCTGTTTTTCTCTCCAATGGGGATCCCAAAGCAGCTTACTTAATTCATTCAAATGTCCATGTATGTACATATAGATATGCCTGCATATACACTGAGCTCTGAGAAAGTTGGTTTCCAGTTAAAACAAAACAAAAAATAACTACACACATAGCTGGCTGAATAAAATTATCTGCAGTTGCAACAGACCTTCCACTACTGCTTAGCTCCGTGCTCTTCCCTGAATCAAAAAACCGAATCAAACTGAATCAAAACAAGTTATGCCCAAATTTTGCACATGGTGAAAAAAAAAAGATACATTATATTCAACTTATACAGGATGCAGAATTTAGATTTTCTCGATGCAGAGCTGGTTTTGTCTACACACGTGATCTCTCTCGCTCGCTTGAAGGACACAGGATACACAGTCTCAGCTACAAGCTTATTTCAAGTCTTGTCAATTTCAGCAGAGCCAAAACAGATTAAGGAGAGAGCCAGGGAGCATCTCAGAGAAAGGACAGGATAAAAAAAAATAATACAAAGCAACTGAAGGACATCCCCACCCCACAAAAAAAATACACACTGAGGTAGCTGCTTTTGAATCTTCTCATTACTTTTTTTGATACTGCATAAAACTTTTGGAAAAATTGTGGGACTTGGCTGTGGGCCCCTCCCTCAGTATGAGCTAATTATTTGCATCAGTCCGGTCACAGGCCTCCCAAGCACAGGAAGGGGGTATTTAGAGCCCAACTGGGCTTGGTGGGTTATAGTCAATCCTTGACCTTCACGGCTAACTGATCTTGCCAGGCACTGACTCTGGAAGCATTCAGAACTTAGGTGTCAAACTCGCGGCCCTCCAGATGTTATGGACTACAGTTCCCATCATCCCCTGCCAGCATCATGCTGGCAGGGGATGATGGGAGCTGTAGTCCATAACATCTGGAGGGCCGTGAGTTTGACACCTGTGAAAATATTTTTTTAAATCTTAGTTTGGGTTATTTTATGCAGAGGCGGTGCACACCACGAATGAGTGGTATTGACTCTTAAAGTTCAGAGTCAGAAGCGAAAAGTTCATGCTCTCCGTGACTCCTAGGATTCTCCTTCAATCTGAATATGCTGCTCAGCCGAAGATCATGCTTTTTATTGACCCTGTATGTCAACAGGTTTTGACTCTAGGAAGATGATCAAGCCTTACTAATGGTTTGGTTGGAGAGTAAATTTAAGCAGATTTCTTGATCTGAGAGAGTATACGCTTCCGCGACGGTTACTTCGCGGCTACTCTAATGCCGGCAAGAGTTCTGGCGGCGTAAGGGTCGGAAGCCCGCAGCACGGCAAGCCGCGGCGCAGCAGGCCAAGCAGAGGTCGCTGACAGGAGAGGCGGCTCCGCGACGGAGCCGCCTCTTTCCGCCTTCTTCTCGTCTGACTCATTAATGTTCTCGCTGCCGCCTGTTGGCCATCGGCCTCGCCCATTCTGCCCTCCTCACCCCTGGAGGCTCTGAGGCATGCAGTGTGGGCAGGGCTGCGACGGCCAGCAGGCGATGACGAGGACATCGTGAGTCCGACGGAGGAGGGAGACAGCGTCTTCCCGGCGGCGCGGTTCACACCGTGCCGTCGGGAAGACGCTTCCTCCCCAACAACCACCCTTTAAAGGGTTGTTGTTTAGGGCGGCCTGACGCCGCCCTGGGGGAAGGGAAGCGGAGTCAGGTCGCCGCTGCTGCATTGCAGCAGCGGCGCCTGTGCGGACGGCGGCCTGGGGGCGGCGTTTTTACCGCCCCCAGGCCGTCGTTTATGGGCCATGCGGAAACAGCCTATGTCTTCTAGAGAGTAATGCTGTAGAGTCTGTTTCACAGGAGATCCCTCACCGTCTTTATTCTGCACCATGGTGGGCAGCCCCATCCAAACCTGGACACGGCGGGACGCTGTGACAATGTGGCTTTCCGGCATAGCAAGGATCAGGAAAAAGCCCAGAAACCCTCCAGCAGCTAAAAAGTCCCATAGAGCATGCAGAACTAACGCCACCCAAAGAGTGGTGTAAGTCTGAGGACCGGGGCGCTGTGCTGCTGGCCTGCAGCCTCAGGTGGGAGCCAGGTGACATCAGCTCTGCTCCCAGGAACACCAGGGCAGCCCTGCCACAGGCCAGACTTCCAGATTCTTCGCAGGTGAAGCTACATGATGGGCAGCTGCCGGCGCATCTGCCCCCTCCTCTGGGATCAGTGCCCCAGGGAGGGCAAACGTGCCGGCACAAGGCTGCACCACTCCCATAAGCCCTACCCACATTTTGAATGGGGCTGTTAATTGGATGGTGCCCTGGACCTCTGAAGTTTCAAGTAAACTCACTGAGTTTGTAATTTCATGGGGGAGGGAGGACAAGTGTACACAGAGGCGGGGCTACCAGGGGACAGGGGTTGCACCATGCACTGGGCACACCCGACCCCAACCCCCTCCCCAGGCCCCTCCCCCTTGGGGCTCACAAGGTGTCCTGGGAAGTATAGTTCCCATCAGACCATTTTTAAGCCTGAACTGTAAATAGGCATTTTGTTCATCCTGAAAAAGTTCTAGGAAAAGGAAAGGAACTAAGGTAAGTGTGGGAAGGGGGGTTGCTGTGGGTGGGTGGGTGCGTGTAAAAAATATAGACTTAGCACTGGGTGCAGTTTGGCCCAGCTATACCTCTGAGTGTACATGATCAGGGCCAAAATTCAGGGCCAAAATTCTTATCAACTGCAGTTAGAATACAATTAAAAAGGACTAAGTCTATGTAAGAGGGTGTTTTGCGTGTGTTCCAAGACCTATGACGTTTGATCCTTAAATGGTCATTAGATTGAAATGGAATGAACTGATCTGAACTTTAGCAGCACATGGAAGCCAGCAACAAGACTCCACCCAAATTACATTTGTATTTCCTGTGTTCTATGTCGAAACAGGAAGAGAGAGACATCATTATCGAGCATCCTGGCCTCAGCTATGTTGGCATCAGAATCCTGCTTGAAAGGTTTGGGTATTACGCAACTCTTTGCGCAGTCTCCTACCTATAAGCAGATGAACGGAGCTGAAGTTCTTCTCCAGCTTTCCAAGAAGTACAGTCAGAAAAGAGTCACTAGAAAGAGAAGCCACATTCTTCGAGCTCTGATCATACACCACCACTTCTTGCTTGCTGTCAATTTCAACCTGGGATAAATAGTCAGGAAGGAAATTGTCAGTGTGAATCAAGGGGGAAAACCCTGACAAATTTCTCAAGGCAGAAGGCTTTCATATCCCCAAACTTCCCTTATGTACTGTAGTCCCCTTCCTTTTGATTCTCTTCCAACTTTTTACTAAGACTCTACTATCTTTCTGCCATTATCATTAGACGTGCACCTTTACATGGACTATAGTTTCTGTCATCTTATTTTGCCTTGGATTAAGTTGGATCTAAAGGTGTAATAATGAACCAAAAAGAATTCGAAAGTTGTCTTTATTGTTTCTCCTAGACTTATCAACCAGCACTGTGACACTGTTTGGGACTTTATGTAATGTATTGTCGAAGGCTTTCACAGCCAGAATCACTGGTGTGTTGTGTGGTTTCCAGGGTGTATGGCCGTGTTCTAGTAGCATTTTCTCCTGACATTTCGCCTGCATCTGTGGCTGGCATCTTCAGAGGACCCTCTGAAGATACCAGCCACAGATGCAGGTGAAACGTCAGGAGAAAATGCTACCAGAACACGGCCATACTGCCCGGAAACCACACAACACCCCAGTTTATGTAATGTTTCCTGAAATAGCAGAAACTGGCAGATCCGCATTGTCAGTCTTCTTAAAAATCTATGATTAATTTTTGAACAATTAAACATACAGCCTACAGCCTTAATCGCTGCCACTTCACAAAGTAGTACACATTCCTCTCCACAGCAGACATACAACAAGACATCTCCATGAAGTTTTCTAGTACAGCTGTTCTGTGACACTCCAACGAGTGTGGTCTGTATCTGGTCTGTGTGCATGTGTAAATATAAAACATCTGTAGTTTGATAGAGCAACATCATCCCAAAACTGAAGTATATAATTATTCAGATTAATTTTTTAGAATGAGATATGTCAATGTAACAACGTACAGAGTTGGAAACTCTGTGGAATGTGCCACTGAAGGTATCAAGCTTTTTATACGCAAATTATAAATGAACAAGACTACACTCTTTAAAAGGTTGGCCCTTCCTAGTGACTAGGAAGTGTAGTGTAGTGGTTAAGAGTGGCAGTCCCCAATATGGAGAACCAAGTGTGATTCCCCACTCCTGCACATGAGTGTGGTGTAATGGTTAAGAGCAGCAGACTCTAATTTGGTGAACTGGATTTCTTTCCCCGCTCCTACATACGAAGTTTGCTGTGTGACCTTGGGCTAGTCACAGTTCTCTCAGAATTATCTCAGCCCCACCTACCTCACAGGGTGTTTGTTGTGAGGAAGGAAGGGAAAGGAGTTTGTAAGCCCCCTTGAGTCTCCTTACAGGAGAGAAAAGTGGGGTATAAATCCAAATTCTTCTTCTTATATAATCCAAACTATCTGCCAAAGGCAGCTTTGAGTCTCAGAGACCCAAAACTTGTTGGTCCCTAAGATGCTCTTGGACTCAAATCTAGCTGTTATACTACCTCAGGAGTTCCATTAATAAGAGCAGACAGAGGTAAGTGATAGGCTAGCGATGGACATACCCACCAGGAGGCAGCGGAGGGCAGCTCCTGGAACTAGAGCATTCATTCATTTTGGTACTTTTTATCCTCATCTTTACAACTCCAGAGAGGCTACGCCAGTGGTTCTCAACCTTCCTAATGCCGCGACCCTTTAATACAGTTCCTCATGTTGTGGTGACCCCCAACCCTAACATGTATCCATTTTACAGCTGGAGAACACCGATGCAGAGAGTCTTAGGCGACCCCTGCGAAAGGCTCGTTCGACCCCCAAAGCGGTCGTGACCCCCAGGTTGAGAACCGCTGGGCGACGCTCTGGCTGTTTGGATTTAGAAGAAGAAGAAGAGTTTGGATTTATATCCCCCCTTTCTCTCCTGCAGGAGACTCAAAGGGGCTTACAATCTCCTTGCCCTTAGGGACCAGCAGTGGTGTAGGAGGTTAAGAGCTAGAGATTGCTAGAGATTCCACCACCCTTTCCCATCCTGCCCTTTTCAGAGAGGTCAATCGCCTCAGCCCGCCCCGCCGCCCCTTTACCTTGTGCTTGGCCGAGTGCTGGATGAGCTCGGTGATCAGCACTTTATCCTGCTGAAGCCGCCGCTTCATGAGTTTGGAGCAGTTGATGTTGATGGCGTACAAGATGTGCGAGGTATTGTACTCCACGAAGGGGCGGCTGTCAATCAGCAGCAACCTGTCCGTGCCGCTCTCCAGCAGAGCCACGAGCCTCTCGGGAGCGATGAGCCGAGCGCCGCTCATCTCCTCAGCCATCGCGACAGAGGCGAGCGAGGAAGGAGTCCCTTCCCGTGCCACCGCCTTCCTCTCCAATTTGCAGCAGAGGCAATCAAGGAGGTGAGGTAATGGCTCTCCACTCAAAGGCTTAGCCATTCCATTGTGCGCGGAGGGTATGAGGTCACGCTGGTGGTGACTGGCAGGAGGAAAATTAGGCCCATTTTTGTTGTCGTCGAGGAGAGGGCCCTACAGAGATGAATGCCTCCTCCGGCTCTCAGTTGGTGTGCCGGTCAGACAGGGCTGGTGCCACAAAAAGCAGCCCCTCACAGCTGATTCATCTTCAGCAATAGAGTAACTATTTCACAAGTCAAACAAAAGATGCTTTGCGGCTGGTCCTGCCATTACATCACTCTTCGCTTTTGTTCTCTCGTCATTTGCTCCGGAGCGGACTTGGAGCCTACAGAGATGTGGAAAGAGGGGGCAGGAGACAGACAGACAAAAAGAAAAGACAGAAGATGAGCATTTGCAATGCGCAATCCCATTTCCTCCTTACTTCCCCTTTGTCAAAAGAAAGCTGTGTGTGCTCTGAACTGTGTTTTTCTCCTCCGCAATGAATGTTTAAATGATAGTTCACTCTCTCAGTCTGTCTGTTCCTCCATCCTATGGAGGTGTTTGGAAGAGACTCAAATTAAAATGGCAGCTGGGAAAGGGCACCGTTTGGAGGGGAAGATGTGCTTCATCTTTTGCCTGGCACGGCTTTTCCCGTCCACTTCTTTTCTTCAGCAAGTTTTCTTCCAGTCATGGCAAACATGCATCTGGTGATCCACACACACACGCACACAAACTGAAGCCAGCAAGTGAGCAGAATGCAGGCAGGAAAAAGTTTACTTGGCAGACACATGCAGTATACCTGCAGCTTTCCGCTGCATTCTGTCTCTTCCTATTGTTTTTTTTAGATGGACTGTTATTATTATTATGGTAGATTTCACAGCTGCCAGATCGTTAGCTGGTTGTTGGCCTTCATTACAATTCAAGCCTCACCCAGAGGCCTAGGAAGTTGTAATGTATTGGCGTAGTATTCGTGCGATTCCCAGCAGGACTGCCTTCTGAATTTGACAGATGTTAATTTTGTCAATTCGAAGATATTTCAAGTGCTGCCCTATTATTATTATTATTATTATTATTATTAATTCGATTTCTTAACCGCTCTACCCTCCCTTGCACCCCTCATTCCCTCCCCTCCCTCACTCCCCTTCCCTTGCATGCCACCCTTCCCCCGCTAGGGTGGATGGGCCATGTCCAGATGCCAGAGGGCCCTCCTCCCTCCCTTGCATGCCACCCCTCCCTCCCCGCCCTCTCCCTCTGCTAGGGTAGGTGGGCCATTTCCACATGCCGGCCCTCTCCTCCCCTCCTCCTTGCATGCCACCCCTCACTCACTCACTCCCATCCCCTCCCTCACTCCCTCCCTGCAAAACATTTAAAAAATCGAAGACTAACAAAATTCCTGTTGGAATCTCAGCTCCTTATACCTGGGCCAGCCACTATATAGTTTGACTATTAGTCCACAACTGGGGTGGAAATTTCCTCAGGGCTATTTTAAGATTCTTCTGGAACAAAGCAGAAATACCCAAATATGAACCTGAAAGATGAGATCAGTTGCTAACACAGCAATGTTAGTTGTTGTCTGTACAGCAATAATGTTGTTGTCTGTACAGCAATAATGCAGAACTAAAATGTGTTTCCCTGAACAGGAGAGCCTTTCAAAACTGAAAAGACTGGTGTTGACTGTATTTCTTCAGACTGCTGGGGAGGGGAACCCACATTGTAAACGTTGCTCTATATTACAAATTCACAAAAACTAGCATATCGACTAAGACAGATCTTATATTAGTCTAGGCTGCTGCCCCTGCATTGCAGACTGGAATGATACAGTCCATTTTATTGCCAGAATTCTCATTCTACTACACACGATGGTGCAGATCAGTCCTCAATAATGACATGGCGGAGGTTGTTAATGGATGTACCAAGTGGCATTTAATCCTTTAAGCTGTGCCAGTCTCCAAAGAGCAGGGCAGAAAAAGCATCATTAAAGGTTGCTGCAGCTAAAAATGGATGGGTCAGAGAGTCACCAACCAGACTGACTCTGAGCCCAAGATCGGTCACTGGAATACAAGCTACAGCAAGAACAGCCAACTGCTCTTTGGTAGGTGGGTATTCTCTGTGGCCCAGGGACCAAAAAGAGAGTTTTGCCACCCACACTGACTACTAAACAGGACATGAAGCATAGGCCCCTTCCGCACATGCAGAATAATGCACTTCCAATCCACTTTCACAACTGTTTGCAAGTGGATTTTGCTATTCCGCACAGTAAAATCCAGTTGCAAAGTGGATTGAAAGTGCCTTATTCTGCATGAGTGGAAGGGACCTTGGAAATGAACTTGCCAACTTACAGCAAGGACTGTATCTAGACTAGGCACAAGAGGGCCCTTGAACTTAAAAAATATATTAAAAGTCAGTATTAATGTTCAGGAATGCCTCTGCTTCTAAACTGTTGAAAATACCTCCTGATGTGGATTGCATGAGAAGTTGTCATATGCTGGTGTGGACAACCTATGGGAGTCAAATCAATTGCTCTGCTCCATTTCCTCGCCCCCTATCCCTTTTGTTCTGTGTTAGGTGCCACTCTAACAAACTCTGTGTTTTATAGTGGAGTGTTGATACTGTATGCTGTTGTGATGCCTGGGCTCTGTTGGTGGGTTTTCAGTCAGGTCTGTGGAGAGGTGTACAGGAATGGCACTTTTGATGAGTCCATTTGGACTAAACTATTGATAAGACTCTGAATGGCTGCTGTATCTATCTGTCTTTTATGGACAATTGTTTTATTGTATTTTGGAATGCCAATAAAGGCTTGTCTATGTCTATGTCTATATGCTGGTGTGTGCGCAGTGTGAAGAAATTGGCTATGTGTGTTCTTTGCAATACCCGAGTTCTCCCTCTGCATAGAAACATGATGGGTCATAATTAGGTGCATCTTGCCACTTAGGGAAGAATCAGGAATCACTGCAACTTAGTAACAGGCGTCTTCTAGAAACGGTGCCACAAATTCTCACATTTTAACTCCCCAGAACAGAATGAACTTCAAAGTTCAAAGACTCTTCGGGGCCTGATTATCCCCCCCTCCCCATGAAATTGCTTTGCTGGCTTCAACAAGCAGGAGATCAAATCGGTCCCATTAAGAAGGGAGTCAGACAGTCTGCTGGGGTATGGATAAAGGACCGGCCGTAAAAAAGGGAACCAGAAAAAAGAGATGTAAGGAACTTTAAAGTTTCTGACTCAGTAAATAATTAAAATAAGCTGAGTCAGAAACAGACCATTCTTTCACACACACACACCCCAAAAAGATGAAGTTGTAATAGTGTGAAAAATTATCCTCAATCCTTTCCTTTCTGGCTAATTCAACCAATATTTGTTTGGGCTTCCAGGTCTGGCGTCTTCCATTGCTCTCCTACAAGTTCACAGAAGTAACATTATTATTATTATTATTTATTCAATTTCTATACCGCCCGATCCCCAAAACATACACAGAGAGAGAAAAAAACAGGAGATTCTGCCCATCCCTGTATGTGAGATTTCCACTGACCCTACAACATAAAGCCAAGTTTAACATATATACTATGTTTGAATGTGGGATTGTTCGGTTATCTTCTTCACACAGCTAATAGTATGGGAAGGGAAGAACGCATGCATGGCTGAGAACAGCTCCTAAACTTAGAGTGTTCAGAGGAGGGGAGGGGAGAATAGGGGAGGGGAGGGGAGGGGAGAATTGATAGACCCTTACTCAATCACTCCTACAGGAACTCTTTACCTAACTCATTTTACAAACCAATAAGAGATATGTATGCAGATAGCAATACAACATAAGCATCCTGTGAAGAAACTGGTGAGAGTTTTCACAGTATGCAACAGAGAACCAGCATGGTGTTGAAGTCAAGGTGTAGGACTAGGACATGGTTCGAATCCCCACTCTGCCTGGGAAGCTTGGCAGATTTTGCGCCAGTTCTCCAGATTAGAGTCAGAGGTTCTTAACCAATACTCCACACTGAACTGACTATACATCATGTAATATATCCCAGAATGCTCTACAGTGCACACGGAAGTTTCTGGATTCCATTGTTTCCAACACATACACTGTTTTCCCTGGATGCAATTGCTTTCACCACATAGACCTTTTTTCTGGATACAGTTGCTTCCGCCACACAAACCTTTTTAAAAATTCCAATTCTCAGCATGTCCAAAATTAATCTCACTTGTAAAGTTTTTCAAGGAGAGATATTACTTTGCTCCAAATAAGGCTGACTGAGCCACATTCATAAATGGGAAACTCATGGCTTCATTCCAAATGTAGAAGCCTACATCTCCAGAAGTTTTGTGACCACACCACACACACCTGAAGAAAGAAACACTACCAGGTAAGTTCTCCTGACATGTTCAATTACTGGCAAAGATAGTAAAGGCAAGTTTACCCTCATCTATGCCGACTCCAAAATAAATGCTCCTCTTGATTTTTTAAAAAAGTTCTTGTTTTCAGGCAGTAGCAGATAGGACACTATCTTTAGACATCCAAAGTTCACTGGTTGAATATGGTCTCAACAGAAGAAGGAAATCCAGGCTTCATTCGTGTTAGACCTCAAGGATACCGGCATGCCATGTCTGTTAACTTTTAAACAAGCAGGATATTGCCAAACACAACCAAAATTATGCATGTTTGTTTCAAACAAACCCCTCTATCTACAGTCCAGGTTACTACTGAAGAAATCCAAGCAATGGTCAAAAGACCATCATCACCAGCAGTAAGCACAAACATATTTCCATCCTGACTTACAAGGAGTTCCTAAGAGTGAAATTCATGGGGGAGGTATGTTTCGGGGCACCAAATCTGGGAGGCCAGCCCCTCAAGCTGGCCTGGAAAATCCCATGGAAATCTTCAGGGAATTTCCCAGACCTGGGAGTGGGGGGTGGCGAGAGTATACTGTTCAAAGATTTTGTGATAAATGCAAATTCACCACCCGTGAATACTTCAGTCTCTTATATGGGGTTTCATCCCATTCTAGATAGACACATTACACCCCATCTTTTAAAAAGCCCTTTAGTTTTACTTTAAAGGTCCTTTCCGTCACAACAGCTCTACACAGATTGTGAGCTACAACAAGGATGCCAGCCTCCAGGTTCTCCTGGAGGAAACCTGATACTTGGCTGTCCTGTCTCTTGCAAATGTGGAGGTGATGCTGAAACCTCATTCAGTTTGAAAATGATGCAATGCTGACATTGCTTGGGGTGGGGGATACAACCAGAGGTGGGATCCAGCAGGTTCTCACCAGTTCCTGAGAGTGGGTTACTAGTTATTTGTGTGTGCCGAGAGGGGGTTACTAATTGGGTCCGCTTTTCCATCTCCACGCCCCCCCCCCCAGGCACACTGCCTTTGAACGTGAAGGTTCCATATACCAATTGCGACTAATAATGTAACTCCCTGAACTGGGTCAATCCCTTCCAGGTACTGCAATTCATTGATTCTCAGCCTTTCGTGCCTTTTATCTCACCAGTCTCTATCAAAGAACCTGTGTGTTTCACCATTGCTGTGTTCAGATTTGTGAGTTGGGGCATTTTCTATAATGTGGTGATGATTTAGAAATGACCTGGTGCAAAAAAAAATTGGGTGGTCGTGGTTGGGTGGCTGCCCGGGGGGGGGCATCCAACTCAGGTTTTGCCCAGGGCTCAGGTTTGCCTCTGCCCCCTTTGCTGAGGGGGGGGGGGGCTGGTGAGGGAACCTGTTACTAAAATTTTTGGATCCCACCACTAGATACAACCATACCAGAGGAGGGGACAAGAAGGGTTCTGTGGTATCAGGGACTGCACCTAGTTGATTTGAGATGCATTCCTAGCTCAATGTAGATGTTGCAAAATATACTGCCGGTGATTGTATCTAGTTGATTGAGATACATTCCTACCTCGATATAATCACTACATACCCGTAACCAGCTTGCTATGTCACCACAGTTGTAATGGGTAATGCTTTCCTTGATCTTTCTTTTATGGCTTCACATGCTGAGTAAATAACTAGGCTCACCCCTGATACTCTTGGTCTCATAGGAAAAGGGATGTTTCCGTTGCCCTGTGGGGGCAGGAGGCCAGGTGGCTTTATCTCTATCTGTCCCCGGCCTTGGGGCACCTAAGCGCCAAAACAACACTTTCTCACATTCTTTGGGAAGCAGGAGGGGAATCAACTTTTGAATAAAGGAGATAGCAGAACTGGCTTTGGTAAGCTGGGTGCTTCGCTGCCTTCCAATAAACTCTGCGGATCAACAATACAGAGTATGTTTATTGATTTAAGGTCCAAGACGGTTCAAGACCTAACATATGGACACCTGCCGTAAAAGTGGCGAGCAGCCACAGAATCAGGGATTCTGACGTGAAGGCAGAGTCAAGGAAACTTCCCGTCCCCACATTAATCTGTTTTCTTGTCCATATTTTGAACAATCCAAAGGTGAAGCATCTTAATCAACCAGGTATTCAAGCCCAGATTCATACCCGATGCCTCTTTGCTTTGGGGCGCTGAGCCAACTGCAAAATGATTTAGCTTTGCAGCAACCAAACTGTCCTGCCAACACTAAAAGAGTCTAAAGGTATGAATTGCTTTCACAGAACTCTCTGACTATCAGCTGGAAAAGCTAGATCGTTACAAGACAAGAACAAAATCTTATACAACAGGATACTTCATACAGTGTCACTGATAATTTTGTGTGCGTGCGTGTGTGCATTCACTACTACACGTTGGCTAACGTCTTTGAGTCATTTGAGGAAGCAACACTAAGTCACTCTGCATGGCAAAAAGGTACACACAGTACAGAAAGATTACATCAGAGAACAAGATATAATGGATCAGCTCAGGAAATTCTCAAGGGTCAGGGAACACATACAACAGGATATGGTGATTGCAGAAGGAAAGAGAGAATTATTTGAAGAAGAAAAAGAAGTGGGCAGGTAAATATATGCACACACGAGTACATACACATATGTGCCTCTGCTCCAAAATTTTCCTTCCTGACGCTGTTTTTCTGTCTGCCTTTTGTTACATACAAGTACACGAAACAACACATAGATGGGTCCGCCAGTCTGTCCAATCAACTATTTGGCTGGAAAGATGAAAATCTCCTTCCTGTATTTAAAGAACAGAGGGAAACAAACCAGCATAGCACAAATATGCTTAAAAGTGGGCATTACATAACCCACATTCAGCAAAGTTTAATTCAGTGGAAGTGTAGAGCTTAATCTCCTCCCACTGAAATAATTTGTGTTTAAAGGACTTAACGTTTGGCTGGACGACATCCTGGATTTTTGGAGACACCTTCAAAGCAAAATTAAAAAACAACAACTCCAAAACCAGCTTAGCTTTATTGCCAGCTGACACAACATTTGTCCTCTCAATGCTCTGACATCACTCTCAAGTTTCGGCATGCCATATTTAATAGCACTCAGCCTCCCTTCAGAAAGGCACCCTTCTCTTATCTGCGCATATCCTTAGTGAAGTGGCATCAGGTATACCACACCTGTTTCAAAGGAGTCATTGCTGGCATCTCATCAAAACACACTACACAAGTTTGTGGCTTTTAGTTGCTTTACTGAGTCTGGGTTTAGGTCCCATGGCTATATTCAAGGAATTGTAAAAGGTAAAGATAGTCAGAAGAGGAAGGAGGAGTTTGGATTTACACCTCACTTTTCTCAATTGTAAGGAGCGGCTTACAAACTCCTTGTCTTCTTCTGCCCGCAACAGACACCTTGTGAAGTAGGAGGGCTGAAAGTGTTCTGAGAGAACTATGACCAGTCCAAGGTCAGCCAGCAGGCTTCATATGTAGGAGTGGGGAAACAAACCTGATTTACCAGATCAGAGTCTGCCACTCACGTGAAGGAAGGGGGAATCAAACCCAGTTCTCCAGATTAGAGACCACCCCTCTTAACCACAACACCATGCAAGCACCACCCATTACAGACCCATTTATTTATTTATTTATTATTAATTTTATATACCGCCCCTTCCCCGAAGGGCTCTGGGCGGTGAACATCATAATACAGCAACAAACAGATGGAGCACATAACAAAATACAAATTACAAATAAATAAATATAGGCTCCATGAACCATAAATTACTAAAAACCCATTTAAAATACAGCGCTCCATACAAAAATATTGGTGTCCAGCATTAAAACCCTCAGTAAAAAAACCCCTCCCAGAGGAGGGAACGAGGGTCTCATTGATGTTAAGGAGTCCCAAGGTATAAAGGAGAACAGAAAGAGGGGTGTACCAATCAGAGGCCGGTCCCTCCAAAAGCCTGATGGTACAACTCAGTCTTGCAGGTCCTGCGGAACTCACCAAGATCCCACAGGGCGGACAGATGGAGGAAGAGTGTTCCACCAGGCAGGGGCCAGGGCTGTAAAGGCCCTGGCCTGAGTGAACGCCAGCCGCATCTTCGAGGGGCCGGGGACCACCAGCAGATTGGCCTCTGCCGAACGCAGAGGTCATGCAGGGACATTGGGGTAAGGCGGTCCCGAATGTACGAAGGCCCCCGGCCGCGTAAGGCCTTAAAGGTGACATGGGTGACATCCTATCACAACATTTACTAGGAAGACTATGTTAATGAGATGGTTGGCAATTGTCTTCCCCAGTTGTCTACATTTACACCAGGAAACTGGATGCTCATTTTACCGACCTTGGAAGAATGGAAGCCTGAGTCAGCCCTTCATCTGGCTACCTGTCACTGACCTCCATTGGAACTGAACTCAGGTTGTGACTACAAAGCTTGTCCGTGGCACGTGGGAAGCAAGTGAATGGAGTCATTTATGTTCAGGGACAGAACAGTTAGCATCCAGAGCGGCCACCACTGTGATGAACCTTCTTTCTTTCCCTCAGGCCAGATTTAAGCATTACCTCATGCGCAGACTGTGGAAAAGGAGTTACTCACAAAGGTGCTACACAAGAGGAAAGTAAAGATTTATACAGGTACTGCAAGAACCGGTTCTTGCAGGGCTCAGGGTGGAGCAGTGAAGTAGGGTTTGTTTGGGTTGCTCAAACAGGCAAGCACGCATGGCCCTAAGGTTGCCAGCTCTGGATTGCGACCCCATTCTTGGCTCCCTTCCTGGTTCAGTAAGCCCCAACTGTTCTATTCTGGTGCCAGAATTCCAAAGGTGTCCACAAGCTGGGGACACCTGCAGCAGGTAAACTGCTTCTGGGGGCACAGAAAAGCCCCAGCTAAAGGTGAAAGTAAAAAACAGGTAGCAAGAGAGAGGTACCACAGAGATTGTACCTCTCTCAAGCCTCCTCCTTCCTAGAGAGGCTGCCAGGGAGGCAAATGTTCAGGTCTCAAACCCAGAAGGGAACAGAACCGCCAGAATTTCGCTCCTGTAACTGACAGACAGTATGAAGCCTCCAGATGGGAAGGCTTAGTATAGATAGAGGATACCTGGCTTTCAGCGTGCCAACCAAGCAACCTCTTCTGTTTCACACATTTCAGGTTCCAAACAACCATACACACATGCTCCAGGTCTAGCCCCTGGAGCTACAGGTGGGCTTAGTGATCCTGAGGCGATGGGCAAAAGTCCAGGATCGGGTGCCAGAATCACTCCCCCTCTGGGCCATCAAAGGTTCAAGCAAAAGATAGCCCTCCCCCATCTAAGGTGGGCAGTTGCACACGGCCAGTACCAAGCAAGCGGCTGCCTGAGCCCTCAAGGAGGGGCATGCACGGTGACCACCAAGCATGGAGAGCTGTGGGGTGGGCATGCATGATGGTGGGGGGGGCATGCCTGCTCTTCTTCTTTCTCACGCAGTTGGGGGGTAGAGGTGCCAGTTGAAAGATGGAAAATACTTGGGAGATTTTAGGAGTGGAGCTCAAGGAGATTAAAGTTTGGGGAGGGGGGTGGGACTTCAATGGGGTATCATGCTGTACAGTCCACCTTCCAAAGCTGCCATTTTGTTGGTATTTGGCAAGTGCCAGTCACACAATCCAGCAACGAAGGAGTTAATGTTGTGCATCATAATTAGTTAGTGAGGTCAGAAGTCAGTGACCAAGTAATTGACCCCCATTGGTCAAGCAGGTCTACATGCAGTTCTGCACGTAGGCAATAGGTATATCTTCTTTGTTATCTCTCTGCACATGCTCTCTAGTTGCTTATTAGCCATGTGATCGCCAAGCGGGGGCTGGCTAATGGAGCTAGACAGAAAGATATTTTCTTATTTTTGTATCCAAGTTGACCCTTCCCTTCTCTTGTAGTCAGTAAACTTTATTTTCAGTAAGCAACTGCCTCTGCCTCTTCATGGCACAAACTCTGCATTTAGAAGAAGTGTGATGTAATTATCACAACTAAGAATCACAACACATTTTCTCATGGTGAACGGATCTCTGTAACCTCTGTAACTGAGCAGGTGTAACAGCAGGAAATCCCCAGGAAGTTGGCAACCCAAATTGGGCGTAGGGTCCCTCCCCTCCACCCAGGACAGCTGCTTCAGATACTGCTCCTTCCTGTGGCCTCTTGTCCTTCCAGCTAGACACATCGCACAAACGACTGAAGGAAAACAAAACCAAAGAATTGGTAACCACAGTCTAGGAGGAGGAGTTATGCACAGATCTCCAAGACTGCAAAAGTTCCAGACACCCAAATGCATCCCAGAATTTCCAAGCGTCTTTCCAGGAGGAAGCTGGTCTAAGAACAAGATTGCAGGCGGGAGTCTTCCCCAAACAAGCGTGCCAGGAATTTCCCTTTTTGCATATAATGACAAGCTCCAAGGGGGAGGGGTGGGAAGCCAGAATACAATTACAAAATGCACAAGTTCCCTTCAGGATATTTAATTACTCATCTGCGCGGCAATAAAATGAAGGTTGTCGACTGGAAAACAAGCTTGGGAGCAGAGGGCGAAGGAAAAGAATGATTACATCAGTGGAATGACATCACCACCTGCCTCAAGGTCGAGTCCTGGCAGTTTTATTGGGCCTCTTGTAATCTTAACAGTCCAGTTCCCAGAAAGATTAAAAAGGAGGAAAGCTCAAAAGCATAAGACACGTTCAGGTTCGAACGTAAGGAGTCCAAATGAAATGCCGAAGCAAGGATCCATTCTGAGGCCCCTTCCGCACATGCAGAATGCTGCACTTTCAATCCACTTTCAATGCACTTTGAAGCTGTGCGGAATAGCCAAATCCACTTGGAAACAATTGTGAAAGTGGACTGAGAGTGCATTACTCTGCATGTGCGGAGGGGGCTCAGTTTCCCAGCGGAATAATGTAACTCAGGCCCTTTCCCCACTCACCTTTGCCCGAGGGTTGCTGCGGGCAATTCCCGGCGCGCGCAATTCCTGGCTTCCCCATTTCAAGTGGCGCCAGGAATTCCGCGCGTTGAGGGGGCGGGAGAGAGGCAGCGTCGGGGCGGCTGCGTTCTCACTGCCCCTGAAGTGGGGAGGGCAGCTGGACCCTGCGCTACTCTCCTCAAGTAGCGCGGGGCTTCAGGTAAGTGGGGAAAGGGCCTCAGACATTAAACACACTGGAGCGGAATAGGTATAAAGTAGCTGCATCTGTTGTGAAAGGCTATCCTCTACAATACACTGCTGCACTGTATACCTACTTTCATAATTTATCAGTCTTAAAGTATGTGTGTGGGGGGAGGGAGGTCACTCTGAAGGCCACATACAAGAATAGCCCAGCCAGCTTTCCCCGCAAAGAGAGGGACAAACAAAGTCTTTGCACTTGGTAGTTTTTTTCAGATATATCAAATAAATTAGTTCTTTGTGGAAACTATTCACAACCTATAAGTGAACCCCAGCATATGCACTCAGAAACAGGTTTCAAGCTACCTCAAAGGGAAGTTGGGGTGTGGGATCTGACTGACATTCTTTCGTTCTGAGTAAAACTCACATCATTGCTGAGAAATCCAGACAAAAACAAAAGAGAGAACTTGTTTCGGCTTAATTTGAGTTTTTAATTTTCACATACCAACATTTCAGGGTTCCAGCTTACTGGAATTACCATAACAATTCCCAAACCAAAACCAACCAATAAGGCCTAATCATGTTTTAGGCCCCATCCGTACATGCAGAATAATGCACTTTCAATCCATTTTCAATGCATTTTGCAACTGAATTTTACCGTGCGGAATAGCAGAATCCACTTGCAAACAATTGCAAAAGTGGATTGAAAGTACATTATTTTGCATGTGTCGAAAGGGCCTTAGAGGTGTATCTCATGCAAGCACAAAGGTTTACAGGAGTGTTTTAGCAACGGCTTCCTTATGAAACACTTACTCTGATAATTTATATCTGACGAAGCAGAGCTTGCTGTGAAAGCCAGTGCCGCAATAATTTCGCTGGACTTTAAAGTGCCACATGTCAGTTGTTATTCTGACACGCTCTTCCTGAACTAGCATTGACAAGGTGTTGGGTATGAACCACTTAAAAGCCCTTTACGCAGCCAAAAGAGCAGCATTTTTATTTGTTTTTGAAAGGTAAACAGTTTCAGTATCACCTACCAAAGGCTGCCTACCATACAATACGCTTTCACAGTATTATTCTTTTACTATTATTAGGTGCTAAACTCAGACAGAAAAAAAAAAGGAATGCAAACTTCCTCATTTGATCCTTCACAAAAGAGTCAGTAGACATTTCCTTGAATCGGAATCTGACACAGCTACATTGTATTGAGTAATCCCGCCAAACTGGTTGGAGAACATGAAGGATTAGTTTTCAGCATGGCTTGAAGACCCAACCTGGTCAGGTTGCTCAGGCTGAGGAGTTATTTTCAAACAGAACCAGTTTCTTAAGCAAACACAAGAAAGCAGGAGTTTCAAAACAGTTATTCTGAAATGGAAGCTCCAATCTTCTGCAGCTAGTCTCTGAGCCCTGAGCAAAACTTGAATTCTGGGAGTCAAAGAAAATAATTTCATCATGTTTGTGAACAACAGAAGACCCTTGTTAGAATATCTCGATAAAACAGAAAGAAAATACATGGAGGACTAGTGATTTTGAAGGATCAGGACTGTTAAAATCAGGTCCAAAAGAGAAAAGTGATACTTTTTTTAATCAATAATCATACTAAAGGTTTAATTTTGTTTTGATGTTTAATGGGCAAGTGCTGAAAGTTTAAGGATTAAAGGTTAATATTCAATGCAAAAGAAACTGGAAGTTCCTATGAAATAAGTACTTTATAACTTGGCCAATTTTTGTTTTTATGTTTGTTTGGAATTTTGACTTGAAAGTACAAATAAAAACGGTTGCTACAAAAAATCAAAACAGAGAAAGCAACTGGTACGGCCTTCAGTGCTGTACCAGTACTGAACAGAGGCAGCTCAATATAAATGCACACTGTCCTGGACGAGACAGGACGATGGCTACTCAAGGACCCATGTCTGTCATATGTGGAGGGAGAAGAGGAATAAAAGTACCTTTCTGTTTACATGGTTTATAGTCTGCCTTTCTCTCTGAGGGTTAAGGAAGTTTACAGGGTAAAAGGCAACCAATGGACAATGAAATTGGACTAGGATGACAGAATTAGGGACCAATAGGGACAACAAAACATCTAAGGCAAGGTATACTGCAAACAATACAGGTGGATGACAAGGTACACAGCAATGTAATAAAAGTAGGCGATACCTACACTGAACACTGCCCGGAATTGCAACCCCGTTCCATTATAAAGTGCCCTTCCAAGTTGTTCCATTCCACTACAGTGGTAATCTCTTCTTTAAAATGCCCTTTGGAACATTTCTATTTTGCACGTCATGCGGAATGATAGAAGTGTGCGAGCCTTCCTTCCCAACCTCCTCCACGCAGTAGATAATGGGCAAACTCCACCAATAACAGTGTTAAGGTGTTGTCAACAAAGCTCCTCGGTTGAAATAGTGTCAATAAAAAGTATGGGTGGGTACTGTGTGTTGACTATATGAATGGGTGCTTAACAAAGTATAGGAGATCTTGGACTTCCGGAGAAACGGCGCTTCGTCTGGTCTGAGCTCTCAAGGTTTCCTTGGTACACATTACTGAAAGGGGCGATTTTGTCAGCTTGAAGAGTGAGCACAGCTCAGCTCTCGTCTCCCCAGGTTCTAGACACCTGGGAACCTTCAAATCAACAGGTGGACTAGCTGGGTTTTGCTAATAGACCCATTATTTCTGCAAATACCTAGCATTAGGAAGTGTGTGCACATCATTGGGCCCTTAGAAGCTGCATTCTCCTCCCACCCCCCCCCCCAGAGGCTTAGCAAAGGGGAAAGCACCCGATGGGTACACTGGTGTGCCCTCCGCCCCATCCTACCCCAGAATGCCCCCGCCACGCCCCTGGAACGCCCTCGCCACACCCCCACAGGAGCACACGTCTGGCGCATCGCCCCCCCCTTTCCCCTTGGAGCTACGCCTCTGCCTCTGCCTCCCCCTCCCTCTTTCCTGTCTTTCTTTTGTTTCTGTTTTACTATATTTGCTTATGATCGCTTTTCTTGTTTTATTTAAATTTTTCTTCCTTTCTGTAAATTTTGTTGGTAATTTAAAAAAATTAAATTATATGAGCTCTCAGCATAAAATTGGGCTTACAGTTGTGTGTGAAGGGACCAAGCAACAGTTTAAAAACGACTTCTATTAGCTTAAGCAAAAAAACCCCTAATTTTCTACTAGAAGAAAATAAAAGAGAAATTGATAATCATGCAGACTCCCAGACACTCTTCTGCCACGTGTCATGGAAAGTTGTCAAACAAAGAAAAGACCGAAGGGGAACCCGGGATTTCTTATGTTCAGACAATTCAGTTAAAAGCAGTTCAGAGTTTTCACTTAACACGGGAAGAGACTCTGCAGTATTTTGATGTATTAATATGGAAACATAACACAGAAATAAATCCAGTGATTTAGGCCCCACTATATTTAACCAATGGACTGTGAACATCAATCAGAGGAGCTATAGTCTGTAAGAGACACAGAAAGACTCATGGAGAGACATAGGAAGATTTATGGATGATAGAACAATTTTTGGCATCAAATCACGCTCCACAACTTGCTAGGGAGGGAAAATCCTCACTTTGATAACACTAATTACAGTTCTCTTTCCCTCTTCCTCCTCGCCTTTCTTCTTAAATCTTACCTCCGCTATTAAAGTCTGCAAGACTATTTCACTGACACATGAAATGGACGTCTGTCAGTTTGGAGCCAACACTGAATAGGTCACGCTTGACTCAGCAACAAGCCACAAATGTAGCCCAAGGAAAACACAAACCCTGTTCTCTTGCACATGCTTTCACCCTCCTCGCCCCACCCATGTGGACCTACTACAATCATGGAGAAAAACATCATAAACTAAGGTCCAACAAGATCTCCACGAAGGAGTACAAACTACAGCCGACAATAAACCAATCCTAAGCCAACTGATAGCAAGAACAGCTGAACGGCGGAAACTTTTGTCACTTTTCGCACTTCTTGCAAAAAGGCCTTTTCATAACAGGCACAAGAAACTCTGCTGCCTACAGATAAACAAAGAAGGCTGGTTAACAAGTTTGAGGATTTTCATTTTAGAAAGAAGACAACAATGGTGGAACATGACACAGGTTGACAAAACCCTGCAAGGGATTTAGACAACTTTTTCTTCCTCTCTCCTAAGACTCTAGAAGAACATAAGTGTCAAACTCGCGCCCCTCCAGATGTTATGGACTACAGTTCCCATCATCCCTGCCAGCATCATGCAAAGGCCCCTCCCGCACGTGCAGAATAATGCACTTTCAATCTACTTTCACAATTGTTTGCAAGTAGATTTTCCTATTCTGCACAGTAGAATCCAGCTGCAAAGTGCATTGAAAGTGCATTATTCTGCATGTGCAGAAGGGGCCAAAGCTGATAGCCTAGAGGTACTTCTGTAATCAGCTGGTGCTGCAATTGTGGAACTCACTGTCAGTGGAAGTAACAAGGGCCTCGAGTGTGATGTTATAAAGGGATCAGGCAGATTCTTGGAGGAGCAGTTTGTCCGAGGCTACTAAGTTCTCCACATGTAGAGGGCACCTAGTTGGTCACTAGATGATGAGCAGATGGACCACACCAGTTATTGCCTAAGAAGAGAAATAGCTGAAAGGCAGAGGATGGGGGAAAGGTGAGGCATCCTCTCGTTCGTCCATATCAGCCCTGCACCCATCACTGCATCGTCCTCAAAGTGGCAATCAAGTTTTTACACACTACCAGCAGTGGCATAGTGGCTAAGAGTAGGTGCATTCTAATCTGGAGGAACTGGGATTGATTCCCTGCTCTGCCGCTTGAGCTGTGGAGGCTTATCTGAGGAATTCAGATTAGTTTGTGCACTCCCACACACGTCAGCTGGGTGTTTGTTGTGAGGGGGGAAGGGAAAGGAGTCTCTCCTACAGGAGAGAAAGGGAGGGTATAAATCCAAACTCTTCTTCTTTTCCTTCTACCTTTTAGAGTTTCCAAGGTTCAAAGGTGCAAAAACTGAGGCATGTACAAAGAGGAGAAGTAAGATTTAGCTCAGGCAGACATTTGGGGGAAGCAGGCAACATCAGCCCCCGCCCCCCTCTCCTTCACATACACATCAATGCAGGAACTGCTTCATGTAGTATAGTTCCACGTGACTATGAAATATGCAAGAATATTGCAAACATGTGGGTGGGGTTGGATTTTTTCAACCCCCCAAGTAGTTGGCAAGAAAGATGCCATACCATCCTAGCGCAAGGGAAGAGTGTATTCTTTACAGGTTCAATCCAAGAATGATTACGCTATCAGGGTTGTGAAATACACTGGCAAGCAACCCCCAGTTCCAGCTGTGTAAAGTGGGCTAGATGGATCACTGGTCCAAATGAGTTTAAGCAAGCTTCATACGTTTATGTTCTCCAAATGCATGGGGAAACTGCTCCCGTCGCTCTGCAGAAGGAAATCAAACATGGTATAGCCAACTTTCTTGGTGCTTGCCAAGTGTTTTTAGAAAGTGAAGGGGGGTGGTCAGGGAGGGCTTTTGCTCAGCAAGGATTCTGATTGGCTGTGCAAGCTTTTTAAAATGTTTCTTTGGCGGCAGCAGCCACCACACTACAAGGATCTGCACTGTGGCCCCTTCCACCCATGCAGAGTAATGCGCTTTCAATGCATTTTGAAGCTGGGTTTTACTTTTGAATAGCAAAAATCCCTTTTGAAACAGTTGCAAAAGCGGATTGAATGTGCATTATTCTGCATGTGCAGAAGGGGGCTAAGTTACTGAAGTTAAACTGGCTCTGCCTTATTTTGTGACCATGCCATGACAGAATTCCAAATGTGCCCACAGGCTAGAAACGGTTGGGGACTCCTGTCCTAGAAGTATTTGAATGATACAGAAAGAGAGAGGCAGAGAAATAGTCTGTCGCAGGGCTGCTCCAAACTGACTTTTAAAAGAGTTTGGAGGCCTACTGTCTGGCTGCCTAAACAGATCAACAGAAACCTGAGAAACCAAGGCACAGAAAAAGTCAGACTGGCATAAGATAAGAATTGGAATTCCGAACTATCTTGTAATTCGTTACTCTTCAAATGGATATGCAAGGAATAGAATGTCAGAGAATGTGGGCTATTGCCTGTGCAGAAAGAAGTCAGGAAAGGAGTACTGGTGATAGTCCAAAAAGATGGCTAGAGGCCCAGAAGCCTCTGTGTGGACAGGGAAGGGCACAAAACCCAGGAAAGCCAATTTGGGAACACCTTAAAGATCAACCATCTTTCATGGGCAAGAGCTTCTTCCCCAAATTCTTGAGTCAGGTCAAATTCTTGGGACAGATTTATCTGAAGTGTGGCAAAAGAAGAAACAAATAGCAAGGTCAAAGGGCTGTGAAATGCAAGAAACGGGGCAGCACATCGTTATGCTTAAAGATATTTTCTAGCTCTAACATTCCCAAATATTTACTAACACAGTTCTGTAGGGGTAAAGAGACGCTGAGCCACATTTCAATCAGCTACAAGCTTGAGAGTTGCTAAACAAATAGTGCAGGTATCTTAATTTACACACAGAATACACTATCTGAAATCCAAGGTTATAATATTAGTAAGCAGGCATTATTCATGAAATTAATGTAACTGCAATTCCTTTAAATCAGCAATAGGAGCCATATACGCAGGTATAGCCGACTCTGAAAGATGCAAATAGAAAAGCTTACTCACTGCCATTCACTAATTCCCTCACAATCTAAAGTTCAGGCTGTATTTAGACATGCACATAATCATCCCAGCAACAATGACAGTTATTTTTGTCTTGCATTGATTGGTCAGACTGTTACAAATTACTTTACCTAATTGTGTCCTGTGGAATGGCAATGAGTTCCAGAGATCATCTGCACACTGTATGGAAAAACAACGTTGTTCATTTGACATTTGGGCAATGGGTGCAGCTGGATGATTTCTAGCCCACACGCCTTTCCCATTCCCTTACCACAGGGGTCTGGAACTTGTGGCTCTCCAGATGTTCATGGACTACATTTCCCATCAGCCCCTGCCAGCATGGCCAATTGGCCATGCTGGCAGGGGCTGATGGGAATTGTTGTCCATGAACATCTGGAGAGCCGCAAGTTGCAGACCCCTGGCTTACCACAATTAAAAGACACTGAATGAACTCAGTAATTGTATAACTGAACCAATGCAATGTCTCCCTCACTTTGGGGGCTAAGACGGCATCTTCAAATAAGTTTTATCTAGCAGGGTCCAAGACACCACACGCCAAAATAAGGGCAAGATGCCCTGTATAATTTGTCAGTTTTTCTCCATGGAAGCACATGACCCAAAGATCCTCTCACAAGTTGCTGTCCAGTTTAGCCCCTTCCGCACATGCAGAATAATACACATTCAATCCACTTTCACAATTTGTGGATTTTGCTCTTCCGCACTGTGAAATCCACTGAAAGTGGATCGAAAGAGCATTATTCTGCACGGTGTCTTGGACCCTGCTAGATAAAACTTATTTGAAGATGCCGTCTTAGCCCCCAAAGTGAGGGAGACATTGCATTGGTTCAGTTATACAATTATTGAGTTCGTTCAGTGTGTGGAAAGGGTCTTAGAGTTGTCAAGTCCCTCCTGGCTACTGACAGGAGATTGGGATGGGGGGGGGGGAGGATGGGTTGCCAGATCCAAGTTGGGGAATTCCTAAATATTTGGAGATGAAGTCTAGAGAGCCACAAAGTTGGCATCCCTGTGCCCAATCTGTAGATACCCAAATTAGGCTCACGGGAAAGATGATCTCAGACTCTCCAGATCTGAATTCTTTAAATAGGCTGTTGAAAATGTGGAGTGTTATTTCTCCCCAGTCCCCTCCTCGCCTCTTTTTTAGACATGGTGATCAAAGCACTTGGAAGAGGCTGAGATCAGTGAAGTAGTTGCAAGTGCATATTATTTGGAGCAAGGGCATCAAAGCAAACAAAGGGCCCTTGTGAATCTGTATTACATCCTGTTTGCCTTGTTACAGTGTCAGTTCCTGGAGCAGGTGAAAGAACTAGGACAATAACTCCCAGGTACTACTGCTGGCTGGCAACAGCTAAATTAGGGCTTTCCCCCCAAGTAAGGACTCTCTACACCACCATCAAACACCCATAAGCCCTCAGGGAATTATCAGCTGTGTTTTATTTTATTATCCCAGCAGTCAGATCCATCTGCAAACATTCATCATCCGCTTCTTAGTTCAACAGGGTGTTTTTCTCTGACAATCCAAGGCGGTGCGGAACAGGCCAAATTCTAGGAGAGTCAGAAACCGCAGCCATTACATTCTTGGCTAAAATCTGCATCACAAATATGCTAGCAGAACTCACCAGTCCACAATTTAATAGCCTGCCAGGCTTCCTATGTCGAATGTGACTCATTGTGCCTACTCTTATTTGAAGCAATTCTTATTTGCTATGGGTGACAAAGTAAGTGACATTTTGGAAATCTAATTGGATACATGGAAGAAGTGAGATGAAGAATATCATGGGTAATACCCTGGTTTAATTCTGGATTTCAAAAATCTGGATTTCTAATGTTGGCGCACTGTATTGAGGTTATAGTATCCGTCAGTGTGTTCAAACTGTTTGGGTTGTTCTCTTCCACCAAGTGGTTCAGCTGTTCCTGAAGACAACTCTACACACTCAAAACAAATTTCACATGCATGGTTTTCGCCTTCCTGTCTTGTATCTACAAGCTCCAGCACAGATCAAAGAATCACAGCTAAGAGATGGTTCACACTGTCATTTCAGACCTGAGCATTCTCTAAGCTGCAGGTAAGCCAGTCATACAAAACCAGGAAATCACACAACCACAAGCAAGCCATCATCTCAGATCTTCTTTTTCAAAAACCACTCTCAAATATGGCACCCATATTCACAGGGATGGTAGAAGGTGAACTGAGGTGCTCAAATCCAATTCATGGCATCACGCCAGCCTCCATGCTCCCAACACCACAGTATCAGAAAAAATCAACTTTCTGCCAAATTGTTGAACATAATCATTATAAGCCCCATAAGACAGTCTTTCCCACTAAGCATTTACTTTAACTTTCTACTGTATATCCTTTTGTAAACACAGATTTTGTACCCAACACCCATTTCAGCCAGCTGTGCATATTTTTAATTTAAAACACCCTGCTTTCTTTTATGGATTCAGCAATACTTTTGAAAGGTCTCGCAAGGTGACATGTAATAGATTCATGCCAGCCTGGTGACCTCTGACCTTAACTTCAGGCTTTGATAGTTCCCACCTCGTGAAGGACATAATGGCTTTTGAGGAATTCTATTTTCATTCCTTGAAACCAAAAGGACTTTTTTTGTTCCGACTGAATTCTCTGTTGAAAGTCAAGGCTGGAAGCGTCTAGTGGCTACAATATGCCAGCTGAACAAATTGAAATAAGCTTCTTAAACCAATGCAGGATAGGAAGTTGATTGGAACAGAGAGAAAAGAAGAGAAAGTCAGGCTAGGGAACATGACAAACTGAAATGCCAGCGCTCCAAAAGCTGTGGAGATTGTGCTCGCCTTTTCTGTAAATAAATAATTAACACCTGCGTATCTGGAAACCTACATTTTTGATGCCAAAACAAGTGTTTCAGAATAGAGCGGTTCATCTTCCACAAAGTGAAGTTTAAGCGGAAATAAAAATAAAACATTAAATCTTTATTTATATTTCATATTTCAACAGATGCTTTCATGGATCATAGCCCACTCCTTCAGAGGAAGCCAAAATAACCAGGCCTCTTTTTATCAGTTCCTACTGGTGGCAGCTACACCTCCAGGGCTATGTAGAACATACTACAGGCCTTCCGAGAAGGCTCGTTAAACTTCAGAGACCTCAACAAATGACTGTTAGTTTTTTCACCCCAGCTTCTAAATTTGTCCAATTTGTCCATTCGCAAGTTATGCACCTGTTGATATAAATGTTAACAAATGAAGTTGCTTCATACTTCAGGTTGCTAGCAGCCGGGAGAAAATAAAATGTCCTGTCTCTTTAACAGAAGCTTGAGGTGATATTATTTATGCCCATGCCATGAAAAATCTGAGCTACTTATTTCCACACATGACGGTCCTATTAAAAGGACAGGTCAGTTTCCTCCTGGTCTACTAGCAACCCTACAAGATCAGGCTGTTTGTCCATAAAGATCAGTACCATCTTTTTGACAGGAAGCGATTCTCCAAGGTTTCAAGCAGAAGTCTTTCACGTCCGTCACCTATTACCTAGTTCTTTTATGGAAAAAAAAATACTCACTAAGGTCACAAGCACCAATTAGGAATAAAAGTACACTCCCAGATAAATATAAGAATTTTAATATTTCAAGATCTTGCGTTTCTGATCAATCTGACTAGAAGCATAAAACAGGACACCGCTGCAGGTCAGATTATTGCAAAAGAGCTGTCACATATAATTTACATGACAAAATTGGGACAAGAAGCGGGAAATAAATGACTGTTAGCAGGCCTAGTAGATTACCTCAACCCCCGCCCCAGTAATTTTATAAAGGGCCCTGCAAACTTTTGAAACAAACAACCATTTTGAAACAAACCTTTGAAACAAACAATTCCTTCACAAAACCAAAACTTTGAGTGCAAAACAAAAACTTGCAGTCACCATTTTCCACAAACATTTCTCCTTATTTCTTTCACAGCAATGACAATTGTTCTAGAAGGTCACCTTTTTCTAAACAGCATTCTAATGTTTCTGACTAGCACTTTGAAAGAAATCAGTATACAATCAGAAGTTAGCTGCAACATTTACAAATGTTGTACTTAAGGGGTATTTTAGTCTTTATTACGTATACGACCTCTGAATATATTTTTTCTTAGAAAAGCTCTTGGACAGATTTATGGAGGAGAAGTCAATTTATGGCTACCAATCTTGATCCTCTTTGATCTGAGATTGCAAATGCCTTAACAGTCCAGGTGCTCGGGAGCAACAGCCGCAGAAGGCCATTGCTTTCACATCCTACATGTGAACTCCCAAAGGCACCTGGTGGGCCACTGCGAGTAGCAGAGAGCTGGACTAGATGGACTCTGGTCTGATCCAGCTGGCTTGTTCTTATGTTCTTATGTTCTCTCTAACTGCTACTCAACAGGCAGAAATGCAATAGGGGATGAATGACCCAGCATGGAGATAGGGTTGGATTTATCTGTCAAAGCTCAACCTCTTGGGCCACACATTAAAGTATAGAATACCGCGAGAAAAAAAAAGTGTGTCCCATTAAATGTATATAACAGAAAAGCTAAACATCTCTAAGATTGTATATATGTGTGTACCATTAAATCCCAAACAATATACACCATTAACCAGGCAATTCTGAAACACATTCCTCCCTCCCAGTCTGTTTTCTGTAGCAAAAAAAAAAGGTAAATACTTCAACAGATTGCGTGTCTTCTTTGAACAATCTTTGAAATACTGCACACGCAGCAAAAGAGATACAGGCAGTCTTGTACTCTTTCCAAAATGGAAATTTTAAAAACGAAAGAAGGCATTTCAAACCCTTGAACGGTTACTTTGCTAGTTCTCCTCTGTCCCATGTGAGCCCACACAAACAACATTGGGGGTTAAATTTTTTAAAAAATAAAGCCATAACAAAAACTCCAGAAAGCAATTGGCATCTATAAGAAAAGGAACAGGGAAAACAGGTTGTAAAACTGATACCAAATGTAACAACTGATGCCTGGGCGCATGGCACACCGCATTTTTTTATATGACTGGTTTCTTCTCACTACTGTGCCAAAGGCAAACTATGGGGTGGGGGGGAAGGGAAGGGGGGGAAGGAATAAAATATCTTACAAACACCACCCTAAGGAGCCTTCCAAACTCAACTCAGCCAATGGAAAAGCAGAGACTGAAGGCAGTCTTTTTTTTTTAAATTTTTCTGCTGGGGGAGATGGGGCAGTCTCATTTACTTTTAATAGAGTGCCCATCAACCTCACACAGCCCCCCCCCCTCCTTCATGTGGCACCTGGATCGGAGAGGGGGGGGTGCTGCATCTAAGAAGGGGGGCAGCCCCCATACTCCTCCCACCCCCAAGACTCATCACCCCTCCCCACCCCCACCCCGACTTACTTTTTCTCCCCTCTTATCAATTGCCTGGGCTTTAAAGGACTGAGAGGTCCCACCAGCCTTTTCCGTCTCCTTCTTCAGAGCAGTGGGACACCTTGAAGGGGGGGGGAGAGGAGTGTGCTCAGGGATGGGGCTGAGGAGGAAGAAGAGGTGAGGAGGAAGGCCAAAGAGGGCGGGGTGGGGAGGTGGGAGAGAGTTGCAGCTTTTGCTTCCTCCTTGCATAGGACTTAAGGAGAGCTGAGAAAAAGAAAGGAAGGAAGGAGCGCGCGGGGGGGGGGGGGAGAGAGAGAGAGAGGGAGGCGGGGAGGGGCGGCCGGCGCAGCAGCAGCTCCGGACTCTTCCCAAAGGGGGGGGGGGGAGCTTGGATCTGCCTCTCTTCCACCCCCACCCCCCATTCCAGCCGGTCCTCCAGCCTTGTGGTACCGGGGGCCAGCAGCCCGCAAGCAACCCCCACCCCCTGGTTTAGGGATCTGGGCTTCGCTCCGGTTTGCAAGGCAAGCGCGCGGGCAGGTTGAGGCAGCCCCTGAGCCGGTGGGGCTTAGACGCCCCTAACCTGCTCGGGGGCGGAAATGGGTGGGTGGCCACAGCAGGCTGCAGCCTCATCTCTCCAGCGCCACGGGCAGGGCAGCCCCCTCTCCTGCTGGCCCCCGGCCTCTAATCATTCCCCCCCCCCTCCCCGAGTTTCCAGGTTTTTTACGCCGCCTCTCCTCGAGTCCTGCTCGAGGCGGCTTTGACCATTAAGATGGGGCAAGATACAGCATCTGTCCTGGAACAGAAGCCGGCCCCAAAGCAGCTGGAAATACTTCTAAAAAAAACGCGCAGTGGGGTGAAAAGAGCGGGTTGGGGGACCTGAAAGTGGGGAAGGCAGGTGAAAGCCTTCTTCAGGGGGGAGAGCGTTGCAGCCCTGTCTGAACGCCTGCCTGCCCCCCCCCCCTCATTATGTACTAACATAAGAACAAGCCAGCTGGATCAGACCAGAGTCCATCTAGTCCAGCACTCTGCTACTCGCAGTGGCCCACCAGGTGCCTTTGGGAGCTCACCTGCAGGATGTGAAAGCAATGGCCTTCTGCGGCTGTTGCTCCTGAGCACCTGGTCTGTTAAGGCATTTGCAGTCTCAGATCAAGGAGGATCAAGATCTCAGGTAGTATCCTCAGAGGGAAGCTACAGCACAGTAACAAAGTGTCAGGGATTGCACCTAGTTGATTGATTGAGATGCATTCCTAGCTCAATGTAGTGGTTGCAAAACAAAACTGCCAGTGATTGTATCTAGTTGATTGAGATGCATTCCTACCTACCTCAATGTAATCACTGCAAGATATATATGTAACCAGCCTGCTGTATGTTACCACTACTGCAATGGGACATTCTTGCCTTGATCTCTCTTTTAGGGATTCACCAGAGGCAGAGTGAGGGGAAACTCCACCCAGGGTGGGCATGTGCCCTGCACCCCTGCTGCAGTGCCACCTGCCCCTGAACGCCCCGCCCCCTCCGTGGCCTGGCCACGCCTCCACCCTGGCTCTGCCCGGGATGTTGCGCCCCCCTGCCCCATTGGTGCTAGGCCACTGGACTTCACACGCTTTGTAGATAACTAGGCTGACCATGACACCTTCTTCTCCTATGGGAAACGGGATGTTTCTGTTGCTCCGTGGGGGCAGGAGGCCAGGTGACTTTATCTCTATCTGTTGCGGACCTTCCCCATCCCCCCAGTAGGTTACATATCCCCAGGGCCGGAGCGAGGGGGAACTGCACCCAGGGCATCTGTGAGCCCTGCGCCCCTGCTACACCCCCACCGACCCCAGAATGCCCTGGCCACATGCCGGCACCAGTGTGCGCCCAGGACAAGACTCCCCCTGTCCCCTAGGCACTATGCGTCTGCATATCCCTCCCCTCAACCCTTTGCAATTTTTAAGAATCTGTGGTAGAGCATTGTTGCATCCATATAACAGTATATGTAACACGTTCTCTGAATCTCCAGCTTTCATTGATAGAAAAGAGTAAGTCTCTAGCCCTTCCCCTTGCAGAGACATACTTTTATGCCATAAATACAACAATATTCAATTGCTGGTTTAAAAAGCACACCCACCTTCCCCGCCTCCGGGGTGCTGGGTACAGAAGCAAGGCTGGGCCATAGGAGACGACATACAAACACAAGTGGTTTTTTTCTGTTTGGTCTGTGACTATACTTTAACTAAGGAGGAGGGATACATGGACCTGCATACAAACAATGGAATAAAATCAGCATCAAAGGTCAAGTTAAGTGTGTGCTATCTTTCTTTTTTTTAATGGAGTAATTGAATTCATTTTCTAGGCAGTAGAGGAAAAAACCAGACAGTAATGTGCTCAAAGAAGGGATCCAGGCTGAATATCACAGGCCCTGGAACCTGATTATTGCTAAGAAGAGGAAAATCAGTGCATGTGCTTTTGGTCAGTGAGAAGAAGAAGAAGAGTTTGGATGTATATCCCCCCTTTCTCTCCTGTAGGAGACTCAAAGGGGCTTACAATCTCCTTCCCCCCTCACAACACACACCTGTGAGGTAGGTGGGGCTGGAAGAGCTCCGAAAAGCTGTGACTAGCCCAAGGTCACCCAGCTGGCATGTGTGGGAGTGCACAGGCTAATCTGAATTCCCCAGATAAGCCTCCACAGCTCAGGCGGCAGAGCAGGGAATCAAACCCGGTTCCTCCAGATTAGAATGCACCTGCTCTTAACCACTACGCCACTGCAGAACCTGGAACCTCAAAAGCAGTACCTTCAAACATCTCATCCTGATTCTTTCAACCATTTTTGTTTGGGAGGGGAAGGGAAGGAGGGCATCTTTCCCAGGACAACTGTACTATAATGGCTTTGTTCTGTATTGGGCTGCATCCAAATCCAGGTGCATTTTTGCCTTGGCAGCGACAGCAGCCCCAAGCCGAGCAAGGACTGGTGAGAAAGAAATCCCCACAAACCAATCCACATGTTTCCTGTTGCTGCCCCTCCCTCCCCCCACCCTGCTTGTCTCACCTGTACCAAAGTGCAAGCAGAAGGGTAATAAATGGTGGGACCCCATATTCTGAAACCAGCTCTCTCCTCTCTCTTTTGCTTCCCTGGCCATTCCACCCTGCACCAATCCATATTGCAAATTCCATTTTGGAAAAGGGAGCTTAGCTGCACCCCTCCTCCTGTAGTGGTGAGGGAGGGGGTGTTCACATGGAGACCCCTCTGCAGCTATTCCATGACAGTCACAATCACAATAACCTTTATTGGCATTAGGTATTAGACAGTGGTTATACCGTGGGGGGGGGGGGGGGAGAGAGATTGGGTCCTATTTCCAAAACATGTTTGGCTCGTTTTATTCCCCTCAACCCAGGAGTTTTGAAAATCACTAAACCAGCGATTCTTTGGCAGAATTCTGGTTTGGAGGTGCTCCTGCACAAACACAACAGGTAGGAGACACTCCTGTAAGGAGACTCAAAGGGCCTACAAGTTCCTTTTCCCTTCCTCTCCCTGCAACAGATACTTTGCGAAGTAGGTGGGGTTCAGAGAGTTCTGAAGAACTGTGACTAGCTCAAGAAGATCACCCAGCCGACTTCATGCGGAGGAGTGGGGAAACGAGTCCAGTTCACTGGATAAAAGTCCATCACTCAGGTGGAGGAGTGGGGAAACAAACCCAGTTCACCAGATTCGAGTCCACCTGATCTTAACCACTGCACCATGCTGAATCTGTAGTTGTACGTGAAGCAGTGCCTGGGGATCTCATTGATTTTACCAAACCACCTGAAAGTTCTTCGTGGCCTTCAGAATGTGGCAGTCTTTATAACTGATAGTATAGGGAAGAGAAATACTTTGAAGGGGTGGGGGGGTTGCAGGTTGAAATATTAGAAATATTTAGAAATATGCACTTACAGGCAAAACTTGGTGTGAAGTGGATGGATATTCCCTGTGGGAATTTCATACAGAAAGAACAGCTTTGCTCCCTGTCTGTTTGTTTCCACCACACTCTACTTGTAAAGGAAACAAATGTTACAAAGACATTGTAAATCTCCAGTCCTGTAAGGAAACTAAACTCTACGGGGCTCCCCAAATAATTTCTCAGTGTATACAATCTTCCAAGTGGGTGGGTGGGTGGGTGGGGTGTGTGTGTGTGTGTGTGTGTGTGTGTAGCGCATATGGAACCGGCCTGTGTGTGGAAATGTGTAGTTTTTGCCATTAATCTTGGGATGGCTTGATGCTGTAGTCATCCGAACATGACCACGGATATGGGAACTTGCATGGAAAATATAGCCGTGCAATCCATGGTACAGTTCCACCCTTCCAAACCTACTGACTTCAATTGGCTTAGAAAGGGATAACTCTGCTTCGGATAGAACGGCAAGGGCTGCATCTGTTTAGAAGGCTGGACAATCTGTCCTTTTGAATGTCTACATATGTTGGCACTGAAGCATCAGGGGGCGCCTGCAGTACTTTCAGTCGGTCTTACTGTAAATAGTTGCAGTTTGTCTAATGTCAGTGCGCCTCCATCATCTCGCCTCGTTTGGAAGTTTGTTTCATGTCTGTGTTGCTCATACACCCACGGGCTGATATTTCTAGCAGTATCTTTATTTGGTTTGCGGGTTAAAAGGATATAAATACTGTGACATTTGCTCGCAGTCAAGTTGGCAATGGTCTCCTAAACACTGTTTAGGGGAATGCAAAGGAAAACAAAATAAATATTGAGGGACTACTGGGGACATTTCCTACATTTCTGTGAGTGTGTTGTGGGCATTTTCCATAGACACAAAGTGGAAGATCTAGCAATGTAACCTCGTTTTATGCGTCATTTGTTAGAAAAAGCCATAACAACAGTCCATCGCCATCTTACACACTCACTGGCACCTCCCGTTAAGGGGTCTGGGAAAGGGGAGAAGAAGATTTTGGATTTATATCCCTCCTTTCTCTCTTGTAAGGAGACTCAAAGGGGCTTACAATCTCCTTTCCCTCCCCAACAAACACCCTATGAAGTGCGTGGGGCTGAGAGAGCTCCGAAGAACTGTGACTAGCCCAAGATCACCCAGCTGGCATGTGTTGGAGTACACAAGCTAATCTAGTTCACCAGAGAAGCCTCCACAACTCAGGTGGCAGAGCAAAGCCTCCACAACTCAGGTGGCAGTTCTCCAGATTAGAGTGCACCTGCTCTTAACCACTACACCACACTGGCTCCCAAAATTTCTAATAGTTAATTTATTTATTTACTTCACTGATTCCCTGCTTTTCTCCCCCTTGGGAACCCAACAATGGTTTACATTGCTGTCCTCTCCTCAATTTTATCTAAACAGCTTACATGAGTCTTCTTTCCTCCATTTTAGATAGCTATGGCGTACTTCTCTTCTGGATTAAAATAGGAAGCACACTTTGGGATTTGAAAGATGAAAAACAAATGATCCTTAGAGAGTTTTCCATCACGGCAACTTTTTTACGAATACTTCTGAACTGGAAGTATGCAAGTCCAGAACATGAACTCATGCAGATATGCGATGGACTGCCTCCTCTGAAAATGAGTAATTTGTGCTGTGAAATTCTGGCATGTGATGATTCAGGCACGCTGGAAGTGTTTAAATAATCCAGACACATCTGATGAGGGATGTGGTAGAATTACCCACCTACACTGAAGGAGATTGCCGGAAGATCCAAAGCAAAAACAAAAACAGATTAGAGAGGAAGGCAGGACTATATCAGTAAATCACGCAGAGAGACAGTGGACTATCTTAAACGGTTCACTCCACACATTACAAAGTCCACGTGGCAGGTATGGGCACTGTTGGCAGATGTACTCCTGGAATTGTATGCTGGGAACTCAATTCCCAGATATGTAGGTACCCAATTCAGATCAGGTCTATGGTGCATGGGGGAAAGAGGCTTAGACCTCCTCACTGTGAAATTTTCCCAACTTGAAATGGCCCTGGACAACCATCAATGCATGGAAGTTTCCCAAAAAGGCAAATAGCAGGCCCCCAGGACCATTTCAGATCGGGAGAACAGCAACGGCGGGGGAGGCTTAATCATTTTCACCTTGTGTTCCACAGCACCAATTTGATTCAGGCTCCTGGAGGATAAAATGGAGAATTGTGAACTGAATTCTGGGAACTTTGCCTGGGAACTGAGTTCTAACTCCTAAAACATGTCTGTAGAAAGTCCACCGGGGGGGTGGGGGTGGAGGGACACATGAACACGGGGGGGGGGGGGGGGGTGGAGGGACACATGAACAATGTCATGTGTGAATTGGTCTTTTTATGTTTGGGATGCTAGGAAGACCTCCTGCTGCTTAGTGGAGTGGCAGGAGCAAAGTTGGGAAGGAACTGGCATCAAACTGGAAGTGACATCACTATGCTGGCGCAGTCCTGATTGTCCAGACTCTTCCCTCCCCCCTGCCAGTGTCTCCTGGGGGCTGCTCTTCCGCACATGCCAGCACTGGTCTGGGCAACCCTATTTCATGCAGATACTCCGGACTCCAGGATCGTCCAACTGGATTGTATAATGAAGTGTGTTGCAGTAAGGGGTTCTGGAAGGGCCTCAACCAGTGGTGGGATCCAAAAATTTTAGTAACAGGTTCCCTCGCCAGCCCCCCCCCCCTCAGCAAAGGGGGCAGAGGCGAACCTAGGTAAACCTGAGCCCTAGGCAAAACCTGAGTTGGTTTCCCGCCCCCCTCCTGGGCAGCCACCCCACCACGACCCCCCAAATTTTTTTGCACCAGGTCATTTCTAAATGCCTCAACTCACAAATCTGAACACAGCAATGGTGAAACGCACAGATTCTTTGATAGAGACTAGTGAGATAAAAGGTATGAAAGGCTGAGAATCAATGAAATGCAGTACCTGAAAGGGATTAACCCAGTTCAGGGAGTTACATTATTAGTCACAATTGCTATATGGAACCTTCACGTTCAAAGGCAGTATGCCTTTTGGGGAGGCGAGGGCGTGGAGATGGAAAAGCGGACCCAATTAGTAACCCCCTCTCGGCACACACAAATAATTAGTAACCCACTCTCGGGAACTGGTGAGAACCTGCTGGATCCCACCTCTGGCCTCAACACACATTTTGTGAATGGGTATAGAAAGTTGAGCTCGGGAGACCCAATATTCCGATTCACTCAAAGGCAGTGGCCTATATTTGTAGGAGAAAATTGGCAAATCCCATTCATTCAGAACTCTTTGTGGCAGCCTGGCGTACAGGACAGGGGCCGCTCAGCTGCTAAAGCTGCAAAGTCAAGAGTCCGTGCAGCAGATCAATGACTTCTGTGGTTAATATTTATACGTTTATATTGTACTAACAAGGACTCGGGTTAATAATTAGCTTCGCTGAGCTGAGGGGGAGGGAGAGAAAGAGAAAAGGAACAAAAAAACTCCTGTATTTAAAAAAATTCAATTGAAAAATCTGTTCAAGGGATAATGCAACGGTGGAGTTGTACTTCTGAAAGATTGTGTATGATTGCCGAGCAGTGGATCTGTGTGTGGAAATACATCCCCAAAAGATGGATAGAAACAGTGTGCGGTTGGGGGCTTGTATTAACTCACCTCTGATGTTCATGCCCAATTGTTCACTTCCGAGCTGGCTACAAATGATGGTATTTGCTGAGCTGGGGCAGGAGGAATCAGCTCGTATCCGTTCCAGATTGGACTTCGGGTTCCTTCCAAAATAACTTCCTGTTGTTCTGATGCCTTCCTCCACTTGGCCTGTTCATACGGACACACAGAAGGGGAAGCAAGCACTTCAGAAAGCTGAGCCTGCGTTTCCACACTTGACTTTTGCCCGTTCTATATCACTAGACCTGGCCTGTTGAGTGGAAGACGTAATCCATTTACCGTATTTATTTACGTCATTCATATCCTGCCTCTATTCCTAATGAGAACCCCACAGCAGCTGATATCATTCAGCAGTCCTCTGTTTTATCCTACCGTGAGGTAGTTAGGTTGGGAGTATTTGACTGACTCATGAGGCCCCTTCTGCACATGCAGAATAATGCAGTTTCAATTCTCTTTCACAATTGTTTGAGAGTGGATTTTGGTATTCTAAGTGCATTGAAAGTGCGTTGTTCTACATGTGTGGAAGGGGTCTCAGTCCCACCCACCCAGTTTCAATGGTGGAACCCATTAAGGGATGTTGCTGTATTTGCGAGCTTCAAAGGGACTATTGGGACGGCCATTAATTTTAAAAGTCCTATTAGAGTCCACCAATTTTAATAATTATCAGCCACAGTGACAGCTGGGGCTATCGGGCTGAAGGCAGGTTGGTCAACAATACTGGAACCAGAGGCAAAGCTGACTAATTGGGGTTTGGTCCCTTTCCTCCCTTAGAATAATGGAATCATAGAGTTGGAAGAGACCCCAAGGGCCATCAAGTCCAACCCCCTGCAATGCAGGAACAAACAATCAAAGCACTCCTGACAGATGGTCATCCAGTCTCTCTTGAAAAACCTCCAAAGAAGGAGACTCCTTCTCCTACCATACTCCAAGGTAGCGCATTCCACTGTCAAACAGCCTTACTGTCAGGAAGTTTTTCCTGATGTTTAGGTGGAATCTCTTTTCCTTCACCTTGAACCCATTATTCCTGATCCTAGTCTCTGGACAGCAGAAAACAAGCTTGCTCCCTCACCAACATGACATCCCTTCAAATATTTAAACATGGCTATCATATCACCTCTTAACCTTCTCTTCACCAAACTAAACATACCCTTGTAGGGCATGGATTCCAGACCTTTTACCATGTTGGTTGCCCTCCTCTGGACCCATTCCAGCTCGTCAATATCCTTCTTGAATTGCGGTGCCCAGAACTGTTTACAATATTCCAGGTGAGGTCTAACCACTGCAGAATAGAGAGGTACAATTACATCCCTCGATCTAGATACTATACTCCTGTTGATACAGCCCAGAATTGCATTGGCTTTCTTGGCTGCCGCATCACACTCAGTGGTGGGATCCAAAAATTTTAGTAACAGGTTCCCATGGTGGTGGGATTCAAACTGTGGCGTAGCGCCAATGGGGCTGGGCGGGGCATTCCGGGGGTGTGGCTGGGTGTTCTGAGGGCGGGGCATTCCTGGGTGGGGCTGTGGCAAGGACACAGCCACTGCACCAGTCCTTGGGCGGGAAACGAATGCACGCAGGCGCAAGCTGCCACGCATGCTGGTGCAACACCTGCTAGACTGCTTCAAGTTCTGCACGCTACTGCTGAGAGGAGGGGCGTAACTAAGGCAAAAATCATGTGGAAAAAATCACCAATTAGTAACCCCCTCTCGGCACACACAAATAATTAGTAACCTACTCTCGGGAACCTGTGAGAACCTGCTGGATCCCACCTCTGATCCCACTGCTGACTCATGTTCAGTTTGTGGTCTACTAAGACTCCCAGATCCCTTTCACATGTAGTGTTGTCAAGCCAGGTGTCTTGCAAAGGTGCTTGAAAATACCTTTGCACTACTGACTCCTATGCAGGTATCATGCCAACCTACTGCAGCAACCTCTCCTTTTGTAACAATAGATGGAATACCCAATGCAGAAAAGGAAAACCTGCTGCCTTCCTCTCTTTCTAAAACCTGCTATTTGGCATACTAATCAAAAGAGCAACTTGGTTTATGAGACCAAGAAGGATATGAGCACCATAATTCCTTGTTTGGTCCAGAACTCCCCAACCCCCTAGCTCAAAGGTATCGAACTCACGGCCCTCCAGATGTTATGGATGCTGGCAGGGGATGATGGAAACTGTAGTCCATAACATCTGGAGGGCCTTGAGTTCGACACGTATGCTCCTAGCTCAATAACGAGGCATCCCAGGTCTTCCATCACCACTGGCTCTGCCTGTTGCCATGCAGCTGGGGGGGCAAGGGAAATATTCTGCGAGTTCTTGGACTTGCATTGATGCCATGACATCGATTCCAGCGTGAGGTGAAGGCTGTAATGGACAGGGACCTCAGCAGGGGCACAATGTCATGAAGTCCATTCTCCGAAGAAGAATTGACCTCTGTAGTTTGGACATGAGCTGAAATTCCAGGGGATCACCAAGTCCCCCCCCCCCGCCCCAATACTGGCATCTCTAGCTAGGCCTGTTCCCTTTAAAGCCTCCCAAAAGGGAGGAGATGATCACAAACAGAATGGAGATTGAGAACCCAGATGAAATGCAATGAATGCAGCCTAGCTAACCGTTAGCCCTCTAGGGGCTATTCACCTCACTGGGAGAGCGAAGACTTGTATTTATCCACAGACAAAACTGAGACTTGCCCATGCTTGATTTTGGCTAGGCTGACCCCAGTGATCTCAAAGAGACCGGAGCTTCTCCTGTAGAAAAAAAATATTGTCATGATACATCTTGATGGCTGGCGAACATCTCCTGGCAGCCACAAGCATGCCGCTCAAGTTACAACAGCTACAGGTGGTCGAAACCTGTGTTTGCAGTGGCTTCAAAATGCAAGAAAGCACCAAGAAAAGGTGAGTCTCGGATCATTGCCAAGTTGTGAATCAAAGCCCGCAACATGTTTTGACAACGTGTCTTCTTCAAGGGCAGTTTCTTTTTGTGTAGGTTTTGCTTTCAAAGAAGTGCTCTGTCTTGGGACGTAAACACTTTAATCAGCTTTACATCTGTTTAACTGTTATGGCTTTTCCCACAGAATCCCAGGAACTATAGTTTGGCGAGGGTGCCAAATATTTCCCTGGAGAGTGCTCCCTCCCAGGGGCGTACCACCCCAGGGAACATATGGGGTCAAATGTCCCTGGGCTGCGGCCATTTAGTCATGTGGGGGGTGGAAAATCCCCCCCCCTCATTCCCCTTGGGTCCATACACTGACTTCAAGAAAACTCAGATTTTTGCACCGGGCTACATTTTCCCTAGATACACCTCTGCACCCTCCCATCAAATACAATTTTTGACACACACCCCTACCCAACACCAAGCTTTCTCATTTGCTAGATTTAACGTTATGCCTTCTGCATCACTGTATGGAAGGTTTCAGAATATCCCTCAGGAAGAGAGGATATGTCCTTGTGGGGTGGGTGGTGTTGAAACAGCGATGCACGTCTTTTTTTTTTTTTGTCCTTTTTATGAAGTGATCTGCGAGAAGTTTATAAACCCCATTTTAATCTATAGAGTTGGACTGCCTGATATTTTAAAGCTTTCTTATTTATTGAATACTTCTGACCCAACTATATGTGAAGACGTAGCTAGTTTCTTGCAAGCAGCAATAGAGCTTCGTCGTAGTGTTAAGCTGTAGGACTTTTTATCCGTTCCCACACTTTTAAGTGATCCCAGGATGGATCTTGTGGGTTAAGTTCCTTTTTTTCTCTTTTAATGATACTGTATTTTGGAGTTTTATAACTTAAATTTTAAACTATGTAACCTTTTACATAGAGCAGCAGCAGCGTAGTGGTTAAGAGCAGGTGTACTCTAATCTGGAGGAACCGGGTTTGATTCCCCGCTCTGCCACTTGAGCTGTGGAGGCTTATCTGGGGAATTCAGATTAGCCTGTGCACTCCAACACAGGCCAGCTGGGTGACCTTGGGCTAGTCACAGTTCTTCTGAGCTCTCTCAACCCCACCTACCTCACAGGGTGTTTGTTGTGAGGGGGGAAGGGAAAGGAGATTGTAAGCCCTTTTGAGTCTCCTTACAGGAGAGAAAGGGGGGATATAAATCCAAACTCTTCTTTCTTTAAATCTGTGTGCTGCTAATACTTATGTGAGGTGGTAACTGCAATTCATAGAAGCACTGTGGCAGTTTAGGATTGTGGTATAAATTTGACTCAAGGCTCCCAGTTTTCACAGGGAGAGGTTTCCAGTACATGCGGCTGAAATACATCGGATATTGCCAATACCACTTTTCGATACTGCCCTCCTTTTCAGTGTTCAGATATGGCCGCAAACACATCCCAGGCGTTAGGTCTGAATAGGCCATTCACAGACCACGGAGTGTGTTCTGCAATAGGTATGCATATGTGGGCATACTTCTCAGCGTAGGCCAAAGGAGTAAACACGTCACAAAAACATCTCTAGAACAACAACAAAAACCCCTCAGCTCTGCGATGGAGCACATGTCTGAGCCTCTCTGGAGAATGAACAATGCAGTTGCACAAAGCGAGATGCACACAGTACACAGCATTGAAGAAGTGAGTAATATTCTGCAGTGTGAGTTCACCTCAAGTATTTCATGAATTTCACATGACCCACCCACTTTTCTCTCTGTACCTCTGCAATTACCATATCAGCGGCCATAATTCCCTGTTGTTTGAATGCCAGATAGACACATCAGCGTGACTGTGACACCCCTGAATGAAGGACATTGTACTGCCGGTTTAGCTCTAAGGTTGAGTTCTTCTGTCCCTTTTCTTATTTCATGACATTTCCTGGTAGCCAGAGATTATTTGTTTTATGTATTGTCGGAGGCTTTCGCAGCTGGATTCAACTGGTTCTGGTGGGTTTTCCGGGCTGTGTGGCCGTGGTCTGGTGGATCTTGTTCCTAACCTTTCGCCTGCATCTGTGGCTGGCATCTTCAGAGGTGTATCACAGAGGGAAGTCTGTTACACCAGACCACGGCCACATAGCCCGGAAAACTCGCCAGAACCAATTGTTTGTCTTGTTTTAAGCTTCGGGGTTATTGTTGAGTGTCTTTAGAAAATCTCAGGTTCCTTCCCAATAATAGGGGTGCCTGTGTCCAGGTGGGAACTGTGGATCCCCCAGAGTTGCAGCTCCACACTACAGTGACCAGGTCCCCTGGAGAAAATGGATTCTTTGGAGGGTGGGCTCCATGGCACTATATTGCACTGAGGCCCCTGTGAATCCAGGTGCCACCCCCAGATCTACAGGAGTTTCCCAACCTGGAGTTTCCAACCCTAACTATTGAAAGTAGGTGTGTCAAAACCTCTATCAATAATTGGTTAAACAATCCTAATGCCACAGAGGAGACAGATGGCCCTTGGTCCTATGCAGTAGTGGGATCCAAAAATTTTAGTAACAGGTTCCCATGGTGGTGGGATTCAAACTGTGGCGTAGCGCCAATGGGGCTGGGAGGGGCACGACGGGGGCATGGCCAGGCATTCCGGGGGCGGGGCATTCCTGGGCGGGGCTGTGGCAAGGACGCAGCTGCTGCGCCAGTCCTTGGGCGGGAGACAAACGCACGCAGGCGCAGGCTGCCACGCATACCAGTGAACCTCCTACTAGACTGCTTCAAATTCTGCGCGCTACTGCTGAGAGGAGAGCGGGACCAAGGCAAAAATCACGTGGCAAAATCACCAATTAGTAGCCCCCTCTCGGCACACACAAATAATTAGTAACCTACTCTCGGGAACCTGTGAGAACCTGCTGGATCCCACCTATGGAGGAGGATCACACCTATGGAAGGGGAGGGCAGAGCAGCCTTGTGAGGTAGATAGAGATAGGCATGGGGGTACCTTGTTTGGGTCTGCTTGTCAAGGTTTGTCCAGTTGTCAGAGAGAGGATTGCCTTTCTTAATTCCTGCTCAATAGAGAAGAAGAGTTTGGATTTATACCCCACCCTTCTCTCCTGTAAGGAGACTTAAGGTGGCTTACAAGCTCCTTTCTCTTCCTCTCCCCACAACCCGACATTTTGTGACGTAGGTGGGGCTGTGAGAGTTCTGACAAGCCCAAGGTCACCCAGCAGGCTTTATGTGGAACAGCAGGGAAACAAATCCAGTTTACCAGATAAGAATCCATTGCTCATGTGTAGGAGTGGGGACTCGGGAGTCCAACCCCGTTCTCCAGATTAGAGCCCACTGCTCTTAACCACTACATCACACTGGCTCTCAGTAAATGCATCCCTTTTGTACCTGTTGCCTGGCAAGTTGCCAGAACTGTGTGGAAACTGATCGAAGGCATGACACCAAAGACATGACACAGCCACAGGCGCCATTTTGAAAGAAGCTTCCTCATGCTGCCCTTGGGATTGCTTCCCAACTGGAAGTTTCCATCATTAGTTGCCAGAATAAAATGTAGAGTCACTACTATTGAACTTTCAACTATCCATATTTGTAGATCTTCTCAGAGGGTGATGGAAAGGAACAGGCAGAGGACCAAGAAGGTGGTAAAGCCAGAGAAGCCAGGCAAGGTAAAGAAAGGAGGGGAAATGGAGGCAGGCCTGAGGAGAAGGTCTCAGGGAGATGCCCAAAAGGGGGACCTGGGCAGATAGGAGAAGGGCACATGGCCAAGAACGGCCAAGGTAAAGAAGGCTATTGTTCCCATATAGATTTAAAATAAACCACCAAGTATTTCTCCACAGGCTTTAATTTTAGAATAAAAATTGTATCTAATATCCTACATTTCGTTTTGCATGATGGAATACTGTTCAGGAGTGTAGCATGAAGGCCGGTTTGCCAGACTGCCTGAGTCCCCAAAGTCTAGGAGCAAAAGTGTGTCTGCTCAAAGGCCAGGGGAGGAGTCCATAAGGGGGAAACTAACAATTAGTGTAGTCAGCTCAAGCAGAATATAGACTATGCCCTTGGTCAACAGCTAACACTGTCAGCCTACTTGATAGTAAAAACAAAGCATGATACATTACAAACGAGAGCAGAAGCATGATTATATTCACTGCAGAGGAGAGTTGCCCCCACTTACAAGGCACACATCTGGCAATAGATCATGGGACTCACCCAGCTAAAGTAGGGTCAAGGGGCAGAGCTAACCAAAGGCAGATCGGAAGGCCAAAATGGCCTTGGAAAAGGGCCACACTCCCTCCTTTGATTGAGGGCTACAAGCCAGTCAAAGAGTGAGGAGGCACTACTGTATTTCTCCGCACTGGCCACACTATGCCTGGACTGGCAGGGTGATGTTCAGCAGATGTCAGAAACTGCTGTACCCGTGTTCTTCCTCACTGGCCAAACCAAGCACCCATGTTAGGCCTAACAACTGGCAAATCTTTGAAGCTGAGGTCACCAACCTCCAGGTGGCGGTTGGAGATATCTTGGGATTGCACCTGATCTCCAGGTGAGAGATCAGACCACCTGGAGAAAAAAATGGCTGCTTTGTAAGGAGGCCTCTGTAGCTTTATACCGCATCAAAGTTCCTTCCTCCCATCCCCCAAATCCCATCATCCTCAGATTCCACCCCCAAAATCTCCAGGTATTTCCCAATCCAGAGCTGGCAACTCTACCTGTCCCTAAGCCATTGATGGCTTTCAAGGTAAGAGCCGCAACTTTGAATTGTGATTGGAAACAGAAAGTCAGCCAATGCAATTCCTCTTCCTCACTGGTGTCTGCCTGCCCAACCAGCTTGTGTCTGTTTGGGTCCTGCAGCTCCAAACACCACCTGTCTGAGGCTGAAAAGAAACTCCTCCGAGAAGGGAACATGGGGAACATCCCGAGCTCACCAGATTCTTCCATTGGCAGTTAGTTGAATGCAACCCTTAAAAACAATTATTGCTATGGAAATTTGAAAATTACCTAATATCTAGTATTTGTTGAGGCTCCACCGTGTGGTGTAGTGATTAGAATAAGACTTTAACCATTGTGAGACTGAGAAGCTCCCCCAGGCTTATGGTTGAGGGCAGCAACAGCTGTCATTTCTACTGGCCGTCCAACCCCTACCCTCAACCTCACAGATATCTTCCATGGTACCTTTTCTGCTGCTGTCCTTACCCCTTCCCTTCTCTCCTCACCCCCCTTGACCAGTTATGCCTTGGGTACCCTGTTTATGTTATTTAATATTTAGGGTGCCATCTGGAATTTCAACATTAATAAGGTTTTTATCTCTGTTCATGTTATAGTTTGTATTATAATCTTTCATTTGATGACTGATAGCCACTCTGAGCCCGATTGTAGTCAGGAAAGGGTGGGATGGATGGATGGATAAGTATTCCAACTAGATCTGGGGGAAAGCGTTGGACTAGATCTGGGGAAACCCAGGTTCAAATCTCCACTCTGTCATGGAGACTTGCTGAGTGACCTTGAGTGAGTCACATGTTCTCTGCCTCAACCCTGGAAAGTATTTGGATGGGAGACCCTCCATGGGAATCCAATCTGAAAATCAGTTGTAATATTGGGAGAAATCCAACCCCACCTGGAGGTTGGCAATTGTGACAACTGGCTGGTTGACCAAAGGAAGCATGCACAGATGGCGCTCGACCATTTATGTATTTATGAAATCCATACGCCGCCTCTTCTCCTGCAGGAGGTCCATAAAATCCTAAAGAGAACCTAGGAAACGATCAATATCAAAACAAGCAGTAAAAGGAACATCGGCCTGAAACTATATCCAGAAAACACGTGGCATCGCATCTTTCCTCAACGTCTCCCCAAACCACTCAAGTTTAGGTTTCATTCATATGGTCATAAATAACATTTAGAATAAAATGGTTCCGCTCCAGACAGCAGCGCTTGTAGGGCGGCAGCAGGCACTTCCCGGGGGCTGCTGGTAAATGTAGTTCTCTTTCCCTACCGGGATTCGAGAGGCTCCGCCTAAAGCCGCGTAAAGTCCCAGGATGTGTCACTCTAGCACTCGCTTAGATGTGTCTATGGTGCGTCTTACGTTCCGATTTGCGCTTGCCCCTAACGTCATCACGCTGGCAAATTCTGCGGCATCACGGGAATTGTAGTATTGGCGCTGAAGCACTTCCTGTTTCTTGACGCGAAAACGAAAGCTCGGGACTACGTTTCCCAGGGAGCGGAAGTTGAATGTATAGAGGAGTGAAAAGGGATCAAAACAAGGAAGCGGCTGCAAGTAGCGGCGTGCGATGCGGGCAGGCCTGCGGGGTCCCCAGGCCGGAGGGTGAGCTCTCCTGTGTCCCTGCAAAGACCCCGGGGTGGCACTTATGGATGACAGCAAAGTAAGTAGTCTTGTGATTGTGTGTATTTCTGACCTACAGTATTAAATAACATTATACATATAATATATATTATATAATATATTTATATTACATTAATATACATTATATGTACAAAATATGTGTGTATGCATATATGTATGTATATATATACACTCACGCATATATTTTGTAAGTATAATATATATTAATCTTAATATTTCTATTTCTATCTATATCTAACTTTGCCCGTGTCTATCTGTTAAGACCTGGATGCTCATTTACTTTATGTATTTATTTTGCTTACTGTGTTTATAGTTTACCTTTCTCACTTAGACTCAAGGTGGATTGCCCAATGTAACGTGATCCAGCCAGTAGAAGAAGAAGAGTTTGAATGTATATCCCCACTTTCTTTCCTGGAAGGAGACTCAAAGGGGCTTACAATCTCCTTGCCCTCCCCCCCACCCACAACAAACACCCTGTGAGGTGGGTGGGGCTGAGAGAGCTCCGAAAAGCTGTGACTAGCCCAAGGTCACCCAACTGGCGTGTGTGGGAGTACACAGTCTAATCTGAATTCCCCAGATAAGCCTCCACAGCTCAAGCGGCAGAGCGGGGAACCAAACCCGGTTCCTCCAGATTAGAATGCACATGCTCTTAACCACTACGCCACTGCTGCTCCCCACTCTGAGATGAGACATTTAATAAAGAGGACAGTAGGCCTACAATTGGAGAAACAAAGGATAAGTGGTGTGTTAAACAATGCAGAAAATGGTATTACATAAATAGGAAGCGAGGGTGGGAGCAGGATAATACAACCAATGGATAATATAGACTATACGCAGTGTTAGAGGCTGCAGACCTGTTTGCTTTACAATATTGTGCAGTGGTTAAAGTATTGTGTTGGGAGTTAAGAAAATAAGAAAGAGCCTGCTGGATCAGACCAGAGTCCATCTAGTCCAGCACTCTGCTACTCGCAGTGGCCCACCAGGTGCCTTTGGGAGCTCACATGCAGGATGTGAAAGCAATGGCCTTCTGCTGCTGCTCCTCCTGAGCAACTGGTCTGCTAAGGCATTCACAATCTCAGATCAATGGGGATCAAGATTGGTAGCCATAAATCAACTTCTCCATAAATAGCTGAGAGAATAATGTCAGACTTTAGACTACCTTTGAGGCTGGTAGCTGGAATCTGATGAGAGAAAGCAGAGAAAGGGCTTGTAGGGAAAAAAGATTGCCTGAGGTGACAAGCAGTTGCTGGTGAGGATGCTGGCAACGCTCTTTTGTTGTAACATTTCACAAACCGTGATTCCTGAGACAACTTTTTCTCCCACCTTTTGCAGAAGTGATGCTTTCAGTCTTCTTTCTAGGTGGCTGGAGGCAAAGAGAAGAAACCAGGCAAGCGAGGCCGTAAACCAGCCAAAATAGATTTGAAAGCCAAGCTTGAGAGGAGTCGGCAGAGCGCGCGAGAATGCAGGGCGAGGAAGAAACTGAGGTACCAGTACTTGGAAGAACTGGTGTCAAGTAGAGAGAGGGCAATCTGTGCGCTGCGAGAAGAGTTGGACATGGTAACTGAGTTTCTCTCTGTGTGTCTGTGGGTTTAAAATAAAATTCTAACTCTAGTTTTGAACTCTGAGCCTTTCCACTATCTGCTAAAAAGCATTAGCCAAAAACCTGGCCCATCTACCATACTCCTTCGTCTATGGTGGAGGCTGCCTCTGGCCTGCCCCTGATGTGTGTAAAAATTCTTCTCTCCGCATAGGGCAGTGAGCAAGTTGCCCCTTGGTGTGTTTGTAGACTTCATTAGACTTCATACCAGATTGCCTGCCCCCTCTGATGCTCCCAAGCTCTTTGTTGTGCCATCTTCGGCACTGCCAATGTAAGATCTTATCTGGCACTGCCGGGCTCCCCACTCTCGACCTTGGGATCGGGCGCTGTCAACAAATTGTGATCAACCAATGGTGGTTGTGTTGATGCTGCTGTGTTCTTTTAAGGTTTTAATCACGTGTATATTTTGTTTTATTTGTTTTGTATTGTAAGTATGCACTGTTTTGTTGTATACTGCCCAGACCCTTAGGGGGTGGGCGGGTTATTAAATTGAATAAATAATAAGTAAAAAATAATACTAGAAGATTCCTCTTTCACAAAAGGAAAGGGAACCCTATGATGCTGAACTGTGCACCCAAATCCCTATTCTTGCCTCCTTTGACCCCTTGGGGACTTGTTTGGAATTGTGCATGTTTGGGCCCAGCGGGGAGGCTATACAGTGATCACAGCTGTGGAAAAGCTTCTGCGATACAGTCAGTTTATGAGTGCTTGTTTCTGTGGTGTGTGCTTTAGTACAAACAGTGGTGCACTGCGATGGACCAAGGAAAAATCCCCTCTGAGATCAAAGCCCTCCTCAGTGGGGAGGAGCAAAGCAAACCCCAGCAAAACTCCACCAAGCTCGCCAAGGCTGCCAAGGCGGACACCAACCGCAATCCGTGTAAGTGTTGATTGTGCAGGTTAATCTTCTTGACTTATAACTGCCAGAGTAGGGGGTTGTCTCAGGCCATCACAGAGCCACGGCTTCCAGTGAATAAATGAAGACATTGCCTGAACCACTAGAAGCGGTTCAGGGTTGAAATCGAAAAGGACAAATTCTGCTTGCAGACTTGCCCTTTAAAAAGCTGGCAGGAGAGGGGAACGGAGAGGAGGCTTTGCTGGCATGGCAGGGAAAAGAGAGACTGATTCGTGGTCTAGATGTTTTCAGAAAAATTTTGCAGGCCCCCCTCGAATGGTCCCTGGGGCAAAAGGCTGGCATGTACCTTTAAATAAATAAATAGCTGGTTCTGGTGGGTTTTCTGGGCTGTGTGGCCGTGGTCTGGTGGATCTTGTTCCTAACGTTTCGCCTGCATCTGTGGCTGGCATCTTCACAGTGTGTAACAGACGTCCCTCTGAGATAAACCTCTGAAGATGCCAGCCACAGATGCAGGCGAAACGTTAGGAACAAGATCCACCAGACCACGGCCACACAGCCTGGAAAACCCACCAGAACCAGTTGAATCCGGCCGTGAAAGCCTTTGACAGTAAATAGCTGTTGCCCATTACAGTCTTTGATTGACTGAACTTAAGAATAAATTTCATAGGAGTTGTAGTTATGCACGTCTGGGGACCATGTATCCAGACTCCCACACCCACTGCGAGAAGCTCCAGGAAGAAGACTTATCCAGTCCCTGGGGCTGCACAGGGTGGCAGTTGGCGGTAGCAGACAGTACCGGTGACCTGATACAGTTTACAGGGGGGAGCCCCACTCTGGGCCTGCAGCTGCTGGGGCTCTAAAGGCTGCACAGTGGCAGAAGAGGCCTGAAAGATGGGCTGAACTATGCCCAGGCACAGCCTGAAGCTGCACAAGAAGCCCAGGTCCTCAGCAAGGGACCTGGCCAAAGCCCAACTGAAGCCTCTGCCCTCCTGAGCAGTAAGAGGGAGGAGGAGGGGCCCTGCCTGACCCAGAAGGCAGGGCCAGAGCGATTGGACTGGATGAGGGCCTTTAAGAAGAAGAAGAGTTTGGATGTATATCCCCCCTTTCTGTCCTGTAAGGAGACTCAAAGGGGCTTACAATCTCCTTTCCCTTCCCCCCCACAACAAACACCCTGTGAGGTGAGTGGAGCTGAGAGAGCTCCGAAGAACTGTGACTAGCCCAAGGTCACCCAGCTGGCGTGTGTTGGAGTGCACAAGCTAATCTGGTTCACCAGCTAAAGCCTCCAGAGCTCAAGTGGCAGAGCGGGGCTCAAACCCGGTTCTCCAGATTGGAGTGCACCTGCTCTTAACCACTACACCAGGCTGGCTTTCAGAGAAGACTCTGAGGGAAAGGCCGGGGGCAGAGCTCAGACTGGGGAGAGGGAATAAAATGGGCGAGGGCCCAGATGGCTGAGGAGGATGTTCCATGTAGCTACAGCCTGACTTGGGACCTGTTAGCTTTGGGAAAGGGTCGCTGAAGTTCAGCTGCACCCAGATGCCCTGTCTGAGGCTGGAGGGAGGGCTCCTCAGATCCTCCTCAGGCAGTGCCAGGACTCATGTTTGCCATCTCTTTCAGGGTGAAGATGGACTTACCCTGAGAGAAGACCACATCTGTACTTCAAAAAGCCAAAGTAACTGAAAACTGGTGACATGCAAGTCTTTGTGTGGACCTTCTCCCCTGTTGCAGTGATGTCCGTCGACAACCACCTGGCGTGGAATGGACTGGCCAAAGGAGACTGACCACAAACCCTCCAAAGTCAATCTGCAGCTTACTTTAACCCAGTTTTCTTCTGTTTTGCCACCTACGGGCAAGTAGGAATTCCGGCTTTGGCGGAGAGACAGAAACGTCCCGACCGAGGTTGCTGTGTTAGAGTTTTTAGCCTGTGTTGTGCTGAAGTCATAGTTTTAAGGGGAAAAAAATGTGTACAAAAATGGGAGATCTTAATTGCTGGAGAAGGGGGTTGGTTTTTCATGGAATTATTTATTTGTGGTGCATGATAAGCTATGGTATGACTGTGATGAGAAAAAAACCCCTCTCCCTTTTCCCAGCCTTGCGATTTCTTGCCATTAGCCTGCGAGGGGGTTTAAGGCACGCCTGCTCTTCTCAATTCCAGCTGTCTCCAGTAGGAGGTTAATACTGACTTGCCTTGCAGGGTTGTAAGGTCCATGATCTTGCTGACTTTATGGGAGTGAAAGTTTCTGGAGCATTGCCTGGAGTGAATTGAAAGTCCTGCTAACCCACCAACTTTCCTTTGATTCCGCTTCCCATGCAAGCCTTCATCATCTGACCGTAGGGAGTGGTGGCAAAACCCCAACTTTCTTCTGTTAACCTAAAACTTCTGTGCTTCTGCTCCTTTCTTGGATCGAGGAAGAGATTTTATCCCCAACCCTGGCTGCACGGCAGCAAACTCACCTGTCCTTTCTGATCATGCAGCCGTTTGTGTCTTGCCACCCGGATAATGAAGAAACCACAGTAGTCTTTAGTTCAGTAGAATAAAACGCATTACATTAAAGCAATGCTGGTCGTTCCTGAAGGAGCGTGCTTTTGAGCAAGAGGTTTCGGGTCACCAGCTAGCATAGGTGTCAAACTCGCGGCCCTCCAGATGTTATGACTACAGTCTCCATCATCCCCTGCCAGCATGATGCTTTCTCCAGAGGCTTTCTCTAGGTCCATGGTGGTGAACCTATGGCACTCCAGATGTTCATGAACTACAATTCCCATCAGCCCCTGCCAGTATGGCCAATTGGTCCATGAACATCTGGAATGCCATAGGTTCGCCACCACTGCTCTAGGTGTACACTAAACACTTTGGTTTTCTTGTTTGCTGAGACGAGTCTTCAGAAGCTCTGAGCGCAATCCTAAATTTCCCCTTTCAAGGCTGACGGAGTGAAATGGGAGTGTTGCAGAGTAGGAATGTCATAGAGACAGTTTTAGGACTGACAGGACTTGGGTTTAAGGCATGGCTGTTGTGTACCACACTAGAAGGATTCAGTGGGTGTGTGCCCCAGGATGCCTGATTTCTGTCATGTGTGTATTTATGCAAATGTCTTGCATCATTTATTCTGCAGTGTCTTACCGTTTTGTACAATCCTTGTTTTTGCTAGTATAGAGACGAAGAGGCCAGGTGTAGAAGTATAGCCTCCAAGACTCCACCACCCACCAATCCTGGGCTTCCCCTGGAGAGACTAGGAGGCGCAGCAAATATTTTTTAACTCGTTCTTCACAGTCAAAGGCTAGAACTATCCTTCATGAATGCTGAGGTCCTCGGGAAGCTGGACTCTGAACTGCAGCCCCGGTTTTAAGCTGGCAGTGTTGGGGGCCCTGATCCAACAGCATTGAAGGTAGTTCCTCCAGTGGTGGAAAAGCCGTCGGTACCACCCAGGAAGCAAAATGTCATCCTTGAGCCCTAATGCTTGTGAAATCCTGCTGCCACTGTAGGACAATCCTGCAAAGAGGCATTCTCCCTGCCTTTCGTGGAATGACACCCCAGCCCATGGATTGGCACAGAGAGGGAGATTGATGCTGTTCAGGGACTCCCTGATAGTTGGGCACATAAAGGGGGACAGATCCACCACAGTGGTTTGTTCTCCACCACCCTCCTAACCCTAACCCCCACCTCGGGCGCTCTTTGCTTCCTTTTCACAAGGCATTGGTGTACCTCAGTCCACAAACTGCCAATTTGTGGTTTGTGGTCACAGGTCCTTATTCAGCAGGCCAACCATGGATTAGTCTGAGCAGTCAGCTCCCTAAGTAGCAAATATCTAAATTCATCCTCTTCTGAGCTGACCCATTTAACGGGGCTGGACGAGCCCTTGGGAAGTAAATAGCCGCGTGTTCTCGTTTTAAAGTAGGCTGCTGTGCAATCATGTCTCGCCGTAGTCTGCTTGCTAATGTGTTTGCAGAGTCCCAACCTAACACAGTTTTTCTTGCCCCGTGCAGTCACAGAGGGGCTTCACGAGCGGTTCGGCATTTCCTCTCATGTTGAACACCATGTGGGGATTGTTGAAAAGGCGTGGTGGGGATGGAGCCGAGTGTGTGTGGGGAGACAAATAGTTGAATAGAGCTGGTTGCCTCCCTCTAGGGCAGGGGTGTCCAGCTCTGGCCCTCTAGCTGTTCATGGACTACAATTCCCATCATTCCTTCCGGGATGGCCAATCGTGGTCCATGAACCTCTGAAGCGCCAGAGTTGGACACCCTTCTCTAGGAGTTGTGGTGCTTCACGTCCTCCAGTCTGACTAGAGTCGTCCTTGTGCCTCAGGAAGGGAGAAGCCGGAGAGGTGTCACTTCCTGTTGCTTCCATGTAGTGATGTGGAGAAAATTCTTAAACTGCAAGGCCCAAGCCTGTCCTTCATTGCTTTTTATTAAAGCAGATGACACTTCACACTTGCGTGTGGGTCTTTTATCGAAACGGCAAAGGGCATCGGGGAGAAGGGAGCATAAACGCTTGGGTGGCTTTCGCGCATGGGTGGACTTGGTAGGCTTAGCACACGCTGTCGCCCTCTGACACTGGTCCATTCAGCATTTCTGAGGGGAAGTGGGGGCAGAGTGTCTTTTATCCTGACAAAATGAAGAAGAAGAAGAAGATTTGGATTTATACCCCACCTTTCTCTCCTGTAAGGAGACTCAAAGGGGCTTACAAACTCCTTTCCCTTCCTCTCCTCACAACAAACACCCTGTGAGGTAGGTGGGGCTGAGAGAGCTCAGAGGAACTGTGACTTGCCCAAGGTCACCCAGCTGGCGTGTGTAGGAGTGTACAGGCTAATCTGAATTCCCCAGCTAAGCCTCCACAGCTCAGGCAGCAGTGCGGGGAATCGAACCCGGTTCCTCCAGTTTAGAGTACACCTGCTCTTAACCACTGCACCACTGCTGCTCCTGGTGCCCTACACTGCAGCACTTGGCTTTTTCCTCAAAAAATGGATTGTCAGCCATTTACCTCCATGGATAAATGTTTATTCCTCAATGCGTGTGTTGCCACCAAAATACCTGCGCCCTATGCAGAGGCTGCTCGACAAAGATTACACCCCGCCCCCCAGAGTTGTGAAGAAACCTGTCCCTCAAGTTCCACAGCTGTTCCTGCCCCCTTCCCCTCCCCTGTGTGATTTTTGTCCTCTTTTTAATTAGACAAACCATTCCTTGCTGACTGATGAGTGTAACAAATCTCACTGCAAGAATAGTTTTGAGGCATTTGGAGTGATCTCTCTGAAGGCCTCTCATAATCTTTCCCTCTTCCGAGGTGGCAGATGGCAGCTGAGATTGAAACAGCTCTCCTCTGCCCACATGGGAGCGTGATATTTCTTTCTGGCAGTAGCCCCTCGTACTTGGGGAGCCCCGATGTTGCCGTGGGTGGCTTTGAAACCCTTCACTGCAGCCTGTGGTCCTTAGAAGCCCACCTACCTCTGTCCTTGTGTGGGTGAGTACAATGTGGCAGGCAGGGAAAGGGGGCAGGCTCCTGTGTTTAGCAGGGACATTTTTGACGTCACAGTCTCCTGCCATCTGTGCTGAGCACATGGAAGCTTTTTTGGTCCCAGAATGATTTAACTGTTCGTTTCAGTGGAGGATGCCTTTGGCTTATTAATGAGGACTCTTCAAAGAACATGGAGAGCTTGCTCTAAAATGATAGAAAAGCAAGGTTCTGTTCCATTACTAAAGCAGGTTCAGAATTCTGGAGGGAAGGGCATTGCTAAGGTCAGAGGGCACACGAGTGCCACTAGTAGTAAACAGAAAGCATTCATGGATTGGACGAGAACCTCCATGTACGCTTGAAGTAGTAGGCCAGCGGTGGTGAACCTTTGGCACTCCAGGTGTTATTGACTACAATCCCCATCAGCCCCTGCCAATTGGCCATGCTGGCAGGGGCTGATGGGAATTGTAGTCCATAACATCTGGAGTGCCAAAGGTTCGCCACCACGGTAATAGGCTAATAGGTTGAAGGCTAGGCCAGGAACCCTTTTTGCCTGACATTGTGGGGAGGTTTTGCAGGCTGTGTGATATTCACCACCTACAGCACTGAAGCTCAGATATGGCTTTACAGGACTCATCTTCACTGATATGGTCATCACTGGATGTCTTAATTTGCCACACACACAAAGGAGGAGGAGGAGGAGGAGGAGGATCAGGTGGTGGCGGTGGCCTCAGCCGTGCACTGAGAGCTGAACTCTCCCTGCCTGCTTGTGATGATAGACATCTAGCTAGATATCAGGAAAGGGGTGACCAAGCTTGATCCTTAACCAGTGACTGAAACATGGCAACACCAAACTGGCTGCAAGAAGAGTTTGGATTTGTATCCCAACTTTCTCTCCTATAAGGAGCCTCAACGTGGCTTACAAACTCCTTTCCCTTCCAGACACCTTGTGAGGTAGGTGGGGCTGAGAGAATTCCAAAGAACTGTGACTAGTCACTAACCAGCAGGAATGTAGGAGTGTGGAAACACATCTGGCTCACCAGATAAGCCTCCGCCACTCAGGTGGAGGAGTGGGGAATCAAACCTGGTCCTCCAGATTAGGAAGGGTTCTGTGGGCTATGCTTTGGATGAAGGAGAAGGCAGCAAAACAGCCAAATAGCTGATCTGAACCAGGCCTGTTCACATTTGTGAGCCGGCCAGCATACTAACTCTTTAGAATGATTTGGACCTTATTAAAGGGGGCATGACACTTTCCTGACGTCACAAAAAAGGTAAAGGTACTCCCTGGGTCAAATGTCAGGTCGTTATGTCACATCACAATGTTTATGGGATGGTTTTCCAGCCTTGCTAAATTGTTGCTCTGCATTCTTTTAGAATAGTTTGGTCACCGGTAAGAAACTTAAATGCGGAGACCACAAATCCTTGAAATCTGTCCCTATTTCTGAAGAGCATTATTGTGCCTTGGTTGTGTTTTTTTCCTTTAAAAAAAACCAGTCTACAATACAAACCCACAATGCATTTAATAAAATAAAACCCTTCTGCCCACTAAATTTGGGAACGCAGTCTGTTCCAAATGATGTCGTATTGCTGAAAAGACCCCAATGAATTAGACAAATGTGTTGGATGGGTTTGAGTTAATGGGCCAGGCAAGTTTCTTCTCTTTCGCTTCTCTGTCAAAGGAGTCATATACTGAGTCTTTAGAAGCTGTCTTGGCTGGGGCAGGGATTTCTGAGATCCCCACGTAATTTCTTTTGGCTATCCGTGAGCTGGTGGTGATGGTGTAGGCGTTGCTGCGGTAGCATTTCATGGAGGACATGCAGAAAGTCTCCTTCATGCCTCTCCTGAAGTTTGCGTTGTACACAGAGTACAGGGTCGGTTTTGAGGCCGAGGAGCTAAAGGATATCCACATGACCGACATAAAAACCAAGGAGCTCTTCCTGTAATCGGTCTCATTCGGGTGCCACAGCTGAGCCACGTAAAAGGGCAGCCACGAGAGCAGAAAGAGCAAATTGAGCATGAGGAACATCTTCACGGTTTTCACTTTTGTCCTCGGAACGATGTTCATCGTCCTCCGGACCGTCCTGCCGTCTGTGCCTATCCTCCAAATGTACTTGATGACTTTTTGGTAGAAGAGAATGATGAGAACGGACGGGATCAGAAAAGCCACTAGTAAGTGGACAATGCTGTAAAGAGCCCCGTCCCATGAGTGTGGGGGGAAGAAGTTGCAGTGGTTATCCCGGCCCGATCCATACAAGAAGAACACCGGGGATGCCAGTGCGGCATCAAAGAGCCAAGAGACCGCGATCATTCTCTTGGCTTTTTCCCGAGACACCTTGAAGCTGAGAGGGTAGACGATGGTGTAGAACCTGTCCATGCAAATGGAGAGGAGTACGTAGATCTGGACACCAGGGATGAGGTACTGGAGATACCTGACGAGCTTGCACATCGTGCTCCCGAGGGTCCATCCACCGGAGGCTAACTGCAGAAGCACCAACGGGGTGCTCCCCACGCTGAGGAGCAAGTCTGCGCAGGCCATGGAGACCACAAAGTAGTTCGTGGTGGACTGGGTCCTTCTGCTCCTGTGGATCACCAGGCAAACAAGGGAGTTCCCGAAGATGGAAAGCAGCCACAAAGCTCCAAAAAGCAGGCTGGCTGCTATGGTTTCTCCCGGCATCAGCTCATAATCCAAGGCTGTCGTATTTTTCTCAAGCTCGTACGCCTGAGGTAAATGAGTGGTCTCCTGGCGTGGCAGAGGGCTAGAGGTCTCAGCTTTCTGGTAGTCCTGCTGCAGCAGCCCTGGTGGCAGGGTGAGAGAAGCAGTGCCATGGTTTTCCATGTCGCAAGCAAGCAACATATTCACTCGTGTCGAAGGACTGTGCAAAGAGAAAAACCCAGTGGTTAGGTAAAATAAGCAACGCACTTTAAAAGGTAGTTTCCCTTTCAGTTGGGTCTGACCCCGGGGTACCACTGAGCAGTGATTTTATAGGCAAGCCTCTTTTGTGGGGTAGTTTGCCATTGCTTTCCCCGGCTATTCTTTACCCCCTAGCTGTGTGCTAGGACCAAGGAATGGATGGATGGCTGAGTTGACCATGAGCCAGCTGCCAGGATATCTGACCCACAGGGGGGCTCGAACTCCTGACCGTGTGAGTGGCTGTGCAAGCACTTAACCACTACGCCACGCGGCTCCTAAGCAATGCACTTAGAAGCTACCAAACTGCTGCTGTTCATACTGTGCTGGTTGCCCTGACCTGGATGGTCCAGGCTAACCCAATCTTGGTCACCTTTGCCCTGGTTAGTACTTGGATGGGAGGCCACCAGGGGCATGCAGGGTCACTACACAAAGGCTGGGGCAAACCTCTGTTCAGCTCTTGCCCAGAAGTGGTTTGTCGTTGCCTGCCTCTGCATGTACACTCTAGTATTCCTTGACGGTCTCCCATCCAAATACTGACCACGTCTGACCCTGCTTAGCTTTCCAGATTTGACAAGATCAGTCTAGCCCTGGCTGTTGGACCCCCAAAACCATGCCAGGGGTTGTTTTTTGCTTGCTGATCGTGTTTGGTTCATGATACCAGTCTTTATTCATCCATTAAAATCATATCTATCCATAAGGGGAGCCTGGTGTCAGGCCTGCGCCATTCTAGGCCTGGCAGTTTGCACGTTCACACCCGGAGGCCTCCTCCTGCTGGCATGAAATTAGTCAATAGAGCTTGGCCGTTCATCCTTATGAACTGTCTGTCCTAAACAACGCTTCTATTCCCGCCATCCTTTCACATGCTGATATTTTGGGAATGCGAGGGTGGGGGGATTTTAAGAACATAAGAACGAGCCTGCTGGATCAGACCAGAGTCCATCTAGTCCAGCACTCTGCTACTCGCAGTGGCCCACCAGGTGCCTTTGGGAGCTCACCTGCAGGATGAAAAAGCAATGGCCTTCTGCTGCTGCTGCTCCTGAGCATCTGGTCTGCTAAGGCATTTGCAATCTCAGATCAAAGATGATCAAGATTGGTAGCCATAGATGGAATTCTCCTCCATAAATCTGTCCAAGCCCTTTTTAAAGCTATCCAGGTTAGTGGCCATCACCACCTCCTGTGGCAGCATATTCCAAACACCAAAATGTTTCCTTTTATTAGTCCTAATTCTTCCCCTCAGCATTTTCAGTGTATGCCCCCTGGTTCTAGTATTGTGAGAAAGAGAGTAAAATTTCTCTCTGTCAACATTTTGGGTTGTCATTTTGGGTTGAGCCTTACTGTAACTTACAGGTATATGCCAGAGGTCAGAGAGCCAAACTTCAGTTTCGGCTATCTGAATCTTTGGGCCGACATGGTTCCAATAAAGCTCTTGGAATCTTCTCGAGTCCCGTTTGATGACCGGAGTAACAGACCCTAACATTGCTTCCCAAAATCCCCTTTGGTTTAGATGCAGGATATTCTTCCGGGGGTGGTTGTGCCAGCATTATCCAGGGGATGCCGTGCCCTAGCATTCGAGGGGCTGAAATGTTCCGCTTTGATCAGCTTTAAATAGTCATTCACCTTTGAAATTTGACAGATTTTCCAGTTTCAGCTGGAAAACTTTGGAGACAACATGTGAATTTCCATTTTGAACGTTGAACGCTCATCTTGAGCTGTAAAAGCCACAGACTTGTTATATATATATAAACCTTTAATGGCATAATTAAAACAGCAGCAATATACCAGAAAAATGGCGACCTCAGTGTAATGATACAATCTCCAGTACAGTTATAACCGTTTGCTGATGACAGAGCACAAAAAGTTAGCCAGCGCTTCCAATACACTTGCAGAACCACAATCCAACATCGTTACCACAATTGATAGATTAATATTATCAATGGGGGGTTTTAACCACGGGTTTAGATATTTATTCCTGGCTAAACTGTGTAACGGGCAGTGTAACACAGACTTGTTGACATCCCATGACTGGTTTCCAAAGTGTCAAATATGAAATCTGATCAGAGATCAGCTGTCGGCTTTTAAATACTGTGTGTCAGCAATCAAATAACAGCCTCGACTAAATGCCCAGATGGACTCTGGGCCGACATGGTTCCAATAAAGCTCTTGGAATCTTCTCGAGTCCCGTTTGATGACCGGAGTAACAGACCCTAACATTGCTTCCCAAAATCCCCTTTGGTTTAGATGCAGGATATTTTGAACGTTGAACGCTCATCTTGAGCTGTAAAAGCCACAGACTTGTTGACATCCCATGACTGGTTTCCAAAGTGTCAAATATGAAATCTGATCAGAGATCAGCTGTCGGCTTTTAAATACTGTGTGTCAGCAATCAAATAACAGCCTCGACTAAATGCCCAGATGGACTCTGGGCCGACATGGTTCCAATAAAGCTCTTGGAATCTTCTCGAGTCCCGTTTGATGACCGGAGTAACAGACCCTAACATTGCTTCCCAAAATCCCCTTTGGTTTAGATGCAGGATATTTTTTGAGCGTTGAGCGCTCATCTTGGGCTGCCAAAGCCACGAACTTGTTGACATCCTTGACTGGTTTCCAGAAGTGTCAAATGTAAATCTGATCGAGATCGGCTGTATTGACTTTAAATACTGTGTGTCAGCAATCAAATAACAGCCTCGACTAAATGCCCAGATGGACTCTGGGCCGACATGGTTCCAATAAAGCTCTTGGAATCTTCTCGCGTCCCGCTTGATGACCGGAGTAATAGACCTAACATTGCTTCCCAAAATCCCTTGCTTAGATGCAGGATATTTTGAACGTTGAACGCTCATCTTGAGCTGTAAAAGCCACAGACTTGTTGACATCCCATGACTGGTTTCCAAAGTGTCAAATATGAAATCTGATCAGAGATCAGCTGTCGGCTTTTAAATACTGTGTGTCAGCAATCAAATAACAGCCTCGACTAAATGCCGTTTCATATGAATGATCAACGCCATCACACATCAAGGACTGAAATGGAAAGTCGGATGTCAGCCAAATATTTTTGGAACCTGATCTGGTTTCCCGTTGTCCTCTCCCACCTGTCTATCATTCCTATTCTATATGATGATGATGAAGAAGAAGAGTTGGATTTATAACCCCCCTTTCTCTCCTGTAGGAGACTCAAAGGGGCTTACAAACTCCTTTCCCTTCCCCCTTCACAACAAACACCCTGTGAGGTAGGTGGGGCTGAGAGAGCTCAGAAGAACTGTCACTAGCCCAAGATCACCCAGCTGGCGTGTGTCGGAGTGCACAGGCTAATCTGAATTCCCCAGATAAGCCTCCACAGCTCAGACAGGCAGAGCGGGGAATCAAACCCCATTCCTCCAGATTAGAGGACCCCGCTCTTAACCACTACGCCACTGCTGCTATGAGGTGGGTCTCTCTGTCACCCCATCCACTCCAACCAGCCCCACTGCAAAGGAGAGCTGTTCTTGTAAGGGATTACTTGCTCAAAGGAGATCAATGGGTTTATATTCAATTAATATGTAGACATACGTACAAACTATAGCATCAGATTTACAGAGGATCATTTTAAGACACTCAGGAAGTAACTTTGTTTCAGCTCCAAGGTGGATATCCAATAAGGTAAAAGGCGCATCTCTTCCCCTTGGCCATTTTTATTTCCATCTGTGGAAGAATCCTCATTCTAGGACTCAGCTAAATGTTCACTGATGTCAGGTTTTACACTGAAAGTTTCTCTCTTTTTTTTTGAAATCAGAATTTTTATTGCTGAGCCATCAAATGGGCAAAGGACCCATCAAAGAAGAGGACAAAAATCTACAATGAAGATTGCTGGAAGATCACAAAAAGCCTTGAGAACCTTTACCCAACAAAGAGCTCTGGGAGGATTTATGGCACAGCTACACAGAGGTGGGATCCAGCGGGTTCTCACAGGTTCCCGAGAGTAGGTTACTAATTATTTGTGTGTGCCGAGAGGGGGTTACTAATTGGTGATTTTGCCACGTGATTTTTGCCTTCGTTACGCCCCTCCTCTCAGCAGTAGCGCGCAGAACTTGAAGCACTCTAGCAGGAGGTGCACTGGCGTGCGTGGCAGCCTGCGCCTGCATGCATTCATTTCCCACCCAAGGACTGGTGCAGCGGCTGCGTTCTTGCCACAGCCCTGCCCAGGAATGCCCCGACCCCGGAATGCCCGGCCACGTCCCTGTTGTGCCCCGCCCAGCCCCACTGGCGCTATGCCACAGTTTGAATCCCACCACCATGGGAACCTGTTACTAAAATTTTTGGATCCCACCACTGCAGCTGCAGCATCAGTGCTTTCTCTTCGGGGAGAAAAAACTAGACATGAGAACGGATATACAGTTGCCATTTGGAGCATGACTCTCTTTTGGACCCTGGGGAAGTCTGGAAAAGGCTGCGGGATGGGAGGATGGCATACTCAGAATTAGTCCAGCCCAGCCCATTGGCAGCTGCTTGTGAGCAGTGGGAGAAACCTGCATGTAGAGAGAGCGCATCATCATTCGTTCGACACTGCTAGGGAGATGTGGGGTATTGCTTTGGCAGGAGCTGCCTTTTGCAACATGGACCTGGGCCTTCAGGTCCCCTGTGATCTGGGTCCTCCATTACACTGAAAGTTATTTACCTGAATTCATGGATTTGCATTTCCTGACTTGGTTCCTTTTGTCCCCCATAGAGAAGTCTGGTTCTGTTTGCAGTTCCGCTCTCCTGTTCTGCTTTGTCCTCAAACGGTAGGACGACGGGGAAACTCCCCTCAAGGCTAGAAAGAAAACCAAACACATAAGAGAACAATACTTCATTTGTTAGGACTTTCCAGACACTGACCAAAGATACCAACTTCCCCACATGAGATTATTATTCCCTATTAGACCCCCAACCTAGCACCAGTAGCAAAATATCCAGTTTCTGGACAATTGATGTGTGTGTGTTGAGGGGTACCTTAGCTATGGGTGGGTAACAAAACAGTTCTGACATGTATATCAATGCCACATTTTTGTACAACAACCTGCTGCTTGCATTGTGAATGTAGAAACCAGATTTTGCCCCCCTTTTTTTCTAGTTTTCATCATGCATGTTTCTTCTCCCACTACATCTGCCATCAGGCATGATAATCAGGGGTCTGCAACCTGCGGCTCTCCAGATGTTCATGGACTACAATTCCCATGCAAGTCCATGAACATCTGGAGAGCCGCAGGTTGCAGACCCCTTAGTTAGAACCTTGGGTGTAGGGTGGCCAGTTCTTGGTTGGGAAATACCTGGAGGTTTTAGGGGCGGGGCCTGTGGAGGGCAGAGTTTGGAGAGGGGCGGGACTTCAGCGGGGTATAATGTCATAGAGTCCACCTTCAAAAGCACCTGTTTTCTCCAGGTGAACTGATTTCTGTTGCCTGGAGGAGAGCACTTATAGTCCCAAGAGATCTCCAGCCACACCTGGAGGCTGGCAACCCAATGCCTGGTGGCCCTCAGGCAACTCCTTATTGTCAGATTTGATTCCTCGTTGCTGCAGGCCACTTTTTGAGCAGATCGGGTGGGGGGAGGGAGGGAGGATTTTATCATTAGAGAAGGGAGAGCAGGGGTGAGCAGGTGTCGTGGTTAAGGTGTCGGACTTGGACCCGGGAAACTCAGGTTCAAATCCCCACTCGTGCTATGGATGAGGGTCACACGCTCTCTGCCCTGACCTTCTCTAGTATTTGGATGAAAGACCTCCGAGGAATATCAGGGTAATGCAGAGACAGGCAATGGCAAACCAGCTCAACTTCTCTTGACTTAAAAATCCTATGCAGTAGCCATTAGTCAGCTGTGACTTAATAGCAAAAAAGAGCTCCAGAAGTAAGAAAAGTGGCTAATAAATGTTTAAAACAAATAAATAAAACACGGAACTCTTAAATAATCTATTATTATTAAACACGTTATAGTAGATTCTCCGTTCCCGAAATTATCCACATTTCAATACTAAATATGTTCTTGAAAATACCGTACACATAGGCGTTACCATTGTTTAATATCTATTATTATCAAATGCTAGGAGTCTAGTGGCCCTGGTGGAATTTATTCCAGCATAAGGTTATCTAATAAGCTTACCTAATGCTACGTAGGTTGTCTTATGTAAAATTTTCATGTTGTATATTTAGAGTGAGTAAAACCTTGCCTTGGAAAAAAAAATCCATCCATTCCAGTGTAGAAAATATTCCTTCAGAATTTCTTTTAAGAGCTCTCCCAAAGTTTCCAGATTTCCATTAAAAAAATCTGGAGGGAGTCCTTGGGTGGGTGGGTGGGTGGGTGGGTGGGGGAGGGGAAGAAAATCCTTTCTTGATTTTTTCTGAATTTTTTCTAATCCCCCTCCGCATCCTGGCCTTCCCAACTCCCTCCTGAATGTTGTCAGCCCTTATTCTTGGCAGTCCTGAATGCATTATGTGCATATTTTCTATGTATAAGTGTCAGGAGTTTGCAGCTTGACCAAGGAAAGTCTGAACAGTTTCTTCCCAGTCTCTGGGGGCTTTGGAAAAGGAAGGGGATGAATTAGACAGTGCTGCACTTCCTCTTCTTGCTACTGGGTTCATTGCCCCTGGCCCTTCTGCAAACAGTTCAGGCTAAACTCCCTCCCTTCAGATCTCGCCTCACTAGCCCAGCGGTTCTGGCTGCAGAGTCCCAGCCATGACCCATTAAGATGAAGTGAGCAGACCGGGGGCCAGAAATCCCATGCAAAAAAGTCAGCAGAAGCCACACAACTTCTCAGTCTCCATTGTAGTCTTCAACAAGCACACGATGTGCTGACTCACCAATGGTGCCTAATTTAGCTTGGGTGAGAATCATGTTCTTTAAATACTTATTCATAGGCAATTCCCTTTTTTTCTTCAGAGGAAAACAGCCAGCTCAGCTGCAATGACATATAATGACATTGTTCGCTAGGCAGGTTTTTCCATATATCACCGGGTGGGGGAAATTCACAGCCTGAATCCTTATTTTCAGTATTGTGTTTTACTTCTCCCATATCAGACTGGTATTTGCAAGACATTCAAGCATTTCAGAGTCCTGGAATGGGAAGACTCCTGAAACAATTTATATGCTACCTCCTGCAGAGACCTGCTCTATGCAGCTCACAAAATAAGATTTTGGTTTATATATTTTTTTAAAAAAAATAATTAAAATTAACAGCCATTAAAAACCAGTCAACAAATCATAAATGGGCATAAAAGCTCCTGAACATTTTGCAGAAGACCTCCAAACCAGAGGCCCAGTTGGTTCGGGGGCCTCTGAAAGCTTGGCATCAATTCCCAACCCCATGATTTGAAAACTCCCTCATGGAGCCTCCTGCCCCAATGCAGCAATTCCGTCTTTGCTCACAGCTGTGGTATCAGCGGGCCAGAAGCCGCCTTCAGCTGACTGTGGCCTCCATCTTGTCCTGTGTTCTCTGCTCTGACTGGCAGCCGCTTTTGGGATGAAATCCCTTCGCTAGCCTCCGGGCTTTTATGCAGAGACTTCTGCCACTGAAGCTCTGCTCTGCCACTGAGCTATGACCTTTCTCCAGAAGGCATTGTGGACAAACAAAGCAACTGGCATGAATTCAGGTATCATGCTCTTAAGAGGCTGAATTGTTTATGGCCAAACAATTCTGACCAATGCTGTGGATGATGCTCAAAGAACAAAGTTCCACACGAGTCTTGCTGGGTGGGGTAGCCCTGAGAGGCAAAAAGGGGAAGGGAATTCCAGGTCAATAGCCACAATGAAGCATAGTAGTCAGGCCTGAGTGGCTGTATAACTGTTTTATCTCATGTTGAATCGCTGCTGTGATAGCAATGGGACCATTTAACACACGAGAAAGCAGATTCTCCACCCATGGTCACTAGTGGCCCTCAGTGTGGAGAAAAATTGCAAGTGTGAAGGCCAATTGGAGAAAGATCAGGCCATTCAGCGTTCCATCATATCTGTGCCAGCAAAGGTTTGTCACCACAGATGACTGGGGAAAGCTCACCTCCTTTACCGGTGAAACAGAATAACCTTGTGAAGGATCTTTTTCTCCTTCAACTCCCCCAAGATGGCTTTCAAAAAACAGACACCCGAAGAAAAATGGAAGGATAATTTGAAGGCCGATCTGACTTTTCTTCTGAAGAGGAGATTTCCCTCTGAATCACATCACTCTCAGCCACGAGGAGCACAGAACTCCCGTACTCGTATCCCAGTAATATCCAGAGATCAGCAGGGTGCCGTGAAGAATCGTGACTCACTGGGGCAGGGGTCAAAACCACATCTGCAGCAGCTCTGAAGACCCCTGCACCCAGACACTGATCCCTTTGAAGCGTGGTGGTGGCAGGGCTGGGAGTTGGCAGTAAATACTTTTCATTTTCTTCCTTCCTTGGGAAGAGTAAACAATTCTGGTCCGACTCGCCGATGGCACCTGCCTCTTTCGAAACTCCTCGATCACATGGGACCCGTCATGTGCCTTCACCCCACATCGAGTCCTGGCCATTTAGACTCGGTCCCTTCCTTTTCCTTTCAGCAGAGAAGCCTGCGACCACACCTGCCAGCTTCCTGGGCAAAAGGAAGATCCCTCCCCCAAGCAAAGGTCCCATCCGCAGCCCTCTCGTTTTAATTGTTATTAATGAAGAGTCAGCAGTAAGAGGCACACATTTTAATGGGATGCATCTTTTTAAAAAAATCTCAGAGGGGGAAGCAATTCAACCCACCACTCATTTCATTTTAAAATCATTTTTGCTTCTCTTTTTTGTGTGAAAAGAGACCGGGAGTACCATGGACAGCAGCAGCTATGCAGAACCGCTAGTGAACAAACAGTCCTTCTACGTGTGCTCAAAAAATGACTGCCCCCCTAGGGAACCCATAATTTCATTAATCTCTGAAGCCGGGCAGTCGCTTCTGCCCAGGATGGGGGGCGGGGGGGAAGGTACACAACGCTCCCTTTTCACCACTCCTCCCAAGAATAAAACAAAACGGAGCCGGATAGACAGTGGCTGATGCCCCCTACCTTTGCAGCCTCTGCACTGGGGAAGATCCTCTTTTCCTTCATCGTTCCCACTCCAAGGTTCTCATTTCCCAGGACACGAGTTGCCTGCTCACCTCAGATGCCTCAAATCCTGAGCAAGGGACAGAAATTAGGATGAAAACCTGCAGCTGTCTCTCGCTGACGTCCTGGTTGCTATGGTGCCGGGTGGTTGTTGAAGGGGATTATTATTTTTTTCCAGCAGCGGTCACCATGAGGCCTCCGGCAATTAGAATGGGGGAGAGGACGCAAAAGAAGAGGGCGAAGAGATGAAGGCGTATCAGGGACGGAGCATTTAATTCCTGGAGCAGGTTCCCTCTCTGGAAATCCCTAGCGCTTTTGAAAAGAGACAAGTTGCGAACTCTGCCGTGCCCACCATTCTGAAGTGGTTGTTTCATTTTCATGGTTTAAAGGATGAAGGCCCTGAGGAAACTCATCTCTAAATGGACTCCCAGTGCACATGTATTTATTCACTGCACTTGTCTGCCTCTCCCTGTGAGAATTCAGGGTTCCCAGGAAAGTGACGCCCAGGGAATCCCCCATCTATGCAATCCTTGGACCCAAATCGCTGCCTTCTGATCCTTTTGTAACAATCTCTCCACCTCAAGCATCGAAGGCACTGCATGATTTCTGAAGTTAGCCTGCCTGGCTGTAAGAATAGCACGACAGGCAAAAGCAATAACCAGCAACTTGTGCAGTAATTCAAATGTATTTTGTTTATTTATATTTAGCATTTTTATCCCGCTAATCTCCCAGGCAACTCAAGGTGGCTCACATATATAAACATAATAAAAATACAATAGTATAAAAACAATGTGAAAATATAAACATTAAAATCAGGTAATAATAAGATGGCATAACAACCCATCTGACCTATTAAAATGGCTTAAGGTGCAGATAAGGTGCTTAAACACTTCACATGAATGCTAACAACAAACAATAACAATAGCAAGCAAGAGTGTGAATATAAACCTGGAGTAACAAACACGTGTTCTATTTGCAGGCATTTTTGCTGCTCTTGAAGATTTTTCTTATATATTATTACTGATTTCATTTTGGATATTGTATTCATTTTGGATATTGACCTAGAACTGATTTCATTTTGGATATTGACCTAGAACATAGACATGTATAAGGACATGTATATATGGCATATAGTTATGTTGCATCACCAATCTGGCTTGGTGCTTATAAATTGAGTTTGTGTGTGTTATTTTCATTGTATTAATATAGATACTGCCACTCAGCTAACAATAAACCTCACATGTTTTTATGAGACACCTCAAAAAGATCTCAAGGAAATGGGCAGCTCAAATGAGCTATTCTGGTTTCAGGTCAGAATATTTAACTGTTTAACTCCCTCTAAATAATTGCCTTTAACACAGAAGCAATTCTCTCCCTGACAGTTCTGTGAGATAACTATATAAAACACTGTAGTCATTTCTTGAGGTGGAGAAACTCTTTATGTATGTCTGACCTCCTTCCAATCACGAGGATGATTGAAGGATTGGAGCACCTTCCTTATGAGGAGAGGCTGCAGCGTTTGGGACTCTTTAGTTTGGAGAGGAGACGTCTGAGGGGGGATATGATTGAAGTCTATAAAATTATGCATGGGGTAGAAAATGTTGACAGAGAGAAATTTTTTCTCTCTCTTCTCACAATACTAGAACCAGGGGGGCATTCATTGAAAATGCTGGGGGGAAGAATTAGGACTAATAAAAGGAAACACTTCTTCACGCAACGTGTGATTGGTGTTTGGAATGTGCTGCCACAGGAGGTGGTGATGGCCACTAACCTGGATAGCTTTAAAAAGGGCTTGGACAGATTTATGGAGGAGAAGTCAATTTATGGCTACCAATCTTGATCCTCCTTGATCTCAGATTGCAAATGCCCTAGCAGACCAGGTGCTCAGGAGCAGCAGCAGCAGCAGAAGGCCATTGCTTTCACATCCTGCATGTGAGCTCCCAAAGGCACCTGGTGGGCCACTGCGAGTAGCAGAATGCTGGACTAGATGGACTCTGGTCTGATCCAGCAGGCTAGTTCTTATGTTCTTATGTTCTTCAAGTGTTTCCTTAGATACCCAAATTGTGGCCTACTAAAGAGTTAAAACCTCCATATATTTCCCACCTGTTTTGAGGTAGATTGAAAGAAAATAATTTTTATGGAGTTTGGGACATACAGAAAGCAGAGTTAAATTTAGTTTTCCAAAGGTAATTTTGAGAAAGATGCATTGGCTGTTTAGATCTGTTTTCATATCTGAAATATTGAAAAGGAATTATTGGCTAAAAGGGCTGCTGTTCCCTTAGATTCTAAAAAAAACCATGGGTTTAGCAAACCATTTTGATTTTAGGGTTGTTTTCTTAATGTCTTTCAGTTAGAACAGATGTCATTTCCCAGCCCTCTAACAGTCAGCGTGGTATAGTGGTTAGATAGTTGGTCATTGTGTAAGATAGCATGCTGAACTAGATGGTAGTAGAAAATTGTCTGATTCAGTGGGGTTCTCCTTATGTTCATTTTCGACTACCAAAGGGGCATCCTCTTATAAGTGTCAGCTCTCCTGGGACTCCAATCCACAGCCATCCCCCATGGTGCATGGTCACTATCACCCAAGACCTCATCTAATTTGCCAGGGGCTTGCAGAGCCGCAGAACCAGTTGCCCTGTAATGTGGCCCAAGCAAGACAAAGACAGGTCTTGTGAAAAGGACAGGCAATTGATCACCTGGTCCCATTGTACTCTGAGACAGCCTAGCTTTGGGGAGATGGCATGGCCCCTTTCCCTCCTGCCAATGCAAACAACAGAGGACGACACAGAGACCTTTTCTCTGCAAGAGCCAACGTGGTGTAGTGGTTAAGAGCAGGTGGATTCTAATTTGGAGAACTGGGTTTGATTCCCCACTCCAGCACACACCAATTGGGTGACCTTGGGCAAGACACAGCTCTTTGGAGCTCTCTCAGTCCCACCCACCTCACAGGGTGTTTGTTATTGGGGGAGAAGTGAAAGGAGATTGTAAGCCCTTTTGAGTCTCCTTACAGAAGAGAAAGGGGGATAAAAATCCAAATTCTTTCTTTCTTTCTTTCTTTCTTTCTTTCTTTCTTTCTTTCTTTCTTTCTTTCTTTCTTTCTTTCTTTCTTTCTTTCTTTCTTTCTTTCTTTCTTTCTTTCTTTCTTTCTTTCTTTCTTTCTTTCTTTCTCCCCACCCCCAGCAAGCCCCCCTGCCCTCACCCCCGCCCTATCCAGGCCAACTGTATTACTTACCCTACAGCAGGTATGTAATAAGTGGAGAAAAGGACGTTCACACACACGCACTAAATAATTTACAATAAACTCATCTGTGACTCATCTCTCTAAATCGTCTTCAACTTATGGATATCACAATGTCTCTGTAAGGCTGTTAATTTAAATCAAATACAGAAGTCATTCACTTTGTGAAATTTCTCCTTCTTTCCAGGAATCATCTTTGGGTTCCACACCTTTGCAAATGCTGGCCTGTTAGCTATTGTCATATACAAAGCAGTACCTTGTTTGCTTTGTGACAAGAATCTGTGTATCTAAGACTATTTTCCAGTTCTCCGAGCTCATATACATTAGCACCCCATATGTAACAAGTCTGCCTTCCTACTGTCACACTTTTCTTCTTGCTTTTAAAAACAATCTTGGCCTTCCTTTTCCAAAGGACAGCTTTTTGCCTAAATTCAAAAGTAGTTAAGTCGCACTTCAAGCGGATATTATAGTTCCTCTCTCAAACAATGACAGGCCAAAACGTTTTTAATACCTGCTTGATCATGGTGCACAAAACAACAACGGTGCACAATCTTACTATCTAAAGAGTGACCTCTTCTGGAGGAAAAATGTACAAATATCCTTATATTTAAGAGGAGCATTCTCCTCTTCTCTATTCTCTTCTGAGAAGTTCCGAGTCACCTTCCAACCTGCCAGGGCCTTGCAATGTGTCCCAGATATTCATCCTTGCTTGCCTATAAGACTCTGATTCTGACTTCAATGGTCCCTGCCCGAGCTCCATCCCCACTATAATACATAGCATTGAAATTCTATGGGGATAGGGCGAGATATACGGTAAATGTAATAAAATAAAGGAAAAAATAAATTGCAAAAGGGCCACATTGTTTGACATCTTGTAGATTGTTAATGTCTTCTAATAATGTTTGGCCTCTGAAGTGACTGCAGAACAAGATTTTCCGTTGTAGCCATGATTAATTCTTAAATATTAGCCTTCATGTGTCTGGAAGGGAAAAAGCAGCTTGTAAGCCACCCTGAGTCTCCTTACAGGAGAGAAATGTGGGCTATAAATCCAAACTCCTCCTCCTCCTCCTCCTCCTCCTCCTTCTTCTGCTTCTTCTCCTTCTCCTCCTCCTCCTCCTCCTCCTCCTCCTCCCCCTTCTTCTTCTTCTTCTTCTTCTTCTTCAAGTCGGTGACTGAATAATTGTCTTTGAGTTCATGAATTATTTTCTTCCACTGTGCAGCACACGTGATTTTTCGGTCCGACTTCTTCTTCTTCTTCTTCAGGTTTCCCCACAGGACTTGATATGGCAGGTTGCTCATGAAAGGATAATACCCAGAGGTGGGATCCAGCAGGTTCTCACAGGTTCCCGAGAGTAGGTTACTAATTATTTGTGTGTGCCGAGAGGGGGTTACTAATTGGTGATTTTGCCACGTGATTTTTGCCTTAGTTACGCCCCTCCTCTCAGCAGTAGCACACAGAACTTGAAGCAGTCTAGCAGGAGGTGCACCGGCGTGTGTGGCAGCCTGCGCCTGCGTGCATTCGTTTCCCGCCCAAGGACCGGCACAGTGGCTGCATCCTTGCCACAGCCCGACCCCGGAATGCCCAGCCACGCCCCCGTCATGCCCCGCCCAGCCCCACTGGCGCTACGTTACAGTTTGAATCCCACCGCCATGGGAACCTGTTACTAAAATGTTTGGATCCCACCACTGATAATACCTGCTGTCAAACTGGTGTCTCTATCGTATTGTTGTTTATTAACCTTTATGCTTGCTTAGAAAATCTGCATGCTTCTCTCCAAGTATTGCACGAAGTGAAAACGATACTATAAAACAATAAAAACAGCCACCTAAGAAATATCAACAGTACAACAAGCTTTAAAAATCAGGTAAAGATCTCTAGAGTTTGGTGGAATGAAGCTGAGTTGAAGGGAACAGACTGGGATTCTCTGATTAGCTGGTGGCTGCATTCTTGATGTTTGGAGATTCTATGGGCGGGGTTACCCCAGTCTAATCACGTGTAGACATCTATATTGCTGGTGGAAAAGTAGCCCAAAGTCACCAACCAGGCATCTTGTGTAGGAGTGGGGAAAGCAGTTCACTAGATAAGGGTCCACTGCTCATGTGGAGGAGTGGGGAGTCGAACCCAGTTCTCCAGATTAGATTTCTTAAATATCTTCCAAGTGGAAGTCCTGAATGACTGAATAAATCGCTCAATGTGTAATGGCAGGGAAAAGTACCGTGCAAGTCACAGCCAATCTGCACATACTGCATAGCACTTTCAATGCAATGGATGGACAGAGGTAATTTGCTATTGCCTGCCTCTGCACTGTGACTCTGGACTTCCTTGATAGTCTTCTATCCAAGCCCTAAAGGCAGACCCTGCTTATCTTTCGAAAGTTGATGAGATGAAGCTAACCTGGACTAACAAAGTTAGGACCAGCACATGATAAGCCATTAAAAATGTCCAGTACCCTGCAGATATGTTGGTTTCCAGTAGGTGAGGCTGCGAGCTTGTTTATTAAATACATACAAGAAATATGAGTATTCAGTTGTTGTGTTAGGATATATTTACAGTACTGCTGATAATGGTTTATGGTTTATATACTATATATATAAGTATAAGTGTGTGTGTGTGTGTGTGTGTACACACACACACATATATAGTATATAAACCATAAACCATTATCAGCTATACTGTGTCTGTGTGTCTGTGTATATATTTATACACACACATATATGTGTGTGTGTGTGTGTGTATGCATATGTATGTATATGTATGTATGCATTGTATGACAATGTATGACATTGAGGCTGCCATTTTCCTTCTTGGCTGGGCCCTGATTCCATCCTGGGCCCTGCCCACTCCCTCCCCTTTTTTGGCCTTTAGATCGGGCGCCTGTTTTAAACAGCTTTTAAACACCTTTGTTGTTTTAACTTATTTAATGTTAATAGCTGCTGCTTAAGTTTTAATGGATTTAAGTTTTATGTTGTGTTGGTTGCTGTCTTGAAGAACAGCCATGTTGTGAGCCGCCTCGAGCCCTTTGGGGGTGAGGCGGCCTATACATTTGATTAATAAATAAATAAAATATATGTATGTATGTATTTTTTTCCTAAGGAGCCAGAACCAAAGTTAGAAAAGGTGACTGAAGAAGAGCCCTTTTGAATTCTGTATTAACACTATCCTAGCCTCCAGAGGTAAGTCTAACAAGCTCATAGTAGCCACAAAAGACTTTCCTGTTGTAATTTCCCCTCTTGGGAACAGACTGCCAAAGTTTTCTCAGCTTGCTTATTCGCATGTTTAGAACGCTAATGTGCTTAAAAGTCTTCAGGAAGAACCAGGAGATATTTTTGTTCAAAATGTTTTGTGTACATTGAAAAGTGGATTGAAAGTGCATTATTCTGCATGTGTGGAATTGGCAAAGATGTCAGTTGTGAGAAAGGGAAGGAGCACATAAGCTGCCTTGAGACTTCTGGTAGAGAAAGGCAGAGTATAAAAACCAACTCCTCTCCTATTTCTTGCTCCCAGTGGAAAGAGGGTTTTTTACCTAAGACAGATTTTTGCGTAAGGATTACCATGGGGATTGCCTTGTCTTGGGCAGCCTGAAGTCTCACCTGCAGCAGGGGCCCTGAGCTCTATCCAGCCCAAAGCTAGTTTGTCATAAAGAGATGAGTCGGTGATCTGTGGCTGAGTTTTTTGGAGAAGTGTGCTGGAAATGTGCTTCAGGGAGGCTGGAAGGACCAATTGCAGAGAGTTAGTCATCCCCACGATGAAATGAGTTTCAGTTCTGATGCCTGGCGAGGACAGGGCGAGAGAAACACCATTAAGGGAGTTCTGTATTAGGGAGTTGTTTCGATCTAGTTCACACGGAGGAGACAACCTCGTTTCTGGGCAGCTCAGAGAGCAGATAGAATCCCACATGACTGTGTTTGTGCATCCAAACAAAATCCCTTCATAGAGAAAGTTTTATGGGGAAAGGTATCATCTCATCTGGTAGGTTTAGTCCTTATGTGTGAGTGAGATTATTTTCATATCGAGGACCATTCAGTCTTCTGAGTACCTGCCTGTAATTTGAAGGAGTAGAAGCCAAGCATGGATCTGTTACTTCAGTGAGAAGCCATTCAGCTTTGCCTAGTGCTAAATTTAATCTTGCAAGATTAAAGCAATTGGCTTGCCTTTGGAATCACTTCTCATGCTTACAAATGTGGAAGGTTAGTCAAGAACAGACTCTTGGATCTTGACTTTCATAACTCGATCCATGCAGCTAAGACAACTTGTTCCCCTACCACATTATTAATTCCATGTGAGCGTGGAGTTATGGCAGCATACCTCCGCATCTTGATTAACCCCACCCAGAGGAGAGCCTTGGCCACCGCACAATGTAATGTGTTACCTTCATCCCTTTTGGATGGGAGATACAAAAATGTGGAATGTTCTAAAAGAGTTTGTTCGTGAGATTTGGTCACTGTCGAAACACTGGACTGTTCTCTGTTTGTATGCCCCAGATATGATAAGATGCGGATGAAATATACGAACTCCATTTTTTTGCAGTGTTCCCAATGGCAAGAATGTTATAAAATTCCATATCTCCTGAATAGTTCTGATGTGCTTTTTTGTGAGAATGTTGCAAATTTCATTCTTGAGATCAGTAATTTCTAATCGTGGTTTTTCTCACTTGTAATTTTTCTTTATTACACACATCTGTTTTGTAATTTTTTGCTTTTGTATGCCAATAAAGGCCGTTGTTGTTGTTGTTGTTGTTGTGCTAAATTTTGAGGAGCAGTTGGATGTTTCTACTTGAAGAAACCTTTGAGAAATGTCTGGACAAGCAAAAAAGAACTGGTGCCTTTTTATTGAGGCCAGCCATTTAGTTACATTTGAATCATGCTGTGTTCCATGAGTACCATTGAGATGGGCCGCCATTGTTTACTTCTTCCCAGAATGCAAATGCTGGAATGTCACTAGACCTCTCAGAAGAGTTTTCTATTTTCTGCCTTAACTTTCTAATTTCTTTAACAACTGAAGAGTTCTGATCCACTGAAAAGCTTGCCCCATATTTCTGTGCCATTTTGGTCAGTGCTAATTAAAAGGTATTATATGGATTTGGTTTCTTGTCCTGGTTTTTGTGTGAACCAATACAGCTGTTTGAAACTTTCCGCTTACTTGGTGAGACTGGTAATCTCCCACAGAAAGGGAAACACTCCAGGAGCGCCCAGGTGTGTAAGAGGTTGGGCTTCAGGTATCCCCTTTAATTTCACCTGTGTTGGACATCCAGCTGGGATTGTTGAAAGCCTTTCTCCATAGTAGGCAAAAAGGAAGTCTGTGTCAGGGAAGTCTATGGGCTGTCAAATTTTGCCTTTCCTAAAATGAAAGTTTGAGGTAAATCTGAAAGTTTCAGCTTGGAGGAAAATATCTGAGGAACTTCAGATGTTGCAGGAAAAAAAAGTTCCAGCATTTCTCAGTGCAGAACTGTTCTGTATACACCTTATCCTGACAGGTTATTCAGAGCAGTAGGTGTGAAGATTGTGAAAAACATATTAACATGCCACTGGCTTGCTGATTGCCAGTTTCCTAATCTTTATTCCACATCTACAAACAAAACAGCTCTTTAGCATTGCATGGCAGATGTCTGAAATGTTCACCAAGAGGGCAGCAAAAAATGCTGAGAACTCAGGCAGAGCCAGACGAGAGGAGGTCATCAGGGGTGGCTGTTCTAACAGCCAAGTGAATGTGCTCACCCTTCTGGCTACACCTTTATTTAAGGGGGGAGGGGTTGCAATATATAGCTATCTTTCCTCGCTTAGCTTAAAGCCCTGTAGAAAATGTTCAGTGTGAGCAGCGTTACCACATTTGCACTTAAAATGGGTCAGATTTTATTGAGGAAATGAAAGCAAAGAACTAATGGTCATGGTTTCCCTTCTAAAGCCCAAAGCAATTCTGATGTTAGTGCACTAGGAAAAACTGCCAGTTGCTGATTATGAGGAACACAGTTCCCTATAAGTCGTATGCAAATGTGTGCAGCCACCATTTTGGTGCTGCTCAGATAAAGGGCCACCTGGCAGGGGAAGCATTCCTGGGCCACACTCTGGGACCACTGGAAAAGGATTAGAGGACTAACTGATAGGGAACAAACCCGGCTACAACTCCATTGGCTAGAGACAGGCCTATTCGCACATGCAGAATAATGCACTTTCAATCCACTTTACAGCTGGATTTTACTGTACGGAATAGCAAAATTCCCTTTCAAACAATTGTGAAAGTGGATTGAAAATGCATAATTCTGCATGTGCAGAAAAGGCCAAAGACCAGCAGCCATGTAAATCAACCATTTCTGACAGAGATGAGATAAGAATGTACTGCCCAGCAGACTGCTGCTAGATTGCATGAGGCAGAAATGAAGCCGTGTGAAGAACATAACATGCAAAAAATTTTACAACATGCAGATAACATGCAAAAATTTTTACAACAAACCAGTCTCAATATGATGTCGAAGCCCAAACCAGATTTTATTGATAACACTGCAAAATCCACCATTTATAACCAAATGATATAACAAACACTCTTGAGGCTGATTTGCTGAACCATAGACCATATTACTACAATAGTCCAAACTAACAAAAGTAATTTTCCCTAAAAGGCAGCACTGATTTTGATGTAACGAAGACTTTTCTGGCCTTCATGATGAACCCTGCTGACCCAAATTAACCGTCAGACAAGTGAACTGAATTGAAGAAAAAGGTACACGAACTTACAACTAATAGAATAATTTCACCTATTAACAAAAAGCAAAAACAATCAAACTCTATGATCAGGTGAGTCGGATAGGTATCTGCTGTAACAAATTTAGGTAGAAGTAAACAAGTCCTGACACAGTTGATGTGCAGGTACAATACTTGGCAAGTCCTCCTTTAAACTCCTTGATTATCCTGAAGATAACATGGAGTGGAAATATTCTACCGTGTTTTCCCGAAAACAAGACAGTGTCTTATATTAATTTTTGCTCCCAAACATGCGCTATGTCTTATTTTCAGGGGATGTCTTATTTTTCTGTGTTCTGTTCCGTCGGGCATGCTTCCAAACAAAAACTTTGCGACGTCTTACTTTCAGGGGATGCCTTATATGTTGCACTTCAGCAAAACCTCTACTACGTCTTATTTTCAGGGGATGTCTTATATTCGGGGAAACAGGGTAGGTTAGATCTGCCTCAGTTGCAGTTACAGACTTGGTTTCTATGTCAACAAGAAGACAGAAAAGAGGCACGTATCAGCCTGGGACCAAGCTCTTCCCCACTGCCATAGATGGGGCACAATCTTGAGTGTAAAAGACTGAGGACAATATACTTCCCTCAGTCTGCACAGTGGTAGTGCGAGAACTTGGCTCCAGGCTAAAAAGACACGTAGATTTGGCTTTCTAGCAGTGGTCAGAAGAATCAGTGGTCTAATTATTTAGCAGTGTTCAGGGTTTATTCCTAGCACAATTTCCTCTCTGACTTAAGAACAAGCCAGCTGGATCAGACCAGAGTCCATCTAGTCCAGCACTCTGCTACTCGCAGTGGCCCACCAGGTGCCTTTGGGAGCTCACGTGCAGGATGTGAAAGCAATGGCCTTCTGCGGCTGTTGCTCCCGAGCACCTGGACTGTTAAGGCATTTGCAATCTCAGATCAAAGAGGATCAAGATTGGTAGCCATAAATCGACTTCTCCTCCATAAATCTGTCCAAGCCCCTTTTAAAGCTATCCAGGTTAGTGGCCATCACCACCTCCTGTGGCAGCATATTCCAAACACCAATCACACGTTGCGTGAAAAAGTGTTTCCTTTTATTAGTCCTAATTCTTCCCCCCAGCATTTTCAATGAATGCCCCCTGGTTCTAGTATTGTGAGAAAGAGAGACAAATTTCTCTCTGTCAACATTTTTGACCCCATGCATAATTTTATAGACTTCAATCATATCCCCCCTCAGCCGTCTCCTCTCCAAAATAAGAACATAAGACTTGTATTTGGTAAAAAAAATAACCTTTATGAGACAGCTTTAGAAGAGCTTGAACGGTATAGTTACCTTTCATGCACAAGGTAAGTAGCATGTTCTTGATTTTGGGGGTTGTTGGAAGAGGGTTGATGGAGAGCTCTGCCTTCAGGCCTTGATGCAATCAATATAGCTATGTAGCTTGTGGCTAAACCCAATACACCAGACGTGGATGGTGACCCACCAAGGACTGAACCTCACATTTTGGTTGCTTGCTTAGGACTAGACGCAGGGGTGGCCAATGTATGGCACTGCAGATGTTCATGGCCTACAATTCCCATCAGCCCCTGCCAGCATGGCCAATTAGCTGTGCTGGCAGGGGCTGATGGGAATTGTAGTCCATGAACATCTGCAGTGCCATACGTTGGCCACCCCTGGTAGAGGAATGGAGGTCTTGTCAAGTACCCAGTGGCCCCACAATGCATGTTCATTTTATGCACACAAATTCTGGATATTTAAAATGTCACAGTAACACAGAAAAACTGACAGACATCATCCATTTTTAAACTGATAGATATAATCAATGTTGCATTTTATCCTATGGACATTATTGATAACCCTGAACATTTAGCTCAACATTAACAATAAGATAAATTCAGTTTCTCAACACAGGCTCATTCCACACAGCACATTCATAACGAGTTACAGTAGTAATAAATGAACTCGTTTTCCCTTTTTATCAATGGAAAACGAATTCATTTATAATGGTTGCAACTCGTTATAAATATGCTGCGCGGAATCCACAGTAGGGAACATTTTGAAGCCCAGCCCCATTCCACCGCTGACAAACGCACAATAGAGTTACAAAGCAGCAAAACAATCAACAAAGGTTGTTATAAATGGTTTCAGACATCCTTTATGGCCAAGGTTTGCTATCCCCTGCTGAGCACTCTTTCCTAGATAACCATCTAGAAATGCCACATATAGTTATTGACAAGAACGGAATCACATGACTGCTCTCTGCTTCATGGTTTGACCTCTGTTAAATGAAAGACTAACGGGCATCCCACGGAGTTGTCAAGCTTGCCAAGACCACATCAGCCTGTGATCTTGACATGGGGAACCATTCACAAGATCTGGACACTAAAACAGAGGTCATTGTGAGGAGAAAAAAATCCTTCTGGACAACTAGCCAGCAGATTCTTAGCTGAGGTAACTGGATTTACAACATGGCCTTCACTTGTTCTCACTGCAAGCTCAGCTGTTTCAATAAACATCAGCAACCGGTTTTTAAAAGGGGCCATTTTTGTAATCGAACAGAACATCCTAGAGGGCTGGCTCTGCTTTTCTAACTCCCTCTTTTATTCCCGATTGTGAAGCTGAAACAGGAGAGTCAGCACATATACGTGGAATGCAGCACCCTGCATTTAGTGTACTCATCCTTGTGCGCTCCACAATCTGATCAGCAATATCCTTTGGCTGCAGTTGGCCTGTTTCTTATTTAACGACTAGGTTTTTAAGAGGGAAACATCACTTAGAAAATGGAGTGCCCTATTTGGTTGGCGTCCCTATAAGGAACTATCAGTGTTCTCAACATGCCCATTCCAGTTTTGTTGAACGTGTCGTTCTGTTTTTGCCGGAATACACAACTGCAATATGTTGCATAAACCAGGCAGATCCTTTTTTAAAAAAAATCTAGATCAGACTCATTCCACCACGTTGCATTCTAGAAGGCAGTTTCTTTTCAGGAGTTTGCATTTCCATTCTGACTCGCTTCTTTGTGGCATAATAATCTATGGATAAAACAAACACGTGGTTAGAAATTGTACATGCAGCGGTCTTCCTTTGACTGTTTTCTAAAGGCCACAGAACATAAATTGTTCAATAATGCAGGACAATTCCAAAACCATCTCACAGTGGGAAAGTTACATAAAATTTTGTCACAGGCATTTACCCTTTGTTCTGATTATTCAGTTTTACAGTACATTCAATAGGATGGCAGAGAAGCTGCTACACCCTCCCTCCCTCCCTCCCTTTCCTTTGCATGGCACCCCTCCCTCCGCTAGGGTGGGTGGGCCATGTCCAGATGCCGGGCTCCCTTCCCTCCCCTCCCTTGCAAATCAGGACAATCCAGAGCTGAGGCAGGCAAGGAAGGTGAACATTGCTCCGCCCACTCCAAACTTCGGGAAAGCTGCTGCCCCCAGCGCCCCCCCATTCCCCTGAATCCTCTCCTAGCCCCCCCCCCAACAACATGCCTTGGCCGCCCACTACCTCCACCTCCTCCCCATTCCCTCACCTGCCCTCCCCCATAACACAAGCCTGCCACCTCCCCCCTCTCACACCCCCACACACCAACTCAGGATGAGCCATGTAATTTATTTACATGTAGTTGCAAACTAAGAGGTGGCTGATGGGGTGAGGGGTGGAGAAGTGGCAGCAAAGGTGACAGGGGAGGGGCCAGAGAAGGTGGGCAGGCAGAAAAGACAGCACACCTCTTGCCCCCCCCCCCTCGCCCCTAGCTAGAGCCCACTTTATTAACCCATAAAATGGACTTGGCTGCTAGTAACAGAATATCTTTAACACCTAGTAATGCACTTTGGTGGCCACAAACATTGTATCCAAATCCAGAGTTTACGTACCAGTCAAACACATCTGCCTCCGCTTCTTTTTTGCCTGACTCTTTCCCCCTTCCGTCTTCTTGAAAGGCAAGGCGTTCTCTACCAGTTTCACTGTGTGGTGAGCTTGGGCTTCCTGGGGTACTGTCCAGTTCACAGGCTGCAGGGGCTTACGGGCCCCTCCTACCACACAAGTGCGGTAAAAAGCGGGGACTTCCTGTTCCTGCAGCTCTTCCCACTGCAGCCGGCCTTCTGCGGGCACCTCTCGCAAGAAATCAAAGTTCCATTTTTGCCTGGCCTTCTCCATGCTTGTACACAGCATGCGCTGGAAGTCCTGTTGCAGCTGACTGGGATCCACGGGGCCAAACAGTGTCCTCCGGGCGCACTTTGGTTTTGTGGATCTTGGCTCCATCCTCTCTCCTTTCTGCCTTTCAGTTATGACTGCACCAACCAGCAACTCCCTGAGGGGAAAAGAACAACAGAAATGCACTCAAACCTCATTTTAACTCAGCTCCTCATGTTATTCTAGAACAGTGGTTCTCAACCTTCCTAATGCCGTGACCCCTTAATACAGTTCCTCGTGTTGTGGTGACCCCCAACCCTAACATTGATCCATTTTACAGATGGAGAACACTGATGCAGAGAGTCTTAGGCGACCCCTGTGAAAGGGTCGTTCGACCCCCAAAGGGGTCCCGACCCCAGGTTGAGAACCACTGTTCTAGAAAGAATTAAATGATTAGAAATGCAACCATATAAAGTGGGCAAGGGGGGGGCACAGCGCCGCTCAATATTGTTAACCCCTTTCTTGAAAGTTTCAGATTTCCTTTTCAATCAAAAATAATACATCTCCCGTTCTTTCCTGTGTAAAGAAAACTGTAAAAGTAAAATTTCCAGAAATTGTGAAGCCTTTTTAAAAAAACAGAAATTTGGGGGAAACAGAAATATAGGCAATACTGAATTTCTTACCAAAGCATTTGTTTTAACCGCACAAGATGTGTAATCTGTTTAAATTTAAATGTGTGTAAAACTGTACTCTTGACATATTTATGGAGTTCAGAAATATAAATGCCTTAGTTTTCTACATGCAAAACTGTGGACAGGCCTGGTACTTGAGAGACAGCTGCAAACTGCTGTACTTTACGATGTCTTTGTATATCTGACTTAATTTTTGCCCTCTGAGAGGCAGAAGAAATGCAAGTTGAAAATAGAAATTTGTAGTAAACCCAAAGAGGGATGATTTTGATATTGAGTTGAACTTTGTAGCACTTCACCCTTCAATAGTGTATTATCATGATGCACGCTGCAGCGTATTAACTTTGGAGAAAACTACAATAGTTGTGTTAAAACAAGTAACTTCCCTTTGAAACCTGTTGTATGTGTCTACAGTAAACAAAAACATTACTACTAACAAGCATGACATCATTGTTTAAGAACAGCAGACTCTTGTGCATCTGGACACAGTGTGTAACAGACTTCCCTCTGTGATACACCTCTGAAGATGCCAGCCAAGATGCAGGTAAAAGGTTAGGAACAAGATCCACCAGACCATGGCCACACAGCCCGGAAAACCCACAACAACCACATGACATCGTTGTTTAAGAGCAGTAGACTTAAATCTGGAGAGCTGGATTCAGTTCCCTAGTCCTCCACATGAATCCTGCTGGGTGACCTTGGACCAGCCACAATTCTCTCAGAACTCTTTCTACCTACATGGAGGCAGGCAATGGCAAACTACCGCAGAATGTCTGTTTCCTTGAAAACCGTATGGGTCACCACAAGTGAGTTGTGACTCACACAGGTGTACACATCCAGTTATGCTTCACTCTGCAGTTTTAAAAGTGCTTAGCTTAGGCTAGATCACGGCCCTTTTAAAAGCTTTAGTCAAATATGTAGTCGTGGTGGGAAGTACCATCAAATTGCACTTGACTTATGGAAACCCCAAAGGGTTTTTAAGGCAAGACATGTTTGGAGCTGGTTTGCCGTTGCCTGCCTGTGTTGGCTGAGAGTTCTGAGAGAACTGTGACTGGCCCAAGGTCACCCAGCAGGCTCCATGTGAGGAGTGGGGCATTAAACACAGTTCTCCGGGTTAGAGTCTGCAGCCCTTAATCACTACACCACACTGGCTCCTGTCAGTTAAATACACTTTAACTTTAAGTATTAAGACTCACTCAATGTTGGTTGTTGTGGGCTTTCCGGGCTGTGTGGCCGTGGTCTGGTAGATCTTGTTCTTAACATTTTGCCTGCATCTGGCTGGCATCGTCAGAGGTTCTCTCTGTGATGCACCTCTGAAGATGCCAGCCACAGATGCAGGCAAAACGTTAGAAACAAGATCTACCAGACCACGGCCACACAGCCTGGAAAGCCCACAACAACCAGTTGAATCTGGCCATGAAAGCCTTTGACAATACATAACTCAATGTTGTTTTGGTCTGACAGATGATTGGTCTGCACATAAACTGGCCATCCTCCCAGTAGCAGTGTTCTAGCTATGCTGGGGGGTGGGGGAGCAGAGTGGAGCGGGTATTTCAACAAATCCCTGAACTGCTTTACCTTCCCATGGAAGTCCAGTGTGTATCAGCAAAGTCACACTGTCCAGTATGTCCCCTCTCCCCAGTCAAGGACTGCAGTTATCACAATAATTCATGGGGAGACTTTTGGAAATGAAGAAAAGATGCAGAAAACTCACAAGATGACCTCAGGCCACCCCTTATTTTCCCAGCCTTAGACTCCATTTCCAGCATGGGGACAATAATACTGAAATTTCCCTCCTCCCCAGGTTTGTAAGGCCTTTGGATGCTTAAAAAGCACCATCTAACATTCTTATTACATATATGTGGAGTCATAACCAGACTTTCACAAAGCCTTCCTGCCTTTTCTCATCGGCGGTTTTATTTTCAAACTGAGCTGAAACTTAGCTGGCACAAACGAGGAGGTAACTTCAGGGCCTGTTAGGCATGGCCGGGGGTGGGTGGGGGGGTGGGGGGTGGGAGCATCAGAGGAGAAATGAGATGGAGGCACTCCACCTCTGTGATCTGAAAGTCGCAGCCTTTCGTTCCTGTCACATCTCCCTTGATTCTGAAGGGCAGGCAGCAATCCAACAGCTCTCAGTTGTCCCGCGACTGGGAAAGCCTCCCCAGTTGAATCTAGGTCTGGAAGAAGAAAGAGGTCCCCGATGCAGCAGAGGGGAGCTGGAGCCAGGGGCGTAAGCCCTGGGCGAAACCTGAATTGCATGACCCCCCCATGGGCAGTCACCCCACCACGACCCCCCCAAATGTTTCTCTGCACCAGGCCATTGGTGCCTGCAGGGTGCATTGGTGCATTTTTAAACATATCTGCACCAAAATGACATATCGGCACCCCGCCGGCCAATCCAGCGGCAGGAGGAGGACGAGAGGGAAGGACGGCGGCCCAATCGGCGCGCTCTCTCGGGACTCGTCACCCCCAGAGGTGGCGGGGGAAGGAGGGGTTCCCGTCATTGGCTTCAAACGCCCCCCCCCCCTTGGCCTGGCTCCCCAGGGACTCCCCTCCCCCGTCCTGATCGGGTGCCGCAGCTGAGGAGAATCTGCCCCACAGTGCTCCCCCCGTCCCTCCCCTGGACCAGCCACGCTGACCGCCGCCTTCGCACGAGACCGCACGTGGATGTTACTGGGTGATTCCGCTATCTTCCCACTCCTCTTTGAGCTCGGCACCCCGTTTGGGCAATGCAGCCGAGAGCCCTTCGCACAAGGCCCCACGTCGAGGTTGTGGCGTATCCGAGCCTCTTTGGGCAGGGGAGCCGCTGGGGATGCTGCTGCCCTCCAGTGGCCAAAGGTGTGAATTACAAGCGCAACACACACGCATACCCCCACGCGGCATTTCTCAGGTTATAGTTGCTATAATGTGGCGTGTCAGGGGCCTCTTTGAGCAGGGCAGCCGCTGCGGAGGGCTCCCGGAGAGCGTGGGAACGCTTCCCAGAGCCTGCTAACCCTCTCGGAGAGGTCTCGAAGATCGTTACCACGCTCTCAGAGATGGCCAACACTGTCTCGGGAGGATTAGCACGTCTCTGAAAGCGTTACCACGTTCTCAGGAGAGATTAGCACGCTCTCGAAGCGTTACTACGGCCGGGGGGATATTAGCACGCTCCGCAGAAAATCATTACCACGCTCTCGGAGCGGGGCAGCACGGTCTCTGTAAGCGTTAGCACGCTTTCGGATAAGATTAGCACACTCGCTGAGTGTTACAACGCCCTCGGAGAGGGTTGTCATGCTTTCGGAGCATCTTTACCACGGTCTCATTGGGTGTGGGCAAGGTCTTTGAAGCGTTACCACGCTCTCGGAGAGGACTACCACAATCTCGGAGAATGTTACAACGCTCTCGGAGAGGGTTGGCACGGTCTCGGGAAGTGTTACCACGCTCTCGGGGAACCCTCCGCAGCGGCTCCCCTGCCCATAGGGGCCCGGACCCGCCACATTATAGCAAATATAACCTGAGAAATGCCGCTAGGTGTGTCTGTGTAATTCACACCTTTGGCCACTGGAGGGCAGCAGCATCCCCAGCGGCTCCCCTGCCCAAAGAGGCTCGGACACGCCACAACCTCGACGTGGGGCCTCGTGCGAAGGCGGCGGTCAGCGTGGCGTCGTCCAGGGGAGGGACGGTGGGGGGCCTCTCCCGAGCACTGTGGGGCAGATTCTCCTGAGCTGCGGCACCCGATCAGGGCGGGCGGGGGGATAGAGGGCCAAAGGGGCCCTTCCCCACTAGTACCGTGCCCAGCGCTTCCTCCGGAGTTGCTCCCTTTGCGCAAGAGAATGGACTGGCGCAAGCTGGATGCGCTGAAGCCCCCGCCCCTCCCTGGGGTTTGCAGTCACCCGGCTCCAGTCCAGCCCCCCCCCCCTCCAACGCCCTCTTCGCGCCTGGCCCGGCCAGGCTCCCGCGCCAGCCGTGCTTGGCACTGCGCCGACTCCACTGGCGCGCACTAAGGGCGCGCGATTCGAACGGCTGGCTCAGCGCCTCCTCCTCCAGCGGGGAAGGGCCGGAACCCAGGGCTATCCCCTTCGCCCTTCCTCGGCTGCAGGGGCGCCCAGACCACCCCCGCCTGGCCGGTCTCTCCTATCCAGGTTGGGCAGGCCAATGGGGGGCGCCTGGAAGGGCCCCCAAAGTCCCTCCGCCTGCCTTACAAGAAGCAAACCCCAGACAGTTCAACCGGTGCTGCTTCTCAAGTGATTTCCCTGTGATTTCTGCAAACCCCAGACAGTTCAACCGGTGCTGCTTCTCAAGTGATTTCTCTCCCCCCTCCCCAAATCGCCGTTAAGGGGGGGGGGGGGTAAATAGTCCTGCATTCCTTCCTTCGGTGTGTTTACACGAAAGGAAGTCCCACAGAATTCAGTGAGGTTTCCTCCCCAAATAAGCCTACACCAAATTGCAGCGTAATCATTCCTGTTGGACAAGCACCAGTTTTTCTCCATAAACAGAAGACCTGTTTATAATCTTTCCCTTTTTGTTCTAAGAAGCCTCCCTACCTTGAAGGGAGGGGAAATCCATAATGGTTGCAAAGAATGTCCTTCCTATTTCTAAGGGAACAGACCAGGTCTGTTCTTCTTCCATTATCCCCATAGGCTCTCGGGATCATACCTGTGCAGGTGGCAACAGGGGCGTAAGAGGCAAACTGTAGCCCTGGGCAAAACCTGAGTTGGATGCCCGCCCCCCATGGGCGGCCACTCCACCACGACCAATTTTTTTTGCACCAGGACATTGGTGCCTGCAGGGGGTACATTTTTAGACATATCAGCGCCAAAATGTCAGCATATCATCAGGAGACTGTCCTTATGCTTCTCCCCAAGTTTGGTGAGGTTTGGTTCAAGGAGTCCAAAGTTATGGACTCCCAAAGGGGGTGCCCCATCCCCCATTCTTTGCTAAGGAGATGGGGCTATCCTTTTGAGGGTCCAATAACTTTGGATCCCCTGAACCAAACTGCACCAAACTTGGGGGGTAGCATAAGGACAGTCTCCTGATGATACGCTGAAAACTTGGTGCTGCTAGCCTAAAAACTACGCCCCCGGCAGGCCAAAAATGGAAAACCACTAAAAATACCCAAAAACGAACCCTGCATTTTGATGCCCCCCACAAGGTGGCGCCCTGGGCAGCTGCCCACCTTGCCCAATGGGCATTACGCCCCTGGGTGGCAATGATGGAAAGAGTGACCAAGTTTAACAGCTCCACCCCCTCTGTACTTCCCCACGAATCTCCCCACGAAGACTATTTCTATGTCTTCTGCTTTTCTCTGCGGCATCAGTTATCCCTGGGCCCTACAAGTATTTTATCTGTAAAGAACCACTGGAATTCTATTTCCTCTGTAATGTTACAAAATGCCTATCTCCATGTTTTGGAAATCAGGAGAGAAAAAAAAGAAATGTAAACAGAAACGAAGGACTGCAAGTAAAAACATTTCAAGCACATTCAATTAGCATCTTGGAATTCATGACTGCCTTGTGATCACAAAATATTTGGGAAAGGGGGTTAGCAACCACTTCTAGTCATTCAAAACATTAGCTCCCAAACACACTGAGTCCTCATAAGGTTTTAAAAATAGCAATGTCATATTTTTCTGCATCCAATCTTGTCTGTGGGAGGTCTATAATCCGCACGTGGAGTGAGCCATTCATGCTCTTGTGGTCTCCTTCGCATGGAGCGCAGATTCCATTTGGGTTTGATTCTTGGTAATGCCTGCTTTGCCCTCTCGGGCAGTCACTCCACCTTTGGATCAGAGAATCCTCATGTTTTCCATAAATTGAAAATGCAACTTTTCCTCTCCCTTTGCGGGGGAAGTGAAAGAGATCAGCACGTGCTTAATTTTCTTTGGGTTTTCACAGTCCTTCCCTCCTTCCCCCACCCAGGCCATAACAGTTTCTCCCACTCTTTGGGCCACAATTTCAGAAGGATCAGACAGGCTTAAAAATGGATATGAAATTGGCATGATGTAGCAGAGAAACTGATATGAAATTGACATGATGTATCAGTCAATTTCATATAAATTTCACTGGGTCTATCGCTGTGGTGGCGATACCTTTGGCACTCCAGGATAAGTCAGCTGCACTACACCCCATCAGCTCCTCGGCACAGCCAATGCCATGCTGGCAGGCCACTACGAAATCGTAGTCCATAACATCTGGAGCGCCAAAGGTTCACCCTCACCACTGGTATCGATTACTTTAAATAATTTCCAAATTTATGATAGCATGCAATAATTAGTGGGAGCGACTTCAGGATGTCATGGACTACAAATTCCCATCAGCCCTCGCCAGCACAGCCAATGCCATGCTGGCAGAGTTTGTCAGAATAACAATCCCTCTGGAGTGCCAGAGTTCCACCACTAATTAGCATTACTTTTGGGGGGCCAATTTCCAAATTTGTTTGCGATGTTTGTAATGCAATACCAGTGGTGGTGAGCCTTTGGCACTCCAGATGTCATGGACTACAATTCCCATCAGCCCCTGCCAGCACAGCCAATGCCATGCTGGCAGGGGCTGATGAGAATTGTAGTCCATGACATCTGGAGTGCCAAAGGTTCACCACCACTGGTATCGCATTACTTTTGGGGGGCCAATTTCCAAATTTGTTTGCGATGTTTGTAATGCAATACCAGTGGTGGTGAGCCTTTGGCACTCCAGATGTCATGGACTACAATTCCCATCAGCCCCTGCCAGCACAGCCAATGCCATGCTGGCAGGGGCTGATGTGTCCATGGCTATCTGGAAGTCTCTGGAGACTACCGCCAATTATCATTACTTTGGGGGGCTGTTTAAATTTGAAGTTCCCCTTCCCATGATTCTGGACTGCTCCCATCTTGGTTAAGATGGCAGGGGGGAAAGGCAGCAGAGGGAGAGTGCACAGAATCAGCCACAAAGTGGTGGGCGGGCAAAACGGCAGCCCAGCTTGACTGGAGACACTTCCCAGCATCCCTGTGCAAATTTTAAAAAATGCTGGAAAACCCACTGTGAAGCAGACAGCCTCGGGGTAGGGGGTGCATGCATACATGGCCATAGTGACAAGCTGGGAGCCCTCCAGGAACCATGGGAAGGGGAATAAAGTTGGAAATTGGCCCAGTGGACCATCCCTGCACTTCTTCTCCTTGAACATCCTCCAGCAGATACATCACAGGCTCTGTCACGTCCCTGTACTTGAACTTGTCCCTGTGACAGCAGATCCTCCCCTGCGGGTAACAGAACCAGAGTCAGAGGCTCATTCTGCACATGCAGAATAATGCACTTTCAATGCTCTTTGAAGCTGTGTGGAATAGCAAAATCCACTTGCAAACAGTTGTGAAAGTGGTTTGAAAACGCTTTATTTTGCATGTGCGGAAGGGGCCTATGTCTCTCCCCCAAAGGCAAGAGCACACTCTCACCTTCTGTGGCAAGAAGCAATTCAGAAGAGCCCAGGAGGAATGGCTTTTGACTCTGCAGGGAGTCCCTTGGCGGTCAGGAGTTTTTGCCTCTGTCGGAGGAGAATGCTTGGTTTGGTTTGCTCCCAGTATCTTGTGACTGGTCTCTCCCAAGCCAGTGTGGTGGAGTGGTTAAGAGTGGTGGGCTTTAACCTGCAGAACCAGGTTTGATTCCCCCACTCCTCCACACGAGTGGCAGACTCTTATCTGGTAAACTGGATTTGTTTCCCGCTCCTACATCCCCACTGGGTGACCTGCTCGTCACAGTTCTTCAGAACTCTCTCAGCACCACCTATCTTAGGAGGTGTCTGTTGTGGGGAGAGGACAGGAAAGGAGTTTGTAGGCTGCTCAGAGACTCCTTACAGGAGAGAAAGGCAGTATATAAATTCTTCTTCTTCTTCTTCTTCTTCTTCTTCTTCTTCTTCTTCTTCTTCTTCTTCTTCTTCTTCTTCTTCTTCTTCTTCTTCTTCTTCTTCTTCTTCTTCTTCTCCTCCTCCTCCTCCTCTCCCCCCCCCCATCCCCGCAAGGGCAACAACTGGAAGTATATGCAATACTTACTTTTTCACCCTTTCACTGCTCGGTACAGTTTAGAATAAATGGGAGAGAAGACGAGTCTGACACTTATAGAAGAGCAATCATGCCTCTGGCTCCCAGTTAAAGGTGCGCAGCTGCTTAAACATCTTTTTCTCTCTCTCCGCATAAGCCCCCAATCCTGCAGACGCGCTCATTCATTTCGACTTTTGCAAGCAGCTTGTCAACGCAACAGTTCTCCCAGCGAAGTGCAAAAGCAGAGCAGAAAAAGATTGTCCAGCGTCTCACAAAACGACCCACCCAATTGGGCTCCTTCCGCACGTGCAGATGAATGCACTTCCAATCCACTTTCACGATTGCCTGCAAGTGGGGTTTGGCTATTCCGCACAGCTGCAAAGCGGATGGAAAGTCCATTATTCTGCCTGTGCGGAAGGAGCCTGGGCAAGATGCGCAAAAGAGCCGCTGGAAATTCAGCAGCGGTTTCCAGCCTCCAGCCCGGGAGGCGACCCCTGCCGACCCCCGCAGCCCAGCCTCCAGTTGGGGCTCTGTGAATAAAGAGGCCCGACTGAGCTCTGCTCGGCTGCAAGACCGAAAAGCACGGCTGGCTTGGTTCGCTCCCAGTCCGAAGTGGGGGCTGGAAAGCCACGCTGCAGAGAGCCAGACGCGTGGTCTTGCTCGGGAGTAGTAAGCCCCTTGGACCTGCCGGCCAGGGGCCCTCCCGGCGGTGGCTGAACCCCTCCCGGATCACGGTGGGGGAAGGAGGAAAGAGGATCACTTACATGGAGAAACGCCGGGCGCTGTCCGCCGCTGCTGCCTGGTTGCAATGGGGCTCTCTGCTGGGGAGTGGCAGGGCCTGGCCCGGGAGGGTCCTCCTCTGGCCCGCCTCCGGGCGGGGTCCCTCCCATGGTGTGCCCCCCCACCCCGTGTGCGTCTCTCCTTGCCTGGCAGCCGACGGGCTTCCCCAGCACGTGGCGAGGCAACGTGCCTGACTTCCTTCGTTCCCCCCTCCCCCTAAGAATTGGGGACTTTTGCCAAGAAAAGCCGGAGCCCAGTGCCAAGGAACTGGGGGGGCGGGGAGCGATCCAGGCGGAAAAGAGCAGGCAGGGGGAGGCCCGAGGGGGGGACCTCAAGAGAGCCTAGCGCCACTGGGCCAGCCTGCCCTGCTGGGTCATGTCGTTCCATTGGGCTTCAGCCCTGGTTGAAAAACATAGGTGTCAAACTCTTGGCCCTCCAGTTGTTATGGACTACAGTTCCCATCATCGCCTGCCAGCATGACGCTGGCAGGGGATGATGGGAACTGCAGTCCATAACATCTGGAGGGCCAAGAGTTTGACACCTGTGCCTTAGAACACCCAAACACTCTTAGGCATAGGTGTCAAACTTGCAGCCTTCCAGATGTTATGGACTACAGTTCCCATCATCCACTGCCAGCATGATGCTGGCGGGAATGATGGGAACTGTAGTCCATAACATCTGGAGGGGCGTGAGTTTGACACCTGTGCTCTTCCACTCACCTCCAGTCCGCAGAGACGACCAGAGTCCTCCAGATTAAGTGGAGTGCAGGAGAACTAAGGAAGCTGCTCTGAGCTCTTCAGAGAGGGCAGGATATAGGTGTGAGAGGCAGGAGTGCCACGCTATTGGCAGCTGGCAAGTCCTGGTGGAGGGAATACTGACATTGCCCCCGGGTTTGGATCTGTTGCCGTGGATTTACTAGGTACCTTTGACTGCGTTAAAAAGATCCACCAAGGCACTATCATTACAATCAAGTAGCGGCTGTTTCTGACGGTCCTTTCCTACTAATTCAGATAAGATAACGGGACACGCGGGAATGCCGTCACCCTGTACAGTTCTAGGGCTCCGTGGGCCACTTAACTGCCGAGTAAACTGCTGACCTCTTCTGAGAATTCAGCCTAGAAACCTCCTGACACACTGACACCGGCTTTGGCCAAGATGACTCATCGAAGTTTTCCAGAGTCTCGCAGAGGAGATGGAATAAGATCAGCGAACCCAGCACGTGAAGAAGTGGTCACATTGCGGCCCACAACAGAGAAAGCAGGAGCTGTGAAGAAGGGAAGATGCTGCTAGTGGTGGCGTGTGTGAGCTGGAAAGGGAAGGTGTGCGGCAACAGGCCCCAAAGGAATGCCACCTGGTGCAGCCTTCACCTGCAGGCTTCCAAAGCCAATGACAGATCCCCAGGAACAACCAGCAAGGCTCGCTTTTGTTTTGGCTGGAAAGAAGCCTCCAGCGTCAGATGGAAAATAGCACGCACCTTCATTCCACCTCTCTCTTGTTTTGCGGTGTAAACACCCCCACACTGGTCTGTTTATCAATACAAAACTTCAGGCTGTTTCAGGTCCAAACTAGACAGCGAGAGGGATGGAACCCAGCCCATAAAAAGTACTGTGCAAACAGAACAGTGAGCACAGGGGGGAGAAAACACCAGCGCCTCTCTTTGCTTTCTGCACTGGGTTGCCATTTGCAGGAAGACTTTTTAACAAAGTTTTTTTCCCCCAAAACGGGGATCTCTATGGCACCCTCCGCACATGCAGAATAACACACTTTCAATCCACTTTCAATGCCCTTTGCAGCTGGATTTTACTGGGTGGAATAGCAAAATCTGCTTGCAAACAATTGCGGAAGTGGATTGAAAGTGCATTATTCTGCATGTGCGGAAGGGGCCTATGATTTTCCAGCTGCAGTCCAATGCAGTGCATTATATTACACCATCTCATTCTCTTGAATGCGTAAATTAGGCCTTAATATTCCCAATCCCAAGTCCTTGAACTTTCACTGTTTCTAGCTGTAACTTATTCAAACAGAGAAACAATGTCAGGATTTGAAGTCTGAAAGGAAACAGCAGAATGTATTAGTTTAGAATATTAGTAAGACAGAAATAATTGAGCTAATGCTTCATTAACTATATACATGAATTTAAAGTTAACTTTCAATCAAAGATGAGATAGCTGGAAGTCACTGTAGAATGTGCAATGGGTTGTATTGTGTTAGGTTCTAACTTGTTTTTTTGTTATTGTTGTTGGTGTCTCTATGTGTGTGTTTTGTCAAGTGGGAAAAATAAAAAAATATTAAAATAACTTTCCTTTTTGCAGTGACTCAGGCATCTGTTTTCTGTGGGCTGGGCGATTCACCTCCTTCTTGGAGGGCGACGCATGTATTTAGCCTTCTCTACCTAGTTGCATTTGGACCCAGACACTGTCCCTTTGCTGGGAATAAATAGGACTGCTTTTTCTTAATTAAGGAACAGAATTCTTCATTAGAATTTTCTTCCCCTGGAAAACTAAGGCTCCTTCCGCACATGCAGAATAATGCACTTTCAAACTGCTTCCAATGCTCTTTGAAGCTGTGCGGAATAGCAAAATCCACTTGCAAACATTATTCTGCGTGTGCGGAAGCGGCCAAAGCTAGTTTGGTTCTTGGAAATGTTTTAAGTGGGACTTTTCTCACTTGCTAAATGATGAATGCTCCAGCTTGCCTCATTTCTAATTTTTAAAAAGGAGGTCATGAATTCTGACGTCAGTTGACAGCCTCCAAATATTTCCTTTGGTTCAATCCATGCCCTTCATGGCCACATAGTAGTATCTGATCTGTGATCATTCAGGAGGTGTCAACGGAAAGTATACATGTCCAAGGACCAGTTCATACATGTACATTCATCACCTGATGAGTATTCAAAGGAACATTAACAGATCATACCCCACAGAAGAAGAAGAGTTGGATTTATATCCCCCTTTCTCTCCTATAGGAGACTCAAAGGGGCTTACAAACTCCTTTCCCTTCCCCCCTCACAACAAACACCCTGTGAGGTAGGTGGGGCTGAGAGAGCTCAGAAGAACTGTGACTAGCCCAAGGTCACCCAGCTGATGTGAGTTGGTGTGCACAGGCTAATCTGAATTCCTCAGATAAGCCTCCACAGCTCAAGCGGCAGAGCGGGGAATCAAACCCGGTTCCTCCAGATTAGAGTACACCTGCTCTTAACCACTACGCCACTGCTGCTCCATCGCCAACACATAGTCCTGATATAAATGCTGTGGCAGAACAGACTGGGCCACTTCACACTGAAAGAGGAGACATTTATGTGTGCACAAACTATATATCTGTTCCTCTGTCTAGGGATACCTAAATCTGCAGATCAGGGCCATACTTATTCCAAACAGGTGTTTCTGCAGACTTGGTCTGCCAAAAAAAAACCACTAGGTCTGCTAAAAAAAAATTCCTGACATTAAAAAACAAACAAAATTAAGGGGCTTGAATTCCACTCCTCCAAATAAAAAACAATTCCCCTTTGAAATGACAGCCGCTGCTGCCACAGAGAGAGAGGCTCCAAGGCCATCTGCCTCAATAGTGGATGCCTAGAATGGCTCATGACCTGACTACTGTAGTGGTAGATACCTGGAGTGCCTCTGGGATTGGCTTTGGGACCAGCCACTGTGGCAGTAGACTAAAGGTAGATGGTGGAAGCCTGGGGGTGTGGGGGGGGGAGAGATGGGATGAGTCTCATGGGCCTCCCACCTGTATTTCCTGGAGGTAAAAATGTTGCACAGGAAGAAATGGGCTAAGGGGCAACTTGGCTCCTTGTATTGTTGAAGGCTTTCACGGCCGGATTCAACTGGTTCTGGTGGGTTTTCAGGGCTGTGTGGCCGTGGTCTGGTGGATCTTGTTCCTAACGTTTCGTTTGAAGATTGAGGATGCCAGCCACAGATGCAGGCGAAACGTTAGGAACAAGATCCACCAGACCACGGCCACACAGCCCGGAAAACCCACAGCCCAGAACCAACTTTGTCTCCTTGATTTGCTAGCTTTTACCTGTTTTTACCCTGGGAAACCTCTTTAAAATTGGCAATTCCCCTCCTGCACACTGAGCAGGTACAAACCACTGTACCTGGCAGGGATGGGTATCTCATTCCATTTCATGCCTTGGCTGCTGATTAAAAGGCTGCAAGATATGAAACTTAACTCCTCCGTGTCTGTACTGGTCCTTGGCTGAGTTCACACAAGGCCCGTTCAGATACAAATGGATCCAATTCCATCGCTCGCCTTGCCTGAGCGGAAGGCTGCTTTATCTGGTGGACAAAAAGTGCCAGGAGCCGCTGCCAGGACTGTAACAATGTCCACTTGTGCCATGCACGTCTGTGCTTGCTGTGGCTACACCACACATCCCAGCCTCAGCCGTAGCACAAACACCTGGGGATCCAGCAGTTCCGAGCTCAATCCTTTCCCAGATTTTGGCAGAGGAAGAGAAGGGAGAGAGGCTCAGTTCTGTGCTCCTGGGAGCAAAAGGACCTGAATTCTGGGACTTTTCGCTTGTCTTCTAATGCTGCCACTGTCTCCTTCTGGGTCGGGCTGCCCAGCTTGCTCAGGAAGCAGAAATGTAATGTGGCCAGTTGAAGCCCTTCATCCCCTTCATTGGAGGGAGTGGAGCGACCCTGGGGTTAGCTAGCCTTAAGAGGGCCAGGCACTGACTGGGCCTAGGGCTGCTAACCTCTAGCTGATGGCTGGAGATCTCCCACTATTACGACTGACCTCCAAACAAGAGAGATCACTTCACCTGGAGGAAATGGCTGCTTTGGAAGGAGAACTCTATGGCATTATAGCCCACCCCTAGTCCCTCCCCGCCCCAAGCCCCTCCCTCTCAGGCTCCACCCCCAAAATCTCCAGGTATTTACTAATCTGGGTCCAGTCCTGATTGGTTGCCCTCAGGCCAGAGGGCTGCTAAGGAACTCTTGAAGCCCCTCGCAGGACAAAAACGCGCAAATGACAGACTTCTTCAGCAACGCCACTAGTTTAGTTAGATCCCCCCCCCCACATACACATAATGGCCCCTTCTGCACACACAGAATAATTAACTTTCAATCCACTTTCAGTGCTCTTTGCAGCTGGATTTTACTGAGCGGAATAGCAAAATCCACTTTCAAACAGTTGTGACCGTGGATTGAAAGTGCGTTATTCTGTATGTGCGGAAGGGGCCACAGATACACGCTTTGTCCCCTGCTTCCATTGAGGTCAGCTGTTAAAGAATGGGGGGGGGGAAGGTCAGGGAAAACACTGAACAGCTGGCTTGTGGCCCAGGGCATGCATTTCAGCTGGGCAGAAAATCATTGTAAAGTCTGCTTAGCATTGTACCGCACTGATCTTCCTGTCTTACCCAGGCTCCTCCTCTGAATCTCCGGACGTTTCCGACGTGGACCTGGCAGCCCTACCTACCTCCCGAACCCCCTATCAGTGGCCAGGGGAGACCTGACAGCCCTAATTATGTGCCATCAAGTCATTTCCAACTCATGGTGATCCTATGAATTAATAGCCTTTCATTAATAGCCTTGCCCAGGTCTTGCAAACTGCGGACCGAGGCTTCCTTTGTTGAGTCAATCCAGCTCATGTTGAGTCTTCCCCTTTTCCTGATGCCTTCAGTCTTTCCTAGCATTATTGGGTTTTTTCCAGTGAGTCCAGAGACCCGATGAGGTGTAGTGGTTAAGAGCTGGTGGATTCCCCACTCCTCCACCTGAGTGACTGAGGCTTATTTGGTGAACCAGATGTGTTTTCACACTCCTACATTCCTGCTGGGGTGACCTTGGGCTAGTCACAGTTCTTCAGAACTCTCTCAGTTCCCCTACTTCACCAGGTGTCTGTTGTGGGGAGAGAAAGGGAAAGGAGTTGTAAGCCACCTTGAGTCTCCTTAAAGGAGAGAAAGGTGGAATATAAACCCCAACTACTACAACTCCTCCTCCTCCTCCTCCTCCTCCTCCTCCTCTTCCTCCTCTTCTTCTTCTTCTTGCTAAGCTAGTTAATACCTGTAATGGGCTGGGACTCTTCAATTTTCCTAAGAACACCTACAGCACTTGGACATTTCTCAAGTATAGGTGTTAACAACTGGGATGGGGAAGAAGATGAATTAGCATAAGAGGTGAATGTTTTCCTTGATTAGGATCAAGAGCTATGGAAATACATTTCATTCTGCTCGGGTAGGGGAACCCCGCCTACACAGAATGTCAGCATAGCAAAGATCCACAGCATCTGAAGAAGTGGGCTGTGGGGCCCAGAAGTTTCTGCCAGACTTAAAGGTGCCACCAGTTTAGGGGTGCCTGGTCCCCTTGGCCACTGGTGGGGGATTCCGCGTAGGATAGTCAGCTCCAGGTTGGGGAACTAGGGGAGATTTGGGGGGTGGAGCCTGGAGAGGACAGGTACCTGAGTGGAGTACAATGCCATAGAGCCCACCCTCCAGGGCATCCATTTTCTCCAAAGGGACTGATCTGTGTAGTCTAGAGTTCAACGGAAATACCAGATCTCCTGTCCCCACCTGGAGTTTGGCATCCCTACATGGTTCTGAGCCATTGTGGTGTAGTGCATAAGCAGAGGCTAGGGGGAAATGGTGCCCGGTACAAAATCAGAGTTTTGCTGACCCCCCATGTTCATTTGTGTTTTTTTGTATTTTTTAAGTGTTTTTCCAGTTTTTGGCCTGAAGGGGGCATAGTTTTTAGGCTAGCAGCATCAAATTTTCAGGGTATCTGTAGGAGACTCTTTTGATGATACCTCCCAGGTTTGGTGAAGTTTGGTTAAGGGGGTCCAAAGTTATGGACCCTCAAATGGGTAGCCCCATCTACTATTAGCTCCCATTGGAAACAATGGGGGACGGGGCACCTTCTTTGGGGGTCCATAACTTTGGACCCCCTGAACCAAACTTCACCACACTTGGCTGGTATCAGCAGGAGTGCCGCTGGACAATATCTTGAAAATGTGGTGCTGCTATTCTAAAAACTGTGCCCCCTGCCTGCTGACAAAATAAAAACACTAAAAATATCAAAAATACATTTTTGCTGCCCCCTCCTGTCCTGTGGTAGCTATGCCACTGTACATAAGAGCAGGTGGACTCTAATCTGGAGAACCACATTTGATTCTTTGTTCCTCCGCATGAGCAGCGGATTCTAATGTGGGGGAACTGAATTTGTTTCCCCGCTCCTACACACAAAGCCTGCTGGGTGACCTTGGGCTAGTCACAATCCTCTGGGAACTCTCTCAGCCCCACCTACCTCCCAAGGTGTCTGTTGTGGGGAGCAGGAAGGAGTTGAGGGCCACTTTGAGGCTCCTTGCAGTAGAGAAATAGGGGGTTTAAATCCAGTTCATTCTTGATGCAAATCAGGCTCCTATAGTCCGGGGAATTAGGTGGAACTCTCAATGCATATGTAGGTGACAGGACAAGGGTTGGGGGCATGAGGATAATGCTATGACGTCATTAATCCATTCTTCTTCCAGGCTCTGCAGCAACATCCCATGTTATGATCAACATCTTGAGCAGAGCTTGGAAGAGAGCCAGGAGCCAGGATCTGTCTTCTCCTGGGAGAAATTATGAAGGAAAAGAGGGGACAATGGGATATTTTCCAAGCTCCAACACAATCTGAAAATGGACAAGCAAGCTGGGCTGTGGTTCACAGGCAGAATTAGTGTGCAAAAGTGTGTATTCATGAGCGTGGTCTATATAACCAGCTTCCCGCCTTCTCAGAAAACTCCATGCCTTTTTCCCGGGCTTTTTCAAGTTGATTCAAATGTGGACTGTCTGTCAACACTCTAATCTAGGCCGCAGCATCATAGAAAATGTAGGTCAGATGAACAGCATCCAATATTTTACAACGGCTTCTGCCAGGAGAGGAAATAAACCGGCAACCCACACAGGGAAGTGGGCTTTTTTGAACTGGGATATCCTCTCCTGATCCAGCCAGCCCTGTCAGAACATCCAAATAACGTGAAGCCAAAAATAACAAATGATCTAAGAATGGCATGAGAGAAGCACATTCCTCTTGCAGAGGCTGGAAGAGACGAAGGAGGCTAATTTTCTCCCGTTTTCTTCCCTCCCGCTCCTGTGATCCCCGGCCAAGGGCTTGGGAGAAACTCTCGGGTCACTCGGAGACTGCAGTGAGAGAAAAGGACAGGCAGGGAGGGGCTTCATAGCCATGACATCTGCTGCTGCTACCTTGGGGTACCTACTCTAGGTTGAGGAATTCCTGGAGGTGCGGAGGTGAAGTCATGGTAGAGCAGATTTTGTGGGGGTGGGACACCTAAGAGGGGCATAGTGCCAGAGAGTCCACCCTCCAAACCAGCTGTTTTCTCAAGGGAAACTGATGTTGAGCCCTGGATCTGTTAGCAATATCGGACGCAGTGATTTCAATCAAAGCCTTTATCGACAGACAACAGTATAGCCACAGAGGAAGCCAGTTCTAATGAATGGCTTCTCAAGCACCCTTTTATGCCCACCAAGGGGGCCCTCTTCCCCTCACCCCAGTGGCAGAGGAAGAGAAAATGGCGCCCAGGGCAAAATGGTCTCCCCCCGTACGCCCCCCTCTGCACCCCCCCCCCCCACTTACCTTAGTTCAACCTGAAAAAGTTCAGGCTGAAAAAGCGGCCTGTTCAGTTTGGGCTGAAAAATGGTCAGGTGGGAACTACACTCCCCAGGAGACTTTGCAAGCCCGTTTTTCACCCTGAACAGGCCGCTTTTTCACCCTGAACATTTTCAGGCTGATCTTAGGGGGAGGGAAGGAAGGAAGGGGTCAAGGTCAGGGAGTGATTTTTCACCCCCAGATGGGTGTCCGCCCCCCCCGTCCCCTTAAAGCTCCGCCTCTGCCTCAACCCCTGGAGACATCAGAGCAGAACTGTACAGCGCAGGAATATGAAAGCCCGTAGTTCTCAAAGTCAAAAGGGGGACTATCAGTCCAACGGACGCTTGGGCGCAGTCTACATTGCTACAGGTTACAAAGCACAAAGACAGCAGGAAACAGAAAGTAGAGCAAACCCATTAACATGACAGAAGAGCCAGGATCCCATTTGATGTCAGGTGTTCCGCATGACAACTGATCTCTGTAGTCTGGAGTTTAGTTGTAATTCCTAGAGATATTCAGACTACACATTATGGTTGGCAACCTAGGTGCCATCTCTGCAAAGCTGCCATATTAATCAAGGCAGGTGTGCAACAGGTACAGTCAAAAGTAATTACACCAATGCGTACTCAAACTCACTAAGTGAGTATCATTTAAATAATTGCTATATAACATATAATTCTATCTTTCATTCACTGATAACAATTTCAAAAAATTCAAAAATAATTCAGCAAAGTCTAGTTTGGCTATAAAACCTCTAGATTAGGTTTTATTTTGGAAATCCTTTGTCAAGCCAATATATATTGTACATAGTTTTTTTTTCCTCTAGGAGCACTCTTGTTTTTCTGAAGACGATTTCCAATCTGAGTTTCAAGTTTCACTGAAACAGCTCTTTTAATAGTCCTTCACCTTTAACAGTCCTTCGCTCTAGACATCAGTGTCTCATGTAAGGAGAAAAGAAAGAAAAAAAAACTCTGCTGCTTAACACCATGTATGTGTGGACAGGTTTCCCCAGTGGTGTGAGAGAAGCACCCTTTCATGCTCAGAGACACACTTACTGCTTATTATTGCCTCACACCTGGGAAAGGGTGGTGCTCGCTGGACATGGAGACCATAGGAGCAATTACTAGGCCACAGCAGCCTAAAGTAATTTTTATTGTATTGCTTAGAAAGCAAGGACATGAGCCAGGAAATAGTTGGGGTTTTACGTGCCAAGTTTGCCTGATTTCCATGATTCTGCCAGGTTCTTTTGAAAACAGTTCTTACAGATCAGAGAACACCCAACTAGGGATGGTGATTTGGTAAATCACAAAAAAACCCCTCTGATCTACAGGTTCTGGTGGGTTTTCCGGGCTGTGTGGTCTGGTGGATCTTGTTCCTAACGTTTCGCCTGCATCTGTGGCTGGCATCTTCAGAGGTGTATCACAGAGGGAAGTCTGTTACACACTGTGTCTGTTACAAACAGACCTCCCTCTGTCATACACCTCTGAAGATGCCAGCCACAGATGCAGGTGAAACGTTACAAACAAGATCCACCACACCACGGCCACACAGCCTGGAAAACCCACCAGAACCAGTTGAATCCGGCCGTGAAAGCCTTCGACAACTCTGATCCAGTTTATTTGTTTTTTTTTAAAAAAAAAACTGATTAAAAACCTGGTGCTGAAAAAGCTGGATGTGATTTGACTTGTTCAGTGCTTGCGCGGGAGCGGGGGACAACTGAAGGCTGAGCTAAGCTGAGCATCTAGCTCAGGGGTAGGGAACCTTTTACACTCAGAGAGCCATTTGGACCCGTTTTCCACGGGAAAAGAGAACACTTGGAGCCGCAAATAATTTTTGACATTTAAAATAAAGATAACACTATATATATAGGGTTTTTAAAACCTTTTACTCCACTCATTCTGAGAAGCGCATGGATGCGCCTGCCCTGCTGCCTGCAGGGTGGGCAAGGATGGGGCCGGCGGCTCGGCTCATGGAGCCACAGTGCAAGGGCAGAAGAGCTGCATGCGGCTCTCGAGCTGCAGGTTCCCTACCCCTGATCTAGCTGTTTTCGCTGCCATCTCTGCTTCCCAAGCCCTGGAGTACTTGGGAAGTGGTGGCAGAAGGGCCGGGGCGGGGGGGGGGGGGGGGGGGTTGAGACAACTGAATGCTGTTCTTGGTGCAGCCAAGGGTAATATTCAGTTGCAATTCTCCCCACCATGATTTCTCAAGCTCATGTGCACTTGAGAAGCAGTGATGTGGAGAGCTGAAATTTTTCGGGTTTGGATAATAATAAAAGCCAAATAAAGTTGATGGGTTTTCAGCTTCATTCAGCTTTATTCGAGTTTCGGCTTTACTCGGTTTCACTGAACATTTCTGGGGTTTTGTTATCCGAAACTGAAATTTACCAGTAATTTTTATTGGTGCTCACCACTATACCTAGCTCCTGGTTGGTGTAATACCACATTTGAACAGGTCAGGAGTTTGTTTAAGCAGCAACACAGATTAGAAATAAACCATGCCACACAGCAGGGTGGATTCTCACCAGTTAATGTGAACATCTGATTATTTCGTAAGGTGTTGTGTGATTGGCTTATTTATCTGAGTAAATGTTTAGACTTCCTTTTGACCATGTGTAGTTTCTGATTCATTTGATCTCTTCTATATCATGTCCCCACTTTTCAAAGCAGAGATGTAGCAATTAGAAAGTCAGCAAAAACTTTGACCCTAATTTATTGGTTGATTCAAATATTTCTCTCCTTCCTTTTCCCTTTGGTCCACGCGTCTTACATCATTTTCTTAAAACCAAGCAAGAGCACATGACACATACTGGGGAAAAATCCCACGGCTTACAGTCCTTCCCCCTCACTGTCCCCATGCTGGTGAACTATACAGTCTTGATTACTTACAATTCACCCAACTTGGTTAGTTGCCTTGAGTTTGCAGCATTCCAAAGTGCCTCAAAGCCACAGAGCCATTGATGAGAATCATTCACATAAAACAGGTGTGTGTCCAGGGCCTGATTTTTTTTAACCAGAAAAGAGTGCCCACAGGCAGAACCCTTCTCCAAATCCTGGGAGTGGTCTTACCTGGGGAGAAAAGCACTTGAAACAACAGAGCAGTGAGAGGTCAAGCTGGAGAGGGTAGCGTTCAGCCCCCCCCCCCGCCATCCTCCATCCTCATTTTCTTCTTTACATCTAAGCCAGGTAGCAATGTGAATAACCTAGTAGGGTTGCCCATTGTCTGCCTACCTTGCCTCTGGTCTTGGATCATTTTCCAGTACGATTTGGGCCCCTGCTTCTAAAGAGAGCTCATTTCTGCTTCCATGTTCAAGTTGTGGTTGACGTGTGAATGAGCCTTGTGCTGGTGTTGTACAGCTCCTAGTTACACACCTAGTAAAGGAATGGGATGTTGCATCTGAACAATTTTAGACAGACAAAACCTCCTCCCTTTCTCCTGAGTTTCAATTGATTTTCGCTCATCTTACCCATTATAGTATAGAGTGACCCCTAGTGTTTGAGACAGAGAAGAACACTCTATATTTCTACAGCTGTTCTTAAGCAGATTTCTTAAAAAAACCACAACTTTTAAAATTGCTCTTTCCATTTGCTTTGAATTGAATAAAAACGACATCCCACAGATCCCTCCTCTCTTTACATGCTGTGGACCAGTCCTTCAAATAAAAATATCTGCTATTCATTGAAATATACATGGAGTGCACCAAAATCCCATGCATCTTCTTCTGTCTTAAGTATGAATCTTACTTCAGTTTCAAAGTTCAGACAGCCAGTGTGGCACATTGGTTCAAGTGACAGACTAGGAGTGGGGAGAGATGGAGCCAATCCCGACCCAGTTATTTATTTATATACTAGCACTAAAGCCCATTTTAAATTAAAATAAAATGGCCCAAGAAGGGGGGAGGGAGTATGGGCGACTCCCCCTCCTCCTTCCCTCCAGGGAAGCAGTTGATATTGTTTGGGATGGGGAGGCTCCCGGGTTGGGGGAAGGTGGGCGGGGACAGGATGGAATGTTGTGAGTCCTGCACACCCATTGGCTGGGGGTTCGTCGTCAGACATTCCATCCCTTAGGTCCGTGCTGGCGAACCTATAGCACTCCAGATGTTCATGGACTACAATTCGCATCAGCCCCTGCGGCATTTTAGACATAAAAACTGAACAATGGGTTCAGAGAATAACAATCTGCTAGAAATGTTACAGTATTCATTAAATAAATGTAATATTTTGAAGAAGTCTATCTTAATATAGTCAGATATCAGAATTAACTTATTCTATGTGTGCATCAATTTTTTGTGTTTATTTAGTTGTAAATTAGATTAAGTATTTTATTATATATTGTTTGTTGTTGATGCTATCACTTACGTATGTTAACTAATAATAAAGATACTCATTAAAAACATCTGGAGTGCCATAGGTTTGCCACCACTTCCTTAGGTAATTATGTATAAGGATCTGAATATTTGCATTCTGCCTTTTTTCATTGTTTAAGATAGCTTACAATAATAGCTGGCCAAGATGGCGAACAATAGCAGTTAAAATATAAAAACTACTCAGTGAAATCCAGCATGCAGCCTTGCTGACATCTTGGGCCCTTGACAGTCTAGGACAGCCATGATTCATGAAGCCCAGAGCTTGTCCAGATGACGCAGGCGCCACAGGGCAAAATTTTCCAGAAACATATGTCTGTGAAATCTCATCATCAGCTCTGAGGCTCCCTCTGCCAGGCCAGACAGGGTGCCTGATCTGTGCCTCCTCCTTTCAGCCAAGAAGGGGGCATCTCTCCCAGCCCAGAGGATCACTAAGACAAGACCATTTTCAACAATGATGGGCCACTAAGAAGTATGGCCTTCCCTTTTGCTGTTCAGGGTAAGCAGCAGGAAATGGAGGCCAAGGATTCACACCTGCCAAACTTGTTATACTATCCTAGGAACCTTTGACAATAACATCAAGGGAGCTGGGATTGCTCTTGGCTAGGGATTCTGGGGACTTTTCTGGATGGCATGGCCAATCTCAAAGTGGTTTAGGGTTGTCAGGTTACCCCTCGTCACTGGCTGGGGATGTGGGGTAGGGTGGCCAGCTGCAGGTTGGGAAACTCCTGGATATTTGGGGGTGAACCCGGGGGGAGGGCAGGGATCTCAGTGGAGTACAATGCCATAGAATCCACCCTCCAAATCTTCCATTTTTCTTCAGGATAACTGTTCTGTGTAGCTGAAATTCTAGGGAATCCCCAGGTCCCACCTGGAGGCTCAGGCTGGCAGCCCTAAGTGGCTGTTAAGGGAATGGTGTTGGTTGGTTCCACAACAACTGGGAAAACAATCCCAGCATCCTCCCGTGATGGAGGCAGCGACTTCCAAATGGACTTTTTATTTGCAATCTCAGATCAAGGAGGATCGAGATTGGTAGCCGCAGATCGACGTCTCCATAAATCTGTCCAAGCCCCTTTGAAAGCTATCCAGGTTAGTGGCCATCACCACCTCCTGTGACAGCATATTCCAAAGACCAATCACAAGTTGTGTGAAGAAGTGTTTCCTTTTATTAGTCCTAATTCTTCCCCCCAGCATTTTCAATGGATGCCCCCTGGTTCTAGTATTGTGAGAAAGAGAGCAAAATTTCTCTCTGCCGACATTTTCTACCCCATGCATAATTGTATAGACTTCAATCCTATCCCCCCTCAGATGTCTCCTCTCCAAACTAAAGAGTCCCAAACGCTGCAGCCTCTCCTCATGAGGAAGGTGCTTGATGTAAGGCTGTCTAGTTTTGACCCCTGGACCCACGAAACAAAAAGTACCAGAACACACTTTGGTGGGGTGCCCATTGAGGATCTCAGATTACTGCAGGAGGCTGGGCATTTTGTCGGGTGACTGTCCAGACTGCCCCCAGGACTAATGCTATTTGACATTACACAGGGTTTAAAGAAAAGCATCTGGGCATCAGACATGTTCCTTGTTTGCAAATCAGTTTTAATGGGGAGGGGGGGGGTTGGATCTGTATTTTAAGCACCCTGAGTTTTGTCAACTTTCAGAGGCATTGCTTTGAAATGCTGCAGGCAGGACCTCTTGAAAATTTGCTTCCATGAATCAAGTTTTACAGCCACATAAAAACGGCTTCTGCTCAGTAGTTTGCATTTATGGGCATTAACAAAATTATGTAGATAGACTCCCACCGTGTAAAATGTCATCCAGCCTCAAAGCATCAAGGAAAAAAAAAGGTTGTGAATCATATCAACAAGCTCCTGGGTAGTTTTTTTTAAATCCCAGAATGGGCTACTACATGGATGGGAGACCACCAAGGAAGTCCAGGGCTGTGACACAGAGGCAGACAATGGAAAATCTCTCTTGAACCTTGCCTTGAAAACCCCACAGGGTGGCTAGGTGTTGACTGTGTTGGTATTTTCAAACACCACCATGACTCTGCTGCTGTTTTTCTCAAAATAGGACCCTGTATTTTTGGGAATGAAGTTTTGACCACACAGCCTCCAGGCTATACCTGTTGACTGCACTTGTGGGGAACACAGGAACTTATAATGTATGAAATGACCCTCAAGACTGTTGTCTCCCATGCCCTCTGCCAAGCAGGGAAGCATTCAGGACGTATCTGAAGGAAGCGGTCCTTTCCTGGCGTTGACTCCCCAGCCTCCAGAGAGGCAGGTGAAGCCACACCTAACAGACCCAGGGCTACTACCCGAAACATCATCCCCACAGCTGTGGTATTGTCAGGATATGCCCTTCCTGCCATCAAAGGGGTTGAGGAAGGAGTGAAGAATCACACCTGAGTGGGGAGGGGGAAGCAACTGCCTTCACTTTCTGATATGTTATTAGATCTTGTCTCTGTAATCTCTCTGTCTTCTGATGTTTGCAACTGTAGTTAACTAGGAGCCACCTGGCTCCTTCCCAGCAGGGGAGGGTGGCAGGTGGCTGAGAGCTATCGCTGTGCTGGCCTTGAGATGCTCAACTCCCAAACAATCCTCTCTCCATTGTATCTTTCTCACATCCCATGATAATCTGGGAGGGGGGTTTTCTGGCGGGAAACCTGAGGGGACAAAGGCATCTGTATTTTCATAGCCCAGCTGAAAGCCAGGTACTTGCTGGGATCAATAAAGGCTTCTGATTCAATATCACAAGTTCGCTTATTGTCTCCAGTCCTAAGATCTGACAAGTATCTACTGTCCTTCCCTGCACTAAGAGCTTCTCAATGCCTCTCAGCCAATGACCTAAAAGCATGGTGAACCCACCACATCAAGGTGAGTTTCTCTCAGTGTTAGTGGGGTCAAGAGAACTCAACCCAGAGATGCCTTCTTTATTGCCCCCAGTCCACTATTTACTGTCACTGGTTTTTCCCATTCAAGGCATTCGGTATATCAACACGGAGTTTCCACTAATCTAATCTGTTGATAGATTTATCCACCAGGAATTTGTCAGCATCTTTTTTTTAAAGTCACCCTAATCCACATTGTGTGGTAATGAAAACTGTATTATTATTATCATCATCATCATCATCATCATCATCATCATCATCATCATCATCATCATCATCATCATCATCATCATCATCATCATCATCATCATCATCATTAATTTATTTTATTTTATTTAATATACCGCCCCATCCCCGAAGGGCTCTGGGCAGTGTACAACATAAAATCATATAAAATCATCATAAACATAAGCATCCATAGTTACAATAAAAACAGCAGTTATTATATCCAAGATGGCGTCCCACCTGAACCTAATCCTCCTAGAAGGAGGAGGGGGGAGGGGGTAGTGGGTCCTGATGGTATTAGGGACCCATAGATTCCAATAATGGGTCCCACTGATGTTAAGGACCCCTAACCGGGGGGGGGGGGGCACTATACCTATTGTGTAAAAAATTTCTTTTTGCCTCGTGAACCTGCCGCCAATTAGTTTCATTGTGTAACTTAAAGTGAATGCTTTACTTCTTTCCCACAAAATGTCCCCTTCTGTTCCGGAAGCTCTTTAGATGTGCAGCTCTCTCTCTCTCTCTTTATACAGGCGTGAGGGAAATATAGGCTCTTTTTGCACAGGCAACACAAATGGGTTAAATGAACCTGTGTTCCCTATGTTGCTATTTGCCTGGTGGATGCAGGGGCCATCGGGCCCACTGGGATCCTGGTGTCAGGATGCAGCATGGTTCACACAGGAAACAGTGTGTATCCCTGTGAACTGTGCATCGAAGAATCCCCACAACCAAGAACCGCTCCCCAAACAAACCAGCACAAAATGGCCGCCACCTAGAGAATCTACTCTAGGCTGCCTACAGAATCCACCAAAATAGTGGATGGAAAGGGGGAAAACAGAGCGCTTCCTGCTTGCCATAGTTTGCACAGACAAGCAGGAAGCATGTAAAACCTGGGTTAAAGGAAAACAGTGGCTAATTTGGTGACTTTCATTTAACCCGGGTCCAGCAAAATAAAACAGATTAGAAGCATTTGGGTGACGAGTTCTGTGGGAACTTCTCCCCCATAATGCTTTTAACCCATTATATTTTACCTGAGTGGAATCACCCATACTTAGAATATGTTCGACAGCACATTCATTTATTTTTCCAAGGCTATGCCCTGGAGTTTTGGAGGTCATAAATTCACAGGGTCACCATAAGTCAGAAGCAACTTGATGGTGTTTAACACACTCAAGTCCAGGCAATGGGAACAAGTAATGGGGAAAAACCTCACACAAAATAACCCCTACCCGAGTTTTACTGCTGTCTTTGAGAGGGATTTTAAAAAGTCTATCTGCTCTCACCACATGATTCATAGTTTTATAACTATGAATAATTTCCTCCTAGAGTGGTGTAGTGGTTAAGGTGTCAGGCTAGGATCTGGGGTTCCTGGGTTCCAATCCCCACTCTGCTGTGAAAACTTGCTGGGTTACCTTGGACTAATCATGCATTCTTAGCCTTGAGCCTGGCAAGTATTTGGATAGGAGACCTCCGAGGAATGCCAGAGTCGGGAGGTGGAGGCAGGCAATGGCAGACCACCTCTGCCTATCTCTTCACTTGAAAACTCCACCAGGGGTCACCGTAAGTCAGCTGTGACTTGACAGCAAAAAAAAAAGTTATACTTTCTAAACTAAATAAACCTGAAGAATTTAAATTATGGATGTAATCCAAAAAGGCAGAAAATACTGATCTCTCTTTCTCTGTGCATGTGTGATTTTCCTAGCCGAGTGTTGCCTGTTTACCACAACAAATGATGCTTCAAAGTGATTCCCAACATTTACAAATGGTTTTCAAGGGATGCAGAGCCTGTGATTAAAGTGTGTGTGTGTGTGTGTGTGTGTGAAGAGAGAGAGAGAGAGAGAGAGAGAGAGAGGATCGAAAACATTGTGTAGATCTTTGTATCACACTCTACATTTCTAAACTTGTGTGGATCGAAAACATTGTGTAGATCTTTGTATCACACTCTACATTTCTAAACTGCCTACACTATATGTTTCTTAGTGGGGATTTTTTAAAACAGTGATGATTCAGGATGATTCCCTGGATCTGTAAGCAGTATATTTTGTGCACAAGCGTTCGAAAGGCAGAGAGGAACAGGCAAGGCCTTTTACTGGACCAATTTGTGCTAATGATATCACCCAAGCTTTGTGGCCCCGCTCCCATCTGTCCTACAGGTCACTGGGACCACGGCAGGAATTCCCGTTGCCAGCTGCTTCACAGAGCGGTCTTTTGATAGAAACAACTTGCTGCAAATGGGAAATGGAAAGGTATGCTTTTTGCAGAGATGCCAACTGCTGTGATGTCATCGGAGCAAGGCATTAAAGCGCCGCACTTCAAAGTGCTGGCACAGACTTCTTAGGGCATGGGTGGAGAGGAGGGGGGGGATAATGGAAATGCTATAAACTTGACTCCAAAATTGAAAAGACCAAAAAACCGAAAAAGGGAATTGGGCTGTCTGTGCTCTTGCAGCAAGCACAGAAATGCGCCACCAATGGAGCACCGTTGAATGTCAGGGTCCCGCTCCCAAGAGTTTTACTGTGAGGACCCAACATGGACATTTCTCACAGTCGGCTTCTGCTTCCATCCATTCATCCACAATCGACTATCCATTTACCCCTTACGCATTAATTTCTTACTGACAGGCAGGGTGAAGCGAGGACATGTATTGAAATGTGGGCTAGGCCTGAATCAGGCATCTTCATAACACAGGGCTTTTCAGCGCGCTTGATTTTCTTGGCAGCCGGTCCACGAGCACTGGAATAGGTTTGGGCTCGGCTCTTCCACACACCTGCTCTCCCACCGCATTTCCGCAGTTGTGGAGCCAGTCTCTTTCCTTCTGCGTGTGCCTTAAAGAATCAGGATTTCCAAGGGATGGTTCTGTCACGGCACCATCAGAGAATCTCCCCCCTTTTTGTGCATGCTTATATTGGCACAAGTGGGTGTCTCCAACACACAGTGTGGGATGGGATCCCATATCTCCATCCAAACTCCTGCTCCCTTTCCTGCCCAGCTTCAGCAGGACTCTGCCTCTGTGGGCAGTCCTGGAGCGGCTCTTGGGCGCTGCTGCTGCCGTGGCTGTGTGGCTGTTCACCCTGTGCCCAGGTGTACTGGCATGGGGTTGGAAATAGCTGCTCTGGACCCAGCTGGGCTGGTGGTGGTTGGAGTGCGGTGTGCCTTGCCCATCTAGGCAGCAGTGAATGGAGGCAGCTGCAAAAGCTAGGTATATTTTCTGTGCATGCACAAAAAGGGGGAATTCTCTGATGATGCCACAGATAATGATAGACCATTACTCAGGTGTCTCTCCAGGGCATAGTTGTGCTTGTAAGAAGAAGAAGAGTTGGATTTCTATCCCCCCTTTCTCTCCTATAGGAGACTCAAAGGGGCTTACAATCTCCTTACCCTTCCTCCCTCACAACAAACACCCTGTGAGGTAGGTGGGGCTAAGAGAGCTCCGTAGAGCTGTGACTAGCCCAAGGTCACCCAGCTGGTGTGTGCTGGAGTGTGCAGGCTAATCCGAATTCCCCAGATAAGCCTCCACAACTCAGGTGGCACAGCGGGGAATCAAACCTGGTTCCTCCAGATTAGAGTACACCTGCTCTTAACCACTACACCACTGCTGCTCCCTCCACTGTAAGGCAGGACTTTGAAATCTATTGTATAATATAGTCTGTCTCAGAAAAAGATGATAGTAGGGTTGTATATTCCTCTGCCACAGAACTCAACACGCTGGGCCTTCTTTGTTGTAGAAGGCTCCGCATGGGTCATCCTAGTGCCGTGGTGGTGAACCTTTGGCACGCCAGATGTTATGGACTGCAATTCCCATCAGCCCCTTCCAGCATGGCCAATTGGCCATGCTGGCAGGGGCTAATGGGAATTGCAGTCCATAACATCTGGTGTGCCAAAGGTTCGCCACCACTGTCCTAGTGCCTATCTAACACTGCCCCCCTCTGCCCAGGAACCCTTGGGATTGGGGATCCATGCTGATGGCCAGATTGCTCTTCTATCCCCAGATAAGAAAGAGCCACTGGCTGCGGAAATAAAGTGGGAACATACACTGCATTCAGTGCCAGCAGAACCCAGTTATGACTGCAGGCAGTTGTTCCTGAATCCCAATCCAAGGCTGAACACCAGAGCAAGCAAGCAACGGCAGGAGGCTGGGTGGGGGAGCATTGGCATTTGGCCTGGCCAATCCACAGGTTTTATGCCTCCAACGAGCAGAGGGTGCCAATGTTGCACCACTCTTCTGCCCCTGAAGAGGGTGACGCAGCCTGTGAGTGGCCACAGAGGCTCAGAACATGGGCATGTTCACGGTTCGCTGTTCAGTGCTTCAGGAAGGCACGGCTCCAATTGCACTAGGATTTCTCAGGTCTAACAAAAGGTTTTGTTAGTAGAACAAGAGAAAGCAGTCCTAGAAGGGCAGAACGGAGCAGCAACGCTAGAGCAGGGAGGCAACACAAGGGGAGCGGCTGCACAACTCTAGGTCCCTTCCGCACATGCCGAATAATGCACATTCAATCCACTTTCACAATTGTTTGCAAGTGGATTTTTCTATTTCGCACAGTAAAATCCAGCTGCAAAATGCACTGAAAGTGGATTGAAAGTGCATTATTCTGCATGTGCGGAAGGGGCCTCTGCCCTGCGGCTTCTTCACTCTAAACTACCCCCTCCTGAATCTTCTTTTCCTTAGGAAGCCGGGGGTGTGTGTGGGAGGGTGGGCTTGGTGCATGCATTTGTAGGCAACTTGCAAGGGGGGGGGGAACTCTCTGTGAAATACATTGTTCTTCCTTCCTCACTCAAAGGAAAGGCTAAGTTCAAGAGGCTTTTGTTTTTGAACACATACCACAGGGATCAGTCCAGTCCCTCCAGCCTGTTAACCGCACGATATTTATCCCTAAATAGGAATCTGGACAGAGTGATAACAAAAACACCTCAAAATTCTGGGTCAGAGGGTGCTGTGGGTGGAAGACGAAAGCGGTTCCCCCCTGCAGCGACGGAAGGCGTGTTTTCGGTCGTACCAGATTCGAACGGGCCCCCCTCTCCTTCCCACAGCCTGCAGAACAACAGGTGCGCCCATCAGCCGGGGTGGGGGAAAATGGGTGTGGTGTCCTTCCCCACCCACTTCTTTTCATCAAAACAAAAAAAAACCCCAAGGCTGAAGAAATGTGAAGCCTGCTGTTTTTCCCCTGCAAAGACGACTCACCAACTGCAGACTGGTTTTTCCTGGTTGGGGGGGGGGGGGGGGAGTGTTGGTGACGGGAGTTGACAGGGAGAGAGTGATGAAAAGATTGATGCTGCTCTCCTGCTAGGGAGGAGAACCAAACAAGTCAGAAACACACACACACACACACACATTTTTTTACACACAACAAGCAAGCTCAGATCAGGACCGTTTTCTGCAAATGTAAATAATACTTACGGAAGTTAGCGAGAGCCAGTCAGCGTGGTGTCGTGGTTAAGAGTGGTGGACTCTAATCTGGCAAACTGGATTTGTTTCCCCGCATGCCATGAAGCTTGCTGGGTGTCCATGGGCCAGTCACAGTCCTCTCAGAACTCTCTCAGCCCCTGTGGAGGCACGCAATGGCACACCACAGCCAGACCTCTCTTGATTTGAAATCTCTGTGGCGTCACCATTAGTTCGCGGTGATTTGACAGCAGCACTTTCTACCACCACCGCACCAAAGGTCTTGTAGAAAGCCAGTGGGGTACAGTGGTTAAGAGCAGTGGGTTTGATTCCCCACTCCTCCACATGAAGCCTGCTCAGTGATCTTGGGCCAGTCAGAGTTCCCTCAAAACTCCCACAGCCCTCATGAAGGCAGGCAGGGGTAAACCACCTCAGAATATCTCATTCCTTGAAAACCCCACCAGGGGTCGCCAAAAGTTATGTCAGCTGTGACTTAGCAGCACTTTCCACCAGTTCAGGTGGATTTGGAAGAGCGAAAAAAAGAAGAAAATATTAAAACCAATGACAGAAAACAAGTGAAACATTGGCAGCCATTGCCCATCATCATGTTCTGTTGCTTGTTTATCAGGCCCCAAACTCATCTTGGATCCCTGCCCTCCAAGCCTTCTTCCTCATCTTTTGAAAGATATCATCCCATAGCCTAGTTCAGTGGTGGCGAACCTTTGGCACTCCAGATGTTATGGACTACAATTCCCATCAGCCCCTACAATTGGCCATGCTGGCAGGGGCTGATGGGAATTGCAGTCCATAACATCTGGAGTGCCAAAGGTTCACCACCACGGGCCTAGTTCAGTGAGGGATTTCACTTGGGTCCTGATTTGGGTGAGGAACATCACTTGCAAATGGGTTTTCTACACAAGATCCTGGATCCTTAAACTGGAGCTTCTTATACACAGTCCCTGCCAAAGAAATACCAAGTGGCTGTTTGGGGAGGGGGAACAGGGAATAGATTCCATCTCCCTGACAAAACAGCCAATCGGCAGGATTTTAGCCTGATAAAACACTTGTAGGGGCATGGTGAGGTCAGGAGGGTGGAAATTTCTCCCCCAAGTCCCTGCCTCAGTCTGCTCCTCCTTCCTGGGTGCTCACTGACTGGGTGGGTATGGTAAGGAAACACACCGCTAGACGGCCAATCAGATTTGGCTATGCCACTGTAAATAATTTAAACAGTGAAGTGCATGTTTTTGCAAGGAGTGTTTGTTCTTGAGACTGTTGTTCCAGGGTCATAGAATGTAGGCCCCTGCCAAGCCTGATAAGGCCAGTCTGGAAGGAAGGAAGTAAATAAGGCCCCCTTTGACTGGGTTACTTCTGTCCATAGCACCTCTGAGCCAATGTTAATCTCCCAGGACAGTCACCCTGACGGTCTTCACACCAAACAGAAGATTGCCTACACCAATGCATTGAGGGTGTCGGCAGTTAAGCTGGGCAAACAGCAAACCATCCATCAGCTGTCGCTGGTACTCAACACAGTGCCCGACAGAAAGGGAGAAGTCTGAGGAAGCAGATAACCAGCCTTTACTGTCTGGCATGAATGAATGACTTCATACAGAGCTGGGACCTTCTGCGATAGATCTGAGATGTTCTGTGCCCACCAGCCAGGGATCTTGGTCACCTATACCAGGCTGAGACCGACTCCTTGTCATGTAATTGTACCTCTCTATTGTGCATTGGTTAGATCTCACCTGGAATATGGTGTGCAGTTCTGGGCACTGCAATTCAAGAAGGATATTGACGAGTTGGAACGGGTCCAGAGGAGGGCAACCAAAATGGGAAAAGGTCTGGAATCTATGCCCTACGAGGAGAGACTCAGGGAACTGGGTATGTTTAGTTTGGTGAAGAGAAGGTGAAGAGGTGACATGGTAGCCCTGTTTAGAAAATTTGAAGGGATGTCATGTTGGTGAGGGAGGAAGCTTGTTTTCTGCTGCTCCAGAGACTAGGACCAGGAGAAGTGGGTTCAAGGTGAAGGAAAAGAGATTCCACCTAAACATCAGGAAAAACTTCCTGACAATAAGGGCTGTTGGACAGTAGAATGCTCTGCCTTGAAGTGTGGTGGAGTCTCCTTCTTTGGAGGTTTTTAAAGAGAGGCTGGATGGCCATCTGTCAGGAGTGCTTTGATTATGTGTTCCTGCATTGCAGGGGGTTAACTTGATGGCCCTTGGGGTCTTTTCCAAATCTATGATTCTATGAACTGCTGGTATCAGGTGGCAGCCCCTCTCTCTCAGTTCTCATCACAGCAGAGGGAATTCCACAAACGTAGTCCAACAGTCCAGGTCAGGGAAGCCGGACAATTTACAGAGGCCAATAACAGTCCAGTGGTCAAAATTGCAGGGGTCACTCAGGAGGGTGTCAGCAGGTTCAGCATGGAACTTGAGTTGCATCCACACCCGGCAACTCCTTCCCAAGAGGCTTTATAGCCACTCACAAGGAACTCACACATACAGCCTGCATCTTGGAAGCCATCCTGCAAAAAGTCATTGTTGCTGTCAGCCTGCAACTTGTGCTGAGTAGCTAGGCCTGCACTGCATCCTTGCACCAGCAGTTCTGACTTCAGTCTCTTTCTGCAGGCTTCTAGGGGGACTGGTGGCCCTGGAGAGCTGGGGCTGGGGGGGCTGGCCTGCCCTGACTGCCCCAAAGTCAGGTGATGGAAATGCATCTGAGCTGTTGGCAGCACCTCCGGGAGTTTCTGATCTCCCTGCTGGTCATCTGCTGCCAGCTACGGGCAAAGGTCCTCCTCCTCCTCCTTTGAGTCCTCACTGTGACATCTTATTTCTTATTGTACTTCTTCATCGAGATCAAAGTGGAGCATTACAGAACCTTTTCACTCTCATTTCTTCAGGTGGGCCAGAGGTCAACTAGATCTTTCAGAGTCTGCTCTTCTATTCCATGCCACACCTGCTTCTCCTACCACATCACACCCATGCAACATTCTGATTGGAGTCAAACTTTTGAAGGCCCCACACTATCACATAAAAGGCCCCTGATAACACAAACCATAAGACCCACTTCCCAGTTACTCATCAATGCCCACCCATGCTGACTCCCCAGATAGACAAGAGGTGTTTTGTGGTGTTATTGGTTGCTTTATCTCTACAGTGCTTCAAAAGTTCCTAAACAAACTGTTGTCTCCTGTGTCAATGGGCTTTTCTCACATTCTCACTGTCCTCACTTGTGAGTTCCTGTTGCTTCGGGGAGGTTTTCCTGTCTTGCTCACATTTTGCTTTTTCTAGTTTTCAATTCAACGTTACATCTTTAGTTCCAGCATTAAAACCTGTAGCTTAAATCAGCTGGGATATATGTAGGTTATAAATTGATGCAATATTGAATCAACCACTAGAGGGAGCAATACACGTGCAGAACAGAACTCCCCTCCTCCCCCCCAAGCAACAGAAATATACAAGTGAAGATAATAAGAATGCAGAAAAGCCCAATGTTATCTGCCCTGGTTCACACAAGGTGTTCTCCAGCTCCCATTCACACACATAAACTTCCCCCAAACACCACAGTATTCCTTTCCCACTCTCTCCTTCCTTTGGTGCACCTTCAAAGGGTTGCCAACATCCAGATGTGACCTTCTGCCTCCCCCAAAATTGTAATTGAAAATAAGCCCTAACACATCTTTTGGAGCAAAAATATATATATGTAAAGACTAGCCTGCCGGAATCACAGCAAAGATCGAAGCCCTGGGGTTACCAGCTTCCAAATGGCACCCGGAGATCTCTGCGAATTACCGCTGTTCTTCAGATGACATAAATCAGTTCCCCTGGAGAAAATGAAGGCTCTGGAGGACAGCCTATGTGGCGTCACATCCCTGCTGAGGTCCCGCCTCTCCTCAGACTCCACCCCCTCCAGGCTCCGCCCTCCAATTTCCCAACCTGGAACTGGCAACCCAACCAGTGAAGCTATTTCTCTTTTAGGTGGACAAGCCAGCTAGAAAATGCCTTGCCAGCTCTTCACCGGCCCACACATATAGGAAACCAACATGGCAAATTTCAATCCACACAACTTTTCAAATAATAAAAACCACAAAACGTTTTTTTTTCTCCAAACTAGAAAGGTCATCCACACTGGGGGAGGGGGAGACGTGGAATCCAAATGTTTTGCAAAAGGAAAAAAGGAAACAGGAAAAAAAAATCAAGGTGTGTTTTCCATATGCAAATGCTCACGATGCCAATAAAAACAGTTTCTCACTCAAGGAGATAAAAAACACATTGTTGGAATGCTGCCATTTTTGGATGCATTTGTCTGGAAATTGGCCTGGTTGCACCAGACACATGTGAAGATTCTGTGTGCCAAACTGTAGACTTGAATGGGACAAATTGTCTGCATTTTGTAAAAAACAGAATCGTCAACCAACATATCTGCCAGATGCATAAGATGTGGATTGAATTTAGCTTTCCCTTCCAGTCACAGGTATTTAAACTGGAGCAGGGACAAAGGCATTTACTGAACGGCACCAGACCGAGAGATCTTGGCCCTTGGCTCTCAGCCCATTGGCTTAATGAGCCCCTCCAGCACATCCTGCACCAAGAGTGAAGAAGAAGAAGAAGAAGAAGTATCCCCCCTTTCTCTCCTGTGAAAAGACTCAAAGGGGCTTACAATCTCCTTTCCCTTCCACCCTCACAACAAACACCCTGTGAGGTGAAGTGGGGCTGAGAGAGCTCCAAAGAACTGTGACTAGCCCAAGGTCACCCAGCTGGCATGTGTTGGAGTGCACAAGCTAATCTGGTTCACCAGATAAGCCTCCACAGCTCAAGTGGCAGAGCCAGGAATCAAACCCGGTTCCTCCAGATTAGAGCGCACCTGCTCTTAACCACTACACCACGCTGGCTCATTCAATCGTGCTTTTTGTTGTTGCTGTAGCTGGTTGGTTAGTTGTCTGTCAAACTCATGTTTGAGCTCCTTTGCAAGTCATTTCGACGCCCGTGAGGAGAAAAGTGGGATAGAAATTAAATAAATAAACAGAACGCTTGCCCAACCGATTTTGCTTAGTTAATGGAGCTGCAACCACAACAGCCTACTGCAATATTGCAAGGATTCCACTGTATGGTTGCTTAGTAAAAAGGCTCAATGTGTGAAGGCTGGAAACAGTTGGAACATTTCAAAAGTGGTGATAGGGGACCCAGCAGCCAAGATACCCAGCTTTGCAACTTGCATTACGCAAAATACAGCAGGAAACAGAATGCTTTCCCATGTCTTAATGCTCCAGGCTAGTGCGAAATGTGTGTGTGTGTGTGTGTGTGTGTGTGTGTGTGTGTGTGTGTGTGTGTGTGTGTGTGTGTGTGTGTGTGTGTGTGTGTGTGTGTGTGTGTGTGTATCCAGCCTTTACCCTATTAAAAACAGTTGAATACCCTATTAAAAACAGTTGAAATACTGTTCTTGGAACTGGAACGAAGAGCCTGTTAGTGATGTCACCGATACTAGCCAATAGGCATCCACTATAGCTGACTGCTTTGGTTCAAATTGAATCAGGTTGAAAACCACAGAACACTTGTTTTGTTTTGAGAATTTGCCCCAGGACATAACAAATGATGTTTGTACTAACTGTAGTGAAGGCATTCTCAAATAGGCCTAATTGCTGCAGAAATATTACTTTTCTCTTTGCCCGAAGGTGTGGTTTTACTGTAAAAGCTGCTTATTTTTATTTACCAAAACCAGACACAACAACAACAACAACTCCTTCCAAAAACTGCCCCTGACGGAAAGGCCAGTTGGAAAGTTTCTGGGGGCAAAATGTTTACAAGAACAATCCGATTCCAGGCACTACAGATTTTAAACATTTCAGAGAAAACTAACGTATGAGCTTGGGTGTTTTTATTTTAATGAATGGCTCTTAAAACGGGGCCAGAATCCCTTTCACAGCTGTGTGTCTCCTGCCAGAAAGGCATTGCTTTCAGACCATGTCATCGTTTGGGAACCTCAAGAATCGTACTTGGGAACACACTGGCAGAAAATAACAACCCCCTTCCCAGCAAGGTTTCAAGTTTGAGCTCTGCAGAAAAACAAACGCCCAGTCATCTTGGCTGGAGGTAATCTAAGCCTCTGAGAAACTTGTTTACCAGGATCACGGTGCTGGCAACTGTTTAATCTCATTGTGTTATAGTCAGATTTGTTCTTTGTTAGAGTTACAACGCAGCTCTCAGCATAGAACAATTGATGCCTGATTCATCCGAAGGGGGGGGAAAACAGCCAGCCTTTCTATCGTTTCAGTCAAACTGTAGCGTTTTCTCTGGTCATCTCCTGCTAGTGGCGATTTGCAGATAAACAGTGCAAGTTGGCATGGCCAGAAGAGGGGCGCTTGAAAACAGACATCCGAGCAGTGCAACTGCTCAGGGCAAAAGAAAGAAAAGACAATCTCCTCCTCCTTCTCCCCACCCCCACGACAGAAAAGAAAACAACAACCCACAGAGCTGCCAGATTCACTTCTGTAGACAACTGACTGTGCATTGCTAAGCATCTTGTGGATTGAGGAGGATGTCACTTTGTTTGGGATGGCGCTGTAGAAGATTGATCTGGATTCCATATTGGGTCCAGAACCGTAGCTTCTGACGCTTGGCCAATATGTGACGGGGACTCTTCATCTGCAGTTTTTCTGGAGGCTGTGCAGACAGGCACGAGTTTCTGCCCCTGTGGTGACTTTCACAGTCACAGAGAAAGCTCCCGCAACGATTGTTCTGTGTGTGTGCTGTGTGGGCAGAGGGGAAGGCCCATTCCAGTGTGAACACCGCAGTGGTGGCCCCAAATGTGTTGCAGCACAGTGTTTGTGCCTGTGGGCCACTACTAGAAGAAGAAGAAGAGAAGAAGAGTTTGGATTTATATCCCCCCTTTCTCTCCTGTAGGAGACTCAAAGGGGCTTACAGTCTCCTTGCCCTTCCCCCCTTACAACAAACACCCTGTGAGGTAGGTGGGGCTGAGAGAGCTCCGAGAAGCTGTGACTAGCCCAAGATCACCCAGCTGGCGTGTGTGGGAGTGCACAGGCTAATCTGAATTCCCCAGATAAGCCTCCACAACTCAAGTGGCAGAGCTGGGAATCAAACCCGGTTCCTCCAGATCAGAATGCACCTGCTCTTAGCCACTGTTCTTAGCCACTACGCCACTGCTGCTCTTAGCCACTACACCACTGCTGCTCTTAGCCACTACGCCACTGCTGCTCTTAGCCACTACGCCACTGCTGCTCTAGGAAGTGACTCTTAATTACCTAATTACAGTTTGGGGACAGGGAGCGGAAGGACTGATTACCTTCACCTCTGCTTTGCAGGCCATGATCTGGAGGCCCTTGCTTGTAGAATGGAGGTCAGCGGTCCCCAAAAAGGACCCTCATAGTGGTGGCACCATGACTGTGGATCACTTCCTAAGAAGTTATCTGGCACAGATGATTTATTTTACTCCCAGGCAAAGATACGTCACTAAGCTTTCGGCTAGCATGCGGAATTCATGAAGAGCGCTGTTCTGCAGCTTGATGGTTCTATTCTATGGTTTTTAATGAAATCAGCTTGTAATTAAACTGGCCAGAAAGGCAGGAAAATGATGACATTCCCATATATGCAGCTATTTTTTTTGTTTCTCACTTGCATTTTTCCTGACGGCTGCTGGAATTCACCATATTGTAATACTGGAGGAAAAACAACTAAAGCCAAGCTAAAACAGTTTGCAGCAATTAAGGATGGCAGTCCCAAGAAGTACTATATTAGTGATGGCGAACCTATGGCACGGGTGCCAGAGGTGGCACTCAGAGTCCTTTCTATGGGCACATGTGCACAGAGTTCATTATGTTGGGGGGTGGAAAATCACCCCCCACACACCCCTAGGCTGGCCTTGGCATGATCCTTTACCTGGGCATAAGCTCAGTTGCTGGCAATGGGGCTTGCTTCTGAGTAAACTCTCCTAGGGTCATGATTCATCCATTCGAAGTGTTGCACGGTTGCTTCACCAAGCTTACTCCCGAGTAATATGCACCTCGGAGTCAACTGTTTTTTCTAAACTAAAACCTCAGTATTCAGGTTAAATTGCCATGTTGGCACTTTGTGAAAAATAAGTGGATTTTGGGTTGCAATTTGGGCACTCGGTCTGGAAAAGGTTCGCCATCACTGTACTATATACACTTGTCGAGTGCCTGCAGGGCCTGTAAAATGGACCTGTTCCGCCAGGCATTCGGCCAACTGAGTTGAATGTTGTTCCATTGTCCTGGCCTCCGGTGGGCTCAGGGGTGGGGGTGTTATCGCCATCTGAGTTATATTGTGTTTATTTTTAATATATTGTATAGTTATAGGTTTTAATACTGTTTGTTATCGTATTATCATATTTTATGTTGTACGCCACTCTGAGCCCTTCGGAGGAGGGCAGCTAATAACTCTAAAGAACAAATTAAAAAATAAAATAGACCTTTGAGGTTTCAGCACAATATATAATTATTTGGGACTTATCCCTCAGTCTCCACTATAGCACTTGGACAATTCAAATACAGTATACAGATATGTGGGACTTTTCTCTCCGACTCCAATTGTATCATTTTATCATACAGGTAATGCTTACAGCACCATACACCTAACACACAAACTTATGGTGTGCTGCAGATTCTTAGATTTGAAATGAATAATATCGAGCTAGTTTGCTCCTAGGTGACACCTGATCTTGATGTTTTCTTCACAGGTTTGAAATATTCTTAGGGCTCTCAGAGCCTCTCATATTTAACCATTTCACAGTATTTCACAGGAGCAGCAGTGGCATAGTGGTTAGTGGAGGAACTGGGTTTGATTCCACACTGCTGCTTGAGCTGTGGAGGCTTATCTGGGGAATTCAGATTAGCCTGTGTACCCCAACATATGCCAGCTGGGTGACCTTGGGCTAGTGACAGTTCTTTTGAGCCCTCTCAGCCCACCTACCTCACAGGATGTTTGTTGTGAGGGGGAAAGGGAAAGGAGTTTGTAAGCCCTTTTGAGTCTCCTTACAGGAGAGAAAGGGGAGATATAAATCCATTCTTCTTCTTCTTCTTCTTCTTCTTCTTCTTCTTCTTCTTCTTCTTCTTCTTCTTCTTCTTCTTCTTCTTCTTCTTCTTCTTCTTCTTCTTCTTCTTCTTCTTCTTCTTCTTCTCCTTCTCCTCCTTCTCCTTCTCCTTCTCCTTCTCCTTCTCCTTCTCCTTCTCCTTCTCCTTCTCCTTCTCCTTCAACTGCTACTACTATTTTGGACAACATTCTATTGCAGACTCTCTAGCCACCTTTTGAACATCCTTGGCATATTTCGAGCCTGCGAAGAAAGCGACAAAGTCAGGCATCATCTAAATATACATCAATATAAAATATTTCTAGGTTTGTAACAAATTTGCTGGAGCAAATAGCAGATTCCTCAAAGTATATTGTGACCAGTGCACTAAACCATCTGCTAGTAAAACCACTCATATCTGATGTGACTGGAGATCTACAGTCAGACTTTAATGTTTCTGAGGTTTCCGTTGACTAGGCTTCTATGGATGATATTTACTTGGCACAACTTGAGGATGTGTACAGAATATCCGGAACTTTGAGGCCTACCTTGTTGGTTTAAGCCTCGGTCTTTCTAGCTAAGTAGATCTGCCTAGATCTACTAGTCTACTGACAAGGGGAATATGTCCCAGTTGGTTCTCTTGGACCTTCAATGGGTTTTGATACCATGATGTCTTTCTGGGCCACCAAAGTGGAATGGATATTGGTGTTATTCTGTTAAAGTGATTTGCTCCTTCCTGGAGTGGAAGTCCCATAAGGTTGACTTCTGTTCTGTCCTTTACCTAACAGCTTTTATGCCCCTTCCACACATGCAGAATAATGCACTTTCAATGCACTTTCAATGCACTTTGAAGCTGGATTTTACTGTGCGGAATAGCAAAATTCACTTTCAAACAATTGTGAAAGTGGAATGTGCATTATTCTGCATGTGCGGAAAGGATTTGAAGTGAATTGTCATCAATATGCAGGTCTCTTCTTTCTATTTGAATCCAGGGAAGGACTTGTTTGACCCTTGTCTGGAGGCAGCAAAGGACTGGATAAAAGAGTAAATTGAAGTTGAATCTAAATAAAATAGAAGTGTTGTGGACTGGAGGTAAAAATAATCCAGAATAGGGGTTTGGCTATGTTACACTTCCCCTGAAAGAACAAGCTCATAGTCAGATAGTGTCCCTGAATTACTCACTGATCCTGGACATCCAGAAGATGTAGGCATTCCTGGAGGAATGGACTTTGCCATATTTACACATCCTGGTAATCTCTAGGTCGCTGCAAAGCACTCTACATGGAGCTGCCTTAGAGACCTCAACTGTTACAGAACGTTGCCACCAAAATGCTAGTTGGAACCTGCCCTGCTGAGTACGTAAAACCCAGGTTCCTCCAGTGGTGGGATTCAGCCGGTTCGCACCACTTCGGCACATTTGGTTGTTAAAATGGTGCTTGTAAACAACCAATTCTTAATGTATTGTCAAAGGCTTTCACGGCCGGATTCAACTGGTTGTTGTGGGTTTTCCAGGCTGTGTGGCCGTGGTCTGGTAGATCTTGTTCCTAACGTTTCGCCTGCATCTGTGGCTGGCATACACTTCTGAAGATGCCAGCCACAGATGCAGGCGAAACGTTAGGAACAAGATCCACCAGACCATGGCCACACAGCCCGGAAAACCCATCACAACTAACCAATTGTTAAATTATTAGAATCCCATCACTGCCTAAACCTGTTTCTGGGCTCAATTCAAAGAACTGGTTTTGTTCTTTAAAACTGTGAACAACTTATGCCCGAAATACCTTAAGGACTGCCTTTATCCATATATAGCTGCACACATCATGAGGTTGTCAGAAGAGGACCAGTTGCCAAAGTCCATGGGGACAGAGCTGTGTTTGGTACCTCCACAAGAGGGCCTTCTCTGCATGCAGATCTTCTTGGCTGCCACCCCAAAACTGTGGAACTCTGAACCCCATGAATTCTGCCTGCCCCCTTCAATACAGGCCTTCAGAAGACAGTTTAAAACATTTCTGTTTCTGAAAGCCTTTTAAAGCTACATGCCTACATTGGTTTCAAATTGTGGTTTCTATGGTTGCAAATCTTTAAAAAAACATTGTTTCTTTTGTTGTGTTGTAATTACGGTCTTGTTATTCTGATTATGTGTTGTCTCAAGCAGTTCTTCAAACTGGAACGGTGGAATATAAATAGCTTAAAAAAACCTCCAACTTTGGTGAAGTCCTTTCTCTCCCACAGACCTTATTTACATACACCAACCATCTCTTATGATGGGAAAACCCCTTATTTCAAAAGACTGCAGCTTCCTAGATTGAAAACAACATCCCTTAGCTGAGAACTAAAGAACCCCATAATACAGATGCCGTAACTTCAAACTAATACCTGGGTTTTTTAAAAAATTCCCCTCCAGTGGTAACATCCCACATCCACAGTATTATTGTGGGATTAGTCATTCATCTGGATACCTTAGGAAAAATTATATTAGTAACTTAGATTGATAATTTAATGAGGAAATATTAAGAGATATTTTTAGTTAGAGTGCATGTCTGAACAGGCCAGCATAGCCCCGGTGTGCGCACTAAGGAGCTGGTTGTTGAACTCATCCCCAATACAGTTTTACAAATTGGAGGGTGCACTTGTGTTCCCACTTGCGATCACTCTAAGAAGCGCTGTTGTGGGAATTGTCATGTGCAACATTGCCATCCTAAACCAGAGTCCAATCACAGGCTCAACCCTACCACATTGGTGCCAGAAGAATTAACTAAGCCCTTCCCTCCAAATTCTGAAGTCAGCCTCCTGACCCACCTTCCCAGAGACCGAGGGTGATTCGGCACTGGTCAAATACAATGGGTTCAGGGGTGTGAAGAAAGCATTATGGGGGAAGAAGAAGAAGAAGAAGAAGAAGAAGAAGAAGAAGAAGAAGAAGAAGAAGAAGAAGAAGAAGAAGAAGAAGAAGAAGAAGAAGAAGAAGAAGGAGAAGAAGGAGAAGAAGAAGAAGAATGGATTTATATCCCCCCTTTCTCTCCTGTAGGAGACTCAAAGGGGCTTACAATCTCCTTGCCCTTCCCCCCTCACAACAAACACCCTGTGAGGTAGGTGGGGCTGAGAGAGCTCCGAGAAGCTGTGACTAGCCCAAGGTCACCCAGCTGGCATGTGTGGGAGTGTACAGGCTAATCTGAATTCCCCAGATAAGCCTCCACAGCTCAGGTGGCAGAGCTGGGAATCAAACCCGGTTCCTCCAGATTAGATACATGAGCTCTTAACCTCCTACGTCACTGTTGCTCCCCGCTCTGAGAACTTGCCCTCCAATTGCTTCTAACCCATTATATTTGGCTGAACCCAGGTTAAATGAAAGGGATTCTTGGATGTGCAGTTCGCAGGGTTCAATGAAAGTTGCTAAAATGGGAACTTTCCCCTGCAACCTGGGTTTCAACGCTTCCTGCCTGTGCAAACTACGGCAAACAGGAAACATTCTATCCCCCCCCCCCCTTCCATCCACCATTATAGTGGATTCTCTGGGTGGCCGCCATTTTGTTCTGGTGTGTATGGGGGGATTTTCAGGTGGTGGTGGTGATGGGACTCCTGGTGGGGGGGGATTCTTGGATGTGCAGTTTGCAGGGTTCAATGAAAGTTGCTAAATTGGGGACTTTCCCCCTGCAGCCAGTGGCGGGATTCAGCAGATTCACACCACTTCGGCAGAACCGCTTGTGAAAATGGTGCTTGTAAGCAACCAATTGTTAAGTTATTTGAATCCATTCCTACCACCAGGACTGGTTGTTAAATTATTTGAATCCATTCCTACCACCAGGACTGGTTGTTAAATTATTTGAATCCATTCCTACCACCAGGACTGGTTGTTAAATTATTTGAATCCTACCACTGCCTGCAACCCAGGTTTTGATGCTTCCTTCTTGCCTGCACAGACTAAGGCAAACAGGAAGCATTCTATTCCCCTCCCCATATCCACCATTAGTGGATTCTCTAAGTGGCCGCAATTTTGTGCTGGAAAGTGTGTATCAGGGGGTTCTCGGTGGGGGGGGGGATTCCTGGTGGGGGGGGCGGGTGATATTTGGATGTGCAGTTCGCAGGGAAACCACAGCATTTCCTGTGTGAACCATGTCACATCCTGATGCCAGAATCCCATCGATCATGGATGTCCCCGCCGTGCAAACGGGTTCATTTAACCTGTTTGTACTGCCTCTGCCGAACGGGCCTTTGACATACATACACCCTCTTCTCCTTCTCTCTTCACATGAAGCTTGTCTGCAAATGCATGAGAGGTTTAATGCCACCAATCCGCTCCAGGCTCACTGGGGATTTGAACCTGCGTTCCAATAGTCAAACCATTATCTCAATCTGTGTAGGTTTTTCTCTTGTCCTTCTAAAACCTTATCCCTGGCAATAACAAAGAAGAGTTTGGTTTTACACCCCACCTTTCCGTCTTGTAAGGAGACTCAAAGTGGCTTACAAACTCCTTTTCCCTTCCTCAAAACAGACACCTTGTAAGGTAGGTGGGGCTGAGACAGTTCTGAAGAACTCTGACTGGCTCAAGATCACTCGGCAGGCTTCATGGGAAGGAGCAGGAAAATAAATCCAGTTCACCAGATTAGAGTCCACCGCCGCTCATGTAGAGGAGTGGGGAACCAAACCCGGTCCTCCAGATTACTTAAAATGGTACAATTTACTCCTAAAATGTCTGAATATCAGCTAAGCCTAGCATCATACAGGGAGCTGTGCTTGCCTGCAGCAGCTGGTTCACCCGAGCTTATTCATCAACGGTAACAATAAGGGATGACTTGGAGGTCTGAATCACTGACAACAAAATCACCAACACAACTTCACTTTCTCCGCTCATTATTTCAAAGGTGGCTTGTGTCAATGGAATCAGCTCATGCATTCACCTGCCAATCATCAGAGCCTGATTCACACCCCTGTGTCTGACAAGTGCCGTCAAGTCACAGCTGACTTAGGCCGATCCCATAGAGCAGTGGTGGCGAACCTTTGGCACTCCAGATGTTATGGACTACAATTCCCATCAGCCCCTTCCAGCATGGCCAATTGGCCATGCTGGAAGGGGCTGATGGGAATTGTAGTCCATAACATCTGGAGTGCCAAAGGTTCGCCACCACTGCCATAGAGTGTTCAAGGCTGGAGATGTTTGGAGGGGTTTTGCCATTGTGCGCCTCTGCAAGGGCTGAGAGAGTTCTGAGAGAACTGTGACTAGGCCAAGGTCACCCAGAGCCAGCCTGGTGTAGCGTTATCTCCTCCTCCTCCTCCTCCTCCTCCTCCTCCTCCTCCTCCTCCTCCTCCTCCTCCTCCTCCGCCGCCGCCGCCGCCGCCGCCGCCGTATGGAGGAGTGAGGAATCGAACCAGTTCTCCAGATTAGAGTCTGCTGCTCTTAACCACTTTCCCACCACTGGCTGTTACATTCACCCACTTAAGTTCACAATATTGTTTCTCTGCTTTCAGTTATTCACTCATTGATTGGCAGTTGAATGTATGGAGTGACTTGACTGACAGCTGTAGCATTGGAGAGGTTTTAGGAGACTTTACTGTGTGCCTGGGGGAATGTGCTCTGACTTCCATTAGTGAAGTAACCCTGCAGGAAGCGGACCTGTGCTCTGCACGCATCATCCAAACTGGGACCCCAGGTGGCTCTGCCCAGCACTTCATAATAGAACAGCTCTCCAGAGCCCTGATTTAAATCAGAGCTGTGCTTCAGCCTTACCCTCCCCTTGTGCGGTTTTGATTAGAGAATCTGGAACAAGCACTCGTGAGCTGTGACCAGCCGTGGAAAGAAAATGAGATGGGTGCCCTCTCTGTTTTTCCCATTGTAGGGAGGGAGAGCCTATTTCAAACCGACAACTGCACACGTCCATACAGCCACACTAAACAGAGTTGCGCAATTCTGTGCCCCCTTGACTTCAGTAAACTCAGCAGTGTGTAATTTTCCAAGGCAGCCATTTTGTTGCTGTGCCCACCATGCTGGGTCAGAATTCCAATTATGCCAACAGGCTCAAAAAGGCTCACACAACCCAGAGAATCCACAACATCCTAGGCTCAAAAAGTTTAGGGACCCCTGCGCTAGAGTAATCCTCCCTCCCATTTAGTCCATCAATCTTTGGGTGAGCCACCAGAGCTCGGCTGCCAGCAGAAAGCAAAACTGAACAAAACATGGATTTCTATGGCTGGTGGAGGCAGTCAGGACTGAGCATGGTGCAAACTTGATCGTGGGAGGGCCCTGGCGTGCACTATCACATCTATGCCTGTTGCCCCTCTGAATGCTTTACTGTTTTCCCTCCCCCTCTTGCTAATCAGCACATGCTGGAGGATGGGGTGTGTGTTTTAAGAAGAAGAGTCTAAATTTAAACCCTGCCTTTCTGTCCTGTAAGAAGAGTCTTTCAAACTCCTTCCTCTTTCCTCAACAGACACCTTGTGAGGTAGGTGAGCTGAGAGAGTTCTGAGAGACATGTGATTGGCCCAAGATCAGTCAGCCAGCAGGCTTCATGTGGAAGAGTGGGGGAAACAAATCCAATTCACCAGACAAGAGTTCACTGGGGTAGGGAACCAAACCTGCTTCTCCAGATTTGAGTCCACTGCTCTTAACCACTAAGCCACGATGGCTCTCTAAAGCAGGCTCCAAGGACCCACCACTCATCTCCCCCAGAGCCACGGCACTCTCTCGTCTTTCATACACCGGCTCATTCCTGTCACACCACCTCATTTCAGAGACCCAGAACTGGAGTTGATGACCCTGAAGAGATTCATCCAATCCCCCTCACAAGAAAAAAGCATGGCACAAGTTTTTCATGGGGAACACAATTTCCCTCCAGACTTATTGGATCAAATTTTGCATATCCAAGAAGCAAAAGAGTCCCAAGCATTGATGTGAGTAGGGAAGCCCCTAGTCTCATGGACCACGGACAGGGAGCGAGGGTTCGAATCCCGAAGAGTGCTTCATTCAAAAAAACATTAGGGAGGCCACGCTGTACACGGATCATTTCTGGATGTCTCAGAACTGGGGTAGGCGTTATCTGAAATTAGCCTGGAGGCGTGTTGCATTCGCCTCTCCAAGTGTATGTGATTATGCGGAGAAATTGTCCACCCATAGAAGAACTTAATGAAAGCCAGCCTCATGCAGTGGTCCAGCCATTGGACACAGTGGTAGCGAACCTACGGCACTCCAGATGTTCATGGACTACAATTCCCATCAGCCCCTGCCAGCATGGCCAATTGTAGTGATTGGAATTTGTAGTTCATGAACATCTGGAGTGCCATAGGTTCGCCACCACTGGAGTAGGATCTGGGAAACGCAGGTTCGAATCCTCATTCTGCCATGGATACTTGATGAGTGACTTCGGGCCAGTCACACAATCAGCTTTGACCCTGGCAAGTATTTGGGCAGGAGACCCCCAAGGAATACCAGGGAGGCAGGTAATGGCAACCCCCCCCCGCATCTCTTTCCTTGAAAACCCTATCTCTACAGGGTCCCCATAAGTCAGCAGTCACTTGACAGTTAGAAAGAAGTTGCCACCTGTGATCTGCATGAGTCACCGATCTGGGTGAATCTCCTGACACAGGGCCCCCCTGTTATTTCCTTCACATCCTTTCCTCAGTATTAGGGAGCACCATCCCAAAAGGCAGAACAGAAGCACCAGACCGGGGGGGGGGGGGCTGCTTGCTTACAGCCCCCAGCGCCATCCCCCTGCACGGTCGCTGTGCCCCAGCTCCAGAGACGGGAGGGGAGCGCAGCAGGGCCCCCAAGGTCAGGGCCTCCCGGTCGCTAGCAGGGCAGCGAGAGAGGCAGGTGGGGAACAGTCGGGGGGGGGGGCAAATGGGGAACAGGGGGGGCAGATGGTGGAAGGGGATCGAGCTGGGCCAGCCCAGAAACTGTGGGCCTCTGGCCATGCACTACGGCCCGGGAAAGTCACAGCGTCTCCTCGGGGATCGGGGCGCTCGACGACCGCAAGCACCAAGCCGGCGCCTCCGGGCACCTCCGCATCCCAGCCGCGCCACCTTTAGCCGCGGCCGGAGCTTTGCGCCTGGGCGGTGCCCGTCTCCGGAGCCAATGGCGCGCCGCCGCCCTTTAAATCGACGGGCCGTGTCAATCATTTCCTCCTCCGCCAGCCTCCCTTCAATCGCCATATTGGGCCAGTGGGGGAAAGAGGCCCGGCTCGGATTCCCCCCCTCCCCTCCTGCTCGTCTCCCTCCGCCTTGTTTTTCCCCTCGACCTTTTAAAAAAAAAAGAGAGCGAGCGAGAGAGAAGCGCTCCCGCCCCAGCCGAGCCCCCGCCAGCCTCCAGCGCCGCGCTCTGACATCGGCCGCAGCTCGATCGCTCGCCCGGCCCGGCCCGCGGCTCCCTGCGAACGGAGGGGCCACCGACCCCCGGCGCTGGGCACAGGGAACTCCTGCCCGCCGGTCCATCTCTCAGCCCGCCCGTCCGGCGGTGGCTTGCATGCGAGGCTCGGGCGGCGGCGGCGGCGCTCTCTGCCTGGGGCTCCCGGTCCAGCCGCGCTCGCCTCCCGCGCCGACCCGCGGGCTGGGGGCGGCTCCGGCCATGTCGCGCGTCCGCCTGTCGAATGGCAGCCCGACGCTGGAGCGGATGGAAGCCCGTCGGGCCGACTCGCCCAAGCCCTCGGCTTGCCGCAGCCTCTTCGGCCCCGTGGACCGCGACGAGCTGGCCCGCGAGCTGCAGCGCCACCGCCTCGAGCTGGCCGAGGCCGGCCGCCGCACGTGGAACTTCGACTTCCAGCGCCACCGGCCCCTGGACGGCCGCTACGAGTGGCAGGCGGTGGCCCCCGACGCCCTGCCCGACTTCTACACCCGGCCCCCCCGGCTCCGCGCCGCCCGGCCCGGATCGCCCCGACGCCCCGCCGAGGAGCCCCCCCGGACCGTGGAAGCGCCCCCCGAACCGGCGGCGGCCCCGGGCGCCGGGCCCAGGAAGCGACCCGCCGACCCCGACGGTAAAGAGCCTGCCTCCTCCTCTTCTTCCTCTCCGCCGTTTGCTCGCTTCCTTCGGTCCCTAAGCAACGAAGCCTGCCCGGCGGCATCCGACCGTCTTGCCTCCTGAAGCCGAGACCCTCGGGCGGGGATACCTCCGTGTTCTGACCCAGATCTTGCAAGTCAGAGGTAGACTGCTTCCGGACACGGAGGTTCCATCGCGTCGTTAAACCTGCCGGGACCTCTCCTATTGGGACAGGAGGAACAAGCGCTTGTTTCTGTGCTCTCCCTCCAGAGAAGCTCCGGGAAACCGAGGCACGATGAGTCCGTTGGTCGAAGGACTGTCCAAATGGTCACTCAAGGCTTCGAAGGGAACTTGGCGATTGAAATCGACCAGGCTGACTTCCAAGTCATTTGAGATTTGGGGCAGGGATGTCAGTTTCCGTGCAGCGGCCAAAGGGAAGCCGGGGACCCCTTAGAGAGTAACATCCTTAGGGAGGTAGGGGTTTGGGTGGGCTTCAACCCAGTGAAAGCCCCTACGACAGACTGGGCTTGACCCCATGAAAATGCATGTCTGCTTTTATAGGGCACCTTGGGCTGTCCTGTGTTTGGACAGGAGTGTTGAAGGAAAGCGGAACTTTGTGGTGAGATCCAGCAAGGTTGAGAAACGTGTGTGTGTGTGTGTGTGTGGTAAATAAACCCCAAAGCTTTTTAAGCTGGCAGTTTAAGGTGTGGGTTTAGTGAGCTTACTCTAGAACAAGCAACAAGAATGGCAATGCAGGGACTGCTGGTCTTGTTTGTAGCCAGGTCAACTGTCCAGCTGTGCCCCCCCTCCATATTGCTGTGACAGACTATGCATGTTTAATGACTGGGGGGGGGGGGCGCGATGGGAGATGCCTCGCGGGCTTTCTCCCGAGCTCCCTTCACTCTCAACCTGGTATCGACCACAACGCCGAACAGCAAAGGTATTTTAAAACCTATTTCCCCCTCTTTACGGGAGCCTTTTTTTTGTTTACGTTCCCCCTTACCAGATTCTTCTCATCAAAACAAAAGAGCCAACGCAACAGAAGTGATTCCAGAAGACCCTCCCAGTGCCAGCTCAGTGGAACAAACACCCAAGAAATCCAGCCCCAGACGGCATCAAACGTAGACTGTTTATTTGGTGGGTTTCCTTCCTGCTCACATCTGCTCGAAAGTTGCGTAGCTGGCAGAAAAGGTGGGGCCGTTTCCCAGCGCCCTTCCCTGCCAGGGCTGGAGTTCTGAGAACTGCTCCACGGGAGTTAAGGGTTTGGCAAACCATCCCCCCCCCCCCCATCTCAGAGTTGGATTTCCCTTCTGTTGCCGCTGGGAATGTCAGAGCAGAGCTCTTGCGGATCTTGTTTTGCCCTCTTAAACGCACCTGTAGCCTGCTGCAGCAACCGCTGTGATTTCAGCGAAGGTTTGGCCTCATTTGAAAGCAAAGTTGTTCAACTGAGTTGGGCTTGATGAACAGTTGGGCTTGATGAACAGTGTTTAGTGCCAGGTTGCTGAGCACCGTTCATATTTGTTTTATGAGTGTGCTTCATCTGAAACTAAAAAAATAAAAAATAAAGTCCTTTGGGTTTAAGATTAAGAGCCATCTGAAAGGAAGGCCCTGCTATATAAAAACAGCCTTTCCCCCCTGAGCACTTTCTCCCTCCGAGCAGGTAAGAGTTTTGCAAAGGTGAGATGTTTTCTCTCTCAACGCTCAGGTCTGTTTACTCAAAAGCAGGACTTTGTGTTTAGACACTGCAGCCTTCCCTGCCGCACCATCTTTAACAGGGCTGAGAAGTCAGAGGAGGGTGTAACAGCATCCAAAACCGGGGCGGCTTATTTTCAAGTGTGTTTTGTGGCTGGTTTCTTTGATGGTGATTCCAAGCTGCGTTTGAAGAAAAAACTGCAACTCGGGGGGCGGGGGCTTGGGAGGCGCCTAAGTGTCCCAAGAAAGCACGCAGACGTGACTGGCGATTTGGTTGAAGAGAGAAAGTTTGGAATGGGACATTTTGAACCAACGTGTTCCCATGAGGGTGCGCCTGCTCACTGGAGCAGCACATGTGTGAAAGTTGAAGTGCTACTAATTGTTTACTTGGATGTTGGAAAGGGAAGCGGAGAGCTTTGCTGGGGACCAATCCCGTTGAAGAGGGGTGTGAAGCAGATTTCCCCCTCCCTGCCTGGTTTTCAATTTCTCCCCTGCTGCTGGAAAACAAGAAAGATGCACCGCCTCAGATTTCAGAGCGGTGCCTCAGCCCAGCATAGCTGCATTCCACATGCAACTATCGGTGCCAATTTTGCTGTTCCAAAATGTTGTTCCCTGGATGGATCCAGTGGGTTGGCCGCAGATGCAGGGGCACAGGCCTTCCCTCTCTTCCCCCACTGTCAAATCGAGGTAGTAAGTTCTTTGCAGTTCCTTATCGATCTTGTTGCTCATGAAGCTCTAGAGACATAGAGAGTGCTGTGTAAATAAATAAAATACCTGACAGGCTAAGGGCAGATTTTGCTTGTGCCTGGAAGTTTCCAAAGACCCCGAGTCTGTTTTATCTGGCAAGCTGACGTGAACTACCCCTATCCAGTCTTGGTGGTTCTGTTGTTGTTGTTACACCAGTAGTATATTTTCTCATTTCACTGTCAGTATGGGCCAACTGAGGGATCTGGAATACCCTTGGGATTTCTTACCCTCTAATTTCGAAATGAACTATTGTGTTCCTTCCTGACTTATGCCTTTCTTCTTTCATTGCAGAATTTACAGCATTCGTTTCCTTGTTCTCTGGAGGCGCTGGGCTCACGGAGCAAGGAAGACGCAGAGTTTGTAAACAAAAGAAAACATATCATTGATTCTCCATGGGATGGAGGACTAGCAAGCACTGAAACAAATCACACGTAACACTAAAGCCAGGCACTCAAAAGATCTGCCTCTTAAAGCCTTGGATGTAGCATTCTGCAACTAGGAGTTTCCTCATTTGCTTCATTGTACTACCTGTGTATATAGTTTTTACTGTATGTAGCACATAAACCTCCCTCCCCTGTCTCTCTCTCCCACTGTTGGTTCTTGGAAAGATCTGGGGATGGGAAAAGGGTGATGGGTTTCAGATCTGCTTCCCAAAATCCAGCAAGCGGAGAATTGGTAGGGGGAGAAGCGTTCTGCATTTTAAAATAGTCTCTAAGGATGTACTTCTCAAAGGAGCCCAGAGCCTTTTGAAACAAAATATCAGCGTGTTAACCTGGGCTGCAGCAGAAGGATAGAACCTGCTGGCAACATCTCTCCTTGTTCAGGGCAAATTCCTGTGGGAAATTCTCCTGCCCGCCCTCCCCCTCCACAAAATGAATGTGAGTGTGGAAGAGGACACTAATTTCAAGAGGAGAACATTGCAGGGGATTGTGTCCTAAATCTGTATGCAGGAACTCTGGTTTCCATTATGTAGCAGAATAAAAGATTTTTTTTTCTGGGACCCTTTAAATTTCCTCCTCTAAGATGTGTTTGCTATCTGTAATACTTTAGATAATTTCAAAATAATAATAATAATTTAAAATTCATGATTGGGAATGGAAAGGAGGGGCAATCTACCCAACCCTGAACTTTGCCCCATGATCCTCGTGCTCAATTCTTCGATATCCGCAGGTGGGTAAACGAAAAGGAATACTACATCTTTAAACAGTATTTTTTAAATTGCCTGTATGTTTTGTTTTTTTTTAAAAAAATTAATTTTTGAAATGTGCCTGTGTACATAACTTTGTAAAGACACTGAGAAAATTATACTAACTTATTTATGTTAAAAAAAGATTTTTTAAAAAATCTAGAATAAGATATTTTCCCATAAAGCCAAAGTGGCACTGAGGTTTTTTTTTTTGGGGGGGGGTGCGCATTTGTCAATGCTCTATTTGGTAGGGGTTTGTTTTAGTTTTTTTTGGGGGGGGATTTGTTAATTAATATGGCTGTCCTTAAATGATTGCAGACTGAGCCAAGTTTAATATTTTTTTTATAATGTATAAAAACTGTTGCCAACTGATACTGTTTTACATCAAGCAATCAATAAAGAAAACTGCCATACGTAAATATAAATATATCTATTAAATGATATTGCTGTTGTGTATTTAATAAATCCTGGCACTGGGCGGCGGCGGGGTGTGTGTGTGTGTGTCTGTTCATTTTCCAGATATATACATCAAAGCTTCCTTCCTCCTTCCCCTTCTCCAGTACTTCAAAGTACAACAGGAAAATCTTCTGTTTGCTTTCTCTTCCTGTATTTCTTTAGTGGTGTGGGAGGGGGAGAGACCAGAGGCGTACCTAGGAAAAATGTACCCTGGTGCAAAATCTGAGTTTTCTGCCCCACCCCCACCCCCAGGGCAGCCACCCTCCCTCACCATGACCAAACAACTTTTTTTGCACCAGGTCTTGAAGTCAGTGTATGGACCCAGGGGAAGGAAGAAGGGTGCAGGGGTGATTTTCTGCTTCCCCCCCCACGTGACTAAATGGCCACAGCCTGGGAACATATGTCCCCTGGGTGGTACGACTCTGGCTGAGCGACTTGAAGAACTAACAGGGAGAAGAACGGTTGAATACATTTGGGGCGCTTGTTACTTTTCGCCTGGGAAAGAGACTCCCCTTCCAACTGCATGGCCATCCTGGAAATGTATGAAGGAAACACAACTGCTTTACAATCTACAGCTGTCACTTTATCGAGCCCTGCCCTCATCTGAGATCTATTTGCAGACTTTGCAGTCAACACGGGTCACTTGAAATGAAAGCATGCAGGTGGTGCTTAATGCGCCTAGAATCAAGGTAGGAATCAATGTGAGGCTCCGTATGAGCAACCATCAGAGTCCAGATTTATGCCTAGCAGGAGTGTGTGTGTGAGCATGTAAAGTGCAGCCAAGCCTCTGCTATGAAGAAGAAGAAAAGAGTTTGGATTTATACCCCGCCTTTCTTCCTGCAAGGAGACTCAAGGTGTCTTATAAGCTCCTGTCCCTTCCTTCCTCCACAACAGACACCTTGTGAGGTTGGTAGGGCTGAGAGAGTTCTGAGAGAACTGTGACAAGCCCATGGTCACCCAGCAGGAATGTAGAAGTACGGAAACACATCTGGTTCACCAGATAAGCCCCTGCCACCCAGGTGGAGGAGTTGGGAATCAAACCTGGTTCTCCAGATTAGAATCCACTTGCTTTTAACCACTACACCACACTGGCTCTCGTGGCAACCCAGTAGGACTTTCATGGCAAGAGACTTACGGAGGTGGTTTGCCATTGACTTCCTCTGCACAGCAACCTCAGTGGTCTCCCATCCAAGAACTAACCAGGGACAGCCCTGCTCATCTTCTGAGATCTGACGAGACCAGACTAGACCAGACCATCCACATCAGAGCCTAGCAGGAATAGATGCCACAAAATTCCTCAAGAGTTACCTAGCAAGAGCAGCTGATCGGCGACTTCTGTTGAATTCTGGTGGAGGGTGCAGCGTATTTGGGATTTCATGGGCTGAGAATAACCTCATCCGACAAACTCACTTGATGTTTTTATTTAATGTAGATGTTATAGGTTGGGTATGGAAGCAGACCTGAGCAGAAGTTATGTATGAATCCGGTTTGGGCCTAACAATACTTATTTTACATAGCTCTTTAGAATAGGGGTTCTGTAAACTTTAAAGCAAACACAGCCTGGCTATTGTCAGGGATATAAATATAATTTTTAAAAATAAAACACGTCCAGTGGACAAATATATTATTTTACAGCTCCAGTTGCTGGTGAGTTGAGACACTAGATGATCTCAGCAGCTGCTGAACAGCTTTGAGGCTGCGTGGCAGCAATGGTTTCATTCTCTTTGGCTTTAACATTGGCACCATAGGTGAAGTCAATTCTCCCCCATGGATGAATGGGTCAACTTAATTAAATGGAGTGTGGGTGTGTGTAAGGGGGTGGGGAGGAACTACGCCTTTGAGAAGGCTCTCGGAAAATAGGCATGCATGAAATTATCTTGCTAATACGGACTTACAACACCAGATGGTCAGGCTTCCTTAAGAACATTTTCTCATTACTCTTTCTGGGGCTTGCCGCTGAGCAAATGACACACCCCTGTGGGAAGGAGGAACTGTGATTCTCCATGGGCTGTGTGAGAATGCCTTTTATCCTGTTATTCAATAAACAAAAAAAATAATAATAACCGGACAAACAGGCTTGAAAATTTGGCTCCCTGATCATGACCAGCAAGCAGAACATGAGCTGAACTTGTAGGTGCTTGAGCGTCCCTACTTTAGAATGCTGAAAGAGCTTCAAATACATTATCTTAGGAATGTTTACACTAACACTGCCAGGAAGGCAACATTATCTCTTGTGTTCAGACAGAGGGACCTAAGGCCTAAGGGAAAACACAGCAGAGGTGAGGCTTGAAGCTGGGCTATCTTGGTCCCAGCTCAGCCTTTTATGGAGTAGACCAAGAACTAATTGTACATTTCATGGTTTAAGTTCAGAGATGAAATGCCGAATCTAGAATAGACTACTGCGGTGTACTTTGTGTGGAGCTACCCTTGAAGGCTGTCCAAAACCTAGAATTGGTGCAGAATGCTGTGGTCAGAATTTTGACTGAAGTGGGTTGCAGGAATCATGTCATTGTTGCCTTGTTCTATCTACACTGGTACAATTTGCTCCCAGGCCCAATGCAGGGTGCTGGTACTGACTTTAAAACCCAGTGTGGATTGCAGCTTGCATACCTTAAGGATTGCCTACTCCCATAGGAACATTCCTGACCACTACAAATCATCTTTGGAGGCCCTGCTTTAAGTAGTTCCAAGAGGGGGCTACAACGAGGCTTATTTTGAGCTCGCTTGGGCCAGTCACACACTCGGCTCTGTCCCGGCTGGTATTTGGATGGGAGACCTCTAAGGAACACCAGGGGTCATGACACTGAGACAAGGAATGGCAAACCACCTCTGAACGTCCCTAGCCTTGAAAACCCCACCAGGGGTCAGCATATGTCAGCTCTGACTTAATGGCAAAACAATAACCCCTGGTGGTTGTTTTTTTAATTAACACGAAGAATACTAGATTCAAAACAGACTTCATAATTTTTATTAAATATGGCACCAAATTACACAGAAACAAAAAACCTAGGTGTATTGCTGTGCTTGTAGGAGGCAAACTGGTGTGTTTATATATATATGCCTTTTATACACATAACCTATTCCAATATATATAATATTGTCTACTTTATGTGCCCATCCAGGAAGTAATGTGTGAATTGCCCATCCCTGTAGACTTTAGTGCATGCACTGAGAAGGAAATCACATAGGATTTAATGGGACTTGTGTGTGTGTGAGTGTACGCATGTGCTAGCAAGTCACAACTGATTGAAGGTGAGCTTGTAGGGTTTTCTAGGCAAGAGACGCTGAGAGGTGGTTTGCCACTGCCTGCCTCAGTGTGGGCTGAGTGTTCTGAGATAACTGTGACCAGCCCAACGTCACCCAGCAGGCTTCATGTAGGAAAGCAAGGAAGTGAATCTGGATATTAGAGTCTGCCGCTCTCAACCACTCCACCGCACTAGCTCAGCAGGACTTATTTCGTAGTAAATGTGCTTAAATGTGCATTCTGGAAGCAAAAAGTCAAATAAGGCAGGGAACTGTGGATCCTTGCATCAGGATTTGTGCAGTTACACCCCAGAAAGAATAGCAGAAGTCAGCTTCACAGGGAACAGGTGCTCAGACCAGGTGCTCAGGAGCAGCAGGCGGCCATTGCTTTCACATCCTGCACGTGAGCTCCCAAAGGCACCTGGTGGGCCACTGCGAGTAGCAGAGTGCTGGACTAGATGGACTCAGGTCTGATCCAGCAGGCTCGCTCATATGTTCTTAATAGTGAATTATCCACAGATGCATGGAGTATTGGCTTCGTTTATTTACAGACCACATTTCTCACGGAGATTCACGAGTAAAGAAAGAGAGAGAAAAATGCAATCACACAACTGAAGACACCCAATGAACATCCAGAGAACCACCCGATAGGGGCAGGGATACGACATTCAATGGAAAATGGTCTGCGGAAAATGAGCAATACCTTTGCCTTAGGCACGATTTGAATCCAGGCCCTTCTGCAGTTCAGAAATGGTAGTGTTTTGTGTGTGTTGGGAACTTTGCAACGAGGCTGTGCTTCATCATTCTTTCCCTTGGCGCACAAACCCAGAAGTGTTCAGAAAACACACGAGCATTTTGCTGTACACCGCTTGGGAATTACAGGGCTAAAGGTGCAGGAGTAGAGTTATAGTATTCATCAACTAACCCTTTGCTCCCGAATGGGCAGGCGAAGCATATCCAGCTTAAAGTACCATGTGTAGTGTGTTCGCCCTACAGGTTGGGTCTCTTAGTCTGGCTCAAGTTCAAAAAATGTTTTAGTCCCTAACAGTTTCGAAATCATTTCATACGCAAGCGTCAGCTTCAAGTGCCCAGTCTGGCAAGGCAAAGGGAGAAGAGTGGCACCTCTGCATGAGTTCATGGGTGAGGCCTGCAGCAAGCTCTCAGTAATACTACGCCAGTTTGCCTTCTATGAGCACAGCAATACCTCTCTGTATCCAAAAACCCCTTCTCAATTTATCAGGAGAGATGTAGTATTTTGCTGCAGCCAGGGACCATGAGAGAAGCCACAAGGATGCCTTTGGGGCAAGCAGAGATCTAGCTTCTCAGGGGCCTTTTGGTGAATTACTCCGTAAAGGGGGGGGGGAGTTCATATCATGACATGTCTACCTACCACCACAAGATTCATGCTCTCTGGGGCCTTTTTGCCCGCTCCCCGGTCCTTGAAGGTCTACCTGTCTTGACCTCATCTTCCTTACTGAACTGGGGGGAGGGATGGGGGGTGATTGTGGACCCTCCGTCCAAGGGGGGGGGGAGGGGAGCGGCTCTGGGGTCGGTCGTGAGCCCGGGAGGGAATCCATGTTTGCCCCTAGCAAAGGGACGAGCCCGTCGCTTCATTCTCCACCAAGAGACCTGGCCGAGTCAAGACGTCTCTCGGGCAGGGCCAGGGCGAGAAGGCTGCACGGGAGTCTGCCGGTTCGAACCCGCTCGGCTGCAGCCGCCTAAGCCGAGGAAAAGAGGAGGAAGCGCGGCTCTTGGTCCGGGGAGGGGCTGCTTTGCACGGGGCCTGGGGGCGATTGGTGGAGGAGGGCGGCGGCTGCAGAAGTCCGGCAGCCATCAGGGCCGCTGACTTCCAAGTAAACCCCGGCCCGAGCGTTGGAGCGCCGGATCCGGCCCACCTGGGGCCACGCCCGGCCCGTTGTTTATGCTCGGAAGGCACAGAGGCGGGCGGGGGGGGGGGAGAGGAGAGAGTGGGGAGGGGAGGCGGTCAGCTGAGCCCGGAGGAGTCCCCTCCCCCATGCCCACAAATGCCAATCTCGGACTAAAGGCAGCGGCGGGAGGAGGAGGGGGACTCGAAGCCCCGCCCCGACGGGAGATCGTGGCTCCTCCTCGGTTGACACGCAAAGCCCATCCAAGGGCTCGTCCGCCGGCCCCGCAAGAGCGCGACTTGGGACTTACTCCCGAGTAGACACTCTCCAGCGGGTCCCGAGTCTAGGCCATCAAAAACGCAGCCGGGGCTTGCAGCGGGCTCGGTTTGGGACCCCCCCCCCCCCCTCCCCGGACTACATTTTTCTCCAGCCTGGCAAAGAGGCTGGTGGCAGCTCCTCGCTTGGCCCCGTCTTGGAGTCCTCTGCCAGCGCTCCCGCCCCCTCCTGCCTCGCATTTGGTTGCGTGCGGAGGCTGTCAAAACAGTCCCTGCGGCTTTACTTGGGAGTAAGTCCCAGCGAGCCTTGCAACTTCCATTCCCCACCCCCTCCGCTCCCATTTTGATGCAGACGAGGCTGACTGTAAACCGGAGTGACGTCTGCATGAGCCAATGAGCCCGCAAGGTGGAGGGAGGGGGCGGAGCCGTCGGCCGAAGGGAGGCGTCTTAAGGTGGCTCTGCAGCCACAGGCTTGGCGACCTCGCTTCGCCTGGCCTCTTTCTATTGGCTCGGCGGGAGATTTGAATTGCAGCGCCCCACCCCCGCCCCGTGCAGAAACTCTTGTTGCGGAAGGTTGCACGTCCGGAACAGTTTGCCTTGCAGCACTCTTGCGCCAGAGGAGCAATATCTTCTGACTGTCATCTTTTGGATCATGAACTCAGGATCCCCTGTGGGTTCAGCTTGATCTGAAAGCGCACAGGGCTGCCAGCAGTTTGATCCACTCTGGCAGCTGAGATTAAAATCCACTACCCCATTTCTAGTTTCTATTACCTTTTCCAAATTTTGCTGTGTTTTTTTTACCAGAGCACGTTTTTATGCTCTTTTGGGGGCTCCATTTACAGAGAGATTCCCACATTGACCTGTGGAAGCCCACATATATCCCTGTAGAGCTAGGGTAGTGGAAACACTCACTCATGTTTTCCTTTACTGTGAGTGGAACAGGAATGATAGAAGTCGTTTAATTTCACCTTTGTTGCACAGAGCCTTTGGCTACTATGATGATTTTGTGGCAAACTATCTGCTTGAATGGGGTGCTGTGTGGTTTCCAGGCTGTATGGCCGTATTCTAGCAGCATTCTCTCCTGACGTTTCGCCTGCATCTGTGGCTGGCATCTTCAGAATGCTGCTAAAACACAGCCATACAGCCCGGAAACCATACAGCACCCCAGTGATTCCGGCCGTGAAAGCCTTTGACAATATCTGCTTGAAGATGCCAGCCACAGATGCAGGCGAAACGTCAGGAAAAAATGCTACTGGAACACGGCCATACAACCCAGCAAACCCACAACACCTTAGTGATCCTGGCCATGAAAGCCTTCGACAATACGTATCTGCTTGCTGCCAAGGATGATACAGTTTCATAGACAGTAGTGAAGTTTTGCTACAATGCTTACAAAATGCTGAAAGGTTTGGTCGGCAAGTCTACTAGCTAAATGGTTTTATTGTACTGTTGGTGCAGTGTTATTTGTGCTGATGTTTTACTGGGCTGGCTATGACTATTAATAAACTGAACTGAGCTTCTGTTGCCTTTGATGAGTTGTGATCTGGAAAGGCAGAGTAGTTCCGTTTGTGTGGTTCAATTTCTAGAGCACAGGTTCTAGGTGCCCCAAGGAATGGCCACTGGTGTTCTACGATGCACAGAAATATAGAACGTGCGGCCAGCACTAGGAAGGTTCTCATCTTGCAACTACTTTGAACAGCCCAGCACTCACTTCTCCGCCTTGCTATTCTGGAGAGATGGAGATAATACATCCTACCTTCGTTGTGTTAAGATAAGATTAATTTATCCATGACCAGAAAGTTATGAAATGATACTAAAAAGATAACACCAAAACACATCAATTACAAGGGCATAGCATCAAATATCAGCGGAATCAGAATCAATTAGGAAACAAATACAGTAGAATTGCAGAGTTAGGAATGTAAATATTCTAAAATTAAAAGTGACTAACACAGGTTTTCCTAATTTTGTTAGTTATCTATCCAGATTTGGTGGCTCTAAAGGTTATCTCCTGGTTCTCGTTTGCGAGCACAGTCAAATGGAGAGGTGTGAAAATCCCAGCCTGTTTCTAATGCTGTTCAAACGTCACAATCTTGGTACTCCAACCCCTGCATGATGCTGGCAGGGGATGATGGGAACTGTAGTCCATAACATCTGGAGGATCATGAGTTTGACACCTGTGCTCTAAACGCTATTATTTTCTTTCATAAACTGAGGAAAGGAAGCTGATTTTTCTTCTTAAAAGGATGCCATAAGCTTCACACAAATGCGACAAAATCCTTAATCACTCTCTGATCTGTCCCCTCCCACCATCTTTCTAAAATATATGAAAATTCACTTTCAGCCTAATGGAGTTCCCCTATGACACGCTAAGGCCGTGGTGGTGAACCTTTGGCACTACAGATGTTATGGACTACAATTCCCACCAGCCCCTTCCAACATGGCCAATTGGCCATGCTGGCAGGGGCTGATGGGAATTGTAGTCCATAACATCTGGAGTGCCAAAGGTTCCCCACCACTGCGCTAAGGCTTTCCCGAGGAAGGAATCAGTGGGTGATACCTAGCAATCGAACAAGAGGAAGCATCTCTGTGTAGCAATGAAAGAAGTTTCTTTGCGGTTACTTACCTCTTTGGCCTTTGAAACTGATTCTCTGATCTCACTCGGATCTTTGAAGGGAAGAAGTCCTGCTGGGGCAGAGAAGAGGATCAGGCTCCTGCCATTCCGACTTGTTTCTAGTCATTTTGGTGTGTTCTTTAAATTCTGGACCGTGCCCTAGCTTTTTTCTCCTGAGGGCGTTTTCACACATGACACCCAAAGAACATTTTGTGTTTCATGTTCATAATGGTAAAAGTACTGTAAAAGTACTGTTTCATGTTTCATAATGGTAAAAGTACTGTAGTGTTTACATGGGTGCTTCTTTACATCATTGTACTACTATGCACTGGAATTGGGAGATGGCTTCTTTCCAGACAGCATTGAATACTGTGTTTTTGTGAAGATGACCAAGGACCTCTCCCAGGGAATTCTTGCCACCTGCATCAAATTACAATTCCCGGTATTCCCAGTTTATTTTTCCTGTTTGATTTTCCCTCTCTGTCTCAAAGTAGCGAATAAACCTTGAAAGGCAGAGGTGTTCTTATGAGGCAAAGCGAGGAAGCCATTTTGCGTACAAAATTATCAGTGTACTAGCAACTTTTATGTGTGTATGTGTATGGGGGCAGGTGAACAGGAGAAGCAATTATCTTTGACCACATGCAGTGAAAAGGCTAACGTTTATGTCTACGACCGAAAATATGGGAAAGCCATTTATGGTATGTTCATGTGAATCCATGCAAAACAGCACAAGCCTCAAGCATCTAGGTTTACTTGCAATTTATAATGTAGTCTAAATACATTTTGCTGTGAATTAAAAAATTAAAACCAGTCACTTCTGTACCAGTAGTCTACGATCATTGGAAGCTGCAAGCGTGTTTTCTCAGACTGCAGTCCACAGCACTTGGACATACACAGGTCAATTCCCCACTCAAGATTAGATGCGTGCTCGTCACAGAAAATACTCCCCACTACACCAGCGCTGAAAACGGATTGACCTAGTCTCTGCTGCTCTTCCCCCCCTCTCAGCGCATGTTATTTTAGAACCTGGAAGAAAGTAGACCTTTTGAAAAAACGTGCGCTGAATGTGGAGCAGTGGGGAATTTCAGGGGTGAATCTGGTTTTGTTTTTCCCACCGCTGGTAGTGACGTGGAGCCTTTCGTCCAATCAGAAAGCAGTGGGTTGTGCGTGATGCGCGTGCAACCCTTTTTGAAAAATTTCACGGAGCAAAGATCCACGTCTAAACGAAACAACATGGGGGCGGTTTGAATGCTTCACTGAGTAAAAGCCAGTACAAAGTAGTGCTAAACGTCGTATCGACATGTATATGAGGGGACAAAGCAGCACAGAAACGGGGCTTGCCCTTTATTGCCCATTTCCCCATAGAGTTGCTCTGCGCATGCTCACGCGTCCCTTTTTCAATTCCCATGCCTGAGATCGGCGTGGATACAAGGCAATGCAGGGCCGGTTTTGAATGTTTCAATGAATGAAACACTAAACATCGTATCCACGGATCCACGTATCCACAACTGCATAGGGTTGTTCTGTGCATGTTTGCAGAGACGTGGATCCATCCGTTTGAAAATTTAAAAAAATTCCCGCCCCAGCATAACACAGCAGCCAATCAAGATAGCCCCTGAGCGGATCATGCGTTTGACCCACCAACAGTGGGTACTCCTGCCTGGCTGCTGCGTTGCTGCCGCTTATGGGGCAAAAGCTGCAGCGGGGACCTTGAAACCGTGCTCAAAAGGCACGTGCTCAAACCTACCCAGTTTGTATCTAATTTCATTTTTGAAGTGGGGAATCGACCACAGAGTGTACATGTCATATGCATGCTTCAGAGGAGACAGCATCACTAATAGCATTCAATATTCGATTGGTTGTGGGCTGGTGACTCAATTTGAAACATTCTGGTAGGGTGAGGGTTAACTGAAATCAAACTGAGGACACTTGGATCGCTTTCTTCATTGGTGGAAGGAATTTACGGTTACGTGTGCTGAATCCAGAAGATTATGTTGGCAAAGTTGTGCTTGCATCTTCTGTGCGTAATCTGCCTGAATGTTGCACTGTCCGTTCAAGTGGACCGCTCATGTGAATGGTTGGTAGCGTGCATCAGAACTCATTCACAGCTCATGAATGATCTTCAAGCCAGACCCGGACTAGCCGGCCAGCACCATCTGGTGGCATGCAGATGAGGCAGGCCAGATGTGAGTGACAGATGTTTTGGTTGGGTACAGTCTGCAATAACCTGCCATAGACTTGCCCACCCACCACTATTATGCATTGTTGAAAGTTCTCTACTTATTTAATCCACAGAAATAGCTCATATACTGGGCCGGAAAGCAAAAGGGTCAGTCGCTTGTTCCTAACAAGTTTCCTCTTTTCCATTGTAGTTGTTGTGAATTTAGGAACCTTTAATCTTGAAATGGATCTATCAGAGGCTAATTAAAGTTTGCCCTGACCTGGACGGCCCAGGCAGGCCTGATCTTGATCTCAGAACCTTGACCTCAGAACCAAGGGTCAGCCTTGATTAGTGACTGCACGGGAAACCACCAAGGAATACCAGGGTCGCTATGCAGAGGCAGGCAAACCGCCTCTGCAAGTGCCTTGCCTTGAAAACCCTACAGAATCACCATAAGACTTGATGCAACTTCACGCACACACACATGTGCGCACACGCACACACAAACAAACAAAACTGCTACTCACATTCAGTAACATTTCAAAGGTGCAGCTACAGAAAACTGCATCCAGGTCAAGAAGTGAAATTGCTCCCCCTAAACATCTGCAACATCCCGTCCCCACGCCATCCCCACAAAAAAATCTCTGTCTTTCCTTTAAAATTCAGCTTACTTTACTTCTAGCTGAGTGGCGCAAAGGCTAGCAAGAGACTGGAGGCTGGGAGGAGGCCAGGAAAAGCCCCCCCTCCCCCCAGTCTCTTGCTGGCCTTGGTGCTGATCTCATTAGATCTTGGAAGCTAATCTGGGTCAGTACTTGGATGGGAGACGACCAAGGAAGACTATGCAAAGGAAGGCCACGGCAAACCACCTTTGCTTTCTAATTGCCCTAGAAAGTCTATGGAGTTGCCGTAAGTCAGTTGTGGTTGGACTACACTTTACATACAGACACACACAAGATGCATCTTCTCAAACGAAAACCTCACCCACTACAGCATGCGGTAGAGCTCTAGCCTGTGTGCCTTAGTGATCATGCATTTCTATTCATGAGCATATACTCTAGAGCCGTGGTGGTGAACCTTTGGCGCTCCGGATGTTATGGACTACAATTCCCATCAGCAAATTGGCCATGCTGGCAGGGGCTGATGGGAATTTTAGTCCATAACATCTGAAGTGCCAAAGGTTCGCCACCACTGCTCTAGAGCAGTGATAGCGAACCTTTTTGAGACCAAGTGCCCAAATTGCAACCCAAAGCCCACTTACCGTATATACTCGTGTATAAGTCGACCCGCATATAAGTCGAGGCACCTAATTTTACCACAAAAAACTGGGAAAACTTATTGACTCGCGTATAAGTCGAGGGTGGGAAATGCAGCAGCTGCTGGTAAATTTCAAAAATAAAAATAGATGCCAATAAAATTACATCAATTGAGGCATCAGTAGGTTAAATGTTTTTGAATATTTATTTCAAAGAAAAACAGTAAACTGGCTCTGTAAGTGGAAAAGAGGGTCAACAAGAACATTATGGTATCAACAATAACTTTAAAAGTACAAAAACCTTAGCTCAACCAGCAACCAAGCTAAAACACAAGAGTTAAAATCCTTCAAAACTGGATTCCTCATCATCATCTGTATGTCCAAATGTAACCCAACTTAGATTTTAAGAGGGATATTATCAGAAATGGAAAATCTACTATTAGCTTCCATTGTAAACAATGGGGGATGAGGCATCCCCTTTGGGGGTCAATAACTTTGGATCCCCTGACCCAAACTTCACCAAACCTGACTGGTATCATAAAGAGACTCTCCTGATGAGAACAGCCAGGTTTGGTGAAGTTTGGTTCAGAGGGTCCAAAGTTATGGACCCTCAAAAGGGTAGCCCCATCTACTAATAGCTCCCATTGAAAACAATGGGGAATGGGGGCACCTCCTTTGGGGGTCCATAGCTTTGGACCCCCTGAACCAAACTTTACCAAACTTGGCTGGTATCATCAGGAGTGTCTTCCGAGGGTACCCTGAAATTTTGGTGCCGCTAGCATAAAAACTGTGCCCCCTGCTGGCCGGCAAAGTAAAAACACACAAAATTTTTTAATGACCCGCATATAAGTCGAGGGGAGCTTTTTCAGCATTGAAAATGTGCTGAAAAATTCGACTTATACATGAGTATATACGGTATTTATCGCAAAGTGCCAACACGGCAATTTAACCTGAATACTGAGGTTTTAGTTTAGAAAAAATGGTTGGGTCCAAGGTGTGCGTTACTCGGGAGTAACGTTGGTGGTAGTTGGTAGCTTTGCTTTGAAGCAACCAACGGGTGAATCCTGACCCTAGGAGGGTTTACTCAGAAACAAGCCTCATTGCCAGCAACCGAGCTTACTCCCAGGTAAAGGATCACGCTTTAGTTCTTCGCATGAAAATCAGTGGGGTTTAACAGCGCTTAACAGGGTTACCTACACTGCTTCCCCAAAACTAGGTCTTATGTTTAATGCTAATAATCGAGTCCAGTGGTCCAGGCCAGCCTAGATGTGTGTGAGGGGGATGGGGACGACTCTGCGTGTGCCCACAGAGCGGGCTCTGAGTGCCACCTCTGGCACCCGTGCCATAGGTTCGCCACCACTGCTCTAGAGCAAAGGGACATTTTCTACACATCCACATGGACATTTAAGAAGAAGAGTTGGATTTATATCTCCCCTGTCTCTCCTGCAAGGAGACTCAAAGGGACTCACAAACTTCTTCCCTTTCCCCCCTCACAACAAGCACCCTGTGAGGTAGGTGGGGCTGAGAGAGCTCAGAAGAACTGTGACTAGTCCAAGGTCACCCAGCTCGCATAAGTTGGAGTATACAGGCTAATCTGAATTCCCCAGATAAGCCTCTACAGCTCAGGCAGCAGAGCGGGGAATCAAACCCGGTTCCTCCAGATTAGAGCACTGTTCTTAACCACTACGCCTCTGCTGCTGGAACTTGAACACGGTGATTCGTGAATGCATGGACCCTTTTTTTTTTTTTAGCATTTCATAGCTTGAAACAGGCACACTTGTGTTCTTGGAAGAGATCCTTCCCACACCAAGAATCCTTCTTTCCCATTCCCTCACATTATTACATGCTGCTAAAGGCTCCCATCTTCCTGATGTGCACACAATCAATCCATTTATCATTAGCCCATCCTGCAATCATTCTTCAGAGCGCATACCCTCACCAGCTGCAAAAGACAAAAATGCAGGCTTTGATGTGCTCAGGTGTGTACATTATGTATGTGTACTAGGATCACCCCCCCCCCCCCGAGATCCATAGGTGGGAGCATAAGGAATTAACTCTAGCATGTACAAGAATAAGCAAAATCATATCTGAAATATGTATTCCCCAAACCTCCCCCTAAACCAAAACAGGGACAAATTAGGAGCTGTGGTTTACCTGTCCCAAGTAAACAGGAGTGTGCATTAGCAAAAGGCATCCCCAAAATTTCCCCCAGTAATTTACCAACAGTAACTGTCTCTGCTGACTGCTCACATTCTGACACCGGTGGCTATATGAGGAATCATCTTGCACAGATCACGGTTTACGAGGTTAAGGATCCAGTCCATTTGTCCCCAAAGCAACGATTTTTTGAAAATAGATTTTAAAGTGAAATAAATATGCATTATTGGGTCAGTTGAACAGAGACCTCTGCTGGTTGTGATTGTGGAAGTACTGCAAACTTCTTCATCTGACGTGCCCGTTTTGTATTGTTGCAGAACTCTGGGGCCCAGCATAGGTGGATTCCACACAGCATATCTATAAGAAGTCGCAATCGATTATAAATGAACCCGTTTTCCTTTTTTTCCCATTCACATGTGTGCTGTTTATTTGTTCAGGAAGCGATTGGAGCCCATGAAAACAATTCGGGTTGTTTTCAGGCCTATGTACAAAAATGCTTCTCTTTTTAATTTTTTTTAAAAAAACAATGCATGCGTAGCTGTGAAGGTGTACAGAAACGAACCCTCACAGCCACACTTATTTTCCTGCAGTTCAGTTGGCTGCACCTAAAGTGACAGAGAGAGGGAGCGAAAGAAAGGAAGGAAGAAAGAAAGAAAGAAAGAAAGAAAGAAAGAAAGAAAGAAAGAAAGAAAGAAAGAAAGGGATTTTCATGCACTGGCCAGGCAATAATGAATGTGTCACTATAGATCTATAAGTGAAATGGCAGTCATACTTGCTGCCATTGGGAGAAAATATGTTTGGGGGACTTGTACAATGGCAGGTGGGCAGAATCTTCCTGACATGGTGTGAAGAAAGTGTATTCATTGCTTTAACCTTTAAGTTTACTTAAAAGCCATTCATCCAGCACGGCTAGGTCGTAAACAATACCTCTTGCCCCTCATTAAAACTGTAAACTGTGCTTGTGTTTACATAAACAGAAATTGAATGTCACAAGGTCGCATCCTAGGACCTGACAGGTGAGTGTTAATTGCCCCCCCTCTTCCTAGAATAGATAAAGGGGGATGAATCCATAAAAAACCATGACAAGAGGGAGAGATTCATTCTAAGATTCACGCGTTCTAAGATTCAACTTATGCCTTCAACTGTATTTGCTCTTTATATACTTGGAACTGTTTAGAGCTGAGAGAAACCTGATCTTAATTTTCCTTTCCTTTTAATAAACTTTTAAAAACTCAGCTTTTGAGAGTACCTGAATCAAAGACCCTGTTTCTGCCTGAATCAAAGACCCCTCCTTTTCTTCACACATGGAGAATGGCAGAAGAAATAAAAGTAAAACAGTTGAAGTGTGGAAGAGAGGAGAGGGAATTGACCAGAGGGTGGGAAAAATAAAGTGTCTGTTGGGTTTGTGCAAGAGCACCTTCAACCCGGGATTTTACAAAAAGACACTAGTTTAGTGATTTTTGCAAACCCCAAATTGGGAGGAATATAGTAAGCTTAAGTTGTTTTGGGGAAGAGACCTGTGTAAAGTTCTTCCCCCAAACACTATTTATAACGTCCTAAAGACGTTATATTTGTGCTATGTGGAATCCACCATAGAGTTGCTGTATTTTCTGTATTTTCTAGAGAAATGAAAAATACAATTTTCTTTATCTGTTTAAAAAGAAATGGATCTTTTGTTTTTATGAAAGTATCCATTTCCTTTTCACAAAAATGCCTTAGAATGGCAACTTGACCACACTAAGATACAAGGCCAATTCCTCCTTGGAGGCAGCTTATGGAGTAGAGAACAAGAGTTTGGATTTATACCAGTGGTGTAGCGCCAAGGGGATGGGGGGCGCAACGCACCGGGTGCATGCCATGGCAGGGGCATTCCGGGGGCATTCTGGGGTGTGGCAGGGGCGTAGCAGAGTTGCAGGGTGCACATGTGCCCCGGGCGCAGTTCCCCCTCATGTTGGCTCTGATTTATACCCCCCTTTCCTCAACTGTAAGAAGCCTCAAATCAGTTTACAAACTCCTTCCTTCCTGACACCAGTATCCCAGCAATCCCGGATGACCCCTGCACTCGCTGTGCGAACGGCAACACAGGCAACACGGATTCATCTAACCTGTTTGTGTTGTCTGTGCAGAACAGGCCAATGTGTTCATGTGCACCAGAAACATAGAAGAAGAAGAAGAAGAAGAAGAAGAAGAAGAAGAAGAAGAAGAAGAAGAAGAAGAAGAAGAAGAAGAAGAAGAAGAAGAAGAAGAAGAAGACTTGGATTTATATCCCCCCTTTCTCTCCTGTAAGGAGGCTCAAAAGGGCTGACAAACTCCTTTCCCTTCCCCCCTCCCACAACAAGCACCCTGTGAGGTAGGTGGGGCTGAGAGAGCTCAGAAGAATTGTGACTAGCCCAAGGTCACCCAGCTGACGTGTGTTGGTGTGCACAGAAGAAGAAGAAGAAGAGGAGGAGGAGGAGGAGGAGGAGGAAGACGGAGGAGGAGGAGAAGAAGAAGAGGAGGAGGAGGAGGAGGAGGAAGATGAAGAAGAAGAAGGAGGAGAAGAAGAGGAGGAGGAGGAGGAGGAGGAAGACGGAGGAGGAGGAGTAGTTTGGATTTATATCCCCCCTTTCTCTCCTGCAGGAGACTCAAAGGGGCTTACAATCTTTTTGCCCTTCCCCCTTCACAACAAACACCCTGTGAGGTAGGTGGGGCTGAAAGAGCTCTGAAAAGCTGTGACTAGCCCAAGGTCACCCAGCTGGCATGTGTGGGAGTGCACAGGCTAATCTGAATTCCCCAGATAAGCCTCCACAGCTCAGGCAGCAGAGCGGAGAATCAACCCCAGTTCCTCCACATTAGATACACGAGCTCTTAACCTCCTATGCCACTGCTACTGGGGGGATATATATGTATAAATTGAAAGCTGCAGCTAGTGGAAAATGCTCCAGTTCTGGCGGTGCTGGTGCCAAAAGGGCTTGAACCAGGAAGGCGGGACATACCATAGTAGCCTGCCAATTTGGAATCCTGCAGGCTTAATTACCTGTACAGCAGAATGCTTTGCTCAACATGGTCAGTAGAGGAGGCATACCCTGCCCAGAGGGAGCCTATGCTACCTGCAGAGATCAGCTGATTGAAGGGTCCAATCACAGCTAGCTTGAGGGTATAAAGCTGCTGCCACCCAGCTTGGCCCTTCATTGTGAACAGTTTATTTGTGACCTGTTTCTTTAGCTCACTCTTGCCTGTCTTGCCTTGCCTTGTAGATTCTGATCTCTAGTTTTGCTTTGGCCGTGTTCTTGATTTTAGCCTTGACATTTATCTTCAGGGATCCTAACATTTGAAGAAGTAGGAGGAGGAGTTTATCCCCACCTTTCTCTCCTGTCAGGAGACTCAAGGTGGCTTACAAGCTCCTTTCCCATCCTCTCCCCACAACAGACACCTTGTGAGGCCAGTGGGGCTGAGAGAGTTCCAAATAACTGTGACTAGCCCGGGGGTCTGCAACCTACAGCCCTCCAGATGTTCATGGACTACAATTCCCATCAGCCCCTGCCAGTATGGCCAAGTGGCAGGGCTGATGGGAATTGTAGTCCATGAACATCTGGAGAGCCGTAGGTTGCAGATCCCTGGACTAGCCCAAGGTCACCCAGCAGTAACGTAGGAGTGTGGAAACAGATCTGGTTCACCAGACAAGCCTCTGCCTCTCAGGTGGAGGAGTGGGGAATCAAACCTGGTTCTCCAGATTAGAATCCACCTGCTTGCAACCACTACACCACTGACTGACTTGCCCCAGTGCTGTTTCTGCTGTACTGTACCAATATTCTCTTCCAACCAGTTTCTGATTTTTCACCCTCTGGCTTCAGACCCTTCTATCACGCTTGACCTGTGAATTAATTAGGCCATGAGGGTGGTGGGAACGCAAAACAACTGGAACATAATGCATTTTAAACTGTTTATATCGACACAGATATGAGCCAGTGCCATTGATTGAAATCTTTTTTTTTTACTTCCTCCTCAAAACTGGCAGATTACTTTGGCGTCACTCCAGCTAGGCAGAGGGGTCTTGGATTGCAGTTCTTGGAATTGCCTTTCACTGAACAACATCCCCATCTCTGGCCACACCACCTCTTTGAAAAACCAGGCAATGTTACTCAAGTGTGATATAGGCAGAACTCTGGAACAGAGAAGAACGGCATTCATTCCTCTTGAACCTTCTCTTTATGACAACTGTTCTGTATCTTATGCCACTACTCCATGAGTAAGTGGCAACTCTGCCCTTTAACCCTCGTACCTTCGGGACCGCATTACCCCATATGTCCCGAGTCGACCTCTGCGCTCAGCAGAGGCCAATTTACTGGAGATCCCTGGCCCCTCAATGATGCGGCTGGCCTCCACTCGGGCCAGGGCCTTTACGGCTCTGGCCCCTGCCTGGTGGAACACTCTACCACCAGCTGTCCGGGCCCTGCGGGACCTTGGAGAGTTCCGTAGGACCTGCAAGACCGAATTGTTCCACCGGGCCTTCAGAGAGACCAGCCGCTGAGGGTTCCCTGATTTCATCCTCCCCCCTGCTGTATAGGGTCCCTAACATCATCAGGACCCATCATTCTTCTTGGGAGGGTTGCATATGGGCTCATGGGATACTGTTTTAGAATGAAAATTTTAAACTTTTATATGTTTATGTTTATATATGCTTTTATATTGTTCACCGCCCTGAGCCCTTTGGGGATAGGGCGGTATACTAAATCAAATAATAAATAAATAAATAAATAAATAAATAAATAAATAAATAAATAAATAAATAAATAAAAGAGAGGAAAAGAGCACTAATTGTCAAGAGATTTCTCAGACAGGACTGGGACCTTTTGCTTAAAGACACTGGAAGGAAATGCTCCCTGCTTTGTGCAGGAATCAAATACCCAGCTGAAGTTGAACTAATGCACTCATGCACTACATTCAGAGGTGGGATCCAACAGGTTCTCACAGGTTCCCGAGAGTAGGTTACTAATTATTTGTGTGTGCCGAGAGGGGGTTACTAATTGGTGATTTTGCCATGTGATTTTTGCCTTAGTTACGCCCCTCCTCTCAGCAGTAGCGCGCAGAACTAGAAGCAGTCTAACAGGAGGTGCACCGGCGTGCGTGGCAGCCTGCGCCTGCGTGCATTCGTTTCCCGCCCAAGGACCGGCGCAGCGGCTGCGTCCTTGCCACAGCCCCGCCCAGGAATGCCCCACCACCCCAGAATGCCCGGCCACGCCCCCATCGTGCCCTGCCCAGCCCCACTGGCGCTACGCCACAGTTTGAATCCCACCACCATGGGAACCTGTTACTAAAATTTTTGGATCCCACCACTGACTACATTTGTATGCTGACGGTTTTCAAACTGAGGCAGCTGTATGTGATAGCACTCTGCGTAGCTCAGAGGAAAAGTCATTTCCCCCAAGATGCCTCCAGGACAGCATCTTTACGTTTGTCACTTACTGGTGGCTGATTCATTCTTACATGTCTTTTTTAACTGCCCAAAACATGCCACAGCCAGGGGGAAATTTCTTGCAAGGCGGCTACTTAAATTAAGGTTATTTTAAAGCAGAAACAGCACAGTTGACATGGCTAAATTTAGTTTTGTAGTCATTTTTGTTTTTTTAAATTCTTTTGGCCTATGGGCTATTAAAACTCAATAAAGTGAATTATCCAGAACGCAGCTCTGCCTTCTCAGGGAGAATTAGATCTAAGGGGGGGGGGCACTTTGAGGCAGAGGAATAGTGAGGAAATAGGGCACACAGGGCCTGACAGAAAATGGCGCCCAGGGCCTACTCCTTCAGCCGGCAGAGCCTCCGCAGAGTACCCCTTGGCCCGGCGGAAGGAGCAGCCGGGCTGGGCCAGGCTGAAGGGGGAAGGAGGAGGGATGTGGTGGACGATTTTCCGCCCCCGCCCCCCCGACATGACCGGACAGCAGCCGCACGGGGCATTTGTCCCCAGGTGGCCCCATTGAAGCTCTTCCTCTGACTAAATTTAGTTTTGTAGTGATTTTTGTTTTTGTTTTAATTCCTTTGGCCTATGGGCTATTAAAACTCAGTAAATTATCCAGACTGCAGCTCTGCCTTCTCAATGAGAACTAAGGGGGGCACTTTGAGGAAATATGTCAATTGTGCTCAATGTACAGAACTATAAGATGCCCGAAGTGGCAATTCTCCAGTGATAATGAGGAGAGCAATCGAGTAGGATAATGAGGAGCAGCAGTGGCGTAGGAGGTTAAGAGCTCATGTATCTAATCTGGAGGAACCGGGTTTGATTCCCAGCTCTGCCGCCTGAGCTGTGGAGGCTTATCTGGGGAATTCAGATTAGCCTGTACACTCCCACACACGCCAGCTGGGTGACTTTGGGCTAGTCACAGCTTCTCGGAACTCTCTCAGCCCCACCTACCTCACAGGGTGTTTGTTGTGAGGGAGGGAGGGCAAGGAGATTGTAAGCCCCTTTGAGTCTCCTGCAGGAGAGAAAGGGAGATATAAATCCAAACTCCTCCTCCTCCTCTTCTCCTTCTCCTTCTTCTCCTTCTCCTTCTCCTCCTTCTTCTTCTTCATCTTCGTCTGCACACACAGAAATGAAACAAAATCCCCTAATAGTCTCCGCTGGTACAGTGCATTTGTTTATGTTAATTCATTTAAATATATGAAAAGTTTGACTTCCCCATTTTCTTACCAAAGGCACACCTCAGTGCTCAGTGTGTTTACTTAGAAGTCAAGTCCCATTGGCTTTGGTGGGTTTTATTATCAAGTCAACAAGCCCTGGGTTTCCCGGTTATTGTGGCATGGGATGAAGTTTGTATCCCATCAGTGTTGCAATGCCCTGCGGGCTCTTGAATGCTTAACTTTATTGGAAACATAGCACGACGTTAGGACACAAGTGCAACTTTATTTGGCTTGCAGTGGGGCAGGAACTGAGTCAGAGAAGCTGGCAAAGAGCTGGACTCTGCTTCGGCTGCATTAGCTCACTGAAAGGAACACAACCTTCTTGTTTGTCGCAAAGCTTTGTTAGCTACGGGTTCAATCCAGCCAGCTTTTCCCACTCAGTCCTGCCACTGCTGGCAGACTACTGCACAAAGAGGTGTCAGACACACTGATTAAAGGATTAGAAAGTAAATGTTTATTAGGGGAACTACATTTCAGTTAGGAAAGAGGAGAGACAGAGACAGCCTGCCACTGTCTTATTAGCTAGGGAAGGAGGGAGGACACAGCTTCTGAGAAGGAGGAAAATAGATCTGAGAATATAAGTCTAAGCGCAGTGTGTTCCCCAGGAAGTGTTGCCGGGGCTCTAGCACCCTTGTGCCCCCCCCTCCGCCATGATGCTGAAAAAGATGGAAGGGTCTGTCTTATAGACCCTTCTAGATGACCACTTGCCCACCTCTTGCTGGGTCTTCTTTTCAGTTCCTTTGCACACTAGACATTACTACTTCCAACACCCACAGCCTTTCCTAACTAAACCCCTTGTCCTACAAGGCTTTTCTCCTTGTAGGCCCTAGGACAGTGATGGCGAACCTATGGCACGGTGCCAGAAGTGGCACTTGGAGCCCTCTCTGTGGGCACGCACTTGCAGAGTTCATCATGTGTGTGGGGGGGTGGAAAATCCCCCCACACACACATCTCGGCTGGCCTAGGCCACTGAGCACAACGTGCGCCCACCGTGGTGAGCAGGGAGGACTCAGCTCGCGGGCCTGGTGCCTGTGCTCCGGGTGGCTGCTGCCCGAGGGGGGGGGCACAGAGGAGGCAGAGATGCTACAGAGGCACAGAGCTGTGCGCGTGGGACTTGCTGGAGGCTAGAGCGGGCTGGCCCCTGCTCGAGCGGGTGGGGTGGAGAAAGAGGGAGCCAACCCTTTTTTTCTAAACTAAAACCTCAGCATTCCGGTTAAATTGTCGCGTTGGCACTTTGCGATAAATAAGTGGGGTTTGGGTTGCAATTTGGGCACTCGGTCTCAAAAAGGTTCGCCATCACTGCCCTAGGATTCCCACTATGTCAAAAGGAATCCCTCTTTCATTCGTCATCTGCAGAAAAGAACTGGCTGGATTCAACCCTATGTTTGTTATAGACATCCAAGTAGGGGTGACCTAGAGTTACAACTGGTCTCCAGACTACACAGATCAGAGCTCCTTGTAGAAATGGCAGCTTCAGAGGGTAGACTTGATCATATCGCGTTCCTGCCGAGCTCTCTGTCCTCCGCCAAACTAGGTAGAGCATGCATGTTACTTTCATTATCCAGTCACTTCCATGGTTGCCCATCAGTTACTGGTACAAGTCAAGGCATTGGCCATCAGGCACAAACCCTTTGTGGCCTTGAGCCCTCCTATCTGCAGGACAGTATTTCCTCCTATGTTCTGCTATGACAGTTTCACTAGTCTGAGCAGAGTGTCCCGCAGGCCCTGCCCTACAAATGGGCGAGAACAACAAATGCCCACACATGTAGGATCTCTGTTGTGGTCCCACCTTATAAAACGGCCTGCGTGAGAGATCAGGAAGGCTCCCATTTTCTTGGCATTGTGCAAACTGTGCAAAACTGAACGATTCGGAAGGGCATTTCTGCACAGGTAGTAAGGTTATACCCTATACCACAGGTGTCAAACTCATGGCCCTCCAGATGTTATGGACTACAGTTCCCATCATCCCCTGCCAGCATCATGCTGGCAAGGGATGATGGGAACTGTAGTCCATAACATCTGGAGGGCCGCGAGTTTGACACCTGTGCCCTATACTATGTGGATTATAATGCTATGCATAATGTGTACTGTGAGTCAGAGTGGTGTGGTGGTTAAGGCATTGGACTAGGATCTGGGAAACCCAGGTTCGAATCTTCACTCCACCATGGAAACTTGATGGGTGACCTTGGGCTAGTCACACAGCTGAGAGTCTTGACCCTGGCAAGAATTTGGAAGGGAGACCTTCAAGGAATTCCAGTGGTGTGATGTAGAGGCAGTTTATAGCAAACCACTTCTGAGTGCCTCCTACCTTGAAAATCCATGGGGACTGCCATGAATCAGCAGTGACTTGCGGACAAAAAAATTAGTACATACTATCTGTTGCTGTATGTATGCTCCTACTATGTAATTTCTGTATTGTTTATCATGTTATATTAATATTTATGGTTTGTTTCAGATTTCTGCAATCCTAATCCTATTACATTGCTTATTGGGTTTTCCCATCCTGTTGATTGCATCGGCTGACATTGAGTTATCCGCCTTGAGTCTGAGTGAGACAAGTGGACTATAAACAATGTCAATAAAATAAATCAAAAAAATAGGGTGATGGAGGGTGTTTGTGGAAGGATGGTTTGTATCCCCTGTCTCCAGGGACCATAGTTACGGAGAATTATTGCTGCTTCTCTCTGCTCAGGGCTTCTCCGCACCAACCTCCAGGATGGCTTTAGTGTTGCAGAGTCTCTGCTTGGTGAATTCTTGAACTCTGCTCACAAACTGTTGGCAACTGACAATGGTTACCGGGAGTGGAGTGGCTACCCAAGGCTTTGTTTTGGACCTAATGTTCTCCCAAGGGGATGATTACTTTGTGCAATCACTTGTGAAATAAGATAAAGATCCGGAGGTGGCACGCTTGCATGAACATGACGTCGGCATCCTTACACAACCACTATATAACCGAGCGAGATACTTCTGAGATTGTTAAAAGTTACAGTTTCTCAATAATGAAAGAACTGGTGTTTCCTCACCCGCTTTCTTTTTTAAAGAACAGGGATTGCTGCACACGGGGTCTCATTCGGCAAACGTTACCATTGTTGCGCCAAAAGCAACATACGATGGTAGGGAGTGGCTTGGCACATGGCTTGGACCTACCCAGCTCTTTCACCCAGTCTTGCTCAATTCCCTCCTTATTAAAGCCTTCGCCCCACATGGCTTTTGCCCATGGAGATCTCAGCCTCCCCAGCAGAGCCCTTTTGAGCGGCCAAAGGGGATGCCTCCTCGCTTTTTCACAACCAGCATAGAATCTGATTGGCTCCTGGCCCACTTATTCCCCAGTGTCTGAGAAGCAGAGCCTATTTTATTCTCTGCCCAAGTGCTCCTGCTTGGCTGTTCAAGGTGAGACGAGAGAAGATCCTCTGAAGATGCCAGTCACAGATGCAGGCGAAACGTCAGGGGAGAATGCTGCTAGAACATGGCCATACAGCCCAGAAACCACACAGCACGCCATAAAGAAGCTGTTTTCCTTCCATCTTTTTTCATTCCTAAAGAACTCCCAGCTGAGGTTTTATGCCCAGCCTAATAGGTGCCCTCCAAGGTAGCCAGTGATCCTCATGCTCTGCGCGGGGCAGTCAGAAGGTGCCGTTGCTTCAGCGCCAAAAATGACGCACGCTGAAGGGGCGGGAAAGCGGCAGTGTCGGGGCGGCTGCGTGGTGGCCGCCCTTGCAAGTGGGGAGCGCCGCTGGGCCCCGCGCTACTTTCCCTGAGTAGCGCACAGCAAATGGTAAGTGGGGAAAGCCTTCCTTAGTCTGAGTCTAAAAAGAAGGTTGTGATGGGCAATCCAAACTGTGCAAATTGGGACTGCTGGAAATTAGCCCGGGGTGAGAAATGGAATGGAGATTGGTCCAGATCTGAGCATGGACCTTAATGGTTAGGTAATGGCAAATCAAACTGCGTTAAGGCCAATTAGTGGCTAAAGGTGCCCTGATGGACTGAGCAAAGTCCTTGAGAGATGAAGGCACTGGCCAAGAAAGAACTTCTTCCAGGTTATTTCCACGATGCTGTTCAACAGCAAGTATGACTGAATGAGGTTTGGTGGTCTCGTTTTCTCTGCTGGATCTCTGCCTTTTCTTTATGTAATGATCCAAGACCTGTTTATGGGGTTAGATACAAAACACAGGTTGAGGCTGGTCCCAGAATTAAGTTGCCTGTGTGTGCGTGGATGAACTAAATGAAGGCAGGTTTGCAATGGTCATTTCCACACAAGTCACTGAAAACGTTTGCAAAACGTTTTCAATCCTCCCCATTTGCCCACACTCACTCCCTTGAAAAGCTTCCTGGAAGCCATTTTGTGATACTCCTGTTTTATTTTGTCTTCTCCGTGGATTCATAGCTTCCCTGCTTCAAGGTCTTGTGCTGCAATTCTCCACACACTGTGTCTTTGTGGCTTTGAAGATATTACCCCTCCCTCCCCCCCAAAATGACATAAGTAAACAGGTGAGATGATGGAGAGAGCTCAGGGAATGGTGCCTGGGAGGAAGTATGGGGACTGCAGAGAAGCTTGTAAAACATTTTAAAGAGATACGCACAGCAAGTGAAAACGTTTTGAAAATGTTTTCAGAAAAAGAACGACTAAAGATCAGGATGCATATAAAGTGTTTTGAGGCTGGAAATAAAACGTTTTGGGCCAAAAACCATGCAGAACTCCTCAGAGGAAACTTTTTATTTCCTGTTTTAAAATGTTTTGATTGTGCAGAAAGGGCTAATGATAAGATTGCATGCTTTTGCAAGAATGATGCCCTTGAACATAGAAAGCTGATGTGAGAGGAAAGGGTAATTGGAATCCTTCTAATCCAAGTTTAATTAATTAAGAACTTTATGGTCAATAGTCCAGAAGAAAATACAAAACACAAAATACAAGCCAAATGTGAGATCAGCTCATTCAACCAAATAAAACAGTAAGATTCAACATATAAATTTCTGACCATTAAAAACAATTAATGTCCAGAAGTCTCTGATCCTTTCTCCTAAACACCTTGGCTAAAAATTTTGCTACTGCCAAGGTGATACAAGAACTCTTATCCTCTAATAAAAACTTCATGCTACATTTTACAGAATTTATGCTATACCTTGTCAATAATGTTGCTCGCGTAAATAGTGATTACAAGTTAAAATAATGTGTGACAGGGTTCAGTTACTTCATTCATTCATTCATTCATTCATTCATTCATTCATTCATTCATTCATTCATTCATTCATTCATTCATTCATAAACCTTTATTGACATAAAGTTTTGACAAAGTATAAAAGGAAGATAAGAAAAAACATTTACAGTTGATAAGATTAAAAGACACAAAAGTAATTAAAATACATTTACATTTAATTATTTTGAGAAGGAAATTTGCAAGATATTCATTATATAGGGGTTAAGGATTGTTCAAAAGACTTGAAATTACAACTGAGCCAGCGGTATCTATGGTAAGTAGTGGAATATGCGTTGCATACTTTTCTCTGAGTCCTACGGGACATAAGTGCACAATCTAGTTATAAGTGCACAATCTAGACTGGTAGGGAACCCCTGTGTATCTCCCTTGGAAGACTTCAGACATAAAGGGGTTTAATGCAGCTTTGGTTAAAAAAAACCCCAGTGACAATGGGCAGCTGTTAAGTGCTTTAGATAATCAGCACGGTGAAAAGACAGTAAAGTAACTGACGTTAAAGAAGGAAGGAGAGGATATAGAATGGAGTAAATCCAAAGATGTGCAGATGAAATATCCCACAATCGTTTTTTGACTTGAGAGTGTCACATCTCAGCCCAGTTGGACTAAAGGGGAGAAACTAATTTTATGAACAGCCCTGAACCCTTCTAGATTGCCATGCGAATTTTCTCTGCAAAGGATCCACACAGTCGGTCCAAGCACTAAAGCTCAGAGAGAGCTCTGCCACCCCAGTGAGAACAAAACCACAAAGGAAGGGAGGGTGGCAGAATCCCTCCCGAGACTGCTGTGTTAATACCAGCTTTCCCAAACGATGCTTCTGACGTGCTTGGAGCCATCCCCATTGAGCTGCAGGACATTCTGTGCACCGACCGCATCCCCGTTCCCGGACATAAATAGAACAGCCATCAGGGAAGCTCTCGGCTTTGCTCCGTGACGCCTACAAAGACGAGTGCGAGATGGAGGGGTGGGAATGAGTCCTGCCATTTATAGAGCAGAAAGACCGATTCATTATCTTTGTGGGCCAGTTGGCAAGAGGAGGAGTTTTCAAAACATTCCCATGTTCTTCCTCCAGATCAATGGCCCTGTATTCTGCAAGTGGCCCAGAGACAACCCAAAGTTCCTGCAAGTGCGAAACAAAAACTCCCATAGACAAGTGGGGAGAAGGGGGAGCCAGGCAGATGCTGCGGGAAGGCCTGTGCTGCGAAGAGAAGGATGCTGAGCAAACTGCTGGATGCGTATGTATTTTTTTTCACATTTGAAGAAGAGCTGGTTTGTGTACCCTGCTTCTTCTGTACTGTAAGGTGTCTTAAAGCAGCTTTCAATTGGCTTCCCTCCTCACCCTGCCACCACGACAGGCACCTGTTGAGATGGGCGGGGCTGAGAGAGTTCCAAAGAACCGTGACTAACCCAAGGTCACCCAGCAGGAATGTAGGAGTGTGGAAACACATCTGGTTCACCAGATAAGCCTCTGCTACTCAGGTGGAGGAGTGGGGGATCGAACCCGGCTCTCCAGATTAGCATCTGCTGCTCTTAACCTCTACACTACACTGAACCACTAAAGGTTTGTTTTGGTTCCCTAATTTATGCCCCTTCACTTTCTCATTTGAGCATTAGGGCTGGTAGTTCTTTTATTTCTCAAATACACTTCTCCATATTTTGGGGTAGCAGCACCCCACTCAAGGCAGTCAAGGGTTTCAACCAATTATCATTAGATAAAGGGTTTCTCAGTACACTGGGAAGTGGAATCCACTTTTATTCATGGGGGAAAGGATTGAGTTACAGGTAGATGTGCTTTTGTTTGTTTCCTTCTGATTTGGAAACTGACTTCCCATTAGAGATGCCCACCTCCCGGTGGGACCTGGGGATCTCCTGAAGTTACAGCTCATCTCCAAACGACAGAGATCAGTTTCTCTGGAGAAAATAAATGCTTTGGGGAGTGGACTTTATGACAATCATGTACCCCACTGAGGTCCCTGTCCTTTCCAGGCTCCACCCCCAAATCGCCAGGAGTTTCCCAGCTTGGATCTGACAACCCTACTCCTTTATCATCCAATGGTGGCCGGGGAGACTTGACAATCCTAGAGGCATAGCTCCATGGGGGCAGGGTGTGTGTGCAACGCACCGGGCATGCACCCCTGTGGGGGTGTTGCGAGGGCTTTCCAGGGGCATGGTGGGGGCGTCCCCTCCCCTTCCCTTGCATGCCACCCCTCCCTCCCTCCCTCCCCTCCCTTGCATGCCACCCCTCCCTTTCTCTCTGCGAGGGTGGGTGGGCCAGGTCCAGATGCCGGACCCCCTCCTGCCCTTCCCTTGCGTGGTGGGGGCGTTCCGGGGCAGGATGGGGTGGAGGACGCACCAGTGCACCGGGTGCTTTCCCCCCTTGCTACGCCTCTGCAATTCTTCCTCCCATGGAGACGATGCGGACCTTAATCTGATGGTTCTGTAACACCTAGAAGGGATTGTTGAAACACAGGGTGATTCTACACAGGCCAAATATAACGGGTTCACACCCTTTTAAAAAGCATTACAGGGGAGAAGTTCCCACAGAACTCCCCCCCCCCCACAATAACATATTTGCCTGAATCTGGGTTAAATGAAAGTTGCTAAATCAGTGACTTTTTCCTTCAACCCGGGTTTTAGACACTTCCTGCTTGCCTGTGTGAACTATGGCAAGCAGGAAGTGTTCTATTCCTACCCCCTTCCATCCACCATTATGGTGACTTCCCCAAACAGCCGTCATTAGAGTGGGTTCTCCAAGAACCGCTTTTGTTCAGAAACAGTGGCCACCATGTTGTGCCAGTAAGTGAGTGGGTGGGCGTTCTCAGGCGGGGCGGATTCTTGGCTGCACGGTTCTCAGGGAAACATCGTGTTTCCCGTGCAAACCATGCTGCCTCCTGCTGCCAGAATCCCAGTGATCCCAGCTGGCCCCTGGACCTGAAATGCAAATGGCGACACAGGCAACATGGGTTCATTTATCCCTAGTGTTGCCTATGCAGAATCAGCCACACTGTACATGGGGTTACCCTTAAAGAAAACTTAGCAATTTAATTTAGTGAAGAGCGTGGCCTTCAGTTTATGGGCCCTAACTGTAAAAAAGGTAAAGTTTCTCCTTCAGTCGTGTCCGACCCTGAGGTACCACTGCAAGCAGCAGTGATTTCATAGGCAAGCCATTTTTGTGGGGTAGTTTGCCATTGCTTTCCCCGGCTATTCTTTACCCCCTAGCTATGTGCTAGGTACTCATTTACTGACCAAGGAATGAATGGATGGATGGCTGAGTTGACCATGAGCCAGGATATCTGACCCACAGGGGGCTCGAACTCCTGACCGTGTGAGTGGCAGTGCAAGCACTTAACCACTACACCACGCGGCTCCTGCCCTAACCGTAATGCAAGGCTATTACTGTCCCATTTTTTCCTTTCAGTTCCCCTCTCTTCAAAGTGGTGTATTACAGTCATAGACCAGCAATGCAGAGTGATGCATTTGGTCTTTGTCTGTGCCACTTGCTTCCACACTCCATGGAACAGGTTGCCAGAGGCAGTTCGGAAAACGCCGGCGTTGCTGGACTTTTCCAAGGCCTTCAGGATTGTTTTTTTTTAAAACTTTTTTTTCTTTTCCAGCAAACTTCTTGTGAAGAGGTCAATTTTTAAACAGGAAACATCCTATTTTTATTGGCAGGCAATTACTGTGTTTTTTGCTTTTCTTGGAGAGCTTTATGATTTCTAATAGATAGTTGTGTTGTTTTAACTGTGTTATGTGGCCGACAGTCATGGATGTAAGCTGCTTTGGGCCAGATAGGAAAAGCAGGCTATAAACATTGCGAATAAATAAATAAATGAATGAATCACACTGCAGTGTTGTATCTCGGTTTCATCCGACTTGAAAGAAGTTTCTTCTCTTATAACCAAACCACTGGGCAAACCTTTTGCCACGTCAAGTCAGATTGCATGTTGAGGTCATGAGAAAGGGACAACATTTCTAGATGCCAAAAATGATGGGGACAGGTTGTGGGTGAGTGGTAAAGCCTCGGCTGCGCATGCAAAAGGCCTCAGGTTCAATTCCTGGTGTCTCCAGTTAAAAGGACCAGATAGCAGGTGATGTGCAAGATCTCTGCCTCAGGCGCTGGAGAACAGCTTCCAGTCTGAGTAGGCAATACCTCCCTTAATGGACAGATAATCTGATTCGGGGATCAGACGGTTTCACACATTCTTGTGAAATAGCTGGTGATAATGTCAACTGTGTGTGGGGTTAATGACTCAGGACTTGTGGCCAGGAGAAAGTGTTATCACACCGACTGGAACCAACAACCACAGGGTTATCTAAATGTAAGGTGGTTTTAAAAGTCCAGTGTGACCACAATTGATTTTAGAAGGCGAAAGTTCTGAGAAATGAGGTAATTACTCAGAAATGAAGCTGAAAATGTCAAATTTTGGATTCTTGGGAATTATTTTTATCCATGATAACGGAAGCTCCGATGGAATATGTACCACAGATCAGAAAAGGCTTGGTGAGTGAGCAAAATATAGGAAGCTATAAAATGTGAGAAGGCTTCCATTAAGAAGGGGAAGTCTTTCCCACATGAGGAGAACAACAAGGAGAACAGGCTGTGGGCCTTTCCCCACTCCCTTCCATCCCCCCCATGCCGCGCGCTGCTCTCGGCGCGCGCGCCCAGGCGTCCCCACGACCCCGCGCTCTGTGTCAAAAGGCGCCATTCGGAAGAGCGCCTGGGATGCCGTGCGCTAAGGGGGCGCAACAGCGGCAGCGTCGGGGCGGCTGCGCTGTGGCTGCCCCTGCCGTGGGGAGGGAGGAGGAACCCCGCGCTACTCTCCTCAAGTAGCCCGGGGCTTACGGTAAGTGGGGAAAGGCCCTTTGATACAATATATAAGGTAACGGTGAGGAGATTGCTCGAAACTTTAAGATAAACAATAAGAATTAAAGCACACCAGAAACAGGAATCCAGCCAGGAGTGGGCAGCTGGACCCTTGGACAGACAAAGGAGTTGTGGGATTGCCAAAGGAAGATGGGGAGATTTTAGAGGAACTGAATGAATTCTTTGTACCGTTTTTAAAACTTGTGTAAAATGAGCAGCAGCTCCTCGCACCGAAACTGCTGTATTTAGGAAGGGCATCTGCAGAACTGAGTCAAATGAAGGTGACAGGAGATGAAACTAAAATGGGCAAATTAAAAACGAATCAGCCACTGCTCTTGGGCAGACACCCAAGAGTTCTTCAGGAATGCAAACTTGGACAGCTTGATCTCCTTAAAGAAACCCAAACAATTCAACATCGCTAAAATTGGCCTTCCTTACAGAGGGCTGGAATGTATTGAACACAGCACCGGTTTGTAGATAGGGATTCAGAAGAGACCCAAAAGGTGCAGGCCTGACGAAAATTGTGGCAGGGGGTGGAAAAGGCTAGTTCTGTGCTAGGAATTATTACAGAAAGGCTTGGAAAGAAGAGAAGCCGCCCAGTGGTGGGATTCAAATAATTTAACAACCGGTTCCGGTGGTGGGATTCAAATAATTTAACAGCTGGTTGTTTACAAGCGCCATTTTAACAAGCGGTTCTGCCGAAGCGGTGCGAACCGGCCGAATCCCACCACTGAAGCCGCCTCATAATGCCCACATGCATCGCTCAGCCCCATCTGGAGCGGTGTGCATTAGAAATGGTTGCCACATCTCAAAAAGGATGTTGTCGTGTTGGAAAAGATGCAAGAAAGCGCAGTGAGAATGAACAGTCTGAAGCTCCTTCACTGTGTGGCAGAGCTAAGGAATTGCAGGGTGTTGGATCTAGAGAAAAGAGGACTCCGCGCTGATTCAAACGACCACCATCAGATGTGTCTGGAGTTCCACGCCTCCCAGGTATTTGGGGCTGTATTCTAATCACAATAGTGGCATCTGCGGAGAAAGTGCTGAATAGTCCTTGAGAGTGGCTATTTGTCCCGTTGGGTCACTTACATACAGGTGTAACATGTATGTAACATGTATGCCCATTAACAACTGAGATCCGCTGTTCCCCCCTCAGAGTCAGAGGAGTGAAAGGTTGAACGCCATCTGTTTTAAACATTTATAAGCTTGGAGCGCTGCATTTTAACTTGTATAAATTTTAGTATTTTATCTTATTATCCACTTGTATGTATTGTGTTGTAAACCGCCCTGAGCCCTCCGGGGGAGGGCGGTATAAAAGTGGAACAAATAAATAAATAAAATATAAATATGTTTCCTAATAGGAGCTCGCAGCCCTTTGTGAAAATGGTGTATGGTGTGTGTGGAGGGAGACTGAAGACCCTTCTTTGTACATGTCATGGTTGCGACCAGAATACGCATGGTGGAATTCATGGCATGTGTGTGCTGCAAAGTCCCTCATGGCAGCCAGAAGAATTTTGTACTGTGTGAATCGGTCTTAAGGGTAGAGGTTTATAAAATTGTACATTTCTCCTTCTCCTGTAATAGGAGAACTCATGGGCATCCTCCCCACCCCCCCAATAATGGTGAAGGGCAGTGAACCCAGACAGAGAAAATAAAGCAATTTGTCCTTGCTCAGTAAGTAACCAACTTGTGAGATTTGTTGCCCCAGGATGTAGGGATGTCTAGTAATTTAAATGTCTTTAAAAGCGGATTAAATAATTTATGGGGCAGTTCAACGATGTCAACTTGATTAAATGGAACCTCCATGTACAGAGGCAGTCAAAGTCTGAACATCTGAGCTAGGGAGATACAATAGCTCTGTCCTGCTTGTAGTTAGGTTTGCCAACCTCAAGGTAGTGGCTGAAGAACTCCCAGAATTACCACTGTTCTCCAGACAATAGAGATCCCTTCTTCTGGACAAAATGGCTGCTCTGGTGGGTGGACCCTATGAGACCCCCTTCCCCAAATCTCTAGGTATTTATCAGTCCAGACCTCGTAGACCACTTTAGGATATCTGGCTGGTTGGCCACCGTGTCACATGGGATGTTGGACATTTGAGGCCTTCGTGGCATATCTGGTTGGCTGGCTGCTGTGTAACATGGAGGATTTTGGACTACAGATCTGTTGTTAATGTTATAAGTCGCTGAGGGAAAAAGTGAGAGACCAGGAAATGTGTGACTAAATTAGGCTGTTGATGGAAATGGGTGTCACAATGCCAGCTTTTCCAAGGCCTTGGATTATTTCAAGGCCTCTCTGTCTACAGAGCAAAGGTCGCCTGGGCCAGAGTTCAGCCCTCCGAGAATGCAGCGGAGCGACTGGCCAAATCTGGTCAGTCTTCTTTGCCAAGGTTTGCTGCTTTCTTGGCCAGGGAAGGAAGTCAAATATTTGGTCAGTTGTCAGGGCAAAGGCTGGAGATGAAGGACCCAGGGACAGACTCAGCAAGCGACTGACAGCTGGATTGGGAAGAAATGGGCGGGCAGTATCCCCCTGGCTGAAAAATTATGCAGTGGACAAACCTGGGCGAGGGAGAGGGGGTGCAGCAAAGTCAGTAACACCCAAAAGCTGAACCCTGATCTATGGATTTCGAAGCATCAGACGGGGCAGTCCACATATGGGAGAAAACTGCATGTCTGAATGCTTCCCGTGTGTGAAAAGCTAGCACGTCAAGGAAGCTAGGCCAGCAGCATGCTCCTGATGGCCTGGCTTGCTACCTGCAAGGAGTTTGCACAGTCGGAAGAGTTAGGATGCGACAACCTCTCCTTGTCACCTGAGGCAGTGCAGAATAAAGGATGCTCCGCAATCCTACGACCACTCAAGAGGGAGTGAACTGCACCCTGTGCCTGCCAGTGCTGAGCCCTGAGCAGCCAAGGGCGTGAGAGAACAGAAGGACCTATCTGGGCACATCTAGTCCCAAGTGCTCTATGCAAGTGCTTGAGTGTAGCCAAAGGAGAAGGCCAATCCAGAGGCTGGAAGAGAGCAGAGTGAGGCACACAAAGGCATCTGCCGTATACTGGCAGGATTCTCTCCCCTAATTGCAGCAATTCAGGTTGAGGTCACCTTGTACACAATCTTTTTTTATAAAAGCAGGTGACACCAGGGACCGAGGCTGGGACTTTCTTCTGGGGATTCAACTGGAGGTTTCCTGAATGCAGAGCAGAGGTCCCTTCCGCACATGCGGAATGATGCACTTTCAATCCACTTTCACAATTGTTCGCAAGTGGATTTGGCTATTCCACACAGCTGCAAAGTGCATTGAAAGTGGATTGAAAGTGCATCATTCTGCATGTGCGGAAGGGGTCAGACACTTTGCCATGGGGCCATGGTCCCTCCCCATATGCAAACAGCCAAGTGGATCAGCACCCTTCTGGGGACAGAGCCTGGACAGGGGAGGGTTTGGAGAGGGGAGGGACCTCACCAGGGTATAATACCATAAAGAGCTCCCTCTATAGCAGTGATGGCGAACCTTTTCGAGACCGAGTGCCCAAATTGCAACCCAAGAACCCGCTTATTTATCGCAAAGTGCCAACACGGCAATTTAACCTGAATACTGAGGTTTGAGATTAGAAAAAACAGTTGGCTCTGAGGCATGCGTTACTTGGGAGTAAGCTTGGTGGTAGTCGGTGGCTTTGCTTTGAAGCAACCGTGCAACTCTTCCAACGGGTGAATCACAACCCTAGGAGGGTTTACTCAGAAGCAAGCCCCATTGCCAGCAACCGAGCTTACTCCCAGGTAAAGGATCGCGCTTTAGTTCTTTGCATGAAAATCAGTGGGGTTTGACAGCGCTTAACAGGGTTACCTACACTGCTTCCCCAAAACTAGGTCTTAGGTTTAATGCTAATAATCAAGCCCAGCAGCCCAGGCCAGCCTAGATGTGTGTGGGGGGGGGGGGGGGCGGGGGGGGACTCTGTTTGCACGTGCCCACAGAGAGGACTCTGAGTGCCACCTTTGGCACCTGTGCCATAGGTTCGCCACCACTGCTCTATAGGAGCCAGCATGGTGTAGTGGTTAAGAGCAGGTGGATTCTAATCTGGAAAACCGGGTTTGATTCCCCACTTTTCCACCTGCGTGGCAGAGGCTTATCTGGTGAAGCAGATTCTTGCTATTTAAAAATCCCACTGCTTCTGTTGGGATTTCAGCTATCTTGAACTATTAACATTGCTCAATGCGTGTAGTTCAAGAATAGCTGTTATCACTGGGGGTAAAATGCTACTACCTGCATTCGGGCGAAGCTGAAAGGGTGGAATTTAGGTAAGCAGGTGTAATTATGTTATTTGGTGCTTGGAGATTGGCCAAGACGCCTGAGACAGACAGCTGTACTCTTGCGAAACACAGCCTGGGAAAATAAGCCTGGATGGAAGGGAAACCCGAATCCTTTTCGTCACTTGACGGTTCAGAGTTTCTTTTAAATGACTGGTGATGCTAATTCCTCAGTTTCAGACAGAATGTGCTCATTATGAACAAGGTGGGTGTGAATAGGGGCGAATGAGGGGTAGGGCGGAATCTTGCAGGATAATTATGCCAGCCTAGAGATCTCTCCACACCTCCCCTGCCAATGAAAGCGCTCCAAGAAGCAGAGCCAAAGCGAGTTGCCTAACAGTTTCTGTTTACAAAGAAGGCATCGACTGTTTGTTCTGTTTCATCAGAGGTGTTAGGAGAATGGGAGGTATTTAGGATGAGGTTACATCAGCCGGTCTTGATGCACGGTTCTACTACAGACTGCAGGTGGGAGACAAAATATTTAAATGGCTCTTTATGAAAAAGAAGCCTCCCTGCATGTAGAAAGCTAGCAAGGCTAGGCTAGAAACCTTCCCTGTGAGGTTTCTTGGGGCGAAGCCAGATATGATGCAGGAAGTTACAGGGTTTTTTGTTTTTTGATAGTACTCACTGAAAAGGAAGAGGAAGGAGAAGGAGAAGAAGAGGAGTTTGGCTTTCTCTCCGGTAAGGAGTCTCAGAGCAGCTTACTCCGAGAACCCTCTACACCACGCTTGCCCTCACTGGTACTGGATACCAGCATCTTTCTGGAGGGCTTTCACAAGTCCTGATGGGCAAGTTAGTGGAAAGCCTTACATATGAGTAAGTATCACCAACGCTTCACCTCCCACACTCCAAAAATGCTACACATTAAAATAAAGCAGTTCTACACCGCTACTTTGAAGACTTGGGAAGATTTGTTGGGGGAGGATGTTTTAGCCTTTCCTCTCATATGTCTTCCCTACAGAAGTTAAGCCCCTGTGGGGTTCATTCTACAGTCCCTTCTGCACCTGCAGAATAATGCACATTCAATCCACTTTCACAATTGTTTGAAAGTGGATTTTGCATATCCACATAGTAAAATCCAGCTTCAAAGTGCATTGAAAGTGCATTGAAAGTGCATTATTCTGCACGTGTGGAAGGGGCCTACCACTTTCAGACCTACAGCCAGCAAAGAGGTTCAAGTAGACCCTCGAACAGATACTGTGAATATCTGTAGCAACACAAGTGGAGCAAATGACCTATAATTCTGCCTCCTTCAATTATGCATGAAGTTCCCCAAGCACTTCTACGGTTCTCCCGCCCTCTAGCAATCTTGCAAAGCAGGTTGGAATACGAGAAAGGGGGCAGATTTGGTGTGTGAGGGTAGTATAGGTTACCTGTCCATTTCTTGCCCTTTCACTCGACTCTAAGCACAGGTTCACACTTCCAGCAAAAGCTTGAGGAGTGAACTGAAACATGGGCACGAGTTGGCCAAGATACAACAGTTTTTGAAACCCAGAGTGAGTTTCTTTAGCAAGTGCTCAGAGACTTGGGTTGCCAAAGGTCAAGTAAGTCACAAGAGAGGGCATCTGATGGGACGTGTCCCTGTAAACACTTGTTAACATTAAGATTTTGCTTGTCATCTGTCGTAACACTTACGCATGCTCACCCTAGAGTCTAGACTCTTACGGAAATTTGCTGCAATGTGCCCTGGATTCCTGTAAACCAAAGCTCTTCCTAGGATCCGCAGAAACACAAAGTTCCTTTTCTTGCTTCCTCTGCTGACCGCAAGTTACATAATTGGAATGCCCCTTTTGCCAGTGACTCTGGCTAGGTTGTGTACACAGTCTTGGACAGGATGCAAGTCCAACCTGATTCTTTGAAGAGAGGAAGTGTTTCGGTGCTGTTAAAAACTACTGACATATAGGCCATCATGAAGCTGCTGAGGGCAAGGTATGCAAGGAGGAGCCGAGCTTCTCATTGCTCAAGGCTGTGCGATTTGGGTTAACTGCTAACGTGATTAGGGAAAGCAATAAAGGAGAAGAACTGAGGGGGGGGGGGGATTGCTTTAGCCTCAGTAAAATCTCCGCATCCATCTCATAGAAAGTGAGAATTATCATTTATTATTGTTAATTTTATTGATTGTTTATCTCTTGTTCGCATCTCTCTCTGTCTCTCTGTCTTACGTACGCAATCATAACAACTTGAAGCGGACAGTTCAAAAGCTTAGCCTCCAACTTAATGTCGAGGACAAAGATTGTGGGCCCAAGCAATCCAGAAAGATAGCAGGCATTGATATGACAACCATGCTATCAACAGCCTTTCATTTATTTTGTTATTTTGTTATTAGACTTTTATCCCGGCCCCTCCCAACCAGAGTCTGCTCAATGCGACTGGCACTCAAATGTATTAAAACAATCAAGAATTCATGTACAATAAAATATCCCCTGATGCTCTGATTCTTTTATTCACCACCTGGTAACTGAACAAAGAAGGTAGGACCTAATAAAACAGCAACCCAAATCTGATTGATAGCTAATGAATATAAACAGACTATAATAAGGTTGGAAGAGAAAGAAAGATAAGGAATAGGGAGACCAACAGGAAGGTAGCTATTTCTGCTTCGGTCTTGGGCCTGGTGGAACATCTCTGTTTTACAGGCCCTGCGGAATTGAGCAAGATCCCACAAGGCTTGAGTCTCTGTTGACACAGCCTTCCACTAGGGGAGAGCCAGAATTCTGGTTCTGGTTAAGGACAGCCAGGACCGAGCAGTAGATTGTTCCCAGCCAAGCACAATGTCCTTTGAGGGTATGGGAGAGGCGGTCCCACAGGTATGATGGCACCAGATGGTTTAAGGGCTTTAGAGGTTACTACCAAAACCTTGGGTCCGATCTGGTATTCAGCTGGGAGCCAGTGCAGCTGGCAGAGAACAGGTCATACGTGGGATCTTAATGCCATATTTGTCAGACACCTCACTGTTGCATTCTGGACTAGTTGTAGCTTCCAGAGCAGTCTCAAGTGCAGCCCTACAAAAAGAGAATTACAGTGGTCTAGCCTTAATTATTCATATATTTGTACCCTGGTTGTCTCTCCACTGGGGACCCGAAGAGGCATATGACATCATTGTTGCCTCTTCCATTTTTGCCTCACCATGACAACCCTGTGAGTTTGCGAGAGCAATTGGCCCGGGGTCATCCAGTAGGCTTCCATGTCAGAGTGGGGATTTGAACTGGGTATAAATTAGAATGGATAGTAATGGAAAATTAACTGCCGACGCAGTTTAAAAAATGGTCACGCAGAGAGATGTTTATTTAACACACATTTAGGAAGAGTTTATATTGCTGTACCCTGGAATGCCCTTTGCACCTTCCTATATCTTCTATCCCAGCATGGTGTTGTGGCTTAGAGCAGTGGACTCTATAATCATGAGAACCACGTTTTATTGCCCACTCTTCCACATGAGTGTCAGACTCTGACCTGAAGAACTGTGTTTATTTCCTCATCTCTACACATGAAGCCTGCTGAGTGACTTTGGGCTAGTCACAGTTCTCTTCGAACTCACCGAGACCTGCCTACCTCACAAGGTGTCTGTTGTGGGAAGGGAAGGTGATCATATGCTGCTCTGAGACTCCTTCAAGGTAGAGAGAAGTGGGTAATAAAAACCTCCTTCTTCCAACAGGATGCAAACTGAAACCCCAGATGGCTGGCAGAATCATTTGTACAGTTCTTAATCTGACCAGAGAAAGAGGCGTATTTATTGCTAGCTAGCAAGAAGCAGCCCTGGGAAAGTACAAGATATCTTAACAGGACTGGCTGTTTTGATCCAAACCTGATCCTCCTGCTCAATTTGGGTATTTATAAACAGGTAGTTAAACAGTCATTCCGTGCCAAATGAACAAATTCTGGCATGTAAAGTTTGTATCATATACATGTATTTTGTGGAGTCATTAAAAGTGTTGAAACATATTTACCGCACACTTTTCCAAATGGGAAATATGACCCTGAATCCATTTTTGGGCAAGGTTCGAGCGATGCACACATATTGAAATGTGGCTGTAAGTACATTTCAACATGTATAGCGTTTCCAGCCTCTTCCGCTGGAAGAAACTGTGTATCAGAACAGCCAGAGCGAGAACACGATCTTGGACATTTATCTCGAACGTTCGTCTTCTCTACTCAAAGGGCGTATCGTGTATCAGTTCTGTACAAGTTTTAACACACACCCCTCAACAATGTACCGTTCCCAAGATTCCCTGGGGAGGGTGACCGTTAAGCCACGTTAAGCTGATGTTGTAGTTATGTCTTCCGAGACTGAAGCGCATGTCAACAGAAATCAAAAGAGAAAGTTGAGTGCAAAAATAACTAATTTTGGGTTTTCCATCAATCTCTGCTTTCACTGCCGTGCCTGATTCCAGGTCTGGTCTCTTTCCGCATTAATTGGTTTGGACAGCAGTCCCTTGAGAGACTTTGTTGTGAGAAGCTACGAGGGTCCATGAGCGGAAAGAGTGGGAACTGTGTCAGTTGTTCGGGGTACTGTCAGGCCTCATTTAGCAGAAAGGCAAATCTAGTTCAGAGGCCATCTTTCGCCCTGCAAACTGCTCTGTCTCGAAGCCTGTCAGACTGGACATCCAAAGATGACTGGCCCTTTTCTGTCACGTAAGATGTCATTCTCCTAATTCTGCAGCACTTGACAGTTTTTGTCAAAAAAAAACTTCAGAAGAAGAGTTTGGATTTATACCCCACCTTTCTCTCCTGTAAGGAGACTCAAAGGGGCTTACAAGCTCCTTTCCCTTCCTCTCCTCACAACAGACACCTTGTGGAGTTGGTGGGGCTGAGAGAGTCCTGAGAGAACTGGGACTGGCCCAAGGTCACTCAGCAGGAATGTAGGAGTCAGTCGTTTCCTTTTATGATCCCTGGTCCATCCACCTTTTTTTTAAATTCAGAAAGATCTCAGAACCGTCCTGCAAAAGGCCTATAACAGAACTCACTGAATCCTGTCAGCAAAAATAATGTCAGGATAAAGGAGGAATCTTCTTAAGAAGATTGGTGAATTTGGGGACGCCAACTAACCAGGCTGTTACAGGACAAGCTAGAAAAAACCCCATGTTTAATTGGGTAACCAATAATGGATATGATCAGCCAATGTACCCCACGGCTTAAGTTCTGCCAGACAGCTGCGACCTTCTGACCTGTCCCCACCCCTCCTCTGCCATTTTCTTCATGGTGGCTCTGTCTTTCAGCCAGCTGGCTCTGCCCCAATTCCACTCAAAATTGCCAAGTTTGTACAAAACAGTCAGCTGTGGATCCCAAGGAGCCTTTGTGTTCATGAATGTGTATTTCTGTGCACGAATTGTAGCAACAAATTGCTTCATTTCCCCTCCCCCACTCTCTAACCATTTACACACTTATGAATCTGACAGACACCCCAAAAGGAAAGGCAGGGACAGTCAAGTGGGGACCGTGATGGCCGGCGGTGTTTGGCACGAGCAGATTCCTCCAGGTAGGAACTCCTGTGCTGACTTTTCTTTCTTTTCTAGTTTTGGCCAAATGTATGTCCAGATCTGTACTTTTGCCATTTTAATTTTTTTCCCCTAGCAGTAAAAACATAAGCTGGAACTGTAACTTGTTTCATGAGAAACAATTATATCGGAAGCTTTAATAATAAACTGTGGACCTTTCCCCACTCACCTTTGCCCCCGGGTTGCTGCGGGTAATTCCCGCGCGCACAAGAATTCCACTGGCTGCTCTGGCTTCCCACAACCCCGTCTCTCTTGGAGTCAGTCACAAAAGGCGCCATTTCAAAAGGCGCCAGGAATTACGCGCGTTGAGGGGGCGCGAGAGAGGCAGCGTCAGGGCGGCTGTGTTCTCGCCACCCCTGAAGTGGGGAGGGCAGCTGGACCCCGCGCTACTTGAGGAGAGTAGCGCGGGGCTTAAGGTAAGTGGGGAAAGGGCCTGTGTTTTACAAATCTCCGTTGAAAAAAAACAATTTGTACTAATACACCTTTTGACCCATTCTTCTGAACAAATACTAGCCAGGGTCAAGGCTGAGATTGTGTGATTGGCCCGAGGTCACCCAGCAACTATCCGCAGCATGAGTGTGGATTTGAACCTGGATTTCCCAGCTCCTAGTCGGACACCTTAACCACTACACCACACTGGCTTTGCATTGTGCTTCATTACAGTGTCTTTCAAACAGCAGACCCCAAAGCGATCAGGATGTCAAAAACAGCCTCCAATTGCTGGCAGAGTCATACCAAAGCTCTCAGCCTTTCTGTGCTGCTGATCTTACAGGCTTCCCGATAGCCTGCACAATTTTTGATATAATAAATCGAATGCCGGTAAGTTTCAGTTCGTCAACAGGGTCCAGTAGGCTGGAAACGTCTCTGGAACAAAGCTACTATTATGAGTTACACACTTCCCAGACAACCATCAAATTCTTTGCTGAAACCGGAGCTCCAGTGGCAGAGTCAAAAGGGCTAGCCAGAGACCAAACAATCCCTGGCAATGCAGCAGCTGTCCCCAGAATGGTCCAAAAAAGGCCCTGGCAGGGCAAGGTGGAACTATCAATAGAATGTCTATCTGCACAGACAGCACATGCGAGGCTCACAAACAATGAGGATACCAAGCATTTTATGTCGTCGCCTATTTCAGGAGCAGGATCCAAGGGCTACTTCTGGCAGGCCAGTGGGAGTTGGGACTGCTTGTCCTGAAAGAAATTCACAAGGGGACTCTGCCTGTGTTAGCCTGGTGTAGCCAAAACAATCAAGAGTTCCACAGCACCTCGCAGTTTAGTGCATTTATTGAATCAGAAAGGTTTTGTCAGCCTGCAAAATGTATTTGTATGAAGACTGTGGGGTAAAGGGCACTGGAGGAACAGAACTACCGGTAATTGCCTTCGTCTTTGGACCGAGTGGTCTCGTTTTTGCAATGAGTTTGCGTTTGAGCAATTCTTGCAATTATATCCCGATTGCTTTCCATGACACCCGTAAGAATGGGTGCAGACTGGATTTCTTGAACAAACTCCAAAAGTTTGGAGCGATGTGATTTTTTTTGGGGGGGGGGGGAATAACTCTCCCTTTCAAAAATGTGACTTTGTAATTCTTAACAAAAACACTCTCTGAGATATTTATATAGCACATGCACAAAGGACTTCATTTATGTTATCTTGGAACGGCTGGGGAGTGTTATCAGTGTTATCAGTTATCACCACCAGCTATTATTGATTGCTATTGAAGAAGACAAAGAGTTGGATTTATATCCCCCTTTTCTCTCCTGTAAGGAGACTCAAAGGGGCTTACAAACTCCTTTCCCTTCCCCGCTCACAACAAACACCCTGTGAGGTTGGTGGGGCTGAAAGAGCTCTGAGGAATTTGTGACCCAGCTGGCATGTGTTGGAGCATACACGCTAATCTAGTTCACCAGATAAGCCTCCACAGCTGAAGTGGCAAAGCGGGGAATCAAACCCAGTTCTTCAGATTAGAGTGCACGTGCTCTTAACCACTACACCATGCTGACTCTCATTGCACAAGAGTGGGGCCATCCCAGAGGTAAGAAGCTGCTCTCTCAGAGCCACTGGTGTGCAGGCAAGTGGTCTGCATAAGGTGCAACTACCCATTCCGCAGCCATGCAGATTTTACTACAAACATGTTAGACAATCAAACTTAGCAAGTCTGAAGGGATGATCAGTTGTGAGAGTCAGGGGGATTGCACCTAGCTGATTGAGATGCATCCCTAGCTCAGTGTAATTGCTGCAAGATAACCAGCCTGCTATATGTTACCACTGCCATTCTGGGGCATTCTTTCCTTGGCCTATTATGCATGCAGGCTTACTCTGCTGCTCTTTTCTTCACAGTGATTTTTCCCATCGTTTTCAGTTCAATCCGATGATTTTCCCACTGCAAAGCTTCTTTAGCCGAGCCAGCCACCATTTTCCCTGCCTGCCTGCCTGCCTGCCTGCCTTCCCCTCCCTCCCTCCCTCCCTCTCTTAAAAAAACAAAAAAGAAAACCCTTTGGGTAACTCTGGTGGCTGAGACTGGGAGGAACTATTGTTGGGTGGGCAAGGGAAGATGGGGGAAGGTGGGATGGGTGAGCAAAGCCAAGGTCAACAGAACACACAACAAAGATCAGGAAAGAAAAAGAAAAAGTGGCACTTTCAGAGGTTTTGGAAGCTGTGGGGCTTCTCTGATCTGTGTCAGAGTGAGTTCAGGAGTGGGAAAACATGTTTGCAACCAAGAATCTGACCCAAAGGGAATGTACACTCACTGCAGGGTGGACCACATCTGCATAAATGGCCAACAGGTGGGATAAAGTTGGAGAAGTTAGCTCCTCATTGAGGTTTAGCAGCTGGAGTTCTAGATCAGCTGAGTAAATTCCTTATGGTAAGAAAAAGGGTGTGTAGGCAATCATGCTGAATAGCCACAAATACCTGCCCAACAGGTTTGCCTTGTTTTTTTTGTAAAACTGCACAGATGTAAAGGCAATGCCAATTTTACCCAATTGTCAGCCACTAGTGTCACTTGGGACTACTTAGACAAACACTAAAGGGCAGGGGTTTATTCAAACACAGCAATGATTTGTGACTGATTTATATGGTTTGTGAATGATTTAATTGCCTACTTAAACACTTTCCTGCTGAGCTAAGAAGTTATGCAGCCAGGATGGGTCGGAGGTAGAACTTAATAACTGTGTGGCATGGCCAGGAAGGAATACAGTGAAGACGTCCACCGAACAGCCACAAAGTGGTCGACTAATGGCCAAACTGAGCACTGAGAAATCAACTCCCTGTCCATATTGGGTGAAGAAAACAGGAGTGGTGGGGGTTTGAGCATTCCTACCCATGAGCTGTCACAATGCAAAAGTATCAGGTACCCCCCTGGCCTTCCCCTTGTTAAGGAAAGTGTATCTTCCTCTCCGCCTTCAAATGGCCACAGTTGGAAGCTGAGGGGTCACCAGAGAATTGCTGGATGTGCACCCACTGATTATGATGCTTAGAAGGCAGCAGGGGGGAGGGATTGGGCTGAAGCTGGGGGGGGGATCTGAAGCTGGACTGAGATGTGAACTGGGAGCCCACACTCAGTCAGTGGTCTGCTCCAGCATGCTCTATTCCAGTGATGGCGAACCTTTTCGAGACCGAGTGCCCAAATTGCAACCCAAAACCCACTTATTTATCACAGAGTGCCATTGCGGAAATTTAACCTGAATAACCCCCTCGAGCAGGGGCCAGCCTGCTGTAGCCTCCAGCAAGTCCCACATGCGCCGCTCTTGAGCCTCTCTAGCATCTCTGCTGCCACTGCACCCCCTGCCCCCCGCAGCAGCCACCTGGAGCACAGGCACCAGGCCTACCAGCCGAGTCCTCCCTGCCCGCTGAGGTGCACGAACATCAAGGCCAGTCTAGATGTGTGTGTGTGTGGGGGGGCAATTTCCCCCCCACATGATGAACTCTGTGCGTGCGTGCCCGCAGAGAGGGCTCTGAGTGCCACCTCTGGCACCCGTGCCATAGGTTCGCCACCACTGCTCTATTCAATACAATACAGTACAGTACAGCACAGCACAGCACAGAACAGTACAGTACAATACAATAAACCTTTAATTGCATGTTATTAATACACAGGAAAAAAATAAAAAGGTTAAAAGAGTAAAACCTATATATTACATAATTAGATTAAGATCGCTTACTAACAAATAATTTAAGAAACCTTGCACTCTGTTCTAAGATGGCTCCGGAGTTGTTATTTAATAAATATGTAGCCTTTTGCTGGTCAGTCCAGTTATCTGTGCCACCTCGCCAATTCCAACCCTGCCATAATCCCTAGGCATGTTTGGTTTCTGATTTATTTAAACGACCCACTTGTGTTCAAAATCCATATAGCATGCTCCATTCTTTTACATGGTTCACAAGACACGTGACTGGATACCCCAAGCATTTTTTTAAAAAAACTTCAGAACAGGTACAAGGGACTCTGACTTTGACAGGGTTTCCAGAAATAGATAGATTCAGTCCAATAATAACAACAAAACTTGGTGTTGTTGGCTTGGTGTGGGAACCAGTCAGGTAAAAGGAATGTGAGGGAAAGGAGGAAGGGTTCTGCAACCTGTGGCTCTCCAGATGTTCATGGACTACAATTTCCATCAGCCCCTGCCAGCATGGGCAATTGGCCAATTGATGGGAATTGTAGTCCATGAACATCTGGAGAGCCACAGGTTGCAGACCCCTGCTTCTGAACCACTGACCCAATTGGATGCAGAGTTTTAAAGTGGAAGCAAAACTCTTAGGGAGTTAGCAACTTCGCATGTCCAATGTGTGATTTGGCCTTTTAAGCAGGATAGAAACTGGTGTTTTCAAAGGCACTGTGGAGAGATCTGCAGCATGATATGAGTCTACGGTTCCTGGAAGAATGTAATGGTTTAATGTATGGTTGAAGGCTTTTACAGCCGGAATCACTGGGGTTGTGTGTGGCTGCATGGCCATGTTCCAGTAGCATTTTCTCCTGACGTTTCGCCTGCATCTGTGGCTGGCATTTCAGAGGATCTGATGGTAGTAAAGCAAGTGGAGTATATATACCTGTGGGATGTCCAGGGCGGGAGAAAGAACCATTTACCTGTCCTGACAAGTGTAAAGGGTGCAATCAGCTATATAACCTCAGCTTTACTACCATCAGATCCTCTGAAGATGCCAGCCACAGATGCAGGCAAAACATCAGGAGAAAATGCTACTGGCCATACAGAAGCCACACAACACCCCATGTCATGGTTTCCTTGGTGAAAAGGTTAATTGTGGTAGACAGTCATATTTGGAAGGCAACAATATCTTATCTACATGACTGATGTCCTCCTGCAATCTGGGTAGCCTCAACCAGGCCCCAATCTGGTGGACACTCAGTCTAGTGAGAACTGGGTCCTGCAGGAGCTAATGCGGTTCCCCATTTTTTTTGGTAGATTTCAGATTTTTCTGCAGCAGTGGCGTAGGAGGTTAAGAGCTCATCTGGAGGAACCGGGTTTGATTCCCAGCTCTGCCACCTGAGCTGTGGAGGCTTATCTGGGGAATTCAGATTAGCCTGTACACTCCCACACACGCCAGCTGGGTGACCTTGGGCTAGTCACAGCTTCTCGGAGCTCTCTCAGCCCCACCTACCTCACAGGGTGTTTGTTGTGAGGGGGGAAGGGCAAGGAGATTGTAAGCCCCTTTGAGTCTCCTACAGGAGAGAAAGGGGGGATATAAATCCAAACTCCTCCTCCTCCTCCTCCTCCTCCTCCTCCTCCTCCTCTTCTTCTTCTTCTTCTTCTTGTTTGTAGAGAAATTCTCCCCTTTGCCTACAGCTTCATTTTACACATTTATTTTCTAATGGAGCTGGGAAGGCCTCAAATAACTCAAGGGGGAAACCTCAGAAAACTAGACAGCCATCCTGCATTGTTCAATCATATCTTTCTTTTCTCTTTATTCGGTGGTGAGAGGGAGATCACATACTCAGCTAAAACAATCGGTTCTTAGCTTGGCTGTTCAAGACAGAAACAATTATGTAAATAATACCTAGCTTCTGTTTGCAGTGTGTGAAATGTTCACAGCAAGCAATCCCTGTGCTGGGGCAGATGTTCAGAGATATAAATAGTGACTAAGAGCAGAGATACTGTAACACTGGACGGCTAATTAAAAGCCACGATTGTAGAGGAACTCGGCTGTAAGCTTTCATTATCACCAAGCTATTATTTTAATCAATTGTCTTGTTTTGAGGCGCCCATGGATCTCTAGGGAGGTTTTAGAAAAATCAAAGGGAATGAGAGTTTCTCCCAAGAGTGAGCATTTCATCCTTTTATGTTTGGAAACTCCAGGGACAATGCAGATAAAATAAGTTATTGTAGTAACCTGAACTATGAAACTAGGACTAGGCCCCCAGAGGCATATCTAGGGAAAATGCAGTCTGGTGCAAAATCTGAGCACACCCCCCCCCCCCGCCCGTCCTCACCACAACCAAACTTTTTTTGCACCAGGTCTTGAAGTCAGTGTATGGACCTGGGAGGAAGGAGGAGGGGTGTGTGAATGGAGGGGGATTTTCCACCCCCCACATGACTAAATGCCCACAGCCCAGGGACATTTGACCCTATGTGTCCCCCTGGGTGGTACGTCCCTGAGGTCCGTTCTCCCTAGCATGCTAAAAGGCTTCTGGAGGGGAGGCATTAAAAGGTACTAAATAAATACATTTTACTATGTGCAGGAAATTCTCCGCATGGAGGAACCATCAGTCATGTGATCCCTCTCCTGATGTGTGTAGTGGTACAGCCAAAATATGTCTTTATCCCTTTAGTAAAATTATATTTCCCTCCAGACTTTCCCACTTGTATCTTTTCTTGTGGGGTTAGCAGACTTGCTTGTCTGGAGGACCAAGTCTGATCTGGCAAGAAGTGGGTTTAAAAGGATCCCCCCCTGTTTGGCCTGCAGCTGCTTTACACGAAAAAGCAAAGCTATCTGGGAAAACAATCACAGAACGACTTGAAGTGTACTTTACTCCTTCCATAAAGATAGCAGTCCTAAAAGGAAACAGGACAGAAAGACAGAAACTGAGCATTATTATTCATTCCATCCTTTAGAGGTTTTGCTTATGCTCACTAGAACATGTAAGCTGTGTGTCAAGTGGCATCAATTTTGTGTTCAGGAACAGTTTTAGCCATGGGGCAGCCACACTAAACCCCAGGTTGACTGGACTAGGTGCAGGGTGGAGCTGTGAAAAACAGTGCCAAGGGCAATCACCGAAAACCCCTCTCTCCCTCCTGGCTGAGCCCACCATTCAACTACAGGCTCCCGCCAAAGTCTGCATGGACTTTGGAGGTACAGACCACAGTTTGAATCTGGACCCAGCCAGGCTGACCTTAGTGTCAAACTGCAGGTTCAGCTTGGCCAGGTCCAGCTTTACGCTGCGGGCTCCGCCTTCAAAGTCCATCTGACTTCAAAGGTGGAACAGGAGCTTCAAAGGCAGAGCCAGCAAAATAAAGCTGGACCCAGCCAGGCTGAGAACCCAGCATTGAACTGCAGGCCTGCGTGGTACCATGGCTGAGAGCAGTGGATTCTAATCTGGAGGATCGGGTTCAACTCCCCATCCCTTCACATGAAGCCTTGGGCTAGCCATGACTATCTTAGAACTGTCTCAGCCCCACCAACTTCACTAGATGTTTGTTGTGCAAAAGAAAAGGGAAACAATTTGTAAGCCACTTTGAGATTCCTTACATTACTACTACTTCTTCTGCTTCTTCTTCTTCTTCTTCTTCTTCTTCTTCTTCTTCTTCTGCTTCTGCTTCTGCTTCTGCTTCTTCTTCTTCTTCTTCTTCTCCTTCTCCTTCTCCTTCTCCTCTTCCTCTTCCTCTTCCTCTTCCTCTTCCTCTTCCTCTTCCTCTTCCTCTCCTTCTCCTTCTCCTTCTCCTTCCTCCTCTTCCTCTCCTTCTCCTTCCTCCTCTTCCTCTCCTTCCTCCTCCTCCTCCTCCTCCTCCTCCTCTTCTTTCTGGTTTGGTGATGGCTCTGGAGTTGATTTTTTTTAAAGGAGCAGCAGTGGCGTAGTGGTTAAGAGCAGGTGTACTCTAATCTGGAGGAACCAGGTTTGATTCCCGCTCTGCCCCTTGAACTGTGGAGGCTTATCTGGGGAATTCAGATTAGCCTGTACACTCCCACACATGCCAGCTGGGTGACCTTGGGTTAGTCACAGCTTCTCGGAGCTCTCTCAGCCCCACCTACCTCACTGGGTGTTTGTTGTGAGGGGGGAAGGGCAAGGAGATTGTCAGCCCCTTTGAGTCTCCTACAGGAGAGAAAGGGGGGATATAAATCCAAACTCCTCCTCCTCCTCCTCCTCCTCCTCCTCCTTCTTCAAAAATATTCTGCCAAGAGATCAGTGTCATGCAATGCTCTGGCATCTGGGCTTTAGGATTTACTTTGAAAGTCTCCTCCAAAATAAACTCTGCACCAAAAATGAATTGGGCATGTTTTTTAAAAATTGCAAGGTCAGATTGAGACCACAGAAACTTTAACCTTCCCTTTGTGACTGCCAAAAGCCATCTTGACCTCTGCGTATCAGATCCCAAAACCCAAACTGCAGTTTAAAAACTAACAGTGGCATCCCAGGAAAATGCATCTCTCAGGCTGATTTCTTTTCCAGGTATACATTTCAATATCTTTAAGCCTTGGCAATCTTACTCCCACATGACAGCGTTGGGAGTACGCACATGGCCAGTGCGCCTCTATTTGGAATTTGTACACACAACCAGTGTCACGTGTGTGACTGCCACACAAATATTGGTAGCCACACAAACAGCCTCCATGTAACCAGTTTGCTTTTTGTTCCCCTGCAACCTTGGTCAGTTACCGCATTGTAAACCGTTGCTTATATCTGTATTGGTGTCAATCCACGGGCACACCACAAATCCCGCAGAATTTTGTTTTAATTTCCTTTTTTTAAATCAATAAAGTATTTTTTAAAAGTATTTTGGAAGGCCACATCCAGCAGGCTTCATCAAGTCATTGTAGCAATTACTGCAATGCCTGTCATTTTCTCTAGCAGGACTTGGCTCCAGCGTTAAATCTTCCATAAAATAAAAGAGGCAAGATTAATTTAATCCCTCGAAAGGTACCTGCGCAGACATCGCAAGTCCACACACCCACGTTGGGCAGCATGAATATTGAGCCTCATGGAGGAATGTTGTGAAGAGTCAGCGCTTGTTCTTATCTGCTCACGGGCTCCTCTTCACCTGTTCCAACCAGGTTCAGGGCTTGACTGCGATTGTGAGAATTCAGCACGCATGGTCCATAGGGGCATGCAAGGAATTGGTATTTTCCTGTTGAGTGGGGGAAGGGGAAAGGCCTGTTCCAGGTGCAGGGGACCGAAAGACAATGTGTGTGTTTGTGCGCATGCTTGGGTGTGTGCATACACAGGCACACAGGCACGCACAAACACACAAATCAATAAAAAGCGCAATGCATCTTTAATTAAATATGTCTCTTGAATGCACAGGCTGGCTTCATTGCCTGGTAACCTCTGACCCCTCTGTTTTCACTGGGCGCAGCTGTTCGTAATTCACCTGCTGAAGCCCCTCTGGGGAGCTCTAAAGGTCAGCTGTCGGTGGCTGCTGCGAAAAGATAAAGATGAAAAACAGGGCTGAAATTGTGGGGGTGGGGGTGGGGGTGTGGAGAAAAACTGCATGTTTTCAGCCTTCCTGCAAGACAGTTATTTACCTTTCCAAGCGCCTGCAACTTAAAAAAAATATCCAGAGGGCACAGGTTGCTTTTATCCACCCCCTTCTTTTAACAAATCACATTTTCAAAAATCCAACTCTGTCCGCAACTGCCCTGTGTTGATATCATGGGTGGGGCCAAGTTTGAGCCCATCACCACCACAAAAGACATCACTGGCACCCTTTGCTCAAGAGCCTAGCAACACCCCACCCACCCCCACCCCTCCAGCTCGCGTTTAAAGGGCGGACTAGGGATATAAGGACCTAGGTTTAAATCTTTACTCAGCCGTGAAGCCTTTTGGGGTGTCCTTGGGTTTCCAGACTGGTTTGCCTCGCAGGGCTATAAGGAAAAAACAAACAGACAGAAAGGAAAGCAATTCAAGGTCATTCTGAGCTTCCCAGAAGAAGGGTGAGATAAACGTGGGACAGGTATAGATAAGAAGATAGTGCCGTTTTTGTGATGTGGACTTCCTCAGCCAGCAGGAAGGTACAGGGCAGCAATTAGTTTGCTTGCGGGGCAGGGCAGCAATTAGTTTGCTTTCTAGAGGAGAAGTGAAAGCAAACATGTGTCCTGTGTCCTCTGTGATGGACGATCTTCTCTCCCATGCATCTGAGAGAATGGTCTCCATTATACTTAGGGCTGCCAACCTCCAGGTCGAGACTGGAGACCTCCCAGCATTACATCCGATCCCCAGATTACATATATCATTTATTTATTGTTATTTATTTAAAACATATATTCCACTACTGGAGAAATCAACTGCTTTGGAAAGTAGAATGTGTGGCGTTATACCCTACTGAGGTTCCCTCCCCTCCCCTTCTCAACCCCCACTCTCCCAGGCTCCACTCTCAAATCTCCTGGTATTTCTGAACCTGGAGTTGGCAACCCTAATTATGTTCCTGTGTGGAGAGGATGGGGGAACTGGTAGCCCTTCTGTCATTCATATCCACTCCTCCTCCTCCTCCTCCTCCTCCTCCTCCTCCTCCTCCTCCTCCTTCTCTTTCTCTTTCTCCTTCTCCTTCTCCTTCTCCTCCTCCTCCTCCTCCTCCTCCTCCTCCTCCTCCACCACCACCACCACCACCACCACCACCACCACTACTACTCCGGGTGTGGGATGTGCTGGTGGGGCTCATCAACCCAACCACGTTTGGTTCCCCATTCCTCCATATGAGCAGTAGACTCCTACCTGATGAACCAGATGTGTTTCCACACTCCTACATTCCTGCTGGGTGACCTTGGGTTAGTCACAGTTCTCTGAGAAAGCTCTCAGCCCCACCTAGCCCCACCTCACAAGGCATCTGTTGTGGGGAGAGGAAGGGAATGCAGCTTGTAGGTCACCTTGAGAAAGGTGGGATATAAATCCAAATTCCTCCTCCTCTTCTTCGGCTCAACTCAAACAGCACAACAAACACCACAACAGGCATACAAGCAGCTCTCAGCTGTCATGCCCACTTCTGAGTCACTTCAGGAATATGTGAAAACCTGGATCAGAAAATGTCCTGTGATTACCAGTTATCCGAGGCAACTTCTTTCTGAGGTAGTGTGTATGCGTGTAAATACTGGCTTGGTATTGGAAGGGTGGCACAATCTCTACCATCTAGACAATTTACAGTGTAAATAGGAAGCTTGGAGAGGCAAGAGATGTGGTCTGGGAGTGATGCATTGAGTCTTTCAGTTCTTGTTCTGAGCTGGATCTATATATCTGCCTATTGAATCTTACACTGTTTGCATCTGTGGAAAAGTGTTGTCACAATAAATGTGGTAGCTTTATGACATCCCAAGACTCTACAGTTTGGCTACAGGAGGTTCACTCTGCTAGCCTAAGGGAAGGGAAAGCCTGGGACAGTCGTCTTTGGTGTGTATTCCCTACCACAACCCAGGTCCCCATGTAGCTTGGGGGAGTAAAATGCCTTTCATGTGTTTGCAGTGGCTGAAGTAATTGTATCCACAACATTCAGAGCTTCAAAAACTATGGGCGTTTCCCCACTCACCACGATCCCCCCTATGCCGCACGCTGCTCTCAGTTTACAAGAGCGTCAGGGATGCCGTGCGCTGAGGTGGCGTGACAGCGGCAGCGTCGGGGCGGCTGCGCTGTTGCCGACCCTGTCGTGGGGAGTGCCGGGGGACCCCGCGCTACTTGAGGAGAGTAGCGCGGTGCTTAAGGTAAGTGGGGAAAGGCCCTCAGAGCCTAGATACTGGTGTGAGTTTTTATGAGCTGAATTCCCCCCCCGCCCCAGTAATTTAATATTTAATAACTGACACCGTGCCTGTGGAATGTAATCAGGTTTCCTTTCTGTAGAAAAATGGACGAGCTGGTCTTTCAGGCCCATCGGGAAATTCAATCTAGATCAAACCAAGTTTGAAAATAAACTGCACCTTTTCATCGAGGTTTCAACCTCCCCACCGCAGCATGTTTCCAGTGAAGACATCGAGGCCTATCTCGGATTCAAGAAATGTAACAATCCCAATTGGAGCAAATCACCCCTTGCCTCCTCACTAAATACACATGGGTCTTTCTTCTTATGCCCTTAAGACTAATGCTTCAAGAAAATCTGTTTGAACCCACAGGAAGATTTCCATATGTGCTCAGCTCCTTGTGCGAGCCAAAGTGTGAAAAAAGCCTCAAAGATAGAGGTAGTCCACTCTACAAGCACTAGATCATTACTGACCCATGGGGTGATATCACGTCACAACATTTAGTAGGCAGACTATGTTAACAGAGTGGTTAGGCCAGAGGTGTCCAACTGTGGTGCTTCAGATGTTCATGGACTACAATTCCCATCAGCCCCTGCTGGCATGGGAATTGTAGTCCATGAACATCTGAATCGCCACAGTTGGACAGCCCTGGGTTAGCCATTGCCTTCTCCAGTCGTTTATAGTTTACCCCCAGCAAGCTGGGTACTCATTTTACTGACCTCGGAAGGATGGGAGACTGAACCAACCTTGAGCCAGCTGCCTGAAACTGACATTGATTGAGATCGAACTCAGGTTGCGAGCAGCGCTTGGACTGCAGTATTGCTACTCTGTGACATGGGCCTTTTGAATATTATTTTTAAAGCCTTAGGCTACACCAAACATAGCATATCGTAAACAGTTTTTCCACTTAAGCCAGAAGTTGTGCAAACCATTTCTGGGCCCTGTAAGATCAAGGCAGTAAAGATCTAAGTCTTGCACAAGGTCTTGCACAAGAAGGATTGTATTGTTTATGTTTCCACACTGAATGCTGCACACTGAATTCAAAGACTTTAACTTTTAAAAAAAGAATGTATGCTAAAACACTCTCTATTCTCTGTCCTTAACATACGTGTGTGATTGTTTGCTAAAGATTGTGTTTAGTTTTTCTGAAATGTTGTGTTTCAGCTACATTTTTCTTTGGGGCCATTGCGTCCGATACAGCTTTTTGTGGGGAATAAAATTTAATGTCAAGGAAATGAAATGTTTGAGATAAATGACTGTTCTGAATACTTTCCTTTCAAACGTTCATTGTTTCATTAAACCAGAAAGACATCCTCAGAAGCCTGACTGAAAAATGCATTAATCAAAGAGAGCAAAATTGTCTTTTATTTTAAAGCTTCTACAATGGCTGGTTTCTCCCCTCCCCTCATACCTTTTTAAAAAAGAAATCAAATGATATTAGAGGATGTGTTAAACTTCTGGTTACACCATCTCCCCATATATCTAACCAAAGCCCCCTCAAGACTGTGTGTGTGTGGGGGGGGGGGAGCAGTAATCTTAGCACACACAGTCACGAGTCGCATTAAACCTTAATAAAGGCCAACATGGAGTCATGTGTATTTAGGCAAAGAAGCTCATTGGAGAAAAGATGGCAATTTGACTTTTATGTTCAACAGAGACTGTTTCCCATGTGACTAAGCTCATGGCATGCTAAAAGTAGGCTATGGGAGGGGGAGGGGAAAGTCTGAAGTTGAGGTAGTACTAAGGTTGCCAACTCCAGATTGGAAAATACCTGGAGATTTGGGTAGGTGAGCCTGGGAAAGACCTCAGCAGGGTATAATGCCATAGAGTCCATTGTCCAAAACAGCCATTTTCTTCTGGGGGGGGATGGATCTCTGAAATCAGTAGGTCAATTGTAATTCCAGGAGATCTCCATGCCCCGCTTGGAAGTTGGTAATGCTATGTACTGGGATGAAGAGGGTAAGCTCAGACAGAGGAAGGTCTGGGTTGACATTTCCCCTGAACCACAAACTCACCAGAACTAGTCATCTCAGGCAAGCTGCTCCTATTGTGAGAATTTTGAGGTACAAATGTCTGAGATGTCTGAGACTATCTATCCATCCATCCATCCATCCATCCATCCATCCATCCATCCATCCATCCATCCATCCATCCATCCATCCATCCATCCATCCATCCATCCATCCATCCATCCATCCATCCTCCATCCATCCATCCATCCATCCATCCATCCATCCATCCATCCATCCATCCATCCATCCATCCATCCATCCATCCATCCATCCATCCATCCATCCATCCAGAGATAGATAGATGATAGATATATAGACATAGACACAGATAGATAGATATAGATATACACACACACGTGTGTGTATGTGTATGTGTATCAGATTTTCTTTTTCATAACTTAATATTTTAGTTGACTTAAAATTTTGCATTCAAATGTCATTAGATATATTTAAGTTGTAATTTAAAAAAACATTACCTTATGTATAATGGAAATAGAAAACTCCCCCAAATGGTGCCAGAAATGTTGCAAAGGATGACTGACTCTTCACACTGTCATAGTCTTTCTTTTACAAAATTCCCTTCATTCAACAACAGAAGATATGCTCCATCATCTACCTCATAGGCACACCACAAAATGCCTGTCCTGTATCCATGGCTCCAGAGTGCTAAGAATGCTTGTTTTTGTTAGTATGATTCATGGGACAAGGAGCACAGCAAGCAGCCTCTTTGAACTGAATGTACCAGTCTCACTCCCTGTAAAGATGGCTACCAAATTTGAAGTATCCAATAGATGTGTCTTCTTGGACCTGTGGACTGCCATGGCTGAAGAAATCTCTGGGCTGAATTTCACTTGGCTACGCACCTGTGTAGACAATTTAGGCAAATCTCTCTCCCTGCCTCAGCTCCCCCTATCTGCAATACGAAGATAAAATGTCTGACTTACCTATAAAAAAACTGTTGGAAGGATTACCTGAAATGAGTGTACAACAAGTGGTTTGAACAGCCTGGAGCACAATACAAATGCCAAGGATTATTATTATTATTATTCCCCCAATTGGCATTCTGCTCGGTGATGAGAATTAGGTGAGAAAACATTCCCTGGGAAAAGACTGCCCTTCAGTACAGGAAAAATTCTAAGCTGACACACCTTGTTTAAAAGCGTGGGAATAAAAAAGGGTAATTATGATGATTTCCTAGATATGATCTGCTTATGGTAAATATAACTGCCTGATCCAAGGAGGCCTCAGGGTTTGTGGCAATGGCTTTGAATCCCCCCATTATTATTTTATTAGATTAAAAACTCAGATGGAATCCTTGATTTCTACCTTTCTTAACTCGGTGAATCTTCCATACATGATTAAAAGATAACTGCAGTTGCGGTAGCCTGAAAATGGAAAGATTCTGTTTCTGAGTTCAAAAAGAAATATATAATACGGTTGGATATCTTTTTATTAAGGAGCACATGGTTCTCTGCCCTGCCCTTTTTTTTGGTTTCATTTATGTGTTGTGTCCCGCATTCCACTCATCCTGAATTTCTGGGATAACTAGGAGAGTTGCACGAATTAATTCTTTACCTGGTTGCTGTTACTTTTAATAAATGCAGGTTGCTGTTACTTTTTGTTCCTTTTGTTCATTTGCATCTCTTTTCTTCTCCACCTTTTGTTTCCTTTTGTTCATTTGCATCTCTTTTCTTCTCCACATTGTCAATGCACAAGGGCGCACTGATGGAACAAAGAAGACAATCTTGACATGACTTTGCACCAAAAGAACTAAGTGGAGTTGTAGCATCATCAGCCACATCTGGATCATCACATGCTCTACGTGGGTCCAAGTGCCTACCTAGCTCTGTTAGGTAGGCAGACAAATTACCATTCTACTTGAATCATAGAATCATAGGCTGTTTCCGCACGGCCAAAAAACAGCACCCTAGGGACAGAAAAACGCCGTAGGTCAGTTGTGACTTGACAGCACTAAATTATTATTGTACTGTTGAAGGTTTTCATGGCCAGACTCAACTCGTTGTTGTGGGCTTTCCAGGCTGTGTGGCAGTGGTCTGGTAGATCTTGTTCCTAACTTTTCACCTGCATCTGTAATACACCTCTGAAGACGCCAGCCACAGATGCAGGTGAAACGTTAGGAACAAGATCTACCAGAGCACAGCCACACAGCCTGGAAAGCCCACAACAACCAGTAAATTGTTATTGTTCCTTCATCTCAATTCACACACTGGAATTAGAAAAAGAGTTTGGATTTATACCCCCCCTTTTCTCCTGTAAGGAGTCTCAAAGTGGCTGACAAACTCCTTCCCTTCCTCTCCCCACATCAGACACCTTGTGAAGTAGGCAGGGCTTGAGAGAGTTCTGAGAGAACTGTGACTGGCCCAAGGTCACCCAGCAGGGGCGGAAAGACAAATCCAGTTCACCAGATAAGAGTCTGCTGCTCATATGGAGGAGTGGGGAATCAAACCCAGCTCTCCAGATTAAAGTCCACCGCTCTTAACCACTATGTCACGTTGCCTTCACTAGTCAGGCCTCTTGATTGTGGCACAACTTCTTGACACAGCATGCGTTCAAATTCAGGTTTTCTAAACAGCAGCTTTTCGCACTGTAAAGCACACAACTCCAGCTATTTGTGGAAGTTTCAATTGTGGTTTTTGATGTGGTTTCATAAGAAGCTGGGCCCAGGAGGCAGGATGTCAAAAGGGTAAAAAGCAGATGCAGTGGTTTCCTGAATTTCGGCCACACGTCTGGTTCAGATGCTTGCTGGCCTTTGTCCAGAGGTATGTGGGGCCTTTGGTTGCCTGCAACCCAGCTGAAATTGAGTAGAAGCATTCAACACATTAATGAGGCCATGAAACCTCACAAGCGCAACATTTATAAGGACAAATCATCATGGTGCCAATCACCTGCACCTGCTCATGAGATGGTCTGAGCTCTACTCTTTCCTCTGGACACTTGTAAGAGCACAACCCATACAGGAGCTTCCCAATCCAATATCCAGAAAGCAGTACCGTACTGGGGCTAAATTACACCTGGGGGCTTGACTGCCTTCCTGCAACACCCACCCCCCGCGCCCCACTTACTAGAGCCAGGGAGCCAGCAGGGAGACCGGGGGAGGGTGGGGCTCAGGGGGTGGGGCTTGGATGAGTGCCATGGCACCACGCCTTCCTGGCCTTCCTGTAGGCCAGCTTCTGCCCTCCCCAGGCTCTGCAGGCCAGGAGGGGGGCGGGGCTTGGCATGACAAAAAGGTGCGCTCCCGGGGGACAAGGGATACCCCATGTCCCCATTAGTGGTAGGCCGTTGCCAGAAAGGCTTCACAATTTCTCACAGGATTGTGCTACGCTTGATTATGGAGCTCTGGCCCCACAGCAACTGAAAACCAATTCACTCATCTGACCCCAACAGAAAGCATCGCATTTGACACGGTACATCTGCGGTGTTACTTTTGCGGAAGCCCGTTTGCACACGCAGGCTGTCATTTGCTGCTTCAGTTATTCAAGAGATGAGCATATACGAGTTAGCCAGCCTGCGATTTCGTGGAACACGGTACTGCACAATAAATGTCTTAAGAGGCTTTAATAAACAGGAACTTTTTAAAACGGAAGCAGGCTATTTACAATATTTATCAATGATGTGCTTTTTCAGAGAGTGAGACAAGATATAGTTCATGACGTGGGCAACTGTACACATGAGCAGGGTTTCAAAAACAAAACAGTGCTTCAGGTTCCATATACAGTCAGTGTACAATCAAAATGTCAAATAGTGTAATGATTTACCCAATATACTGTGCCAAGTAATCCAAATAGCCTATCTACAGAAAGTCTATTTACACAAATAAAAACAAGCGTCGACTGACTGCAGTCATGCCTCTAGCGAATTCAGCGACGAAGCTCGTGACTTTCCACATGCTCATTATGCAGAGGTTCAAAGTATGGCAATTGGCATCAACTAGAGATGGTGCTGAATGGGGCAGTGGTCGGAGGTCCGGAGAACTCCAAGCCACAAGGAGCGAAGACCAAGTTCTCTCTAACATTTAAAAACAGCATGGATTTAACAGTCAATCGCCTACCCTTCTCCAAAACATATCCATGAGAAGATGGAGGCTGGTACTAGCAGACCCTGGTGCTGAGCCTCTCTCGAAGTTGAGTGGGGATGCAGCAGTGTACAGCAGCACCCCTTGTCCCAATGATTTCCAGTGCACGGAACCAACCGACATTGCAGAAACCGTGTTGCACCAACCTGTAACTTGTTCATTCAGTGGTCTGGTGCAGGCACACATTTGGCCTATGCATGTGCAGTCCCAATGAAGGCCATGAAGATTGAATAATGTTCTTCCTGAGGGTGCTTGGGATTGTCTGCTGCTTTAAAAAGGACACAGCAATGGAGCTTCCAAACATTAAAGGGGAGGCTTCCACTTCTACCACCAGCCCTCCTACTGTGGCCATCAGCCATCCCTGTGGCTATTCCCCTCCCCATAGCAAAAGGGATTTGGGGAAAGGGCGACTCACAGGGCGAGTGGGCAAGGAGGTCCCCTGGAATCACATTCGGTGCCAGAGCAGAATTTCTGAAGAGAAAGGAGCTTTCTCTGAGGAAGTTTGGAAAGACCAAGTCCATTGTACTCAGAGATGGGCACATTTCACCAGAGGCAGACCTACAAGGGGACTGGGGGGTGCGCATTGCACCAGGTTTTTTTAGTGTTTTTCAGTTTTTGGTCTGCAGGGGGCGCAGTTTTTAGGCCAGCAGCACCAAAATTTCAGGGAGTTTTCAGGGGAATCTCCTGATGACACCACCCAAGTTAGGTGAGGTTTGGCTCAGGGGGTCAAAAGTTATGGGCTCCCAAAGGGGGTACCCCATCCCCCATTGTTTCCAATGGGAGTTAATAGGAGATGGGGGCAACACATTTGAGAGTCTATAACTTTGGACCCCCCCCTCCCAACCAAACTTCACCAAACCTGGCTGGCATCATCAGAATAGTATCCTAAAGATACCCTGAAATGTTGATGCTGCTAGCCTAAAAACTGTGCCCCCTGCAGGTCAAAACTGAAAAAAACACAAAAAAATACAAAAAACCCACAAACGAACATGGGTGGTGGTGGGGAAACAGCAAAACTCAGATTTTGCACTGGGCTCCACTTTCCCTAGCCATGCCTCTGCATTTCACTCAGTCAATAATGCCTGCTCTGGGGATGCTGAGAATATCATACGGACATATGAAGCTGTCAGATTATGAGAGGTCAGGCTGACCGAATCAGCAGCAGCTGTCCAAAGTTTTGCCAGCACTCACTTTAGATTCTGTTAGCTTGAGGTGCTGGGCCCGGAACTTGGGATCTTCTGCTAACAAACCACGCAAAGCATATGGTCCTTCCATTCGTCAAGTGACCCCACCCCCACATATTTGCTGTCATAAAAAGCATTTGCAATATTTATTGAAGAATGCATGAAAAAACCAACAGCTAAATCGCACAAATTGCAATCAAGTGCACAAAACATGCATCCGGAACCAGAAGTTTTTACTACTGCTGATGTGATGCAAAAATCAAAAACGTGTGCAATGCACAAGATAATTCAGAGCTGTGCCGCTAACTGAACCTCTGAGGGGAGAAGGTGAGGCCCAACAGATTCTTGATCTGCTGAGACCTGAACTATTGTAGACAGCTGCTTGCTTCCAAAAGGAGAACATGATGTACAGAAGTAGTCAATTGTACAAGCAACGTACAACAGTGGTTCAGATCTGTGTTATTGCCTATGCTTTTTATGGAGAACTGTATGAATAATACTGAACATCTGTTCTTTCAAACAGGTCATGAGAGAGTGAAATGTGGACAGCAATGCACATGAGAAAATGTAACAATTGAACTAGGACAGCAAAACTCTCATGTGATGCTAGAGGAAGAAAGATCGGTGAATATAAAAAGGTGAGTTTCTTAACATATATCGTGGTAAATGAGAGCATTTTGGAAAGAAGATTCAATGTTCAACAGAGCATTTTGAATAGGCTGACTAGTCAATAGATGTGCAGGGTTTCTTTTTCAGATTTGTTTTCAACAGTCCAGCAGAGGCGTAGCTCTAAGGGGGAAGCTGTGTGTGTGGCGCGATGCACTGGGCATGCACCCTTGTGGGGTGTGGCGAGGGCGTTCCAGGGGCGTTCCAGGAGTTTGGCGGGGGCATTCCGGGGCAAGGCGAGGGAGGAGGACACACTGGTGCACTGGCCGTTTTCCCCCCTTGCTATGCCTGTCACAGTCCAGTAAATGTAATTATTCTATTATTATTGCTATTTGACATGTGTTTCAAGGAAATTAACTGGCAATACATGTCCTGCTGTAATATCCCCACCCCTTGCCGACCCCACCTTGCATTTGGAATAAAATTGCCAGGGATTGGTCCTGTCACACATTTGCTGTATTTCAGGCAAACACAAGAAAACCTTCTCATTTGAGGGGCTCTTAAAATCCTTGCTTGCAGAATGGGCAGCAGCAGATGACCAGCAGCTCAAGGAAGAAGGATGGTGCAACTGAGAAGCAATCATTGTTGAAAATGGAGTGTAGGTCTTGTTGCACGAGGGAGGCCACTATTTCTGCCCCTTCCTTGGTCTCACTGCTCTCTTTGGGAACTGGCTAAAGTCAGCTCCGCCTCCTGGAGCACCCCTGGAACACCCGCCCATGCCACCTCAGGGCCCAGCTTCCATGTTTGAGCACTGCAGTGGCTAGCCACCAGGGTTAGGACTGGTGTTTGTGCCACTTTACATGATGCTGGTGGCCTGGACGTTAGTGCAAACCTTCTGCTGCTTCCAATGCAGCTTCAGCCCTCAATCCCTTTGGATTGCACAGTTAAAAACTTCCTCCAAACATAGAAGGTGGATAGCACTCTACAAAGATTCACACATCAACTGACCCTGCTTTAAGTGACTTTTTACACTCAAGTCTTGCTGGAGATCCGCCGTCCATCTGGTCTTCTAAACAATCTATCCCATATTAAGTACTCTTGGGGAAAAAACACCTGGTTTGATTATCTGTCACTTTTGTTCTCTGAGAGGTCATCTGGACAGTCACACATCTGGGTTCTGTGCCAAAACAGAAGATAACTTTGGAAAATCCTAAAGCTTCTGCCAAAGAATCGACTCTCACATTCCTGCCCCTAAAACCCAGAACTGCACACACAGAAGCCAGCTGTTACCACCTAGTGCAAAACATGGTGTGTGAATCCAGGGCATCATTTGGGCCAGGTCAGATCAGATCTCAGCTGTGGCATCCATCTTCAAATGCATGCATCACCTCCATGGAACACATGTAGATAGACAAGAGAGTCCCTAAGCTGGTACAGATGGTTTTATGTTCACCAACATGTAACAAAAGAGTCCCATCGCACATCTGGTGATGAGGAGGGAAAACCTCTGGGTCAGTTCATGTTTTTTAAAAGATAGTTTTGATGTTTAAGCATTGTTTGTCCTAGACATTAGCACTCCATGAGTCACGAACTGGCTAACGGGACTGCTTTGTGGAAGCCTCTGAGCTCCCTCGTGGCATTCTTGTTTCTGGTCCGGCAAAGTGTTGCCACGGCCCGTAGATTCCATTTCCTGATGTGAATGAAGGCTTGCAAGGGGAGGCAGGGGAGGATTTCCCTCCTCCTTTCTGCTTGTGGAGTCACTCAAACTAGTAGCAAACTTGGACCCAGAGCTCGACTACAACTATTTCTGGAAGAATGGAAGCATGGAGAGATATTGTCCAGTGGTTCTTACATCTTGCGGCTCATTGGGGGAGAATCCGAAGAAGACCGCAACCGCCTGGCCCTTGGGGTGGCTGAGGCCGACGTCGTCTCTGGTGAGTTCTTGCCAAATTGAAGATGAAGAACAGTCAGGATGTCATCTAGCTTTTGATCAATCTGGGTGACCTGGTGTAGGAACCAGAAGTTTACATTTTATTGACTTGCTCACATAGGGTGTATCTATACAATCTATTTCTTACCAGTTTTATTGACATCAGAAATGATGAAAATTGCAGTTTGGTGACAGTACAAGCAGTACTGTTTTAGCAACCCCTACCCAGTATTTAAATTGCTACTTCCATCCTTAGTTTTGCAGTCAGCAAAAAACATTGTTTTGGGTAGCAAACTTTAATGGATAGATAGAAGCTGCAAGTGATCTGCCAGTAAGAAAGTCCTCCCAATCACAGAGATAACAATGCTTGTCAACAGCTGTGACCAGCTTAAAAGAAGATTTAGGATGGAGGATTAAGGTTCTTGGGGACCATAGTTAGGATTTTTCAAAACTATTCGACAAAAAAACAAACCACTTACTTACCAAAAGGGCCAACAATGCAAGTCATGTGCTGATAACTGTTCATTATGGACCCAGAGAAACTTAAGAGAAACTTAAACTCCAATACTAATAGCAATCTTTAGATAATGCTTTCCCTACATGTTAAAAGCATATCACAAATCTTATTTATAGGTCCATTTTATAGCCTGCCTTTCTCCCCAGCAGAGACAAAGAGCAGCAATGATCATTCTCCACTCTTCCATTTTATGTTCACAACAACCCTGCAGGGTAGGTTAGGCTGAGAGCATGAGACTGGTTCAAGATCACTCATCAAGCTTCCATCACAGAGTGGGGATTTGAAACTTTGTCTCCCAGACTTTAGTGTGATGCTCTAACCACTACACAACACTGACCTATCACTATCACTACGGCAGACATCAGGAAATGGAATTTACAAACACACACACACACATGCACACACACACAGTGATAGGTATCTCTGGTTCTAGATTGATTTTTGCCACCAATTACCTCTCCCTCTTCTCATTAGCTCCTTCCACCAGCCCAGCTCAATGCTGCCTGGTTCCCATCACAGCCCCTCATCTGATCCCCCGTTTCTGTCCTCCCAACCAGCTGTGTACACACAAGGACCTGGAGGTCTCATCACCACTGTCAGGGGTCAAGGCTGTGACCTGAAAGCCACCGTGCTTGATATGGCCATGGCCTCAGAGAAGAACTATGCTTACACAGCTGAGTGGAGTATGAAAAGGGGAAGAGAGGGCAAAGTTTGAGGCTTCACAGTGTCTTTCGGTAACTGGGACAAGGCCCAGAGGTGTCTGCCCATTATCAAATGAAGGCCTTGCCACGCTTTGGAGTCAGTCTGGAGAGCTTCAGGGAGTCTTTCCACCCTGGGGCATCCAGTCCTGATCTCTTCCAGCAAGAGACTATGTAAAAAGCCAGTGGCAGCTCAATATCTGCTTGCACCCCATACACAAATCCAGGACCCCAAGGGGAAGAACTCCAGCCCAGCCTTCTCCCCAGATTAGATTTCTATGTGCAGGGGTTTTTTATTTGTGGAGAATTATTCTAAGTTGAGTTACTGCCGCCAACATTTTGCATAACTCAAAATGTTAAGAAAACTTAAGAGATGTCTCTCAATTGGAAGTTTTTCAAAATGCAGATTTTTTTTCTCCCAGCAAGATTCTACCCACATCTAGGTAGTCACTGCATCACACCTGAGGAGAAGTTCAAAGGCTCCTTAGGAAATTAAAGGAGGCAATTTCCTCAATTTCCTCAGGCGGTTTTCTGCATCCCAAATCCAAACATGCAAACGTCTTATGAGTAGCCTGGAGTACTGTACTCCAAGCAAAACTTTATCGTATAATTCTGCTGTCTGTGTAAACTGGGGCATGTAAGTTTCATTCTGCATCTTTCCAAACGTGCTGAGTTCTTTGTATGCTGACACGCACACACACACACGCGCGCGCACACACACACACAAATATTTAGAATCCAAATTATGTCCCAAATGTGTACTTTTTAAAAAAAATTCAGTATTTATTCTAATGCGGCAAAGAATAGCACAGATATTATCCGCTGGAGATTTCTCCTGATTTCTAAGGTTTCAGCAGACAGGGTTTGCATAGTTTGAAGCACATATTCACAGTCATACGGGACAGAAATTTGCTTTTGAACACCTCACGTTCTCAGGAATTCTGAACCAAATTACACTTTGTTCCCATTTGTATTACTTCAGAATCACAGTGATACATGTTCCATCTTCTTTAACAGGACAATGTTTGAAAACACCAGAGAAAACATCAAAGTTCCGGAATGTCCCCTGAGGCAGTTTGTTTTTGCTCTCTGTCACTCCTCTCAGTTAAGCACCAAATTTATTTTCTCTCTATTGCCATAAATATAGTGGGAGTGAAGGTGTATGCTATCTTTGGAGAATCAGTAAATTAAACTACTAGGGGTCATAAAAAAGTGGGAGAGATAATGAGGAAGGTATCTCCCCTGAAGCCAAGCAGAGGAAGGTTGACAAATTTTATTCAGTACAAATATCAACAACAAATTGCTGTGGGATATTACAGGCTGAGGGAGATGATGAGGATTTCCCTTTAGAGCTACAACCAACACCTGTAGAAATGAACAAAAATTAAAATGCAGGAGATATAACTTCTATTGTGTTGCGCCGTCTGCACTGGTACCCTGTGTTGCGCCGTCTGCACTGGTTACCGGTAGAATTCCGAATCATCTTCAAGGTGTGGGTATTGACCTTTAAGGCCTTACGTGGCCTGGGACCCTCGTACCTTCGGGACCGCATTACCCCATATGTCCCAAATCGACCTCTGTGTTCTGCAGAGGCCAATCTACTGGAGATCCCTGGCCCCTCCATGACGCGGCTGGCCTCCACTCGGGCCAGGGCCTTTACGGCTCTGGCCCCAGCCTGGTGGAACACTTTACCACCAGCTGTCCGGGCCCTGCGGGACCTTGGAGAGTTCCGCAGGGCCTGCAAGACTGAATTGTTCCACCGGGCCTTTGGAGAGACCAGCCACTGAGACCCCCCTCCCCCCTGCCATATAGGGGCCCCTAACATCTTTGGGACCCACTGTGCTTTCTGGGCGGGTTGTATGCGGGTTTTTGTGGGATACTGTTTTTAGAATATGCTTATTTTAATTCAACTGTATATTTTATATATGGTATTATATTGTTCACTGCCCTGAGCCCTTCGGGGATAGGGCGGTATAATTAATTAATTAGTTAGTTAGTTAATTAGTTAATTAATTAATTAGTTAATTAATTAAAATAATAATAATAATAATAATAATAATAATAATAATAATAATAATAATAATAATAATAATAATAATAATAATAATAATAATAATAATAATAATAATAATAATAATAATGTGGAGGACGAGCTACTCACAAATAAGTATGTAGCAGCAACCAATGCAGCTGGGTATTTCCAATTGCTCCTGCTCACAGCAGAAACAGTGGAGAAGATATTTAAAGAAACTTGAATTTTAAATCATAAAATAGACTCAGTTCTCAAAATAGAAGAACCAAATGCAATTAGGAGGCAGAAACTGACAACTTCAGACAAAAAGGGATTGATATTTAATGAAACCGTGGAAGTTGATAGAAGTACTCCCTAACAACCAGAGGGAAAAAAATAACTCTGACTTTTTACTCAAATTATATCCCCCCAATTTTAATGAGTATGAAGAAACAATGAGCTAGAAGTAAGATTCTTGTGAGGCGAATATTTAACAACACCTTGATCTGGCCATTAATATCCAGGGCTAAATCAAAAATATCAAAAAGCCAAGTTAATTCCCCCAGAGAAGATGTTATCACAACAACTACAGTTACAAGGAATTCTTATGCCAGGAGATAATGATCAGATCTTAGGAAATAAGCAAACATATCTGGCACCACTCAAGGCAGATCAAATGGATAGCATTAAGAGATGGGAGACACCAAAAGAAAAATTAATTAATTGCAGTAAATTACTCTCTGAGGCCAATCAAAACTCTAAGGCCATTTCCGCATGGGCCAAAAAAGCCTGTAAAAGGACGTTTCCGCAAGGCCAAAAAAGTCAGTAAAAGGACGGCAAAAACATTGTTATAGGCGGGGAGTTCGCACGGCCATCGCTGCAGAAATGACACTGCTGCAATGTGGCAACGCTCCAGTGGGCCCACAATGGTTTGTTCGAAAGTCGCTCACCGAGCGTGTCTTTTCGACAATGGTGCTCTGCAGTTGGCATCGCGCAAACTGCCTGCCAGGAATCGATGCCGCAGAGCTTGCCCCCCACAATGGCGGCCCACACTGGCCAATCCTGGTGCTGAACGCCCACGACATCTACCCTGGGAAAAAAAGAACGCCGTTTGCAAAGCACAGCCATGCGAAGCACTGGAGTTCAACCGATGCACTACCTATCTACAGAGTGCCTGCCCATGCGAATGCTCTGTTGCTGCAGTGTTGCCAATAACACTGATGGCACAACTCTGCAATTGGCTGTGCAGGAACGGACTGGAAGCAAATGAAATACAAAGGATAAGATATCACCAGACAACTATAAAAGAGAGCAAGGAGAATGGAGATAAAGAATGTGGCAATTCTATTATATGTAACGTATATGTGCAGGGAATGATAGTGATGAACCAGAGAGCATAGATCGACAACATTATCCACAAAAAGATGAATTCAATTTACTGATGCTATCTCCTCCCATGGCAATAAAACCTGATCAGAAGGTGCCAACAGAAAAGGAAGCCTCATCATCATCAAAGTCAAGAGACAGTACATTGCAGGGAAACTTACAAGAGGAATCTGTTTAATCTAGAGTTGGACTCGTATGTCCTCAGAAGTGGGAAGTGGGAAAAGAAGTCTGGGCTGAAGAGCTGACAGAATTGAAACTTGAAAAATCACAATTTGAACAAGGGACAAAGTTCACCCAAGAAACTAATGATGTAACATCTACCCTTAAGGAGAAACAATCCTATGCCAATAGACAATCTAAAAACAATGGATGCATCCTTATAGATAAGACAGGCCATCTCAATTTGATCGCAGTTGACAATCAAGCTGAACGGGTCTCTAATCAAATAAGGATTCATAAAAATTATACAGAATCAGCCAAGTAAAGACGGACAATATACAGTCGCCCCTCCTTACGCCCACAAATGAACATTTCAACACCTGGCAATGTTGCCTTATGCTGATGATGAGGTATTGTTATCTAGAACTAAAGCAGGGCCTAGGAGAGCATTTGGGTCCTTCATAGAATACTGTGAAAATCAGGAATTGGTGATATACTGGAACAAAGGCTATGGCATTTGGCAGCAAAAACCACAAAAAGACCTGGGCAATAAAAGGAAATAAAATTGAACAAATCAACAATTTTAAATATCTGGCAGCAGTATTATAGTCCTCACGCTCAAATGAAGAACATCTAAAATTACTTGTAGATCAGGCTGAGAGAACCTTACATGCTGTACTAAAAAATTTTTGATCAAAAAATTGTTCTAGCTACCATCTGCACTTAAATTGTACCAGGCAAAGATATTGCCCCAACTTACTTTTGGAGTTTATTTCCTCAAAAGCAAATATAAAAATCCTGGAAAGAAGCCAAACAAAAAATTTAAGAGCCATTTTGCAAGTACCCCCAGGAGTTATGCTTTTTTTTACGATTGGAGACAGGACAGAATAGAAAATAGATTTTTTTTCTACAAACAGCTTATCTTTGACTGAAGGCCCACAGCAACCAAAAAGGTCTCTGGCCATTTGTTATCAAGGATTCTTTTCAACCCAGATGGAAGTGTGCAGTTAAGCGAGAAGCCGCCAAAGGGGGATTATCACTAGACACGCTAATACAACAAAATACAATTACTGCAAAACAGATACTCAGACAAAGAGTACAAGATACAGATAGATAGCATGATCTGAATGATCATTCCAGCTTCATACTTGGAGCATCACATAGATATATACAACTCCCAGTGCCATATCTATTTAATATTGAAAAACAAACTCTAAGAAGAGCATTTACGTGAGTGAGATGGGCTTCACTGCTGCCAGCGCTTTTGGAGGGCAGATACAGGAATACCCCCAAAAGAAGAAAGAATCTGTTCAAGTGAGCTAGATGAAATGGACACTGTTGCCCATACTCTTCATCGCTGCCTGCTCTTCAAAGAAATGAGATCTAAACTTCTGGGCCCCTGTACTAAATAAAATAGGATGTACTTCGGAGGGGATATATGTCATAATTGTAACAGATTTTAAATTATTACTACTAATAGCTCAAGTACAATTCCTTGTATAGAGAAACATAGGAAGCTATTCTGTCTATATCAGTGATGGCGAACCTTTTTGAGACCGAGTGCCCAAATTGCAACCCAAAACCCACTTATTTATCGCAAAGTGCCAACATGGCAATTTAACCTGAATACTGAGGTTTTAGTTTAGAAAAAATGGTTGGCTCTGAGGCGTGCGTTACTCGGGAGTAAGCTTGGTGGTAGTCAGTGGCTTTGCTTTGAAGCATCCATGCAACTCTTTGAACGGGTGAATCACGACCCTAGGAGGGTTTACTCAGAAGCAAGCCCCATTGCCAGCAACTGAGCTTACTCCCATGTAAAGGATTGTGCTTTAGTTTTTCGTGTGAAAATCAGTGGGGTTTAACAGCGCTTAACAGGGTTACCTATACTGCTTCCCCAAAACTAGGTCTTAGGTTTAATGCTAATAATCGAGCCCAGCGGCCCAGGCCAACCTAGATGTGTGTGCGAGGGTGGGGGTGGGGGCGATTTCCCCCTGTTTGTGCGTGCCCACAGAGAGGGCTCTGAGTGCCACCTCTGGCACCCGTGCCATAGGTTCGCCATCACTGGTCTATATAATTAAGATCTGTAATCTAGCCAAGAGAGAACTATTGAGATAAGAAGATAGAAAGAAATCTCATTTATGGAAGTCAACCCAAAAATTTAAATGACAAATGTCATTTTAAAATTTCAATTTAAATGAGGGGTGGGATTAGAAACGATCTATTTTATTCTATTTTATGTAATTTATTTTACACTTTTTACATTATGTAAATTGATACGGATGTTCAGCAATTTTTATCTCACTTTACTTATGTTATTTTACACTACACAAATCGGATATGGGCACAATGTGGTATTTTACTATAGTATTTTACTGGTCTTGGACTGTAATAAAATTGAATTGAAATTGAAAACACCAAATCCAAAGAAACTGTTGCAAGTTACTTCCACAGAGCAATAAAATATATATTTCTTCTATCCTAGAAGTGCAAAAAGTCAGGGGAAACTGCCCTGTACTTGTCACATAGCCTCCAAAGGCCATGCAGGTGGTTTGTTTTTTTTTGAAGGGAGTAACCTTGACATTTTTATAGAGGGAGAAAGAATTATGGCTCAAGAACATGGTGGGATGAGACGGTGATACAATCCCATGAAAGGCGGGGCTGCAAACTGAAGTCACGCAAAGAAGAACAGAAACAATTGTACTTTTTGGCCAGTTGAGTGACAGTCTGGAACATGACAGAGCACAAAGGGTTAAGCAGCATGGGATTTTTTTAAACTCTTCAAAAGCAAAAGACCCAGCCCACTTCTTGAAAAGCTTGTTTAGCTGCCGCCAGTCATGACTCAACACAATCTTTCCAGAAATGATCACACGGAACCAAAATTAAAGTAGAGCTGCTTGTCTGACACACCATCGCGAGTGCTAAAAGCAGAGAAAAGGGGGATCAGACGGGCAGAAAATTGCTGAAGGCCCTCCCAAATTATTTAGAAAGCTTGTCTTCAGATTGCGCTCAAGTGTACATTTGGGGACTGAGAGAGGTTTTTCCATTTCTCCTTGTATTTTGTTTTTCTAATTATTGAATGGAAGCATGAACTGGTAACAGCTTATGCATTTTCCCCTGAACGGAAACAGACATTTCAAAAATTATTTCACACAGTGTCTTACCCTGCACATCATTGGAACTGTCCACACCAGGGCTAAAAGTATCAGCACATTTAAATACTTCAGCTAAACCGACATGATAAATGCTTTGGTTTGTAATTGTGGTGCATGGGAAGCAGCCCCCTCACAAAAAACCCTATTTCCCAAGCTGACAAGAGTCTGGGAGGCACTACCTGGTCCACCAGGGATACCCATGGGTACACTTGTGAGTTTCCACACTGGGTTAAATAATCCCCTCAGGACCATTTCAGGCCAAGGAAAAATGTATTGTGGGGGGGAAGCTGAAACATTTTTTCTGTGTAAATCACAATAACATCTCAAATTGGGCACCACACGTGCAGACCCTGAAGAGAATCCACAACTTACATTTGACTGAACAGGGTGAGGACTGCAGACCCAACCTTTGTGGTTCATAAGACATGTATGGGATATATTGCCTCACTATAGCTTGATCACAACCTGGGTGTGGTGCTGGAGCACGGGATAGAGGAAGACCATTCTGCTAGGTATATTGGTTAAAATAGCAGAGTTTGCCCAGTCATGGAAGCATGACATTGAGTGAAGTAAAATCAGTCCTCCCAAGAGGTAAATTGCAAAAAGGTAAAACTTAGTCTGTTTCTGCGCCGGTGGAAAACAGAACCCTAGGGACGGTAAAAACGCTGTCCCTGGGGCGCTGTTTGCACAGCTGCAGCAGCACCGTGCTCGCCCCACTCAAGTGGTGTGAAAATGCCGCTTTTGAACCTCGCTCAGGGAGCGAGGTTTTTCAAAAGCAGCGTCTTCCACCCGCTGCCATGCTGGCCCCAAACGCCCCCTTACCTCCTCCTGGCTGCTGTCACTCTGTGGAGGCCAGGGGACACGCCTCCTGGCCTCCATCCCTGCAGTTGTCACTCTGGCCATCGGGGAGCGTCCCCTGGCCTCCACAGAGTGATGGAAGCCAGGAGGAGATAAGGAGGCATTTTTTGGGGGGGGGCTGTGCGTATGCGTGGAGCCAGCGGGTTCATACCAGCTGCGCAGCCAGTGGGGCTGTTCGTGCGAATGGCCCTGGGGCTTGCATCGGCATGAACCATGCCAACGCAGCCCCGCTGCTCTGGCCATGCAGAAATGGCCTTATATTTATTCAAGCAGATGCTGTTCACATTCTTGTTGCAGTAAAAAGATAGACATCCTAATCTAATAATCCTAGTATATTTCCCTATACAAGTGGCCAGCTATTCCAGCATCATGTGAATGCAAGTATTAAATATTTACTTCTACAGGAAAGTGAGACAAAGAACAATGGCTACTGAGAGAGAAGGAAGAGAGGTCGGAGGGCAGCTCCCAGTACAGAGGAACATCCTACCAAGAGATAACACTTACAAACTTAGGCCCACTCTGCATGGGTCATAAAGACTGGTATGTTGCTGGTAAAAACGCCATTGTGGGGGAGGAGTTTGCACCGCTGCTGCTGCTGGAGAGCAGCTACAGTGGCCTATTTTCCCCATAACGGCGTTTTTCTGACCCGCTAGTTTAGAGAGTCTTTTGAAAAGTGGCGACGTGTAGCTGGGTGCCGAGCAAATGGCACCGGGTGCACATCGCTGCTTTTCAGCGCTCCACTTTTAAAAAGAAAACTTACCCTTATTCCCCATTTAGCTCTGTCAGATATTCCCTGTCAGACATGCCTCCTGCCCCCAACCCTTGGGGTGTTGCCAGGGCCATGGGGTGGGGGTGGGGTGTCCCTCGGCCTGACAGAGTCACACAGGGAAGAGAAGGTAAGTTTTTTTAAAACTGGTGTGCCTCCATGCAGATGCGCGGCCATGGGCCACAGCAGCTCCGGGGCCACCTGCACACAAGTGTGCGAACGGCCCCAGGACTGCACCGGTGTCATGTACACTGGTGCCCCATTGCTCCCCGGGCCAGTGCAGAGTGGGCCTTAGAGAGATTTAGCATCCCCCAATGTCCAGGCATGATGAGTTGCTCTCATTCCCACACACCTCACTTGCCCAACACCAGTGGTCATCTGGTTTGCTATCATCTTCAATAGCCAAGAGGGGCAGTTTTGGCACTGGTTCAATCTATCTTGGGGAGAAGGGCACTGCGACACATACACAGGGAGGTGCAATATAGCACAGCACCTTCCAGGAGCATGTGGGTGAAATGGACACACACACACAATAGAAGAAGAGAAAAACTTTGATGAGAAAGAGGTGAAGAAAAGAGGAGAACTGCTCACAGTTTCAATATGAAGAGAAAGTTCCAATGGCTGCTACTGTGGTGGTACCACTGACCGGGAAAGCACGAGTTAGCTCTTCTGGGTATGCACTGGAAGAACCCTTTAGTTGAGGTGCCACAAAAGCCATTTAGCTTAGTTTTGAAAGAGGTGTATCTGCACAAGCATCACACAAAGGATTTCCTGTGCTACCCCACAAGAAAAGCTCAGCCAGCCTCCTGATTTTGGGGAACAGGTACAAAGGAAAAGGACTGTATGTTTTGGATTTCACAGTGATGTAGCACCAAGGGTGTGTGTGTGTGTTTGTGTGATGCACTGGGCATGCGCCAGTGTGGGGGCATTCCAGGGCATGGTGTGGTGTTCCAGGGCGTGGCAGGATCGGGTGTGGCAGGGGTGCAGGGCGCACGCTTACCCCGGGCACTGTTTCCCCTCACTCTGGCCCTGACTCAACGTCACCCCCACCCCCAAATCAGGAAAAAAATGAAACAAAAACCCACCATTTGAAGATTACCAAAGTTCTTTCTTCCCCCCCTTCCTTTGTGCCTGAGAGCATTTGCCTCCAGATGGAAAGGAATCAGCTGCTCAGCCCTGCCCTTCTCAGAGGAACTGAAAGTATTTCTGCCTGTCATGTGTGGCTTTTGTATATTTTGGTATTTATTTAGGATGACGTTTATTGTAAGCTGCCTGGGAGAAGACAGAGCAAAAATCATTTTAAAATAAACTTCTTAAATGTTGTATTTTAGAATTATTCTCACAAGTTCAAGATGGCAGGTGCTTCATCAACTCGCTTACTCCCGATCTCCGTTAGAGAAGCACTGAATGGTCAAATTCTTATTACATTAATTAACTGAGTAGACTGGTAAGGATGAAATGGCAGCAAGTCTCATGGTGGAATTCCTGACCCCAAATGTCCTCAATAGTTCAGGCCTAATTTGTAATGGGCCTCCATCGTTCCACATTTTCAATCCAACACATTCTTCCATTTGGGTAAGTCAAGGGGCCATAATGGACTTGTGCCTGTCGAGACTGGAGGCTTCTAAACGTGCTCAGAAATATCCACTGCCAGGGAGGTGTATGGAAATAATAGTTTCCATTGCCCTCCACATCAGTGAATGAAGAATGGACTTCAAGAATGAGTTCAGCAAAATTGTTTCTGAGGACAGCTTGCGCTCGCTTGGAGTGGCTCTCCTCCATTTCATAAAGCTGAAGAACGGCAGAAGTGCTGAAAGCCAACTCAGGAAGACCATGCTTTTCTGAGACTTCTCTGAGGAAATTGGGAAAAAACTTCGGTCCCGTCTACACAGGCAACACAAACAGATTAAATGAACCTGTGTGGGCTGGCTCATGACACCGTGTCGCCTGTGTCGCCGATTGCATGGTGAGTGCAGCGGCCATCTGGGATCGCTGGGATCCCGGTGTCAGGTTGTGGCATGGTTTGCATAGGAAACGCTCTGTTTCTCTGTGAACAGCACATCTGAGAATCTCCTCCACACATTTACTGCACAAAATGACGACTGCCTAGAGCAGGGGTAGGGAACCTGCGGCTCTCCAGATGTTCAGGAACTACAATTCCCATCAGCCCCTACCAGCATGGCCAATTGGCCATGCTGACAGAGGCTGATGGGAATTGTAGTTCCTGAACATCTGGAGAGCCGCAGGTTCCCTACCCCTGGCCTAGAGAATCCACTGTACTGGTTGTCCTGGAGAAGCCTGGAGAATTGGGGTGGGGCAGGTAAGAACTTAGGTAAGGGGGGGTGTTTCCCGGGTTCAAATCCCCCCATTACATGTCTGAACCTCCACCCCCTGTTTCTGTTTTTTGGTCTTTCTAAGTGTTTTTTTCCGTTTTTGGCCTGTAACAGGTGCAGTTTTTAGGCTAGCAGCACCACAATTTCAGAGATTTTCTGGGAGACCCTCCTGATGATACCACTCAGGTTTGGTGAGGTTTGGTCCAGGGGGTCCAAAGTTATGGGCTCCCAAAGGGGGGTGCCCCATCCCCCATGGTTTCCAATGGGAATTAATAGAAGATGGGGGCTACACCTTTGGACCCCTCAAACCAAACTTCATAAAAACTGGTTGGTATCATCAGGAGAGTATCCTAAAGATACCCTGAAAGTTTGGTGCTGCTAGCTTAACAATTGCGCCCCTGACAGCAGGTACCCCCCCAAATTTCCCCAGATTCTCCGTTTAAAAAAATCCAACCCCCTTCGGCATAAATTTAGAGGGAGAATGTGAGGTCCCCAGTTTAAACAGTTTAAACGGGGGATAATCCACTCCAAAACAGCATTACTTTCAATGTTGTTTTAACTGGGGACCCCAGTTTCTCCCTTTAAAATGGATTTAAAAGGAAAATTTGGGCTCCCTAGTTTAAACACCATTGACAATGATGCTGTTTGGGGGTGGATTCCAGCATCACAGTGGCTGCCCATGGGGGTGGGCGCAAAATTTTGCACCAGGCTCCATTTTCCCTAGCTACTCCTCTGCCTGGAGGGGAGGGCAGAAGGGACTGCCGGCTGCCGGCTGGGAGCCCAGCCCCTGGTGGGGGGGGGGCAGACGGGGTGGATGGAGCAGGGGAGTCTGCCATCCCTGGCCTTGGAGAGCTGCTTTTATAAGCACTGAGGCTGGGGCTGGGCTTGAGGAGCTGTGGCCATGCCCCCAAAGGTGGGTGGGTCATGGCCCTGTCCCCAAACCCACCCCATAAAAAATCTATACCTACGTCACTGAGGGCAGGAAATAGAATTCTTCCTGCTTGCCCTATCTTGCACAAGCAAGCAGGAAGTGTCTGAAATTGAAGTTAAAGAGGAAAAGTCACTAATTTAATGACTTTCATTTAACCCCAGTTCAGACAAATATAACAGGTTAGAAGCGTTTGGGGGTGAGTTCTGTGTGAACGCCTCCCCCATAATGCTTTTTTCACCCCCCTGAACCCATTATATTTGGCCTGCGCAGAATCACCCTCAGTTAAACACAAAGAGAGCCAGAGGACGTTTGGCTGTGACTAGAATAAAGCAAGACTTGTAATGAAGGAACCACCTGAACGGAAAGACTACACTCCAGTTGGTAACATTCCATGACCGCGTCTTAATTTTTAAAACCTGATGATGTTAGCAAGCAACTGCTTCTGTTTTCTTCCTCAGCATGGCAATAAAGAAGAAAAGTTGTTCCATCCCCACAACAGATCTAGGCCGACAGGCCTGTGAAACCCACAGAGACTCGATACTCTCTGTGCAACTCCATGGAGACAGGTGAACTTTGGCAGCTGTCCACTGGGAACAGCTGCTCCTCCCTCAATGGAAAATGCACACAGCCTATCTGCCACAGAGGACACATCGCGTTTTTGTTCTTTCAAAGAGAGGCCAGAAATGCAGCTTGAGTTTTCAAGCCACAATTATTTGCGGGCTGAGGCTGACATTTGTGCTGGGGCACAGAAAATGGAATTTCTCATAACAGTATGAAACAATCTAAGTAGATTCATGTCTGGAATGGCACACACAGTCAAATCAAATTTAGGGAGTTGCTCCTCAGGCAAAACACGAGAAGAATTTTGAGTGCTTCAAGAAGTTAAAAGAGTTCCAATAAGCGTAACAAATTTGTCAGATAGGAGAATCTGTGTCCACTGGATTGTAGTTAAAGTTAACTTTTTGAGGGATGTCCAGAGGTCTTTGCTGGGGCAAAACATATAACATATTCGAAAGGGGTATCAAAATATTTCAGTATACCCCTTACATTTTTTTCAGACACATTTCGCATATCCCCGACTGAGCTATCTTCCCTTCCTTGACGTTAGTTTTGGCAGTCTGTTTTATCCATGAGAATGATTTTTCTTACGTAGGTGATTTTCTGACACGTGTGACATCACAAGCATCCATTTTCTCCAGGGGCACTGATCTCTGTAGTCTGGAGTTGAGTTGTAATTCCAGGGGATCCCCAAGTCTCACCTGGAGGCTGGTCAAGCCGACTGCCCTGGGTCTAACTGTAGACACTTTAGCCAAGTTACCATCAAATGAAATACTGAAGACAATCAAAGGCAAACTTTTTGAGGTCGAGTATCATGGCTTGAGGAGCCGCGTGGCGTAGTGGTTAAGTGCTTGCACTGCCACTCACACGGTCAGGAGTTCGAGCCCCCTGTGGGTCAGATATCCTGGCAGCTGGCTCATGGTCAACTCAGCCATCCATCCATTCCTTGGTCAGTAAATGAGTACCTAGCACATAGCTAGGGGGTAAAGAATAGCCGGGGAAAGCAATGGCAAACTACCCCTAATCAAAAACTTGGGTTTTGCCTATGAAATCTACTTTTCGTTTGCAGGTGACTCCCAGGCCTATCGGGGACGTGACTGAAGGGGAAACTTTACCTTTATCATGGCTTGATGGCCCAGGGTAGCAAGTACTGCTTGTTAATTTCCCTAAGAATTCCCTACGACTTCTGGGGCGTGGCCAAATATTTATTCTTACTTCCTGACCCCAAGCTTGCATCGTGCACTAACTTTAACTAGGTGCAATGACTCACCCTTTGCTGTGAGACAAGGAAGAGGTACCAATGTCCCACATCATAGGCAGGTTAAACAGAGAGGAATCTATACACTGCCCTCTATATGAGATAGTTTCTGCTACATCTCTTGGGTGGTTCTGAAGGCTGGACTGATCAGCAAAAGACATTGTTCCTTCTGAATAACACTTTGAGTTCAGTTTTAGAGCAAAGAGTTAGGTTTCTTAGTATAGTCATAAGTAAGTGCTCCTAATCAATTTTCTGCCTGGTTATGTAAGTTCATGTTTGGTCACCGTAGTGTGTGTGTTCTCTTTTATTTGACTGTATGCCATTAAAGGTTCTTGACTTGGCTTGACCTGGAGGCTGGCATCCCTAACTGGTCAGGGAGACCCCTGAGCCAATAGGAAGGCAAGCTGGGAAGTTTAGTCTTCTCTCAAATTACAAGTCATCCCAGCTGAAGAACCAGGCCAGGGTCAACCACTTTCTAGGGCCCGGTGGATCCGCAGTGGCCCCTTTGCCAACCTGATTCCAGCTGAGCTTATAGCTGCAGTACTGTCTTCTGCATTGGTCACATTGCATTGGTCTTCTGCATTGGTCACACTGAAGGATCTCAGAAGGCAAAGGCAGCTGCTTCCTTTGCTGATGAATGGCCCAAGGTTTTGCAAGTTTTCTCCCTCCATGTTTTTCATTCCACTGCAAGGTGGGGGGAAAGTGTCCATTCATTGGAGGGGCGGACCAGAGAGGCAAGGAATTAAAAATGGCCTCATTCTGCTGCCGAGGAGGTTTCTTGGCAGCAGAAGCCACCAGAACAACGGGGGGCATTCCAAAAGGTCTCCAACCTCTGCAGTTCTGGAAAGTCCTGTAGCAAAGCCGCTGCTGCGGGGCGGCGCCGGGGGGCAACAGCATGCCAGACAAGCTGAAGCCGGGTGCTGTGGGGAACTTCCCATTGCACCAGAGCATTCCCAGTGCCCACAACAGGGCACTTTTAACATGCAAAATCAGCCCAGGTCTCTGAAGCCAGATCAGCTCACTGGACATTTTAATAATGTCACATTCAGCCAGCTCAGGGGCAAGCAATTTGTTTTTCTCCAGATTTTAACAAGGAAGGCTGCAATTCTGACTTATAAAAGCCACATAAGCATGAAAAAAAATGCCTATGATTATCTCGGGTCGGTTTCCCCACCACCGTTGTTTATTTTCCTTCCACCAAACTTATCTATGAAACTCCTTCATTTTCCTGCCCTCCCTTCCTTTATCCCCAACACGCCCACTGATTTGCAGGTCAGGTGTTAGAGCCTTGGAGACTGGGAACAGGCACCATTTTACTTTGAATGTGGCTTCATTTGTTTTCTTTTCCATCTACCTTTCCTGTTTAAATTAACTCTCGTAAAAGTCCTATTTCCTCCCCCTCGGCCTTTGCTATTTGTTACCAGGGGTGTCTCCTTTGGGGGTAAATGGAGGGAGTGGGGAAGAGAAGACAGATCTATGCCTGGGTTTAAAAGATTATTTCCCGTGATAAACAGACCAGCTTGTGATCTCAACTTTTAGGAAGATATATGTATTTGTTGTGATTCAATTATAACCACTTCCAGGGGTTCTCCTCCCTCCTACGGATTTTGATAAAAGTTGAGTTTGTCACCTGACTAAAGAAAGGATTGTGGGGAAATTCCAATCATGCAAATTGGTTAATCAGTCCAGTGTGCAGATATCTGCATATGAATAAAACAATAGCTATGAATTATTCTTACTTAGATGAAGTAGGTTGCATTTTAGCAAAGGCAATTTCCCCTATATGATTAAGAATGGGGAAGGAGGGGGCAGACTTCTTGCTATAGGGAAACTTCCCACAACTTATAGAATCATAGTGTTGGAAGAGACCACAAGGGCCATCAAGTCCAACCCCCAGCAATGCAGGAGAACATAATCAAAGCACTCCTGACAGATGGCCATCCAGCCTCTCTTTAAAAACCCCCAAAGAAGGAGACTGTACCACACTCTGAGGTAATGCATTCCACTGTCGAACAGCCCTTACTGTCAGGAAGTTTTTTCCTGATGTTTAGGTGGAATCTCTTTTCCTTCACCTTGAACCCATTACTCCTGGTCCTAGTCTTTGGAGCAGCAGAAAACAAGCTTGCTCCCTCAACAACATGACATCCCTTCAAATATCTAAACATGGCTATCATGTCACCTCTTAACCTTCTCTTCACCAAACTAAACGTGCCCAGCTCCCTGAGTCTCTCCTCGTGGGGCATGGATTCCAGATCTGTTCCTTGCCAGGGGAGGGTGGGAGGGGGGGGGATGCTGGCATCGTGCTGGCATTCAACATCACTTCCATCGTAAAAAAGAAATGACATCATTACATTGCTGTAGGTTTCATGCAAAATTGTGTGGTTAGATGGTTGGCCCAATATAATGACATCACTTCTGTTTGTTTGTTTGTTTTCCTGGAAGTGATTTAGAATGCCAGGGCAATGATGGCATGCCTGTTCCCAGCCCCTAATTTCTCCTGGGGGGGGGGCAGTTCAATAGCTGCAAATGGCACATCTGGGATGACTTTTTAAAATGCCTCCCATGCTTAAGAAATCCACGAGAATAACAAGCTAATTTTCTTGCTGCCCCAATTTTCTGCCTTTTAGAGAAGGTAATTAAGCGCCATACCTCACTGAGGAGTTGCAGTCCGTTTTACTCCCTACACAATCATTGTTGATTGTGTAGATAAGGTCTTAGATAGCAACTGAGGGTTGCCAGCGCAAAGTCAGCAATTAGCAGGAAATTCAGTATGTGTGTGTGTGTGTGTGTGTGTGTGTGAGTGAGTGAATGTGTGTGGGGGGATCCTCATTGGTGATGTAATGATGTCAGCATGCCACCGGCAAAGCTCTAGCTTTCAGCCAAAACTCTATGATTAAACCATAGATGCTAGAATGTTTCCAGCAACATGCCGTTATCACTTCCTGTGCACCAGAAGTCATGTCAACGTGTAGGACAAGATGATCACCCCTATAATTTCCCCCCATTTTTCTACCACTACCCATATGAGCAAGTGTGGGAAAGCCCCACTGGAGATGTTGGATTCCCATCTCCCAGTGGGACCTTGGCAAACCTAAGGCAACCAGGGCTTATGGCTTTTTAAGCACTTAAGCTAAAGCAATTAGATACATGCTGTCTGATTGATCCAGCACCCTTGTTGGCCACTGAAAAAGATATAATCTGTTATTCTTATTCCTGAAAGTTACAGGGCCGCAAAGAATGTGTGATTTTAACAACAATCAACCAAGTCAGGCTGAAAGCACAAACTTTTCAAAGTGGCCAAGAGGACCACCCCAATGAGAGATATTCTTCCTAAAATCAAGAAACCCTTCCAGATGACAGGGAAGAAGAGATGGGGGCAGCGAGCAGCAGCACCTCTTCTGGATTTCTTCTCACCTGTCGACACTCTTGGAAGAATCATACTTGAGTAGCCAACAGACACCCGCCATGCCAGATTTCTGGCCAACCAGCAAGTTGGCAGGCCTGTTGTACCACTAATAGCATATGCCTCCTCACAATAAGATGGTGATAGATTTAGTTCACACTTGGAAAGCTGACAGAAATTCTTCACATGGAAAGTTGTACTGTGGCAGGAGGAATTTTAATCATAACAAACAAATATATTTCATAATATTTCCCCTACTCTTTTTCATAACTCTGGTTGTTATGAAAAAGGACTGTTTGTTTTGCAACTGCAGAACCTTGGGGGCACAGGTGCCTCTCATGACGGTTGTAAAACTTGTTTGAGGTTGCACCTGCCTTTTTCTTTCCAAGTCTTGCTTTCATCCCAACTTTGGAAGCTATCTTTGTACACAAGCTCCAATGACAGTATTCTGGCTACCTATCTGCTTGCCTATGGCCTATCAGGGCCGGTTTTCTAGCCACACCACCCTGGCAACCACTGGTAACAACAAAATGCCAGTTCCCAGCCATTTTTTGCTTTCTCCCATCATTTGAGTATGATCAAGAAACAGAACCCATGACTGGAAGATATGGATGGGTTTGCTTCTTCAGGATTAGGGTACAGGTGTTGCTACCTTCCAAGAGTAGCTGCAGGTGCACTTTCATAAGCATAAGCATAAGCATTTTATTGTCATTGTGGACACACAACGAAATTTACAGCAGCATTCCTCGATGCACACAATTTCAGACTCATACATCATCCTCACTTTCCCCTTCCTCCACCCATCCCTACACAGCCCCAAATACATCAATATGAAGCAGCGGAGTTTAGCATAGCCACAGCTCTAGAGTAGAAGCTGTCTCTAAGCCTCTTTGTCCTAGTTCTGAGGGCCCTGTATCGTCTGCCAGATGGTAACAGTTTAAAAGAGGAAGTGTGCTGGATGAGACGGTCATCCCTCAGAGATATTTTTTGGTGCATTTATTTAGGCTTCCGGGGAATTATAAGATTTCTTCCAAGGAGGGAAGAGGGCAGCCGATAAATCCTTTGTGCAGTAGTGTGATCACCCTTTCTGGAAGCCTCATCCTATTCTCCACTGTGCAACTGGAGAACCATACACAGATGCAGTAGGTTAGAATACTCTCTATAGCACCAGCGGTAAAAGGACACCAAGAAGTTTTCCATCCAGTTGTTGCTTCCTTAAAGTCTCCAGAAAGTACAGTTCTTTGCTGGAGCTTTCTTAGAATACCATGACTTGATCTATATGCCCCAGGTCCAAGATCCTCTTTAATCATAACGCATGTAACAATTAAAAAAACTAATGCCACTCCGCTTCCACTTGATCTCCATTTATAGTCAAGGGCTTTGAATTTCTGAGCTAGTCCTTCTTATAGTCCACTATGAGCTCCTTTGTCAATGTGTTAGCGTTAAGAACCAGGTTATTTTCCCTGCACCATGAGAGCAGTCGGTCCACTTCATCTTCGATAGGCAGACTCCATCCCCTCCAGAGATGAGCCCCACCACCGTTGTGTCATCCAGCAAATTTGATAATGGTGTTACTATGATAGACAGGAATTTTACACAGTCATAATGTCTAAAGGGTGAACAGTAAAAGGACTCAACACACAGCCCTGTGGCTGTTCCATATTATAAGAGTAAGAACTGAGGAAATCCCAGTTTCCCAGTCTAACCCTCTGGGAGCGATCCAGACAAGAAAGTCCCTAATCCACAAACAGATTGAATGTGAGAGTCCAAGATCACACAAGTTTTTGTCACCAGTCTTTGTGGCGAGATTAGTATTAAATCGCGGAACTAAAGAGTCCGCCAAAGAGCATTCGCACATAATTCGGCCTGATGTTCCAGATCGTCCAAAGCAGTGTGGGAGGCCCTAGATGGCAATGCGTCACTCCGTAGAATCTATTAATCCGATATGCTTGAACTGATGTTTATCAAATGTAATTCTGGAGAGGCAAGAACTTAATATGCCCTATGGACCAGTTTTCAAAACACTTCATGATGATGGGGTGTGAGTGCCACTCGGTCTATAATCCCTGAAAGATTGTAAGCAGGAAATCTCTTTGGTAGTGGAACAATGGTGGAAGCTTTCAAACAAGATGGGATGGTGGACTGGGATAAAGATCGATTAAAGATCCCAGTGAAACACTCCAACCAGTTGGTTTTTAGCATTCCTTTAACACCCGACCGGGAATACCATCCGGTCCAGCAGCCTTCCTTGGATTCACAGCCCTCAAAACTTGCCTCACCTCATGTTCCTCCACAGTGAGGTGTGAGCTGCAATCACCTAGTGGCTGTGTGTCATCTCCTTCTGATAGACCTGTTTCAAAGCGGGCAAAAAAGTGATTTAGCTCCTCTGCCAGACTTGGCAGCAGATAGTCGTCTACATAAGTAGATGGCTGCCAGACTTGGCAGCAGTTCCTTGATGCATTCATGAAAAAGGAAGGGCATCGTGGTCATGTGTGGCAGAGTCAGGGACAATGCAGGGTACATAGATGTGCTAAAAGAACAAAATGGGGAGCTGTAAAATTTTCCAATTCCAAAGCCTTTATTGGCATTATATTGTTCCGGTTCCGGCAGGCGAAGTGGATGCACGCTTCCAGCTCCTCCGCAAGTTTTTCTTTAACAACTTATCTATATTAGTCCTTCCACTAGGCCATTAAGAAAATTTAAGCTGCTGTAACTGTTGAAACTATTCTGTTGTAAAATTTTCCTTAGTGTACCTGGTCAGATCTTTTTGCTGGATCAGATTCACTCAAGGTAAGCTTCTTCTTTTTTGCAATAATCCCAGAACCTGGCAGGCCAATAATGATGCCGGAAAATTGATCAGTGGACCAGCACTTGCCTTCTGATCTGTCGTAACATTCTCCTCCCTGTACAGTTTAGAGAGTGGTGTGTGTGCAATCTTTAAATCTGCTGCTGCTGCAGAAAGCATGTGCTTTGAAAGTATAAGGTTGCCAGTTCTGGGTTAGGAAATACTAGGGGATTTGGGGGGTGGTGGAGCATGGGGAGGGTGGGGTTTAGGGAAGGACCTCAGCAGGGTATAATACCATAGAGCTCACCAGTGGCGTACTGCCTATTTAACAGGTGTCAACCTCGCAGCCCTCCAGATGTTATGGACTACAGTTCCCATCACCAGCATGATGTTGGCAGGGGGTGATGGGAACTGTAGTCCATAACATCTGGAGGGTGCGAGTTTGATACCTATGGATGGGGTAACCCATGTCCCCAGGTTCACGCCTTTCGGTCACATGGGGGCGGAGCACCAGGTGCCGGCCAGGTCCCTGAGCTTGGCCTCTCCTGCAGCGTGGCGACCTGGCTTCCCCTGACCAGCTGTTTGCCCCGGACAACATTTTCCCTTGATACGTCTCTGTAGCCCACCTTCCAAAGCAGCTGTTTTCTCCAGGGGAACTGGAGATCCACTGTAATAGAAGGTCTCCAGGTGCCACTTAGAGGTTGACAACCTGATGGAAGTAGAATGTTCTGAATGAAACTCCTGATGTCTTCAATGAAAAATACAGACAATATCTCTGCCAAGATTACATAGAATTCCTGCTAGTCAGGGAAGGTGAATCTCAGCCAGATGAACCAATGTTCAAACTTGGTCCTTTTGTTTGTTTACAGTCTATACGTATCAGTGACTTTTTAAACCATCAAGCAACTCTTTATTCTAGGAATGACACTCCTTTGGTATGCAGAGGCAGCAGATCAATTGCTGGGTGACATCCAGATATTTGTGACACCTCACTCCAAATCCCTGGGTGATTTCTCCTAGTGGTAGGTCATACGGGTGTTAAAACAACATGGGAGAGAAGTAGATCCCTGCAGAACTCCATTGCACAAATGCCACGACAGCCCCCCAGAACTGCTGTGTAGATCAGGTAACTCGATTCATAGCAGAACCACCGAAGCAGGATGTCCCCTAACCCAGTCAGTCTCTCCAAAATGACACCTTTAATGCTGATGGCATGAAAGGCTGGCCAGAGGTCCAGGAGAACCAACAAGACTCCCCCATCACTGCCCTGGCAAAGATTGGAAGTCAGGACAACCAAAGCCATTTCTGAATCTGGATTGAATCGGGTCTCGATCAACCATCATCTCCAAGACTGCCTGAAGCTGAATAGCTCCTTGCCCCTTAAAAGGAGTGCTGGCTGCCAACGGGTAATTATTTAACGCACCAGCAGTAATGTCCTGCTGTGCTGAACAACACAACAGGCTCTAGACAGCTGTTGGCGGCAGGTGCGCCAGCAAGGCAGGATCTGGTTTCAGTGGACTAGAGATCAGTTGTAAGTTCAGATCTCCAGGTCCCACCTGGAGGTTAGCAAGTTGTTGGTGTCAGGCTCTCTTTTAAAAATATAAGGAAACAAGTACAGCTTTGGCCAACAACGTGGCCGCCAACAGCCAAGCCGTACAGTCCATCCTCCAAAGCAGCCATTTTCTGCCACAGCTGGGTTTGTGATGGGGAAAGTTCTTACCAGGGAACTTGCCTGTCGAGCAGCAATGGGGAGCAGTCTGGCATCGGTCAGCCACAGGAAGTGGTGTGATGAGTCAGGTGGTGATGGGGAGCAGACTCAGGTGTTGGGCAGTGGTGTAAGGCTGCTGGGAACTACAGGGAGCAGTCTGAGGCATCAGGCGACACGGGTAAGGTTGTGAGGTGTTTGGGAGGTGCCAGGAAAGGCAGGAAAAGTGACAAGTGGTGATGTGGGAGAGTTGCCCAATCTTCACACAGGACTCACAGGGGCTGGCTGCAAATGAGTCCTCTGTGGTGATTTGCTGAGGGTTTGTTGTTGCATGTTCCAAAGACTTAGACCAGTGGTGGTGAACCTATGGCACGGGTGTCAGAGGTGGCACTCAGAGCCCTCTCTGTGGGCATGTGCAAACAGAGTATCCGCCCCCCCCCCATCTAGGCTGGCCTGGGCCGCTGGGCTCGATTATTAGCATTAAACTTAAGACCTCATTTTGGGGAAGCAGTGTAGGTAACTCTGTTAAGTGCTGTTAAACCCCACTGATTTTCATACAAAGAACTAAAGCGCGATCCTTTACCTGTAAGCTCGGTTGCTGGCAATGGGGCTTGCTACTGAATAAACCCTCCTAGGGAAGAGTTGGAAGAGTTGCACGGTTGCTTCAAAGCAAAGCCACCGACTACCACCAAGCTTACTCCTGAGTAATGCATGCCTCGGAGCCAACCATTTTTTCTAAACGAAAATCTCAGTATTCAGGTTAAATTGCCGTGTTGGCACTTTGCAATAAATGTGTGGGTTTTGGGTTGCAATTTGGGCACTCGGTCTCGAAAAGGTTCACCATCACTGACTTAGATGGTTATAGGTTAGGATTGGAATCTGGAAACGGATGAAGGGAAAGGCAAACATAGGCCTACTCCTTGCCCCCAATGCATTGCCCTGGGGTACTGCTCACTTAACTGCTCTCTTTAGAAAGAGTGTATGTGCACAGATGAGAGAAACAGAGCATCTCATGACTGGGTTTTCATGTGGCGACCCTTCCTTTTTAGCATGTGAAAAAAGCATGGATCAGGATTGAGTGCTATAATTAATTAGTGATCAATAGGCGTGAATAAACTGGTCGGTCACAGGAGCAGCGGGGGCCTCTCACAAGGATGTGCCCTGGCTTAGTTTAGACTTTTAGCCCAGCCTAAACCCAGAAGCTCTGGGAAAGTGACATTTCTCAATATTTCTGCTGCAACGCTTCAGCAGTCCTTCGCTGCAGCGCTTGGAACATTTCCTTTGAAGAAAGGAATTTAGCAGCAACCAGAACCGGTCTCGCTTGTCAGAACTGTGTCCGTGCAGTTCTCCTCGGAAGGCAGCACTGGAAAGAACAGCTGGAGTTCATTGCCGGAGCACACTGCTACCACAGAACATGAAAGAATAATGCAAATGCAGGCCTACTAAATCCTCTTTTTAAGTGCCATTAAATTCCCACTTGGCACGAACCTGGCACGTGGCCTAGCAGGAGAGACACAGGGAAGACGGCAGGAAAGGCGAGTCCAAGTTCAACCAGAGAGAGTGCGGGGCTGCTTCTCGTGGCCCCTTACCACACACTGAAAAAGGGTCTTTCCTATCCCTTTCCAGGGGACCCCCTGGAAACTTATCAGGGGTTCCTTCACTAGAAAAATCAAACAAGCTGACATCACTTCCAGTCTTCCCTTGCAAGGCACAGTCCTAGACAAGTGCTGAGCGTGCCCTGGGGAACATTCTCAGTTCACACAGGGAGTCCAGGGTGGATATGCCGAGAGTTCCTGGCAGCCTAGACAAAGCGGGGGGGGGGGGGGGGGGGGGTTGAATCACAGTGTGAAGACCACGTCTGCCCACTAAAATGGGAATGATAATCAGTCTTTTTTTCCCAGAGGATGTTTGCAGAGGTAAAGAAACAAACAGGGCGACTTGCACGTCGCATCACATCCCTTCTGAAATCAGCTTCCTCCTTCCCATGCTGCTTTTCCTACGCAAAGCAAGGGGTATAAAAAATTATATATGCCTCTATCTATACATTGTCTGTTGATTACAGGTTTCTGTAGGGGGAAAATATATAGGAATGTGTGTCATGTCTGGTTTGTCCCTTACAGGAACTTGTCACCAACTGGCAATGTGTAGATAGAGGCATTTTTAGAGGTGTTTCTGAATGAGTAACTGAATTGGTTGTGCATCTTGACTGGAAGAAGGCATGGCCAGAAACCAGAAGCGTACTGCCCAGGGGGACATAACGGGTCAAATGTTCCCAGGCTGTGGCCATTTAGTCATCTGAGGGGCAGAAAATGGTCCCCACGCCCCTCCTCCTTCGCCCGGGTCCATACCCTGACCTGATGCAAATGGGCTCAGGGGGCTTCCTTGGCCCTGGAGGATCTTCACCGGGTTCCCCCTCCCCATTCCACGCTCAGTTGGGAAGGGGCGGTCTGACTACCCCCTGAGAAATGCCAGCACAGGACAGCCACTTCCCTCTGACCTCCCCTGCTGCGAGGGGAGTGGGGGAGATCACTGCATTGCTTGGTTGTTGTGGGGGAGGGCGAAATGGGGGAGGGGCAGAAAACTCAGATTTTGCACAAGGCGACATTTTCCCTAGATACGCCTCTGGCCAGAACATTATACTCATGTAGAAGTGCAACAAACAGCCCGTTCTTTCGATTAGTGATCTGGACTCAGATACCAATTTAACTAACGAAGAATAAATAGTTTTGCAAGGACTAAGGACAATCATTTTATTTTTTTTCCATGTCATGTTCCAGTCTGACATGGTTCGTATTTAATGTTCCCGATATTTCAATTTGCTTTCAGCGGGAGAACTCGGTCTTTATCAATTTGCCTGCAGATGCCCTTTATGATATCTTGGCAACTTTGCCAAGGAACAGACCATTTTTGCCAAGTGCAGAGTAGAGTTAATCAGTAATGAAACTGAACACAATGACAGCAGCAACTGCTGGCATGAAATGGCATGAAGCTGGCAGCCCTGGCATGAAGTGATCCAATGTATTTAATCATTTATTCGTTTGCCCTTTCTGGCGGTTCTAAAATGAAAGGCAGTCTTGTGATGCAGCACTGGACAGAATCTCGCGGTTACCGTCCCTTTATCAGTAGTGGATTTAGTACAAGACATAGTACTATAGTACTATGCAAGACATAGATGTGATGAGATATTAGAATGTGCACAAGAAGCTGAAGCAATATTCTTTTGTGTGCGTGCGTGCGTGCGTGCGTGCGTATAAAATGAACAGAGATCCCCGATTCACAAGCTAGGAGTTTCTATATGAATATAGGAATGAATATAGAGGCCAGCCTGAACAGTTACCTGAACAGACACAGGGATGGATTGTGCCTGGTTCATTTGTGACTGAATCCAATTATTTCAGCTCCATAAATGATGTTCAATAATGTTAGAATGATTTAGCACTATTGTGTTTTAAGTTGTTCAATCATTAGTTCGAAAGACAGGATTTGCTGTCTGTGGCACTGAGATTTGCTTGGAAATCTCAGTGCCACAGATTTGCTTGGAAATCTCAGTCATATTTTTAAAATGTTAAAATGTAAGTGTGACATAGAGATATTTTTCTAGATCTGAAGTTGAACAACCGCTGTGGGGATTCGTTGAAATGTGCCACTTTGTACGTAACGATGTTCAGTCAACAGATGAGTCTCACTAATCTCAGACTCTCTCGCGTGTGAGTTCCTACTTTCCTATAAGAAACATGTAAATGGTATGCTGTGCACTGATCACAGAATTTTTTAAAAAAACAAGTCAATGTCCAAAAGACAGGGCCCATTCTCCATCAATGCTATCCAAGGCTGCATTCCTCCCCCCCCCCCACAACCCCGCCACAACTAGGTATTGTGCTATAGAAATAATTCCTTCTTCCCTTTTCCATTTTCTGCTACCCTTTTCCCAGTGGTGGGATCCAAAAATTTTAGTAACAGGCTCCCATGGTGGTGGGATTCAAACTGTGGCGTAGCGCCAGTGGGGCTGGGCGGGGGGATGGCTGGGCATTCCGGGGGTGGGGCATTCCTGGGTGGAGCTGTGGCAAGGACGCAGCTGCTGCGCCGGTCCTTGGGCGGAATCTTGAAGATGCACGCAGGCGCAGGCTGCCATGCACGCCGGTGCACCTCCTGCTAGACTGCTTCAAGTTCTGCGCACTACTGCTGAGAGGAGGGGCGTAACTATGGCAAAAATCACGTGGCAAAATCACCAAATAGTAACCCCCTCTCGGGACACACAAATAATTAGTAACCTACTCTCGGGAACCTGTGAGAACCTGCTGGATCCCACCTCTGCCTTTCCCCCTCCAAGGTGATAGAAGCATTTTTTTTGAACTCACCATCTAGTTGAGTAGATTTTAGTATGGACCGAGTTGTATTTAAATGTCATTTGTATATCGATTTTAATGTTTTACAAAATGTTGGTAGCCACCGGTTTGTAACGCCCACCCCGCATTCTGCTTCTATGACTGGGTGCTCTCCTTCTGGAGTTTACATTGCTACTGCCAGCCAAGGTCCAAAATCACAGGTCCCTATGTGATGCCAATAACCCTTCAGGCAGGCACCTGGCAACTAAGCCCTGAAGGGGAGGGGTGCATCTTGTTTGGGGCAATAAAATCCCTTAAAATGGCCCTGCCTGGAGAGCACACAACAGCAATGCAAACGTTGTTCCAGCAGCGCATTCCCTTTTGCCAAAACTGCCTCTCCCTCGAGACACTGGACAAAATTATGGTCTGGGTCAACCTGATCCTATGGACAGAAGAAGGACAGAAATTTTGCCAGCGGTTGTGTGCAAGTTTGCTTAAGCTTATCGCGTATTTCCATCCAAGTTGGCTGTTGGTGCCTGAAAGTATTGCATGATATGGTAAACAACCTGGCTGATATGCTTTTGTATATACAAGGAGCGATAAATTCAGGTGGCATTCCTATGAGGAAGCCCCAGTGAGAACGCCTTATTTTGGAGATGAGTGCATGCAGACACCAAACTTGCACACCGCACAAGCATAAATACTAAAACTTGCTTTACAAACACAATGATTACATGTTCCAAAACAGAGTGTAAAAGGCACAAACAAAACATCATTTTTTAAAAACATCAATAGAAAACTGCTATTAATGGCAGTGGAAACAGTGGAGGGTTTGATGTTCTTTAGTGGTTTTCAAAATCTGTAGCTGGAGGTCCTCGATGACCACACAAATGTGACCCTGCAGGTTGCCTTGAACTCTTCAGAGTGTCACCAGACATGAATGCAGCTCAGTTGTGTGCTCCCCACACCTACTCTCGCATGTGGAGCTTCCCAGTTCAACGGATTTGCCAAGACATCTGCAGGCATCGGGTCAAAAACAGAGCTTGTTCCTCCCCACAGACGGGGATGCCAACCCACAATTTAATCCCAGTTTAGGATTCTGGTTTGTAGGAAACTCCAGTTTATCGAAACACCTGTATTTAGATGTCACAATGAACTGGAACTTAATCAAACCAAGAGAGAGGGCAGGAACTGCATGAATACAGCAAGCACACCGCATTGGTGTCTGACTTCGTTACCTCCCTACAAAGGGTTTTATAACTGAATGAGATATTGATGTTAAACTGGGCTAGCGTACACTAATGGAAGTCCTGGGAAAACCTCAGCAGGATCTGTTCTGCACAAGGCATTTGCCCTTTTAGCTTCCTTTCTCTCTGCCTCCAGGGCTTTCAGATGGTGCATTGTCCAGAATTTCAAATTGCACCTGGTAGGATCCCCTGAGGATCCAAGGGAGGCAGGGTACCAGAGGAGAATGAACTTCATTTAGCGAACACTTGGGGTGTGTGTGTGTGTGTGTGCAGGTGCACACACACATGGCTGGGTGTGGGATCTGTTGACCCACCCATTTATCATTACTAGAGACTGGAACGGGTAGGGTCAATCCCACTCATAAATGAGAGTTTCCAGCCTGCCTTCTGCTCCTTGGCTTCCCCCTTTCTCTTCCTCCCCCTCTTTCATAGCCCTTGTCACTCTTTGGGCTTCAGGCAGTGTTCTCTTGGGCCTTCTAGCAAAAAACCTGTGGCAATACAGGGCACATGGTTTGGACAAACAATACTTGAATTGAATAGGAGAGATGGGGAGAAATCCCAGTTCTTTCACGGAGCCCCCTCCCCAATAAAAGGAAATCCAGCTGTCGAGGTCCCCCATTTCATTGCTTTGCCTGCTGCCCCCCAGTTCCAAATCCTCTCTCTGTCATTTCTTGAATTTTGGACAGAGGGAGCCTTCATGAACAAGCAAAACAACTGATCAGCACAAATCCAGTAAGAGGCTACTTAAGGAGTCCTCAGCAGAGCCCTTAAAGGCCCACTGAGTTCCAAGTGCAGTGTTAGGACTCTAGATCTGCCATGGTGTAAGAAAGGAAACGTGTCCCTTTAAAAAGACATCTGTCCATCTAAAGCATGAGCCAGAACAGTTGGCACAACCCATGTTATTGTGAACAGCTGCAGCAGCGCACAGTATTTTCACAAATACTAATTCAGGTTTATTTCCCAAACTTGCCTGTTCTTGTGTGGAAATAATATGCTTCCACTGAGTCTTTCTCTTGTCCCACTTATGATTCAATAAGAAGATAGTTTTGTTTCCTCTGATTTAATAATGCTTTTTTCAAAGAGTAGGGGTGGGGGAGAGGAAATTAAACCAAAAGAGACTGGCAGAAATCCAGGAAAGAAAGGAAATTTGAAGATAAAGACAACTGTCCTTATTTTACCTTGTTGTGCACAGGGAACACTTAAATATGCAGCACAAGATCAAGTGTTTACATGTGTCGGTAATTCAGATGCAAATTTTTTTTGGAGATAAAGCAAGATATGGCAAAACAGAGTTCCAGGTCAGGTTACTATATTGTGCTAGGAGAAGAGGAAGCTACCTCTCTTAATGTTATTTTTCACTGTATGAAAAAAACTGCACTGATATTTCAGATATCAGATATCAGTAAATACATATTTGTTTGTTTATTTATTTAGTCTTCTTATAATCTTCCTTTTTTGCTGAGAGAAACAATAGAGAACATGCTACCGATACTGCACGAGTCTGAGTGACAAAATTAAAGAACTATAAAGCCCCAAAGAGTCACAATTATGTAGATGTAACTTAAACCAAAGTGAGGACTTAATACACTACATCCTACATTGTCCCTTCCATACATCTATTCGAACCAAATTTCTCAATAACATCTTGACGGGCCTGACAGGCAGTGAGAAGGACAAAGTTAGCTTCCTTATGGCTGATGTGTTTGCTGGGGTTGCGACCAAAGTACCGTAGCCACTTTTATGTACCTAGCAGCAAAAGTTAGAAAAAAATTTAACTGAAGCTCCTATTTTATTTTTTATTTTATTTATTTTATTTATTTATTAAACTTTTATGCCGCCCCATCCTCTAGGGGCTCTGGGCGGTGTACAGCATAAAACATGGTAAAACAAGTCCCTAAAATCTTTAAAACAGCGGTAACAAACATTAATAGTAATCCATAAAATAGCTTAAAACTCATAAAACAGCAAAAAAACCATAATACATAATAAAAGGCGTCCGACCCCAATTTAAAACCTACCCCCATGAGGGGGGATGGCAGGACCCCTCAATATGAGGGGACCCTGATGTAACTGCCCTAGGGGCAGGGCAGTAAGGGGGCACCATGTCAGCAGCTGGACACTCCAAAGGCCCGGTGGAACAACACAGTCTTACAGGCCCTGCGGAACTCACCAAGATCCCGCAGGGCCCGGACAGCTGGAGGAAGGGTGTTCCACCAGGCCGGGGCCAGTGCCGTAAAGGTCCTGGCCCGCGTGGAGGCCAGCCGCATCATAGAGGGCCAGCCGCATTTTAAAAGCTAAGCTGTATCATTGTCGGTCAAGATGTACTCATTTTTGGTATGCATAATAGGATTTTATGCTAAGTTTTGGTAATTTTAATTTTTTTAGGCTTAAATGTTTTTAAAGAGTCATATGTTATTAATTGGAATAAGGCTGATTCTTATAGGTCATTTTGTTATGAATAATCAGATTTTGTCACGTTTATGTAATTTTATTCTTTAATTTTTAGTTTTAATGTTTTTAATGTGTTATATGTTGCTATAACTAGTAATAGCTAAATCAGGGGTAGGGAACCTTTAACACTCAAAGAGCCATTTGGACCCGTTTTCCACGGGAAAAGAAAACACTTGGAGCCGCAAATAATTTTTGACATTTAAAATAAAGATAACACTGTATATATTGGGTTTTTTTACCTTTTACTCCGCTCATTCTGAGAAGTGCATGGATGTGCCCGCCCTGCTGCCTGCAGGGTGGGCAAGGATGAAGCCGGCGGCTCGGCCTTGCCAGCCGCCGGGAAAGCGCCCGCCCCGCTCCCAATGGGACAAGCGAGAGGGGAAGCCCGCGGCGCAGCCCAGCCAGCCGTGGGCAGTTGGTGCGCCTGCCCTGCTGCCTGCAGGGTGGGCAAGGATGGGGCTGGCGGCTCGGCTCGTGGAGCCGCAGTGCAAGGGCAGAAGAGCCGCATGTGGCTCTCGAGCCGCAGGTTCCCTACCCCTGAGCTAAATGAACCACTATCTTAAAAGCAAAGTTGCAGTTAGATTCAGATTTTATCACGTGGTTATGTTTTTAGTATTTAAAACTTTTTAGGCTAAATGTTTCTTTGGGTTATGGATGGATTATGATTATGTATGGCCTTTGGCTAATAAACGTTTATTGATTTAAAAAACACACGCACATCTTACCGTGACATGGCTCTGAAGATGCCAGCCATAGATGGTGTGTGTGTGTGTGTGTGTGTGTGTGTGTGTGTGTGTGTGAGACATTAGCAGCAAAAACAACCAGACCATAGCCACACAGCCCAGAAAACCTACAACACTCAGTTTTTCAGCATTTGGTCATTAAGCACTGAAATGAAATGAAATCTTTAGTGTCATTACTCATAAAAAAAGTCTCACTTTTCTCTTCTGGTTCTTATTTTTATCTGTCCTTAACCTTCAAAACTACATCACCAATTTATTTTTTTTCCCTGTTTTGTCTAAGTGCTCTATCTGTCCATAAACATAATTCCGCTCCCACTTTCTGGATTAGCCTGCTGGAGGAGATTCGGACTGTCACGACTTTTCACGTACTGTGCAAAACTGAATTATTCAAGAGCGGCTTTCTGCACAAGTAATAGGGCTGCAGTGTACAGAATGGTTCACAAACTTATTTGGCTAAATCTTTCGGGGCCAAGGTAGCTTGGTGCAGTTTATTGCAAGTAGGATCCTACTGCGTAATTTTTGCACTATTTAATGTGTCATGTTAATATTTATGCTGTGTATAAATTAAAATTACCATTTATGCTATGCATAAATTAAAGTTTTAGCTTTAAGATTTCTGGTTGCTTCCAAACTTCCACAAGCCTAGTTTTTATTTCACTCTGAGTACCCCCTACCATCATGTTGACTGTATTGATTTATTCTGTGTAATCTGCCTTGATTCCCTGTGAGAAAGGACTACAAATAGTGTAAATAAATAAACAAACCCATCATGTGGCCTGCCTGCAATTTTTAACAAAACTGTTTCGAGCTGTTCCAGTAAATTCCACTACCGTTACTTTAAAATCATGAATAAAAGCTTCAAAATCTCTTATTTGAGTTATGTTCAGTACTCATGCAAGAAGCACAGACCCTTTTGACTCTGATGTTCAGAACAGGAAGAGTTTGGAATTATACCCCCTCCCCTTTCTCTCCTGTAAGGAGACTCAAAGGGGCTTACAAACCCCATTCTCTTCCTCTCCCCACAACAGACCCCTGGAGAGGTAGGTAGGGCTGAGAGAGTTCTGAATGAACTGTGACTTGTCCAAGGTCACCCAGCGGACTAGATGCGTAAGAATGGGGAAACAAATCCAATTAGGAGTTCACTGCTCAGGTGGAAGAGTGGGTAATCAAACCTGGTTCTCCAGATTAAAGTCCACCTGCTCTTAACCTCTACACCTGCTCTTAAGCTGGTTCTCAACATTGCCCTGTTGGAGTTATTAAGTGGGGACAAATGCATGACACCCAATCTTGCAGGTTGTGGGCCCACCCTTGAAAACACTTGGATGCCCCTCAGCTAACTGGTCAAGGATAGAGATGGCAGCTGGAGGGAGTCTGGAGAGCTAAGCACTGAGCAGAAAAGACTCTGCCTCACCCCCAACGCTGAGATTAAACTGTTTTCTCTGGAGACCTGAGAAGGAAACTAAAACTTTGGCTCAAATCCTGAGATCAAGCCATTTGAGCCTGATATGTGCAATCCTTCTGCCCCTTTTTCTAGGTGGGAAGATCAAGTACAATTTCCTTGGAATCATCCCACCTTTTTTTGCTCTCAGTAGATATGTTTTTGTATTGGCAGTTTTCTGCTTTCGGGGCAGAGCAACCCAAAGCTGAAGGCAACTCATACACTGGCCCCAACAGTTCAGAAGGGACACAATCGTGACAAAAATCTCAGTTGCAAGCTTAAAACAAATATTGGCCTTGGTTCAACCATTTGCTTGCCTCATTACAACAGTCCCTGGCTGCCAACGCTTGGCTCACCTATAACCTTAATGACGCAGCTTCTGAGCTGACACCTCTGGGTGGAACTTATTTGACCATCCCAACAATTTATTCATTTATTTTCTTGCTTTCTTGCAATGCAGGTAGCTACTGAAGTTCTGCCGCTTGTGTCAGGAAGAATGATAAAAGCAACTTCCTCTGTTCTACGATCCTAGCTGCAATGCTGGTATTTATCTCTAATTAGTGAACTGCCTATGAGTAGAGTGCTAGGCAGAGGCGTAGCTGGGCCAAACTGCGCCCAGTGCGCAGTCTATATTTTCTGCCCCCCCCCATGGGCCCCCCATGATGCCCCCTGCAGCACCCCCCTTCCCACACTTACCTTAGTTCCTTTCCTAGAACTTTTTCATTTGCAGTTCAGGCTTAAAAACAGCCTGATGGGAACTATACTTCCCAGGAAACCTTGTGGGCCCCAAGGTCTCCTGGGAACTGTAGTTCCTCAGGCCGTTTTTAGCCTGTACTGTGAACAGGCCTTTTTTTCAGCCTGAAAAAGTTCTAGGAAAAGGAAAAGAACTAAGTGTGGGAAGGGGGGTGGGGGGCACTGCGGAGGGGCCTGGGGCGATTTTCCACGCCCCCAGGCATGTGCCTGGTGCACGGCACACCCCATCTCCCTTGTAGCTCCGCCACTGGTGTTAGGAGAGGTTTCTACCCTCCCCTGGTATTCTCTTTCTTATTATCAGTCGATTTTCTGGAGGCCTCCATTCTACCTTTCTCCGAATCACTGGTAAGGTTGCCAGCCTCATGGTGGTAGCTGGAGATCTCCTGCTAATACAACTAATTTCCAGGCAACAGAGGCTAGTTCCTCTGGAAAAAATGGCAGCTATAGAAAGTGAACTGCATGGCATTATACCCATGGAAGTTCCTCCCCTCCCCCAAAGTCCCTCCCCTCCCTGCCTTAGGCTCCACCCCCAAATCTCCTGGTATTTCCCAACCCAGAGCTGGCAAGCCTTATCATTGGTCTAATTCCTCCCTACCCTGACAGAATTAACGTATTTATTTTAACCCCAAAATACCACTGTTGCAGTTTAAGGTGATGAAAATTTGGTGTCAATTAAATCGAGTGAGGACTGGGCATAAGTGCTGTGGACACTTGCAACATAAATGGGAAACCCCAAATGTCAATGTAGACACCCTAAACAGACAGTAAACCATATAGCAAAGGAGTGTCCACTGCTGACATATCAAGCACTTATGTCTGATTTTGCTTTTTTTTAAAAAAACACACAGTACAGCAATGTTTGGGAAAGCTGGAAATTGATTTATGATTCGATATTGTGTATTAGTACTATATATTTTTTTAAAAAAATTGTATTTGTATTTTAAGTTACTGAGATTTTAAATGAATTGAAGGATATACATTTGGCTGAATTGCTCTGTAATATGAAACAATGCCATATGATAAATAATTAAATCCCCACCCCCACTACCAAAGGCTCCTCAGCATATCTGGGGTGGGAAAAAGGGCACACCCAGGGCCCTCCACCCAGACATTCTTCAGCCAATGCTGTGTTAGCTTTTAGAAATGGGAGTGGATCCCCTACTCCACTGGAGCGTCACTGTTCTTGAGTGTCAAACAGATGGAATATTTTTAATTGGCTACTATATATAAAAATGCCTGTCATACTAATTTCATTTTACTGAAAGCCAAGCTTTAAAAAGAACCTAAACACAAGCACTATGGCACTGAAACAGGAGATATTCCAAACAACCAAGAAAGAACACTCACAGCTTCTGTATTCACGGCAATAGCTTATGCAGCTGTGTATCTTTGTGCACAGATTCTGTGCAAACATCTGGTCTTGATGTTCACTTTCCTAACTTGAAATCTCATTAAATAAATAAGGCCCACATTGATCTGAGCTGCCTTCAGCCTTGTAAACTCACAATTTTGCGGTATACAGAAAATACTCATCAATCAATATCAGAAACATGCTGAAATCATTTTTCTCTTGTGCAGAAATTATGTTTTAAAAGGCACCAACCATGCTGAACTAGAAGTCTGAAACATTTCAGCAATTACAACAGCCTTTCTTAAACTTCTGACGCTAATATATTATGTCTGTCTGTCTGTCTGTCTGTCTGTCTGTCTGTACGTATGTATGTATGTATTCATTCGTTTGTTTATTTATTAGTTTTATATACCACCCTCCCCCAAAGGGCTCTGGGCGGTGCACAACATATAAATCGAAGTACAGCACAGTTTAAAACATAACAAATACAACTATAATAACATATATATGGCTCTAAAGGATTAAATAGTTAACTTTGTATTCTGAATTAAAATAATTCCATCTTTCGGGTAAAAGGGTTTACCGGTTCTCAGTGAATCACACCTCTAGAATTTTTGCCTGAGTCTGTGTTCTGAGTGAGGTTGCCCATTGTGACCAATCATGCTCCCCCCTTCCTGTTTTCATTTTTTCCTTCTGTCCTGACTGTCACTGCTTAAAAACTGAGGCACTGTTTCCCCCACTGGTGCAGTTGCCAACCCCCAGGTAGCATTTGGAGTTCTCCCACTATTACAATTGACTTTCAGACAACAAGAACATTTCCCATGGAGAAAATGGCTGCTTTGGAAGGTGAACTGTATGCCAGAATACCCTCCTGAGGTCCCTCTCCAAACCTTCCCAGGCTCCGTCCCACAAATCTCCAGATATTTCCCAACCGTGAGCTGGCAACCCTACCTGTTGGTCATACTTCTTCCTTTTCTCCTGTGGCACTGGCGTACTGCTAATGGCGTACGCCGGGCGCTCCCCACGTAACGAAATGGTGTTCACCTGAACCCATTTCTAAAACTGTACCCCCCAATATTAGCAAACCCATTATGGATTTTTGTCACTTACCCCCAAACGCTCTGGCGCATGCCCCAAGGAGTACACGTACCCCACTGCTCTAAGCTCACACCTCCTGTTTCATAGGTTGATTCTGCCTCGGCCAAAAACAGCGGTGGGAAAATGGTATAAATATTTTTACACTGCTTTAAACCCTTTTACACCATTTTCACACCGTTTTCACACTGCTGTTTTTGGCCCATGCGGAACCAGCCCTACTGACATCCAAATAGGTCCTGAGCCCATGGTAATTGACCCAAGAACAGAAAGCCGTACAATTAAAACTTTAGTTTAGTTCGTTTTTTAAATTTTAGCTGTTCCCAAGAGTAAAATAGTAGTGCAGGTACATACCACATACCAAGACGTATATACCTTTATTCACTATTAGCCCTCTTCGCACCAACTTCCAAAAATACCAAAGAGCCACTGAGTGACTGAAGGAAGAAAAGAAAGCAAGTGTACTCATACCAGGCCTGAACATGTGGACACGCTACCAGATGTCCACATAATAGGGTGAACAGCGCAGGTGGGATGCTGCTGAAGAGATGGACAAGTGAAGCCAGGGCGACATGTACAGCATAAGTTGGGCAACACTCAATGGAACTCATGTAGAACATCACTTGGGTTTCAGGCATGAGGTAAAAAATATCAGCATGGTAACATCTGCACTGGGCGACTTTTAAGGGAAACTTCCCATTAATGTGCAGAGGACAAGAACCATTTCAGGACATCAGGAAACAAAAAATGATGACCTCAGAAGGTAGTCACCCCCTCTGCCGACCTTGCGTTTATTGGACTTTAACTGTTGTGAGCTGCAAAAAGCAGCATAAAAAGTAGCAAACGTATCCAGCAAGCACCGCTTGGAGAAAGCTTCTGAGAGCTTCCGTGCCATGACTAGTCAGTAAACACAGGGAAGTTTAAGAGTCTAGTAATTAGCCTCAGGTTACAACCTGATTTGTTGAGATTGTAGTTCCCTCCCTTCTTGTCATGCACCTTGACTATAAAGCAAACAAAAGAAGTGTGGCTATTTTTAGAATCTTTTCCTCCCGATTTTATATTAAACGAAGCAGGCCTAATTTTAATTTTTTTTTCAGAGCCCATGAAAACGAAGGCTGAAGAGGCTGTGGAATGTCACAGTCAGATCTCTGAGAACTTTTAATATTAATATATATATATATTTTACAAAACAGAACGTATTTTCACAGCTGTCAAGGCTCTTGTTTAAGACATAATCCAGAGTCCAAAGGGACTGAGTGCATGTGCTGCATTAAGATATACTTCTTAGGAGAGAACAAATGTGTCTTGCAGGGAAAAGGGGGAGAAAGAGCAACCGAATGACTGGGAGAATGGAGCCAGGCCTTGGCAGGTGTTGTACCGGAATCGATGTTATTAGGTCTTTAAAAGCAGAATGATCCTCCGGGTTTCATGTCCCGAGTCTTTCACAATACATACTGAGCAAACTTGAGGACAAAATCATATACACTTCAATCCTAAATAGAGCTGTGCCCTTCTAAGCCCATTGATTCCAGTGGATTTAGAAGGATCTAAAATAGGGTTGCTCGCTCTGGCGGCTTCTGCATAGAAGAGGCAGAGCGGGTTGCCGTTGGGACAAAGTAATGCGCTCTCCTGTTTTCGTGTTCGCATGCCTCTGTCCAGGCAGTGAACGAAGACGGTGGAAGCAATGCTTTTTTTTCCTTACTCACCTCCCACCAATGTGTAGCCATGCAGGCATGCTTGACTGGACCCCCACAGCCAGGCTGTCTCATCTGACAACCCTGTGCACCTGTGTGGCTGTGAAGGTACAAGGCAGGACAGAAAAGATAAATGGAACGTGCAGCTACGGAATGCACCTCCTGCCTGGCTATTTGCATGCAAATCGATGCGACCCAGGCTTTTTAAAAAGCCCAGCAGATAATGTGATTCTGGTAAAACCCTTTTGGGGGGGGGAAACAGGGGGCAGACTCCCATTAGGGCAGCGGTTCTCAACCTGGGGGTCGGGACCCCGTTGGGGTCGAACGACCCTTTCACAGTGGTCGCCTCTCTGCATCAGTGTTCTCCATCTATAAAATGGATAAAAGTTAGGGTTGGGGGGTCACCACAACATGAGGAACTGTATTAAAGGGTCGTGGCAACAGGAAGGTTGAGAACCACGGCGTTAGGGGCAGGAACCATGCAAAGTTCCCCAAAAAATGTTTTTTCCCCATCGTTATCCCACGTTTATTGGCCTGTGCGGAAGGGGCCTCTGAGTTGAGGATAGAGACTGGGGGTGGCAGGCTTTGGGGAGGGGAGGAAGGACAGCAATGTAGAATGCCATACAGACCACCCTACAAAGCAGCCATTTTCTCAAGGGGAAAAAGAGCTTGATCATCCGGAGACCAACCGTAACAGCGAGAGGCCTTCGGGTGGCATCCAGAGGTTGACAGCCCTGATCTAAGAGCAAGCATTTCACCCTCTTGGGCGAAATAAAGCGGTTGTTTGCTCAAAAGCAATGGATCTTTTTGTGAGTGGTTGCATTAATAGTGCGGCCAGCTGTAGGCTTGGAAATTCCTAAAGATTTGGGAACATCGTCACCTGGTGAGAGTGGAGGAGAATCCCTGCTTTGTGATCAGTGAGCCCCTCAGAGGGCCTTTCCCCACTTTTCCCTCGGCCGCCATCGCTGTGCGCAATTCCCAGCGTGTGGCATCCCTGGCGCGCACCCGGGCGTCCCCACGACCCCGCACTCTGCACGGGGTCATCAAAAGGCGCCCTTTGCAAGAGCGCCAGGGATGCCTCGCGCTGAGGGGGCGAAACAGCGGTAGCGTTGGGGCGGCTGCACTGTCGCCGCCCCTCTCGTGGGGAGTCCCGGGGGACCCCACGCTACTCTCCTCAAGTAGCGCGGGGCTTAAGGTAAGTGGGGAAAGGCCCAGAGAGAGGTTTTGTAGAGCAGCCCCCTGCCTGGCAAACTGCATTATGTTTCCCTTGCTCAGCCACAGGAAAGAAGCCGAAGGGAATCTGGCACCTGTTTGTTATGGCTTTGAAAGTCGTTGGTAAAAAGAAAACGAGGAGTTTTTAAATGTTTGGAAAGACAACAAAACACCTAGTTTCATCGGAGGTATCATTTTGGAAAACAAACGCTGAAAACACGAGGCAGCGACTTTCTGAGTGTACTTTGGAATATCTCTGGTCAAATTCTTTTGTCACAGTTTCAACATGAGGCTGTTGGCTTTTCTTTCTCGTAATGGAAAGCTGGGACTTCCTGAACAGCTTTTTTCGGCAGCGGTTCAATTTCATGCCTGTGCTTCGTAGGGACAATTCCCCCCTAGCCGGATTCTGTAGCCTCACAGATGGAAATTTACCATCACGGCCTAAATCAACAGAAGGACTGGGTGAGAACATCACAGGTGCTTAACCTCAATCTTTATTGTCCACACAATGTTCGTGCCTCTTAATCTCTCATGACAGCAGTTCGGAAGATATTACTTCATTCCATTAAATGCCACTTTAGGCATTTATCAGTTTAAGCACACTTGCTCCCTTTATGGCACTCCAAGAAATACATCATGCAGTAAGTAACTGACAAAGTAATATATCTACTCTGGTGCCACAAGAAGCAAATTAAATCATCGAAAGCTCCATGAGCCCATCCATGGCAGAGGGTGCCTGCTGAATCTCTGCAGGATTATCTGCATTGTCTGTTGTGCGTTTTCTAGGCTGCATGGTTGTGGTGTGATGATTTTTGTTCCTAATGTTTTGCCTGCACCTGTGGCTGGCATCTTCAGAGGCATATCAGGGTAAGATGTGTTTCTCTCTGTAGCATATTGAAACACATCTTACCATGACACGCCTCTGAAGAGCCATGGAGGCAGGAGAACTGTTAGGAGCAAAAACAACCAGTCCATGAAAACACAGCCCAGAAAACCCCCAACCACCAGTTGATTCTGGTTGTGAAAGACTTCAACAATACTTACATACAGTGACCTTGCCTTCTTCCAATAAGCCTCTTCTAGGAAAAGGCAACTTTTCTGACGTTTACACAAGGGCCATTTCTGCACAACAGAATTATACCTGGTTACAACTGGCATCTTACATACCGGGTCTATTTTATTCCAGTTTCTCCCTTCACACGGCTGCCAATTTCTGTGAAGGAATCAAGTGAAGACCGGGAGGGAATACTGGAGTGTGTTTTGCACAAGCCTGGGTCTTCTGTATTTATACCGCAAGCGTATCCGCTCTTGTCTGGTGTCCTGCATTCAGATTGGCTGTTGTTTTTGAGCGGCAGCTTGAATGAACATCAGGCAGGAAGATCAGGGGGGCGGGCGTCAGGTGGGGAGATCAGGCGGTTGGGCAGAAAATATAAACCGGTTCTGCTCCTGTGGTGTTTGCATGGTAGCAGGTTCACCCTGGGATTTTTGAAAAGGATCGCCAATTTGGTGATTTTTGAAAATCCCGAGATGAGGGAAATATCGCAGGGCAAACCGACTTTAGGACCGGTAACTGCGTGAACTTCTTGGCCGAACTGGGATATTTCTCTTGCTCATCCCGGGATATTTAGACCGTGCAGAAACGGCCTGGGTGTATTTAGATTGTCCAGTCATTCCTGATGCGGACCCACAGCAGAATTCCCTGTCCACAGAAGAGTCTGCTGTTGATTCTTTTCAGGATTTACTGCTATGGGCTTGCTTCTTTCCGCTCAAGAGGCATGCTCAGAGCAGCACTTTAGAGGCAGGATCCTTTGGGGGTAGGCAATTCTGACTCCACCAAATGCTAAAAGTAAACATTTCCAGATATAAGAACAAAGTGCGCCTTCAGTTCCAAGCAGAAATCCCCCTTCCCCCGCATTTTAGCAATCAGCAGTCTGGGAAATGTTTAAACAATATTTATCCACATTTATGATCTTGAAAATAGTTTTCCTTCACTCCATTGGGATGGCTTCAACAGACCGGTATTTTCAAACATGCGTTTGTGGAGATACTACAACCAGGCAGGTAGAAGAAAGTGTTTCTAAATTAGAATCCCTTGGGAAGGTTGATCAATCCTTCTGTTCGTCCTTGCAGATCCCCCACCAGGCCATATCCCACTCACCTGGACTTATTTCCAGTGGTGCAAAAAATGGGTGTGGGGGGGGAGTTAGTACCAATCTGCCAATTCCCCCTGGACCATAAGGTGCATTTAGAGTGAGATGGGTGCATTGGGCATGTACGGCGACAGTGGGTCTTAGGCCCCTTCCGCACATGCAGAATAATGCACTTTCAAACCACTTTCAATGCACTTTGCAGCTGTGCGGAATCCCAAAATCCACTTGCAAACCATTGTGAAAGTGGATTGAAAGCACACTGTTCTGCATGTGGGGAAGGGGCCTTACAGTTATAATTAAATTTTTAAAAGATGCATTGCAAAAGCATATTTATACTTGTAGTAAACACCCAGCAACTGTTGACAGCACAATGTTGCAAATGCCACCAAACGTCATGCAGACGTGCCATTAACGATTTCTCTACAGACATTTGTTGCAAGCAGCTGATGGCATCATGGGAGCCAGAGAAACTGGGACCGGCCCTTAGGTATTTCTCAAACATGTGCCATCTGTCGAAGGCCCGCTCTTTGCAAGAGCCAGATCACAAAGAAAGAGAAGATTCAGCTGCAACTTGCTGATTACAGACTCATCAACAGATTAACTTGCTTTCACAAAGGGATCAAAGCATGGAGCCAAGGCTGCCAAGCTAGCAATTTCTGTGTCTGGGAGCAGAGTGCCAATTCAAGCCTCCCCCACCTCCCCTTCCATCCAAACACCAGCCCTGGGGTGAGTCAAGAATGGCTGTGTGGACCTGACAGGACACTATGGCGGAAATTCCACATTCTCACTATTCTCAGGTAGCACCTGAGCAGCAATAGGATGTTGCGGAAGAAACACGCAACTCCAACTGCCTCAGGTCGCACACCTCCGATTTTCTCTCCTCCCAACATCAGAATTTAAGTGGCTGAATACACTTGACAGAAGTCGCTTCTGCACAGTGAAGATTCTCCGCACAGCTTTCACTGTTGCAGTGACTGAAGAAGAAGAGTTGGGCTTTTCCCTGCTGCAAGGAGTCTCAAAGTGGGTTACAACTCCTTCCCTTCCCCTGCCCACTGTTGTGAGGTGGGTGAGGCTGAGAGTGTTCAGAGAGAGCTGTGAGGAGCCCAAGGACACCCAGCCGACTTCGTGCAGAGGAGTGGGGAAACAAACCCAGTTCTCCAGATCAGAGTCTACCGCTCTTAACTACTACACCACGCTGGTTCTCTATGCAGCTACAACTGAAGAGCATTTACTTATTTCGGTAGGTATATACCACCCTACCATGAACTGGATTGCCCAGGATAGCCTGAACTCATCAGATTTTGGAAGCTAAGCAGAGTCCGTTCTGGTTAGTATTTGGATAAGAGATTGCCAAGGAACAGCAGAGGCCTGAAAACCCTTCAGGGTATGATCTGACAGCCAAAATCAACCCCCAAACTTCATCCTTTGAAAATCAATACACAGTACATTGAAAGCCCAAAATACCAAATCAGAAAGTGCCAGACTATTTGACTCCTAGAAAAGCACTCCAGGTGAGCACAGCAGCTAAATATAGAAGCATTAGGTATAGACAGGAAGAAGTGGCACCAACCCAGATACTGCAAGCTTTTGCTGCTCAGTATACAGGCAAAAGAGCCGTGTGGTGTAGTGGTTAAGTGCTTGCACTGCCACTCACACGGTCAGGAGTTTGAGCCCCACTGTGGGTCAGATATCCTGGCAGCTGGCTCAGGGTCAACTCAGCCATCCATTCATTCCTTGGTCGGTAAATGAGTACCTGGCTCATAGCTAGGGGGTAAAGAATAGCCGGGGAAAGCAATGGCAAACTACCCCACAAAAGAGGCTTCCCTATGAAATCACTGCTTGCAGTGGTACCCCAGGGTCGGACACGACTGAAGGGGAAACGTTACCTTTATAGAGGCAAACTCATAAACCAGAGGAACAAGTGAGCCTTTGGCCACTGCAGGCATTTGATTTCACGAGACTTCCAAAACCCGCAGCAGCTTTGCAAACTTTGGTTTCATTTTCCACTCCGAACAGCTGAGGCTTGGTCTTGAGGGACTGTTTGTTATTCTGCTATGGAAACATCTCAACAGATGGAAAGGAGTTAAGAAAGGAAGGCAGACGAGGTTGAAAAGATTCCAGATAAATGTCACTCTCCTTTGGGGATGGGCTGGACTTTCCAAAGCAGCAATAGGCTTACAGGTCCCCTGAATGACGAAAATATATGAACAAACAGCCCAGCCTGAGTTTTCAAGGTCAGATGCTGGTAATGGCTCAACGAAACTAGACACACATTCTTGACTCTCGGAAAGGACATCCAAAATGCTTGGAATGGACAGAACTATATATTTTTCAGCAACGGAATTCTGAATTTGTTAGGAGAATTGTCAAGTATTGTATTACATAAAAATACTGTTAGAGAAAAAAGAGGCGGAAGAATCTGCTGGTTCTGTGGCATCAACGGGCACCACTTTTGGGGGAGAACCAAGCCAAAATGGGATGCCAATCTGCAAGGAGGTCCAAGAAGCTCTGAAAATAAGTGGGGAAGTTCTGCATTGTCAGATGTTGGCCATCCTGGGATTATGCCATAGCCCTACCACCATTGAGTGGGGAGGCGGAGAAGAATCTTACAATACAACTTGGGATGCAAAATGGGGGAGATACCCCTTCCACACACACAGGGAGAAAGCAGTTTTTTACCCCATTTTTCTCATGGCAGGTCATAGAACCCCATTGGCAAAAGGGTGTGTGGGGTGGTGGGGGCTTTAAAAACAGTTGGGATGGCTGGGAATGTCCTCCTGCTCCTGCTCCTGCTCCTGCTCCTGCTCCTGCTCCTGCTCCTGCTCCTGCTCCTGCTCTTCTTCTTCTTCTTCTTCTTCTTCTTCTTCTTCTTCTTCTTCTTCTTCTTCTTCTTCTTCTTCTTCTTCTTCTTCTTCTTCTTCTTCTTCTTCTTCTTCTTCTTCTTCTTCTTCTTCTTCCTCCTCCTCCTCCTCCTCCTCCTCCTCCTCCCCCTCCTCCTCCTCTTCTTCTTCTTCTTCTTCTTCTTCTTCTTCTTCTTCTTCTTCTTCTTCTTCTTCTTCTTCTTCTTCTTCTTCTTCTTCTTCTTCTTCTTCTTCTTCTTCTTCTGCATTTTACATTTCCCCCTCCTCCCCTCAGTGTCCATAGGTTTGGAGGCAACTGACTCAGATGCACATCTAGCCGGTCCTCAGTGCTGAGTTTCTGATAGAAGTAAAAACTGTAAGAAAAAAATGTCACGTCTACAGTAAATATTTCAGGAGTTCTTTTCTATGCTCCCCGGCTCCACTAGAAAGCTGCAAGTTTAATAACCACTTGGGACTGCATTTTCTATAAGGCAAGACTTTATTTCTCCTGGAGGCACTCGTACTGTGCAGTGTATAGCCAAAATATTTAGTACATTTTTCTTTCTTCAAGGAAAAACATAGTAAAACTTTAATGCCAACTGCAAGGCTCTGTGGTCTGGTTTACTCTTCTTGAGCTTCATTTAAAAACTGCTGGGCAGATACTTCAAGCTTCAATATTGAATTAGTTGTGCAACCATACAGGGGCGTAGCTACTGACAGGGGCGGCTGGGGCAAGCTGTCAAACTTTGCCCCTATACCTGCCCTGAGTGCCACACACCCCCAGCTGCCCTCCAGCCAAACTCCCTCCTGCCACCCTAGCCAAAACACCATTTTTGTAGGTACCTTTAAAATGGGTTGCGGAGTGAAGCGACAAGTGAGGGGCAGTGGCGAGTTTGGGCTCTGGCCAATCCTTGGCCAGACACTCAGCAGGGTGGCAGGTTACACTGTCAACATTAGACATCTGAACGGCCATTTCTTTGCCCAACTTGGCACCCTTCTTCCCTTTACCCAACTACATCCTTCTGCTCCACCCCATGGAAAGGGAAGAGGAATGGGCAAGTCAGGCGAAGAAATAGCTGCGCAGAAGTCCAATACTGACAGAGCAGCCTGCTGTCATACCAGGGAGGGCCCGGCCGAGTGGAGAGCATGGGATTGCCCAGCACCCAAACTCTCCCCCTTCCACTCACTTGTTGCTTTGCTTGGCTTGCTGCTTCTCCTGTGGGCTGGAGGGGGCAGGAAAGCAGCCGGCTGCCGCCATGACCCAGCAACTCTTTGAATTTTAAAAGTACCTACAAAAAGGGGGGTGAGGTTGGCATTGGCGGGGACCGGCCCAATGGTGCCCCCTACATGACACCTTAAAGTGGTGCCTGGGTTGTCTCCCCCCTGCGCCCCCCCCCCCCCAATCCATTACTGCATCCATATGCCTGACAAGGTAATATTACCATGTGCTGGGGAAAAACTCATAAGCAATACCTCTTCCCAGGTTTCTGGAGGTTTGCACCTGTATGATTACATCAGTGACCCTTATAAGTAGTGAAGGAGTGTACCATGAGTGTTGTTCCCATTCTTTCAGTGAAAGGGGTGAGGATAAGAGGAAAAATCACCTCACAGCTGAGCCAAGATTTGAACTGGATACTTCTTACCTTAGTGCTCCCACCTTTGCCACACCGGCTGCTGATCTAACTACTTGGCCTGCGAATTCTGCAAGGACCTGTCAAGATGGCCATCGGTAGAGATGGCTTAAAAGGGAACAGATTCATGGAAGACATGTTGGTCTGTCAGCATATGCTAGCCATGATGACAAAAGAGTGCCTGAAAATTCAAAGGCAGTCTTCTTCTTCTTGGGCTGTATTCCCCTTGAGGGGGTTAGCACTGACATTTTCTTTGCCAAATTGCTTGATTTGGGGCATTTCCAGGGGCAAGGTTGACAGCACGCATCTCTTCAGCAATGATGTCCATCCACCATTTCTTTGGTCTTCCACGTGGACTGTGGCCACCAAATTCAAAGGCAGTCAACCTCTGAATCCCAGGGCCAGGAGGCAACATCAGGGGAACGGCTCAGCTTCTATTGTTTGGCCTTTCAGAGTAACTAGCTGGCCAGTAGCCACTGTGTGAGACAGGATGTTGGACTAGGTGGACCACTGGTCTGGTCCAGCAAGGCTCTTAGGTTATTAGGACCTTAACATTCTACCCAAGCTCAGGGGAACTTTCTTTAAAAACCAAACAAAATGTATTGTGTGTGGACTGCTCTGCTAGCAAAGTGATTTGCATTCTCAAGAACATCATTTTGTAGACAAATGACGCTTTTATTGTGTCCATTTCTCTTTTGGCTTTGCGGAAGACAGGCTACAAAGGGCGAGCCTTTTAACTTCTACGAAAGGCTGCTGTGCTGCCTTCTGAACTTCCTACCACATCACGCTCCATTCGGACTGACCACAATAGATTGGAAAAGATCCAAAAACGGCTTGTTTAGTCCAGGATATAATTATGACTTGGTAAACAGGATGCACCTTTAAGTTATAATTTAAATATGATAAATGTAACAAACTCTCAAAGTGGTGGATTGAAAAAAAAACACATCTCCGAGTACAATCACTGAGTTTAAGGAAGCACCTGTGAACCATTGTTGTCATTAAGTGAATGGGATGAAAGATGTAGAGAATTTGCACAGTTTTTGCAGAAATGATTTCTACTTCCAGGTTCAGCGACAGAGAATGGCAAAGCCAGGCATTTATTCGAGCTCCTAGACTGGAAAAGACCTGCCCCCCTTCAACTGTGACCTTAGTATCATTCTGCATTCGACATCTAGGAGGTTCATATAGGCCTGGGTGTGAGTGGCCAGATCCTTTCCCATGGGGGAGGGGGTTTGAAACATAATAGCATATATATAGAAAAACAGATTAGCAAATTGATTTTCAATTAAAAAACTACAGTGGAGAGAGAGTAAGAAGAAGAATACAGGTGTGTGGGTGGGTGGTGGGTGGGTGGGCTTGAAATAATGTGGACATTTTCCACAAACAGCCATGTCAATAAAACAGCCCCCAAATAAAATAAAAATAGGTCCTGATCGGGCAGAAACTTTCTTTGTGAACTTAAATCAACGGGAATGTGACAGAGAATACATTCATTTCAGTGGGGCTTATTGCAGGACACTTTTAGGCGTCACACAATAAAATATTTATTTTTTTAAAATCACCAACTAATCTGATCAGTGTGTATTAAACAAATACACTTAAGTGATACAAATACTAATTTTTTACATATGTGAAACTGAATCAGATATCAGTAAAGAAGTACATAATTGGAAACTGGGGTTAAGGTCTTGGGGTTAAGGCCCATCTTATCCAGTGGCTTCTTATTACCTGTCATTTAGAGCCTGATTCCTTTTTGTGCTACAATAAACACCGGTTGGCCACTAGTTGTGGTGAAGTATTCAGAACCGGAGACTTCTAGCTTGGGAGCATGATGCTGCTTTACATTTTTACCATCTTCAGATAATTCTCCTGAAAAGAACCATGGAGAGCAATTCCAGCACTAACATCCAGAGCCAGTTTGGGCCCAGAGTTGCTGCATATTAGAGAATCCTTCAAGGGTTGCATCTCCAACCAAAATGCAGCATTTGCTTCCATGGCTACGTGCCTTCATTACCTGATCTGGAGCACTTTTAACCTCACACCGAAGGCCTGAGTAGAACTCCAGGAATGGGATAATGGAGGCTTATTAGGTTAATAATGAATCGTATGTTCAGAGGCTGACTTTAAAAACATGATTAGGCCCGCCTTTAAGTCTGAAATAGTTCCTTTAATCAGCCTTCCAAAGGCTTATCGGAACAATCCAATAGGTCTGGCAGCGTTCCACAGCATCATTTACCCAGCACAAAAAAGCCGAAAAGAAAAGAAAAAGCCCTTCTCCATGATAGGAATTTTAACTATCAATATTGTCTTAAAATACCTTCTCATTCAGGGGTATTTCTTTGGACAGCATTTGACGCTATCATATTACAGCTCAAAGTGAATCCTGAAGCCAAGATCCAAAGAAGTTACATGCATGCGAGAGAGCGAGCGAGAGCGAGAGCGAGAGAGAGAGAGAGAGAGAGAGAGAGAGAGAGAGAGAGAACGAGAACTATTTATGCAGCCAGGACTTTTCTAGTCATTTCCCCAGCAGTAATTCCCGGGGCCAAAGAGACCACTCAGTATTGCCTTTAAAAACAGCCTGTTACTTCAGCTATCAGAAGAAACAGCTGGCCCTCATGGTTCTCTGCATTCTGCAATTGAAAGCAGATTGTTTTTAAGACCTGAATTTGTAAGATATCTTGGCCTAGGAATGCAAAAGGAACGAGGGGGGGGGGGGAGTATGCAATGGAAAAGTATGACTAGAACAGTTTTTATCTACATGAGCATCTTTGCTTAGAGACTGGGGCTTATGTGATGATCATGACAAAGTTCAGAACTGGCAGAGTTCAAAAATGAATTCCTGCAGTTTATAAACCTTGTGTCCATTACAAGGTGTTTTTTTTTAAGGAAATTGAAAAACCATCTTGTTTAAGACAGCTTTCTAAATGATGCTTTCTCCTTCTTATCTTTTATGACTACTACAGGAGACGATAAGGTTTTTTTTAAAAAAATTGTTGTATTTATATTTGTTTTTATTTCTATAAAAACAAATTCTATATGTGCAAAGAAAATGAATGTATGAAATCAAAAGCATCAGTTTGAAATGACAGCCCTGTACTCATGTTTATGGTGAACTTTAAAAATACTTTGAAAATGAAACTGGAAACCGGTACCTAGGCGGGGTATAAATTGCTCACTCATCAGTACGTAGTAGTGGAAAGTGTTTGCAAGTGACAGCTGACTTTGGTGACCCAGTAGGGTTTTTGAGGTGAGAGGTGTTCAGAGACGGTTTGCCACTGCCTGCCTCCACGTGGGCTGAGAGAGTTCTGAGAGAACTGTGACTGCCCCAAGGTCACCCACCAGGCTTCATGGGGAGAGGTGGGAGATTGAACTGGGTTCTCTAGATTAGAGTATGCCGCTCTTGACCACGTTCCCACGCTGGCTCTCCACTCACCAGTCTAGGCACTGCATATAATGCCAGAATCAATTGATGCTTGTACAAATGAAAATCACACATATCCTTCACATGCATTGCATACATTCACTATAAAATGTTATACAGGTGTCAAACTCGCGGCCCTCCAGATGTTATGGACTACAGTTCCCATCATCCCATGCCAGCATGATGCTGGCAGGGGATGATGGGAACTGTAGTCCATAACATCTGGAGGGCTGCAAGTTTGACACCTACATGATTGTTCAGGGCCCCTTTAAAACTTACTGCACATGAAGCTCTGCATAAGAAAATCAGATCAGATGTGCTTAAACAATCAAACTCAGATTGCGTTTCTTAATGTCCCGGGGAAAATGAACAAAAATGAAATGGCATCATGATGTATATGATGTATATATCATACCCCGCAATTCTGGGCAAAGGAAAAGGAACTTGATGTTCACTGTCAAGTCAAATTCTGCCCTGTTATTTCTCAACTTCATGTCCATAGGTAGCAAAAACAGGGGCTGTTTTTAAACATTAAAAGGGGACACATTTTTCTGGTGTCTGAGTTTTCCCTGTACTACATATAAATTGGGAACCTTCAGTTTTCAGCCTTGGAAAATTCCATGATCTTCGATGCTCCAAGTATTTTTTAAACTTTGGCTGAGATCTGAGCTACTCATTTATACTGCTACTTCAGCTACTACTTTTTGATGTCCATCAAGATATGTTTAGCCCCCATGGTCATTGCTCAGAGGTGTTAGTTGGATTTTATGGACAATATATATTGATTCATTGCCATCTAAAGACAACACTGTTATAATGTTTTATCTGTGATTATGCAGCTTCTGTAATTTATCAGTTTTAATATTGTTATTTTAATATGTGTGGGAGTCACCCCTGAGCCTGGCTTTGGCCTGGAGGGCGGGATATCAAACTGAATAAACAAAACAAAAGCATATCCCGCGAGTTTGACCTGCAAAGAGCTCAGAGTAACATACGTGAGCCCTGTCTTATCCCCACAATAACCCTGCAAGGTAGTCTAGGCTGAGAATGAGCATGGATGGGCTAAAGTAAGCCTTAGAGCAGAACACAAGTTTAATTAATCTTGGGGCTGAACACAAGTCTGTCAGGCCAGTCTAGCCACTACTACACCATGCTGGAGGATAAGAAAAAACGTGGGGCGTTAACTATTTTGATTTATAATTGCCAAACCGAAAAAAAGTTTCCCATTTTGTATGGGGTGGGGGGAGGAGGTTGGCAGGGTTAAAAACAAAGCACAAGCAAGTTCTAGCATTACGTGTCTGTGCTCGAACAGTCCACTGCAACAGCTGAAGCAGCTCCACACAAGAACAGGTTTCAAATGCACTGCAGACATTCCCGAGGACAGACTTGGAAAAAAGAGACACAAGCAACTGGTTTCTTTCACCTGCTTTTACACTGAATTACAGCAATGCTGCTTTTCACGCAAGGAAGGCCGCAGGAGGGGCCAAATGGTCACAAAAGCTCCTCTTGCTTCTGTTTTGGCTTCTTTCCCTTTGCATTAATCGATTGAAGAAACAGTTCTAAAATGGCCACTTTTGAAAGCTAAGTGTGCAGCATTTATATGTTTCCGTCTGTTTACGGAGCTAGTATGGTATAGTGGTTAAGAGTGGTGAACTCCAGTCTGCAGAATGGGGTTCGATTCCCAACTCCACCCTGGGCCAGTCACCGTTCTCTCGGAATTCTCTCAGCCCATGTGAGACAAGCAATGGCAAAACACCTCTCTGAATGTCTCTTGCCTTAAAAGCCCTATGGAGTCCCCATAAGTCAGCTGTGACTTGATGGGGCCGAGAGGGAGGGGAAGCATATAACACCCAATTGAGTCTCTATTAAAGGCTAACGTGATCTTGTCAAAACTCGGTGGTAAGCAGGGTCGGCCCTGGCAAGTTGTTGGATGAGAGATATCTCAGGAACATCAGAATCGTGACATGGAGGCCGGCAATTGCAAACCCTCTCTGAATGTCTCTTGCCTTGAAAGCCCTATGGGATCGCCCTAAGTGGTTGATGGTACACATACTTTTCAGAGAGCCAGCATGGTGTAGTATTGGACTGGGAAACCCAGGTTCAAGACCCCACTCACATAGAACAGAACAGAACAGAAAGCCTTTATTGGCATATTAAAAAAAACACAATAGCTACAAAGCAAACCAATACAGCAAAACACATCCAATGCAAACCCGCATGACACATCGATCCATGTTCTCATCTTCAACAAAAAGAAGGCCCCCAGTTCTCATTCCACTGGGCCCGAACCATCCAACAACAAGCAAATTCTGTCTGCATCATACTGGCCATGTTTGTTATAATTACTATTAGCAAGAGACAGAAATTGAAACACATATTAAATCTAAAATTAATACCACAGATAAACATTTCAGAGCTGCTACAGAGACATGCTAAATTCCCAGGTTAATATATTATAGTATAGCAATAAAATATTAAAGTAAGGTGGCGTGATAAGGAAGAGAGAAGTTAATTACTTATGCTCTAAACATACTTAGACCCATTGCTGGATTATTTGCATTCAATTATTTCAAGGAGAAAGTGTGCCACAATCTCAGGGTTGGTATTATTCAGAAGAATTGGAATTGCAACCAAGTCAGCAGGGGCCATGGTGAGTAGTGGTATGGAATTTACATATTGATCTCTGACTCCCTTGGTTCTCGAGCAGTGAAACAGAGAATGGGCTATGGTTTCAATCTGCATTTGGTTGCAGGAACATAATCTTTGAGTTTTATCAAGATTATTGAACCTGCCACGCAAAAAAGCGGAGGGCATAACATTAAATCTGGCAAGCGTCAAGGCTCGCCGTTGTGTTGGGTTAACCAGAGTAATTAAATAGTTAGCCATTTGGCCTTGGATCGGGGGTATTGCTAGATTAAGTGGTGAGCATGTCCTTTTTGCTGCCTTGGTCAGTGTTTGGAATTTCACATCAAGCAGTTTCACTTTCAGGGTGTTATAAGCCTCAGTAAGGGTAAGCATACTGAGCGATTCCAAGGGTAGACCAATGGTTTCAATTTTGTTTTTGATAATATTTGACCATAACATTGATTTGCTATCTTGTAGAAAAGAGTGAATGAAACTGGAAGAGTCCTGTTGATAATGTATTTTGAGCCAATATTTGAATGCTCTTAACCAAGCCAAGGTCTCAAAAGTGATCTGTCCCGTTTCCAGGCAAATAGCAGCAAAGGGAACACAGTTAGGTAGGCCCATTATTTTGTGTAGAAATTTGGATTGTAGAGCGTTAATGGTTTTATTAACTGCAGAGATCCAAATTGGGGACCCGTATAATATCTGTGCTCTGACCCTGAAAGTGACCCCACTCACACCATGGAAACTTGCTGAGTGACCTTGGGACAATCACACACACTCAATCCTGACCCTGGATGGAATTTGGATGGGAGACCTCCAAGGAATAATAGAGTCATGAGGAGGAGGCAGGCAATGGTAAACCACCTTTCAACAAACCTTGCCTTGAAAACCCTACGGGGTTCACCATAAAACAGCCATGACCAGACCATACATACAAAAAATCTATTTATGGCATGTTGATGACCTTGGTATTCCATCCTTTTTCCCCGCATCTCAGATAAAAATGGGACTTTATTGGGAGTGAGTGGCAGTTTTGTGGTCACACGTTGAACTAGATGGCTGAAGGATCTGAATCCAGGGTCCATCCAAATCCATGGCCCATTCTCCACAGCACAAATAAGACATCCTGAGAATGCAGAAAAAGGCGTCTTTGGGAGCCATTCCATGCAGCTTTCCCCCCAAGATGTCCTCAGAACACCAATTTCTGCTCAAGCTGCCCTACTTTGAGGATACTTGAAAGTGCACCTGTCTTCCCTCAGCCACCTGCAAGACATCCCCTGCCTGACTGTGCAGAATGCAGAGCTTAGGAGGCATCTTATTTTTTTGTTTTTATTTTTGTAGACCTGCCCTCTGTGATCCCAATGGTTTTCAGTGGGAGTCCTCTGAGCGGCTAAGATTCTCATAGGCGTATTTGCAAATCTTCGAATACAGGTCCTCCAAAAACATTTTTAAAAGAAAAACTATATATTGCCAGAATCTCCAGGAAGAGCTGAGTTCAATGATGTACTTTTGGAGCTGAAAAGGAGCCCAGGATTGGCACTTGCAGAGCAAATATCCTGGGGCAACCTTCAGCAAATGGAGGCAGGGAGAATCCCTTCAGCAGCACACAAAATGTTGGATGCAAGTGGAGGGTGAAACTGACCAGAGAGCTTGTGGGGTGGGCAGGAAGAAGTCTCTTCCCTCCTCTGATGCCTGGGCTGTCCAAAAAACAAAAGAGAGGCACCTTTTTTAAAGTCATTCCCATGACTTCTCATTTTGAGTGTTCGGAGTGAACTTAAGAAGTTGCCTTTTTTAAAGACTTCCCCAGATGTCTTTAAAAGCATGGTGTAGTGTTTAAGAGCAGGTGCACTGTAATATGGGGAACTGGGTTTGATTCCTCACTCTGCCACTTGAGCTGTGGAGGCTTATCTGGTGAACTAGATTAGCCTATGCCAGTGGTGGTGAACCTTTGGCACTCCAGATGTTATGGACTACAATTCCCACCAGCCCCTGCCAGCATGGCCAATTGGCCATGCTGGCAGGGGCTGATGGGAATTGTAGTCCATAACATCTGGAGTGCCAAAGGTTCGCCACCATGGGCCTATGCACTCCAACACATGCCAGCTGGGTGACCTTGAGTGAGTCACAGTTCTTCGGAGTTCTCTCAGCCCCACCTACCTCACAGGGTGTTTGTTGTGAGAAGGGAAGAGAAAGGAGATTGTAAGCCCCTTTGAGTCTCCTTACAGGAGAGAAAGGAAGATATAAATCCACTCTTCTTCATTTTCTTCTTCTTACTTGGGCTGCGCGGAATGGATTCATGACTTGTACAGTGGAATACTCAGCAGGTATGCTTATATTTCATCAACCAGATGGACACAACACTGAAGTGAGGTCTGCAGTTCTGGATCCAGCATGCCCAAACGATCAACCTACCTCTCCTTACAGGAGAGAAAGGGGGATATAAATCCAACTCCTCCTCCTCCTCCTCCTCCTCCTCCTCCTCCTCCTCCTCCTCCTCCTCCTCTTCTTCTTCTTCTTCTTCTATCAAATTCTTAACTTTTACTTACTTACTTACTTACTTACTTACTTACTTACTTACTTACTTACTTACTTACTTACTTACTTACTTACTTACTTACTTACTTACTTACTTACTTACTTACTTACTTCGATTTGTATGCCGCCCACCCCATCAGGGCTCAGAGCATCTTACATTAGTAAATAATATATAAATTTTTAATAAACAATTAAAACATTCTAATAGTTAAAATCCAATCTAAAATAGCTAAAATACATTTAAATTAAAATCAACTAAAAACTTAATTTCAATTCAGAGTTAAAACAAAACCAGCAACAGATGCCATTTAAGCCAATGGGGATTAAGAATTCAGGCCAGCCACAAGTGCAATTTAGAATGATATAATTACAATTACAATTTCAATTTCCAGTTTCCAATTTAAAATTAATTCGGGTAGCAAAGGAGGCAGGTGACACTGAGCGGCTTGTGCAGTCACTGCATTCCTGACCCATCATACCTTCATGACCCAGTTTTTGCTAACAAGAAAGGCAGGTGAGCTGTTCAGCTCAGTAATAATAATATTCTTACACTGACTCAGGGGAGATGAAGCCTGAGGTCTCAATGTATAAATGGAGTAAATCAATAACCAACACATAATCTACGTCTGACCCTTGAGCATATGAAGCAATGTACGCAAGAAACCTATAGACGTGGCTACAGCACACATACAAATGGAAATTCAGTCTGAAGTTTAGGCAAAACAGATGGACTCAGCACAGGCTTATTTACTGATTTGCAGCACAATCCTAAGGAGAGACTTCAGTCAAAGTCCGTTTCAGTGGACTTAGGAGTAACTCAGCATTGGATTGCCGTGCCAGTGTATTTCCAGAGTGCCTTTCTACCACAGGGTCCTCAAGGTAATGGAGCAGTTCAGTAACAGTGAGTTCAAATCTCAATTGCATTCATGTTGAAATTCCTGGCATCCTGAATGGAATCCAGAGGTTCCTTTTATACAGCCAAGATCCAAATCATACATTTACTCAGAAAAAGCAGGGAACAACACATGTTCATAATCCTATCCAACGGATAATGTCTTGTGTGAGTTAAGTTCTCCCCAGGAATGCCTGTCTGGTGTGATTCATTTTGCTCAGAAAAGGATCTGGGGATGATCACATGACCTTGATGGGCCACTTGCCTGGAGACTTCGTGTGAGATGTTTCTCTGCATTGGTACAAAAAGTGAGACCAGCCCCACACAGAATTTATGAAACAGACAAAAATTCTATAGAAGACAAATGTAAAACATTAACAAATAATTGGGGTGGAAGGAAAGAACTGTTATTCCAGATCTAATTACTGAATATTTTTAACTTCCTGATACGACCAAAAGGGCAGGGATGTGGAATGGCTTTCCTGAGTGGTTTGGAAATGAGTTCAGCAAACAAGCCATAAACATGGGTAATTCAGAGACAGTGCTTGTAACATTTATAAATGCTTTTGGGTTTCCGAAGCATTTCACTTATAATCTTCAACAATCCTATAAGGTAGGTCGATTGTTTGGGCATGCTGGATCCAGAACTGCAGACCTCACTTCAGTGTTGTGTCCATCTGGTTGATGTAATATAAGCATACCTGCTGAGTATCCCACTGTACAAGTCATGAATCCATTCCGCGCAGCCCAAGTAAGAAGAAGAAAATGAAGAAGAGTGGATTTATATCTTCCTTTCTCTCCTGTAAGGAGACTCAAAGGGGCTTACAAACTCCTTACCCTTCCCCCTCACAACAAACACCCTGTGAGGCAGGTGGGGCTGAGAGAGCTCAGAAGAACTGTGACTAGCCCAAGGTCACCCAGCTGGCGTGTGTTGGAGTGGACAGGCTAATCTGAATTCCCCAGATAAGCCTCCACAGTTCAGGCAGCAGAGTGAGGAATTAAACCCGGTTTCTCCAGATTAGAGTATACCTGCTCTTAACCACTATGCCACTGCGATGTTAAGGGGTGGGGGTGGGCTACGATTCCCATAAGACAGTATAGGAACGTCCGTGCACAAATTGCGCCAGCAAATTTGCTGGTCTTTGCCATTCATAAATGCTGAGTCAGACAGCCACTTAGGCCCACCAGGCCACAGCTCACATCTATAAGATATTAACTGTGAAATGTTCATGTTTTGTGCTCTTAAAGAATGTGGAGAACAGCAAATGAGAATGCAAAAGCTGCAAGGACATGAAGCTGTGAGAATGCAACACGGGAATGAAGATGCAAAAAAAGCCCTTCTGCATCATCAAGCGTATGCAAGCTGTTTGGACCCAGGTCCACAGGTAGCAGAATGTGCAATGGTGCCGATGGTTGAGGACAGGCTGTGACCAGAACTGTGTGATGATGGAACATCTCTGATTTCAGTTCCTCTTGAAGAGACCCGCAGTAATATAGAATTATATCTCAGTGTGGTTCTTTTGACTTTCTCTTTCAGCTGGAGACAAAAGGAGCCTCTTATTCCCAGGGCAATGTGTATGTTATGATTTCAGAGCAACACAGAATATACTTGTGGGCCCAACTTTCTGCTTCTATTGTGGGACACTGACAGATGAGACTAAGGTCCTGGATCCCAATCATTTGTACAATATGGAGAGGGGCTGTCCAGGGAGGAGAAAGAGGGCTGAACCCTTCTAACCCCTGCTGAACTTTATGAATTGAAACTGAACTGCCTGCACTGTTAGCATTTTAAGGGGGAAAAGATTGCTTTTTAAAGGATAACTACTTTCCCTTTTAAAATGCTCCTAACTGCATTTTTGTGCCATTTGTGACTTACAGCAACCTCATCAGGTTTTCAAGGCAAGATAAATTCGAAAGTGGTGTGTGTCTGTCATTGCCTTGCTCTCTGTCATGACTAAGCTTGAGCAATATTAGGAAAATTCGGGAAAATTCAGATTCGGCTTGTTTTGGCAATAAAATTATCAGTATGGCCGAATTAGCCGAATCTCCCATTCGGCATTCCCGAATTTATTATTTAGAATGAGTACAGCTCTCCTGGGCCCCTTCCACACATGCAGAATAATGCATTTTGAAGCTGTACGGAATAGCAAAATCCCCTTTCGAACAATTGCGAAAGTGGATTGAATGTGGATTATTCTACATGTGCGGAAGGGGCCCTGGAGACTTTGCAGTGATTGTGATTGGAACCTTTAACTGGAAGCTGGATTGTGGGACTTGTAAGCCTATTTGTACTTGCCTTTTCCACATTTTCAAGTCTGCTTGTTACCAGCTCTCCATTGATTGTGATTGGAACCTTTTACTGGAAGCTGGACTGTGGGACTTATGGGCCTATCTGTACTTTGCGTAGCATTTTGTCTGTTGCCCTTGCACTTTCTCAGTTATGTATGTTAGGTTAAATTTAATTTGTATACCGCCCTCCCCCCAGAAAGCATATGAAAGCACTGTGCACCAGAGCCAGCATGGGGTAGTAGTTAACAGCAGGTGGATTCTAATCTGGAGAACGGGGTTTGATTCCCCACTCCTCCACCTGAGTAGCAGAGGCTTGTCTGGTGAACCAGATGTATTTCCGCACTCCTACATTCCTGCTGGGTGACCTTGGGCCAGTCATAGTTCTTGCAGAACTCTCTCAACCCCACCTACCTCACAAGGTGTCTGTTGTGGGGAGAGGAAGGGAAAGGAGCTTGTAAGCCACCTTGGGTCTCCTTACAGGAGAGAAAGGTGGGGTATAAATCCAAACTCTTCTTCTTCTCTTCTATATTTAGCAGCCTGAGTACAGCTTATTTTTATTGTGCTATTCCTTGGAGGTCTCCCATCCCAATACTGACCAGGGCTGACTCTATTTAACTTCTAAGATCTGATGAGATCAGGCTAGCCTTGGGCGATCCACATCGGGGATGGTTTAAATGGGAGAAATGGAGAGAAACCTATTAACACTTCTTCTCTTGGGGCACTAAACTGAACTGTGTGTTCCTGTACCATTTGATTCTCTTATCATTTCTATTTGTATTCTCAGATTTCATTTAGAAAGATCAAACAAGTTGCTTGCTCTTATGGCTGCAAGGATGCTGAGAATATGCGGGTAATGAATTCTGAAAACTCAACAGCCAGGGTAGTGAATGAATAAGATGCACCATAGTTGGAATGGTTGTGTACATTTCCATGCTGAATAACCACCCTTGCCTCACCCCAAAGGTATCAGAACCAGAATAAATTACATACAATAAGAAAAATGATAAATACGTACTTCAGACAGGCCAAAGAACCCAAGCTTTTCATTACTGCAGATTTTCATGCAGATCTTTAATCATTTTAGCATACACAGCTGTAGGCCTTGGCTCCCTCTGAATACTATCCTCGGATACCCGCTGATACTCTTAGGAAAAATGTTTTAAGCAAGCATTTGCTTTTCATGTCGTCTGCTAGAGTTTTCTAAAAACGAGTTGGAAAGGGGAACGCCTTCAGGATGAAAAGCTTACACAGGGCAGATGCAAAATCATTTTAATGTGTTTCCAAGGTTCACACACTTAAATGGAATCAGCTCTGCTTTTAGCACATTTCTGGAAAGCCCTAATTTTAATCCCTGGAAACAGCCTGAACGTGTGACACACACACGCGGCTGCCTCCGTCGGATTTTCCAGCCCAGCGTTTTTGGTTTGGTTTCCTATCATCATAAGTTGGACAAGTGCCCCTGTTTACAAGGTTCATGCCAAGGGAGCCTAGCTTGGAAAGAAATGCCCTCTCTCAGCTATGCACACAACCACATCCCCAACAACGGAATGATGTAAAGGGTTTTCTAAGTTAACAGAAATGCTATATTTAATTATGCAAAGCATCTCTCTGCCAAGCATCATAGGATGAAGTGGAAACAGAGTACCGAAAACAAGGACCCAGCCCACGCTTCTAGTTCAGTTATTCATCAAGCACCAAAGTTTACAAGTCTGAAAATGGGGGGTGGGGTGGGGGGAGCCTGAGGGCCTCACTCGTAATTTCTCTATACCATGTCAGACTGTGTCCCATTATGCATTTCCCGATTATTCCATGGCTGTTCGTTTTGCAGTGGAATTTCCCTGAGGCTTTCTGTTTTTACCAGAACACCATGCTGCTAAGTATCCAAGGCAGAGCCAATCCGATTGGCCATTTTGTCCACTTGCCACTGCCTTCCTTGTTTCCGAGCAACACCCTTGTTTGGTGCCTTTTTTTGTTGGCCCTTCTGATTGATCTGCAATGTGATGGAGGACCTACTACCAGTGGTGGGATCCAAAAATTTTAGTAACAGGTTCCCATGGTGGTGGGATTCAAACAATGGTGTTGTGTAATCGGCTGGGCTGGCTACAATGGGGGGCGCGTGGTCAGCATTCCGGGTGGGGCATTTCAATAATTCTCTCTGTTAATACTGTAAAAACTCCATACTGGTAAAAAATTCCTAATTTCCAGCTGGTATCTTTCTGTCCGTAATTTAAACTCATACATTATAGCAAGTCCTATCGTCTACTGCCAACAGAAACAACTACTTCTCCCTAATTTGACTGCCTGTCAAATACTTAATACTTTCAAATACTTAATTTTGTTTCTAGAAATCAAAAGAAGGATACTTTCCTTAAACAAGGAACTTTACCATATTTCTAAAACATGTTTTTAAAACAGCCCAACAGGGAGAATGATCCCGTTTTCTACCTTCACTAACCAGCCACATAGGAAACAACAGGACTTTATGCCAACTGTGAAATCATGAGTGGTCACTACAGTTTAGTGAAGATTCACCATCACCACTGTTTGTTAACTATATTCTGAAGGGCTAATACATTCAATACTCAAAATAATTTGCACTTTAGATTAAGACACAAATTCATTAAAACATCCATAGGCATATTCAAGAGCTAGATATCAAGGCTACTGCCAGGATACACAGGTCATGACTTTTTAAAAAATTGAGTAAGCATTAGTAGTTAGTACCTTTAACCTTTCACGTATACAAAATGCTTTGTAATCCTTTAGCCCCATAAATACCTAAAATCAGTCATTAAAACTCCCTTTTTATTCCTGGGTGATCTTGGGCTAGTCACAGCTTTCAGCCCCACCCACCTCACAGGGTGTTTATTGTGAGGGGGGAAGGGCAAGGCGATTGTAAGCCCCTTTGAGTCTCCTGCAGGACAGAAAGGGGGGGGATATAAACCCAAACTCCTCCTCCTCCTCTTGTTTCTGTTGCCTACCACTTTTTCCTGTGTTTTATCCAGCTTTACTTCAGTTGAAGGATCCATTGGTCTATTGATAGACCATTGACATTAAGAAAAAACATTTTAAAAGCCCTTCGATTGCTCTGAAATGGGGAAAGGGGAAGGTGGAGAGAAGCGAGAAAATCTGAAGAGAGAGTAATGCTGCACCATTTCCTTCACTTTTCCTTCGAAGCCAGGGAAAAAAGTTGAACTTTGCCTACTTTTGGAAACTGCAAGGATTCTTTGATCTGCAGTGCTGTGACTGCAAGGGCAAGAAAAAACATGTGCACAACCAAGTAAGAGCTGATCTGGTGAGCCAGCTTGAGAAATTGGTAGGTCCTCTTCACCACCACTGCCACATGGGATTCCAGTGACAGTGATCGCCAGGTCTCAGATCCTATCTTTCTAGTGTAAAACTACCCCATCCAGTGTTGGGTGCCCCATAATCTACTGGGTCTTGGGACCTGGTGCACACAACACCTTCATCTTGTCAGGATTCAATTTCAATTTATTTGCCCCAAGTCACGCCATGACAGCCTCCAGACATTAGTCTAGCAATGACAGCTTCTCACCTGATACAGATGGAACCAAGAGGTAGAGCTGAGTGTCATCAGTGTACTGGCGACAACACACCCCAACCACCCTGATTATCTCTCAAGAGGTTTTAGATAGATGTTTAACAACATAGGGGGCAGCACTGAGCCCTGCAGGACCCCACAAAGGAGCTCCCATGGTCCCATGCAGCTGTACTCCACTGCTACTCTCTGGAACGTGTCACTGAGGTAGGAGGATAACAACTGTAATATGGTGTGTCCCAGCTCTTGTAGCTGATCTAGGAAGATACCATGGTAGACGGTATCGAAAGCCACTGATAGATCAAGGAGAACCAGCAGGCACACATGGCCTGTCCCTCTCCCTGAGAAGGTCATCCATCAGGGCAACTGACATGAGTCCAGAAAATCGGTGTCATCCAGGTGTGTCTGCAACTGGGTCACCAACACCATCTCCAAGACCTTACTCAAAAAGGGGATGTTGGCCATCAGGCGGTAGCTGTTAAGCACCATTGGATCCAGAGCTGGTGTCTACAAGATGGGACAAATCATGGCTGGTACCTCACCCACCTTCAGAGAGGCATTAAACAACTTCGTGGATCCACCCGGCCAACCCCTTCCAGCTAGCTAAGATGGGCAAGGATCAAGGTCACAGGTAGTAGGACCCCTGCAAGCAGCCCGCCCTCATCCTCAGGTTGCAAACATTGGAACTGATCCCAAGCAACCTGACCAGACGGTGTGCTGGACACCTCCTCCACACTATCTCTATTTTTTGTTGTGATAAACCCTTCAGGAACATGTTGTAAACATAAATGTTACATAATTGTGGTATTCAGAATTTCTGCTGTGCCTTTTCAACATTCAAAGCATTTCTCATGTATTATGTCCATAGCCTCTACAACATGGTAGTATTATTTTCCAAGCCAAAAAAGGGGGGAAAAGATAGCAAACAGCCTTAAAATCTCCACAGAAGAATATATAATACAGATGGGGAATGAGTGGTGTTTGATAATATCTGTATAAAGAAAGTTAAACATATAATTGTTTTGTAAAAACCTCATGTAAAAATATACAATCAATACGCTGCCAGGGAGTCCTGCAGTATTCAGTTTCTTTATGTAAACTAATTCATTATTTATAATTTCCCCATGATAAAAAATGTTACTGAGTCTACCAATCCTTCCACCTGTCTTTTTCAGCCACTCTGTGGTATCAGCTCTGATCTTGACCTGAATAATTTACCTTATCTATTTTATTTTATTTAACTTGCAAGCCCCCCCTTACCCTCACAGGCTCAGGGCGACTTCCAACATATTGTAAACAATAAAAAACAAAAATTATGTTACAGTTCAAATCTCAGATGGTGGCTAGCCCAATCACCTTAAATATACTAAAATCCTAAACCATAAAAGATTTAGTAGGAACATTAATTTGGAACCCAGAAAAAGGAGGGATGCTGGCGAGGGAGGCCAGTCGGATGATAGAAGCTGTAGCTGCCTCAACCCTATTCTTGGAAGAATAGCTCTGTCCTACAGGCCCATAATCATAGCCTGTCGATCTGTAAAGCATAAAAACAGCAGAGTGTAAAGAAGTGAATTGTGGCAACCTGCACCTACAGTCCATTCACAATCTGCAGAAGAGGAGGGAGAGGATATGCTTCAATTTCATACTGGGTCCTCACATGGTAAGATTCCCCCTTGGCCTGCCTAAAGTTCTGCTTATTAGCCAGAGCCAAACCAAACATCCCTGGTATCTGAGACCAGCAGAAGTACACACACCCCACACTTGTCCCATTTGAAGGGGGCAACCGGCATCTCCTCCCCTCTTTCTTTGGTATAGCTACAGGGAGGTTGGGACTCACTGCTTTTTGAAATGTGAAAGCTCTCTGCACAGCTGGAATTCCACAATTCCCAGGAGTACAAAGAACCAGTTTACAGCAAGTGTAAAGGATAAACATTTATCAGAACTCATCTGCAACAACAGGAAACCATTTTTAATTAAAAGATAAATACATGCAATAATGATCAAGTATTGGCCGAGGAACAAAAAAGGGGCTATATGTTTGGTTGATGTAAGCTATTTTTACACTCAAGGAATAGCTCAAATTCAAAAGAAAGTTTTGCTTGTAGCATTTGCTTGGAGATCCAGGAGTCCTCTGAACTCATGTCTTAACTTTTAACAGCCAAGTCTTAACTCTTAAAAGCCAAGTCCAATTCAACACGGTTCAGAAGACTTAACCCCCCCTTCCTTCAAATGCTCAACAATATTGTAATGTCCTCTTTCTCCCCCAATACACAACTGCTCACTTAACTGCAGCCAAACGTAGAGCTTTCCCACATGCTTGACTTACTACTGATTTTCTTATCAGTCGAACCACAAGCATACAAATTGGTTTGGGCATGGTTGTTCCATACATCTACTCTCCCACAACATTTTCACAGTTGCAGAATCAGTTCATTTTTTTTCTGCACATGTGTTAAATAATCTGAATTTTCAAATGAGGCAGCTGTCATCATTGGTGATGCCATAGCACTCCTCTTTTATATTTTGTGCATGCGTATATTGATATATTTGTAAATATAGGCTTACTAGGCAGTGGCGTAGCTACAATGGGAACATCCGGGGACTAACACCCCGAACAACCCCCAGTGAGATACATAGGGGGGTGGAAAATTGCCCTCACACTTCTGGCCAGGGCGTGACGTGTGTACACCACCCAGGCAGGCATCAGCCTGTCGGCCAGCCTGGTGGACCGTAGGTGTGGCGCTGGGTATCTGAGAGGTGGGCCAAGCCTCCAGGACCTGTCCCACGCCACAGCAGTGCACACTCGGCCTTCCCCTAGGGGAGCATCCAGAGCACGCCCACAGCCCACCAGGCCAGCCAATGGGCCAAGGCCTGCCCGGGCAGTGCGCACACATCATGCCCAGTCTGGGTTGTGGGCTGGCTGGTTGCCTATTGAGGAGGCGATTATTTTCATATAATAGTGTGTGACATTTCATATATGCAGACTATGAACTATACCGAACAACATTATTCAGGACTGACAATTTACTGCTCCTGACTCATATTGTATATAGTATTTGTTACACTTTCCCTTTAAGAAGATCGGTGTCCATTCCTTCAGGTCTACAGACGAACAGAGAATCTGAAGCGGATTTAGAGACTCAATTCAAAACACAGATTCTGTTTGGGTATTGTGCATAGAAATGGGAATATTCTGATGTGGAGATGTTTACATATGCTTGTTGATGTTGTATAGCATTGTTGTTCAGCACTTTAGCACCGTGTTCACTTTTGTATGTCTTCACTGATGAATGGTTTTTGCACATATGCACAAATGAAATAGTTGAGCGGCAGAGTGCAACGCGTCCCGTTTCTAATTGCCATCCTTTTTTGGAACTACATTTAATTTCAGACAAGTATGGATGTAGAACATAGGTGTGAAAATCACAGCCCTCCAGATGTTATGGACTACAGTTCCCATCATCCCCTGCCAGCATCATGCTGGCAAGGGATGATGGGAACTGTAGTCCATAACATCTGGAGGGGCGCGAGTTTGACACCTCTGATGTAGAGGTTTGCAGCCTGACCATTGGATCCAGACAAAATTTTCCATCAATGGAATGGAGAACACTCTTGGTACTGAGGGGAGCAGGTCCTTGGATAGGGTCTTTCTTCAACAGGTGGTGCATGACAACTTGGTGGCGAGGACATCCAGCTTGACCCCTGAAGCCCACAGTGGAGGGAGAAGCTGTTATACTTGTTAGAAGATCTATGGGAGCTACTTTTACTCAAAAGACAGTGATGTCTTCCTGACTCTGCCCCAGACGATGTCCTCCAAGGGAAGGTGACAATTTCCTTGATTGGGAATGGGATTCAGACTGGCAAACTCAGGTCACAGTCTTGCAGTGAGGGGAATGATCCCTCTTCACTGGTTTGGACCTCTTCTTGACCTTCGATGAAGGGGAACAGACAAGGCCCTTCCTGCCTGCCCCAAGGTGGATGGCTGAGCAGATGGCATAACATGGGGGTGAGGGGTCTGCAATCAGAAGGACGGAATCAATGAAAATTATCAATTTCGGCTGGATCCACCTCTTCGATTTTTAGTTTTTGTGTGTGTGAAGCCAAGAAATGCTACTGGCAACAGCTCACATGCAGTTTTCATATTGAAAGCAGAAAACAAATGGTCCGCAGCACCCTTTAGTACCTGCCTAACTGATAGCATCAGAAACATTATTTGACCCACCTCTCCTCTGTGTCCAAATTTTACCCACTTCTCAGAGTATTCATCATTCTCTAACAGCTACGGCAACATAATGCTTTCTCTGTCTTAAACCATTTTAATTTCATATTTTAAATGAGCGTACAGCTGTGCTGATGAAGGATGGAGCCATATTAGAAACTGGTGAATGGCAAGATTACTCGAGCCTGGTATTTCAGGCATTTTCTTACCACACATAAACTAGTTTTTTGACAACACAGAATAAATAGCCCCACATTAGGAAAGGGCAAAACTCAATGTGGTGGTGACCCAATACAGTTTAGTATTTTTGTTCAAAATCCCCCAGATGTTTAAGCAGAGAAACCTTAAGATTTGAGAAAAGTTACTAGGTTTATTAAACACTCTTGGCTCACTTCAGCATTTCTCTGATGTTTTTTCTGGAAGAGGGCATCTTTCCCCCCCTCCTCCACCCCCGCATCTTTAGTGGCAATTCTCCAGCAGTATCTACGTATCAGAAAACAGAGGAACTCAGAGCATAGTGCTGGGCAAGCCCCTGAAAGCATTGTGTAATGGAAAGCAAATGAAACAGAAATCCCTCTTTAAAAAAAGAAAAGAAAAAGAGAGTAAGAGGAATACATTGGCTATAACTAAAAAACAGTATGACAGAAAAAGAAAATTTTCCTCTTCACAACACCAATAGTAAGATTTTGATCAAGTAGGTCATCCACTCACTCAATTCTGGTAGGAAAGCACCCTTTGTGGAATAACATGGCTACCACCTAGGGCAGTGGTGGCGAACCTATGGCACAGGTGCCAGAAGTGGCACTCAGAGCCCTCTCTGTGGGCACACGCAAACAGAGTGCCCCTCCCATACACATCTAGGCTGGCCTGGGCCACTGGGCTCGATTATCAGCATTAAACCTAAGACCTAGTTTTGTGGAAGCAGTGTAGCGCCTATTAAGCGCTGTTATACCCCACTGATTTTCATGGGAAGAACTAAAGCGCGATCCTTTACCTGGGAGTAAGCTTGGTTGCTGGCAATGGGGCTTGCTTCTGAGTAAACCCTCCCAGGGTTGTGATTCACCTGTTGGAAGAGTTGCCCGGTTGCTTCAAAGCAAAGCCACTGACTACCACTGACTACTCCCGAGTAACTCAACAAGCCCCAGCCCTTCTGATTCCTCCTGGCCTGACTGCTTTGGCCCTGCACGCTCCAGCAATGCTTCATAGTTCCATCTGTTTTTTCTACATACAGAAGAGATTCCTGGTCTCAGCTGTGTAAATGTTTTAACTGGGATTCGTGCTTGGCTCTCCAGGTCATGGTTTCCCTTCCGGCCCACACAGGCCAAAAAATGCATCTATCCAAGCAGAGCCCATCCAAAACCAACACAGTGTTTTTTTTTCCACTTGAACACATCCACGGCACGTGGCTCACTCAGAGGACAGGGTAAGGTGCCAGGCAGTAAATTCATACATTTGCCTGATATGACCTTCGCGTGATTTATTTTATTTTTTAAAGCAGCACCATCCTTCTTGTGTGCTGTGAGATTTCCAGCTTGGCAGGGGCCTCTCCCAAATGAGGATACCAGGAAAGCTTTCAGCCAGGCTGGAAGAAAATACTAAGCCTCAACCACCAGTCTGTGTTCATAACTTTTGAAAAAGTCAGATCATATATATATATAAGTTAGGGCTACTAACCTACCAGATGAAAAGCAACCAAGCCTGTTTTCTAATTTCTCAGTCAGCCTCCACATTTCCTGCTTGTAGTTAAAAACATTTGAGTAAATATCACTGGAATCATCCTAAGGGTACATTGCTTGAACAACGGGCGGCACAATCGGGGGGGGGGGGGGGCAGTTGTGTCATGGCCAATGATGACTCAGCCATGGTGCAGCTACACTGCCTCCAAAGTGGTTTGCCGCACCACAGACAGCAAGCTAAAAGTGATACTGCCTCAGAGGAGCAGCAGTGGTGTAGTGGTTAAGAGCAGGTGTACTCTAATCTGGAGGGACCGGGTTTGATTCCCCGTTCTGTCACCTGAGCTGTGGAGGCTTACCTGGGGAATTTAGATTAGCCTGTGCATTCCAACACACGGCAGCTGGGTGACCTCGGGCTAGTCACAGTTCTTTTGAGCTCTCTCAGCCCCGCCTACCTCACAGGGTGTTTGTTGTGAGGGGGGAAGGGTAAAGAATTTATAAGCCCCTTTGAGTCTCCTATAGGAGAGAAAAGGGGGGATACAAAACCAACTCTTCTTCTTCTTCCTCCTCCTCCTCCTCCTCACAACCACCCCCCCCCCCCCGGCCTGGGAAAATGGCCCATGTAGTACAATGGGCTGTGCCACTGATTTTGCCAGCATAAGTCTACGCTTCTGGTCTGAAAGGCCTCAGGAAACTGACTAAAGCCACCTGTGCCCCTGGGAATGCCCCATTCAGCACTGGTGTGAGCACCTGTGCCAGTGGAGTGCTGGCACCCGGGTGTTGCACTGCCATGTAGCTCCCCAGTATCAGTATAAGTCTACTCACCAGATATGTGCCTGAGCATATCTCCAGGATCCGTGACCTGCTCACCAGATATGTTCCAGAGTCCTACTTTTTTTATAATGGAAGCTGAGAATTCAGAAAACCTAACAAATATTGCTACAATGGTATATTGGTAAAATGATATTCTATGCTATTTTTAAAATTACAAGCCCCCCCCCCCCTCTCTGTGTGGCAGGAAATAGCTGATGGGGGACAGAATCAGAAAAAAATGGATGCCACATGAATAGAAAAAGCTTCATTTTCCCATTCATACAGGAGTCGTCCAAGTTTTCCTGTGATCTTTTCCAAAACTTCAGAGAAAGCCAGGTTTGAGAAATACTGGTGAAATACTGCACTTCAGTGTTTCCAGGAAGGAGAAAAACCCACTTCCCAAGAGCACTGAATCTGGGGCAGATAACCCACATGGAAATTATCAAAGTATCACAGTATTTGTCACTCGCTAACAACCTCAAAACTGCTATTTCAGATAAGGGTCTTAAAGACATGAGGCACAGGTACTGGAATACAGAAATAGCCAGACTTGTGACTGATGCCAAGTGAACCGTCGTCCTCATATCTGAAAAGTAATCGGGCCCATAAAGCTCTCATACTTTTTTGTGTGCCCAGACAGTTAGCAGACCACCTGGTGACACATTACAGTTTCTAGGGTTGTCAAACATGTGAGAAACAGATTCAGCCCATCTTTTCCAATCTTTCTTCTCTGCCACAAGGAAAACGTATCCTTATTTCCTTATAACATTTGCCTCATCATGACCAGAGAAAAACAAAGAGATATTTTAAATCTTCGACAATCTCTCTCTCTCTCTCTCTCTCTCTCTCTCTCTCTCTCTCTCTCTCTCACACACACACACACACACACACACACACACACACACACACACACACACACACACACACACACAGAGGTCCTTCCTGGCAGCCTTACTTTGGTTTTCACTACACAGATGGGTTTTCTCAGCTTAATTTATAGCCCTGAACACTGGTAGTATTTTCATTGTGTAGTTAATGATGTCAAAAAGCTCAGAGTTAATGGAACCATAAAACAATTATGGTACTATTTATTTTTACAACTTGCCAGCTTTCCCTACCCTTTACAGAGTGTTCACTTTTCTTTCGCTTGGGACACCAAGATCCGAAGGCCATGTTGACCTGGACAACTGCCTTTTCCGCTGAATGTTTAAACCCTACAATTGATATGCTTCTTGTTTTGAAAGAGTGAGGATAACTGCACCTGCAGAAATGCCTTCTTTAACACAGCTATTGAAGATGCCAGAATCCTCTTTTCCTTTGCATCTGGTCACCCTAACTGAAAGGTAAGCAATTACAGGTGAAACAGGCCACAAGAAGACACCATCATATTAACACTCAGAATGTCTGTGACAGAGCCATGCAAAAGAAAATCTGTCTTCTTTTTTAATCAGAAACCTTTATTAGGCAAAAGATAGAGACAAACAGGGAGCCAAGTAACTGAAAAAAAATATCCAAGGGAAATATAAACAACCCCCCCGCAAAAAAGGGATAATTCAAAGTATTAATTAGAAAATTGGCCTCCATCTCCAATATCTTGGGATCCTGGTTGTTCAAGAGATAGTTCAATTTAGAATTATGAGAGCAAGGACCTGCCAGGGTAGGAGCCATAAGAAAAAAGTTGGGTCTAAATCCCATACATTTCAGGCAAACAAACAGGGTGTGCTCAAGTGACTCTTTGAGAGTTAGGCAGTAAGTGCAATAGCATTTCCGATATGTGGCTTTCAGAAACCTCCCTAGAGGTAATGTGAGAGGAAACATGTTGGTTCTAGCCCTGGTGACCACCCATCTCAGCTTGGAGTCAGAAAGAATGTTTAAATAGTCGACTATTTGACATTTCCGGGTGCAATATCAAAACGGAGGGGGAACACAAATTTCTTGCTTTACCAATTAATGATTGATATTCCTGATCAAATAATCGTTCCTTTATCTGGTGGAGGATCTCAGTGGAGAGTATGTGAAGCTGGTCGATAATCCTCTGAGATAATTCCTCAAATCTACCAGCAAAATCTTGGGAAGGCGGGATTGCTAACATTGCTGAAGTGTTCACTTCTAATTCCTGTTAAAGTAGGCCCAAGGAGCAGTGCACTCACTTTGTTCTTAGAGGAATCGCTCCAGAAAATGCTAGGGATAGATGAAGAAATCAAAGAGTCTAAATTTAAACTTAACATACCCAAATCAAAATCCATTAAAAGAGGCATATGGTCACTCCATATTTGATAGTCTATCTGGAAAGTAGTCACATTAGCAAAACAGGAGTGAGAGACCATAATATAATCTAAAATCCTACTGCTGCGTGGAGAGATAAAAGTGTACTCGCCTGAGTTATTAAATTGGGTCAAACCATTCAATGGAACAAGATCAAATTGAAGGGAGAGCCTGACAAGGTTAACACCGGCGTGGTTAGAGAAGTTATCCCTTAGTTCCCTGGGAAGACAAAAATGCCAGGGCAGAGATTCTGCGTTCAGGCTAACCAAGGACTGAAGAGTACACACATCTTTCTCAATCCTCACATTAAAATCACCTTCTAAGAACAGTGCACTGGAATGCCAGGTCTGCGTATACTGGAAATAAAATTGGTTAATTGGGACAGATATTGATCACGCGTCTCAATTTGAGATCAAAAAGGAAAATACACATTTAATACCATTAAACTAAAAGAACAAGACACAATATATAACAGACTTCCCTCTGTGATACACCTCTGAAGATGCCAGCCACAGATGCAGGCGAAACATTAGGAACAAGATCCACCAGACCATGGCCACACAGCCCAGAAAACCCACCACAACCAGTTGAATCCGGCCGTGAAAGCCTTCGACAATACATAAAAGAACTCCAGTTCAATATGAGGGCCAGGGCCAGATTCTCGCAAGATGAAAGAGTTTTTACTTTTAGACCCAAGTTGGAAACAATTAATATAGCAAGGCCAGCCTTATGGCGCCCTTTTGTACTCGTCCTGTGGGCTGGAAGATAGTAAGTATTATCACCTGGAAAAAAAGGGGGAAATAAAGACCAAGTCTCTTGCAAGAGTATGATATCAGACTTGGCAAGAAAGTTACAAAAGTCCTGATTATTTGCCTTATTGTTCCATCCAGCCATGTTCCAGGAAACAAATTTCAGGGACTGGAAGGAGGAAATACTGGACTTCTGGCGTCAGTCCAGCTCCACAACCAGGTCGAGGGAACTGTTGACATCACGGAAAACACAGCAGTTGGCATCCTTACTTGACAACTGTTGAGTCTGGCACAGCGAGGCAGATAGAGGACTGGTTCACACATCAAAGTCAGAGGCTTCAGGAGCCACCGGGTCCTCTGCTGTTCCATGATCAGCTACTAGGGATTCTCCTGCTTTCTTTAGTTCCTGTGCCCATGATTTATCACCATGAGGTCCTATAAGACTGCAATGGGTTTCCCATGAAGCTCGGGAGTCCAATTCGAGTTCCCCTGCATCTGGTGGAATAGCCAACTTAGAAGGGCAATCAAAGATAAGTTGGGGGTTGGAAAAGATGGAAGATTTTTCGGGCAGGGTCCAAAGGTGTAAGGCAATACATCCAAAACTGAAGTGGACTTCTTGGAAGAAGTTATTTCATAAGAAGCTGTCTGGGCAAAGCCTGGACAATCGAGGATTTGTCTCTTGATGTCAAAAGGACTTCCATGAGCTCACCCAGTCTGCTCACAATTTGAAGTCAGAAGTTAAATTGTGATGGAAAGGACATTGGTTACAAGGAGGACCCTCCCGAGTAGGGTCAAGCTCAACCCCAGTAGCTAGAGACAGATTGATCCGACTAGTATTTGAAGGATTCATAAAGAGAGAGCAGAGGTGTACGTTAGTGAAAACTCTCCTCATGCACACATTTCTGGCTGCCAGTTTTATTTTTTCCCTCCGTAACTGCCTGGGAAAATAAGATGAACTAAAAGTAAGAATTAATCATTGGGGTTTATGAGAAGGGAGAGCAGGAAGACTAACCCAAGCCTCCACAGAGAGCAGATCAATTGCACTAGACCTGTAAGCAAGATTTTAAGATGACAGTCAGACTTACAGAGTTACGTACAAGACGGCACCCTCTATATTTATGGATACAGATGCAAACTTGATTCAGAGAAAGCTTCTTCTTCTTCTTCTTCTTCTTCTTCTTCTTCTTCTTCTTCTTCTTCTTCTTCTTCTTCTTCTTCCTCTTCCTCTACCTCTTCTTCCACTTCCTTTTCTTCTTCCTGTTCTTCCTCCTCTTCCTCCTCTTCCTCTTCCTCCTCCTCCTCCTCCTCCTCCTCCTCTTCTTCTTCTTCTTCTTCTTCTTCATCAATTTTCTTCTGCATAGTCCCTGCAGAGGGAAATCGTCTCATTCCAGTCGTTGGACTCATTCCACCCAACTGAATCTGCAGTTCGTGAGCTAAGGGTCTTTGATACATTAGGGAGAGTGCTGCCATGCTCCTTTAAATTTACTACATCTGATTCCTTGTGAAGGGAGGGAGCTCGAGCCTCTAGTTCAGGTGGACAAAGCATAGCAAACCGATTTGCAATAGGCACTGAAATATTCTGTAATGAATCATCATAAAGTTCCTTGGAAGCAAAAAAGGCTTTAATTTTGGATTGTTTGCAAGCAGGAGGAGATCAAGTAACAAGTAATCAGTAGAGGCGAGGGGCAGTAAAACCGCTGTGCTATAAAGACTATAGAACCACAAAACCATAAAACTATAAATTCAATAGGTCCGAATGATTGAAATAGTTAAAAAGTCAAAATAAACAAACATGGAAGCTGTAAAATACTACTGAAAGAGACTCAATGTGTCATGTCACCGCACTCTAACCTTTCCAGCTGTGGCCCGCTGAGCTCAGGTGAATAATCTCTTGTTAGCAATTGGACAAGAGAATAAAAAAACAAACACATGCAACAATTACAACAGTTTGAAACTGAGAGAAAGACTCAGCATGCCACTGCTCTGATGCCCAACTATCTTCTTATCATGTCAATTCAGGTTCAGAACAAAATCTGCCATAGGTCACAAGCCATTGTCCTTACAATGCCTAAGAACCAGGGTAGGACCAAGGGGGAACTGTGCCTGAAGCATGCATGCGCCCTGCGCCCCTGCCATGCCCCTGCCCACCCTGGAACGCCCCCGCTATGCCCCCGCACCAGCACGTGCCCAGTGCATCGTGCAACCCCCCGTGTCTCCTTGGCGTTACGCCACTGCTAAGAACACTTTTCTGGGTGTAGGCCCTATTGATACATGTATTCATACAATGTATCTTGAATATCTCCTAGAGCAGACTTTCCAGCTTTTCAGAGGAATTGTGCCCTCACCTTGTGCTCTGCTTCATCCCTCCTTCCCCATGAATTTTTACATAGTACCTCAATTAAATTTCCTGCATTAATAACTAAGCCCCTTTTTCTGTACCCACTACCTCTTTGGATGAACACGTAATCAAAACGAGAAACATCTTGACATGGGTGAATAATGCGCTCACTTTCTGGGTTGCCTTCTGCCCAGCAATAACAGATGCACAAGAAAGAGCTCTTTTATCTCGTCCACACCCATCTGAGTATTAGACACACAAGGAGGAACTCCAGGACAGCTGGCTGATTAGCCAGTGCTTGTGTGCCCAACAACTACAGCTGCTAGGTGCCCCAAGGAACATTTTTTAATCTAAAAAGCCAGCTGCTTTATGAAGTGGGCAAGTGCACGTTCAGTGTAAAGACAAAACCATCCCCCTTGATTTATGCAACAACATGCCCGTACACTGGAGTTTGGCAAGGTGGGGTAGACAGAAAGGAGCCACAGGGCAGGTCTAAAATCACCTCTTTTGAATGAAGGTGTCACAAAGAGGTGGATTTCTTCTCTTGCCTTAACTAGGCTAGTCATCACTTTCAATCAAAAGAAGCAGAAAACAAATTTCTCTATTTTTAAATTACGAGATTTTTGTAAACAAATCTAATTATACACTACACCAGAGGTGTCCAACTCTGGCGCTTCAGACATTCATGGACTACCATTCCCATCAGCCCCTGCTGGGATGGCAGCCTCTCCTGGCATGGCAGGGGCTAATGGGAATTGTAGTCCACGAACGTCTGAAGCGCCAGAGTTGGACACCCCTGCACTACACAGTTAACCAAATCCATTGCATGATATTTAAATTCAATTATCTTAAAATGTCAACATCATAAATACCGTATGTAACAGAAAATAACAAAACTTGGGTAAAGTCCTAGACTGTCTAAAAGGAAACAACCTCCCCATCAATAAGTATGAATTCAGCCCTAAATTCTAGTCGCCAGTTTGTCAGTAGCACCATCCCAGCCCCAGCAGAGCTAGTCGGTATTTTTGACTCTCCGACTAGAGAAAAGAATCAGCAATAAAGATCCAATTCCATGGAGCTGACAGCATAACAAGCCCAGTGGAGTCCACAGAGGCATCTCCACCAGCCAATCAACAGAGCAGCATTCTGACAATATCATTGTAAGCCATACACAGAAGCATGGGGATGTCAGCACAGTTCCCAACATCCTTCTTGCCCCCACCAACCCAAAGGACAAGGGAAGGAAACAAGACAGCATCTGCACAGTCAATTCAATGGCTAATCAGAAGTCCTGCTGGGCTACAGCCTCCTGTGACCCTGGCTACTTTCTAAAAACACTTGGCATGTGCCAGGAAAGGTGTCTTCGGGCATCATGGCACGCAGGGCACTATGCAGGGAAACCTTGACAAACATTGATTGAACAAAAGTGGTGCTTGCTACGTGAGACAGTGGGCACAAATCTGACATAACAGACCATAACCCTTTACAGACCTCAACTCATTTTAATTGTTGCAATGAATGAAAGGATGAATCTCATCACCCCGCTGTACAAACACACAGGCTAATTCCCCACATCAAGATGGACTGATGTTCATGTGCTTGCAGTGGCATGGTGACATCAGCATCGGTACCCCAGTTCCATGGACCAGAATTGCTCCTGAGGAGTGTCGTAACACCCCTAGAACTGTTGCCATTTTCCCACTGCTGAACACTATTTTCCCCCTCTTGGGGGAGCATCTACCAATTCCTGGTGAGTTTTGGATGGTGGGGGGAGCGGAATTGGGTCACTCTTTAGCTAAGTTGTCACAGAGCTACAGAACACTAAAACACATGTGTGGTTATCTGAGGGTTTCAATTGTCTCCTTCTTATAAGTCATGCAAAGAAGAACCTTTCAGCTAATGGTAAGAAAATGCAGAATCACAATGCCCCGGCCATTGAGAGCAATTGAACAGCATCAGTCCTAAAAAATGTTTTTCACAACCACTATCCAAAAAGCCAGCATGGTGCAATGGTTAAGAGCAGGTGCACTCTAATCTGGAGGAACTGGGTTTGATTCCCTACTCCGACACTTGAGCTGTGGTGGAGGCTTATCTGGTGAACCAGATTAGCTTGTGTACTCCAACACATGCCAGCTGGGTGACCTTGGGCTAGTCACAGTTCTTCAGAGCTCTCTCTAGTCACAGTTCTTGGAGCTCTCTCAGCTCCACCCACCTCACAGGGTGTTTGTCGTGAGGGGGGAAGGGAAAGGAGATTGTAAGTCTCGTTGAGTCTCCTTCCAGGAGAGAAAGGGGGAACATAAACCCAAACTACTCCTCCTCCTCCTCTTCTTCTTCCTCCTCCTCCTCCTTTTAAGTCTGTTGAGAGCTGAGATATTGCCTGCCTCAGATACAGAGGTGTGGCTTCTCCTGGTGTGCATGAATGCTGGCACAAACGTATCAAAGGTAGGGAATGACTGGCCCCGGTCCCTACTCTGTTTTGGAAATAACCCAAAATAAATATCTTAGACCCCCATAGAATTAGCTTCGGTTCCACACTGGAGAAAAAGTGAGACGCAAATGCAATAAATAAATTATGGGGCTGAGTAAGGGTTTCTGAAAATATCAGTGAAAAGATTTGAACACTCCGCAGCATTTCATAAATGCTACATACTTGTACTATTATTACTTCTCTGGGCAGCAAGCCCTTGAGAAAGGACAGGGATATTCTGATGGGGAGCATTTCAATTCAGAGGAAGTACTTGATTCACCCACCCGCCCTGCCCTGCCCATTCCATTAGAAATAGAAATCTTGACTACCTACAAGCTTTCCACAGCTGTTTCCAATCCAAACAGGCACCAAAATGGTTCACTTTCCACGCAACTAAATGTGGTGTCGGGGAACCCTTCAAAATTATTTAACATAATGATGCCTTTTGAAACTCAGAATAGTTTTGTGCTATTTTAAAGTTATTTTTCCTCTTTTGAAAATTCACATTGGGGTTTTATTTTAAGATTTAATTATAGGTGACAACAGCATGAAATTAAACTTGGTGCTTCATTTTCTTAAACGCATGTTCCTCTCCAATTGCCTCTCCCCCCAAGCAGCCTGTCCTTTGGAGAGCTACAGGCTCAATATGGGAATCATCCTTAATGAAAAGATACAGAAACTCCTGACATTATTTCACTAGCCCATCATTTCCCCATCTTTTGCAAAAATAGATCTATTTTTTAATTAAATGTATAGACTCAATAAAAAACATGTTGCTAATACCAAAGACAATGGGACCCTCTTGGAAACGGAGTTTACATATATAACGAAGAAAGAGGAGCAGCAAGACGGTTCTCATCTCAGCAAGTTATTTTGAGCAAAGTCAAATGGCAAGGTCAAATAGGCAAAATTCCACACCAAGCAGCTGCTCACCATGGTGTCATAGCCAACTTCTTCAGTGAAAAACTACCAGGTTTGATGGTGTCGGTGATAGATTGAGATTAAGTTTTAAAGAAACACTTCTTATCCCCTACCTCTAGGTGCCAACTTGCCACATTCTGTGCCCTCAGATCCCCACACTAGTACCTGGGAGCCTCATGGTGTAGCCAGTGTGGTGTAGTGGTTAAGAACCGCCCTGAGCTCTTCGTAGGAGGGCGACATATAAATTGAACAAATAAATAAAATAAGAGCAGGTGGTTTCTAATCTGGAGAACCGGGTTTGATTCCCCACTTCTCCACCTGAGTGGCAGACTCTTATCTGGTGAACCAGATGTGTTTCTGCACTCCTACATTCCTGCTGGGTGACTTTGGGTTAATCACAGTTCTTCGGAACTCTCTCAGCCCCACCTATCTCACAAGATGTCTGTTGTGGAGAGAGGAAGGAAAAGGAGTTTGTAAGCCACCTTGAGTCTCCTTACAGGAGAGAGTGGTGGGATATAAATCCAAACTCCTCCTCCTCCTCCTCTTCTCCTTCTCCTTCTCCTTCTCCTTCTCCTTCTCCTTCTCCTTCTCCTTCTCCTTCTCCTTCTCCTTCTCCTCCTCCTCCTCCTCCTCCTCCTCCTCCTCCTCCTCCTCTTCTTCTTCTTCTTCTTCTTCTTCTTCGTCTAGGATTCTCTGCGTTCTGTTCTGGTTATACTTTCTCATTCAACACCTTTCCCCCATATGACTGACAAGATCCAACCTAGATCAACCTGCCACCATCTTTGGAACACCACTTTTATCCAGAACAAACCACTGTGACTGCTGTATTTGAACAACCATGACCACTCATGTTGTAAGAGCTATCAATGATGGAGGCTCTGTGAAAGGTAACTAGCAGGGTACAAGAAAGTCTCAGAAGAGGGCTTCCTTGCCCAAATATTGTTTTAGTTGCAGGCATAAATACAGACCCAATAAATACACCGAATGCTGAAGTTCACTTAATTCTGGTCAACTGGGTATGACCAGGGGAGAGGAAGAGGGAAAACAATTTAAGGACATGTCCTGTATTAGTTTTTCATGGGCTCTCTCAGCCCCACCCACCTCATATGGTGTTTGTTGTGGAGGGGGGGAATGGGAAAGGAGAGTGTAAACCCCTTTGAGTCTCCTTACAGGAGAGAAAGGGGGAATATAAACCCAAACTCTTCTTCTTCCTCTTCTACACTTAAATCAGTTCTGCAATCGTTTAAGCATAATTTCAATATAATTTCACAGCAAAATAAATATTGTAATAAGTTACATTCATTTGCATTCTCTTAATCTGAGGTATTACTTTAAATGGTAACCTTTAAGAATTAAGTGTAGTAACATAAAAATATACAAATTTGTTAAAAGGGAAACCCCCCTCCCAAATTCCTTTCAATATCAAGTGATTTCATGGTCATTTACTGCAAACTAATTTTCAGTAGTTTTTACGTGCTAAGATATTCCTGTTGAAAAACATTCCCATGACTTCAGATTTGTAGGGTGTGATGTTATCATGTGCCTTACTAACTCTCATTGCAAGCTCTGACAAGACACAACAAGTATCCACAGTAAAGAAACTTCATGGGAAAATGCTGTTTAGTTTTCATTTTTTGTGTCCATGTAAGGTGGAGAATTCGCAAACCCAAGACAACTTTTGTGGATATATTTCTGAACTAGAAAGGCTGCAGTAAGCTCCACAAACCAGATTCTGCCATCAAAGAGAGATATCTTGAAGGATCACAAGCCTAATCTATTCCAGGAGAAAATTCTGGACTTCTGCAGAATTTTGAATACCTCAGCATGGGCTTTGATAAGATGGCCTTTGCAAACCATAATGTGACCATAATGCTTCCTGCTGCAAAAATCTGGCCATAAGGCAGGTCACAATTTGCATCTTTCTACCATAGCTGGGAGCTGAGAAAACAGGACTCATCTAGTGAGTTTCTCTCTCTAATGTGAAGTCATATCCCAGTGATGGCGAACCTTTTTGAGACCAAGTGCCCAAATTGCAACCCAAACCTCACTTATTTATCGCAAAGTGCCAACCCAGCAATTTAACATGAATACTGAGGTTTTAGTTTAGAAAAAAATGGTTGGCTCCCTCTTCTTCTGCCCCACATGCTTGAGCAGGGGCCAGCCTGCTCTAGCCTCCAGCAAGACCTGCACGCACCGCTCTATGTCTCTCTAGCATCTCTGCCTCCTCTGCGCCCCCCCTCGAGCAGCAGCCACCTGGAGCACAGGCACCAGGCCTGCCAGCTGAGTCCTCCCTGCTCACCGCGGTGTGCGTATGTCATGCTCAGTGGCCCAGGCCAGCCTAGGTGTGTGTGTGTGTGGGGGGGGGATGATTTTCCACCCCCCACATGATGAACTCCGTGTGTGCATGCCCACAGAGAGGACTCTGAGTGCCACCTCTGGTACCCGTGCCATAGGTTCGCCATCACTGTCCTATCATGAGTACCGGTATACAAGCAGCGCATCTAACCAAAAGGTGCTGCTGTTCTCTTTGTTTACAGTCCAAGACAAGGTTTGGTATTTTGTCTTGCCTGTCTTTTCGTCTGCCTTGAGGAACCCTCTGGAAGTTCTGGTCTAGGGGTCTGTGCTCTTTGCTATCTTGTTAATAAAGTTTTTTTTCAAGCATTGTCATTCTTGCTTTATTAGAGGAGGATGGAGCCATGTGGGAGTCTGAAAGCAGCAACCGTGTCTGGCTGTGATCAGTTTCTAGACAATCTGATCGTGGAGCTCAAGTTTACGTGCAAACGACAGCCTCTGATCATCTGAAAGCCTCTCTTCCTCAGTGTAAGGCCAGACTCACTTTTGAGGGAACACCTTTTACACATCTTCAGGGGCAGATTCCTCTGTCTTTGCTTGAGGCAAAACAGGCCTGAGCTCTAGTCAGCCCTGGCACAAAGTAAACCTTGGTTATAACAAACTTATAATGGGGTCTACAGTGGAAGATCCCCAGCATGGGGCCATCTTTCTTTGCCATCACTTGACAGGTTGATGGTGGTGGTGTGGGGGAGAGGAATGGGGGACTTAACCATAGAGTTTTTCGTGAAGCCTAAAGGGTTGTGCCATATGATGTTTTCACTTCTGGTTTTGTGCCAGAAATCATATCATACACTGGCATGCCACTGAGGAAATTGTTCCTGCCTGTGACGTGCCCCCCCCCCCCACTCTACACTCCCGGAATGTAAAAATGGGAATTAGTGGATTGGGTGCTTGGCAGGCAAAACAAAATATTGTTTCCACAGGCAGACACATGTGAATTGCAGAGTAAGAGTAAGCAGTACGAACTATCTGCTCTTTTGAAACAAATGTGCTGTTTCAAAGATAGTGCTCTGGTCTGTGATTGGATAGGAGTCTGCCTGGGAATCCCAGGGTTGCTGAAGGAAGGAAGGAAGGAAGGAAGGAAGGAAGGAAGGAAGGAAGGAAGGAAGGAAGGAAGGAAGGAAGGAAGGAAGGAAGGAAGGAAGGAAGGAAGGGGAGGGAGGGAGGGAGGGAGGGAGGGAGGGAGGGAGGAAGGGAGGGAGGGAGGGAGGGAGGGAGGGAGGGAGGGAGGAAGGAAGGAAGGAAGGAAGGAAGGAAGGAAGGAAGGAAGGAAGGAAGGAAGGAAGGAAGGAAGGAAGGAAGGAAGGAAGGAAGGAAGAGCTAACACTGGAGACAATCAAAACCCCTAAAAGAAAATACTGTTTAAGTCTAGACAGATATCCCTGTTTTCCAGAACCAACACCTCTGTCTTCCTGGCCTTCCTGAGGCAACTCTTCATTCAAAGGTTGACCCCAACTTCAAACCAACATGCTTCCTGCAACCCAGCACTCTGCAGGGTTCCTCTTCAGCCCAAAGGAGCTCCCTCCCTACCCAACCACCCAACCTACCCATCAAGGCAGGAAATATAAATTTGTGACTGTGGAGGGGGTGGGGAAAGGTGCCCCAACAGAGTCAGGCTGCTGGAAGTAAGTATACATTTAGAGCTTGCTTTGAAAATGATGACACAGAAAGGAGGGGATAACTACAGGGACTGAAACACCTTCATTAAAAATAACCACAAGAACCCACCCAGTACTTTTAAGAGCTTTGAGCTCTGAGGCATGAATTAACCACAAACAATACTTCTAAAAAACCTGGTAAGAAAATATAAGGATACTTTCTTTTACTCTTGGCAAGTACCACCTATGGAAAACTGTGTATCCTATAGGCTGTATATTCTATAGAAAGCATCTTTAAAAATACAATAAAAACATGCCCTGCACTTGCGCTAAACCATAGGTCAAAAATGTAAAGGGGTAAAATATACATAGCACATGACTTCTTTTGAAAGCTATAAGATGACAAATTGTCCAAGATTGATATATCTGGCACTCTGGGCACATCAAATCTTCTCCATATGTCTACTTACTTCTGAAAATATTTTCTTCATATGGGATTCTTAAGTACCTCGTCTACATTGCATATTCTGCAGGAAACATGGATATTCTCTGCCAAGTACAATCAAATTAAGTTTCTCTGTCAATCAGCGTCATACTGAAGGGCTGTACGAAATCCATCTTCTTCAAAAATGGGATTCTGTCACTGTGCCATGAAAAGCAGAATTTTGTAACCTAAATACATTAAGCAAACTGAGCAGGCCTGAATGATTTTTCTTGCTCTGAATAATATATTGCTAAACCTTTGCATAATTTATTCTATTTTACTAGTTTTGCTGAATGGCCAGTTATACTGAAAATTATTAACAGACCACAGGGGCAAGGAGTTATGAAGGTGTTTTTGTAGCCGTAAGAACTAGAAACTTGCTGCATTTTTAAATATCAGGTGAAATTGCTGAGGTGGCAAAGTCTGCACTCCTTAGTGTGCAAAGCAGTGTGTGTGTGTGTGTGTGTGTGTGTCAGTTTTGCAGTGGCTAGTGACAACACCACTGCGGCACAGCCATGCCATCTCCAAAGGGGTTTCAGGCAGCACTACAAGCAGAGGAAACAAGAAATCTCCCACAAAGCCCCATACAGCCAAATGGATATGACACACTTTCTCGTGTCGTAAGTTGGCTGTTGGTATGGGGGGGCGGGCGGGCGGGCAGGCGGGCGGGCGGAGCATTCTCAGCCTGAAAGCCCTTTGGAAGCTGACTAAAGTTGGCCTTGTCCCCAGACTGCCACTCCTACCAGTGCTGGTTCATGAGGGGGACTCATGAGGGGGCAGCTTCTATGCTCAGGTGCCATGGAGCCCTGCTGCCAACACAAATGACCCCCCTATTGGTATATTTGTCCCTTGTGCCAGCATATGGGGCATTTGCATTGATGCATCCTTGCACCACCTCCACGACTGTGTGCCCCCCCTCCTTCGGGTTGCACAGTAAGTACCATTACATGGACAGAATATTTGCAGAATAGGGGACGCCTGTAAATAGGGGACACCTGCAAATCTACCACGGAGCACCTCTGAGGGAAACATGTTGAATCTGGCTTTTAGTGAAAAGCTTTCTATAGTGAGGAATGGTCAAATTCTGGACTAGCAAAGGAGATGACAACTCCTTCCTTCAATTTATTTTTGCTTTTAACCTCATAACTGTAGATTGGAAGAGATAGTCTCAATTTTTTGAAAATCTGTGATCATGAATATTCCTCTTATAAATTTGTGAACAGTATGCTCCCAATGGGGCATGGGCTTTGTTCATCATGTTTTGGGGGTTTCAAAACCTGCAGGCCTTTTTTGGGGGGGGGGGTTGAATAAAGGTGAAATAGAGGCAGGAGAATATAGAGATAGAAACATGTTTAGCAAACAAATAAGACCACAAGAGATAATCACAATTTAAATTCAAAGGTTTAAGATGAATTTTTTCCCAAGTTTTATTTTATTGCTTTGGTGTGATATGTCAGATAACTCAACATGCTAGTACACCCCCATTTAGAGTTGATGTCAGTGGGGGTGGCCCTAAACTGAGTCCCTAATTAGATCTGTGGCCGCCAATGACCCCCTACCCCCAAGAAAGTAATGGCTAATCTTTGAAAATATTTTATGGCTGATGTCCTATCATGGTAAACATTTTGCACCAATATCGCAGTTACAACAGAGAACAGTCACTTTATTTATTTACTGGAACCAGACAGAGTAAATGCATTTTGATGTCAATGTCAATTGGGAAACAGAACTATTGTCAATTGGGAAACAGAATGTCAATTGGGAAACAGAACTATTGCATTTTGACATCAAAAATCAAATTGCAAATGGATTCATGGGATTTCAGATACCTCTTGCTGAAATCCTATGTTCACAATTCTTTTTAAAAAATCAGTTGAAACCAAGTTAAAAGTGGTGAGAGGCAAACAGAGATTTTCCCCCCCCAAAGTCAGCAACACAATATCCAGTTCCATGGTCCAGTTGAGATGATGACAGTTTTTTTTTTAAAAAAATGGGTAATATATCTTTAAGGATTTATGATGCAGAGTGGTATGATGTGTTCTGCAGAGGGTGGAGTACGTCTGAGGGCATGGCTTGAGGTGTGGTTTTTCTTTCTCTGTGGTGCATGTAAGGTCATGGACTGGCTGGCTCCAGTCAAATTATTGCCTTCATGTCTGTAGACAAGGCTTTTTAATAACTATTCCATGGGCCCCTTTTCGGCACACACTCACACAAAATGGCCCATCTTCAGGATAACAAGTCAGGCCCATTTAGCCTTAACCACAGAAAAGATGCAGACAGCTCATTCCCAGGCTATTATTAGTCATCACTGAGGTCACAGACAGTAGGCAGACCCCATAATTAGAAAGAAAAGGTGTGCTTTGGTCTCCTTTTAGAATATAAGGAGTGCCTTTCTGGATCAGGTAAAGTTCCAAGCAGAGCAACACAGGGGGCCAGTCAGGTGATGCTGGGGAGCTCCCGAGTCAGATCAGTCCCTCTTGGTAAGGTTATTCAGAGAGTCAACTTTCAAGGAATCCTCTCCACAACGAAGTTGAGAAGCCCTGGCCTTTTCCACACATGCAGGATAATGCACATTCAATCCACTTTCACAATTGTTTGCAAGTGGATTTTGCTATCCTGCACAGTAAAATCCAGCTGCAAAGTGCATTCAAAGTGGATTGAAAGTGCATTACTCTGCTCCCAGGCCAGCTCAGATGGCTCACAGTTTTTCTTAAGATCATGTGAGCGCCTCCCCTTGAATGATGGCAATGGCAAGAAGGTGACTATAATCCGACTGCCATCAAATGTCTGTGGGTTTCATTCTTTGTTTAGCCATTAGGCTCTAATGTTCCTAACTGTTCAACTAGCATGAAGATCCAGTCTTTTATAAAACTGCTTATTTTTCATGTTTAAAAACTGTAGGCCACATTTCTGCTCCAAGGAGGATTCCAGATCATTTGAATAAAAAGTAAAACACAGTGTTGCATTTTATGGCCCATTCCCAAAGATGGAAAGGTAGAGGGGAGGGCTAATTTCTACTGATTTGCCCTCCAACTGCAGACCCCTCCCGCTGTACTCTTCACCGACTCTCTGACCCCCAGAAAAGAACTTGGGGGACACAGTATGGTGCAGTAGGAGGGGGAGGCAGGAAAGTGTTTCCGAAGGCTCTGTTCTGATTGTGGATGCAGTAGAGTTAACAGCAACATTAATTCTCAGCAGCCCTATTAAAATATAGCATTTAAAACCACATCACATGTGTTGGAGTGTACAGGCTAATCTGAATTCCCCAGATAAACCTCCACAGCTCAGGTGGCAGAGCGGGGAATCAAACCTTGTCCCTCTAGATTAGAGTACACCTGCTCTTAACCATTACACCACTGCTGCTCCAGCAGGTTGCAGGTGGGATAAAGTAACCTGCTATCCTGTTTGCATACCTCTGTGAAGGCAGTGAATGAAGCCCATGAAAGCAATGCAGGCCACCTTCACAAGGAGGTGTATCTTTTTTAACCCCTCCCCACTTCCCATGCTGTGTAGTTGTGCAAGGAGGCTGCTACCAACATTAAAACAAAAGAACAACTGAAAGTGTGATTCTTGAAAAACCTGGATTCGGGGGAAACATGGAGCAGGAGCCCCGCACATGGGTTTTTTCCCATCCCCAGCCTGGGTTTATTGGACAGTGTGGAAGGGGCCTCTGTTTAGGTAAATATGGAACACTGCTCTTTCCCATGGAGCCTGCCTCCTGGGAAAGAAGGTTCTCTCACCGGAGGAAGGTTTCTTTCTGTGAACGACTGTGAGACAGAAGACAAAGCAGATTCCAAACAGTCCATCGAGGCTTACACCAAAACATATTAGCTACACAACCATTTGAGACAAGGCTGGTGACAACTGGCTGACCTCAACATTAGGGATGCACATTTCAATATGTCTGGTTCATATATATTTATATATAATATATCTGAAAAATGTGTTTGTGTGTGTATCATCAAGTCACAGCTGAGATATGGTGACCCCACAGTGTTTTCAAGGCAAAAGATGTTTAGAGGTGGTTTGCCATCGCCTGCCTCCATATCATGGCCCTACTAACCCTTGGAAGTCCCCCAACCAAATCTGAAAAAGACCGTATCACTATTTTCCAGATATATTCAGGTCTCCAAGTAGTACCTGAAATTTTTGGGGATCCTGAGAAATGGATCCTGAGAAATCCCAGAAATACTTGGGAATAACTGGAAATATTAGGAACCAGTTTTTTATGACTCACGGGGTTATTTTTTCTTTATTTTTCCAGGATCTCTGTGTCTTCCCAGAGCTTAGTATCAGCTTGCCAGATTGATTTCTCTTTGATTGTGTCCTTTTACATTGGTTTTGTGGGTTTTGAAATACTGTATTCTTTGCACAAGTTGCTTTGTGTAGAGTTTACTTTTGTGGTTGATTCTTGGGGTTGACATCATCTTTGATTCTTGGGTTGTATATTGGCTTAGATCTCTACTTTTAAGTTTGTAGGACTTAAATAATGGTCCTACTTGGTTTGGTGTGGATGATTCTCTAGTTTGACATTGGGCAAGATTCTCAGATTGGACATTTGTTGTTAGGCTTGCCACATTGTCCCATGGTTTTGCTGGGATTTCCTGATTTAGCACTGGTTCTTTGAGTTTGTTGGGTCTGTCTGCTTCAAGAGGCTTGTGATGAGCAATTGCTTTGCTGGTGTTTCTGCTATTCTTTGACCTAGGGAAAGCACAGAATTCCCACACCCCCAGCAAACAATGCAAGATGTCTGGAGGAACCTTGTTCAGGGACCATAGAATTCAACCTCTTGGTCCAAATCACTGGAAATTTGGGGGTGATTTAAATGACACACATCAGCAGCTCTTCTGCAATTTTGGTACACTTTTGTCAAAAAACAGCCCCTCCAGCCCTTCAGAAATATTTCTTATAGGAAATAATGTAACCGAATAACATCAACATTCTTTAAAATCTGGATCCAATACCAAACTAGTATTTGGAACCTGGGAAAACTTGGCTCCCTGACATCTGGATCTGAAAAACACAGATTTTTTTTAGAGCTGCACATCTTTAGCAAACACTATAATTAAAATTATATGATCCTCCCTCCCAGGTTTCAATGCCTGAGTCCAGAGCTATCCAAAAGCAATTTTAAAAACCTGTGCTACTTTTGATATTTTTAGAGCTGTTATAAAATATTCCGAATGAATCAGGCATTCACATTCTGATACTCCTTCAAAAATATTTACGCACAGATCTCTTCAGCTTCATACTTCCCCATCTTTCCCTCTTCGCTCTCCCTGCCTAACAGAACGTTCATTTGCCTAGAATTGGAAATCTTACCACAACTTCTGTTTTGTGGGGGTGGAAAGAACAATCATGATCTTAGTTGCAAGGATTCTTACAAGAGCACGGGAGTAGGGTTGAAGAACAAGGCCAATTCCTCATTTTGTAAACCGTTACCAGGGCAGAAGATCTATTGCTGAATAGGAAGGTCTTGGCCATGTTCCTGAGCCCCCTTCCACACATGCAGAATAATGCACTTTCAATTCACTTTCACAATTGTTTGAAAGTGGATTTTGCTATTCCACACGGTAAAATCCAGCTGCAAAGTGCACTGAAAGTGGATTGAAAGTGGATTATTCTGTATTAAGAGCTGGCCAAGTCAACTTTCATGGTCATAGAGTCCCAATGGGTACATGACACTTCCAAGGAAGAAGTGGTTGTAGTTTTCTTTTTATCATCTGTAGCACAATGCAGGAAACCGTGAAAAAGCTCAAAGCCCTTGCATGAGGCCCCTTCAGAAATGAGGCCTAAATTCTGATTTCCAGGATTGTAACAAATCTTTAATATGGTTCGGTTGTAATTTCTTTCATACTAAGATGCAAATGTGATTAAGATAACTGATTTTGGCTGTCCCAGGTAGCAGGTTGTGTTTTTTTTTTTAATAACCAAAGCAATAACATATTGATTTTTAAAACACGCGGATTAAGAAATGCCCGCCATTTCACACATGCTCCCAGATGCAGACAGCGATACACTGATTTCTCTGATAAAGTTTTCGTGAGAAAAAAAAGTGGCACTCACAAAATACTTCATTTTTACTCATAAGGATTCATTCAGCACTAACTGCACTGGATGGATTGTCTCCTTTGCCAGCAAGCAAGGCTACATCTTTCATATAAGCAGCCATGCCTCCCTCCCCCTATTGAACTTGCATTATGCTGTAAATGGCTAAAAGACAGTCAAAAGATCAAAGGTTTCCTTTGATGGTTTATATCAAGGATCCCTACAGTATTAAAAAGGATCTCAGGTCAAGACATTCTTGTTCACACACGGATCTGAACGAAGGACTGAATAGCAGCAACAAAACTGGGGAAACCTTAACGCATCCATCAAAGGGAGGGCCATTGTTAACCAGCAGAGGAGGCTCTACTTCTCTAACTATAACATTAACTATTGACAGATGTCTTTCCTTTGATGCATCAGTGCTAACAAGGAAGAGTGCCTTTGCCGAAACGTACGCACAATCAATCACTTTAGAGTACCCAAATTAGATGTACATAATCTCATTGCAGCTGTCCAAAACAACGTATTTGAGAAATTCATGAACCTTCTTTCCCAAAAGGAATGTAGAATTACAACGACAAGCAAAAGAGACACTTAAAATCACACACACAACTCACAGCTTAAATGCCTGCCCAAAAATGTTTCATTGGTCTCCCCAAAAAAAACCACAACCAACTTAAATGTACCTCAACTGGAGTGTTCCAATGGAGGAATGGGTTGACAACTGTGTGAAACTGGGTGCTGAGCTAGACAGGCCATTGGTCTGATCCAGCAGAGCTCTTCTTAGGAAATTCAAGCTTACATCCCATCAATGGTTCTATGATTGGGCCATTTTGAATTTTGGGATAGTGAAAAGTAGTGCATCCCTAACAGTGCCATCCTAAGCAGAGATGCACATACACCTGGATAGACATGGTTTGAAAATATGATTAGGAAACATGGTGGCCAGTTCTGGTTTTGGGAAGGCCTGGTGATTTGGAGGTGGAGTCTAGAGAAAGCAGGGTTTGGAGAAGGGAGGGATTTCAGCAGAGCATAATGCCATTCAGCCCACTCTCCAAAACAGCCATTTTTTCCCCAGGGAACTGGACTTTGTAGTCTGGAAACCAGTTGTAATTCCAGGAAATCTTCAGGCCTGACCTGGGGGTTGGCAACCTTATTAGGAAATAAGATATAGGAAGGAAAAAATTGCTCTTGCAATGAATTGATCTTAGGTCAGATTTTGGGTCTGCTGAGCCAGATCCAAAATGTTCTTGTCTGCTGTCCTTACAATGGACTTGCACAGAATACCGTTATGAACACCGAGAGGTTCCCATCCTGGATGACAGGATCTTACTAATAAAACTGAACGTATGAGAAAATTATGGCTTTTTTCTCACACATCTTATAAACAGAGTGAACAGTCTCTTTGTTTTACTGTTTTAATCCAGGGCAGGGTATAAGGTAAATGAACCCAGCTGTACAAGAGGCTTTGGCCATGTGCAACAGGACTTAGGAGAAGGTATCCAGGCAAGGATGAGAGCAAGGATGGTGATGTGTACATGAGAGTTGTTCTATTTTAATCTGGAGGACACAGAGCTGGCAATCTCCTGCAGATAGGACCAAAAGGTGAAAAAGAAGAGTTTTTGTATCCTGCTTTTCTACCACAAAGAGTCTCAAAGTGGCTTACAATCAACTTCTCTTCACCCCTCCCCCTCCCAACAAGCACTTCGTCAGGTAAGTAGTGTTGAGAGAATTCTGAGAGAACTGTGACTGGCCCAGGCGTCATGTGGAGAAGTGAGGAATCAAACCACTTCTCCAAATTAAAGGCCTCGGCTCATGTGGAGGAACAGAGGAAAAAGCCCGGTTCTCTAGGGCCCTTTCCCCACTTACCTTAAGCCCCGCGCTACTCGAGGAGAGTAGTGCGGGGTCCCTCGGCACTCCCCACTGAGAGGGGCGGCAACAGCGCAGCTGCCCCGACGCTGCTGCTGTCACGCCCCTCAGCGCGAGGCATTCCTGGCGCTCTTTCAAAGGGCGCCTTTTGATGACCCCGCGTAGAGCGCGGGGTCGTGGGGATGCCCGGGTGCGCGCCAGGGATGCCGCTCGCTGGGGATTGCGTGCAGCAACCCTTAGAAAAGGGTAAGTGGAGAAAGGGCCTAGATTAGAGTCTAATGCTCTGTTGTGGGTTTTCTGGGTTGTATGGCCGTGTTCCAGTAGCATTTTCTCCTGATGTTTCGCCTGCATCTGTGGCTGGCATCTTCTGAGGGTCATGTGGGAAAACCCACAACACTCTAGCGATTCTGGCCATGAAAGCTGTTGACAATCACTCCAGCTCTGAAAACTGTGGCTTTTGAACCTTGGTTCTTGTTTATGCAACAGCATGCGAAGGGGCTGAAATAAGTTCTGTAATGAAAGGGACTGAGAGAAAGGCCCATACTGGTGAGCCAGATCTGTCTTCATCTAGCTTCTCTTTATGGTTGAAATCTGCAATGTGAGGCAGTGCTATCTCTTGACCCTGCGGTAGGGCTGCCTGGGACAGTGTCCTCTGAAGGGTTCAAAAGCAGGTGTACTGACTTGACAGCTTAGTTCCATTTTTCTCTGCTGCTCGGTTGATTCGGCCCTCTAACCCATCCAAATCCTTAAAAATCAACACGTTTTTGAAATGTGACGCCGCTTCTTAAATACTTGCGTCAGAACAAACTCTGCAGCCCATTCAGAGTATTTCTTTTGCCTCCAGCAAAGGAGAGCAGTGGGCTAAGTGACAGAAGGCCGGGCATTTTGGAAGGCTGTAAACAGATTAGCTGCCCAGGCAGAAGTTTGATTTATTGGCTGCACAAACTTTTCCCTCCTTCTCCTTTTTAGCACTTGGCTTGGAACAGGCCAGCTTTCCGGAGGACTGACGGTTCCGCAGCACCTTACCAGTGCATTACCTGATTATGCTAAGTACTTTCACATGTGGAATTTAGCAAATTTCACATTCAGCAAGTGGGGGTAATAAATAGGGTATTAACTAACACAGTGATTAAAGACTTGCAAATTCCGGCATCAGTGAGCACCCCACCCCCACCCCCAAACAATTGTGGCATTGGGAATCAGGAATCTGTAAATCAGGGTTTTTGCAAAAACAGCTCCATTCCCCCTCTCAACTTTTGGCCATTCTTCCTCTTCTAATAAGGTTAACAAGCCACAGTCGATGGAGGGGGACCGAGGACCTCCTTCTTCCAATGAATCATGATCAAGCCACGCATGTCATGTGTTCTTTGATTAAGCTCCTTACACCTTTTGTGAATTGTGTGAAAGTTGCCAGTACACAAGAGGCAATTCTTCACTCGCGCTCAAAATGTTTCTGTCCCCCACCCCCAACCCTTTCAGAATCCAATTTGATTATCTCATTAAGTTTTCAAGGCGCTTAGTCTGGATCAGAGATTAACTCTGACATTAACACAATTTTTTTTTGTTCCCAAAGAGAAAGCGGCGATGAGCCACATGGGAGTGACCGTTTTAATAAGAACGCTGCTCGGAAAAGCTGATTAATACGCATATTAGCATAACGATGAAAACTGTATTCGCATGACTCCACCTTTTAAATGCCTGGGACTCTGTCTCGGGACGCCGCCTCCCCTCCACCGGCTCTGTCAGTCCATTTCTGGATGCCGACAGCCACAAAGGAATTCCACAAGTGTCTAAAAATAGATCTTTATAGCCCTACTTTCTGGACACACCCGAGGGAATACGAACTGTCATGCAGGTGAGACCAAACAGTTATGCTTCATGAAACTTTAGGGGAGAGCAGAATAAACAATCCCACTTCTGGCACACAGTGACTCTTTGCATGCCCAAAGCCCCCTGATCCAGTAAAGAGACAGTGAAAATATCTCTCCAGCAAAGAGGCAGTAAAGTGCCCCCCCCCCATCAGAGGACTTTGCTTTGGGGAGGAGATGTGGGGTCTTCTCCCTGAGGCTCAATGCAGTGGGGGAGAGGGGTTATAAAAAAACATTGTTGCATTTGTATTGTCGAAGGCCTTCATGATTGGATTGTGGGTTTTTTGGGCTGTGCCCATACAGCCTGGAAATCCCGCAACAACCAACGTTGCATTTACTTGTAACTCTCATTCATGGACTGTGCAGACTTCTGCGCAAACACACACTGGAACTGTGCTTGTGCAGGCCAACCATGAAGAAAACTCACAAGCTTCACAAGCTTGTTGCTAAGCTCAGGCAGATTGGAGTGTTCTCCCCACTTTTCCCCATAGCTGAAGGTAGGAGATTTCTTGCCTCATGATCATGTGACAGGAAAGGGAGAGGCGCTCATCTTTCAGTCCTTCTGGTGCTGCCATAGGCTAAGGTAAGTCACCCAGCTCTACAGTCAGTGTTAAAATAGCAACCCACAGTGGGGAATGTGGGATAGATGTGTGTCTGCACAGAAGACCACTCAATGAACAACAGTCGCAGGAAAGTGCAATGCTGTATTTTCATCTTTGTGGTCTGTCTGTGCAGCCCCACACTGGGAGAGTGTCAAGCCCTGAAGGAGGTGGGTGGATGCTCACTGGGGAAATAATGACTGGATAAGTGCTCTCCCAACTGCTGCTTCTCTATGAGAATCTATGTCCATAGTGTAGTGTCTTACAAATGTCAATGGAGATGACTGTGTAGCCACTCTACAGATGTCCACTAAACTGATGCGACCGTGAAGAGCAGAGGAAACAGCTTGAGCCCTAGTGAAATGGGCACAGATTGAAAAAGGGCACTATAGAGAAGTTGCAGAAGAGGTCTCCAGGATCACCAAAGTCATCCATCTGGATATGGTCAGGGAGGACACTTTGAATCCCTAAAGACCTCCCTAGAAACAGAGCTGGTCATGGTTTGTCCTACCTAAATAAACCAGAAAGGCATGCAGTACATCAAGCACAGGGCTCTCTCACTATTTGTGGAAGGATGGGGACAAAATACCAGCAAAATGATATCTTGGTTCACGCGAAAGTGAGACACCACTTCATGTAAGTGGTCCACACTCGTTCTGAGAATCATTCTACCCAGACGTACCTTCAGAAATGGAGGATCACGTCTCAGTGCTGGCATTTCCCCCAACCCATTTGGTAAAAGTTAAAGCCGCTAGAAAGGCTATCTCGTACAACGAATAAGAGAGCTCACAAGAAGCCAGAGGCTCGGAAGGTTTCAACGTCAAGTGTGATAGCACCAAGGACACGCTCTGCTGGAGGACAGGTTTAAAAACAGGTGGGGAAAGAATGGCCAACCCCTTGAAAAACTTCTCTAGGGGTGAGAGCAGGGTTTGGAGAAGGAAGGAACCTCAGAAGGGGGTTATTGTCACGGAATTCCTCTTCAAAACAGCCATTTTCTCCAGGGGAATTGACATTGAGATCAGCAGTCATTCTGGGGGCTTTCCGGGCCCCACCTGGAGGTTGGCTACCCTATTGGGAACTCGCTCTCCAAGGAGACCTCTCCTGCCATCCCCATTCGCCTTAATTCAACTGGACAGAACTGGGGAGTTCTCTCCCAAAGAGGTTTCCCTAAGCACTGATGCTTACACACTGCTTGGGAATGAGAAATTCTTCATCTATGTAAGTTATGAAGAGATCTGTTCCAGCTGAACAGCAGCCAGTGTATGCGGAGCAAACATAAATCAGCAAAACACATGGGGTGTGGGAATCGTTTCCCAATTACTACTGCTATAGATTTTGCTAAGGAAGGCTGGGATTTAAATATACGCACGCTGTTCAGGACTGACACAACCCCAGCGGATACTGTACTTTGATCGCAGCTAAGAATGAAATAGCAACTGAGAGGCTGCTGTAAGCACAACGTGGTAGCCGTGTTAGTCTGCCATAGCAAAAGAAAAGTCTTGTGGCCCCTGAAAGACTGACAAAGTTAATCTGAGCTTCTGCGAGCCACTTATCTGAGGAAACGGGCTGCAACTCATGAAAGCTCATCTTGAAATAAGTGCTGTTAGTCTTTCAGGGCCCTGGGACCTTTTGTTGTTGTTTTTATTTTGATGTAAATGTATCCTTTCAAAAACCACACTGAAATAAAGCAGGCTCTGAAGAAGGAAGTTAGACATTACAATCAGAAATGGACATCCCAGGAACAAATGGACACCCCAGGAGCAGCAGAGGCGTAGTGGTTAAGAGCAGGTGCATTCTAATCTGGAGGAACCGGGTTTGGTTCCCCGCTCTGCCACTTGAGCCGTGGAGGCTGATCTGGGGAATTCAGATTAGCCTGCGCACTCCAACACATGCCAGCTGGGTGTCCTTGGGCTAGTCACAGCTTTTCAGAGCTCTCTCAGCCCCACCTACCTCACAGGGTGTTGTGAAGGGGGAAGGGCAAGGAGATTGTAAGCCCCTTTGAGTCTCCTACAGAAGAGAAAGGGGGGATATAAATCCAAACTCTTCTTCTTCTTCTGGATATATATCTCCCCCTCTCCAACAATTGCCAGCCTGGAGACAACAGCTATGTGTGAAGTGAATTGGGGCTTTGCAGTCTGCCCTGGAGCCCAGTGAAAGTCTGGCCTACCAACATTCAAAGCAGTCCCACGTGTGGTGCTGTGTGGTTTCTGGGCTGTATGGCCGTGTTCTAGCAGCATTCTCTCCTGATGTTTCGCCTGCGTCTGTGGCTGGCATCTTCAGAGGATCTGATAGTAGGAATGGAAAGCAAGTGGAGTATATATAGTGTAAGGTCAAAAGGTGAGGCCCTCTGAATAGAGTAGCCTGGTATGTGAGTCACAAAGAAGTCTGTAGCCTGGGAGTAACAATGAAGATAGCAAGGTCAATAGGTGAATGCATCTGAATAGAATAGTCCCACATGTGTTTGTTGACCAATGCTGTGCATACAAATACAGTCAACAGTCACCAAAGGAGCCAACGTTTCCTTGAATTACCTGGCTCTAGAATCAAAATCTGCAATACAGAATTGACAGAGGTACCGAATACCGTTAGCAGTAAGAGGGCAGTGCAGCCAAAGAGTAGCAGAGCCCCCCTCCCCCTGATTAATAAATGTCTTTAAAAATGCAACCCAAAGTGGAAGGTTATGGTAAAGCTAACCAGTATATCATAAATAAGTTCACCTAAACTGGACAGAACATTTTCAAAAGTGGAACAACTCAGTCACTTTTGTTGTTCTTTTTATCCGAAAGAACAGCAAGGGTGTAATAATGCAGAGCTTTCCAATCTGTAGGCCAGGGTCTAGTGTGGTATGAGACAAACAGGGGGGGTGAACTGTAGCTGAGTAGCAGAGCCTCTGCTCTGAACGCAAAGGGTCGCAGGTTCAATCCCCGGCAGGTCCAGTTAAAAGGATCAAGTTGCAGGTGGGGCAAAAGATCTCTGTGTGAGACCCTGGAGAGTTATTTCCAGTCAGAATAAATAAATACTGACCCTGGAGTATCAATGGCATGATGAAGCATAAGCAACGCTTGTGTGTTGAAATGCTTATGTGCTATGAGAAATAACACTATTAAACAGCAAAAGGCTTCTGTGAAAACACAGAGAAGAACAGCCACTTCTACCCAGCGTGACTCACTGCTTTGCTCTGGCCTCTTTCCAGTTAGCCCCCCCCCTCGCTGCGGGGGTGGAGGCAGTTCTACCGCATCGACATTGGAGATGGTCAGAGAATTCAGTGATCCCTGATGAAGAGGCACGCAGAAGAACCATCCAACTGGGATCGATCCCGCCCGCTGGATTTATGCGTACCCGCTACCCCGGGCACCTCTTCCCAAGCGGGCCACATGTCCAATTCAGTGATTCATATGGCAGCACAGGTGGTGGGCTCTTCTAAGGGGAGCTAATTCTGCCTCATGCATATTCTACAAGGAAAACCTAAATATCAAATAGCGTTCAGTTTTAATTGAGGAAAAAAGTGCATCTCAGATGCTAAAAATTCCGTGAGTGCTAATCGCAATTTAACATCTAAAAGAAAAAAAAATGTGGCCACATTTGAACAGTTGCTTCAGAAAGCCAACTTTTTCAGATTCAGAAATCTTTATTAGGCACATACAACACAGGGAGCTTAACAGTAAATCCATTAGGGAACAGTAAGAGTAATATGGTCAGCAGCCAAGGGGTAGGGTTAATTTTAATGGGGTAGGGTTTATTTTTATTAGAGCCATCTTAACTTATATATATTGTTGTATTTTAATCTGATTGTGCTCTATCTACATATTGTACACCGCCCTGAGCCCTTCGGGGGAGAGCGGTTTATAAACCCAATAAATAAATAAATAAATAAATAAATAAATAAATAAATAAATAAATAAATAAATAAATAAATAAATAAATAAATAAGGGAACCTAGTTCAAAACGCACAGCAAAAATTTGGCTACGATTTCCGTTATTTCAGCCCTGGGATTGTTGAGCAGGAAAATCATCTTTGCATTGATAGGAAGATCTGAGAATCCAACTGGAAATCCAACCGAGGTTAAGGCACAGTAGTCCAGCCTAAAGCTGTTATACTTTGGGAAGGAGAGCAAGATGTGCTCAAGGGAGTCAGTGTAAGTCAGGGCAGAAAGAACAGCGTTGATCTTGCCGAGGAATGTTTAAGAACTGGCCATGAAGTAAAGACAATGGAAAGGAATTGCATCTTGCTCTTGAGAATGCCCATCTGAGTTTATGGTTAGGAAGTTGGTTCAGATAATGGGCAACACAGAGGAAAGCTAACTTAGCAAACCCAACCTGCTTTGTATCAGCCTTTCTTTCTTATAGGCCTATATGATTCTCTCTCACAAACACACGACACACATCTACTTAGTTACAGTTTTGGACAGGGGCCCTCTGGAACGGCTCGTGCTCTGCTGTACCCCTGACTTTGATTTATGGCTATATTTTTCACAGCATGACACACATTGTTGGTGAACTACGATTGGCAATAAAATCTCAGGAGGTGTTAAGTTTCACTGGCTGGATGGCAAAGAGTCAGAATGGGAGGGACCTTAACGTGAGTCGGAATGCGCGCTCCAAATGAATGGGCTTGCATTGTGGGTCTGGTTACAGCAGGCACACTGCCCTAATCCATCAACAGCAAGTTGCCGGCACAAACCGGCCTTTGTTTCTAATCCACAAGCCTTTGGGGATTCACCATAATCAAATGGCCAACCAGAATGAACCCAGAAGGGTAAACCACATCCCAGCTACAAAGTTTACTGTTCACCAAATGATTCCTTTAAAAATAGCCATGCTTTTCTTTCTTTCTTTCTTTCTTTCTTTCTTTCTTTCTTTCTTTCTTTCTTTCTTTCTTTCTTTCTTTCTTTCTTTCTTTCTTTCTTTCTTTCTTTCTTTCTTTCTTTCTTTCTTTCTTTCTTTCTTTCTTTCTTTCTACAAGAGGCTGTGCTAATAATGCACAGCAGGAATTCCAGAGCCTACAATCTAAAAATCCACACTGTTTTCTTCTAATAGCAAATGGTTATGTTTAGAGCTTTATTTGTATTCCTGGTGCAAACCCCACCCCCAATGAATTTTGATTAGGAATGGAAGATAGGGGCTGGGATTGCAACAGTTGACTCCAAAACTGGGCTGCCTCGCCCCCCGGGCTTAAAATAAAGAGAGCCACCTGGACTGCACTATCGACATAGGAAAAGCTAAGAATCTATCAACTGCTTAGCCAAGAATCCAGCACTGATATCAGCCACGTGCCCCATAATGTATGCATGATGTACACTATCAGATGGGCTTCTTATTCTGGACTGAAATGGGCCAATTGAGATATAATGGAAAATTAGCTGGCGTGGTGCAGCCAAAGGGAATGACAGATGGTGGCCAAAGAGCCATTAAATCATGAGCACTGACAACCCAAGGCTGCAACTGGCACAGCTGTTAATGTTTATCTTGTTCTGAACAACGTTCTTCAGTATCTGTTCACTGTAGACTTCTCTTGGAGACTAGAATCTTCCTTTTCTGAATCTGAGGAGTGTCCTAATTAACTGGAACTCACCATGGTTTGGTTCCTAATCAGGTTACTTACAGCCCAACTTTGTTCTTGGAGCTCTAAGATACTACACAGGAAGGTTATCCCATTTTATCCTCAGAACAATTCTGCAAGGTTGGTCTGGCTTCCAGCCCAGCGATGGCATCAAATGAAAGATTACTAGGGGGAAGGGACCTATCTCATCGGTGTCATACTGACTCAGCAATGTCACTTCCAGCATGAATTGGAAGTGAAGTCATCACGCTGGGACAACATTCTAGGATTCACTACAAACTCCATGGTTTAATCCCAGTAGTAGAATTTATTATCATGATCAATGACCAGCATAAGTGTAATTACAGAGTGCTGGGTGAATCCTACAGTGCCACGATGATGCAATGACATCACTTCCAGTTCCCACTAGAAGTGGCACTGTGGTACTGGCACAATGTTGAATCACATCCCCATTTTCTTGCTGCTGAGACGCAACCATAAAGCTAATGGGTAGGTGCACCCAAAAGGTAAAATCAATGCCACACTGCAGCCAACGCATAATGGTCTGTCAAAATCTATGGATCCTTAAATCGTATAATAGCATAAATCACTCCTATGTTCTCCTTTTTCACATAACGATTCAAGATGAAGATAATCGTAAGACTAAATACCAATTTTTTCAGCTAAATATATATATATACATAAAATTAATGTTACTATATTATTTCGCATTTGGCCATTGACCGTAAATAAAGACTAGGGCGGATTTTGCATGGGCCAAAAACAGTGGTGTGAAAACAGTGTGAAAATGGTGTAAAAGGGTTTGAAAAGGTGAAAAGGGGTTTATACTGTTTTCACACCGCTGTTTTTAGCCCATGCGGAATCAGTCTAACAATATTATTTCCAAATACACAGAATGGCTCAAGGTCCTCCAGATGGCTTCAGGGATGAGCAGAGAGTCAAACCTAAGGACAGGAAAGAGATGCTATTGATGATCTTACCGGGTAGGGAGTTCAAAGTGGGCACTTTCCCTGGCTGCTGACCCCAGGGCTGGATTTGCCTTTTGTTGGCCATGGGCCCAGACTGAAGTGTTTACATTACAATCCCACTCTACACAGCTCAGCCTGGGATCTTGTTTCTTGCGATATTGCAATGTAATGGAACTGGGCACTGAATTTTGAATACAATAATGCATATTGTCAGCTGTTGGAACATTCACGTAAAAGGAGAAAAACATATTCTACAAGCATTCCCATTTCTTTATTTCTTTATTTCTTTATTTCTTTATTTAATAACATTTATATACGGCCCTCCCCCAACGGGCTCAGGGCGGTGTCCAACATTAGCCATAAAAACAATTAAAACAAGTAACAACAACCAATAACTGATTAATAAGAACTGTATATAACTTACAGATGGCTTCAGCCAGTGGCAAAGCCACCAGGGGGCGCAGGGGGTGCGCAACGCACTGGGCGCACCGATTCTGGTCACGCGGGGGCGAAAAATCCCCTCAGCCCCCCTGCGCTCCCCCCCGGGCGCCCCCGCTCCCCTTCCACAGCGCTCCTCGCCCCCCCCCCCACAGTGCACCCCCATGGGACACTCCCACTTACTTTTAGGAATGGAACATCCCAGAGAAGAAGCCTGCCTAATGTAGTTCCCACCAGGTCCAGGCAACGCAGGCAGGCTTCTTCAGCCTGCTCCTTTCCTAAAAGTAAGTGCAATGTGGTGCCTCGGGGGGGGGGGCTGCTGTGGGGGGAACGGGGGCCCCTCTGGCTTCAGCTCCCACCCCTCCTCCTTACTTGTACCCACAGGAGGCCAGATGTTTATTATATGGCAAGAAATCAATATTACCCCAGCTGGCCAAATGCCTGGCGGAACAGGTCCGTTTTGCAGGCCCTTCCGGAAACTCTGTAAGTCCCGCAGGGCCCTGATCTCACCTGGGAGCCTGTTCCACCAAGTAGGGGCCAGGGCTGTAAAAGCCCTGGCCCTTGTAGAGGCCAGCCGGATCGCCTTGGAAAGCACCTCAAGAAAACACTGTTTTTTCAGTTAGGATCCCACCTGAAAGCTTTAACAATGATGCGGTGTCCACATTCTGCTGCCTCATCTCAGTTCCTTCATCCAATTTTTTATTAGATAATATGGATTTAACAATGAAAAGACTTTTGCTGCACAGTTCAGAGCCTAAGCTTGCTTCAGTGTGCAAAAGGCTGCCACATGCTCAAAACAGACTGGGGTAGACTCAAAACAATTTCTCCATAAATCAGGACTGAACTAAACAAAGTGATAGATAAGCAGGACATTTATACATGCCAGCAATGGATTCTGCAATCATATCAGTAGAAACTTATTGCTCGTGGTTTCTCCACCCCTCCCCCCAACTGCACTTAATAGAAGAAAAAATGTGTGGTTTTCTAGCAACTTATTAGCAGAGTGACACAGAGGAAATAGCACCACCTGCTGAATTGTCACAATGCAGCACCCAGTGTTCTTCCATGTTTCCCAAATAGGTCCAGTCTTGGAACAGTAACATGTGCATGTCTGAAGGAAGGAAAGATAACCTATTCCAGATGAAACTGGCTCTTCTTCACAAGATCTAAAAGCACAGAGGAGTATACCCCCCCCCCTTTGCATCTGGTCATCCAAAGGTTTGACTAGCTGGTGACCACCCCACTGAATGCAGCCCATAAGTACTGTTGCCAGGCTACAAGTGGGTGCTGGAGATCCCCTGGATTTACAACTGATCTCCAGGCTACAGTGGGCAGTTCCCCCAGATAAAAGGGCAGTTTGGCTGGGCAGACTCTATGCCAGGGGTGTCCAACTCTGGTGCCCCAGATGTTCATGGATTACACTTCCCAGCAGCCCCTAATGTCATGGGCTGATTGGAGTGTTTGCTGTTGCGGGGGGGGGGGGGGGGGAAAATTACAGGAGAGAAAGGAGGCATATAAATCCAAACTCCTTCTCTTCTTCTTTTCTCCACAAGGGACACCCCCCTATATTACCCCCAATATATATTAAAAAGACAAAGTGATGTAGTGGTTAAAGTGGCAGAGTGGGATCTGGAAAATCCAAGTCTAACCTCCACTCTGCTTGGAAGCTTGCTGAGTGACCTTGGGCCAACACACACTCACAGCCTAACCTACTTCTTAGGACTGTTGTGAGGATAAAATGGTGGTGAGGAGAACGATGTAAACTACTTTGGGTCCCCACTGGGGAGAAAGGCTGGATAAAAACTGAGTGAGTGAGTGAGTGAGTGAGTGAGTGAGTGAGTGAGTGAGTGAGTGAGTGAGTGAGTGAGTGAGTGAGTGAGTGAGTAGAATAATGAGTCTACCTACAGGAAATGGCAAAACCCTACAACTTGAAGGAACACCATATGCTTTGCATTTGGAAGTCCCTGTATTCACACTACCACCTAAAGGATCTCAGCTAGTAGGTCTGGGAAAGATCTTTGCTTAAAACGTGGTCGAACTGCTACTAGCCCAAGTAGATAGTATTGTGCCAACAATGACTCAGTGTAAGAGAGCTCCTTATGTTCATGTATTAATGCATCCTCTTTCAGCAGGGACTGTATTGGTGCCTTCTTCTCCTACAATAGGATAGCATGCCTTTCCACCCCTTGGAGGTGATCCACACCACAAATAAAATGCTAGCCATTTATGTGTTTCTGTATTGTCCCTCTTCCTTCAGAATGAAAAGAAGCAGAGGTTCAGAGTACTACGTGAGTAGTGAAAGTCTAACAGTGAAATATGCAGTATGTATGTATGTACATATGTGATCCTTGGGTGTATCGATATACTTCATTCTGAACATGGCTCCAGAATCCAGATCAAAACATTCCGACAATAGGGCCATGTACAAATAGGGAAATTTCTCAAAGGGGAGGGGGGGGGACACCTCTAGGTAGACAAAAAACATCCAAAATAAATGGGGGAGGGAAATCAAAATTCCTCCCAAGCACAGAACGCTGATGCAAATCTTGCAAAATCTCTCAAGAGCACAGTTGACACTGTGAGGTTTCCTAGCAACTAAGGCAGTGCGCGGAGGCCTAGAGGCACCTCCGGCCTGCCCGCAACTGGGAGGAAAGTTTCAGCAGCATGAGAAAGGAGAGGGAGAAAAAGTGATGACAGAGGAAGGGAGAGAAATGGTTGGAAAGAGCCTAAGAAACAAGAGGTGAAGGGAGAAAGGGGTCTGGGAAGGCAGGAAGCAGTGAGGGAAATGGAATTCCCATCCCACTGTGAGTTTCATGGTATCTCAAGCTTGTGTTCCTTAATAATTCTGCAGGCCTAAAACACTATCACATAGGCAAGGTACCATGTTTGCTTGTGGCAGAAGATTCGTGCCAAGTTGACCAGTGGAATTATTAATAGTAGCTGAAGGATTCACAAACAACCACCAGAAATAGTGACAAATCAAGACATCTCAAATGTATTCTGGAAGGATTTAGGTCTGGATAGCAATTATTTCGGCACTGGAAAACTTGTGGTGTGTCCCACTGTGTTATGTGTTTGGTTCCTTCCTGCTGTCACGCTGTTGTTGTTGTTGTTGTTGGCTACCCCTTCAGCCCTGGAGACCAAGCCAAGCCTGTGCATTTTTAGGTTCTGTACGGCACAACAGGCTTGAAGCCAAGTTGAGTTCACAAGCTCAGGCATTTCATTAGCAGCAAAAAAGAATTTATTCTGATTAAAAATATAGATTAGGGTTAAAGTTTCTCAGCATTCAAATCCTGATCTGAGAAAGGAAGGGAAGGGATTCCTCCTCGCAAAGGATCTCCTTACTTTTTCCAAATAGATTCACTTTTTTTCCGAATAGATTCACTAACTTTCCCCTTATATCTCCATGAAGGAAGAGAACTATAGATAGAATTAGCAAGAGTCAAAGACAGTCTTGATGTTTTGAATGAAATTCAAACATAGAATTTCAAATAAGAGATCTCAGGAGGTTTGAACAAGGATAATTTCGAAGAAAATTATTTGGTTCACTATTTGGAGCTAGACAATGTCTGTGCAATAAGAGTTTAAGGGGCTTACAGAATACAGATGTACAGAATGGATGTACACATCTATGCATCTGACAAAGTGTAATCTGAACTCATGAAAGCTCCTGCTGAAATACATTTTGTTAATGTTTATAGGTACCACTGTATTTCTGCATATTGGGTGTGAATTGTTGACAGTATATCTCAGATTTTTACAAACCTTTAATGGTCTTGTAGACTCATCTTTAAGTCATTTCTATTAGTGAAATGAGAATCGTGATCTGTAATCTCCCAATGGCAGTTAAGAACATAAGAACATAAGAACTTGCCTGCTGGATCAGACCAGAGTCCATCTAGTCCAGCACTCTGCTACTCGCAGTGGCCCACCAGGTGCCTTTGGGAGCTCACGTGCAGGATGTGAAAGCAATGGCCTTCTGCTGCTGCTGCTGCTCCTGAGCACCTGGTCTGCTAAGGCATTTGCAATCTCAGATCAAGGAGGATCAAGATTGGTAGCCATAGATCGACTTCTCCTCCATAAATCTGTCCAAGCCCCTTTTAAAGCTATCCAGGTTAGCGGCCATCACCACCTGCTGTGGCAGCATATTCCAAACACCAATCACACATTGCGTGAAGTGTTTCCTTTTATTAGCCCTAATTCTTCCCCCCAGTTAATATTGTCCTGCCTTGACACTGGATGTCCCCTATCATACCTTCTCTGCAGGAATATACATATTTTTAACTTTGCCTTTGGCTGAGATGGATTTTATAGCAAGAAGTCACCAACCACATGGAAAATATTTTTAGTATCTTTTGCTAATGAGTCAGCACGCTTGTCCCTTACGAGAGTTCTTGCACTAATTAGAGAAGTTTGGATAGAACTTTCCTATCTGTGTAGATTTCTATCTTTGCATTAAATAGACAAATGGAAATGTATGGCTTCGTAACTCATTTCCCCATACCTGAAACAAGTGGGATTTTTGCTAGGAGAATCAAAAAAGCACATTTTTTATTGCATCCCTAACTGAATCAGGGAGAACACGAATAGCAACACTTGCCTTATCTCCTTCCTCATCCCCGGAAGTCACAGAAGGTACTTCTCCCTCCCAAACCCCCATGAAACATTCTGTACTAATCACTCCTAGTCTGTGATTCCAGGTGTAAGGTTTATACCAAGCGTAACAACTTAAGTATAGCTCTCATAGAACCAGGTCAATTATTTTGAGAAAATACAATGACCAGAGGCAGCTCTGAACAAAGACATTTCCTTACAGCCTCCAAATTTGCTATCTTCATAGCTTCTAGCCCTCCCTACACCCCTATTAATACTCTGTTAAGACCAGCGTTTTAACACTATTTCACCTGAGTGCTTGCTGATTAGCATGCTGAGTTTTTAAAACCGAGCTGTGGAATCCACTTCCTTTCTGTGCCCTGAATGCTCATTCACCTATAGAAAAGTGCAGACAAACAAGGCTGCAGGTGCAGCAAATTGGACCCTTCCTGCTGTTTATTACAATGTTAACCTTGGAGATTTCTCAAGGGAGGGAGAAGGAGAAAAGAAATACATGCTTTACAACAGGATCCAGCTGAAATTCTGCCTCCCCTTGCTAGGTAAAAAAGCTACATGCCTTGCCAACAAATACAAGCAATTAATTCAGTCTATTTGCTTCTACATGTGTTGAGGGGTTAGGAGCTAATTTCGGTCCCTCATGTAAGGCTTCTGGAGAAATTCTTATTATTACAAAATGTAATGTACACTGTATTTGGCAAAGTAACATCAGCCAAGGCAACAGGGGCTTCTGAGGTTAAGTCAATGGCTTCGAAGTAGAATTGCCAACTCTGGTATAAGGAAGTTGGTGGAGATTTGGGGAGGAGCCTGGAGAGGGTGGAGTTCAGAGAGAGGAGGGTGGTTAGTGGAGATAGGATGCCATACAGTCAACTCTCCTGAGCTGCCATTTTCTGCAGCGGAACAGCTCTAGAGATCAGTTGCAGGGCCGGAGCTAGGGGGAACTGCGCCCAAGGCACGCATGCGTCCTGCACCCCTGCCACAATCCTGGAATGCCCCCACCTCATCCCTGCACCAGCACTCGCCCTGTGTGTCATGCACCCCCGTCCCCTTGATGCTACGCCACTGACACTAGGTTTCAATAGGTGTCAAACTCGTGGCCCTCCAGATATTATGGACTACAGTTTCTATCATGATGGGAACTGTAGTCCATAACATCTGGAGGGCCGCGAGTTTGATACCTGTTACTGGGTTGGCAACCTTATCTAAAAAAAACCCCCATGGAATCTGAAATGGGGTTTAAGAGGGAAGGAGGGATAGTGCTTCTACACAGATGTCCTGAGGGAGAAACTACAAGGTGAACATTCCATTTTGATAGCCGCGATCACTTGTGTGCTGAATCTCAGATCACCTTGTCTTTCGGCTGGCTCAAGGAGCGGCCGAACTGTTTTACAGCTGTTTAGCAGCCGTGATGTTTGACATTCATTTCCATCTGCACAGTGGTCACTACTGCATTAGCACAGTTGTTGAAATCAGTCTTTCCAACAGTGTCATGGATGATTGGATGGGTGATGAAATGTCACCGGGGGGGCGGGGGGGGGCAGAGGTAATTGCTGCCCTTTCTGCACAGACACCTTAAAATGATTTGAGGCTGGAGATAAAACGTTTCCTCCAAGGAGTTCTGCATCGTTTTTACTCCCTTTGGTTTCCAAAACGTTGTATTTGCAACCTCATTTTAAATGAATGCCCTTTTAAAATGATTCTTCAGCTGAAAAGTTTTTAAAAATGGTTTCATTTGCCTGGGAGATTTCTTTGAGGCATTTCCCATTCCTCTCTGCCTTCCCTGCCCTTCCTCATTGATGGGAGTTTCCCTACTCACCCCTTGCCCCTCACCTGTTTTCCCAGCAGATTTTTCCTGGTTTTCCTGCAAGATTCTTTATTGGGGGGAGGAGGGGTTAAAGATTGAATATTGGACTATAGGAGGTGCCGCAAGTCACAGCACAAAGCTATGAAGCATGGAAGCAATCGTTTCGATCATGTAATAATTTAAAAAGGGAGAAGTGACAAAATGGCAACCAGGAATCGTTTGGAGGGGGTAAGTGTGATAAAGGGGGGAGATGGAAAATGTTTACAAACATTTTTCAGGGATTTGTGCAGAAAAGGATTCTAGCTTTCATAAGGCTGTGTGAATACGTGTATGCATGAAATAATGCAAATAACACACTGTAAGACAAACACCAAGTAGTAAGACTTAAACATACAAGGGTTGTTTATAATCAGTGACTGACTGTCTGGTTTGAATATTCCTTATTTGAATGACTCGCTGCCGAGAAGCACATAGCAATGACAGATGTGTGTGCGTGTGTGTGTGTGTGTGGGGGGGGCATTAGGACTCCCAGCAGGTCATATCTGCACATGTGAAATGCTGTTGACTGCACTGTACTACACTGTTTTGAATAGAAGAAGAGTTGGATTTATATCCCCCTTTTCTCTCCTATAGGAGACTCAAAGGGGCTTACAAACTCCTTTCCCTTCCCCCCTCACAACAAACACCCTGTGAGGTAGGTGGGGCTGAGAGAGCTCAGAAGAACTGTGACTAGCCCAAGGTCACCTAGCTGGCATGCGTTGGATTAGAACAGGCTAATCTGAATTCCCCAGATAATCCTCCACAGTTCAGGCAGCAGAGCGGGGAATCAAACCCGGTTCCTCCAGACTAGAGAACGCCTGCTCTTAACCACCACGCCACTGGAAAGTAACCTGCTGAATAGGCTAAGCCTGCTCATCAACATCTTTGCTGCTCAACAAAAACCAGTTTCCTGCTCTATAGGATAGGTCATGACCTCAGATCAAGAAATTCCTGGTTCAAGCCCTGGAGTACTTTGCGCATAGAATCAGAACATTTGTTGTGCAGGCATGATTGGCCAACTCTCAGGTGTCTGGTTAAGATCCAGGACTCCAGCTTCTGGAGAGCTCACTCAGCAACATGTGGCCTAAAGGGTGAAGATTCAAAACCTCACAAGGCTTCTTCAGAATAATGTTTGAATAATGTGCATCTGCTGTTCATTCTGCCTCACTGCGGGTCTGCACTCCTTTAAGCAGAAGACAATGGTGGCCACCCAACTCAAGAGCACAATGCCTGGTTTTCTCCACAGGAAATCTGAGAGCTGTTAGAATTCACTTGAGGGTTGGCCACCTAAGTGGAAGCAGGATCAGAGCCCCAAAGAGCGCACGGGACGAGCCGTAGCTGGAGGCAAGCAAAAGGTCCACTTTGCAGCAATGAACTGGGCTTGGCCTAGCAGACTCTTAGCTGGTTTCTACACAGGGATGGGCTCATGTGCCTTCCCCACTGCTGGTGACAAAGTTTCCAACTAAAAAACCCCCAAAAATCTGCAACAGCATGCAACGGGCAACCATGGAAACAAGAAACTCAAGAAACACGTTGCATACTATTGCTGCAATGGCAACATTTTATATACTATGTGATCAGCAATAAACCATATATAACAACAACCCTTCATGAACAAAAATGTGAAATCCTTATACAAATACTGACTTAGTAAGTTCTCCCAGACCCAGGGGAGGGAAGGGGAGGGGGCCCGGCATCTAGACATGGCCCACCCACCCTAGCGGACGGAGGGGGAAGGAGGGGTGGCATGCAAAGGAGGGGAGGGAGTGAGGGGTGGCATGCAAGGGAGGAGAGGAGAGGGGGCCCGGCATCTGGACATGGCCCACCCACCCTAGTGGAGGGAGGGGAGGGGGCATGCCTCCCTCTCCCTCCCTTCCCACCCTTGCATCTCACCCCTCCCTCCCCTTCCCTTGCATGGCACCCCCTCCCCCTCCCTCCCCATTGCATGCCACCCCTCCCCTGGTATTATAATACTTTATTTAATGGGCATTTTATTTTAATTGCCAGTATAGGACATGAAAGGATTTTATAGTGCAAATAGAACTATGCCCTTCTAAGTTCATCGAAGTCAATGGCCTTAGAAAGGGGCAGTTCTGCTTGGGATGTGCTGGGTCAGAGAGCATAGACATCAGCTAAGAAAGCCTCTCGTGTTTTCTAGTGCTTAGGTGAGAAACTGGGAAGAGAGAGAGAGAGAAAGACCTAGAGATGGTTGACAAAATGGAACGCAGACAAGACTTATCCATAGTTAGGTGGCTAGAGAGTTAGGTGGAAGGAGAGTTTTTTCAGATTTACCAGTCAAAACATTGGCTACAGGCCTTGACTATTTTAAGAACATGCAGCTTTCTCCAGGAATGTACTGCTTGCAAATATGGGAGAAACGACAGGTCACCCTGCAAATGCTCTTGTTTTTTCAAAAATATTGGCTATTTTATGAATAATGGGCTTAGCCAATCTCACTTGTTTGCTCTACCCCCTTTCGGAGAACGGGAGTCTCCCATCAGCCCTTTCCCCTCTCGCTGCTGCATTCCTGCCATGCTGGATTTGTGCTGTCCTTTGAAGAGAGTGGCTACAAACTGTTTTTAATTTACCAGGAATGCCAATCTCTCTCAAAACTTTTTTTTTGAAACAGAAAGAACGTACTGCTTGTTATAAAAGGAAAGCATTTGTAGATGCTCCCAAGTCTCCGTGCAGCTAATCAGATCTGTGGAAATTCATATCGCTGTGGAATTTAAGCTACATGTCTGTCACACCAAAGGCATTTCTGAACATGCCTGTTTTCAAAGAAAGATGGGCAAATTATTGCTATTTTTAATTAAGTACATGCAGGTAATATAGGATCTGCAATTATAATCCTCCAGGTGAAATCCACCTTTTGCTAAAGAATACCAAATCCCACTTGTGTCCCCTTTGAGACCCTTGCAGAAGTGTGTCTAGGAAAAATGTAGCGTGGTGAAAAATCTGAGTCCCCACTAGTAGAAAAATCGCATAGACAAGGTAGGCTAGAACAGAGTCTCCATCCTTGATTTGCTAGTTTTTCCCTCCATGGGCATTTTTATGTATTAGATTACACAGGTGTCAAACTTGCGGCCCTCCAGATGTTATGGACTGCAGTCCCCATCACCCTCTGCCAGCTGCTGGCAGGGGGTGATGGGAACTGTAGTCCATAACATCTGGAGGGCCGCGAGTTTGACACCTATGTATTAAAAGGTTCCAAAATCACTGAAATCTAGGGATGCCAGCCTGCTGGTGGGATCTGGGGATCCCCTGGAATTACAGATCTCCAGACTTTCAGTTTTTCTAGAGAAAAGGGATGCTTTGGAGAGAGGACTCTATTATATTGTACCCCATTGAGGGCCCTGTCCTCCTCAGGGTCTATACCCTAATCTCCAAAATTTTCCCAACCTGGATCTGACAACCCTCCCCCGCACCCCATCCACTACCCATGGTATCAGAGACCTGCCAGCCCTGAAGTGGGTGCATTCAGTTCTACCCTCTCTTACTGCAGACTTGCAAATCTATAAAAACCTGAAGGCCCACAGAAATCTGTATTGGCCTACAAGACTCTGTAGATTTAGCTCAATCCAGTAAGGCTCTGTAGTTTGCTAGACTCAGGAGCTTCTTGGGTTTAGGGTTTCCAACTTTGAATTGGAAAAATTGTGGAAATTTGGAGGTCAAGTCAGTGATGTGGGGCTGGAGAAAGGAAGGACCTCACTGGGATAATACCATAGAGTCCATCTTCCAAAGCATCCATTTTCTCCAGGGGGACTAATCTCTGTTGACTGGAAATCAACTACAATTCTGGGAGATCTGAAGTCCTACCTGGAGGTGGTCCTACTTGGCATTAGTCCTGGCACACTTCCCTGCACACTTAAGTGCTTTGGGGAGTTTTTAACACTTCCTTCTAGGGTCCAGGCACAGGTGAAATTTCAAAGGGGCTCTGGAAATTGGAGGTACTTTTTTGACATCAGTGAAAATGTCCATTCTGGATCAATGCCTGAGATTAAAGGATTTTTTGAAAAGAAAAGAAAAGAAGAAAGTAATACGATTGAGTGTTTTGCTTTGAGGCGACTTCAAAGGAACCAATCTTCTGCCCTCTTCCTGCCAAAAACAAGACCCTTTTGACTGGCAAGCTTTGTTCATTGCAAGGTTTTGCTCTGAAAGTGAACATACCACTCGCCTTCTTCTGGGCCATTCTTGCTACAGTTCAGTACTCAGGCTAAGTCCAAGAATATGTTTGGTAACAAAATTCCTGGACCTGCGTAAAGAGCCCTCTCAGAGAAACATACCCAGCCCCTAAACTTATCTAGAAACTATAGTATTTCCAGACTACTTCATCCTAAGCCAAAATGCATTATTTTTGATAGTGGTGGAATGTTAAAATCTAAAGATATGCAGGAGCAACCAGGCTACGGGCAATAGAAATGATACAGGAGGACAAGAAGCTGGAAGTAGTTAGCAACAGGGAGGAAGGTGAGGGGAAAGTGTGCAAAGCAGCATGGGGGAATGGGGGGAAGAGTAGATGGGCTGGCTGTGGGTGTAGGGCAAAGGTGTAGGGCAAAGCTGTGCCCACTGGCAAATCCGTCCTGTGCTGGCAGTGAAACAAAATTAAAATTGGCTATAAGTGGATTTGCTTGCCGCAGAGAGAGTGGAGAGTGAAATTGGAGCTGGAAGAAATACAAGAAATCTTGCTGAGGCAGACATTTGCCTCCACCATGCAGTGTGTAACTGGTCATTACTGCAGTGGTCCCTGATTACATGCAGCAATTACATGCAGCAATTAGCTTTAAAAGGGGCTTGGACAGATTTATGGAGGAGAAGTCGATCTATGGCTACCAATCTTGATCCTCCTTGATCTGAGATTGCAAATGCCTTAGCAGACCAGGTGCTCAGGAGCAACAGCAAAAGAAGGCCATTGCTTTCACATCCTGCATGGGAGCTCCCAAAGGCACCTGGTGGGCCACTGTGAGTAGCAGAGAGCTGGACTAGATGGACTCTGGTCTGATCCAGCAGGCTCTTTCTTATGTTCTTATGCTCTTACTGCTTGTATATTTTTTCAATTGCTCCAGCATTTCAGCCTTCTATGACTGATGCAATCTCCCCTTCACTTTAAGACTGCTCTTTGCCCCAACATTACATCACTAGTTTGATATGAAATTGAAAAGTGGTCGGACTGATCCCACTTCTTTGTATCTCTGCCGGTAACGGAAATTACAAGTTTGTTACGACAAAAGAGATCTCCCCACTCCCCCCCAAATTTCCTTTTGAAAATGGAGGGGAAAATGGTTGAAAGGCAGGTTGGGCTGCCACATGGGGGCATAGATAAGAGCCAGGTGGTTGTTGGGGTGGAGGAATAAAGACCATTTCAACATGATCACACACTCAATGGAAGCTGGCTCAGAAACAGATTGAAAAAAAAACATTGGGGTTAAAGTACTTGGGAAAATAACGGAGGTTGCTGCCCCAAAGGGTTTGAGTAAGTTTGATATAGCAAATATGTATGTATTAGCAGCAGACAAGGTAAAAAAAGCCATTCCTTTAAGATATACAATGATGGGACTTGAATTAAATATGTGTAGAATCCTTAATGTTGATGCTACTCAGAGAGAAACGATGAGAAATCCTTTCTCAGATGAACATAAGAGAAAAAAAATGAAGGGAAAATGTTTCCAGAACCAAACAGTGGAAAAAAGTGTGGCATTCAAAGAAAAAAAAGTAGCATATGGCAGCAAGATCTGTTGTAAATGACTTGTGAGGAAAAGGCCTTTGTGTTTCACTTCACACCAATTATCAGTAATTTTGTCTCAAGGCATAAAAAAAAAATAAGACAGTGGAAAAAGACATTGTCCATGACGTGACAATTAGTTTCAATCAGAAGGGAGCAACAAAATAAATGCAGCCAGGACTGCTGGTTAAGCAAACAGGGGACTTCTGGCACGAACTGAAGGCATTTGCTGCTTTTCTGAGCGTGCCAGCCACTGATTTTTCTAATTTTTAAAAGCACTTCGTGCAAGCAAAGATGTAATGCAAGGGTCTTCCACATGATGCCCACAGGGACTATGTCGCCTGCCAACATCCATGTGTTCTTAGAAAGAGAGGCTTTGGCCTGCAGGGATTTCTGTGGGGGAGCACTTAGGCCCCTTCTTCATGGACTAATAAATCCAGGCTGGGGATGGGGAAAAACCCATTTTTCGGGGGGGACTTCACACAGCTCCCCCCCCCCCGAAAGCTGGTTGCCCCACATTTTCCCCCAAAAACTGGTTATATGAGAATCGCGCTATCCCCGGTTCTTCTGTTTAACAGCGGTTCTCAACCTGTGGGTCACGACCCCTTTGGGGGTCGAACGACTCTTTCACAGGGGTCGCCTAAGACTCTCTGCATCAGTGTTCTCCATCTGTAAAATGGATAAATGTTAGGGTTGGGGGTCACCACAACATGAGGAACTGTATTAAAGGGTCGTGGCATTAGGAAGGTTGAGAACCACTGTGTGGTAATGTGGATTGCAGCTGCTCGCAAGTGAACCGCTGCCCCCGGAAGCTACCCAGTTCTGAAAAGTCATACCCGCACAGCTGCATAGACATGTGGGGACACAGGGAAGTCTTGCGGCCTTTGAGTCTCCTATAGGAGAGAAATGGGGGTATAAATCCAAACTCTTCTTCTTCTACTCACAGAGGTGCCTGTCACAATAGAGTGGTTAGTTTTTGAGGTGCCTCAAGCCCCTCTTACAGTTTCCACACAGCAGATGACTCAGGTTGTCCCTCTGGAATGTCTCAAGCAGCGAGCAAAGATGCAGGAAATGCTTGCCCTCCCTCCCCCTCTGTCTCTTCTAATGACCCCCTTGTTCTGCAGCGTGCAGAAAAGGCCACAGTTAATGAGATAATGTTAGCATGCTTGAGAACGGGCTGACCCTGCTGTTTTCAAGCCGTTTCGGCTTCGACAGGCGGGAGCCGGCCTAATGTTCTGTGGGTGCCTCTGGTCAATGACATGGTAGAAATCGCCTTATCTCCTCCTATGAGAGGGCTGCCATTGCCAAAACCACAACTACTTGATGGAGAGAGAGAAGGCAGCCTGTAATGATCAGAGGTCCTAACAGCCAGCTTTGAATAATTCCATTCCAAATGCGTTTCCATTCTCTCCGCATGAGCTATAAGCAAGATTTTAGGTAGGGGGTGGGGAGAGAGGTGGGTCTGATAGATTCGTTGAGCTAAGAAAGCATGCACTGGAATACCTTCACTTGGTGCTTTTTTTCCCAGCCAGGTCAGTTAGTTTTACACAGCTCATTGCAGACAAACCAAACCAGCCTGCCCTAAAGCAGAATGTTGGGCTTCTCCAGACAAATGCGAAGCACATTTAATCATTCAAATACCTACCATCCACCTTTCCTCTTGGATCAAGGCAGCTTATTAGAGCCCCAACTTAGAGCAAATCTCAGGTCTGTTCTGTGGCCATCTGATCTAATATTCTTCTTGGGTCGATTCCACAAAGCCTAATAATAGCAGGTTACAGTCAGTATTTTTGAATCCGTGTCTGTTTTATCCCAATTTCTCCCTTCACAGGGATACCTGTCTCTGTGAAGGAATCGAGTTAAGACTGGGAGGAAATACTCTGATTTCTTTTGCATGAGCCCGACTTTTTTTTAATTTTACAACACAGACGTAGTCACGTATGCACAAACATCAGCAGTGTACTGCATTCTGATTGGCTGGCCCCCCCAAAGGCAAAGCTTCTGATTGGCAGATCCATAGCAACCACAGGAAAACCAAGCAGGACACCCCCCCCCCCCCGCCTTTCTCTTGCTCTGGAAAGGAGTCGGTGCAGTGAGCAACACGGCAAGCACATTGTGCTATATTATAGAGTGAAAAAGCATGGATTCCTAAAATCAGCCCAGGCTAAAGTAACATTTGAACCCATGATCTCTAAGCTCATAATATGTCACGGTTCTAGTTTGTATCTTTGTTTAAAAAAAGAACTGCAAAATCTCCTTTATCTTTGTCTGAATCACCCAAATCAACTATCCCATTGAGTAAAAGGTTAATAATTCAGGCTTGCCACAAAACTATGATTATTCCATAGCTAGTTCACATAAATAAAAGAGGCTAAATACTTTTTTAAAAATGAAATTCGCTAAAAGGATGCTTACAAAAAACAGTGTTTACTTTGCAGAGGCAAACATTCCTGCATAAAATGTGAGATGCTATATTTAGAAATGGATGTTGACCAGGAAATTAAATGAGATGCAGGAAAAACAGTGTACAAGTGCATGCGTACACCCTCCCACACATCACCAGAGCAAAATACTGCCTCTTTTAATGTTTGAAACCAATCGGGAATGCATCTCTTCAACTAATAAGGTTAAGACAGCACCCAGAATCTTTCTACTGATCTCTGAATGCAAATCTTTGCTGTTGAGATTAGAAAGAGGAAATAAGGCTTTAAGAAACCACACCTGTCATTCAGCAAAGGAACAACATTATCAGGATAAAATGCTGTACAAGCAAAGGGAAACCTGGGCCACAGACAACGGAAAACTCTTTTGACAAGAAGCAAACACACTTACAGTCCAATTCAAAGGGGGAGGGTGGTAAAGCGGTGACCACAGACAGCGCTGTGGCAGAGCACCTGCACCACCTCCATTGGTGTTTCAGACAGCGGCCCTTTCCGTACATGCAGAATAATACACTTTCAATGTACTTCCAATGCACTTTGCAGCTAGATCTTACGGTGCGGGATAGCAAAATCCACTTTCAAACAATTATGAAAGTGGATTAAAAGTGCATTATTCTGCATGTGCGGAAGGGGCCTGTGAGAAGGGGGGATAATTAAAAAACCCAGCTGCCCAAAAAATCCCATTGAGAAGACAGACTTATGTCACACTTTTTGGTGGTGTAAATTGCCTGTTGGCATAGGGGGCATTTCCAGGCTGAGATTCCTGGAATGTCAGCAAAGGAGCAACAGGTAGCCAATCTACCCAAAACAATACAGGAATGCTCCCCGCAACACCTCCTGTGGCGCAGGAAAGATGGCATTGAGGAACACTTCCTGGTTCCTGCACTGCTGGGATATGTTCCTCGGTGCTAGCGTCTATGCGGCTCTGCTTGGTACTGGTGGTTCTGGCACCAGCACAACTCTTCCGTCACCGCCAATGCAGCTTTACCCCCTCCCTTTGGATTGTAAATTTAAAGCCCAAAGGGAAGCACTACATGCCAGCACAGCACCAACACTAGTGTGACGCCAGTCCAGTGGTCCAGAATGTTATTTTCTCCCTGTGCAGGGGAAACCGTGACCAAATGATCCAGCTCTGAGAGCACAGAAATTGCAATGGAATCTATAACACTCCCACTGAAATCCAGCTGGTGAGGAGATGATGCTGCCACAGAGACACAACCAAGAAATGCACACTGATGACCATTCACAACCACCAATGGCACAAAGGAGACACCAGAACCCTCCGCTGTAAGGACAGCTGTGCTCTGACCAGGAGAGCCTTGGAAAGAAGACACTTCAGGTAGCTCCAGAGAAGCAGGTTTGAGACCCCTCGTGTAACCACATTTCCTTCTGGTGGACATCTAAGCTGTTGCACTCTGTATTAAAACAAGAGAATTGCAGATAGCATGATTCTCGAATAACCCGTTTGGGGGGGGACGTGGGGCAGCCTCGCTTTATGGGCCATGTGAAGTCCCCTCCCAAAAAATGGGTTTCCCCCATCCCCAGCCTGGGTTTATTGGCCCATGTGGAAGGGGCCTTAAAAGATATCCAGTGTGAAACTGAGAAGCCCTCTCATCCTCCGTGCATGGGTAAGATTGCACAGATGGCAAAGGACTCCATTAGCTCCTTGGCCAAATTTTTTCTGGGGGGGGGGCATTTAGGAGCAGGGAACAGGTACCGATCCCAATCTAGCAAACCCCATCCAAACAGAGACACAACTGTGTGAAACAATCCACACACACACACTAACCATCATCAGGAACAGATTTCCAACAGCAAGAAAGGGGACTGATGTTGCCAACTCTCTTGTTTCAGTAACACTCCTCTTCCTTGGCAAGTTGCAGCGAAAGATAGCTGGAATGCCACAAGCAGCTCTGTCCCTATCATTGCATACTCCCAAGAGGCCCCCCCCCCCCGGTTTGGAAAGTTTACACCACTTTCAGGTTTGGGACCGAGCCCCTTGAACCTGGGCCCACCTCAGGACGACTTGCAAAACACTTAGGCCCTGAATACCACTTCCATAACTTTCCATCCAGAACGAAGGTATCTAAACAGCCACACGCCGAAACCTGGTTCAGCATTGGAAGCAGCCTCCAAGACAGTATAAGAAGCCACTGAAGGGGGTGGGGGGGGGAGGAAAGGAAAGAAAAGAAAAGTCCTAGTGCATGTATGAGGTGGTGGTCTTTGCATGTGAGCCTTTTCCTTTCAAACACTTGGCGTTATGCTTTTTTAAAAAAAAACTAATTTACTTTCCCCTTTGAAGTTTCCTCTTTTAAATGCTGTAGCCGGGACAAGAGTCCCCCTTTCAGCTGGGCTTAAGAGGCATTCATCACCACAAGAAAGAATCCTGTGATAGCGATCTTCTAATTGAGTTTCTGCAAGTCCCTGGAAGCGCGCTGGCACAGCATGGCTATTTTGCTGATACCGCCTTCCGATACAGCTAATTACTTTGTTTCTAAAAGTGAATGCTGTGTTTTGGTTAGCAGTTCATTGAAGTTCACCCTGGCTGGTCTACTAAAATGATAAAAGGATGGCCAGATTTGCATAAGGCCAAGAAATGGAGAGGTACTGGTTGGTGTGATAGATCTCCCTCTACAATACGGACATGGCTTTATAAAGGGGGGGGGGGAGAGGGAGGAGCACTGCTCTGAAAAACCAGACAAGCACCCTATATAACAGGGGTAGGGAACCTTTAACACTCAAAGAGCCATTTGGACCCGTTTTCCACGGGAAAAGAAAACACTTGGAGCCGCAAATAATTTTTGACATTTAAAATAAAGATAACACTATATATATTGGGGTTTTTTAAACCTTTTACTCCGCTGATTCTGAGAAGTGCATGGATGCGTCCACCCTGCTGCCTGCAGGGCGGGCAAGGATGGGGCCAGCGGCTCGGCCTAACCGGCCGCCGGAAAAGCGCCTGCCCCGCTCCAATGGGGCGGGAGAGAGGGAAAGCCCGCGGTGCGGCCCAGCCGACCGCGGGCAGTTGGTGCGCCCACCCTGCTGCCTGCAGAGCGGGCAAGGATGGGGCCAGCGGCTCGGCTCATGGAGCCGCAGTGCAAGGGCAGAAGAGCCGCATGCAGCTCTCGAGCCGCAGGTTCCCTACCCCTGCTATATAAGAATACTGCCAGGAATGCAGGTTTGGATGTTAACAATTTGGTCATCTTTGGAGGCCCTGCTTTGGGTGCCCTCGCCATCCAAGACTAGATGGGTGGCAACTTGAGAAAGGACTTTCTCGATTGTCCTGCTAAAACTTTGAGACTCCTTCAAAAGGGAGATCCCCCTGTCTCCCTCTATTGCTGTCCTCCACCAGCAGGTGAAGACTTTTGTGTTCCTTTTGGCATCCCCCTGGAAACTGTTATTGGCCATCCAACCTGGTTTTAGGTTTTTTTTTAATTGAATTATTTGAGATATTATTTAAAATGCTGTTTTAATGTTCAAATGTGTTCATGTTTCCTGGTTGCCACCTTGGGAACCGTAATTGAACAGCTAGTATACAAATGTTTTAAATAAATAACTCAGTCAAAGTAGTCAAATTACTATGGATTTTCATCTGTGTTAATTATGCTGAACCAAACGGCAAATAACAGCATTTAATAAATACACCTCAGATCTACCCAATTTTCTGGCTTAGGGGACATGGAATTCAAAAAGAGGGGAGAAGGGGAAAAGTCAGACAGTAGATCAGGGCTCTTCAAACTATGGCCCCCCAGATGTTCATGAACGACAATTCCCATCAGCCCTGCCACTTGGCCATGCTGGCAGGGGCTGATGGGAATTGGAGTCCATGAACATCTGGAGGGCCATAGTTTGAAGACCCCTGCAGTAGATAATATAACTGACAAGGATGCTTTCCAACCAGCAGCTATGCATATTTTCCCACCAAACACAACTGTGCTATGTTACTAAGGCAAGCACTAAAAAAACCCCTTTCCCTTCCTTCACCTGCAGCCTGGCTGTTGAACTACATGCAGCACAGTTCAATTTTGGACCCATCCAGGCCAAACCTGCATTTTAAAGTTGGGCCCTACCGAGCCAAGTTCAGTGTTGAATTCCAGGCTCAGCCTGGCTGGGTCCAGCTTTAAACAGCAGGCTCTGTTTCTGAAGCTCCGCCTCTGAAGTATAAAGTTGGACCTGGCCAGGACAAGCCCAGCATTGAACTTTGAAGGTGGAGCTTTGGAGGCAGAGCTCTAGGTTGGTAAATACCTGGAGATTTTTTTGTGGGGGGGGGGCACCTGGGGAGGGCAGAGTTTGGGAAGGGGAAGACCCTCTGCAGGGTATAATGGCATAAAATCTACCCTCCAAAGCAGCTCTTTTCTCCAGGGGGAACTGAACCCTAATCCCAACTGAAGAGATAGTTTCACCCTTCTGGTAATATGAATTTTTAAGCAGGTTTTATGAATTTTAAACAGTTTTTTAATTGTAATAAGTTTTTATAATTTTGATAGGTTTTAATAGATTTTATGGATTTTAAAGAAGTTTTATTGCGATAGATTGAAATTGTTCTTAGGTTTATTGATATTTTATGACTTTTATGATATGTTATGACTTTTATCTTATGTTGTAACCTGCCCTGAGACCTTCAGGTATAGGATATGCTAAAATAATTAATATATATGTATTAGTTTTCAACTTGCAGAGAACTATATAAAACAGAAGACTGGGGGAGAGGGCTACTGGGACTTGCTTTTCTAGATTTCCAGACAGACCTGTAAGGTGCTGAATCCATGCAGATGCAACAACTTTCGGACTTAGAATATTCTGGGGAGTGCAAGAAGCTCCTGCTACATTATGTCTTGGTAAAGTTTTGTGGACACGTTTATTCCTAAGAGGAAGGAACAAAAATACAACTATCAGAGAACCCATCTTTGCACCACCGTATATATCTGCACATTCTATTTGGGGGGTTTGGCTTAACCCACAAATGTACACTTCAGCAGTTAAACTAAGAACGGTACTTTATTTACCAACACTGGTTTCCAAACCTCCGAGAACTGGCCGTTTTCCAAGAGTGAAATGAAAGCCAGGTATTGTACACTTAGTTTACGAAATGATGCTGCTGTGTCTAAAACAGTCTCCCTTTGGGGGGTTATGGGTTTTTCATGAGACTCCAGTGATTTCTCTCAAATATTTTAAATTGCTATAAATATTAACTTTAGCTTAATTTATTTAGCTGTGTGTGAATTTACAGGAGAAGAAGAGAAGCGATTCCTCTCATTTCTCGTACAATGGGAATGGCTATTCCGAAATAGGACTGACCCAACTAGTTTAGGGTGGAACTAGATGCCATAAAAAAGATGGAGCCATTGCTGAAAAATGCCTGCCCTAAACTGTGTTGTGCAACTTGCCTTATGTCCCCACAACATTACCAGGGGTGACTGAAACCCTAAAACTCCATCACATTAACAGTTTGGTCTCTCTCTGCTCCACAGGAATGGTTCCCAGGGTGCTGTGTCAAAATACTCAAATTTTAGCAGAACCCTTGCAGTAGGAAAGAAAGGGGAGTGACCTCTCTTTTTTCACTCTCTGGGGCTGGAAACCTTTTCTATCTTTAAAAACACACGTTTTCCCCCCACCCCTGAATGTTTCAGCTCAGCAACCTAAACTTGGAGTTTTGCTTCCATGAAAGTTAATATTCTGAGGGTTCTTCCACTACACGAACTCTGCAATAAACAGAGTTACACCCTTCTAAGTTTGTTGAAGCCAAAGGGCTCTCTTTAGAATTGCACTGTCGGTGTATTTTGCTCAAAAACTGCAATTCACATGTGTCAGAGAGGAGGACAGGATGACTGGATAGTATTCCTCTTTACCTTGTGTGGAGTCTTTGAAAGCAGTGAGCTGGCTCCTTAAAAAAACAAGTTCAGCGCAAGGCACCTGGATTCCTTTTCCCTTCTCAAATCTACAAGTATGTGCGTGTGTGTGTGTGTGTGTGTGGGGGGGGGATAAATAGAATAGAAAAGAGAACACTCCCCTTTCTTCTACCTCCAAGAAGCATTCTCTGTCCTCTACTATATTTTTAAATCTTGCTTTGGTTGTTAGCTTATTATTGCTGTCAGCCCTCGCTGGGATGTGTATACGGATAGGTGCCATCATATGGGAATTTTGTGCTGTTGAATTTTAATTGTTTCATTTATTGATATCCACCACTTTGAGCCCATATGGTGCAGAGAGCAGATGATGATTTAATTTTGTTTAATATCACAGCTGCCAGTTCTTTAGCTGGTTGTTAGCCTTTCATTACAATTCGAGTCTCACCCAGAAGCCTAGAATGTTGTAATGTGTCTGTCTTGCCATCAGGCAGAGGCGTGGCTGGGTCTGACCCCACAAGGCAAAGCAGGCAGCAAGCACAAGCGTGGCCAGGTTACAGTCCAATGGGTCAAGGCAGGCGGCAGGCAAGGCATAGTCAGGTCACAGTCCAATAGGTCAAGGAGAACCAAGGAGCAGGCTAGAAATCAATGGAGAACCAGGCACACAGCGGCGACAGGTAACAAACTTGTTGCACCCAGGCAGAAGCAAGCTCACAGCAAGGCTTATATAGAGAGACTTGTTCAGGGGGCTGGGATTCTGTGAGGAATTCGTCCTCATCAGATGCAGAGACTTCTAATCTCCCATACCTTGCTACCAAATGAGCATTCCTTCTTTGCTTCTGCAGTAGCAGCCTCTGCTTCTGCCTCCTATGCACAGCTGGCTCATCATTGGATTCCCTGTTGATTGTGTTGATCTGAAGGTGTTTCAAGTGCCGCCCTCGTGTTTTCGGAATGGCACCCAGGGGGCCAATTACTACTGGGATTACCTCAGTTGGTTTGTGCCATAGTTGCTGAATCTCTATTTTCTAATCATTGTATTTAGTGACCTTCTCATGTTCTTTTGCAGCGACCACTGTCACCAGGTATTTCTATGTCAATGATGGTCACTTTCTTATCCTTGATCACTGTGATCTTTGGTGTGTTATGTACCAACACTTTGTCTGTTTGGATTCAAAAGTCCCACAAGATCTTGACCTCATTTTCTATAACTTTCTCTGGACCTACCAGTTTTTAGCTGTCCTAATGTTGTAATTCTTGCAGAGAACTCTCCCAGGTCTGGTTCCCTTAACTCTGCCCATCAATTAATCCTTAAAGGCACAGATTTCATTTAACTGAGTTTAAACATACCTCAAATCTATTTTGAATTGAAACTAGAATGTAAAAATGATATCATTGCTTCTCAACACTTTGGCTCTTTGTGCATTTACAGTTTTTGGTGTGACTGTGTGCTTCACAGTGGGGTCTTCCCTCATTTCCTCATTAATACACGAAGAGGTGCCCCACTGCTTCCCCTGAGCCTAGTCACCATTTTGCCTGACCGCTGCTTCCCCTGCTTTCAGGTCTGGGTGGTTGTTTTCCACCTGTTTCTGATTTTATTTCTGATTTTTTCTATTACTCCTGAGATAGACAAAAGTGTCTATTTTGTGCTGGCAGAACTGCTCCTACATGGGTGGGGAGGAGCAGAAAAGCCAAATGGAGCTAAATACACACCAATGTTCTTTGCTTTCCCTGCACAGGCAGGGGGAAAAATCATGCTTGCACAGGCAGGGGGAAAAATCATGCTTAGCCAGTTTTTGGAAACCACAGGACTTATCCGATCTGCAGCACAGTGAGTTCTGAAGAGGGGAAAACACGTGTGCAATTGAGATTCTGACCCGAAGGCAATGTATGCTTGACCTGAAGAGACCAAATACGTGCACAAGGCCCAGGTTATCTTGTGATAATACAGTGGACCTAAGGATATAGGTAGGGATGCCATTTTTAAACACACCACCAGAGAAAAAATTCTTGTAAATAAAACTGCAAAAACCTGATGTACAACACAGAGAAATGGGTTAGAAAAGCAGGCCACCGGTCAACTTTGTTTTCTGACAAAGAGAAACATTAAACAATGCAATTCGCCCTTTGCTGCCCGCGCTGGGACCATCTGTTCTGCTACCTCGTCCTTCTGCACATGGAGCTCAGGCCTAGGTCCACTGTCCTTGCTTGTTCTCATTACAGACTCATGTCAACATACACACAGTTATTTTTGTCCGCAGTGTTTCATTGCCAGAGCCAAACCAAAAGAACGCAGGAACAGCTACAGAATGCCAGCCAAGGAAAATGAACTTTTCTCCCCTCCTACTGTGATATTTTTGGAAACAACCACTTAAACATAAAATTCATGAATGAGCAATGTAATTTCTGAGCTATAATTTGGAGCGAAGGATTCCTTTCAGTACTGAATTAACATAATCTTGGCATTTTAATGGCTTTTCATGGTTTTGCATTCAAGTAAGCAGGCTCATTATAGATAAACATGTACAGTACATAAAATAGACCACATTAATCTTTCCCCACTAGTAAAATTGCTCCTCTTATGAATGTTATTTCTGCAGGGCCCTGTATGTTTATAACTTGCCTGTGGCTATTCAATGTGAGGGTCACATTTGGAATGGATTAAAAAGATAATCAACGATTTCTATGAGATTTTCACAAAGTCCACAACTTATTACTTAGAAATGTCTGTCTCCAGTACCAAGTACTGAAGCGAGTCACCCCGTGTCCTGTTTCTGGCCATTTCCTATTGCTGAAATAGCCCTATTAAGAATAAGACCTCCACATTTTACTAATACCCCTAAACCAGATTTTATGGCCTGCCTACTAAGCAGTGGGAATAGAATGTATTGGAAGCTCTTATTCATTTCAGAACATTATTTGCAGGGCAAAAATTTAAGTGTACCATTTTAAATGTATTCTTTTGTTTAATGAATTTGCATACTGTCCTTCTATCCCATAATGAAAATAACTAACATAATACATCATAACATGTAGTCTGAAAATCCCATACAACCCCAAATAGATAATAAGATAAATTCAGTAAGATGAATTAATTGAAATTAATCTAAGTGACCAAGATGCCTGGAGGACAGAGGCGAGGGAACGCCATGGTCCTTTCTGGGAATGGAGTACCAGGGTGCCATCACTGTAAGGGGTTTATTTTTGGCTGCCATAACCTGAATGGGAGAAGCTCCCAGATCAAGGCTTCTGCTGATGGCTATAGAGTGACAGGCTGAATGATATGGGACAAATCCATTCCTTAGACAACATGGGCTGAGTTACTTTTACTGGACAACATCAGCGCTTGGAAATGGCAACAGACTAGAAGCCACTGCAGATTAATTGGAGATTCAAGTGTTTCCTGAAAGCAGCCACACGCAGAGGAACTCGTAGGATCAAGGGACAAACAACATGTCATGTGTGAAACAGACTTTTCTCTGTGATACACCTCTGAAGATGCCAGCCACAGATGCAGGCGAAATGTTAGGAACAAGATTCACCAGACCACGGCCACACAGCCCGGAAAACCCACCAGAACCAGTTGAATCCGGCCATGAAAGCCTTCAACAAAACATGTCATGTTGTTCAAGAGTCAGCCATGGGAACTTGCAACCGTAAGGCAGCGGCAAGTTCCTGGTTGCAACTCCATTTAAAAGTGCTGCAGCGGCCCACTTTGGATCATGAAAATGTCCCGGGGGTGGGGAGGGAGAGCAGGAGCTCCTCCTCCTCCATGCCATGGTCCCAGTCCAAATTGGGCCCCTGCACAACTTTTAAATGGAGTTGCAACCAGTCATTCACAACTACAATATGGCTGCAAGTCCCCATAGCTAACTTGTGAACTATAATGTAATGTGCCATGTAGTCCTAAAATGACAGATGATGGTGGTCTGAGAATCTTTAGCCAGAGGAGTATACAGCTGGTATATCAAGGAAAAGATAAAGGTGTAAGCACCAGGTCATTACTAAACCAGTACCACACTCCAGACATTCAGGAACCAAGAACCAATTATCTGAGTCTGGTACAAACTTATAACATTCTCCACCACACACATACACACGATCCCACAATATAATCCTCTTGAGTCATGAAAAAAAATCTGCATTTTATTTCTGAGATGACAAACACCAGATCATGATAATGGCCTTATAGACTGGGCCCACTAGACCTCCAGGCTCCAGCAAACTCCAGGCTCCAGGCTCCAGCAAACGATTCCCTTCTGCAAAATTAATCTACCATTTCCACTGCCTTACCTGGATAAGACGGGGAGTTGGGTGTAATCAACATACTGATATTTCCTCATTCCAAATTTCCCAAGGAAACCCCCCCCCCGCCTTCTCATACAAATAACAAACAGAAAAGAATCCTGCATCACCCCATTGCCCAGCTAGAAACCTCCTCTACTGCAGCCCGTCACAAATTAAAACCAAATTAAAACATCACAAATTGAAACCAAATTAAAATGAGACCGCCATGTGCAACAGCTCTGTCAGCATTGACAGATGATCTGGAAGGACATACAGTGGTACTGAAAGCTGTTGAGTCATGCTATAGGACCAGCCAGTTCCTATTCCCTCTGTTTAAAATTAAAAACTAACAAGGCATCATGTCCTGATGGGAGAGACCCAAGGGCTCTAAAACAAATGAAATGTGAAACTGTAGATCTCCTAATAATAATATGCAACTTGTCACTGACATCCGTCTGCCTACAAGAGGATTGGAAAATAGTGAAAATAATGCTGACTTGCACAATTTTGTAAACCATTCTGGAATGTTCTAAATAAATAAATGCCCTAGATCCATAGCTGGGCATACAAGTAGGTTCTGGGAGTAGGGTCCAAGCATGGTGTATCTGGGCCTTGCACAAACTCATAACAAACTCACACATATACAAGCCCACCATATGACACCCATCTCATAAGTCATATAAAGCACCTTTCTTTTATTTCTGAAATGACACAATACACAATCCTGGTAATGTGCATGCAGGCCTGGCCCTCTGGAGCCAGTAAATATACTTCCCCTACTGAGGCACACAATCTCTCATAAAGCTTGGGTCATGGTTGACAACGTCCAGGTGGGGTCTGGAGTTCTCATGGAATTACAGCCAATCTCTAGATTACAAATATCAGTTCTCCTGGGAGGAAATGGCAACTACCAAGGGTCAACTAACTGGAATCACATCCCTGATGGACTCCCTCCCTAAACTTCATTCTCCCCAAACTTTGCCTCCTAATCTACAGGAATTTCTGGACTTAAAGCTGGCCATTTTAACTTTGGATTGGTGCTTTCTTTCCATATTCCAAAGTGACTGGACTCAGTCCAGTCCCACCCTTGATAGCTGTAGGGTAGTTGTGAGGGTCCACTCCTTTGATAGTTGTAGAGTGAGTATAGATTGGCTGGGTGCCTATGCCCTCAGCATAGGAGATGCAGTGGTGGGGAGTTAGGATCCAGAAGTGTTTCAGTCACCTCTTGACTTGGTGCGTGTGCCACTAGATGTGTATGCAATCAAACCTTGGCAAAAAGCAATGAGTGGTGACATGAGTTGCCACCACTGAATGCAGAGACTGGCATCCAGATACCCCAGTCCCCTCATCCTGGATACCAGCTGGCTCCAATCAGATTTAAATGGCATTCTAGAAAATGGAATACAAGTAGAACAGAAACAATCTGAATGTGATTCATGCTCCACAATCTGTTCTTGTGACCAAAACAGTAATCAGATGCATTTATTCTTGCATCACTATCAGCAAACCTGGGGGGTGGGGGTGGAGAGAGACAGAGGGAGCAGGCCAGAAGCTTGTACTTGCTTTTCTAGAGTTGGAAGAAGTGAGAAACTAGAACTCAAAGCAGTCTGATTGCTCTCCTTATTTTTGTTGTGGGAGCAGGGGTCTCCTAGAGTTGAAGCCCCAAATATGGTGGCTACCCCCCAAGTTCTGGAGTGCACCTCCTGTGGTCCCTTGTCACCAAGACCAGCACCCTTCCTTGCCTTTGGGTGAACTATACAGGGCACTTTAGCCACAACAGCATATGGTTTACATTGAAATAGGGATACACACAACAGTCTAAAGAAATAACAAAGGGGATACAACAACAAAAAATGGGAAGGGACAACAGATGCAAGGGAAGAATATGAAGAACCTAAATTGGTATTTCAAAATATAAATTCAAGGGATACTATGATATCTTTCAAGAGCATAGAGTTCTGAGGGATTACTCAAGGCAATAACAACTACATTTCCCTTAACTGTGAATGCAAGAGCAGAGACTATCCCAGAAGCAGAAAGAGAACCATACAAAGTATAAAGAAGTATAAAGAGAGGGGCCTTTCCCCCTCCTTTTTTCTTCTGTTAAACAAGAACTAGAAATGTATTGTCGAAGACTTTCACGGCCAGATTCAATTGGCTGTGGTGGGTTTTCTGGGCTGTGTGGCCGTGGTCTGGTGGATTTTGTTCCTAATGTTTCACCTGCATCTGTGGCTGGCATCTATGGACAATATATATCCCACTAAACTTTCCTTTCTCACTAGACACAGTGTGTAACATACTTCTCTCTGTGATACACTTCTGAAGATGCCAGCTACAGATGCAGTCGACTGGATGATTGGATGATTGAATTGGATGATTGAACATTAGGAACAAGATCTACCAGACCACGGCCACACAGCCTGCAAAACCCACCACAAGAACTAGAACTAAGAACGGAAGTGTTAGGAATTGGATACATTGTTTAGCTGAGCCTGACAAGCACTATTTGAATGCAACAGTTTTAATGATCTAGCACTATTTATTGGAAGCATTGATTTTGCATATTAATAGAACAATTTTAATTGTTCGCTGCCCTGAGCCTAGCCTTGTGCTGGGAAAGGACAGAATATTACATCTGTCCTTTCCCAGACAGAAAGTGAGTTAGTGCCCCACTGATAACATCTACTTCAAGACTTGAGTCCTTTTCATTCAGAATTCAGATCTTTTGTTTGACTCTAAGAGGTTGCCGTCCATGGCTTTAAAGAGACAGCCCAAATATTAACAGTAGCTCATTCCGCAAAACATATAATTCTGCTTAAAAGCCATAAAGGGCCTTGGAAGTTAGAAGTTGGAAGTTGGCAGTTACTATGATTTTATGGGGAGTCAGCACAAGGGTGTTCCAAACAGAACAGTCTGGAGAGTGCTGGAAGTTGTGTGTCTTGGGCCACACAAGCAACTCACTAATAGAAAATCCTGTCATGAGACTTATTCTGAGAATTGCAGCACGAATTGGGACACTGCTGCTACACTTGAGAACTGAGAGGATTCATGCCCAACCAAGTAGCTGAGCTTTCCAAAGGAGATATATATATATATCTATGTGTACCTGCTACCTGACTGCAAGGTTCTCATAATCTACTAGCAAGAGATAAATAACATCCCAAGAGTAGGCTACAGCTGAGCAAATAAGAATAGCCTACAGCTTAGCCCACACAAAGTGCTAGTACTCATTTAACACTTTAAATATTCCAGGTGTTTCACCTATCAGCACTCTTAACAATCAGAATTATTACTGGCTCCACATCCTCAATTACTAGTGTCAATCCTTGGGTGGGACTATGCCGGGAGGGCAATCAGGCAGGCCCGGTGGGTTGAATCTAACTAGTGAGAAGGAATGAACAATTTCCTTTGACCACCCAAAAAGGGCATGCTGGGATTAATGGGACCTGCATGGACAAAAGCCACATGGGATAAAGGCTGTAGTGAAGAGGAGGATTGGAAGAGATGGATAGATCCAACCCTATGTCAGGCAGCAGTAGGGGAAGCTCAAGTAATGGAAAACAGCCTGTCAGTCAGAAAGCTTCCTTCTCACAGGTTGTCCTCTTCCTGCTACCCTTCCAAGTTCTATGGTCCACTGCCTTTCCCTTCTGTTGTCTTGCGACTGGGGGACAACTACCAGAGTACATGCCAATAACTCTCCATATAAAGCACTTCAGTCTAGGTGGGCCAGTGTCCGGGTGACAAACTGGTGTCTAGGTCCTAGACTGGGAAGCACACATTTCACATTCTGCCAATTTGGAAGAAAAAACTTACCCATAATTCATTGCTTCTCTCATTTGGTCTACATAGTCAAGGAAACCTCAAACAAGAATTCAAAGGCATTCTGCCCTCCTCATTACGACAAACCTCAAATTTTATTCATAAATGTAAATTTGTAAAGGCAGTAGCATTGCCAAACTGAATTCTAGCTTAACTCCTCAAGTTCACTTACCTGTCCTGAGGAATAACCATAATAATCAATTATACTTCAAGTGTCTTGGCCAAAAAGTCCATGGCAAGCAAGAGACTTGAACCTGTGTCTCCCGGATCCAAGCTCAACTCTATAATTCTTGAGTGACATTCTCTAAGCTACCTAGCTTGGTTAATAAATGCAGGTATTACTTCATGACTTTGAGGGGCTGAGTTACCCTGAGGCCCGAGAGGGAGGAGAACCCAAATAGCCACAAAGGAGAGTCCTGGAAGTTGTGTGTCTTGAGACACACAAGCAACTCACTAATAGAAAATCCTGTCATGAGAGAAGCAAGTCTTATATGGCATGAGGATGGGGGCAGACTTGAGGCATTCTACAGGAAGGACCCATTTGACGTAACACAGGGGTCTGCACCCTGAGGCTCTCCAGATGTTCATGGACTACAATTCCCATCAGCCCCTGCTAGCATGGGGCTGATGGGAATTATAGTCCATGAACATTTGGAGAGCTGCAGGTTGCAGACCCCGTTGTAACAGAAAGCTCAGGAAGAAGAGGAGAAACTGAATGAATACAGAAAAAAATAGTAGATGGTCACCTTTTCGGGTGAGAATAGAACAGTGGTGGCGAACCTATGGCACAGGTGCCAAAGGTGGCACTCAGAGCCCTCTCTGTGGGCAGGCACGCACAGAGTTTGTCGTGGGGGGGGGGGCTTGCTTCTGAGTAAACCCTCCTAGGGTCGTGATTCACCTGTTCAAAGCATTGCACGGTTGCTTCAAAGCAAAGCCACCAACTACCACCAAGCTTACTCCCGAGTAACACGCACTTTGGAGCCAACCGTTTTTTCTATACTAAAACCTCAGTATTCAGGTTAAATTGCCATGTTGGCACTTTGCAATAAATAAGTGGGTTTGGGGTTGCAGTTTGGGCACTTGGTCTCGAAAAGGTTCGCCATCACTGGAATAGAAATTTCTTTCCTCTGCACAGAAACTGCAAATCAGGTCTGAACAAAGAACAAAATCTATTCCAAAATAATATCATAGGTTGGCACTTAGTTGACCCTATGTGGGGAAAAAAAGTGCAAGTATTCCCCCATTAGTGAATATCAGAGAATTCTAGCTCAGGAACTCATTCCATATCCGTCCTTGGGCCAAACTGACTTACAGCAATGCATTTCGGGCTGAAAGGGAGAATCAGTTTTCACTGGCCCCTGGAGCATTGTTCTTCCAGTCAGCCTGGCTTCTACCAAACTCAAAACAAACTTTGTTTCACCTGTCAATGAATGGTGAGTTTATACAGGCATCTATTTTGTTCAGACTTGCCCTGTGCAGATAATACTGCTCTAAGGACGGCGGCTTTATTGCTTCAGGTTTCTTATCATTTCTGCCCATTTTAAATGCTAACAAATGGTTGACTTTGGCGCAGCCTGTTCTCACTTGTTTATAAATGTGGAAAGAGTTACGTTAATATGGATGTAAATTGTAACTGTAAATACCACAAGGGATTGTCATATAATTCTGAAAATATCTAATATATATCTTTTTTAAAAAATGCAACCCAGATGGTTTTATTACAGTCTTTCCATCCTTCCCTTTCATGCTTTTTTTTCGTCACCACAGCACGCAATTACTTTTCTTTTTAATATTAAATGGAAGACAAAAGACGGGCAATTTCTAATTCCATTTAAATTAAGAAGCATGAGATTTCGATTTAAACAGATGCTAATGCCAGCAACTAGATCATGTTGGAAAAGACTGCCCAGATACATTGAAGGGAATCTGTCAATGGCCACAGACCATAATTTAACGTCAAACGCTTAAGCTGAAGTTTGGAAAGGTTCAGCCAAATGGCAGGCATTGAAGTGGGAAAGGGGGCCCCTTTCTCATTTTGAAGATCTCCATGTCGTCTTTGAATAGAACTACAAGCGTCTTCGATTCCAACCACAACAACATGAGTCATTTGTAATCAGGAGCAAAAGGAGGTCAAAGCGCCATCTTGGTATAACCTCTCAGTAGCTCAGAGGAACCAACTGAGGAGAACCAGCTAAGCTACAAATAGGCCAGATGACTTTTCATGGTCATGAAAGCAGGTTGTAGACTATAGAGGGAGGCACAGATGGTCAGCAGCAAAAGGCCCTCCAGAACTGCACAAGCTCAGGGACAGAGGGGGAGAATCCTTGGTTTCCAGGTCCTCCCTCCTTCCTGGATGACCTGTTGTTGGTGGATATATATTATTGGCAGAGTTTAACAGATATCAATAGAGACCCAGATATTAGTGAGTTGGGTGGTATAAATGTTTACTAGCTTAGTATAAATGTTTACTAGCTAAATGTTTACTAGCTAAAAACATGGAGAAAAAACATGGAGAAAACATGGAGAAAAAAAACAATAAATACTATACTGTACTGTTATATCTTTACAATTGTCTCAGGACATGGCAAGGACAGAGAGTTAAGCAGATTCTGCATGGGCCAAAAACAGCAGTGTGAAAGCGGTGTGAAAATGGGGTAAACCCTTTTACACAGTGGTGGGATCCAAAAAATTTAATAACAGGTTCCGATGGTGGTGGGATTCAAACAGTGGTGCCACCGGACACACGCACCTCCAGTCCCTACTGGGCAGGGAGGTTGCTTTAGTAACCCCTTCTCAGCACTCAGAAAAAATTAGTAACCACTTCTAGAGAAGTGGTGAGAACTGGTTGGATCCCACCTCTGCTTTTACCCCATTTTAAACCCTTTTACACTGTTTTCCCATCGCTGTTTTTGGCCCGTGCAGAATCCGCTTAAGAGTCAGAGTTCAAGTCTGAGAACAAAGGAAACAAGTTAATTCTATTATTTCAGCTGTTTGTGCTCACAAAAATGTCGGCAATGGCTATCAAACTCGCCAACAGCTAATCAATAGGTCAGCTCGTTTAGAATGTGACCTCATCATCTGTTTACACACAAACAGAGAGTTAACACTTTCATGATTGGTGGCGACAGACACTTGCAGTATACAATTATATGTGCTTTCCCCGAGATCCCCTTATCACAAAATGCTGGGGAAAGATGAAGCTGCTGATGTTAGGAGCTCTCTGTTATGAACGAGGCATTGACTAAGGCTGATAGACCCAGAGGATGTCAAGGGAGCGCAATAGAGATAATCTTACCAGTTCACAACTGTGGATCGCAAGAGAGACTCTCAGTGCTGGCACAAGCAGATGTCCTTGTCTGCTATTGGAGACTATAAGCAAAATAAACTCCTTGGAACTGTTTTGGGACAGTTTAAGTGCCTGTAAGCTGCTGGCAGCACCTGGCACCTTGTTGTAAAGACAAAACATACACTGGAGGAGGGGATCATGGAGAGTGCAAGGCCCTGTGGTCCAGCATCAGCATTCATTCTTTCTGGGCTCACCTAAAGGTGAGAATTTGTTCTTTTAATTGATTCATAATGCATTGGGGCCTGGAGATTGCTTCCTGGGACAAGTCTAAGAATTGCTACTTTAATGTTTTCACTGTTCCCACTGATTTCGGGGGGGGGGGGGGGTTTGCAAAAAAGATCTGCCCATCTTAGTGAGGGTACATGTGTATGTGGGGGAGGGGGGGAGAGAGTCTTCTGAATTTTCCACATCAGGTACCAAAGGTCTTTTTTAAAAAAAAAAACCCTGTAAACTGCATTTCTATATCATAACAGGGAAGAAAAAGTTTTCCGACCAGAGGAAACTCACAACTAAAGGCCAAGGTCTGAATGCACACCACTCACAGCTGGAGACGCTACAGTCTGGACTCATTTCTTTCACCTCTCAAAAACACACAACAGACACTTTTAACCCACATTGCCCCTGAGGCAATGGGGCAGAGCAACAGAGGGCATGCAGGTGACTGTGGGGTGGGTGTTACTTTGATGCAGGCCAAACAAGAGAGCTTTTCGGTTCCTGACAGACTTGACAATTTATGGTTGTAGAAGCTCTCATGCATCTGATGAAGTGAATTCTGGCTTATAAAATCTGGTGTCGTCATCAATTTCCTAGCTTTTCAAGTGCCACAATGTGCTTTCATCACCATTGGCTCTTGCCAAGATAAACTGTCATCTTCCTCCGGTCCCAACTCTGCTATTCCAATTATACTAGTGTCCCCTCTGTGACAGTTCATCACTCTTCTGTTTTTTCCTCATCAGTTTGGCGCAGGGGCTCCTTGTGGAAGCAGAAGACACTCAGGACTCTTCAGAGCTCAAGATGCTAGACAAAACCTTTTTCTACCCAGGCTCTTTTCTCAGTTTCAGCGTGCACATTTTCCTGCTTCAAGCAGAGGTTCAAAGAATCCATAACACGATTTGCAGTTAAATGGTTAACAGCTTCATAAAAATTCACACAAACTTTTGTTAAGTCACTCAAAACATACTGGAATATCTGTTATTTTGGCATGCCAGACTTGCAAAGGAAAAGATATCAAGATCATTTAATGTGTTAGATATCAGGCATCGTTACTTGTGTGGGGTGAGGTTGGAAGGGTTTAATGCAAACTTACCTTATCTTCCAACCGGATTAATCTTGCTCCTACCGTATAGTACCCTTTGTCTACCCCCTTTTCTAAATGAAAAAAAATGGGATGCTCATTATAAGACTGACAAAAATAGAAGGCAATATTTATTTAACTGAGTTTCAGTTCACATTAGAAACTAATAGAAAGTTAACTACCCACATGGTCACAAGTAAAAATATATTTTGATGGCACCTGTTATTTCAGAAGAGATTAGTACGAACACACACACACACACACACACACACACACACACACACACACACACACACACACAGGGATACCATCAAATTTTACATCCCTACTCATTTGAGATCAAAAACCCTATTTCAATTTCAAACGTCTGTGTTGTGAGAATTAAACTTCTTGGAGACTACAATGCTGATACAACATGTATGGTAGCTTTATACCTGACAACCATTTTAAAGTGTTAACTTATTCCTGTTTTATTACTTTTAACTGTGTTTTTTAATATATTATATTATATTATATTTATTTATTTATTTATTGTTACAGCTTCTATACCGCCCCATCCCCGGAGGGCTCTGGGCGGTGTACAACAAAAAATATAAATAGATGAATTATAAAATCTTTAAAACAGCGATAACAATAGCAGTAAAAGTAATAATAGAGGCGTCCGACTAACCCCATTTTTAAAATTCTCCCCAAAAAAGGGGGAGGAGGGTGATGAGTCACATTTGATAATGGCCAAGATGAAAGGCCAATTGGGGGGGGGCACCATTTCAGCGGCTGGTCTCTCCAAAGGCCCGGCGGAACAACTCCGTTTTACAGGCCCTGCGGAACTCATTGAGGTCCCGCAGGGCCCGAACAGCCGGAGGAAGGGTGTTCCACCAGGCCGGGGCCAGAGCCATAAAGGCCCTGGCCCGCGTGGAGGCCAGCCGCATCATAGAGGGGCCAGGGACCACTAGAAGATTAGCCTCCACCGAGCGGAGAGGCCGTGCAGGGACATATGGGGTGATGCGGTCTCGAAGATACGAGGGTCCCAGGCCAGCACATATACCAGCACATTAAACCAAACCAGTTCATTATTATTTGGCACAGAGTCAAATCTAATAAATATCAAATATTATACATAAAATATATGTAGAACTTCTTACAAAAGATAGGTATCTTCTCCAATCTAACTGAGACACACTGTCTAATATTTAGGCATGTTAGGATACCTATTGCTGTATTATTTTGCTTTTAACTTGTCAAACAGATCTATTTATATTGCAATTTTATACTAGATGGTATTTTTATATTGCTTGTGTAGGGGAATTCACTGTCATTTGTTCTGGTAATTTCTTGTTTAAAATCCGAAGTGATCCGAATCCCTTGAAGTCAACCATTAAGTTATGTGGACTATTTTCTTGCTATTGAACTATATTTGAGACTGCAGAATGTGTCTGTATAAATTCTGATTTATTTATACCTATTAAAGGTTAATGGTGATGATGATGATGATGCTTTGTATGGCATTTGTTTTATTTTAGATATTTATGCCCCATTTTTCTCCCAGCTGAGGACCCAGGCAGCCCAATCCAAAGGGGAGGGGGTGGTAGAGCAGTGACTGGGGACAGCACCGTCACACTGCTTCCAAAGAGGCAGTCGGTGGCACAGGTGCCAGGGGAGAAGGGGAAAAACTTTTGCTGCCCTGGGAAAGACCGCAGGATAAAGTAACATACATCATACTTTTGGGTGGCATAAATCTGTGCTGCTGGGAGGGGGCATTCCTGGCCTAGAAGCCACTGGGAACTCCCCCCGCCATGCCAATGCAGGCATTTGTGGAGGAGGCTCGTCATCACAGGGGCCATTAAAAGTTGAACTGAATTGAACTGGCACACAGTTATTTTGCTAAATTGACTTATTATAATATTATAGTGATTTCTAGGCTGCATTTCACAAGACATCCTGTGAAAAATTGTGATCTAAACGCCAAAAATATAGATTGTGATTTAAATGCCAAAGATATTGTGATCTAAATGCCAAAGATATAGGCTTTTATTGTTGGTTATGAACCCACTTCATCACAACACAACCTATTTTATAATTAGTTTGGACATTTTATGTCAAATATACCGGTGTGTACAAGTGTTTGCCAGGATTGCGTGTTGGTTCCCTTGTTATTTAACTTGTCTTTAAGTGAGATGGCTAATTTCTTTCAGGCAGAGAATGTAGTTGCTCTCAAATTAGGCAATGAAAGAATCCCTACCCTATTACAAGCAGATGATATGGTATTGTTTCATTAACAAAGATGATACTAAAGAGAGTTTTTTTGGCATTATTTAGATATGGTTCTTAAAATATCGATAAAACCAAAATCATTTCCCTTGGAACTGTCTCTCACCCACTAAATAGTTGGTTGAGAGGAGAATATAAATTTGAACAGCTCCATCTTGGAATCAAATTCTTAGCCGAATTTCAATTCTCATCCTGTCTTAATATACTGATGATACCTAAATTAAGATGGTCATATTTGCTTCCATGCCATAATGTGCTACCTACAGCACAGATGAAGGGACATTTTGCTGGGATTCCTCCTGAGCAATGTTTTTGCCATTGCTCATTCTCCTTTATTGTCCTAAACACACTGTTGTCAGGGAGAAATTTCTCACAAAATGACTCTTAAAATATTGAGCTCTTTCTGACACTCAAAAACTAAGGCCCTTTCCGCATGGGCCATAAACAGCGCCCTGGGAATGGCAAAAACGCCGTCCTCAGGGAGCCGTTCGAACGGGGGCGCAGCTGCTGCACAGCTGTGCTGCCCTCGCTCCTCCCAAGTGGTGCGAAGCTGTCGTTTTCCCACCTCGCTTCCCCAGCGAGGTTTTTGGAAAACGGCGGCTTCCAGCCGCTGCCATGCAAATGGCAACAACTGGAAGGCGCCATCCCTCCCCCCTCTCCCCATTGACTTACCTTCTCTGCGACTGTCCGGCGCGTCGTCGAAACCTGGGGACACGCCCCCCTGCCCTGCGACTCCAGAGCGGTTGTGCAGGGCAGGGGGGGGGTGTCCCCTGGCCTCGGCGACCCGCTGGACGGTTGCAGAGAAGGTAAGTTGATCGGGCGACGGTGCAGCGTGCGCCATCGTCCCGGTAGTTTCTGGGACCATTCGTGCTAACGGTCCCAGGGGGGTTGGATCGACGTCATGTACGCCGACCCAACCCCCATTGTGGCCGTGCAGAAACGGCCTAAGATTGTTTCTGAGTGCATTTTGTAAAGCATGCACTGCTGATGTGGCAAAACCTTTATTTGTTTTTATTTTTAGCTCTTAAATAGTTTCTTGTTGGATGGCTTTTGAGCGGTTCAAACTAAACAAAGTGAAAGTAAAGTTGAACATGTTCAGTCATACCTTGATATGTAACATATTTTGATGACAAATTATATTAGAAATTGAATCTACACTAAATGGAATCAGTATGTTGTGACCAATAGTTTGTGCCTTAAGACTGGTAAAAGCCCAGACCACAGTTCATACCTAGGTATAAAATACATACATAGTGCTTCAAATATGAAAGATAAACACATTATTTTAAAAGCACATACATGCTTCTTCATATCTGATATCTATATTTTATTTTTTGGGATACAAAGCACAGCATATTCAAAACCCTGATGATCCCTAGGTTATTCTGACCCTTGTAATCTTCTTCTTCATGCCTAGTGCTGCAGATTTGAATGAATAATGTAACAATGAATAATGCAACTATATCAGAACTAGAAAATAATCTGCTGTCTTCCTCCCAAATGGCCAATGGATATAACATGTTTGTAGTGCAGAGTGGTAGTGCAGAGCAGAATAGCATCCAGAGAAAAACTTCAATTGTGAGCCAACCCGCCTCTCCTCAGTCTTGTTTGGTGCGGCTGCTCCAATACACATCCTAAAAGATGCCCCACAGAATCTGTTACAAAGGTTTAGAAATTCCACAAGTTTTTTCTAGGTTTATCAATTGCATGCAGCCGAACAGGCTGAAATTTCCTGGGCTTTCCCCTCTTCTGATACAGTTGGTACATCTATTACATAAAAGCTTACTGTACCTGGAAGAAAGAGGCCAGGCTTTCCCAAGGAATGATCCAGCCTAAAAAAGAAAATTGGCTCAATTTGTAAAAAGTACATTCGATAAAAGTCCTATGTGGTTTCACATGGCAGTAAAAATTCTTGTTGTGTTTGTAAGGTTTTTGTTCTCGATGCTATATGTGCAGTCAGTTATAACAATTTGTGCAGAACAGGCAGCATTTTTGCTCATGTTATGTCGGAAGTCTTGACTTTAGTCTCTTAACTGGCAAGTTACATTTCTTTCTCAGGATTACATGACTACATTTTCCTTCATTACTGGTGCCCATGGATGTCACATCTCCTTGACTCCTCCCCTTAGCAGATTATCTGGCCAGAATATGATGCCCACAGCTTTTGTACCAGATAGGGAAATCACCAGTCACCTTTACAAATCCACATCTCTCTATTCCAGCTAAAACATAAGTGAAATCGGTCCATTGGTTCACTTACCATGAAGGGGCCTTCTCTTGAAGGCGATGGGGCATCTTGGTGGGTGATTCTCCACCCCATGAGGTGGAAACCACCCACCAAGATGCCTTTCGCCTCCAAGAGAACAGGGTCCTTCTAAGAAGTTGCTCTTTTCTCTTCACTCTGATGGCCTCTTAGCAGAAGACCTTCATTCTCCCTGTCAGCAGAGGAACAGTCAGGATGGGAAGAGGATGGGGGGAGGAAGATTCTGGTAGATTCCCCCAAAGTGTCATCTATAGACTTCACTTAGCTTCTATGAGTCAGCCGTTTGGCCACAAGGGAACAAACTTGTTCATTATGACCAAGGAGCTGTTCACTCCATAATGTGAGGATTATTATTATTATTATTTTGCTGGTATACAAGACTTGAAATTGAGCCATTTTAACGGGATAAGTTTATGAAGCCCATTGAAAAAGAAAAAAAAACAATTTTCCTCCTCAGCTTCCTTTCCAAAAGCAGTTGAGAGGCCCAGAAGGGGTTTGCGGTCCATTCTAGTTGGCGGTACCAATCTGCTGATTTAAGAAGACTGGGATCTCCCTTTTAGAAATTAGGCAGACCCTTTTCTGTCTAAAGCAAGGATGACCCTTTGACCTTTATCATGTTCGGACAACCAAACTGTCAATGCTAAATCAGCACCAAGGAAGCATCAAAAATGATTCCACCAAGTGTGTTCTGCACCAAAGATTCTGCCACAATAATCGAGCTAGTCATTACCATGTTTTCAGTAGCAGGGAAGAGTCTTCTATTACATTCTGATGTGAGGTACTGTACCATAGTGGTTAAGAGAACGGTCTAAGCACAAGGACTTGCCAAATTTGAATCTTAACTCAATTCCCACACACACATAATCTACAACAGGACAAGAACACTAATTTATCTGACAGGATTGGTGTAAAATTTACAAAAACCTCCCACAATGTTATGTGAAATGCTTTGAACATAAGACAGCATTACATAAAGGCTAACTATTAAGCATTATTCCATCGCCTATAGAAAGAACCACTATCGTAGAGTCCAGCTTTGTATTCTAAAGAGACACTTACAGAAATGATGCCCTTGTGTGTGACTAATTCTGCGTGCAACTTTTTCAAAGATGGCTCTTCCTAAAACCTACATCCCGTGTTCCTAGCCCACATTCTCTCAAAGCAGCAGCGGAACTGCCTGAATGAGCTAATAGGTGATGTATACCTTCTTTGGAGTTCTTTTATCCGAACCATCATGTTGAGGTGCCCCTGAGAGTACTGTTCAATTACATCACGGACATCATAGGGTTTCCGAGCTTGCTGTGAGAAGGAAACACAAACAAATATGGAATAGATGCAACAGTCCCGGTTTAGCCTCACTCATTGTTGAGTACTTTACAAAACGCAAGTGCGATATTCAAACTTTTCCTGCTCGGTTTCCCCCCCCCCCCCCCCCGCATCCAAATTGAATCTGACTTTTGATTGCCTTGAAGACTTGCTTGCAAGCAGAAGTCCAAGATGTTTTGAATGTGTGCAGTGGCAGTATCCAGCATGGCAGTCAGCTAATGGCAAATGTTGCATGCTTGATTTCTATGCCAGAGGAATCATTATGGGGTGTCTCTTAAAAGGAGCTACTTTTATGTAGGTGCTGCTTTTGTGTCTGGGCAGCGGGCAACATTTCTCTGTGCTCTTCCTCTCTGCATTTCACAGCCAGAACCTTTTATATCCCTTCCTTTTCTTTGTACTGTTTATATGTATCCCAAAGCTGCACACCAGCATGGCTAAGAAAACCTTTGTCCATTTTATCCTCAAGGAATATGCTAAATTTATTACAGACTGAGTCTATATACGTTTACCATTTTATTCATACTTATGATTGCAGTCTTAGACTGGAGGAGCCAACTTGTGATGGTGCAAAGTGTCATCAAGTCACAGGGTTTACAAGGCAGGAGATCAACAGAGGTGGTTTGCCAACACCTGCCTCAGTGTAATAGTGGTGGTCTCCCATTCAAGTAGTAACCAAAAGTGACCCTGCTTAACCTCCAGGTTCTATGAGAACAAGCTAACCTGGAATACAGCAGCCTAGAAACCTGATGTAAAATTGACCAAAACCTCTTTTTTAGCCACGAATGTGTATAAGTTTGGGAAACAAACCTCCTCCTCCAAGGAAAGGGTTCCAGCAGCTCATCTTTACTGTAGCATCAATCTTAATATTTTGTACTCTTTTTTATTTATATTGGGTTTTTTCCCCTTATGGTGACCCTAGCAGCTTATTAGATAGTTTTCCAATCCCCCAATTTATCTTCACAAAAACAACCTTCTGAGAAAGATTAAGCCCCAGGGTTACCTGGCAAACTGCCGTGGCGGAGTGAGGTTGGCCCAGGTCCTGCTACGACACTATAACCAATGAACCACATTGTCTCTCACCTGTTCTATAAGCTGGGTTTTTTTTGAGGGGAGGGAAAGACAAGAGTGGGCATTCCCAAATTATTCACAGTCAATTTACCAGAGATTCTGCTATCTATCAATGCCGCTTTCAAAGGCAAAGGAGCACTGTTTGACAGAGGCAATTGCCAATCCCATTCATCTGACTTGCATTCAGAATTCCATTTTTATTCCATAAACATCTGACAAGTTTCACAGCTCCGTCCCTGGCCATTTAGGCATGCACTGCTTACCCAGCAGCTGTTCAGTTTACAGTGGGTTTTTCACACATTTTTTTTTTCAGATGGATTCTCCTCCTGTGAAGTGTTCCCAGTCAAGCTGAGCTGCCATTTTCCCTGCCTGCCACTTCCTTGCTCTTCCTGTGCAACCTCCATTTTGGGAAATTTGCCTGTCACCTTTTTTTTCCCAACTGTTTTTGGTCCAGCCTTACTTTGCTAGACCATGTCAATTTCAAGGGTCTGTCGCTGCAGAAAGCCTTTCTGATTGTTCTGAAATGGTGGCTTGAAGACTGGGAGAAACGGCTATTGTGTGGGTGGGGGAAGACAGAAAGGAGTGAGAAAACCTGAAGAGAGTTTAATGCACAGTGATCGCCTTTGCTTTCATTGTAAAGAGAGAGAAAAAGTCACACTTTAACAGACTTTGGAAACCACAAGGATTTTCTGACCTGAAAGTGCAGCGAGTTCCAAAGAGGGGAAAATGTCTGCATAACAAGGAATGAAACCCTAAGGAAATGTATGCTGAATGCAAAGGAGGCCACAAGTATGTAAATAGCCTATGTTTTAATGGGATTTGGGAGGACAATCTACTGTTGAGTCCCCATATCAATGTCATGTGACTTCTTGTCACATGCTTGCAGCTCAGTGGGTCTCATGATCAGTGGATCCTAAATTTGAAAATGGTGAAGACCACTGTCTTATAATATATGTGCTTTATACTGACTGTTGCAACAGAAGAAAGTGTGGATGTGGGGAGAGGGGGGAAGGAATGCATCTAAACATAGAACTGCTGTCACACCCAGGCAGCATTCTAAGAATGGCCCAGGCTTCTGTGGTAAAGACTATAGAGATTGGGGCATTCCCAGAGTGTCACCCATCACTCCTAAGTTTGGACACAATTCCCTCCACACATATACTCCCCCCCTCCCATTATGATCAGCACTGGCAGGCAAGTGAGTGAATTGGAAGTCAAATGCCCACTGGAGGCAGGCCCACTGGAGGCAGGTAACTATATGGTCGTTTCCCCACTTACCATCTGCTGCACGCTACTCTTGCCAAGTAGTGCGGGGTCCCACGGCACTCCCCACTACAGGGGCGGCGACAACGCAGCCGCCCTGAAGCTGCCGCTCTCGCGCCCCCTTAGCGCACGTCATTTGGCGCCTTTTGATGACCCCACACAGAGCTTAGTATAGATCCAAGCACACTTTAGGTCGTTTCCCCACTTACCATCGACCACCCTTTGCTGTGCGCTACTCTCAGCGCGCATCATTTCTGGCACGCTCCCGGGCTTCCCCACTCTGCGAGGGGTCGTGGGGAAGCCCAGGAGCGCACCGGAAATGACGTGCGCTGAGAGTAGCACACAGCAAAGGGTGGTCGATGGTAAGTGGGGAAACGACCTAAAGTGTGCTTGGATCTATACTGGAGGCACAATACGTTGTACTCGCACCCAGTCCCTCCAGCACACAGAACCAGGGAGCTCAACTGACTGAACGTGGCAAAGCCTGCATAGGGATCAAAATGGCACCTGTGGAAAACCTCTCAGACTGTGATGCCAACTTGCAGACAAAAATCTACTCCTCTGCACTTGTTTCTTCGATGAGATTTCAATCCTTTTCGACAGGTGAGTCCACTCCAGGATTAACCCAGTCTGGCAGTGCAGGATGCGGAATGGAGAGGAGGCCCCAGCACAGACTGCGATTTTGGCTACTTGAGAGCTGACACGCCAGTCAGACAGCTCAAAAACAGCAGGTTTGCATTCGCTGTGACACCGCTGTGCTGGGCCAAAAACCCTGGGAACATCTGAGACTGAGCACTCAAAAAACAAAACAAAAAAGCCGATCGGGACAGTTTACAATGGCAATGCTATTCTTAATGGGACATAGATTTTAAAAGTGGGGTAAGGGCATGTGTACGTGCGCGTGTGGGTGTGTGGAGAAAATACTAATGCCGGCTTTTGCTGTCTGGGGAAACAGTTGCGTGTGGGAGGGACGGGTCCCCCTTTTGGCTGTGGCTCAAGGGAGGGCGAAGGTGCGCTGCTGAATCTCGCAGTTGAAAAACAGCTGACGACAGCTCGTTCGTCTTGCTGTCTGCCTCCCCTCTGCCGCAGCTCAGCCATTAGCATGCAGCAAACACCTCCCCGCGTGAGCTGGACTCATGCTTGGAGAGCAGCCCTGGGATCCGAGAAAGCGTAGATAAAAGTGGAGGGAGGAAAGACACATTTGGCACACCCCCTCCTCGCAAAAACAGGAGAGCCACCCAGACAAAAATGGGTCTGGTCCATCTGAGCCTACCTGGACACAGACTTTGGGGAACGGAATATGTGGTCTCCGGGCAGAGGCAGGAAGTTATACTTTCCCATTTGAAAAGCTTCATGTTTATTTGTGGGGACAGGGGTGGGAGGGGGGGAGGTTTGTCTCCCAGCTTAATTCCTTACAGACGCTGACACATCACTATTTCTGGCGAGAGAAAAGCAGGCCATTGTCTCTCTGGCAGGGCAACTGTGCCAGCGCCAGTCTTTGGATTGACTGGCAGGGGTGCTTTGACAGTCGTTTGGCTAAACCCAGCTCTCCCCCAAAGCCCATCAGGAGGAGGAAGGGGCCTTTCTATACTCAATCACAATAGCTCAGAGCCTAGATGGACTATAGCGCTTTGGGAAACAGGGAGAGGAGAAGACGCAGGCTACCAAAAGGAATAATTCATTCTCTTCACGTCCAATCCAGTTCGTTTTTTTCCAGAACTTCCTTTGTTCAAGTAGAGTCAACAGTGCTAAAAAGTTATTTTGCTAACTTGACGGAGCCCATCCAAACATTTAGAGTGACAGCAGAGGGGGAAAAACATCACACTCATCTCGCCAGCGTGGTGGACTCTGATCTGGAGAACGAGGTTTGATCCCCCACTTCTCCACATGAAACCTGCTGGGCTAGTCACAGTTCTCTCAGAACTCTCAGCCCCCATGGATACAGAAAATGGATGTCTCTTGCCTTGAAAATCCTATAGGGCCCCCACAGGTCAGCTGTGACTTGACTACTAGCTACTTTCTATGTGAAGCTATGAGAGGGACATGATTGTTCCCCTTAAATATTTGAAAGGCTTAGAGGAAGTCAGGGAGCTGTTCCTGGTCGATTCCCCACCCACCATCATGGCAAATACTCTGGGGTCCAGCAGCACTCCCCACTACACCAGCAGTGACAACGCAGCAACAACGCAGTCACCCCAATTCTGCCACTCCTCCCACCCCTCAGCGCACGTCATTTCGGATCCTGGTCGGAAGTACACCTTTTTGAAACCGCGTGCCAAACACAGAGCAGGGGGCCCCTCCACTTTCACTTTTGAAGTGGGGAAAAGCCCCCAGTTGGCAGCAGAGGTTAGGACTAGCAATAATGGGTTTAAATTACACGTAGAAAGGTATCAGCTGGACATTAGGAAAACTTTTTTTTTACAGTAAGAGTAGTTCAGCAGTGGAATCAATGGATGATGGAGGCGGTGAGCGACTTCTCACTGGCAGTCTTCAAGCAGCAGCTGGATTGACACTTGTCAGGAATGCTTTAGGCAGATCCTGCATTGAGCAGGGCGTGGGACTAAATCACCTGCATGGCCCCCTTCAACTCTACAATTCTAGGCAGTCAGGCTCTAAGTTGTAACCGCTTAGTTGTAACCACCTCGCTATTACCAAACATTACTGAAAAATCTACTTGTTAATGAGGTACCACTGAACATCTGATTTTCTGTCTTAGCATGGACCCACAGGACTCAGAGGGGGTACTCCTATCCCTGTGGTGGCAAATCTATGGCACTCCAGATGTTCATGGACTACAATTCCCATCAGCCCCTGCCAGCATGACCAATTGCAGTCCATGAACATCTGGAGTGCCATAGGTTTGCCACCACTGTCCTATCCTATCATCCTCTCTCCCACCCTCCCACACGCTTGTCTGGTCATCCACCTGCCAGCCCACTTTGCAGAGCCTTTACATACACCTGTCTGGCTAAAGTGATGGCAGTTACTGCCGCGACAGCAGGGGGCAGTAGCACCCATTCCCATCTATTTGCAGCATTGCTGCTGCTGTCTCAGCCCAGCTGCTCCTCTCCCACCCACAACACTAGCAAGAGAGAACTGGCAGGGGATGGTAGGGGTGGCTCTTGTCCCTTCCCACCCACTTGAAGCATTGGTAGCTGTGGCTCCTGCTCTTCCTCGCTTGCCTGGCTCATGCGGCTGTTGTGCCTCTCTTCCCATCTGCCTGCCTGGCTGCACACCCAGTGAGTGAACTCATCACTGACTTTGCTCTTCAGCTACAAATTTATGCTTTTGGTGATGGCCACTCTCTTCTGGGAGGAAGAAGGAAGCTCCATATTTTGCCGTACTCTTTTTGATGCATCAAAACTGGCTCTATTGGTGTCGGTATTAATTACCTGGAATTTCCTACGGGCGACAAAATACTGCATTCTCCTTATGACTTTGACAGCTGTTCGGTGTGCTTCTGTTAGCCTGCAAAAACAAACCAGGCAGACAGACAGAAAACAATTTTAAATCAGATGTGAAACACCTCATTTATTTAATACAGACGCACGAGAGGGAATGGGGCACAGGTTTCCTTTGGGGTTTTTGCACTTTGCCTTTTCGTATCATGCAAGGTAGCCCTCAGCCGATGACCTGTCTGCGTATTCACTCACAACATGGGGAGCCAGAGTGAGCTGAAGAAGGCCAGCCCTGCCACCTGGGAAGAAAGTGTGGGAATTGTGCCCCCTCCACATGATCAGCAACACTGCTTTTGGAATGCTGCTGACCATGGACCAGGGGGTATTCATTGAAGATGCTGGGGGGAAGAATTAGGACTAATAAAAGGAAACACTTCTTCACACAACGTGTGATTGGTGTTTGGAATATGCTGCCACAGGTGGTGGTGATGGCCGCTAACCTGGATAGCTTTAAAAAGGGCTTGGACAGATTTATGGAGAAGAAGTCGATCTATGGCTTGAACCTCCTTGATCTCAGGTTGCAAATGCCTTGGCAGACCAGGTGCTCGGGAGCAGCAGCAGCAGCAGAAGGCCACTGCTTTCACATCCTGCCTGTGAGCTCCCAAAGGCACCTGGTGGGCCACTGCGAGTAGCAGAGTGCTGGACTAGATGGACTCTGGTCTGATCCTGCAGGCTAGTTCTTATGGAAAGAGGACCCTTGTGCAGGCACCACCTCCAACTGTTTATCACATGCAGACCAATAAGCGATCATAAAAAGATGGTAGGGTTAGGCTTAGGACTAACCCTAACCCTCATGCCTGCTCTCCCTCCCCACATGGTGAGTGAACATGCAGACAGATTGTTGGCATAAGACTATTGATTCCCATATTTCTGTCAGGTAAATAATATTTCTGTCAGCTAAATAATATTTCACTGATTTTCAGTATGAAAAAGAATGACTCGTCTACAGAGAAGCCACCCTGTATGTCATTTATCTACACATGCCTTCAGACTAGACTAGATGTGGGCAACAGCAGCAAATTGTGGAGAGGTACACTGGGCAGCCTTCTCTGCAGATATGTGCTGTGGGGTCATTCCAACCTTCAATAATTTCATGAAGATATTTGTTGTTCATTGCACAGTGGCCTGGCCTTGCACTGTAATTAATGAGGCATTTGACCCAAAACAAACGTTCAGTAGGAAAAATACAGAAGAATGCACATCAATGTCACAGTCAGCAAACGTGAAGCAGCCTTCCCTGGTGCACTTTCGTTGAAAAGCTTCTCAACAGGACCCACTGGAAAAGAATGTGAGCCCTGGCCAAGTTTTGGTGCACTGAGGCACAAACAACTTGAATTGGAAGACGCTGGCCTTCCAAATGAGTTTTCAAGAGTTATTAGACCGCAACCATTTTTCCTCGCCCGCAACAACTTATGTCAGTTGTGGCTTTAAAGACTCCACTGGTTTGCCGAGTTCACCTGTCTGCTTTATTCAAAAAAGATATTTATTCACACAAAATACAAAAGCTGTTAAAACGTATCTAAGCAGCACACTGCTCTTCAAATTGGGCTGACTGAGTTCACCTCAGTCGGGAAAAGCGTTTAGTAAAACAAGGTTCCCATCAGCCATCTCTGCCCTGCACTCTGATTCACTTGGTGTTCACATGCTTCACAGAGCATTTGTGGTTGCCCCCTTTTTCCTTTGGGGCTTTCACCAAGAAACAGTAGTTGTGTGAAGAGCCCAAATTGCCCACTGCACAAAACAGAATGCTGGAATAGACAGACCTAGGAAAGCAATTTTCATGTTTCTAGGCCAGGGGTAGGGAACCTGCGGCTCGAGAGCAGCATGTGGCTCTTCTGCCCTTGCACTGCGGCTCCATAAGCTGAGCTGCCGGCTTCATCCTTGCCCACCCTGCAGGCAGCAGGCGGGCGCACCAATTGCCCGCGGCCGGCTGGGCCACGCTGCAGGCTTCCCCTCTCGCCCGTCCCGTTTGAGCGGGGCGGGCGCTTTCCCGGTGGCCAGTGAGGCCGAGCTGCTGGTCCCATCCTTGCCCGCCCTGACGCATCCATGCACTTCTCAGAATAAGCGGAGTAAAAGGTAAAAAAAACCCAATATATACAGTGTTATCTTTATTTTAAATGTCAAAAATTATTTGCGGCTCCAAGTGTTTCTTTTCCCGTGGAAAATGGGTCCAAATGGCTCTTTGAGTGTTAAAGGCTCCCTACCCCTGTTCTAGGCCATAGGAACTGTGCCTTCCTCCTAGTAATGCATATAGCCATTTTCCCTCCCTTCTCCTTGGTCTTCATCAGAGATGTACAGAATATTTCCCCTACCAGTAACAACGTTTTGCTAGTCTTATCAAAATTCTCCTGGCTCTCTGTAAAATTTCTCAGGTGATTTGCCTGAAGAGGAGCTTTCTAATTCGGCAGTGTGTGGATGTCAGTGGCAATTCCATGTCCTTCTCTCATTAAAGTTGTGACTCTTGACAACCTGGGGTGTGATTGCTGCAGGACTGCGATGGTTCTTCAGTTAAGAATCTGATGCATTTTCCCTTACGGAGGCCATTGCGGTCTATTTGTTGATACAAATGTAAAGACTGCAATTGGCTAAAGCGAATTGGAACTGAGGGAGAAGTCAATAAAGTAGGAGGAAGTAAAGCAAGGAGGCCAGAAAGGGTCGTGCAGAAGAGCAAGTGCAGTATCTGGTTGAAGGTTTCAGTTCACACTCATTTTCTGAAAGGCAGAATAGCCCACATCAAACAGAAGAGTTTGAAACTAGTCACAAGCTTTCTCCGCGGAAGCTAAACGTTACAATCCCTGCATGAAGTTTTCAACAGAGGACTGAAGGCTGTTTGATGTGTGCCAACACTAAAAAGATCAGAGTTGAAGCCTCTTTTGTTTCCGAGACCTAATTGCTCCACTATCTGGACATCTATAATGTGTAGTTATGGACGTATCACACGCACACAAAAGTTTCACACACATGCAGTGGAAATAGTGAACAGGATTCGGCTGGGACAGCCAGCAGACTGAAGACCTCCTTTTCGTGTCCACAGCACCAAGCATCTCTACACAGCAATGGTCAGTTTTTATCATCACGATCCTTCATACTCTGTGATAAAAAGTCAAATTGGGACATAAGAGATGCTTTCTCTCAATTACTGTTGGGGACAAAGGTTATTTCAACGGCATGAAGGCGCCCCGCGGCACAGAGGGGTAAGCTGCAGTACTGCAATCAAAGCTCTATGTACAACCTGAGGTCAGTCCCGATGGAAGTTGGCTTCAGGTGGCCAATTCAAGGTTGAGTCCACCTTCCACAGTCAGCAAAATGAGTACCCAGCTTGCAGGGGGTAGAGTGGAGATGACTGGGGAAGGCAGTGGCAAACCACCCTACAAACCTAGTGACATCACATCACCCAATAGGTCAGCAATGGCCCGGTGTTTGTGCAGGGGACTACCTTGGCCTTTACAGTTTGCACAGATTCTCAGATTCTGTCTTGGGTACCCCCAGTTAAATCACCCCAAGCAACAAGCCTGGGAAGTACTTTTACCTGATACTTTACAGAGAGGGGGTTCAGGCACCCTGGTCCTCTTCCTCCTACTTTTAACCCCATCCTCTTAGCCCCACTCAGGATTCGACACTACCTCTTTCTAGAAGTGACAAAAGGAGGGTGGGTACCCACTCTCAGGGATGCCTGTTCTTTGGTCTCTTCCCTGGGCTTTAAGAAGAAGAAGAGTTTGGATTTATAACCCCCTTTCTCTCCTGCTGGAGACTCTAAGGCAGGGGTAGGGAACCTGCGGCTCTCCAGATGTTCAGGAACTACAATTCCCATCAGCCTCTGTCAGCATGGCCAATTGGCCATGCTGGTAGGGGCTGATGGGAATTGTAGTTCCTGAACATCTGGAGAGCCGCAGGTTCCCTACCCCTGCTCTAAGGGGTTTACAATCTCCTTGCTCTTCCCCCCTCACAACAAACACCCTGTGAGGTAGGTGGGGCTGAGAGTGCTCCGAGAAGCTGTGACTAGCCCAAGGTCACCCTGCTGGCGTGTGTGGGAGTGTACAGGCTAATCTGAATTCCCCAGATAAGCCTCCACAGCTCAGGCGGCAGAGCTGGGAATCAAACCCAGTTCCTCCAGATTAGATACAGGAGCTCTTAACCTTCTACGCCACTGCTGCTCTTAAAGCTACGAGGCCCCAATTTCCTCCTTCCCTCCTTCTCCTTCTTCTTCCCTTAGCCCTTTAAGGTTTCAAGTAGATAAATTTCAAGTAGAAATAAATGCTTTTCTTTTTTCCTTGAACTGGATAGGTGGAAAACTGAACACACAGAGAAGACTCTATTCTCCTTGTGGCAAACAGTTTCTTTTTTACAGTATTCCATGATATTTGCAAACTATAATCAACATGTTTTTAGTCCAGCACAAAAGGAGAATGATGGACCATACTATTTCATGCTCCCTACTACCCTGAGTAGTAGAAAGCTTCAGCTGGGGGGTGGTGGGGTGGTGGTGGCCAACAGAGAATCTTTTTATTCACAAGATTTGTTGCGCACCAAGCTATGTTACAGGTACTGCTCTTAGAGCTGAACTGGTCCAGAATTCATTGGCAGTTGCCAAACCGCTGCAGGTATTTTTGGAGGATGCATCAGTGTTGAACAGCAGTGTAGTGCCCTTGGGGCAGGAAGATACGACGCCCTGGACACAGCAGTGGTGTAGGCGCGGCTGGGATATCGAGGGGCATGGTGGGGGTGTGGCATGGCATTCCGGGGACGTTCCGGGGTGGGGCGGGTGACACCGCAGCAGGGCCACAAGGCACACATGTGCCCCGGGTGTGGTTTCCCCTCACTCCGCCTCTGGTGTTGAATCCCTTCCAGTCAGACTTCTGGCCTGGCCATGGGACAGAGTTTGTACTGGCTGCCATCACAGACAATCTCTGGATGCAGATAGGCCAAGGCGGGTCAGTGCTACTGGGGTTGTTAGATCTCACTGCAGCATTTGAAATGATCAATTACTATCTTTTGGCCCACCGCCTGGCTGATGCCAGGATTCGTGGTATGGCCTTGAAATTACTGGCCCTGTTTCTCCAGGACTGGGCAGCAGCTGACTCATGGGGTGGGGGTAGCGTCCCACAGGCATCCACTTGTCCAAGGTGTGCTGCAAGGGTATGCTGATGACACTAACCTAGTTCTGTTGATGGATGGCCAGCCTGACACTTCTCCAGATGATCTAGAGGGTCTGGAGACCATGGCCAGAAAAGAGCAGATTGAGGCTCAATCCATCAAAGACAGAGGTCCTATAGCTGGGTCGGGGCAGTCCAATGGAGGGTTTCTAGCTCACTACCAAAGTACTCCTTTACTTTTTAATGTAAAACTTGTATTTTCTTTTGACCGATTTGCCAATCCTTTGTCTTACAGGTCATGTCAAGATTGGGTAAATTATAAACCTGTAAGATTGTCCTGAAGTTAAAATGGGACTTCACAATTTGATAAATGCGTCCCTTGGAAAGTTCTTCCAAAGCTAAATAACCTTTAAATTGTTTTTATGAGTAGACTGCATTAATAACTAAGAGGATTAGGTCACATGAGCAAGTTGATAAAGCCTCCTCCTGCCCTTTCCGGGCAGCAACTGTGGCCGTGGTGATTCATGGCCACTCTTTTAGGATGACAGTGTGTGACCAGTCAAATGTTACTCAACAATCTTCCATAGGAAAGTGGGGTTTGAACCAGAGTCTCCTAGATGCTACTGTAGCACTCTAATCACTACACCACACTGGTTCTCATAATGGATTATTGAAGTTAGCTTTCTATGTCTGAACCAGTGATGGGATTCAGCCGGTTCGCACCACTTGTGCAGAACCGGTTGCTAAAATGGGGCTTGTATACAGCCAGTTGTTAAATTATCTGAATCCCACCACAGTGTCTGAACCATCAGTACTACTGTGGGCTCATTAGCTCTGGAATAGCATTATTTTGGTCTTCAAAGTCCACCAGGACTATTCCAGTGTAAGCGTCCGAGAAATGGATACTTAAGAAGGTCAAAGTTCAAGACTGTGCAGAAAATATAGACACAAAGGTTACATTCTTCTTCAGCTGCTGACATGCTATTTCCTGGGTACTCTTTAAGAATGTGATTTTTTTAGCGAAACAGCAGACAGGAGGGAGTGATGCAAATAGTCATATGGAATGCAGCATATCTAGCATATAACACCCTATGTGATTTATCTATTTCCAGAGTCAGCATACCTTCAGATTAAAATAGCTACATTGTAGAGGAAGTAAGGTTTAGTGCTCGTTAGAGACACTTGAATAATCTCAAGATGAAGTTTATGTGATCATAGACCATGTTAAAGCCAGCCACAGGTGCAGGTAACATTAGGAGAAAAAACTTCTAGACCACGGCCACACAGCCTGGAATACCACTTGATTCTGGCTGTGAAAGCCTTAAAACCCAATGTTTGCAATGCATTTTACCAAAACACCAAGTTTCTTGCTTCGTTGCAAGAGGATCCTCTTCAAATCGTGTTATTTGCTCTACACCAAATATTCAATTTTCGTGGGACATGCCCAGAAGTGTTATTGGGAAGCATCTGTTCATTCACAAATTTGTTCAGATCCTTTAATATTGCTACATCACATGTTCACGACAGGGGTGCGACAAATTTTGCTAAAATGTGTTCATCGGTTGAGCTTATTGGGTTCAAAGGAGTGGATAAAACATGAGCCAACAAGCCAGTCTGTTAGATTATGTTCATGCTGAACAGGCGTGAATGCCGGCTGAACAAGTTTGCATCGGGTTTTGTAAAACTGTGCATGCACATAGGTGCTCCTGATTCAAACGGATCGATCATTGGTGTCACTATGGACTACCTATTGAAGAAGAAGAAGAAGAAGAAGAAGAAGAAGAAGAAGAAGAAGAAGAAGAAGAAGAAGAAGAGGAGGAGGAGGAGGAGGAGGAGGAGGAGGAGGAGGAGGAGGAGGGAGGAGGAGGAGTAGTTTGGATTTATATCCCCCCCTTTCTCTCCTGTGGGAGACTCAAAGGGGCTTACAATCTCCTTTCTGTTCCCCACACCCACAACAAACACCCTGTGAGGTGCGTGGGGCTGAGGGAGCTCCGAAGAACTGTGACTAGCACAAGGTCACCCAGCTAGCATGTGTGGGAGTGTACAGGCTAATCTGAATTCCCCAGATAAGCCTCCACAGCTCAAGCGGCGGAGGGGGGAATCAAACTCGGTTCCTCCAGATTTGAATGCACCTGCTCTTAACCACTATGCCACTGCTAACTCAGCACTAATTTATGACTGATTTATATGATTTATGACTGATTTCATTGTTCATTTAAATAACTGGCTAATGAGTACAGCAGTTACACAGCAAGACCCTTACTGAGACATTTGCCCTCATCAAAGAGTGGCTACTAGCAAGGGATTAACAACAACTGCAGAGCTTGGCCAACAAATCCTGCTCGCCAATGAATGTGGCAATTCCATTTGTGCAAGGAAACCCAGCCTACTATATTGCAGCGCTTACCAACCCTATATATAGGAGAGCCTACATGCTGGCTAGATTTAACATTATGCCATCCCCGCTCCATAGAGGAAGACTCAAGGGTCTACCAAATGATAAGAGGATTTGCCCCTGCAGTCCAGGTCAGTTGGATTCCATTGAGCACATTCTCCTCCACTGCCCACTTTACCAGAATCCAAGATCCAGCTTATTATTACAAATCATTGACTCTATGAAAACCCTAACAGAGCTTGATAAAGTAAATATGCTCTTAAACTGTAATGACCTTGACTGTTGTCTCGCAGTGGCAAAGTTTCTGGCTGAGGTTTGCGAACTGAACTTATGATCCAGTGTGTAGTTTTATCTAGTAATTTTAATTGTATTTATATTGTATGCTCTGTATGCCAATAAAGGCTTATTGAAATACACAGCAAGGAAGGGTGTGGGAATATAAATCAGGCTATGTGAGAATGTGCATGCATGAAAAGATGGTTGCAAATTGCACAGTTAGGAAGGAATACAGTGAAGCAACCTGCGGCATAGCTAGCAATGGGTCGATAAGCCGTCCAACTGCTCATAAAAAATTAGCTCCTTGTTCATGACCAGTGAACACAACTTAAGCTGAATTGGCGATTAGCTGAGCACCCTAGTTTGAGCTTGAGGTCATTACTGAATTAGTGATGATATTTACATTTGTGTCCATAAGAAACACCTGGCACAAATAACTTTTTTCTTGGCCCCCAACTGGATGAAATTCTCATGGTTTGTACCCCTTACACAAGGGATCCTCCCTCCCAGGGAAAGGAAGTTGCCCTATTCTAGACGCTAAGAAAATCACAACACGTACATCTATCTCCACCTTCTCCGCTGCTTTATGGGTAAATTGGCAGATTTGTGCTTAAATGGATCCATCAGAGCTGCTTTTATGCAAGTGAAATCCTGTCACAGAGAGAAATATGACCCTCCTGTCATCTCTTCTTAACCCCATGGCTGTCTTTCTTTTTGGATGGAGGGTGGAAGCCTCAGATTTCATCTATAAAACCGGCAAGTTACCTGTGCTGGGTGGGAGGAATGGAGAACAGGTAGGCTGGCCTCTATGTCTCTGGATCTTCCCCTTTCCCTCACAGTATGGCACCCCTTCCTGCCCTACAGTGTATATAAGCAAAGTCTATCCATTATGCATGTTTGCTGACAGTAGGAACTGGGCCAGTCAATCCCCACCCACCTGCCCCAACCTTCTTCCAGAGCGCAAGACATGTATGTGTAATAGCTAATAAGCTAACATGCAATAGCTGAAAGGACTCAGGCAAGTTGCAGTTCTGCTCGTATAGAATGTGACCTTTCCCCAAGCCAAGGGAAACCCAGGGCATAGAAACACCAGCCAGGAAGGATACCATGTGCTGTGAACCTGGGCTACATGTTTCGGTTGGCCAGCAATCCTGGAAGACATGTACCCCCCGATGCAATTTACTGTCCAGATGAATTGTAAATTACAAGCCAAGTCGGTCACAGATATTGTAGCACCATTCAAAACAACATTCAGATGTGGCCAATCTGATTCTGCAGCAAGAGTGAATGAACAAGGATTTCCAGCTACATTTTTATTACCTGCATTCCGAATGCACGTTCCTGCTGCTTTGTTCTTTTCGACCAAGCAGCACGCAGCTTGTTTTAGACCCTACTTCTCAACTGTTTCATAGACTTAAAAGAAATCACCTCATCTATATTCCCAATTTCACTTTTGATAATTGGGCCAGTGCCGCATTCTTGCAACCATATTGGGAGCCATATGTTTCATTACCTTGAGAGCAAAGTGTGGCATATTTATTTTGAAACAGCTGGGAAGGCCAATTCTGAGTTTTCTTAGTTTTCCCCACAGCAGCATCTCCCAGTGCAGCATTGGATTGAAGCTCTCCTTCTTGTGGGGGCGGGGAGTGGGGACTTGAGCTCCTGCTGAAAAAGCCAAATCATGTTCGGCTTTTTTGGCCCCAGGACTATTTGGCTCTGGGTTTTTTGAGAAGGGGGGAGGCAAAGGGGAAAGCTGGAGAAGTCATTCAGTTTCACTGAATCACCATCCTTAGCTGCCATAAGCAGAGCTGAAACAGTAAAGGAACGGATAGTAGGAAACTGAGATTTTTCTTTCACATGTTGCTGTCCACCTCCTCACTGCAGAGGTTCACCTTGCTTCTTCCCTTTGGGTCCATGCAGAAGCGTAGCTACCATGGCGACATCCGGGGACAAGTGCCCCAGGCGCCACCTTGTGGTGGGCGCAAAAATTGCAGGTTCGTGTGTGGCTTTTTCTATTTTTCAGGGTTTTTTCAATGTTTGTCCTGCAGGGGGCGCAGTTTTTAGGCTAGCGGCACCAGAATTTCAGGCTATTGTCAGGTGACTCTCCTGATGATACCAGCCAAATTTGGTGCAGTTTGGTTCAGGGGGTCCAAAGTTATGGACCCCCAAAATGGGTAACCCCATACTCCATTGTTTCCAATGGGAGCTAATAGTAAATGGGGCTACCCTTTTGAGGATCCATAACTTTGGGCTTCCTGAACCAAACTTCACTAAACCTGGGTGGTTTCATCAGGAGAGTCTCCTGAAGATAGCCTAAAAGTTTGGTACTGTTAGCTTAAACATTGCTCCCCTGACAGGCACCCTCAAATTTTCCCCAGGTTCTCTCTTTAAATCCACCTCCTTTGGAGTGGATTTAAAGGGAGAATCTGGGCTCCCTAGATTAAAAAAAACATTGAAAGTATTGTTGAAGGCTTTCAAAACCAGATTCAACTGGTAGTTGTGGGTTTTACAGGCTGTGTGGCCATGGTTTGGTAGATCTTGTTCCTAACGTTTTGCCTGCATCTGTGGCTGGCATCTTCAGAGGTGTATCACAGAGAGAAATCTGTTATAAGAGAAGGCTGGACAAAGTGTATAATAGACTTCTCTCTGTGATACACCTCTGAAAATACCAGCCACAGATGCAGGTGAAACATTAGGAACAAGATATACCAGGCCACGGCCACGCAGCCCAGAAAACCCACAATAACCAACATTGAAAATGATGCTGTTTGGGGTGGGGAATCTACCCTGAAACAGCATCACTTTCAATGTTGTTTAAACTAGGGAGCCCAGAGTATCCCCTTAAGGTGGATTTAAAAGGAGAATCTGGGCTCTGTAGTTTAAACAACATTAAAAAATGATGCTGTTTCAGGGTGGATTCCCTGCCTTCAAAAAAATAGCATCACTTTCAATGTTGTTTAAACTAGGGAGCCCTGGGTGTGTTCAGATTTGTGTGTTGGGGCATGTTCTATAATGCGATGGTGACTTTGAGATGACCTGATGCAAAAAAATGTTGTTTGGTCGTGGTGGGGGAGGGACGCTGCCCATATGGGGGGGCACAAAACTCAGATTTTGCCCCGGGCTCCATTTACCCTAGCTACACCCCTGGGTCCATGTGGAAGGAGAGGAAAGAGTTGGCAATGAAGGGAGGTGGCTCTGGATGGGGGGCATTCCTGGGGACCTGCCTTGGTCTCTTTTGCCCACCAGATAAAATGGTCCTGCACATATGGAAGGAGCGTGGTGGGATCCAAAAATTTTAATAACAGGTTCCGATGGTGGTGGGTTTCAAACAGTGGCGCCGCCGCACACACGCACCTCCAGTCCCTATTGGGCAGGGAGGTTGCTTTAGTAACCCCTTCTCGGCACTCAGAAAAAATTAGTAACCACTTCTAGAGAAGTGGTGAGAACTGGTTGGATCCCACCTCTGGAAGGAGGGGAATCCAGTTTGCTGCGCACTGCAGCAGCTTAGGTGTGAGTCAGTCTACTTCTCAAATTTTATGTCCATGAGATTAAAAAGAATAGGTAGAAAAAATGTTTACATTCTCTAGGCAGTGGCCTGTAAACTTCTACTACAAAAGAGCTTTCTGTAAGCCTCCGGAACACTTGACTCGCTGGAAAGCCAAGCTGAGGGGGTGAACATTCTTGCTCAACAATGGCTGAACTTGACTTCTGAAAGGATACAAAACGTTCCCTGCTGTGCAACGTAATCGACAAAAATGCCAGATGCTCAACAATAAATAGCTGAGGCATGGCTAGAGGACAGGCTCTTCCTGTTTTCACACACAGTTGACTGGGACCTGAGAACGCCAACTCCACTTGGACGTCTGCAAGTCAAAATGCTACTTCGTTGTAAATAGGAAACAAGAAAGAAACCCCGCCTCCAGATCCTACGTTTTGTTCCCAAGTACAAATGTGGGAATGTGACTGTTAGGAGTTTTCCGATTGAGCAACTGCAAGCAAAAACAACAAACGGCCTTTCTGCAGCGGCATTTCGACAATGTGCATTCGTCCTTTAGAGGCAACAGCTATCATTGTGCGTTCCAAACTGGTCTCAAGGGTTATTCTGCACATTATTAGAGGTGTGGATTTCATTCGACAGAACAAAAATGGTAAAGTCACAGCCTAGAGTACAAAAGAGCAGTGACTGGCAGCACAGAAAATGCATCAAGCGCTCTGCCCTTTGTCTTTCCAGACACCCAATCACTAAGTACACTCCTGGCCATAATGCTTTTCAGACTGAGCGAGAAGGCTTTGCTCCTCGTTTAGAGAGTCTCTCCATCATTTGTCCCTCTCTGCAATTCACAAAGATGGATTACACAAACCAGCGCAAAGACGCCAAGGAAAGAGATCCATTCACAACATTTATGTCAGCTGCAGAACTGGACCTTTCTTGGCGCAGAATTTGGATCGTCTCTGTTTCAGAGCCCGAGGAACGTCTTAATGGGACTGCTTCCACTCATCATGGGCATTTAGCAGACTAGTTAACACTTCTGTGGCTTTATTAGCTGTTGCTTCCAGTTGCAAGAGACAGGAAGCCCAGACTGCTTTGTCAGCTGTCTGCAGACGCCGTGGAGCCTAAGGTGCGCTTCGAAACAAAACAGAGAGATGATTTAACAAACATTAAAACATGGTAAAATATAGAAACTACAATAATTTATGATTAAATTTTCTTTTTTTTGGTATTTTGATGAGATTTATCTGTAGATGTATTTGTGAATGATTATTAATGCATGATGTTGACATACTTGTGCTATGTATAAGAAAGTTAATTAAAACATTAAACCATTCTGTATTTAGAGCAATCCTCGTCAGAAATTTTACATTTTACTTTTTGTCTTATACTGATTTTTGTTTTATGTGTAAATTAGAAAAGGCTGGTTGAAAATCTTACTTATATGGAGATACCAAACTATGTATTGTCGAAGGCTTTCAGGGCCAGATTCAACTGGTTGAGGTGGGTTTTCCAGGCTATGTGGCCGTGGTCTGGTGGATCTTGTTCCTAACATCTCTCCTGCATCTGTGGTTGGCATCTTCAGAGGTGTATCACAGAGGGAAGTCTGGACACAGTGGGTAATAAGCTCCCCTCTGTGATGCACCTCTGAAGATGCCAGCTACAGATGCAGGCGAGACCTTAGGAACAAGGTCTACCAGACCATGGCCACACAGCCCAGAAAACCCACAACATGCCAAACTGTGTTGTAGTGTCCACTCCGGTGTGGTCTCAGGCTCCAGCATTGCTCACTCTGCTTGCCAATGGCGCTTTGATCTTCCCCAGCTCTGTGGATCCAGAGCCTTTTAACTAGAGATGCTTGGGTTTGACCCTGCCTTGTCATGTTCTGGATACAAAGCACGTACTTTGCCAATCAGCCATAGCCACGCTCTGGAACGTCATTGCTGCTCATTTCTGGTTCCAAGAGCAGCAGACTCTGATATGGAGAACTGGGTTTGTCTCCCCAGTCTTCCATATAAAATCTGCTGGGTGACCTTGGGCCAGTCACAGTTTTCTCAGAATTCTCTCAGCCCCACCAGCTTCACAAGATGTCTGTCGTGGGGGAGAAGAGAAGGCAATTGTACGCCTCTTTGAAACTTCTTACAGGAGAGAAAAGCAGGATATTAAAAAAACCTCTTCCGTTCTTGTCTTCAACCTGGAATTTGCTGCTGCCCAAATTACACTCTCCCTGTTCAATCTTGGAACACACAATGACATTGTAAAGCATTTACCACAGTTTTTTCTTCTCAGATCATGATAACGAATCGTGTGATAAAATATAGATCTACTTCTACATTGGGGGTTACTTTTTCAGAAAGAAGCCTTGTTTCAAAACAGAAGCTTTCATGGGACCAGAGACTGTTGTGAGGAGGGTGCTTGTGCGGAGTGAGGTAAAAATTATTGTAGAATCTGGCCCAATTTTTCCCTTTTCTCTTTTAATAAGCACGTGGAATGAGAAGCAGGATAAACCCTACCGCAGGAGATTAAGCAGGGGGGGAAATAAGGCTTGCAAAGGCAATTATGTGACTGAAAATAAAAGTATAGCATTTCGGCTGAAGACAATGAAACCCTCTGCAACAAATGAGGTGTTGAAGCAGGGTTTATAATTCATTGAGTAATAGGATTTTGTGCTGTTTGGCAGGATTAGGCATGTTGAAAAGGGGTGGGGAGGGAGGCCTGCTTTCCAGTCTGACAACACATAGAGCTCTCCATTGTTAGTTCAGCCAATCTGGAGCGGTACTGTGGCCGAGTCTTGTGCTTCCTCCCCCCACACACCTGGATTGTGCCACAAGAACTCCTGTTCTTGTGAGATAAGACCACGTTCTCTTCTCACCCTTCCACAAGTTCCAGCACGTGACCTAAAAAAGCTGCTGATGGGTTCACAAAGGGCAGACACAGAAACCAATTAAAGCATTCTCCCATTAAACACTTGACCTCCATGACCTAAACTCTCCAGCTTTGGGACAGCAGCCCACTGTGACAATGCCAGCCCGGGTCCATAGCTCCTTGATGAAACACCAGCTCTGTTTTCTGCAAAAACCTGAGATGCTCAGAATAGGATCAAGATCACTTAGGGTGGGAGGGAAAGGGGGGAGGGGGGAGAATTTATCCAGAAGAGCAATTAAGATGAGGATTGTATTAAAAGAAACTTTTTTAAAAAAATAGATCTTGGTATTCCTGCCTTTTGTTCTTCTCTGTGTACAGAACTGTTGCCTATCCATACGAAAGCATCCGACGACAGCATTTGTTTCCTTTGACAAATGTGAAAACAGGAGCCAAGTGCCCATCAAAACTGAGTACTTGGTAAGAAAGAACCTACCCTGAGAAGGGAGCATGCCATAATTTCTACTGCAAAACACGGTTTATGTCAATATCTCAAAGAATAATTTTTCCCAGATGTTTTCCCTTATTCCCTAAGAACAGCAGCTGGAACTCTCTGTTCCATGCACTTGCAGGACTGCATGTTAATTTATGTAATAAGCTACCTCACACCAGAAAACCAGCATGTCAAGGAAATGTCAGAAAACTCAAGTACCAACTTCTCCAACGCTTAGTTTTCTGTTACAGAGTAGGGAGGGGGAAGTCCAGGGGGAATACTGAAACACAATTCATCCACAAGAAGGTCACAAATAATCCAGCCACCAACACCAGGCTAACTTAAAACCAGCTAAATAACATAAAGTATTAGTAAGCAAGCTTTTGAGTTTATTAGAGCTCTTTGTTCGACTGGATGGGGAGAAAGGGTAGAGGTAAGAAAGGGAATAGTTGGTGTTAGGTAGGATTGGCAACCAGAAGAAGTATGGCAGCATTTGGGGGGGGGGGGGGGGTTATCAGGTGACAGCTTTATAACACTTTCAGGGAGTGTATTGTTGAAGGCTTTCACAGACAGATTCAACTGGTTCTGGTGGGTTTTCCTGGCTGTGTGGCCATGGTCTGGTGGATCTTGTTCCTAACATTTCGCCTGCATCTGTGGCTGTCATCTTCAGAGGTGCATCACAGAGAGAAGTCTGTTACACACTGTGTCTAGTGAGAATGTTTAGTGGGGTATATATTGTCCATGTCCCCAGGTGGGGAACCAATCAGTAAGTGTTTGGGTGGAACTTGCTATGCAAATGTGTGGTTGAGTGAATTGTATTGCGGGTGGGGTTATCAGTCCATTTTACATTTGTAGTTGCATTTGCTTTCCCTGCAGCAGCAGCAGCAGTATTGATGAACTTTCAGGGAGGACCAAGAAGTGACATCACACCAGTCTGGGAATTGCTGGAAACTCTATGGTATTATCTAAAGTAGACTAAAGATGTGGGTTGCCATTAACTGGTCCCTTGAAGGAAAAATCCAAGAAACGTTTCCATTAGGACCGACTGAAAAATCACAAAATAGTCAACAGGCTTTCAAGTTCCCCAGTGGCAGCCCCTGAGAATCTGCCTTCCGAGTTAGCTGAAAGTCTGAAGGCTACACGTAAATGAAGTCTCTAACAGGGCTGATCTCTGCGAAAATAATCCTTCACACTTGGTTATTAGCATGGAAAAAGAAATGAAATAATTAGAAACAGTTTGAAACTTGAATACAAATACAACTACTGGCTGAAGGACCCAAATCAATGAATGACTTATCTTTAATTCAGTGCAGATTTTTTTGATTATTTATATTGGATTTTAAAATGTATTTTACATTTTTTTTGGTTCCAAAACGTTGCTCAATTAACCTGGGCCGTTCACATTTCCTTCCACGTTGGCTTCCAAAATACAGTGGGGGATTTTTAAAAATATCCACATGACAGCATCTTCTAATTGTCTACATCCTACACCAGTGATGGCGAACCTTTTCGAGACCGAGTGCCCAAATTGCAACCCAAAACCCACTTATTTATCACAAAGTGCCAATACGCCAATTTAGAAAAAACGGTTGGCTCCAAGGTGCACATTATTCAGGAGTAAGTTTGGTGAAGCTACTGTGCAACTTTTCCAATGGGTGAATCACGACCCTAGGAGGGTTTACTCAGAAGCAAGCCCCATTGCCAGCAACCGAGCTTACTCCCAGGTAAAGGATCGTGCCCAGGCTAGCCTAGATGCATGTGTGTGTGTGTGTGTGTGGGGGGGTGATTTTCCATTCCACCCTCACATGATGAACTCTGTGCACGTGTGCCCACAGAAAGGGGTCTGAGTGCCACCTCTGGCACCCATGCCATAGGTTCACCATCACTGTCCTACACATTCCCCTTATCTTGAGATGTTCTCACTCAGACGTGGTTTGGTACAATCTTTTAGAAAGAATGCAGGAAGAAGTGTGCTAGCAAGCCATCTGCAGGGGAAGGTACTATTTTCAGAGGTCCTGTTCACACTGGTACCAAAATTGCACCACTGAAGTACTTTTCTAAAACAACTCATAACAGGTATTGTACTAGAGCAGAAAAATGTTATAAGCATCTATTGCCACAGTCTACTAGTTTCTCTGAATTCCCAGGCTACATTTTTTTACACAAACTCCTTCTTACTGCAGACATAAGGGGAACCATCCAGCTCTCTTTGGAGCAGAAATACCAGAATGGTTCCAAATTAGCAGTACCTCCTTCACCTTGGCAACAGTTGCCATTGCCTTGCAGGAAACTCTGGATCTACAACAATTTCAACAGCTTATGGAAGCTAATTCTAGGCTTATCTGCTCAGGCGTAAATCCCCCTGAGTTCTGTGGGCGAGAAATTGGAAGATTTTTGTGGCCCAAAGACCAAAGCTGTAATCACATTCATGCAGAAGATTGTAACATCAGAACCGGAGAGGAACAATAGATTTTGAATGGGCCAGTGGTAGAGGAGGCAGCAGTGGAAGAGGTGAACAAAACTGTCCCTGCTGGCAAATTGAATGCATTCTGGGCCAGAGACAAGGGGTGGACTCTTTTGTAGACTATGTACATATAAATAGTGTGAGAACCAGTGTGGTGTCAAGGTTCAAGTGTCGGACTAGGATCTGGGGAACCAAGGTTCAAATTCCCACTGTTATGGAAACTTGCTGGGTGACCTTGGGCCCGTCACACACTCTCAGCCTGACCCTGGAAAATATTTGGGTGGGAGACCTCCAAGGAACATCAGGGGCGTGATGCAGAGACAGGCAATTTCAAACCACCTCTGAACATCTCTTGCCTTAAGAACCCTACAGGTTCACTATAAGTCAGCTATGAATCGATGCCAAAACAGATAAAGAAATTACCAATGCACAAAACCACCCTGAAAAATATCTCTAATCTTAGAAAACTCTTTTGGCTCTCAAATACCGTCATAAATTTCATTGAAAGGTAGGAAGCTCCAAGCGTGCTGTGAATTTTACTGCAGGTTAAGTTTTAGGTTAAAATTATCATAAAGGCCGGGGAATAAATTGTAATGATGATGATGATGATAATGCTGTGGACATCAGGGTCGATGAAAAAGAACAAGAGAAGGCCACTAAATATCATCATTTGAACATCGTGGATGAAAAGGCACCTTGGAAACTAGGAAGGGAAGGATCGACTAAGCTCTTGTATTTCTAATCAGACTTGCAGGCTGTCCAACCTACACCAGGTCATTGATAAGCTTGCCAATCATAGCTGGAGGTCCACAGAGAGAATTTGGGGGCAGGAAAATGAGGGGTGAGTCCAGGTACATTAGTGTTGCACCAATTCATTGATGTTGGTTCAAAAAAAAAATCTGGAAGGGATGTCATTAGATTCCTTTAAAAGTAGGTCTTTTTTTGTAAATGTTTGTATATTCTAAAGCATCCAAGACATTTGCTGGTTTTTACAGGAAGTGATGTCAGTGTGCCACCACAACACCGATGTGCACTCCATGCATGTCCTCATTTTCTCCATACATCAGGGTGATGCTCTAGGAGTCAGTTAAAACTCTATGGTTAAACCAGCGAATTTGAGATAAGTCCAACCTAAAGAATCACCTCAATATGATGCTGTCACTTTGGGTTTCACAATGGACCTGATGTTATGCACTGGTACAACACTGAATACCTCACCCCATTGGCCTGCCCCTTCTGGTGACTACCATAGTTGTTAAAAAAAAAGACAGTCTCAGAATTCTTGAGTCTCAATGACTATTCTGTATTTATTCACCAAATACTCAACTGGGAAACAACTGCAATTCATGCAATTTCAACCCCCCCCCCCCCATGGGACCACATTATAATGGCTGGTATTACAACAGTGATAACATCTTGTTTCCAAAGGTACCCTTTGTTTGTCTGGCTAGTTAGTGATTGCTTTCTGGTTTACTTCACAATTGTCAATGGAGTAACTATACAGCATGCTGGGTTCTGTTCTTTCTAACAAGCAGAGGTAAAAAAATATTTTCCATTTCTTGTTAAAAACTGCAAGTCGTCCAAAAAGCCAAGTCTTGGAGACAGCTATTATGGCCTAATTACAGATGTCACAGGGCTCAACAAGAGTAGGGAAACACAGGATGTCCTAATGAGCATGGCTGAACCTAAGGAAACTATTCTAACTGAAGCATCTTTATGTGATATCTTTATTAAAAGGAGAGCTCAACAAATCTATAATACAGGATCAGGAATGAAGTTATTAAAGAAAACCAAACTGAAGTGAGGATTGTTTCAAGTGGGGACGTTTGTATTTCCATTTAAAATGTAGATACTCTTTTTATCAACATCCTCAGTCAAAACTCTGCTTGATTTTTCTAATTTAAAAAACAATGTTCTGTGAGCAGAAACAAAGTAGAACAACAATCAGAGGGTATCACAATGGTATTATGTTCCCCTCTAAGGAAAACTAAGTTTAAAATAGGGTAGAATATAGGCTTGCCCTACGAAAGACCGGATATTTTTTTTAATCTAATAATTTGGGTTGTTACATATGTAATTAATCCCCCATTTTGATGGGAAGTTTCATTGCTAAGAGAATGGGTTGTATCCAACCAGATTCTGTGCTGGTGAAAAAGGAAGGAGGGAATCCCTGGAAGAGGTTATGCTGGGAATTAGGACCGGCATGTGCAAAAGCCTCATTGGACAGAGTCTGTAAGACTCTGAGTCTTCTTACAGGAGAGAAAGGGGAAAATATAAATCCAAGTCTTCTAGGAGCAGCAGTGGCGTAGGAGGTTAAGAGCTCGTGTATCTAATCTGGAGGAATCGGGTTTGATTCCCAGCTCTGCCGCCTGAGCTGTGGAGGCTAATCTGGGGGATTCAGATTAGCCTGTACACTCCCACACACGCCAGCTGGGTGACCTTGAGCTAGTCACAGCTTCTCGGAGCTCTCTCAGCCCCACCTACCTCACAGGGTGTTTGTTGTGAGGGGAGAAGGGCAAGGAGATTGTAAAACCCTTTGAGTCTCCTACAAAAGAGAAAGGGGGGGATATAAATCCAAACTCCTCCTCCTCCTCCTCCTCCTCCTCCTCTTCTTCTTCTTCTTCTTCTTCTTCTTCTTCTTCTTCTTCTTCTTCTTCTTCTTCTTCTTCTTCTTCTTCTTCTTCTTCTTCTTCTTCTTCTTCTTCTTCTTCTTCTTCTTCTTCCTTCTCCTGTTAGAAAGCCTTGTCCAAAGTCTCAGAGTTTTCCCTGGCTTTGCAATCTAAAATCTATTCAACTGGACATTCTGGGGATCAAACCTGGGGTGTTATCTGTGCTAGGTGTTGCAGTGTCACTGAGCTTGGCCTCCATGCACAATACTATAAGGATCCAAACTGCCACGAAAAACAGTTGCAGATTTGCTTTTGCTGACATGTCCTGTCATGAGAGTTCATATTAAAAATCTGTGGCTATAAATGGAAACATGGGCAGTGTTGCTCTTCGCCTCTGTGCTGCAGAGATGCCAAGAAAGCAACACTTGTTTGGGATAATAATTCTGACAGGAACAACAATGGGTCCAACCCCACACAAGTGCCAACCTGCTGTACTTTTTTGGTAAGAGCAAACAGCGAGCGGAGAAAAGCAAGGGAAGAAGTTACTACCTTCCAGGAACACTCCTAGAGCGCGCTGCGCAATCTAAAACATCACAGGACGCTTTCTTGATCAGAGAAAGGCGCCCAAAGCAAGCAGAGTGATTAAGCTTCACAATTTGCTTTCTGCAGACACGTGCTCGGGCTTAATCAATCCGACGCCAGCCGTCTCCACTTTTGGGTCGCCTGCTGGCTTTATGCCTGACAGATTCCACCTCCTGAACATCTTAGGAGGCAGAGTAAAGATGCGAGATAAAGGACTGTGAAATGAACCAGCAGAGCAGACAGCAATAAATTGCACGCCACTCATCTGAGTCATCTGGAGTTCCTGGTCCCCAAAGTTGGGTCCATCTTAGCCACCCAGCAGAGCAAAATAGACGGTTTGCTAATGATTTGTACTGGAAAGCTAAATTGGTAGAAATGTGGACTTCCTTGGGTTTTTTTTTCCAGTCTGAAAGTATATAAAGAACGTCCAACATTTCAACAACCAGTTGCTATGTCTCAGCAATACAATTATGCCAGTTTATGGGTGAATTAGAGTTGTGTGCAGTTGTTGTTAACAAGAACAGTATGAAAATATTCTGAAAGTTCCAAATCTGGATCAAAAAGGAACGTGATCAAAAAGGAACATCATCGCAGTGGTTGGATTAGGGGGCTTTCCCCACTGACAGAGTTGTACTGGTTTCTACCTAGGTTCGCCTCAGTGAATCCCCACTGTCACCGAGCTCAACACTGTTTTGTCTCAGTTCCCCCCCCCCTCAGTTATGAACTACATAACTGTTATGAACTACACTTTTCTGCCAGAACAAGGTTGATACAAGGAAGCATCGAAATGACACCTCATCCGTTCAACCAATCAGGAGCCGCTTTTGTGGCATGCGCAGAATGGGAGAGTCGTGGCGGGCAGAAAGCGCATGTAACTGTAAACTGTAAACTGTAAAAACTGTAAAATAAAAAGAACGCTCCCGTTTCCCGCCGTAACACAAGCGCCAATCACGATCGAGGAGCGAAACAGGCACCAAGATGATCCCACCCACTTAACTCGGTTCCAGGGGGCCAACTCGGTTGCTGTGGGGACAGCCTGGAATCGCCCTCCACTGAAGGGAACCGAGTCGACCTTAGCTCCCTTCTGTAGCGGGGAAAGCCCCTAGGTGAGCTTCCCAGAACCTCACAATGGCTGCATATTGACAGTATCTGCAATAGAACAAAGCTAATTTGATGTTGAAAAAGCTACAAGCAGATGTCTTGGACATTGGAACCACATTCTGTTCTTAGTATGAGCCCCCAGTTGAGTTTGAATTAAGTGCCCCTGAAGGTGAACCTACAGAGTACACATTCTCTCTTCCCAAGATGAGGCAAATGCAGAGGGACAGCATGCTGCTTTTGAATAACTGGCACTCAGGGGTGCTTAACTGTTTATTTATTGTATTGTCGAAGGCTTTCACGGCCGGCATCACTAGGATGTTGTGGGTTTTCTGAGTTGTGTGGCCATGTTCCAGTAGTATTTTCTCCTGACATTTTGCTAGCATCTGTGGCTGCCATCTTCAGAGGACCTCTGAAGATGCCAGACACAGATCCAGGTGAAATGTCAGGAGAAAATACTACTGGAACACAGCCACACAACCTGGACAACCCACAACATCCTGTATGTTTGTTTGTTTATGTGTTGGATTTGTATCCTGCTCACCCTGCCAAAGCAGGCTCAGAGCAGCTTTCAATTACATCAATTTAAAACATACAACACCATATTACTCCAACCAGAGTGGAACGATTAAACTAAAACATACCCCATGATTCCCATAACACATGTATTTCTGTATTGTATTTCTGTACCAATACAATACAGAAAGGGAGGGGAAGGGAGACCAGTCAAGATGGATCAAGTTCCTCAGAGCTCCTCAGTCTATTTTTCTCACAGACTTTCTTATTCCTTCTCTCTAAGCCTGACTAGGGGAAAACAAGATAATGGGAGCCAAGAGTGGTGACATTTGCAGGGAGTCATCTACATATCTCTGACCTGCTTACTGTTTTTCCCCCGGCACATTCACATCACTTCCACCTTAATGTCACAAGTCAAACACAAGTAACGGTCCACGCGACATCTCATTTGACTTCGGATGTCCTGTGGATCAAGGTCTCCATCCCTTAGGTTAGGAACCTCAGGTGAATCACAGTCCCTCCTTCTGGGAGCTACAATACAGTTGCCGTTTCTTGTTGGAAGTGGAAGACTGTGCAGTGTCTCTTTGTACCTAGCACTCCAACACTCTAGAGGGGGCAGTAGAGGTAGAAAGGGTGATGGGTCAGTTTCTCCTCTGTCTTTCCTCATATTTGCTGTGCTGCTGTTTACCAAGATTGCTTGTCTCAAAGGCTTCCTTCCTTCCTGCTTCTTTGTTTAACCTCTATGAGGGCAAGATGTGTTCTCAGCGTTTGTCCATCCTACCTCAGATCACTAGATTACTCATTGTTCCTTTCCTACCATCGTGTGTGGTAGGGGTGCGGTAGTGGTTAAGAGCAGGTGTATTCTAATCTGGAGGAACCGGGTTTGATTCCCCACTTTGCTGCTTGAGCTGTGGAGGCTTATCTGGGGAATTCAGATTAGCCTGGGTGGCCTTGGGCTGGTCACAGATCTTCGGAGCTCCCTCAGCCCCACCCACCTCACAGGGTGTTTGTTGTGAGGGGGAAGGGAAAGGAGACCCCTTTGAGTCTTCTCACAGGAGAGAAAGCGGGGATATAAATCCAAACTCTTCCTCCTCCTCCTCCTCCTCCTCTCCTCCTCCTCCTTCTTCAACAATAACAGATATACATTTATTTTCTACAGCAACTAGCCTTGTGCGGGAAGGGAAAAGAGATTGGAAGCCCTTTTGAGTCTCCTTACATGAGAGAAAGGGGGGATATAAATCCAAACTCTTTTTCTCTTCTAGAAGGAGGATGGTTTTTTTCTTTTAGACCATTTACACACTTGTGGTCTCCTTTCATACATTCCCTTCGATTTGATTCTCCATTATAGACACATTTTCTCATCTATGGCAGTCACCCCACCTTTAGAGAATCCCTGTGATATTCAAAAACTTTGAATGTGCAACTTTTCCTCTCCCTTCACAGGGAAATCAGCATGCGTCTAGCTTTTTTCAGGTTTTCTCGCTCCTCCCTGCCTTCCGCCTCCCTGCCTTCCGCCTCCCTGCCTTCCGCCACAGCTGTTTCTCCCACTCTTTGGGCCACCGTTTCAGAAGGATCAGAAGGGCTTTCTTTTCCTTTTTAAAATTTTCATAATGAAGGTCTATAGCTTGGGCAATGGACAAAGTGAAATTGACAAGAAACTAACACAAGGCCAAAGATCAGGGGGGTGGGGGGAGGCAGCAGGCAATCTCCCCAAATGAAGGTTGCACAGAAACAATGAGGAAGTTGAGGCGGGGAAAATGATGGATCAGCTCAGTTAGGGACACTTTGCAGAGGCAGAAGTTTGGTATAAAAAAAATAAAAACCACAGGAGAACCCCACTGTAAAGCAAACAGCCACAGGTGAGTAGTGCATGCATAAATGGTCATATTTTATCCTTTGTTCCATGGTCATATTTTATCCTTTGGAGGTGGGGGCAGGAGAGAGCTTGGATAATTTTTATCAACCAGCATATTGTAACCATAAAACAAGAAAATGTCTCGTCTCGTGTTTGACAAACACTCCACTAGCAATCAGAGTGAAGCCTGAAAACGACGAAGGCGGAGAGGTGGCACAAAAACATTCTAAATAAATGGTCTACAACATCCTCACCCTGAAAACCAGAGTATTTGTGAATGTTATTTACTAAACTATTTATACCCCAGCTTTCCTTTTGGCTCAAAGCTGCAATCCAATGCACACATCCTTGGAAACAAGCCGAGCTGGGCTTACTTCTGAGTTTGTATAAAACTGGCCTGCACAAGCAAAACCATTTTGATTTGAAACAGGAAGATGTTTTCCACCTTTTAGAAGTGAAAGAAAAATAGGGCTAATCGAGGAAAGTGTGTGTGTGTGTGTGTGTGTGTGTGTGTGTGTGTGTGTGTGTGTGTGTGTGTGTGTGTGTGGTCAGCCCATAGGGTTTTCAAGGCAAAATTATTAAGCAGTGGTTTACCTTTGCCTTCCTCTGTGTAAGTTGAGAGAGTTTTGAGAGAACTGTGATTGGCCCAAGGTCACCCAGAAGGCTTTGTGTGGATGACTGGTGAACTGAACCTGAACCGCTCTTAACCACTCTACCACACTGGCTCTCAACAAAACAATAAAGCTGTCACCTGTTACCTGGCATCTTTTTTCCCTTCTTGGTTTGCTTGAACCTTTCAACCCACTGGAAAAGCAAGAAAGCCTCAAACAAGGCCAAATAATGTTATTGCCTCCCCCCCCCCCCCCCAGCAGCCGCAAGCTCCCTTCAATTCTTCTCCTCCCAAAAATAATGAACATCATTAACATCAAACCCATGTTTTTTCTGGACTGCAGAGGTGTACCAAACAGCTTTCCAGCAGTGGCATAGTGGTTAAGAGCAGGTGCACTCGAATTTGAATAACCAGATTTGATTCCCCGCTCTGCCACTTGAGCTGTGGAGGCTTATCTGGTGAACTAGATTTAGCTTGTGCACTCCAACACATGCTAGCTGGATGACCTTTGACTAGTCACAGTTCTTCTGAGCTCTCTCAGCCCCTCACAGGGTGTTTGTTGCGGGGGGGGGGGGGGAAGGAAAGGAGATTGTAAGCCCCTTTGAGGAGAGAAAAGGGGGATATAAATCTTCTTCTTCTTCTTCTTCTTCTTCTTCTTCTTCTTCTTCTTCTTCTTCTTCTTCTTCTTCTTCTTCTTCTTCTTCTTCTTCTTCTTCTTCTTCTTCTTCTTCTTCTTCTTCTTCTTCTTCCATACAGCCCTAACTTGAAGTAAGCCAGGACTAGGCTAGGCATTGACAGAACCCTTTCTTCAGGCCAGCGGGCTTTCCCATCATTTCACCAGCCCTGTATCTCACTGGAGCTTGTGAGAATTATGACTGAATGATAACAACTGAATTATGACTGAATGATAACAACTATTGGCAGTGGCTTCCTCAGGTACATGGCTGCCAAATTCTACTTTCCCACCAAAGCACACAGCAATCTTTATTTTTGGCAGGGCAAGAAACCTCGGCAATGTTCTGATGCTGTCATGCCAAGACATGAAAATGATAGACAAGAACTCCCAGTCGCTGGAGGACTTCACAACAACTTCCCTTCTTGCAAAGCATGTGAATCTCAGATGAACACCAGCCATGCTTTCTGAACTGTCCCATTGCATGTGCCATGGAAGACCCTCACCTACACATGGGCTCACATTTCATTCCAGTGGTAAGGACCCAGCGTACATGATCAGCTTTTGATTAGGTTCCAGGATGAGAATGCTGGACTCCATTTGCTTGGACTTCTCCCACACTGCACTTGCCTCTTCACCTCTGGCGTTCATTTCCCTCCCTTTGTCCCTTTCAATACAAAATTCAGATTATAAAGTTTGTGGGGGCAGCGGGATTACCTTTTCATTACCTAACTTTGTGGAACACCTTTCACATTCTTTATTTTCACCCCGCATCCCGGGTGCTTATCAGGAAGAACTCCCCTAATCCCCCCAGGGAAATCCTGGGCCAAGGAGCTTGAAGAGCTAGAATTTATTCAGCTGTCGTTCACAGTTCCTGACTGACTCAGTCTCCCTTATGTCAACTGGCGCTCATGAGGAGGACCAGGACGTTGCTCTACAACTTGACCCCAATGTCTTAGAAGTAGAGGTCCTTGTGGGGTTCCAGGATCTTCCAAGTTCCAAACAAAAAGCCATCATCGTTAAACTAGAATCTACTACTTCTAAGCTTACCCAGCTCATGCAACCCTCGACTGTGGTAACAGAGACGTACCCCGGGTCGGAGCATACTGTGAATTTTGTAAGCCCCACTTTTGCCAGAAAACCATAATCAACTGACAGCTGAAATACACAATTCCTGCAGTCATCAGATCAATCTGTGTATCCCAGAACATATCTTGGATGAGAACTCTGTTTTGAAGTTGGGATGACCGGCAGTGCCTTCTATCCCTGGAATAACAAGATCTTACAACAATGGCTTTATTCAACGGGATGTTCCCAGAATCTCATATCTAGGCACTACTGAATGACGCCAGAACTCAGCTGGCCTTTCCACTTCTCATCCCGTTGGTTTCCTCTCCACACATACTGATTTGGTCTCCTCTTCCCTCCGTTCTCTAGCAGCCATTTTGGAGTACTATGGTAACCCAGTATTCTGCCTGAAGTCCTCCCCCCCCCCCCCCATGCTCTAAAGTTTTTGGTGGTGGGAAGATTTCTAAATTCTTTTTTCAGTTCTGTTTTTCGGAAAACCAAGCATTTCCCCCTTGCCTTTGCAGAAACCTACATTGCAGTTATCGCTGCCCCTGTAATGAAGATGTACTTTATTTGCACAAAGGCCTGATAGAAGGACAATTAAAACGTGGTTTACTGGTAACAAAATGTTGCAGAGCATTCCCAAAGCACCTATGCAAGATAGATGCCCCAACAGCCTTCCTTCATTTTCCAGCTTGTCTTGAAACAAGTAGTGTTAGTGGCAACACAATTCAGCTCTCCTGTTGGGGCTGACTTGAAGAAACAATGACAAAGCAGGAAATCCCTTGGAGGAGCTCACCAGTGCTGTTAGCTCATAGGCAAGCCCCTTCCTTCTCAGACTCAAGCTCCAGTTTGCAAAATAATCGTACTGATCTGTCTTGCAGGGTGTAATCTAAGCATCACAGCAAGATGATATAAAGAACAGCAAATTCTGTAATGCAAGAGACAATTGCAAACTAAATACTGTATATACTCGTGTATAAGCCAACCCGTATATAAGCCGAGGCACCTAATTTTACTGCCCAAACCTGGGAAAACTTAATGACTTGTGTATAAGCCAAGAGTAGGAAGCCGGGAGGCAGAGGGAACTCCTTATTTGGGCAGTGACATCAGGGGGAGTCACTGCCCAAATAAGGAGCTCCCTCTGCCTGCCTGCTGGATTTGACTAAGCCCAGCCAGCCGGCAGGCAGAGGGAGCTCCTTATTTGGGCAGTGACTTCCCCTGATGTCACTGCCCAAATAAGGAGCTCCCTCTGCCTCCGGGGTTTGACAAAGCCCAGCCAGCCAGGGTGCCTCGGGGTTCCGCCTTCACCCTCCCAGGAGGGCAGCAACAAGCGCTTCCGGGGCACGGAGGTTGTCCCCCAGCCTCCTTGTGATTTCTCGAAAATGGTGACTCGTGTATAAGCCGAGGGGGCTTTTCTCAGCCTTTAAACAGGGCTGAAAAACTTGGCTTATACGCGAGTACATAGGATATATACATACAGAGAGAAAGGCCCTTTCCACATGGGCCAATGAATGTGGGTCACCCACGGGTTTAAACTGGTGGGGGGAGGAATTTGCATGGTTCCTGCCCCTGCATCAGGTCTGCCCCGCGTTATCTGCTCCAACCCGGCTTAAACAAGAATCATGTTATCTGCAATTCTTTTTAGGAAGGCTGGGTTGGAGCCGCCGCCGAGGGAATGGCCCCGCATGGGAGGCGCGTTAACTCGGACATGGCTCTATTGTTTCCTCCCCCCGCCCCTCTCTTGTGTAGCCACACAGGAGAGCACTGATGCCCATAGATGTCAATATGGCTGCAGGGGTTGTCTGTGGCCGGCTGCATTGCAACGCAGCGGAGAGGGCCAGGGACAGCCACAACAGACGTGCCTTGGTGCGAAGGCGCATTGCCCAGCCGCTTTGGCTCTGGGGCCACACGCACGGAGGCGTGCAAATGGCCCGGGGGCTGCACTGGGCTCATCTATCCCAGCTGCACCCTGCGTTACTTTTGCCATGCTGAAAGAGCCAAAGAGAACATGCACTCAAACTACTTTCAAAAATATGTAGGAAAAAAAATCACTGGAGACAGACAGCTATTACCATCATCACTAAATAGAACTTCCAGGTACAAAACTGGTGTGCCTCGAAATCCAGATGCTGGAGACAAAACAAAGCAAGGGAAGGTCACAGTTTCCATTTGTTATATTTGGAAACTCTCTGGCCCCTTCCGCACATGCAGAATAATGCACTTTCAATCCACCTTCGATACGCTTCGCAACTGTGCAGAATAGCAAAATTCACTTGCAAACAATTGTGAAAGTGGACTGAAAGTGCATTGAAAGTGCATCATTCTGCATGTGCGGAAGGGACCTCAGAGGCACCTGCTGAAGGCTGAAACAGAATGCTGGGCAAGACACACCTTGGTCTCTTACACAGAGTTGCCAGCTCTGGATTGGAAAATACTTGGGAGATTTGGGGGGGAGAGGACCTGGGGAGAACAGGATTTGGGGAGGGGAGGTACCTCAGCAGCGTACAATGCCTGAGAGTCCACTCTCCAAAGCGGTCATTTTCTCCAGGGGAACTGAACTCTGTTGTTTAGAGATCAATTGTAATAACAGGAGATTTCGAGGCCCCCCTGTTTAGTTGACAACTCTGCTCACACAGAACTGCAATTCTTACACTATATTTAAAACGTTTAAATCCCCAAATGGCCACAGTGGTGTATGAAAGCATCAAAATAGTATAAAGGGCATGGAATCTCTAAAATTAACCTTAATCTAGCAGCTAGATTATTCCTCTATTCTAGTTGAAATCTCTTGCCACTTCCTGCTCCATGAATTACATTTTCAATTTGAAACATTGGTTTGTTGACAATACGTGTCAGCCGACCTTTCCCCCAACACATAAAGACCAAACAATATTATATAAATATCAAAGTTTATCAGTTAAAAAACTCCTTCGTGCCCCCTTCCACACATGCAGAATAGTGCACTTTCAACCCACTTTTACAATTGTTTGCAAGTTGATTTTGCTATTCTGAACATTAAAATCCATCTTCAAAGTGAATTGAAAGTGAATTGAAAGTGCATTATTCTGGATGTGTGGAAGGTCCTCTCTTTAGGTTCCAACCCTAAATCTCCAGGAATTTCCCAGCCCAGAATTGGTAACCCTAAAAAAGCCCAGCCTCAAGTAGTTATAGTAGCAACCCTAGACTGCGGCAGGGGTGGGGAACAAACAAACTGCATTGCTTGGTGACAGTTTCAGTGCTAACAGAGACATTTCATATGCATGACACCGAGATTTTGGTTTATAGAATTCACTGTTTCTCTGTTTTGCACACAAGCAATTTTTTGTGGCGTCTGGGGCAGCAGGGATGAGACAAACTATTTAATCTTTCCTTGGAATCCTGGAGCCTCTAAACTACTATTTGGGTGCACTCTCCGTTTGACCTAGTGTGGGCTGAACTTGGGGGCTTTCCAGGGTGGTTTCTGTTTAGATGAGAAACTGGTGACACGGAGTCTGGTATTTGCTTCTTGTAAATTGTTTATTTACAAAGAAAGTCCCCCTCTGAAGAGCGCTAGGAATAAATTAAACACAAGCCGTCTTTTCTGAAGGCATCGTCTTCTTCTGCCCTGTCAGAAGGAGCTTCATTGTTATTATTTATATGGCTTATACAGATTCACAGAAGCAACCCCCCCCCCCCCCAAGAACTTCTGATTTAAATTTGAACAGCAATGGGATAAAATGGAGGTGGGAGAGAGAAGGGAGAAGACTGCATGAGGCAGCTTGACATTCAAGCAAAATGAGGCCAATATCAGGGCAGATATTGACAGCCACGACAACTCAGAAGAGTGGAAAACTGCAGAAGACTCAGGAGTTGTGCAGGGGGGAACTAAGCTGTTGAGGATAGGTAGGTGCAGTGGCATAGAATTCTGGGGTGTTCATGCATTTGCACGCTATAGACTGAACCACATTTGACAAGCATTCCTTCCCCCCAAATCTTTATAAACAAAAAATGTGGCCGCGCAGTGAGCTCTTTGTAGTGCTCTATTTCTGTCTGCTAGGACCTGTAATGCATAGGGGGACATTCTAAAGGAGACTCCCTCCATTTCAAGTATGAAATATGGCAGAGCATTCAGTTGCCACAGATACAACATGGTGGTGCAGGGGACCTTGTGGAGTCTTGTCCATGGAACAGACAAAATCACAAGGAAAGATATCCACAATTTGCCCAGTCTCCATGACTCTGAGTTCTCAAATGAAACTGAATGAAAGCCAAGATCAGAATGAATTGTGCTCAGGATCCTGTGTGTATTTGCCACAATCTCAAACTACTTTCTATGCTCTGTGATGGCAGCATTGGCTGCAGCTGTTTTGATATTCTGATACCTGTCCTGGGCAGTGACATACCTGCAGAAAACGGTGCCAGGGCAAGTACTGAAATTTCACACTCTTCTCAAAATTGCATCCCTAAAAAATCCTAAAAACCATTGATCTACCCACCCACATACCCTCCCCAACCCCAGGCTGGCAGACACGAGGGGGCATCAAGGGGGTCAAAGGCCAAAGCCCTGGGTGAATAGTAAGGTCTTTGCCAGATACTGAAACCCATGAAAGGTTGGCACCTGGTGAATTTCCATGGGGAATCTCTTCCAAAGTCTGGGGCTAGCCATGGAGAAAATCTATCTGCGTACTCCCTTCCCCCACACCATGGGGAGGGGGAAGGGAAGGGACCAGTAGGAGAGCCCCCACACTTCTCCTCAGTGCTTGGGTAGGTTCATATGGGCCTAGGAGTTCCTTCAAATAGGTGAAACTCAAGTTATTTAGGGCTTTCAACATCAACATCAAGACCTTGAATTGGGCCTGGAGGCAAATAGGGAACCAGTGCAGACCTCAAGATTACCCAGCAGGCTTCATGTGGGGAAACAAACCTGGTTCACCAGATTAGGCTGTTTCCGCACGGCCAAATAACAGCGCCCTAGGGACAGAAAAAACACCGTCCCTCCACAAGCAGCGCAAAGACGCCACTTTCAAACATTGCTCCCTGAACAAGGTTTTTTAAAAGCGGTGTCTTCCTGCTGGCACAGTGTGAACCACCCCGGCGTGAGGGCACTGCTTTTGGCTCTCCCTCTCACTTCTCCATCCAGCGCAGCTCTGCAGGGCTGAAGGGACAAGCCTATGCTGCCCTCGAACCCCTGGAGGTCGGAGGGTAGCATGGGTGTGTCCCTCCAGCCCTGCAGAGCTGTGCTGGACTGAGAGGTGAGTGAGCTGGTTGAACCAGGGGTGGCTCCGTGCGGAGCTGCCTCTCCAGTTCGTTACATCTTCGGGGCCGCACACATGCTACCATGAGAACAGCCTCCGAGCCTCCGCAAGCACAATTCATGCCGGTGGAGGTGCGTTTTTGCCGCCGTGCGGAAACAGCCTTAGAGTCCACCTGCTCTGGAGCACTACACCATATTGGCATAGTTAGCTGAAACACACACCACATCATTTTGTTCCAACCGTTAGATGTTTGTGCCTGCCATTTTTTTTATATGCCCATTTTTAAAAAAGCTTTTAGTGCTTCTATAATGATTGCAAGACTCTTGCTGTGTTAACTGCATCCCTGTATGATCAATGATTAGATCTCGGGGGGGCGGGGGAGGCTGCATGTGATAATCCCAAACGACTGCAAAGTAGTTTCCTTTACACCAAATATTTCTAAACTGCGGAATGAATCTCTTCCCTTCCTGTAGGCCTTATCTCCTAATTTACAATAACACTGCCTATTTAAGCCGGTTTAGCAGCCTGAAGTGTGTTTCACTATGGCTGAGGTTGATTTCATTGTTTGTTTTTAGAATTCTTTTTTTTTCCTGAAAGGGCAGCACAGAGTCAAACAAATCTAGTTTTCGATTCCATCGGCTATGCAGTTATTCTTGTAAAATTGTGGCAGTAAATCAAAGGCTAACAATCAAATTTAAAAAGGCAGAAATAATTTATGACACATGAATGCACCAGTTGCAACCTTAACAGCCATCTTTTCTTTTTTTTGGTAAAATAATGAAGATTCCATACCTTCCAGGTATGGCTTCATGCCAGGCATGTTAAATGTTCTTGATCTGGGCTTATTATCCTTAAAAAATAAGCTTTGCTGTGCCACTCAAAAGAAGGGATAAACATAATATCTTACACATGTGGCAATTTGTAGCCCCATACAAACTGAATAAGGATGAGTGTTCACAATATACTTTTTTTACTGAGGCTCCCAGAATAGGAAAAGAATCTACGACAGGGGGAGAGGGTGAACATACATTCATTTTCTTTTTGAATATTTAGTATTCCTCCAAAAAGAGCAAGACAGAAATGGGCCTTCTCTTTTCGTTCTTCAAACACCACCCATTTAGGAGGGTTGGGCTGAGATGCAACAATAGATCCAAAGTCACCCAAAGAGTTTCCCGTTTTAGTGGGAAGTCAAAACTGAGTCTGCCTGATCCTAGTTCAATCAGACCCAGAGGCGTAGCAAGGGGGAAAAATGCCTGGTGCATGCTGCGTCCTCTGCCCCCGTTCCACCCTAAAACTTCCCCACCCTGCCCCACCCCAGAACACCCCAGAACACCCTCACCACACACCCCACGGGGGTGCACGCCCGGTGCGTCACGCCCCGCCAGTCCCCCTTGGAGCTACGCCTCTGCTCTGACCATTACGCTGTTCCAGTCTTCTGAAGCAGAAAGGGCTGTCACTGGGGGAAAGCAGCTTAGTCCTAGAAGAAACAGGTGACCACTTCTGTCTGCCAGGCAGTTCCCTTGAACTGAGAAAGGACTCCTTGTGAGCAAGGAACTATTTGCAAGAGAAACAAGCATAAAGGACCTACTGGAGGCTCACGCGTATAAACCAGAGGAAGGGAGAAATCAGTCAGGAAAGAGCTCTGTGGTTTTTATATTCAAAGTGAGCCAGGATTGCTCCAGGAAAGGGACAAACAGTAGACGGTGTGGAATGAGCTAATAAGAGCATTAGTCATGAGCTGGACATCTCTTATAACTCAAGTGCAAATTTCCTGGAAGATGGCCTTTAACTAGCCTCCTTTTTTCTGTTTTATCGTTTCAACGCTTCAACTGGCTCAGCACTCCACTGCCCAGTCATTGGCCCAGGTCATCTAATGACCCATTCCACACAAACCTTTTAATACATTTTGAAGCAAGAAATAAAACGTCTCCTCCATGGAGTTCAGTGCTGTTTCTACCCCCAAATGTTTTGTTTGCAGCCTCAACACAGTTCAAAATGAATCCCCTTTAAAAACAATTCTCTGTTTGGAATGTTTTGAAAACTTCTCCAGCTCCTGTGCGATCTATTTATTGTTTCCCACATTTCTCTGCTTTCCCTGAACTTTCTCGTCAGCACAATTTCCCCAGCCCACTCTGTTCTCCCTCACCTTTTTATTTGCCCATTTGTGTTAATTTTTTTAATGGGGGGGGGGTAATCTTTAAGGCATCAATCATAGGAGGAATAGAGAATCATGGCAAGGAGCTTAGAGGCACTGAAGCAGCAATTCGACACAGGAGGGAATCACAAAGTGGTGGCCAAGAATCATTTCAAGGGGGTGAGTGTGGACATATATTGTGGTAAAAGTGGGGGATTGAAAACATCTATGTAACAGACTTCTCTCTGTGATGCACCTCTGAAGATGCCAGCCACAGATGCAGGTGCAACGTTAGCTACAAAATCTACCAGACCACGGCCACACAACCCGGAAAACCCACAACAACCATCCCCTTTAGAGATTATTTCAAGCACTCTCCTCGTGATGCTCCAGTTCTCTTTGGGAAGGGGGTGGGGGTGAGAGAGCTCCAGCTGAAGGGAAAGAGGTTTTAGGTCTACACTCCAGATAGCTCATTAGCCAGTTTTACATGAAAAGAATAAACTTCAGAAAACAATTTTGAAATACAATGGTTTAGATCCAGCCAACTTTTTTCACTCAATCTCACCCAATTCCCCACCTTACTATACACCCTTCATCCCCATGATTTTTCTCCACTCTCACGTGATTCCCCAGCAAAGACTTTTGTGAGGGTTAAAGGTTGGCCCATTCTAATTGCTTTTCCACCAACAGAAAAGCTGGCCCATGATAACTTTTCAACAGAACTTAACAAATGAAAGGTTTAGTTCATTAGCTGTGTAAAACGATAAATTGCAGAGAATGTTTGCATCTTATTAAGATAATCTATTCTACTTTGTGTGTGCTGACTACAACTCTGTCCATGATAAGGATTCATTGCCAACTAATTAGGTAAACAATGCAGACTTCTGGAAATTTGAAAAGAATCCACAATACACCAATTGACAAAGGAATCAGATCGCCATTAGGACAAAAAGTAAGTTTCACCCGTAACCTTTTGACATCTGAATTAAAGTATGTTTATTCTCTGGAGAGACAAATTTTCTGCAACAGACACCGTTTAGCAGTCCTTCTTTTCCAGTTAGCACACACATTACTCCTTGGGTTGTAAATTTAATAATGAAAGGTCAGACATGCAGCCTCCATTAAAAGAAACAAAAAGAAAAGTCTTATTGCTGCTGGCAATATGCCCTAACTGCAGAATATGAAGTGTGACAGAAACATCACCTTGACCAAAAATTGCACCATTCAATTTAAAGTGGATGTTTTTGCTAGATTACTAGTGGAAGGAAATATTATTGGTTATACAATGTTCACCTTTGATTCTCAAAACACCTTTGATTCTCAAAACACCTAGTTCATTTTCCCCAAGTTTGCCATCACAAAAGAGAGAGGGCTGTCTTACATTCACATAAAAATACAGTTATGTACAGTAATCACTGTACACTTGAGATAATCTTCATTTCAATAAATACATACTTGTTTGTTTTCATTTCTATCGCACCAACTATAATTAAACCCATATTACTCACCCTTAATGAAAACAAAACAGGAACCAAGTTATAAAGGCGAAACCCCATATCAGAGGCAAATTCAGTACCTAGCTCAACTGACCTCATCTCCCAAAGACTTGAATCCCCAAAGTTGCCAAGGCTATGCTTTGATAGACCCATCTCCTAGAAACCATGATACAACCTTGGGGCCACCTTGAAAAAGAGCCACCCTTTAAGAGCTGATCTGACATCATTCAAAGATGGATCAAACACAATGCACTCCTACATAATAAACCTTATGCATATCCTGACATTGTCATGTTGTGCGTCCCGCTGTCTTTGCCATCAATCAAATGATTTTAAGGCATGGGATAAGTATATACACAACTTATGGAGGGCAGGAGGGGAGGTGGACCTCAACTCAGAGGGACGCCATTTTAAGCAGCAATTTCATATTTCTCATGTCATGGTAAACCCATCCTTAGATTGCTGCCAAGATGGTTATAAGAACTTCATACATTTTCACGTCTGTAAAGTTACGCCTGCCATTTTGTTTCCCGCAGCAGAAAAAGAGTTTGCAAAATGGCAGGAGCAACTGTACAAAAGCAAAAGCTTTGCTGACAGCTATCTAGAGCTCTATAAATGTTCTTTTAACAACGCATTAAGTTTAATATTGCAAAGGATAATGGTTCTGATGAAGCCAGCACTTAAATACAATGGAGAATTGGAACCTCTTTGACATGCAGATGAATGCACATTCGGCTTCTGCCAATGAAGGCACAACCGTACTGTCATCTTTTGGTGGAAAAAGGTATAGCCATATCTAGCTATGTAATATGGTTTGTCATTACATTGCCCACTTTAGATAGGCAGCCTCAGGAAGAAGTTCTGGTCTTAGATAAAATGTTCGCACTAAAGCAGCAGATTTGAGGAAGGAAGCTGCATACCAGAAAAAATGAAACAGGAAATTTTTGGACCTTAAACCCCCCCCCCCCCCCCGAAAATGAACACAGATGAAAATTCGGTGTGGCTCTACTCCAGAGCGCTGGCATTTCCAATTTTGACATTGATTCTCAAAATATAAATGACAAAATGAAAGAATATGGCAATTTTAAATATTTGATGTATGATGGTTCCCCCCCCCCCCAAAAAAAACACTTTAGTGTAGAGCAGTGGTTCTCAACCTGCGGGTCGGGACCCCTTTGGGGGGGTCGAACAACCCTTTCCCAGGGGTCGCCTAAGACTCTCTGCATCAGTGTTCTCCATCTGTAAAATGGTTAAATGTTACGGTTGGGGGTCACCACACATGAGGAACTATATTAAAGGGTCGCGGCATTAGAAAGGTTGAGAACCAGTGGTGGGATTCAGCAGGTTTGTACCACTGGTTGTTAAAATGGTGCTTGTAAACAACCAGTTGTTAAATTATTTGAATCCCACCACCGGAACCGGTTGTTAAATTATTTGAATCCCACCATTGTTGAGAATCACTGGTATAGACAATCAACACATGCATAGCTCTTTTCCAATATTTGTTAAGATTTTTAAAAATAGCAATTTAAACCAAATTATTAGAACAAGATACTGAAAGAAAGGGGAGAAAATGAAAGCCAGGGTTTTATATCTATTATGCATTGAAACGCCACCATTTGGATCTAAATTAGCGTTATGTGTCACATATTTAAAATCAAGAGAAAGTTGTTCAATTCACTACCAAAACCACAACTCCAGTCTGATACTGGATTATCTTTTTAAATTTTTTTTATTTTTTATTGTATAGTACAGTTATATAACAGATACATGCTGTGCTTTTAATCAGACTATACATTTTCCCCCTTTTCTCCCTCCCCCTCCCCCTCCCGTCTTTTTCTTTTTGTTCAAGCAAGCAGCAGAAAGTTCATTCTTCGTATCCTTTGTTCCCATTTTTCTTCGTTAAATCCGGCTTCTCTCATCCATTTCTCAAACATTAACCAAATCTTCATAATGTCTCTTAGTTTTTCTTGCCATAACATATTTTTTGACATCATCTCAAAAATTTCTAACTGTATTTGTTCCCAAACATATTCCAACCATTTTGAGATTGTCCATTTCTTTTTATCTTTCCATCCCAATGCGATCACCATGTGTGCAGCTCTAATCATAATTTTGTACATTGGTCCATAACTTCTATTCATCCTTTTATCTTCAATTAGACCTACCATTAATAAATCATTGTTTAAATCAATTTTAATTTTTACTAATTTTTCTATATACTTCAAAATATATTCCCAAAATTTTTTTACCTCCTTACATTCAATCCACATGTGGGTGTAGTATGCTCCCAGTTCACCACAATGCCAACATCTTGGGCATAAACCCTTAATCATATAGGCTAGCTATATTGGAGTTCTATACCATTTGAAAATTATCTTTCTCTCCAGTTCTGCATTTTTTTCTATCTTTATCTTGTTCATGCTATCTATAATCCTTCCTATTTTTCGTCATCGAAAAGTTCTTCCTTCTCCCATTTTTGTTTCAACGTTCTCATCATAAATCCCTTATCTTCCATCATATAGTTATATACTGATCCCAATATCTTTCCTTGTGAAATAACTCTTGTTATTTCCTCCTGTGTTATTGGTTCTTCTATATATTCCCTTTCTTCTGTGGAAAAAGTTTTTTCATTTTCTCATTATAACTTTCATTTTGTTCATAACTAAATAATTGTTGATAAAACTCCTCAAATTTTTTCCTTATTAATTTACTATCCATTATCTGCTGATTTTTTTCATTTATTAACATTCTCACTATTTGTTTCTCTTTCCTTTTCTTCAAATAATTGGCTAGTCTTTTAATTGAGTGTATATTAGCCCTTTGAAACTGATTTTTGACCCAAATTTCTTTTTTTCCATAAATTCCTTTGATCCATTTCCTCTATCTTTAATTGTAGTTGTCTTATTTCGTTTTTTATCTTCTCATCATATTTAGCATGGAGTTTGAGTCTTCGCTGTTTAATTTCTTCTACTAAATTAATCCTTTCACTGTTTATTTCTTTTTTCCATCTAACATCTCTGGCCAGGCAATATCCTCTAACTACGGCTTTTGAGGCATCCCATAACACGCCCTCTGTCATTGATTCTTTGTTTTCTAAGAAATAATATTTTACCTTTTCTAATAAGGCTCTCCTTTCATTTTCACCTTTCCATATCATATTATTATATATCCATCTATACTGCTTTTCCTCCCCTTTCACCCTGAACCAGTGGGGCATGGTCTGAAATCCATTCTTTATGAGTTTCTATATCAACACACTGTATATTACTTAAATTCTTTATAAAAACATAGTCTATATATGTAATTTTTTTATGTCTGTTAGAAAAATAGGTTGGCTGATGAGGTTTATTCAGTTCATTAAACATATTTATAATATTCCATTTTCTTAACTGATACCAGATTATCAATGTTTTGTAAATAACTCTCTAGGAAGAATATTCCCCAGCCTTTCCCAAGCCCTTGTCTTGTTTGTGCCGCCTCTCTGCCACCCCACCCCACCCCACCCTGCCCTGCCCCCAAGTCCACGCAGCTCAAACAGAGCTAATGTAACATTCCCATGGGAAAGTTTGAACTCCTGTAACAAATGTTTACATTGCCTGTGTGAAATTGCAGATTAAATTATATTAACCAAGTACAGTTTAAAAGACACATTATTATTGCAATTTTCTTAAAATGTAGAATGGGGCTTAAAAACAGAGTATGTTTGAAGGGGCTGCAGTCAATGGCTGACGACTTCATTGCAGCCGAGTTATTACTGCGGCGGTTAAATGTTTAAACAGGCAATGTTGAGGAGTAATTGAGTGTTCAGGCAGTTTCAATTCCTGGATAATGTTGTTGACTTTCTCTTTGTCAGTGTTTCTGACTTCTGAAATCCGCTGGGTACTTAGTAGGCTTGAAGTATTCCATCATACTTCATAGAATAGACCTGGGATTTTTTTGTTAAAAAAAATTATACAGTAGAACTGAAGAAAAATTTGAAAGCTACCAATGATACATTTTATCAGATCTCTGGGCATTTGATCATCCAATAACCTTGTTAAATGTGATATATTACTCCTCTACTTCAACAGTGTTAAAACTGTACTGCAATCTGATATTTTTGTTACTGCCTAAACGTGTATATATCTGTAGAGAGAAAAGGGAAGTGAGGGCAAACGCCATCATTCTGAGCGTTTGCCTTTTGTATGTGGGGGTGGGGCAGGGAGGAGAATGTAGAGAGATTTTTCATCCCTTAGGCTTCAAAGAGAGGCCAGGCAAGCATCAAAAGTAGCACAATCCCTTTATTAGGACAAAGTGGTGTCACAAAGAGGTAATCCATACGAGAGTCTCTTCTCGCTTTTAACACATCGCTTTCAAGTAGGAGTTTAGTGTTGTCGTTCTGTAGTGCGATGGACATTGTTTTGCATCCCTTGCTGATCAGAGGTGTATCTAGGAAAAATGTCGCCTGGTGCAAAATCTGAATTTTCTGCCCCCCTCATGACTAAATGGCAGCAGCCTGGGGACATTTTGACCCCATACGTCCCCCTGGGAGGTACGCTGCTGATTCCTGCAGTTTTTATCTATATGAATGCAGGCAGTCCTTTATGGAGAGACAGCACCTGATGTCATGTCTAGGAAGTGCCACCCCTATCATTGTGCTTAGCAGGTAGCACATGAACAGTTGGAAATACAGGGGACATTTTAAAGAGTCTTGGGTCCCAAATATGAGGGGCCCTCATCACAAAAGAATGTCCAAATCTTCAGTAAGATCTTCTAACTCGGAATAGGTCAATTTTCCAGTGTGATATGTTAATATCACTAGGGAACAATTCAGAACTTTGAGGTTTCATCTCCATAACTCTATTATCTCCCCACCCCCGAACATACATACCAGGGCTTATCTAAATAACAACTGACATGAGTCATTTTGATGGAGGTCTCCTAATGACTCCCAGCCACAAATGGCTAGGGGGACTCATTTTTTCACAGTGCTTGGCTGCTGCACAGTTCTGAGGCCCTTTCCGCATGGGCCAATAAACGCAGGGTAAGGGTGGGATAAAACCTGGGCTGGGGGGGAGAACTTTGCGTGGCTCCTGCTCCTGAAGCGAGTCCACTCCAGATTCTCCCCCCCTCCCCCAAAAAACCTGGTTTTTCCAAGAATTGCAATTTCTGCAATTATTTTGTTTTAAAGTGCATCGCAGCCATGGCTGACCAAACGGCCATGGCTGTGAGGCACGTTATGTGGCTGTGCTCCCTCCGCCAGGTTCCAAGGCTCTGGGGGTGCATATGTGCCTGCCTGCATAGCTGCGCTTTGGAGAGAGGTGAGTTATTTAAAAGTTTTTTTAAAAAAAACACATCCGTGCGAAGGCGATACCCTGGCCGATACTCTGGCTGTCCACGGGACAACCAGCCATGCAAACAGCCAGGGGCTATGCCAGGTTCATTTATTTCTTATATTCTTATCTCGGCTACAACCCAGTCTAAGTTTGCTGTGCACAAAGGGCCTGAGAACTGCAATGTCTGTCTGAGTTAGGCTTCCCTCGTGCACCGTTTTTGCCAGCAGAAAGAGTTGTAAAGGGGGGATGGTTCCTGTTTGCTACTTTCTCACATTCTTGTTCACCCCTTTATCAGGCTCTGCAGCCACTGATCCCTCCGTGTCATCTACCAACCTCCTCCTTGGTGACTGCACCATGCATATGTGACCAGAACTTATGCAGATTCTAGTTTTCCTCCCTTCCCCCTCCACCCCCTCACCCTTGTTCCCTTCCTTTAGAATGGAAGCTCCTCAGGGCAGGGACTAGTCCTGTGTGTGATTATGGTAGTATATTGATTATCATCTTGGCTGATAATTGTCCCTGTATCCCCAACTTTTCTGAATCCAGAGCCAAACAGGAACCAAAGCATATCCTTAACCAGAAAGGGAATATTAGGATTCCAACTTGTCTCTGAAGCCAATTTAGCTGGGAGCTTAATCATTCAGAAAATAAAGATGGGAATGCTACCTCGGCATTCTTCCCTCAGCTAAAAGTCCATAATGCTAACTGCTCATCTGCAATAAAGGAGGAGGGCAGGAAGTTGGCTAAACCTGGGTATAGTTTCCCTGCTCAATTCATTATCACTATAGATTCAAGTTTACAACTAACAGGAAATCTTCTGCTGTTATGACTTGGGCAGAAAAAACAAAGATTTACCTAAATGACTATTGGCTAAGACAACACTCACACAGTGCTCAGCAATATAACTAGGTCATTTCCACGCTATGCATGTTGTATTGCCTGCCCTGGGACCATATCTTAGCTCAGCAGACACCCGTATGGAAAAATAAAGCCTGTGACAATAATTGCCATACAAAATGTAACTTATGGTGGCCTTCTGCTGACAAAGGTTACTGTATGGCTCATGCCCAAGGACACAAGGTTAAAACAACAAATTAAAATAAAGTAGACACAGACGGAGTGGATGTTACAGCAGGTCCTGACAATGCATTCTTCTGCAGAGCAATTTCCTAACCATGTACTGTGAGAGAACTTCTAGTATGTGCTGAGAAGGAGGAATTAATTGAACAGCTAGTTGAAGGCTTCTGGGAGCTTAAAGGACCCATTTAAGAAGAAACACACCTGCTCTGCTGAGTCTGCAAAGAATTCGTTGCATTGGCCTCATCTGATTTGATCCGCCTTTTTTTGAGGATAGAGAACTGAGGACCAAATCAGAAATGGGCTGAAGCTGCCTGCCCTCCCCCTCCCTGTATCGGGATGCTAAAACCACCTTTCACACAGGAGGAGGAGGAGGAGGAGGAGGAGGAGGAGGAGGAGGAGGAGGAGGAGGAGGAGGAGGAGGAGGAGGAGGAGGAGGAGGAGGAGGAGAAGGAGGAGAAGGAGAAGGAGAAGGAGAAGGAGAAGGAGAAGGAGAAGGAGGAGAAGGAGGAGAAGGAGGAGAAGGAGAAGAAGAAGAAGAAGAAGAAGAAGAAGAAGAAGAAGAAGAAGAAGAAGAAGAAGAAGAAGAAGAAGAAGAAGAAGAAGTGGGGAAACAAATCAGGTTCACCAGGTTAGTGTCCTCCACTCATGCAGAAGAGTGGGGAGTCAAACCCAGTTCCTCAGAGTCCACCTGCTCTGAACCACTACACCACACTGGCTCTCTTAAACTGAATTAAGGCCTCACATACATGGACCTTAAGCTTAAAAAAACCTGCCGAGATGTCCCAGTGCACATCTGATATGGCCTTCAATCACAGAAATGAAGGAAAGGAAAAGGAGAGAGGGGGAGTCATGGTTAGGGGATTATGATCCTCTAAACACTGGCAACCTGAAATCAAGAACGCTTTCTTTTTTTAAAAAATCAGATGTAGCCCTCTGTATTCTCCAAGCAGATGTTGTGTCTGCCCAGTCACCTGTTATTGCTCTGCAGCACTCAACAAAGAATGAGGGCCAGTGAAGATGCCCACACCGGGAACGGGTGCCAGGCCTACCAGCTGCTGTGGAGTCCCATCCTAGAAATCAGATACTAGCTAGGCTCAGACAGTTGGCAAGGAATTGCTTTCCAAGTAGTGAAAGCAGCCTCCTCAGAAGGCAGATGGTCCAGTTTATACATATGCCCAAGAGGCATCATTTCAGAGCTACAAAAAACAAAAAGGATGAAAAAATAAAGCTCAGCCTATTCCTAAGATGGGATCCCTTTCTTCAACCCTTCCCTCTGGATTCGGTAGCATCCATTTCGAAGATCCCATTACATGTTGGATAATTTATAGTGCCCCACTTACAATAGTAAATTTATCTCTGGGTAGTGCTCCCCCCATATCTGAGTAATTCTCTTCATGCTACATACAAATATTGAAAAGATTAATTGACCAGATGTTTCCTTGGGTTTTGTTCCCTCTTTTCCACATCATAAAAATCTTTCAGCACTTTCCCCCTCCCCTTTAATAAACGTAGAGCCAATCTGTTATGCCCTGCTCAAGACATAACCCAGTACGTTTGTGTTAGAATCTTTTTAAAAAATTAAAATCCACTTCTAAAATTCTCCTATACAGAGTCTGTAAAAATTTCTGCCATTCTATCTGTTATGCTTCCATGACATTCAGGTCAACCACCAGCCAAACAGGAAGTAGAGCTTTACACTTCCAGTGTAGAGAACTTTGGCTGCAAATCAGAAGATGCTGGTTCAAATACTGCTTTTTTAAGGAACTCATTTGACACTAGGACTGAGCTATCACCAGCAAAGTGAAGCCCATGGAGGGCATTTCCCAACCTTCTCCAGTTGCAGAGCCTCCCAACATCTGCTTCGACTTGAAATTGTGCTACTGGAGTTCATAGGACACATTTGTGCTACTGGAGTTCATAGGACACACTATTCTCATACTCAGTATCACAACAATAATGACAGTCCCTAAGCCCAACACACTGCTGAAGGAAGGCTGTATTTCACCAGCTGGATTTATTTATTCTGTACCAGTGTAGTCTCCATTGGTTTAAAAAATCCAACTGGGCATTTGTTCTTTGAGTTAAAGGGACATTTGGAAAACACAGCATTTTATAACTCCATCCATCCATCCATCCATCCATCCATCCATCCATCCATCCATCCATCCATCCATCCATCCATCCATCCATCCATCCATCCATCCATCCATCCATCCATCCATCCATCCATCCATCCATCCTAAATATAGCACCCCAAAGGGGAAAAACACCAGGTAGTGATCTACTTGCGATTAATAACCAAAAAAAAAGATTGCCACAGTAAATGGAGACAATAGCAGCAACTCTTTCCATATAATGTCAACCATCTCAAGATGCTTGTTGGAGAAACTGTGATGTATTCATTCTTTAAAATAAATCAATTGTTACATGATACTGAGTGGTTAAAATGTCTATTTCCAAATAGGCTTTCCAATAATCAGATTTTTTTAATAAAAACAATTCTTTAGTATTAGATAATATTTGAGTTAAATTAGGCTTAAAATCCATCACAGTACAACCCATAAGGATTGAGTAGTAATATTTGAAGTTAATTGAAGTTAGACATACAATTCTGTCTTATGTTGAATCAAAGCACTTGTCAATCAAGGTCAGTGCTGTCTATTTAGACTGGCAGCAGCTCTCCAGGGGCTCCAGTAGAGGTCTACCTCATCAGATATCACCCAATAGAATTTAAATAGGAGGTACCAGGGATTGAACCTTTTGTATGCCAAGAAGATACTCAGCTCCTCAACCATCCATCCCCAACTTCATACAGTTACCATGTGGTGAAGAAGAAGGAGAAGGAGAAGGAGAAGGAGAAGGAGAAGGAGAAGGAGAAGGAGAAGGAGGAGAAGAAGAGGAGGAGGAGGAGGAGGAGGAGGGATAAGTTTGGATTTATACTCCACCTTTCTCTCCTGTCAGGAGACTCAAGGTGACTTACAAACTCCATTCCTCTCCTCTCCCTACAACAGACATCTTGAGAGGTAGGTGGGGCTGAGAGAATTCTGAGAGAACTGTAACTAGCCAAGGTCACCCAAGGGAAACAAGCAAACCCAGTTCACCATATTAGAGTCCACAGCTCATGTGGTGGAGTGAGGAATCAAACCCAGTTCTCTAGATCAGAGCCTACCATTCTTAAGCACTATACCACGCTGGCTCTTTACAGCATGTTTACGTGTAGACTTAACCCCCCCCCCCCTCCCAGATAGGAATAACTGCCTGGTTACACTTTCCAGGGTTTTAGATGTAATCCTAACAAAACTCTGGAGTGGATTATAGAAACCAGAACATCTTTTGCCATTGCAATTCACTGCAGGTATCTAGCAAAGAAACACAATGTGCTTGAGTCCCAATAACTGTACCAGAAAGTCTCTGATCTACTGAGGGAGTGGCACTTATGCCAACTTCTTTTTTCAGTAATTCAGTAGAATTTCTGTTCTTGGGATACACAATTTGTAATGCATTCTATAATGAAAGGTATGAAATAGAGGATATGTGATCCCTTAATTTCTCTTTCTCTCCTGCGGTAAACAAGAAATGCGTTTTCTACTAGGAATGAGATGAGTCATAAGGGAGGTTGCTTGTTCCGGGACAAGATAAGATGACTAGGCTGAAAGACAAAGCTTGAATCAGATTGTACGTATTGAGCATGCTTAATAGGCTAATGCATATTAACTCCTCCTCCTGCTCTGATGACAAACTGTATTATAATGAACATACAGGAAGAATATGGAAGGGGGCAACATATTAAGGAGGAACAAGTAAATAGGCAGACCAGAAAGCTGTGACTCTAAGTACCCTTAGCCAATGGGGGACAGAGAGGGTGTGGAGAACTTGAGAGAAGGAATAAATGTGCAGTGGATATACTGTTTCATCAGTCTGCCCATGTGGGAATGGTTCCCCTTGGTTTGCAAATAAAGCTATTTAAAGCTCTCTTCTGGTGGCTTAATATTTGGTGAAGAAATATTGGGCACCACATCCCCCACCACACACACAATTGAAAATCATCAGGATGTGAGTCAGGACTCAGCAACACCTGTGACTCAGGACTCAGGACTCAGCAACACCTGTGAGTCAGGACTTAGCAACATTCATGGTTGGTGTCTGACCACAGTCTCCCATACTCCAACCCACTAAGGTGGGGAAGGTGAGATTAAAATACTACTCCACAATATTGAAAAACTCCACACATCTACAAGCCACGAACTGCACTGAATTCAACACGGATTCAATTCTTTCCTGCTTTCATCCTACACATGTATTCATCAAAATTGCCAATTTGAACTCATGATGCTACACAAATTTGCGAAACGAATTCTGTAATTCCGTAACCTGGTATCATCTGTGCTATGTTGGTGTATTTTTTTTAAACAAAGAAGGCTCTCAGTTCACCAAGGTTGAGCAATGCAAGCACAAGGATATCCTTACTAGCAACCCAGTCAATGTCACTTTTATTACAACAAACAAGCAACAACATTCATGTGGTTCCCAATTACATCAGTTTAGCGCACTGAGAAATCTTTTTATCTCAAGTCAGATGACCTGTTTTTTGTGTTCTATGCTAGACTGAATCTCTTATTTAAGGGGTTCACAATGATTAATTGTGTATGCTGTGTTGGGAAAAAATTACACGTGACTTGTAGAGTAAGCACACTCCGACCATTCATCTAGGGTTGCCAACTCCAGATTGGGAAATTCCTAAAGATTTCGGGGGCAGAGCCTGGGGAGAGGAGGGATATGATGTCATAAAGTCACCTCTCCAAAGCAGCCATTTTCTCTTAGAGAGCAGATCTCTGCAGTCTGGAGATGGAGGTCACTTGTCATCCTGGGAGAAGTCCAGGCCTTGCCTGGAGGTTGGCAACCCACCTTACTGACTGTTCCTGAAGGGGCCTTTTGAGCCTGTATAGCCATGGATTGTGATTGTGTGAGTTATTTCATTCTCTGGAGCTGCAGACAGGCTAGGCTAGGCAGACAGGGCATATTTATTTGTGTCCAGATTTGGGGGCAGAGCAGATGTGGGGGGAGAAAAAGCACAGACACGATGGCTCTGCCCCTCCCTGCAATAATTAGACAACCCCAGTCAGCCTGCCTGTTTCAAAGGGAACACAAAAAATTTTCTGCTTGCACACTCTGGCAAACGAGTAGGGCAGATTCAGAAGGGGTGGGTAGTCAGTTTTTGACTGTGGTGCAAATGAAAACTGACTGGGATGAGATTTATTTTATTGATTTAATGTAATCATGTATGATATGGATAGAGCATAGATCAAGACTTTACTCTACTAGCACAAATTCAGACACTCCCTCCCAAGGCAGACTAAATGCAATAAACAGCAATGAAGAGTCAGAACATTTCTCTGTGTAAGAGAGAACTGCTTATTCAGGAACTAAGAACTGTCAGGCTCATTTTCAAATACCCTCCCCTCCCTTGCATGCTACCCCTCCCTCCCCTCCTTTGCATACTACCCCTCTCTCCCTCCCCTCATTCCCCTTCCCTTGCATGGCATCCTTCCCCCTCCGCTAGGGTGGGTGGGCCCCTTCCCCTCACTCCCTCCCCTCCTTGCCACCCCCAACTTCTCTCTCCTGCTTTGCTTATGGTATTAAATGTTTTGAAATGATGCATGACCTCACTTTGAATCTAATCTTCATCAGGAGAGGAGGAATGTGTGCCCCTCAGCTGTACCACTCATTTGGTACATGAGACAATATATACACAACCTAATATACCCATAAATATTTGACAAGTCTGTGGTTTCGCCAGGCAAATCTGGAATTAAAATTCTCTGGTTCATACTCGGAATGTTAAATTTTGCCTCAGAATTAAAATCACTCGATTGCTTGCCTTTGCCGGTTTGCAGGTCAAGTGCTCAAAGAGCTTTACAAATGAATGATATAGAAATGCATTATTTGTTTGAAAATCAGTAATTCGTTTTCATTTTTAAAAGACAAAAAGGACATCTGACAGTTGAAAAGAACGTTAGCCTTGCTGGGCAGAAAAAAAATATGGCATCCTAAATGAAGAACTGACATATTTTGAGGCTTAACAAATACTCAGTATTGCACATAACTCTGGCAGTCTATGGTTTGCATACTTGGTTCAGCAGTATTTCCTGCGCTCATGCATTTATCAGTGCCAACCAAAAACTATTTTCTTTGTGCTGATGGATTATCTGGACCAATCTCTTTCTCCCTTGCCTAGAACTACAGCCCTTGAGTGAGAGAACCTGGAACACTTGGCCTTCACCTGGTTGCTTTGAGCTCCTAGAAAAATAAAAGACCCAGAGGGAAAATGCTATAAATCATAGAAAGAAAACATATGCATTCACAGCAATCCAAGAGCACTGGTAAGCTTAAGAACTTGGCAGCATTTCCAGCACAACCGAAGACAAGAGCCAGTGACATAGAGTCAGCTGGAACTTGGCATGAAAGACTCCTCACAGATCCATATCCTCAAGTGTCTCTGACTGAGCCAGGGAGGGTGACAGCTTCCAGCAATTCAAATAGCAGTTTTTAAAAGTGTTTCTGAAAGCTTGTGGCTGCTCTCCCCCCAAATAGCTAGTGCGGTTTCTTGAGAACAATTGACTGAAATGAACACAGGCCGACATTGCACCAACAGTAATCAGGGGTCTGCAACATGCGGCTCTCTAGATGTTCATGGACTACAATTCCCATCAGCCCCTGACACTATGGCCAATTGGCTGATGGGAATTGTAGTCCATGAACATCTGGAGAGCTGCAGGTTGCAGACCCTATACAAAGATGTATGAAATGATATAATGAAGCTGTCCACCACCGGTGTATCTCAGCCGCCGCAACCATCCTAAAACCAGAGCCACCCAGGGCAGGGGTTCTCCCTGGTGGATCATGGTGAGCCATGGCGGGGGGAGAGGGGTCCAAAGACATGGTCTCCAGACCACCATCTCAATAGCTTTTACAATGCATTTGTTTTCTCTCTCCCTGGCCTCTTTAGTTTCAGTGGCAGGCATTTTGGAAGAGAGGAATTGGAAAAGAAGTGAGGGGTGTTTGACCCTTTCTCTGGCAGGCATTTCACCGTTCCAAAACCTTAAGGCAACTTTCCCCTTTGCTCCCCAGCCATAGTTCCAAATGTAAGCTTACAAGGACGATGACTCATCTGGAGCTCTGCAAGGGAAGAGCAGCTGGTGTATGTGTGGGTAATATGGAGCTGCAAGGTAGATGCCAAGAAATACAAGTTAAGCATGTTCTACTATTTCTCTGCCCATATCCCCCTTCCACACGCATACTGTGTCCTTCTCTTGAAAAACAGCATCAATGCAAGTGTATAACAGGGAGTATAACATGTAGTTAGCCCATAAGGAGTTAAGCCAAAGTTACAGTTACAGTTACAGTCCAACAGGACAGTAATCTATAGTCCACGTGTCATGTCATAAGAGGGTACAATGAAAAACCAAAATAGGGTTGGTATTTGTTCCTAAAAGCTAAATCTGTGCCATTTTTTAACACAGTTCGCCTCACTCTGACAGATGAGGGGTGAAAAAGGGTTCAGAGATGTTTTCAATGTTCCCTCCCTATTAGACACACCCTGGGGTGGCTTTGAAATTGAAACCACAGCCCCCTTTCCAGGGTCATCCTGACCAGATTCTCCAAGGAAATTATTTGGTAGCAATTTAAGAATTAAGCAGTGCAAGAGAAAGAGCCAGTGTCAAATAAGGCCACCCAGGAATCCTGACAGTACTGGGTGGTCTCTCTCTGCGGTATTATGTTCGCATTAATGCTGATGTACTACTGTGCGTGTGTGTGTGCGTGTGTGTGTGTGTGTGTCAACATAGGACTCCCAGTCCCAAACATAAATACAAACTCAGATTGAACTCTTTAAAAAAAGTGACCACATCAATTCATTCAGGATAATAAAACTGTGCCCCTTTGGAATGAACTGGCTTGTCTGACTTCAGTTAAGAACGATTTACTGTGTACAGTCCTTATTGCCTAGTCTAAAAAAAAATGCATCATAGAACTGAAAAAAGTCCAGAAAGAAGAATACCAAAATAATCAGGGGTAGATGAAGCTTCCCTATGAAGAAAAGATAACGAGTTTAGGTCTTTTTAAAAAATTTTTAAAAAAGACACTCACAAGAAAGGCCAGGATAGAGGTTTATGAACTTGTACATATCATAGGCTGCACACTTCAAGTACTGAAGTATAGCAATAATTCTCAACTGGATCCATATCCTCAACCAAGTATCTCTGAGGCAGTGAAGGTGATGACTTCCAGAATTCAGTCCGCAGTTTGCAAGAAAGTGCAGTTTCTTGCAAATGATCAACTGAAATGAAAATGTATACAAATATGTCTGAAGTGATAGAAGGGGCAAGGCTGTGGTGGAATGATTCAGCTCAGGAGGTTACTTTTATTCAGGATAAAGTTTGCATGTACAGTTTGGGGGTCTTCTCAGGAATGCGTCTTCTTAGGAAAAAAACCCAAATCCTGGCCTGACAGCACTTCTTGGCTCACTAGGAATCTTTGCTGTTAAATTCAAATGTTATCATACTTTGTAATCTGCTTCCTGGTTGACTCTACAAGTTTTGAAAGGGAAATTGCAAATGAAGGAATAAATAGATAAAATGATAGCTTAATAGCTATGTGGATCCATTCACAAAGAAGAAATAGCGGGAATTTTCTCTCGTTTTTCAAAACACTATATATCTGGGTCACTCTGTGAATTTGCTTGGCAGTAGGTTATAAGACAAACTCCTTGAAGATATACTTAGCTATGGCGATTATCCATAGCATCTCAATGCAATCTCCACTTACAGAGGCACTGTGACATCACAAAGGGTTATTTCCTTCATGGTCTGTTTCCTGAATCAGCTGGATAGCCACTGCTAGAAACAGAAGGCCAAGCTAACCATGATCTAATTCAGCAAAGGTCTTATGTAAGGTTTGCTCCATTACTGCCATAATCAGTTACAAAATGTCCTGTGGGAAAACAGTGTTGCTTATTGTAAGTGTTTGTTCATCTAGTGGCTATCTGTGCAGGCACACATGAGACTGCACCTGTGCAGGCCAGCCATGGAGCATTTTAGTTAGCTTTTTAAAGAGCTTTCAGTAGTTAAATGAGTGCTCCCCTCCCCACAGTCACACACCTGGCCTAGCTGCTCTTCCCGCCGACAATCACATGATTGGGGGGAAGGACACTCACTCTTCCAGATCTCCCTTCATGGCCCGGGGAGTCATCACTTGAGCTAGATAATAGCCCACAGCAGGGAATGTGTGCTTGCACAGAGAGCCACAAGATGAACAGTTATGGTAAGCAACACTGTTTTTCATCGGCATGGCCTCTGTGCAGTCCTATGTGGGAGAATGGCAAGCTTACATGTTGTGGAGGTGGGTGTGGTGCTGTCAACAAATCACAGATCACAATACAGATTGACCACAGCTGTCTCAGCCCTAGCGTCCATGTCAACAGCGTAATGCTTGATAAACATTAATGGAGTGGGCCACATTGCCAGTTTCCAGATATCATTAACGTCCCTGTGAGATTTAAAAGCCATTGAAATGGCTAGGGACCTAGTGGAGTGCACCCTGAGCAAGGAACCTTAGCCTTGCTGTAAGCTAATTTAATTGCAGATGTCACCCAATGAGATAAATGGAGGTAGACACAATGGAGTCCTTCTTGGGTCCTCTAAAATACACAAGCAATGCAGAGCCCATCCTAAAGAACTCAGTTTTGTCAGTATATGGAGAGAGAGTCCAGTACACATCTAAGGAGTGCACAGACCTGTCTTCACAAGACTGAGGGTCCTGAAAAAACACTGGAAGGACCACATCCTGTGAGAGGTGAAACCAGGACACCACTTTAGACAAATGTTTGAGGCTAAGCCTCAGGACTACCTCGTCGGGGGGAAAACTGTGAATGGAGGTTCACAGTATAGGGTCCTTAATCCACTGACTCTGCAAGTCAGGTAACAACGACCCCAGTAGCCTAAAAAGTTAGTCAAAAGCAACTTTCCAGGCAAACAGAAAACTCAGCTAACAGTTAGCGTAGCCTAGATAGTAGTCATGACAGCCTTCCAGGAATACAATTCCCTATCAAGCTCTTCTTGTCAGCATGGCCAATTGGCCATGCTGGTAGGGGCTGATGGGAATTGTAGTTCCTGAACATCTGGAGAGCCGCAGGTTCCCTACCCCTGAGCTAGGCAAAAACACCTACTCCTCAGGGTGGCCAAGAGAGATCTGGAGGAAGAGAGTGCGCCCTTGCCCTTGGTCATATGATCTAGGATGGGAAAATCAGTTAGCTCAGGTGTTACCAAGAGGAGGGGAGCACTCATTTAATGATTGAAAACTTTTTTAAAAAGCCAACTAAAATGCTCCATGGCTGGTCTGCACAAGCACAGTTCCACGTGGGACTGCACAGAGGTCATGTTGATGAGACAGTGGTCATCACTAGGCTTGGAGATTTGGGTGCACCGAATCCCGGATTCGGCCCGATTCTGGGCACATTTGGGCATATTCAAGCCAAAATTGGCCCGAATATGTCCTGTCCGAATCTGAACGAATCTGAACGAAAGGCATTCAGGGCTTTTTTGGGTATTTTTGGTGGGTTTTTTGCGTTTTGTAAACAATGCTACTAGAACACGGCCATACAACCTTAAAACCACACAAAATCCCAGTGATTTCGGCTGTGAAAGCCTTCGACAATGCATAATGCAGAATGTCCTCATCTGCCTCATTGCCACAAATACATCTACAGTTAGATACCAGCACATTACTACATCATGCTCTATACACTGCTGTTGGAATAGCCTGGAATCTCAGCTTAGCAAGTGCCATTCTAAAATATATATGTTGACAAGTTCTTTAAATATGGTGACCTAATATGGTCCTCCTTAAAAAGTTTAAAGAAGGGGGCAACTTTGGAATGATTAATTCGATCTCTGTTTATTAATGAATCCATCTGAAAGATCCAATCCCTCAGGTCCATTCCCTGGCTGCCGCTATTGAAGCAGGCAGTGTTTAACATCTAGATCTCAGCAAGCAGCAGTGTAAGTTCTGTAGATAAATTTTATTGTAGTCTTGATTCTTTATGGTACTCTGTGATTATATTGTATTGACTGTATTGTTTTACTGTTATTTAAATTTATTGTACTATAAATAAACAAATAAGCCAAAAAAAGGTGGGAACAAAAGCTACCTCTAAGGATTTGATGCATTGAGTGTTTGCTTTCACTAGGCCAGGGGTCTGCAACCCTTGGCTCTGGAGCCACATGCGGCTCTTTCAGTCTTATACTGCAGCTCCACATGGCCTGGAGGTTGGAGGGTAGCATGGGCATGTCCCTCCAGCCCTCCAGAGCAGTGCTGGAAGGAAAAGTGAGTGGAGGTGCCGAACCAGAAGGCAGCTCCGTGCGTGAGGACATCGCTTTTTGTGTCCCTTCCACTCACCTCTCCTTTCAGTACTGCTCTGGCGGGCTGGAGGGACATGCCCATGCTGCCCTCTGACCCCTGAAGGTCAGAGGGTAGCATGGGCATGTCCCTCCAGAACAGCCGCCATCCCCACTCTGCCCCATGGAGCAGGCAGCTGCCTGCTCCGTCAGGCAGAGGGGGTTTCCCTGCCCAGTGCCGCTGCCTCCTGCAGAGCGAGAGGCGGCAGCATCAGGCAGGCTGCATTTAGTAGTGAGCATTGCTGAAACACAGTGGCAAGTTCAGGACTATCCCAAATCAAATCTCAATTTTACAATGAATTCACTGCATAGCCGTAGAATCACACACACTCTCTCAGCCTCAGGGCCAGAGCTAGGGGAAACTGCACCCAGGGCCTGCATGCACCTTGCACCCCTGCCATGCCCCCGCCTGCCCCCACCACACCTCTGCACCGCTGTGTGCCTGGTGCATCACCCCCACCCCATCCCCTTGGTGCTACACCACTGCTCAGCCTCAATACCCTTGCCTTAAGAACAGGATGTAGCCCTCTCCTACCTTAAGGGGATATCGTACCAACACAAGTACGTGAAGTGCTCTGAACAACTGAAAAAGCTATTCAGATGCTGAGTATTTACAGCAAAGCCGAAACAATTCAATGTTTCTGGTATACCATATCTAAAAATAGCTAGCTTTAAGTCTGGTAATATCTTAGGGATCAAGAAGATTTTCGGGTTATAAGACAAAGATAAGTTTGAGGTATCTGATGAAGAGTGCTTTGATCCTTGAAAGCTTATACCCTGAAAATCTTATTTGCCTCTGGAGTGCTACTGGACTTGCATCTAGCTGCTCTACTGCAGATCAACATGGCTGGACATATTTTTGAAATGTGAACATAAGCAGTATCATATTTATTTCAAAAATGGTACCCTGCTCCTCTGAATCCATTCAACAATAGAAAAAAATACAACATATGGATAATTTAAAAAATGGATTAAACTCCACCACCCCCTTCCCAAAAGAGCTGAAATGCAAAGCAAATGAGCTTCCAACACAACAGCAAACAACTTTCTCTTAACCAAAAGCTCTCTGAGCAAGAACTGCAGCAACGCGTCGCTTTTGGCACTCGCGTTGTGAATGCGCCAGGCTGCAGTCTCCCTCCTGCAGCTTTGCAATGTGCTGGAGTCCAGATTCTTTTCCTGCCCCCAAAATGACCTTCCCCGCTTCAGTGTTTCTGCAACCTCTAGCTGTCATGACTCACACTTGCGAGCCTCCCTGACCCACTTTCCATGCTGTTATCTAGAGAGAAATTAATTGAAGCCAGTTATTTAAATAGTTTGCTCTCTATCTTTCACTTATGTCAAGGTCCTTCACGTCACTAATCCCCCCAGCCCCGAGGGGGCTGTGGTTGCGCTGGGAAGGTGGAGTGGGGGAGGCTGCTTTTTCAAATAGATGTGTTTTATGCTCACTCTGGATCAAAATATTTTAAATATCCTTTATTCCACAAAAAGAAACGTATTTCTGTCATTTAATCTGCTTGCTACGCTGGAAAGGTGGGAGCAGCATGAAAAATCTTGTACTAATTTTACTGGGCAGAAATGCCTCCTTCTCTAGAGACGCAGATTTACTAATTCCTGTACTTTGGTGAAGAGATTAGTTTCTGCAACTTATCTCATGCTGTTAGAACTATTCGTTTGTGTCACTCTGTAGTTTAACTCTGTTTTGAACAGGCAAAATACTTGAGACACAGGCAGATTCATCTAGGACACCCAACCTCCAGGTGTAGCCTGGAGATGTCCCAGAGTTACACCTGAACTCCAGACTTCAGAGAGCAGTTTCTCTGGAGAAAATTGGCTGCTTTGGAGGGTAGACTCTATGGCATTATACCTTAACAAGGTTGCTCCTTTCTCCAGTCCCAGATATGGCAACCTTTGCCTGTCCTGAACTGCTTTTGCCGCACCTTCCCTTCCTAACACCATACTTTCATTCATTCATTCATTCATACTCATAGACCAGATCAGAAACTTTTATCATGTGTAACGGAGAGGACCCAATTTACAATTTAAATGAATCTTTATATTGCCACCTAGCATATTCTTCTCCCTTTTACAACAAAGGGGGATTGCACATATCCATGGGTCTATAGAAACCTGTAATCATAGGATTCGACATCGACATAAAGATGAGCTTTCACGACTCTGAAAATACTATCGTAAGCCTGTCTACAATAGCGCAAGTCAAAAGACTTGACCTTGTCTCAAGAGGTGGTGTAACTTTGATGCAGTTAAATAGCATCGCTTAAAGAAGCTCAGCAAGAGACACAAGCATTAGATATCTGAGCTGAAATGAATGCAAAGTCTTTTCTGTGGCCCCAGGTTCAATGAAGCACACATATCTTGCGACTGTCAAAAAAGGATTGGAGGTTTTCTTGGTTAGAGTCAGAGAAACATCTAAAATACTAGTGCTTTTTAAAGCAAAATAAGTCACAGTATGATACCAAAAGTTTTTGTTAGAATAAGACAACAGAGAGGTAAATTACCTTATGAATACTACTTGTTTTTCCTTCCTTTTTCTGTTTTCCCTTTGATCACACAACTGAACTACCAGAAAATTCTGGTAGGGAGGTTCCCAACCTTCTATGACCTTCCCTCAGACACAAGTTCTTTGTCATTTTGCTTATAAGCCATTTTCATTGTAACCAAACATCTATTTCTTCGCTCTCAAATCGTGGTCCTTGAAGTTTCTGAACTTAAGACTCACTTTTAATGGTATGATGAAACCCACTAAACCGCACATGGCAGGCAGTCATAGTATATAATAATCACATGACTGGAAGACAAAAAGATAGACCAGTCTTTTTAAGTCAGCCGGCATATTTTAAATTCTGACATGGCATGGTGGGGGCAGCAACAAAATGGCTGTCAAATATGGCTGCAACACACATGGCAGCCACAAAATGGCTGCCACAGCATAACTTTATTCATCTTTTGGAGTTTATCCCCTTCCTGCTTAGATGCTATGGCGATCAGTTTTTCGCTCATATACTTGCTTCCCAAACAGTCTTACTGGACATGGCCTCAGTTTCATAAATTTTAAAGAATTCATCTATATCTTCCCTACAGTGTTTCAAGACTTCTTTTTGTAATATAAGGTTGTCATCCATTCTCCATCTTCATGTTCAAATCCCATTTGACTGTCATGTGATTTCTAGTAGATTATGGTCTGCAACGGTCTGTGGTAATATTTCAATTTTCTCAGTATTCGTAAGTAATGTTTTAGTAACCCAACACATCTCAGTTCCGGCATATGATTGGTGCCGATGTGAGAAGTAAATATCATCTCAAGTTCTAGGATTTTCTTTATGACATGAATCAACTAAGTTCAGCAAGTCCACATATTGAAACACATTTTTGGTAGTCTGCCTTCTTTAGCTTTTTTTGATCTATCCATATTCGAGTCTAGTACAGCATTTATATTGCCAATTAATATTAATTCATTCTCTTGAAATTCTGGAATAGATTGAAAAATTTTTTCAAAGAAGTTCTCTCTTGAATTGTGTGGGGCAAATATGTTTATTAATACACATACTTTACCATCTTGAGGATTACGTTTTAATAAGATGAACCTTCCATCTGGGTCTTTGAGTTCTTTAGCTACAGTAATCCACTGATTTTTTTTATATATGTAACCGCTCCTCTTTTCTTGGTGTGGTTGAGGCTATATATGCTTTGTCTAATTTCTTATACTATGTGTTCATGTTGGGCTTTAATGTGAGTTTCTTGGATGAAAATAATGTCAGCATTTTGTTTCTGTAATCGGTTAATTATTGTAGTTCTTTTTGAAGGAGAATTTACCCCGTTAAAATTGACTGAAATTATCTTCATGCTTTTCTCAGAACAAGAGCTGCTTCATTAACTTTGCTATAGCATAACTTCAGTAACACAGTGCAGATCCTTGTACATTAAAATATATTTTAAAATATATTAAAATATGATTTTAAAGCTCTGCACAGCCAATCAAATCTCCAATTCAATCAGAAGTCTACCCACATGATAAAAACAGTTGGCGAGTATCAGAAAAGGTGTCGGCAGGTAGTCCCCTACAGTAGACCAAGAGAGATGGGGCAGGAAACACAAGACAATCAGCAGCACGTCTTCCAAAGTAAGATACAAGGCATGTTTGGAGATGCTTTCCTTCCTTGCAGAGCCTGGCCAGCCACCCCCTCATCTGCCTGCTGCAAATCCTCCTTGCCCACTTCTGTGGCACAGAAATCTCCTACACATGAAATAATTTTTTGTTCCTGGTAACGCACAGAGACGATTATTTATTTACTGATTGACTGACTGACTGACTGACTTATTGGATTTATATCCCGCCCAATCCCCGAAGGGCTCTGGGCGGGTTACAACAAGCTTAGAACATTAAAATATGGCACTCAGCTCAAACTGGCTGAACACATCATTAACAACCAGCGACCCATGCTGGAAAATGATGCTCTTCTCACAGTCAATGGGAGGCAAACCTTTTCTTGCCCAAAGACAGTCTCCAACCGGGGCCTGCAACAAATCAAGATCTGTCCTCATATCCACTCATTCACTTGTTCATTTGCCAATGTTATACATGCCCTCCAATGTCAGCAATGCCCTTCCACTCGAACATTGCACATATAGCTCAGATGGGACAGACTAGATGGGATTTGCTGCACACAATTACCTTTATGCACTCAGCTAAATTACCAGATCCAAAAGCTAACACGGTGAGAGGCCCAGAGTCTGAATCCAACAACAACCGAACTACATATTTTGCCTGGGTAGTTCGTTCAATCAATCAATCAATCAATCAATCAATCAATCAATCAATCAATCAATCAATCAATCAATCAATCACTTTCTTGCTTAACTAAAATGGCACTTTTAACCATTTATGCAGCTTCTGCAGTATGCAACTTTTCTTGGTTTTTGTATTTACATTTCTTTAGCTACATACTGGCTTGATGAAATAAAGCAAAGCTACCTATATAAGATTTGGCAACCCTCCGCAAGTTAAAACACTCAAGATCTCTCCAGGGTTACAGCCGTGAAGTACAAAATGGACTAGGTGTACCAAACATCCATTATGATTATGTACTGGTGAAAAATCTCTCACTATTTTTCAATTACTCTCATCCTCCACGCTGACCCCTGGATGAGAAAAAGGACACAATACATTGTCCCCTTATGAGATCAACTTCAAACAAACATCAAAGTCTTTCGAGTTTTGAACGCTCGACATCAAAGCTGTGGAAGTCATTTATGGTTTTAGGATCAGATGAAGGCAGAGAGAGACAGCTGTGATGTGAAGGATAAATCACTCATGGACATAAAGTGAATGAACACCCCTGACTGCATGACATTTAAGATTAGGTTTGCAAATCTAACTTCCTTCTTCATCCTCCACTTCAGTCTGTCCGCTTGTGTAAACACAGGTGAAGTAAATATCCAAAGCCTATTACCCTTGTAAAAGAATCCGGATTTTAGTGTCTTCAGAGCAATACTAGTTTCTGAATAGCTTCCCTTAAAAAGTCATTCAAATAGCTTAAATCTTGAAGCGAACAGGCTAAAAGAGAATCTAACTTGACCAATGGAATCTTTTTACCTTTCCCAACTAAAACCTAGATAGATCTGCATATATATAACTGGGATTAAACATATAATATAGTATATAGTATATAAAATTCTATATAATTGTTATGCCTGGCTTAACAAAAGTTACACTCTTTTGCAAAAAAAAGGGAGTCCAGTCATCTGTTTAGACAAATCTCAGATCAAAAGGGCAAAATCCAAACAGTTCACACTGTGCAAAGGCAACTCTTTGTCAGACCACCATTATAGTCTCTCCAATTTTGCACAGGCAAGGTTTACAAAAGCTTCAGAAAGAAACTGCCCTCTGTTTTGCTTGTGCCATAATATCCAGGAACACATCTGTTTTGTTCCACGGACCTCAATCTGACAGTGAGACCACAGATTTTCAAGAGACGTATTGAACTCACAACCATGTCACGTTAAAAGGCTGCCTCTGTTGATGTACTGAATTTTCAGTTTCCACACAACCTCATCCCTTTCAGCACAAAACTATAATATTCTATGAACATTCTGTATGAAATGCAGCAAATTAGTACTTCCTTTTCCCACATGCTCGCTCATTTCCTTAGGCACACCTTTCCCCAACTATTTTGGTTCCCGGTGTTAATGTAATTGGGATTACAAAAAGAAAATATTTAGACAGCCAAGGTATTGTTGAAGGCCAAATTGATTTAGATGGCCTTTTCTTTTCACAAAAAGTGATTGGTTTTGGTTATTATATTGTTCATTTTCTCATTTCTAACAATATCTCTAAAAGACACCTGCGCTGAAGGTTTTTTTTTTTTTTTTGCGTTTAGCTGACAAATCAACTGTGGAGCTGCCAAGTTCCCACCAGGGGCTGCTAGCACTCTGACAACTAATGAGAGGGGGGGGGCGGCGGGATGTTAGAAATTGCCACTGGCAACAGCATGACATCACTTCCAGAGAAAATCCTGAAGTGATGGCATGGCTCTCAAATAGTTGGAGAGGCATGACGTAATTTTCATGTTTTCCCAGAAGTGACACTATGGCGTTGACGATGTACCCCACCATCTCCCACCACTTTTCAGCCCATGTCCTAATCAATTACCTATTGTATTGTCAAAGGCTTTCACAGCCGGATTCAACTGGTTCTGATGGGTTTTCCAGGCTGTGTGGCCGTGGTCTGATGGATCTTGTTCCTAACGTTTCGCCTGCATCTGTGGCTGGCATCTTCAGAGGTGTAATAGAACCGAACAACTCAAAAATTCAAAATTGGCACACTGACCTGGATTTGTATGTAGACAACATTTACAAAAAATTCAAAGCAACATTTACTCAGTTATTTTTCATTGTTATTGCACACATGTAAATCCACTTACACTAATGTTAACCTTATTCTAATATACTGTAATAAGAAAATTAAAGTGCACAATATATATATATAAAGTGACAGTGTCAATAAATCATATCAACAGAAATTTTATATCTCCATTTTTTGTATGTTCCAAATTGAACTTCACAACAGAGCTGATATCTCCTGTGCCTTGAGTCCATTCATAGATGGTACATGGAAAAATGAGAATCCTGTATAGAATCGCAACACGCGTCTGAATGCGTTTTCGAAGGTATCTTCTTCAGTATACCGATTCTCAATGGCTTGATTTCATCCTGGGGTAAACATTCTTCTACAGTGTCATCTTTCCCCTAGAGATTTCTGTTGGAATTGAACAGTGTGGTCTCATATGGACTTGTGAATGACTGTTTGTCAATACAGCTGGTGAAAATTTGTGTAGTTCCATTTTGAAACCATATAAAATATGGACATACTAGAAAATTTTGGAACTCATTAGTTTAGAGTTACATATGGACCTTGTCATTATATCTTGTACGAAATGATGAAATTGTATTTTGATATGATTTATTGACACTGGCACTATATATATATATTATGCACTTTAATTTTCTTATTATAGTATATTAGAATAAGGTTAACATTAGTGAAGGTGGATTTACATGTGTGCAATAACAATGAAAAATAACTGAGTAAATGTTGCTTTGAATTTTTTGTAAATGTTGTCTACATACAAATCCAGGTCAGTGTGCCAATTTTGAATTTTTGAGTTGTTCGGTTCTATTGCATTGTGCTTGGCACACTGTTTTCTATTTTGTGGGATCTTCAGAGGTGTATCACAGAGGGAAGTCTGTTACACACTGTGTCCAATCACAGTGGACACTTCTCTCCGGGATACACCTTTGAAGATGCCAGCCACAGATGCAGGCGAAACGTTAGGAACAAGATCCACCAGACCACGGCCACACAGCCTGGAAAACCCACCAGAACCAATTACCTATTGATTTGTTAAAAGGGAACTCATCTTTTAAAACCAGGAGAAGTTCCCATCCTATTTTTAAAATGACATGAACTTTGATGAAGTGTCTATAGAACTCAAGTGACTGCAACAGGTATCATTGCTGTGGTTGACGTGACTGCACTGTGGTCCCTTCCCAGGTTTCATCCTCAAATCTCCAGCAGTTTCCCAAACCCACCCCCTCAATTTCCCATCAGTGGCCAAGGAGGAACCTGGCAACCCTATACTGGATTCCCATTGAGGACCTTGCTGCTGGGCTATTCCTTTCATATCACGGAATTGATTTCTTCTGGCAAGCCATCCCTTCTGGCCTGTTTTACCTCAAACCATTTCCTGGATAAAATCCAAGTCCTCACAACTTCTCTTCACCGTAGTAACCTACTTCCACACTTCTACAAACTTTTGTTAAAACGTGAGCTGCCATTTGCCAAAACTAAATTTTACCTCATGACTGTACTTTCACAACCCGCGAAATTAGCTGAGAACATCACTCTTAACAAACTGTAAGGTTCTCTCCATAAGGCCGTCACTCGTCTTCAAATTCTGAACATTTGGTTGGGAAGTGAAAAGAGTTTGGGGGTAGGAAGTATCGTATGCTGTGGTGCAAATTGTATTTTCTTCTGTTACATTAATATAGTTATTTTGCTTTAACCAAGTTGAGTAGAAAGGTAAGGTCAAGTTTCCCCTTCAGTCGTGTCCAACCCTGGGGTACCACTGCAAGCAGTGATTTTATAGGCAAGCTGTTTTTGTGGGGCAGTTTGCCATTGCTTTCCCCAGCTATTGTTTACCCCCCAGCTATGTGCTAGATACTCATTTACCGACCAAGGAATGGATGGATGGCTGAGTTGACCCTGAGCCAGCTGCCAGGTTATCTGACCCACAGGGGGCTCGAACTCCTGACCATGTGAGTGGCAGTGCAAGCACTTAACTACTATGCCACATGGCTCCTTGAGTAGAAAAGGGAGGCGCTTAAGAAAGGCAACCTTGAACTTGCCCTTCATTCTAACACCTGGCTTACAGAAATCTAATCAGGAAAGATACAGGGGTTGTTCACAGGTTATGCTGTGCTAACCAAGACCCATAAATGGGTGAGGTTCATGGGTTTTGTTATACTTTTTTGCCATCCAGTCACAGCTGACTTATGGGAACTCCTTAGGGTTTTCAAAATAAGAGATCTTCAGAAGTGGTTTGCCATTGCTTGACTCCACATCACGATCCTGGTATTCCTTGGAGGTCTCCTATCCAAACACTAGCTAGGAGTGGCCCTGCTTAGTTTCTAAGATCTGATGAGAACTGTCACTAGGGAACAGTCTTGGTATTTTCCCTGCTTTGATTTAGATTTTACATTTGACACAAATACATTTTATTCTGTAATTCCCTTGATCGTTTTGTCTTTCTAAAATTTAAAGCACCTACATAAAACAATTTCATAAGTGAAGTTCTTTTCATAGCATCTGAAGCACCTTATCCTGGAATAATATATTGTTAGTGTTTAAAGCACTACAAGACTCCTAAAATTTTTGGTGCAGCAGATCAACAGAGGCCCCTGCTGCACTGGCCAATAAATGCAGGCTAACCATAGTATAAAACCTGTTGGGGGGGGGGGGTCTTGTCACGGAGTCCGCTCTGCATTCACCCCCCAACCCAGGTTTTTCAAGAATCACACTGTGATTCTTTCATTTTAATGTGGATTGCAGCCGCAGCCGACCAAATGTCTGCCCCAAGAAGCGTGTTACTTGGCCATGCTTCCCCTTTTTTTCAGTCCCTGCCTCTCTGCTGCGTAGTTATGGAGGGCCCTAGGCAATGGTGGGATCCAAAAATTTTAGTAGCAGGTTCCCATGGTGGTGGGATTCAAACAGTGGCGTAGCGCCAATGGGCCTGGGCGGGGCATGACGGGGGCGGGGCATTAATAATTTCTCTAGTACTGTAAAAAACTCTTACTGTAAAAAAGTTCCTAATTTCCAGCTGCTATCTTTCTGTCCATAATTTAAACTCATTATAGCAAGTCCTATCGTCTACTGCCAACAGAAACAACTACTTCTCCTCTACTTGACTGCCTGTCAAATACTTAATACTTTCAAATACTTAATTTTGTTTCTAGAAATCAAAAGGAGGATACTTTCCTTAAACAAGGAACTTTACCATATTTCTAAAACATATTTTTAAAAACAGCCCAACAGGGAGAATTATCCTGTTTTCTACCTTTGCTAACCAGCCACATAGGAAACAACAGGACTTTATGATTTTTGGACCTAATGGAATTTCTAACGGAAAAGCAGACCCAATTAGTAACCCCCACTCGGCACACACAAATAATTAGTAACCCACTCTTGGGGAACTGGTAAGAACCTGCTGGATCCCACCTCTGGCCCCAGGGATGGCAGCATGGCTGTGAAGGTCCACGCCTGCCTGGCCCCATAGCTATGCAGCAGAGGGAGGCGAGTGAAAAAAAGCGCCACCATGTGAAGTCACGCACTCCAGCCAATGTGCTTGCTGACCACAGGACGCCCAGCCATGTGAATGGCCCAGAGCTATGTTGGGTTCATTTATGCCACCTGCAACCCGCCTTACATTTGCTGTGTGGAGAGGGCTAGAGACCCCCTGTTTGCAATATATATTTACACAAGCATCCAGTACGGATGAAGATACATAAAATCAGAAGCATCTATATTTAGCTTGCATAATGAAGCCCTAGGCAACTTCAGATCACAGACACTGTAAAAACACATAAACACATGCGGGCTTAGAGGTTTATATGATTCTTCATCCTCTAACAAAAGATATGAGCACCTATCCGCCCAAATCAGAAACATTCAGGGGGAAAACTTCTCTTCCCGTTTCTTTCAAGACCTTTATAAAAACTTTTCCATCAGGAAAAAAAATTGGAAAATTTGGGGGAGCAATGAAAATCAACTTCTGAAATATTTTATCTTTTCAAATGATTGAAATGGTTCTTAAGGTAAGGTTTTCCCATGTTTAGATTTTTTCAGCATTTTCCAGTGGGGGGAAAATGACAATTCGGCTTACCGTTGGGGGGAAAAAACTCCTATAAGTTATTTTGAGGTTTTGTGAGTGAAAAATTATCTTACACAGTATTTCACTCATTTCCAAAAATGCAGCATGAAAACGTCTGAGAACTTAATTTTCCCCATTTAAAAATTCAGAATTGTAGGAGCACTAGAAAAAACAAACCCTCCTACTGAGATATTCAATGTTTTCACTATTTGCTTAAATGTAAATAATTCTGGCAACAATAAATACGCTATAACATCCTTAATGCTAACATTAAAAAGTTCAAAGTTTTCAGTTTTATAAAGTTTAGCTTCATATCCAAATGGGGGCAATCTGGGGTGGCTTGTCCTAGGCGTCACCATTTGCAGTCAAGTGTGGAGGCAGGGCTGGGGGCATGTCAGGGGCATGGCAGGGCTGGGGCGGGGAGGGCGTGTGCAGGCAGTTCATGCCCCAAACACAGTTCCCCCTTTCTTCGTCACTGAACTATGATCATAGGTTTCTTGCTGAAACAAAAATGTATATTATTAAACCACCTGCATAAGGAGGGGCTGGGGCTGGAGATAAGAGTTAAAGATATTCCCTTTCCTCAAAAAGACAGGCTTATTAAGCAAATCAAGGACGTTCCTGCTTCCTCCGGCACTCGCCCTTGTATTCTACTTTCACCATATGTGTAACTGTGCTGCTGTCTCGATAGAGCCAGGCAGCAAAATTCCACACCACAGTGGCAGCAAACAGGCCCCTTGACAGATAAGTTACAAACATTTGAAATATGAACCAGAACTTCTGTAAGTCTTCTAGAGTGGGAGCTGTTCCAAGTCTTCATCCATTCATCTAATCTCTTCTCTGCTAAGCACCCAGCTCTTCTCAGTTCATTGGCCATACAGATGAATTGTTTCTAAACAGCATGGTATAGTGGTTAAGAGCAGGTGGACTCCACTCTGCGGGCATGGGTTTGATTCCCCGTTCCTCCATATGAGTGGCGGCTCTTAGCAGGTGAACTGGATTTGTTTCCCCACTTCTACATTACTGCTGACACCTGATGGGGCTATGTGTTCAGTTTTCTAGTTGGCTCTAACCACTAAACTGGAATAAATTTGAGGTTCAAACCTGGTGGAATCAACAACTTTCAAAGCCATCCAAGTTGTTGGCTAAGACCATACCGAGGGCCACAAATTAATTGTATACTTTTGCCTAAATTCCACATCCTCTTCTCTTGAAAACATACATTCAGGAACAGGCGTCTGACTGCAGCAGTGACAATAGATCGGAAGAAGTAATCTATTACTTTTAATTCCATTGTCATCCAGTGTCCCAACTACTTCCCTAGCTCATAATGTATTTAAAGCATGTTTTATTTTGGACTTTAGGCTTCTAATACTTGCATTTCTTCTGGGCAAGTTTGTGTTGATTTTTATTTGCTTCTTAAGCAGCAGTGGCGTAGTGGTTAAGAGCAGGTGTACTCTAATCTGGAGGAACCAGGTTTGATTCCCCACTCTGCCGCGGCGCTTCCTGAGCTGTGGAGGCTTATCTGAGGAATTCAGATTAGCCTGTGCACTCCAACACATGCCAGCTGGGTGACCTTGGGCTAGTCACAGTTCTTCGGAGCTCTCTCAGCCCCACCTACCTCACAGGGTGTTTGTTGTGAGGGGGGAAGGGAAAGGAGTTTGTAAGCTCCTTTGAGTCTCCTTACAGGAGAGAAAGGGGGATATAAATCCAACTCTTCTTCTTCATTCGGGAAATCTTTCCAGTTTCTGAAGAAAGACTTTTTCACTGTAATAACTGCCTGCTTGCCATGCTGGTGATCTCTTAGACTTTGTCCTACCTTTTAAAACCTGTGATAACTGAGCCTCTAGCATAGTGGCTTTGAACAACCCCCAAGCCCTTTCATGAGATTTGACCCTTCTGACTGTTCCTTTCAACTTCTTTTTTTTGTAACCAGATTTCTAATTTTAGAGATGTCTCCTCTTTTGAAGTCAAATATGACAGTGTTGGAATTCCCTCGCACTTTTTCATATACATGTAAATTTAATTTGATATCGTTGTGATCTCTGTTTTCAATCGGTTCAACTGTCTCCACATCTTGCACTAGGATCCAGGGCAGCTCAAAATGAGGCAGAGAAAGAGAGAAGATAAAACAGGATGATTTAAGGTTGTTTTTAATTATTTGATGCTGATATCTAATTATTTTAAGTGGTGGATTGGTTGCTTTTTTTAGGTTGCTTAAAATCAACTCCAAGTTGTTTCAAACAATTCTCTAGAAAGGCAGAAAGGGAAACAGTGGAGGATTGAATCTCAGAAACAAGATCAAAACTCCAAAATCTGGGGAGAAATTCAGAGGTTTAGAATTTCAGAAACATCCAGTGTGAAACACTGGCCCTTTTTGAACAACTCAAATAAAACATCTAAGCATAGGTGTCAAACTCGCGGCCCTCCAGATGTTATGGACTACAGTTCCCATCATCCCCTGCCAGCATCATGCTGGCACGGGATGATGGGAACTGTAATCCATAACATCTGGAGGGCCGTGAGTTTGACACCTGTGATCTAGAGGAAGGGCGGGAAGCATTTTGGGCAAGAACTCCGCCCAGCTCTTTCTCCAAGACGTCTTCAGGATCTTTTATTTCTGCACAAACTGGGTTTTTCAGAAAATGCTAAATTAGAAATTCATTTTCCATAAGATGGGGACAAGATGTTTTCTCTTAGCTGTGCAGAACAAGGAAGCATTTTATTTTTCCTGGCCGAGTTTAAAGCTTTCACTTCCAGTTTCTCTGCAACTCACGCCTGCCATTTTCTATTCCCTTCAGGAGGCTCCATGCCACCGCCATTTGCAGAATGTTCCCGCCGAGTTTCCTCAGCTTGCTGCTCATCCACACGTCATTTCAGTGTATACAGTTCATTGTTGAAGCTATGATGTCACGATATGAGAATCTCATAATGAAGAAGAGGAAGACTTTATTTACGGTCAATGACCAAATATAATCTCATGATGTGATTTAATAGCTTCAAAGATATCTCAATTTACATCACGGGTCCCTTAACATCGATGGGACCTGCCGTTCCTCCCTCTTGGGGAGGGTTTTAAATATGGGTTTTTGCTGGACACTGTTTTATTGCATTAACCACTGTTTTAAAGGGATTTTAGTAATTATATTTTATAACTAGTGGAGCTTGTGTAATTTGTAATTTATCTGTATTTCTTGCTCCCCTTGTTTTGGTTGTATCTGTGGTGAAATTTTATGTTGTGCACCGCCCAGAACCCTCTGGGGATAGGGCGGTATACAAAACCAAATAATAAATAAATGAAATTAAAACAAAAAAGGAAAAAATGGCACATGGGCGGGATTGCCAGGAAAAACTAACTTTATTAATGAACTTTATACCCTGAAATGATGTGAGGTGAGCTGCAACCTGAGGAAACTCCGTGGGAACATTCTAGAATGCTGGCAGCATGGAGCCTCCAGACAATGGCGGGTGAAAGTTGCTCAGTGGAAACTGAAAGTAAGAGCTGGGGTGGGAAGGCAGGAAAAAAAACAGCTTTCCCTGCCAATGCTTTATTTGTCTGGGGCATGCAGACAAAAAAAAGCCAAAACGGATCTTTTTAAAATATCTGCAAGGCGTTCTATATATGCTGTGAAGAAAGGGCCAGTGATTTGGATCTGCACAGTGAAAGCTATGTTCCAACAGAGAAGTGTCTATTCTAGAGCATGCTGGACCAGTGTGCAATGAGGTTCTTGTTCCAAGAAACAAATGTTTATGTTCCATATGTCCAGGCAACTCATAAAAGTCAAGGACAGGTGTGGTTCCTGTTCGTGCTGTAAAAGAACAGAGCTGAAATGTCATTTCTTTTGCAACTCACCTACCCCATCCCATCCTCATAAGACATGACAGGAACAAGCATGTTTTATTTCTGAAACAAACCTGCCCAAACACCCGCTCCCCACCCCCCTTCAGCTTCAAGCAGCGCTACCCATTTCCATCTCCATGCTTGGGGCCTGTGAAAGAATCCTCTCACCCTAGCCTCAAGATTGAAGGGACCTGTTTGCATGGGCTTTTGAATCTTTTACAAGCAAAGCTCTCTACCCTTTACAACTTGACTCACTGGGGCATTCCCAGTTGTTGGCTGAGGTAAACGACACAAAGGCGGCATTATGTGCTTAGTCAAAACAGTGAAAGAGATTCTGGATCCCATCCAGCAGAGTTTGAAGTTTTGCTTACAATACCTCCACAACTTCTGTTAATGGCGCTGTGTGTGTTAGACAATCAGCGTTGCCCTCATATGCAAATTGAGAATCAGCATGGTGTTGTGGTTAAGAGCGGCAGGCTCTAATCTGGAGAACCAAGTTTGTTCCCCACTCCTACACATAGAGCCTGCTGATGAAGAAGAAGAAGAAGAGGAGGAGGAGGAGGAGGAGGAGGAGGTTGGATTTATATCCCCCCTTTCTCTCCTGTAGGAGACTCAAAGGGGTTTACAATCTCCTTGCCCTTCCCCCCTGTGAGTAGTCCATGGTCACCCAGCTGGTGTGTGTGGGAGTGCACAGGCTAATCTGAATTCCCCAGATAAGCCTCCAAAGCTCAGGTGGCAGTGTGGGGAATCAAACCCGGTTCCTCCAGGATAGAATGCACCTGCTCTTAACCACTACGCCACTGCTGTTGGGGCAAGATTTCTTGTCCTGATATGCTGCTTCTTGCCCTGAGTGTGCTTCTGTGCCTCTCACTCTCCATGGGGAACACGAGAGCACTTCTTTTGAGACTTTTTGTGCCAGAGTGGGGTGAGGGCTGGGAACGCCTTCAATGGGTAATTGGCCAAAGTGGCTTTTTGTTCTCAGAGTCAACACTTCCTGTTGGTTGTAAAAGCTGTGATGAGCAGTACCAGGCAGAGGGCTCACCACAGGTTGTTGGCTGTTAACTGACAGCTGCTACAATCACCTGGAAGCTTCTTGCGATGCTGAAATTTGTTTAAACGCTCCTGAGAGAACCAGTCCTACGTTTCTTCCCCCATATACCCCATACTTCAGCAAACAGTTTCTGCTGTGCCACAAACACTGGAAATACTGTGTCCAGGGCACTAAGGTATTTGGAATGGTGGTCAACAAGTTTTAGCCACTAATCAGCAGAAAGGTTTTTCGTGTTTTGTGAACACATGTAGGCTGCCTGCCAAAGGAGTTTGTAAAAAAAAACAGCCACTACAAAGAGCACTCTGGCTCAGTAGCTTAAATACGTGGGTGGCAGGGAATTGGAAGGCAGCATGGAGTCCATTAATTTGCCAGCCCCGACTTCCCTCCAGTGCTATGAGCTACATGTGTGTTCTCTTATTTGGGGTGGGTGGGGAACACCCTGATATTTTGAAGTTATGTTGACTACTTTGCTTTGTAACAAATCCCAGGCTTAATGACTTACTCTAAAACTGCAGGCCACTTGTACCATAAATATCTCTCTCTTGTTTAAATGTGGGAAGTATGGAAAATATCACAGGATCGTCAGATGGGAGAAGCAGTACTGGAAGTTACTCTGACCTCCTTCTGCCGGCGCAAATCTCAAGCATGCCATTCAGTGATCGGCTTGTGAAAGGTTTCCCTAGTGTAATAACCCAACCCATCCTAATATTGTAGGCAGATAGCTAGCTGCACATTTTACCGAGAAAAGCATAACTCGAAAACAAATGATCTCTTTATAATGACAAATGTTTTTGCAATAAAAGCATCACAGTGGACTGTTCTAGTTTGGGGCAGCTTGCTACTTGCTGAGGAGCCTGTGTTCATTATGGGGAGGAAGGAGCATAATCAGGGGGGAATGAGGGTGAATTGCGCCTGGGGCATGCCCCCGTCTCACCCTGACAGCCCCCTCAACGCCCTCACCACACCCCTGCAGGGGCACGCGGCAGTGCATCGCACACCCCCACCCCCTTGGCGCTATGCCACTGAGAGTAATGCAAAGAGTCCTGTTCTGGCACTATTTGAAGACCCTCTGTGAAGGTGTGGGGGGAGGATGACTTCAGCTATATAGCATTGGAGGCTTGGACTGCAGGCCTTGAAAAAGCAGGTGCAGTAACAACTCTTCCCTACCACTGCCATGACTTTTCTTGCTTCCTTGATTTGCTTGTATGGCAGAAAGAGTTCAAAATACCCAGCTCTGAAATCTGAACTCAATTAAGGACAACGTCTTTTTGCTCCCCGACTTTAAGGACATAGAACACAAGCCTTTGTGTGCTTCACTTCCCTGAGAAATAGGATGCTAAATAATTAATTGATTAGATTAGATTTATATCCCACCTTTTTCAGGAAGACTCAATGGACAACCATCCATGGACAACCTTCTGTAAAATCTGTATTATAATCCATACTTTCTCCAGGCTAGCCCAGCTCTCAGAGGTTAAACAGAATCAGTCCTGTTTGTGTTTGGATGGGCAACCACCAAGGAAGTCCAGGGTAGCCTTGGAGACACACACCATCTCTGAACATCTCTTGTCTTGTAAACCCTATGGGATCACCACAAGCTGGCTGTGATTTGATGGCACTTCCCAGCACAGCATGCTTTGCACAGAAACAAAAAGCCTGAACAAGATTTGCCTCCCAGGTACAACATGCAGCTTAAAATGCAAGGCAAATAGGAAAGAACCTTCAGACCATTTCCACATGGACAAAATATTCTGGAGTGAACAAGAAAAAATATCCCTGTGCAGATGTTAATTCTGCACAGCTCCCAGTGCTAACGTTGGCCTGCCCCGGTGCTGTCCTGTGATATTTCCCTTACCCCGGGATATTCAAACATCGCCGAATTGGTGATTCCAGGGTGACCCCGCCGCCGTGGAAACACCATGGGAGCAGACCAGGTATATTTTTCCTGCCTCACTACTCCACTTCCTCATAAAAGTGGCGAAAGGCACACTTCCCACTCCGACCCTGCCCCCCCCCCCAGTGCAGCTAGCATGCTGGTGGAGAAGAAAGGGGCCGCTGTGAGTCTTCCTCATGGTATGACTGGCTCTGGCGCAGAGATGTGGGGAGAGCCAGAGAGGCATGGATCAGATTGGAAGGGGGAAGCTCGGGGTGGGGGGGGGGAAGAGTAATTCCCTCTGTCTTTTGTGAACAAAAGCTTGTGGGGTAAATACAAAAGACCCGGACTGCGCAGAACAAATTGGAGTATTACCTCCCAGTCCCGCCTTGGCTCCTGGGAAGAAGTGGGGAGCCGTGCAGAGGCAGAAACCGGGATAAAATAGCCCAGGTATGTACGATCCCGGTTCTACCCCAGTGTAATTGTGCTGTGCGGAAACGACCTCAGAGGAAGAGAAGATGAAAACGGTGTTGACTTGGCTGAGCTAAATTGAAAATGAAACAGATGTAAGACATGCCAAGTTAGAAATGTTAAGTCGCAAGGAGAGTATTATTGGGAAATTGTGGCGCTTTTCTAATATTGGCATGTATACACAAGAGGTTGGATTTTGCAGATTCATTCTGCCAGTTGAAAAACACTTGTTATGGTGGATGCAAAATGTTCTCTTGCATGCAATCCAACACAAGTACAGGAAGGGAACTCAGAGCTGCTAATCATTAGAGTGGCATTAGTTTATCCGAAGCACCATGTAGCCTTAGGCTGCTGTTTGCCACCAGCTGCAAAAATATCATCTTTTGTCATCTGCTTCCTCTCCTCTTGTTCTCAATCAATTCTCCTGTTTCCCTTCTGGCAAATCCAGCAAGGGCCTTTCAAGGCAAGAGAGAAGCAGAGATGGTTTGCCATTGCCTTCCTCTGCAGATCTTCCTTGGTGGTCTCCCATCCAAGTAGTGATCCTGCTTCCTTTCTGAGATTTGACAGTATTCGCTACCATGCTGCTTTGCCTCGCTATAACTTAGCCACTTTTTATTTTTAAAAAATCCACTTTTTCTGCACAGCTATAGATGCTAGCCAGGCTTTTCTGTCGGAGGGGTTTAACTCCCAATTATTTTATTTCCAGCTTTTATATTTTTGGGCAAACTGAGAAGTTATTCTAGGTTTGAAGAAAAAACATATTGTTAGCCCTGGGACTCGATCTGATCTGCTTGATGGAGCCACCCATCACTACTGAAAATATGGTTTGTGATTGATTCAGCTTTGTTGTCGAAATCACAGGCTGGATTTGAACGTTTTGTTCCTGTGACAAAAAGGAGTTTGGGATGAGGAAAAGACCGCAATGTTTGTATGGTGTTAGCTTTTATAACGAAAGCGCAGCAAAAGATGTGGCCATTTGAGATAGGCCCGCCATGCTTCCTCTGCGGAAACTACAGAACTATCCTTTAAAGTCAGACGTAGTGCTTTTAATGTTGACTGGAAAGAGAAAAACAAAAGAAATGTGTTGGGCAGGATTGTTTGCAGTGTGTGGATCTGGAACAGATTCATTGGAATCTGGTTTCAGGCCTGGCTATGGTATTGAAACAGTCTTGGTCACCCTGATGAATGACATGTCCTGGGAGATGGAGGGGGGAAGAGTGACCTTGTTAATTCTCCTGGCCCAAGGTCACCCAGCAAACTTCTGTGGCATGATATGAGTGAGGTTTCAAACCTGAGTTTCCCAGCTCCTTGCCTGACTCCTTAACCACTATACCACGCTGGCTCTCTTCCTTGTTTTTCATAGTCATTAAATTAAACATAGTGGCTGTTGGTGGGCTAGGGTTGCTTATCGCCCGTGCTTTGTTTGAATATTTGACGATGTTTTTGATATTTTTGTTGTCCATAATGACCTTTCATGACCAGTGGCAGCAGGGTAATCTAAGGGCTGGACACGTATCCAAATGTGGATAATGTTTGGCGATGCAATCTTTTGGGAATTTGTGCATTTGTGCATTAAGCTGCCCCCCCCCCCCCCATTATTTCTTGACGGAATATAAATGATATAGAAATAGACAGACAATATATTCAAGACAAGCTAGGAAAGTTGCAGTATCTGCAGTGGGCGTTGAACGTGCTTGATTACCACAGGTTCCCCTCCTGCAGTGTTTTCAATTGCTGCTTTCTATAGCAGCTGCAGACCAGTTCGAGTCATTCTTCTTTTAATAAACTGGATCACTCTGGACCTCAAACTTTCCCCCCAGTTAGGCATGAGAAGCTCAGCTTCCTGCCATGCCCTTTTGCTGTCATCGTAACCCTGCCACTAGAGTTGGAAGAGGAGCAGCTCAAAAGAGAACCAGCATGGCGCAGTGGTTAAGAGCGGCAGGCTCTGATCTGGAGAACTGGGTACTATTCCTCACTCCTCCACATGAAGCCTGCTGGGTGACCTTGCGCTGGTCACAGTTCTCTCAGCCTGTGCAGAAGCAGGCAACAGCAAACCGTCTCTGAGTTTCTCATGCCTTGAAAACCCTATGGAGATTGCCACCAATCAGCTGTGACTGGAGGGTGCACACACACAGATCAGAAGATGAAGAGGCAAGGGGGACATGGAGGGTCCAGACAGTGGAACTTTGCAATACAAAAAGGTTCTGGTCACAGTGCTGTGGTACTGGATCTGCCAACAACAATCCAGAATGACCAAAGTTTTCTGCAGTTGCACATTCTTAGAGTAAACTTCTGATAGTATGGACACTTCCTTTCCATACTGCCTGCACTGCTGGGGCGGGGACGGGGGAATGGACGGACAGATGGGGGAGAGTCTCAGAATGCTAAGAGAACTTTTACCCTGAACTTTTTGCTTTTAGGACATTGTCATCTGCACATTAGGAACAAAGTGCAGCCACTCCTCTTCTACAGTTTTCTTTCTGTGAACAGAAAAGCATTTGGCCTATAAAAGAACGTCATATGCATTGAAGAAGAAGATTTTTCGGAAATTACCGATGCAAGAAAAGCAATGTTAGGTGGCCTAAACAGATGCAACCCCTCCACCTTTTTGCAAAAAGATAATGTTCTGCAGGACAGGTGCAAATTATTAACTATGCAAAAGGGAGGGACAAACTAAGGCAAAGAATAATCAATAGAGGTGAGAACCGGAGGAACAAGGAGGACAAACACTTTGTGAACAATCCCCTATTTGTATTGTAAATATGCAACATGTGTATTATGGGCAATATTTTTTTTTTTTACCAGGAACAGATTGCTAAATGACTTGGAATGTTTGGTCTGATTCAGCATGGCAATTGTTGGATATATAGGGCTGCATCCCCTGGATCCGCTCTGCTAGCGGAGGTGCTTTCCTCCAATGGGAGAAGGCTTTCCCTGATATGCCGGTCTGTCTTCCACCGTGGCAGAGGAAAAAGGCCTCTACCAGTGGAACACATCTACATGGTCCAATGCACAGGGAGGAAGAGAGGGCAACTGAGGACAGGGCTAACAGATCACAGATTGGTACATCGTGACATGGCGTTGTGGTTTTATCCGACACACGCTAATAAATTCATTTGCCTTCTTTGCATGCCAGAAGGGAATGAAAATGTCAAAAAACTACACACAATGAAAAGCCATTCCCAAAACAGAAATGAATGATAACTTCTTGTACCCAACAGACAGCCAATGCCAGCTAATCACATGGTCTCAGCTCCACATCCATGTAAAGGGGAAAATATCCTATATTTAGACTTCTGCTGTTTCTCTTCATCCTTGCCCTTTAACTAGATCTGTGAAAAACATTGTCAATTCATGGCAAATATACTATTCTGCCCCCCCCCCCCCGCCACTTCCCCAAGTAGAGTGTTCCATGGCCAGTTTTTACAGGTCAGATTCTTTGTGAAGAGAACCATAGAGTTTGAAGGTGTTTTTGTAATGATCCATTTACAAATCCTCCCACTACTCAGGGAGAGTCAGATGCAACTCCAAGTGCCTTTCAGACCTTTACACAGTTTAGCTCCATCCTCAAGACGGTTTCCATCTGGATGTTTTCCTTCTCCCTCACTTCCTCACAAAAGCGCTGCTTTGGGGAGCATCACATGACATTCTCCTCCATTTTGTCCTGCCTCTCTATGGCCACTATATATTCCCTTCCCCACTAGATGGCCTTTAAAATGATTTTTTTGCCTTATTGGTACTTTGTCTTTGTCACTGGGACACAAGGTGGATTGCACAGTGTGCAATCAGCAGAATAAGACATGTGAAGAAAAGCAATAGGGCTGGTATGAAAGATTTTTTAATTAAAAAAATTGCTCAAGTACTAGACATAATATGATAACAATGCCAAAAAAAGTTTATCTATGTAGCTATATACAAACACAATGAGAATAACAAACAGACAATATACACCACTGTGTAGTGTAGTGTAGCGGAGCTACAAGGGAATGGGGGTGGGGGTGAGGGTGTACCCTGGGTGCACTCCTGCCCAGCTACAGCCCTGCAGCAGTGTTACTCAAGCCTCCCTCCCTCTACTAAATCACCTTCTTGAACCGCTGCATCCAAACACAGTCATATTGCCTTTATAAAATGTATTCCACATAGTTTGCATGAGGTCAAAAGTGTGGGGTTCCGGACTCTCCCAGGCAGGTCATATTACAAGGAGAGGGCCACAATGGAGAATGCACAAACACGGGCAGTGACCAACTCACGCACCTGGAGGGTACTACCCACAGAGGGAACTGTTCACATGAGTGACGCTATTGTGGTGGTGAAGTAGGGGAGAGGTAGTCTTGCAGACATGAGGGTCCAAGTTCATGAAGGTCTTTACATGTGATAGTCAGAACCTTGAATGGATCCTAGTCATTGATGAGCAGCCAATGCTGAGTGTGTGTACTATGAATGTTCCACCTAGCTCCTCATTGTCCAGGCTTTTTAAAAGCAACCCTATTCCTTGCTCCCTTTGGTTCCAAGAACAACTAGTCGAAGGAAGAGGCTACTAGCAGGCGAATCTAAACATGTCAAATTTTGAAACCACTAAGGAAAAAAACATGTTTCCCCAAGGAAAAAAAATGGACATTTGAGGGGAAACTGAAATACATGCAACACTTACAGCAAAATCCCAGACAGAGTTACGCCCTTCTAAACCCACTGAAGTAAACAGGCTTGGAAGGGTGTAACGTTCTCATCAGGCCTAAACTTATTTTACTGCTTTAACAACATAAAATAAATTATTAAATTGAAGCCTATAAAATTCTACTCCTTGGAATCCTTATGAAATTTATAAGTATAAGTGCCTTAGGTTTTTGCAAGCAAAAATAAAATTACACCCAATATGACAGAGATGCAAACCAATGCACCCTCTGCTAAAACAAATTTTGAAGTTAATAACACAAAGAGTAGTGTTGAATTGATAGGCTCCAATTGATAAGCTGTTGTGAGTTTTCTGGGCTGTGTGGTTGTGGCTTGATAGATTTTGCTCCTAATGTTTTGGCTGCACCTATGTCTGGAATACCTTCAGAGAAATGTCACGGTAAGATGTGTTTATCTCCCTGGGATAGTGTGGAGTGATTGTGTGGTGGGGTATACGTTTTGTCCACCTCACAGGAAAGGCACATTAGCATGTGTCTAGATCAGGGGTCTGCAACCTGGGGCTCTCCAGATGTTCATGGACTACAATTACCATCAGCCCCTGCCAGCATGGCCAATTGGTTTGGGTGTGTTTTTTTAATTCCAGTAGCCAGTTTTTGTTGAATTCAGATGTTAGGAGCAAAAACTACCTGACCACAGCCCTATACAAAAAATATTATTTAGTCAGATGTAGTACTATAGGAAGTAAGATACATTGTATCATGGTTTGGAAACTACTTGTCTAAAATGTAAGTAAGTGTGAGTTGGATGTCTCCTTTTGTCTTACCATAAAGCACCCCAAAACACAAACCTCAAACTCAAATATATTGGTGTACACCAAGATCTACTTTCCAAGACCTTACCAAACAAAGTTAACAAGATCTGCTTCTTCTCCCTCCCCTTTGTGTTTTTATAGCTAACAGGAGGGCATGTAATTTTAAACGAGCTATATTTAATGAGAAATTGTGATGACATACTGCAAACCCGGTCCCTAGGGGAATTTTTCTTATTTGTTTTCTTCAAGAGGAATTCCATTATTGTACTGCTGCTGTCTCTTTAGTCTCCCTGAAGCTATCTGGGATCATCTGTTAGTTCTGTATTTTATCAGTCTCTTATACACTAGTGAAATCTTTACTGTCACAGCTGATTTCATTTATCCCTGAGTGGGGGGGGGGGGGGAAAGCTAAAAAAAAAAAAACCCTCATTCAGGACCTCTGCTGCATTTGCGTGAGGAGAGTTCCAGCTTTGTGCAGTTGGGAAAAACATGAAACCCATACCCATCAGCCAGCACAGCTCAGAATAACAGCAACATCTTAATGGCAAAGAGCAACTAATTAAAACCACATGGTAACGGAAATTACAACACACACAAAATTAGTCATAAGCTATCTGAAGTAAACGTCTTAGCCAGGTGTCTGCAAACACACCATGGATGGCACCAGAAAGGAGGAAGGTACTCCATAACTGGGAGCTATTGGGCCAACCCAATTCACTCCAGAAGACTGAGGCGGAGAGTACAGCATAGGGTCTGAGATAAAGGATACATTGTCCAACAAGGATTGTTTGGGGGAAAAGCACCCTTGTAAGTTCCCTGGCCCTAGGCTGTATATGGCTTTACTGGTGAACACCAATGCTCTGCAGAGGGACAAATCTAACCAGCAGCTTACTTAATGGGCACATAGTTCTCCTGCCCTTCTTTCAAGGAGCTCATCATGTCAATGCATATTATCCTTTCCCTCCTCTATTTTATTTTCACATTACCCTGGTGAGATAAGCTATGATGGAAGTAATCCATCTTGACCACCAGACCCTGCTCTAGAAACACCTAAGAATTAAGCCTGCTAAGATACCAACCAAGTGGTAGGAAAAAAACAGCCTGGCTACATCTTGTCCCCCTCTTTTTGCCAGCTGACTGACAATGAAGAGTGAAAGCTCTTCTCCTTCTCCCTACCTTTTCAAGCTGTGTGCCTTAGGTTTAGGGGAGGCCAGATGTTAAGTTTTTGGCAGCTACCTGGGGTTTTGGGGGTGGGGGTTACCAGTCACAAAATGGTGGCTTGGTCAAAAATATTGCTATTCCAGAATAGGCCTGCAGTGCTCGGGGTGGAGGGTGGAGACATTCCTTTGCCTGTTTTCCCACAGCACCCCTTCTCATTGTAATTTGCCACGTAGGGCAAAAATATATACGGTGTGTGTGTGTGTGTGTGTGTGTGTGTGTGTGTGTGTGTGTGTAGTTACCTATATGTTTTCCCTAGAAGTGACAAATAACAGCTGTGATGCAAGCGGAAAGAGTCAATAGTATGCTCTTTTCCTGTCAAGTGTGTGTGTTGTGGGGGAAGAAGCAGGAGGGAGTAGATGGAAAAGGGTGAAATCCTTTTCCTGTCCCAAGCAAAGGGTGCCTCTTTCTCCACCACATGAAAGGAAAAGGAAGCTGCCGTGAAAGCTTAAAGGGAAGTTGGCTGTTGTGGGTTTTTGTGGCTGTGTGGCCATGGTCTGGTAGTTTTTGCTCCTAACATTTTGTCGGCATTCATGGCTGACACCTTCAGAGACATGTCAGGGTAAGCTGTGTTTCTCTCCAAGGCATAGATGTCAGCAAAACATTAGGAGAAAGAACTATCAGACCATGGCCCCTCAGTCCCGAAAACCCACAACAGCCAGTTGATTCCAGTTGTGAAAGCCTTTGACAATACTTAAAAGGAAGGATAAGAGGTTGATTCCAGCAGCACTGGAGGAAGGCTGTTAATTAATTGAGAGAGTGACCCCGGCACTTGTGAGTGACCTTCTGCCTAACTCTGCCTTAGGTGAGAAGATCATATCTGCACCAGCCTCTGTCCCCAGACATCACTTGGGTTTGCACCCCAGCCTCATCAGGGCTTCAACCTCATAAAGGTACAAACGTTCATGTTTATTTCAAGCACTGTACACCCATTCCACTAAACAAATGTAACAAATTTTGGTTTAAAAAACTGAAAATCCCGTTTGGCCAGGGAAGACGGTGGGAAGATGGAGAACAAAGCCCCCCCCCCCCCCCCCCAGCTACTTGGCTCTCTTAAAGACTAGTTTGCTTCCAGCTTTGGTCTGTTTCTCTCGAGTGCAAAAGCAAGTACATTTTCAGATTCAAAGCTCTGTTGTTCTAGCGCAGCAAACACCAAGTAATAGGGCTGGGGGTGGGGGTGGGGGGGAGGGAAAACATAAAAAACATTTCTGCACAAGGAAGAAACACTCTGTATGTCCCTTGGCATAATCATCCATGATATCACCACATTCCTTGCCTCTTACACAGTGCAGAATTAGAAGTGTTTTGGACTGTGATCTCAGAGACTCTAATTAGACGCTCCTCATAGAGTTATTTTAACCGGGGCCACAATGTACTTTTCAGAAATGTTCTGAACTATGAGATTTTTTTTTAAAAAAATGAATTTCTATTCAAGACCAGTGAGATTGTCCTTGTTGCCATTTGATTTAGCTGTTACAGTAAATGAAACAGCAGCATTATTATAATTCTTGGGGGGGGGGGGGCTCCCAGGCCTACTAAAAAAGTATTTTACCTTGAGATACAAAATAAGCCTGGATTAATCATTGTGCTAAGTACTTAGCAGAGTAGGACACAGCCAAATTGGGAGGCCCTGCTCCACTGGAGCAGTTTGCAACTTGCTTTCAAAACCACCGGGGTCCTTTGGAAGCTTAGCAGGGGTTCTTCTGTAGGATGGTTCACATCAACAGAGAAAATGTGTTTTTTTTAAATCTTGGTTGTAATGAACAGTTGCACAGAAGAGTTGGGTGTGTTCTAAATTAGGCTGTCAGGTCGACACCAAGGAAAAGGGAGGTCCAACGGGCCCGGCCTGTGCACTCTCGTGAATCAAGTGCTCACTCTAGAGCACATTCCAGAATCCCCTGCAGTGCGCCAGGTTTCAATTGACACATTCCTTGGCAAGGAAGAGATTTCCTGAAAAAAGGAATTTTGAAATCTGTTGGACTAGCCAGATTTTGCTGAGAGTTTGTGGGGTGGAAACTGCTGCGAAGCTGAGCTTGTACAGATTCTGTATTCTCAAAGACCTGCATATGATCGTTACCTATCTCACAGCAAAAGGAAGAGTGTGTGATAAGACACAATTACCTTCTGTTTAGGAAAGTTGCATAATCAGGGATACCTGAACACTTGTCTGTTGGGCTTGTGCCCTGCTTTTTGTGCGTGATCGAAGCACTTAACATTCGCTGAGCTGCTTGGAGGCTTCCGAACAAATTCCAGTGTGTCTGCACGTCTGCTTTTTCACAGCTGCCACTACCACACCATGGACAACTGGTAAAAGGCACATTGTTAAACGGGGGTGGGGGGGAGGGAATCAGGCTGAGATATTTGAGTCAAGGCTTAAGACTTGTTTCTGTGTACTTCCATTGTCTGCCCCGAGAACCAAGTCAACCTTGCCACTGGTGCTTATGATCCTTTCAGGAGAGATGCTGTTCACTGAAAAGGCACAAAAAAGCAAGCCACGCGTCCTCTGCAGTTTCATTTAAAGAATTCATCTAACTCTGCATGTGCAAAGAGGGGAGTGATTTTGTGCTTGACAAGAAGTTCACTTTAATGACTCTACCACGACCCTTTGGGGTAGGCACCTTTTCCCCAGTAATCATAATTCATGGACAAGCTGCCAAAAAAAAACCAAAACCCAAGTAACAGTACAAATCTACATATTCTCAAGGAACAACCTGGCCATCACAAATGTCTTCTATACAGCACAGAAAATATAGTGGTGGTCCTTATATGGACATAACAGTGGTGGGATTCAAATAATTTAACAACCGGTTCCGATGGTGGGATTCAAATAATTTAACAACTGGCTGTTTGCAAGCACCATTTTAACAACCGGTTCTGCTGAAGTGGTGCGAACTGGCTGAATCCCACCGCTGGACACAGACATTCATGTACAAAAGGAAATTTGGGCAACATAAATTCACCTGGCAATCATGTCTGTGTTTAAACATGCAGTTTTCCGAAGGCCCTTTCCGCACGGGCCAGAGGAGGCGGGGCGCAGCCGGGATAATTGATCCCAGTTCAGCACTGGGGCCGTTTCCACACTCTTGTGTGAGCAACTTGGTGGCTGCCATGGCTTGCAGAGGCGCATCCTTTAAAAAAACTTACTTTCTTCTCTGCGCAGACCCACAGGGACAAGGGGGCGAGCCCCCACAGCCATGGCTGACGCCTCGGGGGCTGGAGGGCCAATCACCCTTTCCTGCAGAACTGTGCAGGTAAGTTTTTTAAAAACATGGACAACAGTGGCTGCCACCTGGGGTCCTTCGCACGAACGTGGTGGCAACCTGGGATATTCAAAAAGGATTGCCATAGCGCGATTCTCAAATATCCCGGGTTCTGCCATTTAACTTGGGGCAGGCCAATTTAGGGGTGGGAGCCATGAGAAGTTCCTGCCCCAAATGGTTTTAATCCCATCCCTGACCCAGGTTAAATGGCCCATGTGGAAAGGGCAAAGCCACAGATTAGGGAAAGGCTGTGGCTCAGTGGCACAGCATCGGCTTTGCATACAGAGGTTCCCAGGTTCAATCCCTGGTATCTCCAGTTGAAAGGACAAGGCAGTAGGTGACATGAAAGGCCCTGAAGAGCCACTACCAGTCTAGGAGACAATACTAGCCTCAGTGGAACAATGGTGTGACTCAGGATAATGCAGCTTCATGTATCATGTATTTATGTGTCATGGCCAGGAACCCTTATGTGACCCAAGCGGCACAGAAAAGAACTGTGTTTCAGTGGGTCCCATTCCGTGCAGGAAGATTTTTAGCTGAATTGATGTACCATCACTGCATTAGATTCTTGCCAATAAGTGAAACACTTTCAGCACATGATCTCAGTCACACTTTATCTACAAGATGCATATTTATGACAGCAGCCTTGTTTTGGGGGAAGTTTAGTTGCCTCCAGCATTTCAGAAAACAAAACTGACATTATGGCATAGCAGAGAAATTATTTAACAAGCCCTACCAATGACAGACAGATGAAAACAAGGCCTTCCTTGATAAAGAGATGGGTGGGACCTCATTCATTACATCCATCGTAAAATATTTTATGACAAACAGGTGTATGGAATTAACTCACAAAGCCTGAACAAATTCACCTTTTCAAATAATTTATTAAGAATGGTTGAGGTACAATTGCAGACTGTCATGCCGCCACAGAGGCTTTTGTTATTTCCCCATTAAGATTCAGTTTCCCCACAGTTAGCATGGTTTTGGTTCATTGTTAAGTCTTCTTTGGGAGGGTATTTTAGTTAGCCCCTGTCCCTTTAAGACATTTCCCAATAGGTAGTTTCCTTTCTTTACCCAGCAATCCCCTGTTTTAGTTCTAGTCAGTCAATCACAGTGAGGTGCTAAGGGTTGTTGGAAGCCGGTATATTCGTGATGTCCATATGATTATATGGTGGTTCATAGAGTACATGTCAAGTTTAATAGCAGTTAGAACTTGACAAAGACTGAACAAACTGAAAGGAAGCAAGACACAGTGGACTTTCTTGAAAGCAGCCAAGAGAAGACACAGCCTACAGCTTCAAACCTGCTCAAGACAAGCAAGGACTCTGACTTAGGTAGACCCAAGGGAGGAGTCAGGGTCTTGTTTCTCTCCAGTATTAAACCCATTGTAAGAACTGTTGAACCTGGCTTGTGTCTCCCCCACTCTGTCCTAGCCAAGTTCAGGGCACCTCAAACATATTCACCGAGGCAAACACAGACAACCAAGGCTCAATTTTGCTTCAGAGGGATATTTTCTCCACACACAACACATAGAAATCAACAGTTCAAAGTAACACCTAGAAGCAGATGAACATCATTTTGGAGCACAGATGCAGGAGACTCCCCTGGGAAGGATAGTCAGGTTTGGTGAAGTTTGGATTTGCAGGTTTAATTTTATGTTTCCCCAAAGTAGGTGCTTACATCTTACATTAAGAAACATAAAACTCAGGAGAAGGAGGCCAACATACAAACTGCAATTACAGGCTGAAACATTTTGCCTAGAAATAGTGAAATTTATGCCTTTCGAATAGAAATTAGGTAAACAGACAGCTTAGCAAAGGTCGAGGCAAACAAGGTCTTTGTTGTCTATGTATACAAAAGTCAGCTGTTGCAAGAAATCCACAGGAGAGCAAAATAAGTTTAACAATTTTATTAAAAGGAAAATAATGGCGACTTTCACTGGTTCCTAGTGAGTTTCCAGGGAATCCCCTCATCATTTTGGGACTTTGTCCCCACAGGAGACCCTCTCTGAAATCTAGGACAGCTGCCCGATTTCCTTGGAATCCAGTGTAAGGGTTGGGGATAATCCAGCAAGTCACAAACCGGGGATCAGAAAAACAAAAGCACAGGAGGAAATTAGAAAGACGCGCCAAGCACCCACTTATTGAAAACAATAAAAAAAATTTTTTAAACTCAATTGGGCAGGTGGAGGGCCTATACAATTAGAGGCCTATAAAATTGGTTCCCTTGGTCCAAACATCACCAAACCTGGAAGTTCTTGTGAGGGGGGTCATCTGCAGTTATGCTGCAAATTTGGTTAACTTGAAAAACTGCCTTTCCAGAGTTCCAAAAATATTCTCCATAGACTTTATTGGAGCAGAAATTTGTACATACCCTCAAAAACAGGGCAGGGCATTTTCCAATATTACCTTTTTTTAGCTTTCCAAAATTTTTTAGGTCTAATAAACCTGAATCCAAAAAATACAAAAAAAAATTATGCCCTATTCTAGAAATGGGACAGTAGCGACTCAGGAAGTTCTCTTTCTCTGTGTCTGTCATGGCAACCCTCCTCACATCATGGCCATCCTTCTCATTTCAGACGAATGCCTGTTATGATAATTTTAGTGTCTTTACTTTATGACAATATAGAAAGGGCTGTTTAAATTACTCTTTTTCTTGGCGATATTTATATTTGCTGCATTTTATATCTAGTTTAATTATTTGATCTATATGTCTGAAATTTTATGTTGTTAACCTTAGAGGCCGCCGAGGTTAGGTATTTATATAAGACTGATAAATAAATAAATAAATAAATAAAATCAGAAAGCTACACTGTCAATGTAAGTGAGAGAGCAAAGCCAGTTTCTAGTATTCCAGCAAGCGGCTGGTGTGACCACAGGCTAAACAGACAGGGGATGGGTTAATCTCAATGACATTCACCAGGTTTGTGTGCAGGGCATACAGATTTCAATCTGGGATGTAGTTGTATGAGGATAATTTCTTGCTCCAGAAATTCCTGGGAGACCAGAGTTGCTCTTCTTGACTCTCAGCCCAGAGCAGCATTTTGGAGAGAAGCCCTATGACATCACCCTCCAGTCATCCGCTGTCTACATTCCCCCCCCTTCCGTTTTGCTCCAACTTCTCCAAAGCCTGTTTTACTATGGCATTCCTGCAAAGATCACCTCCCCAGTGGGTTTGCAAGTCATTTTGATGGGAAGATGGCCCTTCTGAACTTCCTGTCCAAATCAGTGCCATTATCTTGCTGCCATTCCCCATAACTTCCATTTTCACTGCCATACAGAGGGTTGGCCACCTTTTCAAAACTTTGTTTGCTATATTGCTACAGAGTAATAATGCTATAGTGACATAGTAACTGTTTCTTTTTTTAAAAAAAGCACTTCAGTGGCACAGGGAGGGAAATGATGGCTGTAAGGGAGTGACAGGGGAAAGTACATTGTTGCTGCAATGGATCCGTAACAGATGATCACCACCGTGTGGATGCAGCCAAGGAGTATATGACAGGTCTGGCGCTTTCATAATGATATCCTTGAAGTGGTACATGTACAACTCCCATTCAATTGCCTCCCATTCTTTGCCTCCCTTCCCACAACAGGGTCCAACAGGCCTTCCTTCTTCAAACACACATTGTGGCCATTGTGATATCATTAATATATAATGTCATCTTCCACCTTATCAAGATGATTTGGTCCAGCAAGGAGATTTGCAGCTGAGCATCAAGCTGGACAGTCACAAAGTCCTGATTTGTGCTGGAGGAATGTGTGAAAGGAAAGGCTGGGATACCCGAAACTAGGGTGGAGATCAAAGCAGGATCCTTCTACTTAGTTCCCCTCATTTTAACTTAGTAGCTACTTGAGCGGATGTGCCTTTTGTCCTTGAACTTCCTGCTTGCCTTGTGGCAGGACTGAAAAGTTTACTGCTTCTGAGCCACTCTCTGCACTGAAGAGCTCAGAGGCCCTTGCAATTTGCATTACGCTGAAGACAAGAATTCCAAGTGTATATTAGCTCCCACTAGGTTGGGCCAGGAAGGAGGATTGCTGTGAGAGTCCAGTGGGGCATTATGAACTCAAAAAGAACAGCGAAGAAAACCATTCTAATCCCCATGGTCTGCTTTTGCATTGTGGGGAAAAGCAGGCTTCCTTATTGAAATTGGAGGAGCTTGACCACTCTTCGAGCTCTCTGGACCTAAGGAGCTTGGCCATCTTGTCTGCTGGTGTGTTTGTGGTGGTGGTGAAGATGCTTTCCCAGAGTGAAGGGCAAGAAAATTAAGGGAAGGCAGAGGATGAGCTGGAAATGAACACAAATATGGAGCCTATTTCTGATGTTCAGTTCAGCATATTTGTCTTTTCTTCTTCTTAATTGTTCTCCTTCTTCTGGTCTACCTGCCTTTCCTACCCTGTGGTAGGGTAGGAACACGGTCTGTTTTGGTAGTTTAATCACTGAGCCAAGGAGGGCAATGAGCATATTTCTTCTCTCTTCTGAAATAAGGAGGATGGCCAGGCTCAGCCTGGCAATTGGTGGGATGGAGGGGGCAGTGCCAAAGCTTCCATAGAGTTTGCAGTGATTCTCAGAGCTGCCACCGTTGCTTCTAGTTATTCTCGAGAAAAGATGTCATCACCCTGGTGACACCAGTAAGATTTTTTTCAAAATTTGCATTTAAATTTTTCCCCCAGCACTGGAAATTCGGGGTCCTACATGGGGCACGGCAATCCTAGAAATGAGGGACTTCCCCTGCCCCTTGCTAGTAGCCTCCCTAACCAAGGGATCTCCAACACACTGCCCATGAACAGTATGATGCCCTCTGACACCTTTCCTGGCACTTGCCAAGCGTGGGGCTAGGGGACTTTTGCCCAGCAGATTTTTCTGCTTGACAGTGAAAGTTTTTAGAAGATTTTTTTTTGGCAACAGCTGCCACCATAGCCCAAGGACCTCCACTGAATGACTGAAGGAAAGCTGTGCATATGCAAGGAAATATTATAAACAAACGTTAATTTAAAAGGCACCCTGCCAAGCAGAGTTATGCGTAATCTGACTGCCTGAGATTTTGTGGTTGGCTGCCAATTTTTTGATGCGCCTACCATGTGTCAAAATTCCAAAGGTGCTCCCAGGCACAAAAAAGTCGGGGAGACTTAATCCGTGACCTTAACTAGGTTCAAAAATACAAAAGTAGAAGATCCAGGATATGTGAATTTCTTGAGTTCCTCGAGCGAATATCTGGGCACCGACACCTTGACGAGACAAGCTGTGGCAATCCTGAATTACTCCAGATTGTCTGTCAGATCAACTTCTTATTAGAGAATTTCTATGAAGGGTGTCTCCATCAAGCCACCTTGTGGGTTTCCCTCACAGGACCTGAAGCTCATCTGGTCAATCCTAACCAAGCAGCTATCTGAGCTTTAGCAAAAACCTTTAAAAACCTTTTGAGGCATGGAGTTCTGTATTGTTTTTACCCGCAAACATTTTATTTGCAGCCTCAAAAGGCATTGCTAATTTCATTTTTAGCAGAAGTGCTGAACATTCTTGCAGTGCTATCTTCAACAGTCATTCTCTTCTAAGTCCGTTAAAGTCAATGGTTTTAGAAGGCTGTAACTCTGCTTGGGTTCGTGGGTGTTGGTATCTTCGTTTGGAGGTTCATAATTTTCAAACAAGGCACTTGCAATGAAAGTCAGTGAATCTCTCTTAGCCGGGACCAAAACCTTTATGACTATAAAAAGAAATCTTTTCCCTCACAAAATGGCCATTTTCCATAAATGGTCACCCAAAGATCTTCGCAGGAATACACAGTATATGTTTCAGAAGACCATTCCTGAATTACTACCTCAGAAGACGTTCACTTCTTCCGAACGCTTACATGAGGGTAATTTTTTTTTGCTGAGGACTTGCTCGATTACTTTCTCCAGCTCAGTCAAAACTTCAATGCAATCGTGCATCAAACTCGACTGCGAATATTTGTAACGTAATATTAATCTACTCTACGCAGCAGAAATCGAAGCCATAAATATGAAGTGAGAACTTTCTTCCCAGTTTCACTGTGACAGGTCCACCGAGTGATGAGTAAACATTTTGCGGGTGGTCCAGCATTAAATTAAGATTTTAAATACCTGTTCATGAGGGCAGCTTTCTTCGCCTCCGCTGCCAATTACTATCGAGCTCTGGCTTAGCAAATTTTATACTAGTTGATTTATTGCACGTCAACATACATGCCAAAATATAGAATGCAGCAGTTTCACTATTTTAAGAGCAAGATTTGCCCCACCCACGCAGTGCAGTGCAACACTGTCTAGGGAACCACAGAGCACATCACGGAGGGAACTCACAATGGCATCAACAAGTCAGAAGGAACTGCAGTTAGCCAGGTCTCCACAGCACAACAATCTGGTTCACTAGAAAGCCAACATGATAACAAAATCCTAGGACACCGCCCGCCCCCCCCCCCCAATCTACATTTATCATGACTTTGTGTTCAGCTGGCAAGTCAGGCTGCTGTGTTCTCTATGTAGGTGCCCTGAGGTGGGAAGAGATGGGAAACAGCAAAACAATAAAGTATAGATTTTGACTTATACGGTTTGGGCTGAATATACTCACACAAAAAAGGAGTTGTGCAGGTGGTAACTACATGGCAACTGGTAACCCAGTATAATCAATGACCTATTCTTTTCACCTGTATTTTAGGTGTAGCATAGGGGTTAAGAGCAGTTGACTCTAATGTGGAGAACTGGGTCCAATTCCCCACTCCTTCACGTGAGCGGGGGACTCTAATTTGGTGAACTGGATTTGTTTCCCTGCTCCTCCACATGAAGCCTGCTGGGTCATCTTGGGCAAGTGTCTCAGAACTCTCTCAGCCCCACCTACCTCAAAAGGAGCCTACTGTGAGGATGGGAACGGAAGGAGTTTATAAACCGCTTTGAAACTCCTTGAACATAGAGAAAAGTGGAGTATAAATCCAAGCAGTTCATTAATTATTCTTGTTCTATTTCTTTCAATGATGTGTAGGTTTTTCCTGACTTTACTGGCCATGTCAGACAGTAGATGGGGGAAAGCCTCCAGGTCTCTCTCAGCTCAGAACATCAAAAGTTCTATTATTTGATAATGAAGCACAGGATACATTCCCAACTGGGCTATGGGTGAATACACTAGTACCCCGTCCAGCAAAGCAAGCACCTCTGAACGGTCCATATAACCAATAGCCAAAAAGTTTCATGATGGCTGATGACTGCTACAGGCACAGTTTTGAAGCTGGATGAGAAAAAGCAGCCCAGGAAGGGGGCAGCTGAGAAATTGTGCTTTGCTTTGCAGGATTTGCACGCTGTTTGTTTTCAAAGAAACTGATGCTTCTTGAGAGGCTGTTTCATTTTTATACCTGCCCTTACTGCAAGGAGCTATGGGCAATGTGGAGAGTTCTGAAATCTAATTTTTACAACAACCATGTGAGGTAGGATAGAGACAAATGACTGGGCACAGATTGGGGATCTGAACCTGATCTCCCTAAGTCCAAACATGGCACTATGACCAGTGGGATAGCAGGGGACGGGGGTGGGGTGCGCAATGCACTGGTGCAGGGGCATGGTAGGGGCATTCCGGGGTGGGGGTGTGGCAGGATGTGGCAGGGGTGCAGGGCTCGCATGTGCCCTGGGCACAGTTCCCCCTCCGACCAATAAACCATACTGTATGCCAGGTTCCTTGTTTGCTCAATCTGTAAATAAGGAGATTGCGAAAACACACACCATAAGTCTCCAGTGCCTGTTTCCCATAAGGAAATGGATCCTGTTAAAGGCTGCACCTTCAAAGTTTCCTAAAGCTTGGGGAAACAGGGAGCACTGCTGACCTAGTAGCTGCTATCAGACAGTCTGGTTGCCTCGCTGATATCTGGCTGTACGCACTCCTGCTAAAGTATTACGAAAAATGCCATTATAGCGCACTGCAAAGTCAAACAGTCGCATGGAAGGAAAGGCACTGGACCCAATATAGCATGTCATGATTGCAGGCTTCAGTGGCCATACACTAAGCTTTTTGTACTGTAATGGTCTAATAGGTTCATTTTGACCTAGAGACCAGAGATAAATTGCCTTAGCAATGTAAACAGCTAAGCAATTAAAGGGAAGTTTTTTTGTGGGGGGAGGGGCGCTCAGAGACTGATATTTTAATCTAAGTATACGGTAACTGCTATGTCAAATTCTAACACAATAAGAAAGGAGAAGAGCAAACTGTACTTGCTTTTTGTTTGACGAAGCAGCCCGAAAAAAGCAACATTTCTGTCCTACTTTTGACAGCTCCGCACTAAGTGTGCAAATCAGGTAGGTGATACAAGACATTAACGCACAACCATTTCCAAATGCTGAACTCACAACAGCAGCCCTGTCAGACTCAGAGGCAAACTCCAGGATTTTTCTGCATGAAGAAACGTTAACAGTACAAAACTGAATGCGTGTTGTAATAAGTCTGCCTCTCCAAGAAAACCATGAACACAATAGCCACAGAATTATTTCCATCTTTCTCAATCCAGAGGCAGCATTTTTGTGTGATTGCGAGAGACAGCAACGAGATGACCATTATATGGATCACAGTGACTAGGTCAGAATGGGGTGGACTGGAGGCCAGCTGCTCTACCTAGGGAAGGTGGTAAAATGCCAGGCATGCAACATGCATGACCTGTGCTACCTTAGATAAAAAGGCACCTAGGATCACTCCCAAACTCATGATGGCCGGCATAGGTGTTAGTTGCACCCTGGAAGGAGTTGGAAGCTGGCAGGTCCCACCTACCCACCCACCCACCCACCCTCTCCTACCCAAGCCACAGGCCCGCTATCTTCGATGGTGAGAAAACATGCCAGTACCCACTTTCAATATATATGCCCTACATATTTAACCTTTTAAGATGTCATTTACAACTTGTGACTAGTCTTGTTTAAAATAATTTTGCAATCAAGTCACAGCTGACTTACGACAACCCTGTAGGGTTTTCAAGGCTAGAGGTGTTCGGTCATTGTCATAACTGGTTCCGCATTGGGATCCTAGTAATCCTCGGTGGTCTCCAAATATTGACCGGGGTCGACCCTGCTTAGCCTCTGAGATCGGCTGAGAATGGGTTCTTTCTGCAATCTTATATTGAGCGCTGTTCAGATTTGACCTGACATTTCAAATATATCCTGTTGTGTTACTTTTCAGTTTGTTAAGCATTGTTTTTTGAAAATTTCTTCATTGCCTTCCCCATTTGTCTAATAATGATGTATTTCAACACAGGCCTTTGTCCAGCATCCCAAACAAATTACTGTTTGTTCATAGAATGAAGGCCGCAGGTTTATGTGCCCCACCTCCCTGCTTCTATTCTTTATTCACTGCACCACAACTGAAAAGTTCCTGGTTTAGTAGTTTTTATGACTTGTCTGGATGTCTGAACTGGGCCCCTCAACACATATTAGTCGGTTTCCTATTTATGATTTAGGTGTAGAATCTCCCCGGCTCTTTTTTTCCTATCACCAACAAACTGTGATTTGTCATGACATTCAAATGTGGCCAATATTGTTTATTAACCAACAAAGATCCTTTCAACTTTTGCCAATTTACATAAATCAGTTTGGAAAATTACCCAATAATAACTTTTTTGGGTCTGATACTTCTAGTGTGGGAAGAGTATTCTTCTTAACCTTTCAAGTTCATTACACAGCAGTGTAGTTCCTCTACCCTGGCTTGGAGGCATCTAATATTTGACCGTAAACTCGTATTTTTCTCCATGTGTGTTTGGTGCACACCGCCCCCTCCATGTTTCCTCAGATGAGCATAACTCTGTGCCACACACTTGAGTTCCAGTCTGTCACCATTTAGTCCAAGTCAGCTTGGAACATATATTCCATTATGACTTTGGGATGAGTTGTTCCAAAATGGAACGTTGCCAATCAAAAACAAAACCACCTAACTATGTTGCTTTCCTACCCAAAAAAGGGTCCTCAAGGTGGTGACTTAACCTGGATAGTCCAGGCTAGTCTGATCTTGTCAGATCTTTGAAGTTAAGCAGGGTTGGCACTGGATAGTATTTGGATGGGTGAGCTCCAAGAAATACCAGGGGCATGACACAGAGGCAGGCAATGGGAAACTTCTTCTGTACAACTCTTGCCTTGCAAACCCTATGGGGTTGCCGTAAGTCAACTGTGACTTTACAGTGCACACACACACACATACGTAAGGTGGCAAACATCAAAAAATTTAAAAATTGTTAAAATAAAATATATAAAAGAATTTAATCAAAATGTACAAATATATAGACCTTGTTGGTTTCCCCACAAATAACTGAAAAGCTGCTCTGAGACCTTTTTGCATGATAAGTGCAAGCAATCTGTTTCCATTTCTGGTTCAAATGAAGCATGTTTATTGTGCACAAGGTCAGCATGCCCCCAAAACATTCCCCAGTGCCTAACAAATCGAAACCCTTCGCCCACTACCATAGCCTCATCCATGCATCAAGATCTCTCATCCCCGCCCCCCTGGTCCATCTGGCCTTCTATGTTGAGCAGGTAACGTTTCTGAGAAGGCTATCGTACAGTTTCCAACTTTAGCCTCCAGCTTAACAACCTGCATTTTTCTTCTAAGACCATGATAGCTGACTTCACTGACTTATCAGGCTCCCTGGACAGTATGTTGCACAACACATGCGACCAGGCAGGCAAGTCACCGTACAGTCAAAATGCTCATTGCAAACCCATCTTTCTGCTTTCCTGATCATTTAATCCCTGCCTGCCATTTGCCCCCCTCAACCACACCTACAGAATAATCAGCCCATCGCTGAAAGAAGATGTCCTTTCCAGGGTGAGGAGGAAGGTAATGAGATGCCCCCCCCACTGCTTATTTCTCTGTGAAGAAGAAGAAGAAGAAGAAGAAGAAGAAGAAGAAGAAGAAGAAGAAGAAGAAGAAGAAGAAGAAGAAGAAGAAGAAGAAGAAGAAGAAGAAGAAGAAGAAGAAGAAGAAGAAGAAGAAGAAGCCCCCCCCCCCCCCCACCCCCCCCCCCCCCCACCCCCCCCCCCCCCCACCCCCCCCCCCCCCCACCCCCCCCCCCCCCCACCCCCCCCCCCCCCCACCCCCCCCCCCCCCCACCCCCCCCCCCCCCCACCCCCCCCCCCCCCCACCCCCCCCCCCCCCCACCCCCCCCCCCCCCCACCCCCCCCCCCCCCCACCCCCCCCCCCCCCCACCCCCCCCCCCCCCCACCCCCCCCCCCCCCCACCCCCCCCCCCCCCCACCCCCCCCCCCCCCCACCCCCCCCCCCCCCCACCCCCCCCCCCCCCCACCCCCCCCCCCCCCCACCCCCCCCCCCCCCCACCCCCCCCCCCCCCCACCCCCCCCCCCCCCCACCCCCCCCCCCCCCCACCCCCCCCCCCCCCCACCCCCCCCCCCCCCCACCCCCCCCCCCCCCCACCCCCCCCCCCCCCCACCCCCCCCCCCCCCCACCCCCCCCCCCCCCCACCCCCCCCCCCCCCCACCCCCCCCCCCCCCCACCCCCCCCCCCCCCCACCCCCCCCCCCCCCCACCCCCCCCCCCCCCCACCCCCCCCCCCCCCCACCCCCCCCCCCCCCCACCCCCCCCCCCCCCCACCCCCCCCCCCCCCCACCCCCCCCCCCCCCCACCCCCCCCCCCCCCCACCCCCCCCCCCCCCCACCCCCCCCCCCCCCCACCCCCCCCCCCCCCCACCCCCCCCCCCCCCCACCCCCCCCCCCCCCCACCCCCCCCCCCCCCCACCCCCCCCCCCCCCCACCCCCCCCCCCCCCCACCCCCCCCCCCCCCCACCCCCCCCCCCCCCCACCCCCCCCCCCCCCCACCCCCCCCCCCCCCCACCCCCCCCCCCCCCCACCCCCCCCCCCCCCCACCCCCCCCCCCCCCCACCCCCCCCCCCCCCCACCCCCCCCCCCCCCCACCCCCCCCCCCCCCCACCCCCCCCCCCCCCCACCCCCCCCCCCCCCCACCCCCCCCCCCCCCCACCCCCCCCCCCCCCCACCCCCCCCCCCCCCCACCCCCCCCCCCCCCCACCCCCCCCCCCCCCCACCCCCCCCCCCCCCCACCCCCCCCCCCCCCCACCCCCCCCCCCCCCCACCCCCCCCCCCCCCCACCCCCCCCCCCCCCCACCCCCCCCCCCCCCCACCCCCCCCCCCCCCCACCCCCCCCCCCCCCCACCCCCCCCCCCCCCCACCCCCCCCCCCCCCCACCCCCCCCCCCCCCCACCCCCCCCCCCCCCCACCCCCCCCCCCCCCCACCCCCCCCCCCCCCCACCCCCCCCCCCCCCCACCCCCCCCCCCCCCCACCCCCCCCCCCCCCCACCCCCCCCCCCCCCCACCCCCCCCCCCCCCCACCCCCCCCCCCCCCCACCCCCCCCCCCCCCCACCCCCCCCCCCCCCCACCCCCCCCCCCCCCCACCCCCCCCCCCCCCCACCCCCCCCCCCCCCCACCCCCCCCCCCCCCCACCCCCCCCCCCCCCCACCCCCCCCCCCCCCCACCCCCCCCCCCCCCCACCCCCCCCCCCCCCCACCCCCCCCCCCCCCCACCCCCCCCCCCCCCCACCCCCCCCCCCCCCCACCCCCCCCCCCCCCCACCCCCCCCCCCCCCCACCCCCCCCCCCCCCCACCCCCCCCCCCCCCCACCCCCCCCCCCCCCCACCCCCCCCCCCCCCCACCCCCCCCCCCCCCCACCCCCCCCCCCCCCCACCCCCCCCCCCCCCCACCCCCCCCCCCCCCCACCCCCCCCCCCCCCCACCCCCCCCCCCCCCCACCCCCCCCCCCCCCCACCCCCCCCCCCCCCCACCCCCCCCCCCCCCCACCCCCCCCCCCCCCCACCCCCCCCCCCCCCCACCCCCCCCCCCCCCCACCCCCCCCCCCCCCCACCCCCCCCCCCCCCCACCCCCCCCCCCCCCCACCCCCCCCCCCCCCCACCCCCCCCCCCCCCCACCCCCCCCCCCCCCCACCCCCCCCCCCCCCCACCCCCCCCCCCCCCCACCCCCCCCCCCCCCCACCCCCCCCCCCCCCCACCCCCCCCCCCCCCCACCCCCCCCCCCCCCCACCCCCCCCCCCCCCCACCCCCCCCCCCCCCCACCCCCCCCCCCCCCCACCCCCCCCCCCCCCCACCCCCCCCCCCCCCCACCCCCCCCCCCCCCCACCCCCCCCCCCCCCCACCCCCCCCCCCCCCCACCCCCCCCCCCCCCCACCCCCCCCCCCCCCCACCCCCCCCCCCCCCCACCCCCCCCCCCCCCCACCCCCCCCCCCCCCCACCCCCCCCCCCCCCCACCCCCCCCCCCCCCCACCCCCCCCCCCCCCCACCCCCCCCCCCCCCCACCCCCCCCCCCCCCCACCCCCCCCCCCCCCCACCCCCCCCCCCCCCCACCCCCCCCCCCCCCCACCCCCCCCCCCCCCCACCCCCCCCCCCCCCCACCCCCCCCCCCCCCCACCCCCCCCCCCCCCCACCCCCCCCCCCCCCCACCCCCCCCCCCCCCCACCCCCCCCCCCCCCCACCCCCCCCCCCCCCCACCCCCCCCCCCCCCCACCCCCCCCCCCCCCCACCCCCCCCCCCCCCCACCCCCCCCCCCCCCCACCCCCCCCCCCCCCCACCCCCCCCCCCCCCCACCCCCCCCCCCCCCCACCCCCCCCCCCCCCCACCCCCCCCCCCCCCCACCCCCCCCCCCCCCCACCCCCCCCCCCCCCCACCCCCCCCCCCCCCCACCCCCCCCCCCCCCCACCCCCCCCCCCCCCCACCCCCCCCCCCCCCCACCCCCCCCCCCCCCCACCCCCCCCCCCCCCCACCCCCCCCCCCCCCCACCCCCCCCCCCCCCCACCCCCCCCCCCCCCCACCCCCCCCCCCCCCCACCCCCCCCCCCCCCCACCCCCCCCCCCCCCCACCCCCCCCCCCCCCCACCCCCCCCCCCCCCCACCCCCCCCCCCCCCCACCCCCCCCCCCCCCCACCCCCCCCCCCCCCCACCCCCCCCCCCCCCCACCCCCCCCCCCCCCCACCCCCCCCCCCCCCCACCCCCCCCCCCCCCCACCCCCCCCCCCCCCCACCCCCCCCCCCCCCCACCCCCCCCCCCCCCCACCCCCCCCCCCCCCCACCCCCCCCCCCCCCCACCCCCCCCCCCCCCCACCCCCCCCCCCCCCCACCCCCCCCCCCCCCCACCCCCCCCCCCCCCCACCCCCCCCCCCCCCCACCCCCCCCCCCCCCCACCCCCCCCCCCCCCCACCCCCCCCCCCCCCCACCCCCCCCCCCCCCCACCCCCCCCCCCCCCCACCCCCCCCCCCCCCCACCCCCCCCCCCCCCCACCCCCCCCCCCCCCCACCCCCCCCCCCCCCCACCCCCCCCCCCCCCCACCCCCCCCCCCCCCCACCCCCCCCCCCCCCCACCCCCCCCCCCCCCCACCCCCCCCCCCCCCCACCCCCCCCCCCCCCCACCCCCCCCCCCCCCCACCCCCCCCCCCCCCCACCCCCCCCCCCCCCCACCCCCCCCCCCCCCCACCCCCCCCCCCCCCCACCCCCCCCCCCCCCCACCCCCCCCCCCCCCCACCCCCCCCCCCCCCCACCCCCCCCCCCCCCCACCCCCCCCCCCCCCCACCCCCCCCCCCCCCCACCCCCCCCCCCCCCCACCCCCCCCCCCCCCCACCCCCCCCCCCCCCCACCCCCCCCCCCCCCCACCCCCCCCCCCCCCCACCCCCCCCCCCCCCCACCCCCCCCCCCCCCCACCCCCCCCCCCCCCCACCCCCCCCCCCCCCCACCCCCCCCCCCCCCCACCCCCCCCCCCCCCCACCCCCCCCCCCCCCCACCCCCCCCCCCCCCCACCCCCCCCCCCCCCCACCCCCCCCCCCCCCCACCCCCCCCCCCCCCCACCCCCCCCCCCCCCCACCCCCCCCCCCCCCCACCCCCCCCCCCCCCCACCCCCCCCCCCCCCCACCCCCCCCCCCCCCCACCCCCCCCCCCCCCCACCCCCCCCCCCCCCCACCCCCCCCCCCCCCCACCCCCCCCCCCCCCCACCCCCCCCCCCCCCCACCCCCCCCCCCCCCCACCCCCCCCCCCCCCCACCCCCCCCCCCCCCCACCCCCCCCCCCCCCCACCCCCCCCCCCCCCCACCCCCCCCCCCCCCCACCCCCCCCCCCCCCCACCCCCCCCCCCCCCCACCCCCCCCCCCCCCCACCCCCCCCCCCCCCCACCCCCCCCCCCCCCCACCCCCCCCCCCCCCCACCCCCCCCCCCCCCCACCCCCCCCCCCCCCCACCCCCCCCCCCCCCCACCCCCCCCCCCCCCCACCCCCCCCCCCCCCCACCCCCCCCCCCCCCCACCCCCCCCCCCCCCCACCCCCCCCCCCCCCCACCCCCCCCCCCCCCCACCCCCCCCCCCCCCCACCCCCCCCCCCCCCCACCCCCCCCCCCCCCCACCCCCCCCCCCCCCCACCCCCCCCCCCCCCCACCCCCCCCCCCCCCCACCCCCCCCCCCCCCCACCCCCCCCCCCCCCCACCCCCCCCCCCCCCCACCCCCCCCCCCCCCCACCCCCCCCCCCCCCCACCCCCCCCCCCCCCCACCCCCCCCCCCCCCCACCCCCCCCCCCCCCCACCCCCCCCCCCCCCCACCCCCCCCCCCCCCCACCCCCCCCCCCCCCCACCCCCCCCCCCCCCCACCCCCCCCCCCCCCCACCCCCCCCCCCCCCCACCCCCCCCCCCCCCCACCCCCCCCCCCCCCCACCCCCCCCCCCCCCCACCCCCCCCCCCCCCCACCCCCCCCCCCCCCCACCCCCCCCCCCCCCCACCCCCCCCCCCCCCCACCCCCCCCCCCCCCCACCCCCCCCCCCCCCCACCCCCCCCCCCCCCCACCCCCCCCCCCCCCCACCCCCCCCCCCCCCCACCCCCCCTCCCCCCCACCCCCCCCCCCCCCCACCCCCCCCCCCCCCCACCCCCCCCCCCCCCCACCCCCCCCCCCCCCCACCCCCCCCCCCCCCCACCCCCCCCCCCCCCCACCCCCCCACCACCTCTGGCACCCGTGCCATAGGTTCGCCATAACTGTCCTAGGTTTATAAAAGTTATCTCTTGGAATACGGAGTGGACTGTCTTCTTGACCAGAAGCACACGCAGCTGCAAAAAGCACGCAGAATGCTTCTTCCACCACCTGGCAAGTGCCAGTTCAGAAAGCAAACAATCAATAATATGGGATTTACAAAGTTTCCGCAGGGCCTGCAAGATGGAGCTGTTCCACCAGGCATTTCCATCTGGCCAGCTGGGTTGATTGTTGTATTTGATTCCCATATTAGCATCTTGGCCTCCTGTGGGTACACTGTTGCTGTTATTGTTGATTGATTTTACCATATTGTTGTTATGCCTGTTTTTACTGTTTTATTGTTCGCCACCCTGAGCCCTGCGGGGGAGGGCAGGATATAAATTGAAACATAAATTAAAAATAAATAAATGTGGAACACAATCTGAGGCAATTAACGCAACCACTCTTGGCATTGCATATGCTTAGCGTTGTCATAATTTTTTTTTAGATATACAGTGCAGAAAAGTCTTTGTATGAACCCACAAACTCTTAAAAATACTTGACTAGACAGTTGACTAGACCTCAGTAGGATTTTGAATAGACCTATTTAGAATTTCTCCTCCAGACTGCTAGGACCAACTTGAGGCTTTCTCTTCCTTTTCTTGACTATTCCTTCACTCCCTCTCTTGCTCATTGTAGAAGGAGAACAAATCTGTAAAAACACTACCATCTCCATTGTGCGTATTGCAAACCTGACAGCACATATTCATCAAAATGGACAGTGACTTGGAAAGCCAGACTTCTTATTTCTAGTGATGAAGGAATGGAGAAGAGATGGGAGAAGTCACTCTACACGCACTTGGTAAAACTGATGTTTTTATGAGAAGCAGATTCTAAGTTTCGCTAAAGGGCAGAGGCGTAGCAAGGGGGAAAGCGCCCGGTGCACCGGTGCGTCCTCCACCCCGGTCCCACTCCAGAACACCCCCACCATGCCCTTGCCACAACCCCGGTGCGTTGCCTCCCTGTCCCCTTGGAGCTACGCCTCTGCTAAAGGGCTCAAACTCGATCAAAATATTGATCCATTGGAACTGAATGATGCCCTTAAAATATAAGAACTGAGTAAAGAAGGGCCAGTTATAGAGGGGAAGGTGTCTGATTGTGAGAGGAAGCTGAAAGATGTATTTTTGTAGATCTACAGGGGCAATTAGATCAGAGTACAATGGAATGACTAGGAAATCAATATGTGGAGAAGGATAGAGATCCAATTGTACCATTCCCATTATTGTCAGTCGGCTCAAATAAAAATTTGCATTTAATGGTGTGGTGAAGATGATTATATGAAATTGTCTATGAACTGCAGACTGTCCCATTAGTCCGGGGAAACTGTTTTCAAGGGTATGTAAATACCAATCCTTTGCTAGTACCAGTGCACAAGGAAGAGAGAAGTCCAGTTATCACACATGAAACCAATCATGCTGTTATCACACTACAAGCAACTCCCAGTACACAAAGACACACTTACCTGCTCAAACTTTTGCTTTAAATGAAAGAAAATGTTTTGTTAAGGGCTGCAACAAATAAATATATTCATCATGAGGTTAAGTGAAGCAAGACTGGTAATATAGGCGGTATGAACATCAGTTCTAGTCAAAACAGCTCTTTTATAGAATATTTATCCCCCCAAAGTGTGAACGCTCATATATATACTCTTTTAAGACTGGCACTTAGAGCATGAGATGTTGAGGCTCCTCTGCCAACATAAACTCTCTGAGCCCCCATAACAGATAGATAGAGTTGGGCATGAATAGGATGTGGAACTTAGGTTAGGGAGACCTGAATTCAAATCCCTGATGAGTGCTGAAGTCACAATCAACCATGTCTACTTCACAGAGTTGTTGTGATCATTCTCTCACACTATCCCTTAAACATTAAATGCACAAAAAACCCATAGATGAAAGGATGCAACACAACTCTGTGCCAAATTAACAAGTAATATATACCAGGAATTTCAATTTGTTCTGCACTCCTGCTTCCAACAGAATACTTGTTAGCACTTAAGTGGTAACCATGGCCCTTTTCCAGCAAACAGTTCATTCCAAAAGATTCTTCAATTTATAGAAAAGATGTACAGCGCCATCCTGAGAATACTTCTCTAAGAGTTAGCCCCACTGAACAGATCTGATTAGGATTTTAACTGCAGATTAGTCCTTCAAAGGGCTCCATGGGAATGAGAATGTTTCCAACTTTCAGTGAAAACATTTCAGCTTGCAATGGAAATTCAGAATGCCAATTGAGGACATAATTAATAGGGCAAAATACTGGAAGCGTATCAAGCTACGTATGTTCTCCAGTTTACCGTGAATGTTAATGTCTCTACCGCCAATTCAAATGCTACTTTTCATGAGTGCCTTAATGTCATACAAACTACTTTTATGTGTTTGTGACCCATAAATAGCTACTATATTACATTTTGCAGCCCTTTCTCAAAAAAACCCTTAATATGCTCTCTGAAGTGTCTATCTCAATCATTAAAATTCGGACAGACCATCTGTGCTCAAAATAATTATACCGATTTCTAGATAATTTTCCTGAAAGAGTACAAGGTATTACCATAACAGTAAGGCTAATTCTGAAAAATATATACTTTCTCATTTGTTTCCGTTCTTGCGAGAAAAGCATCTAATGTTGATCAAGGCACTTATTTCTGGGACAAATGCAAATTATAGTAAATATTGAACTTACTAAGGATTTGTTGATAGTCTAAAATCAGCTTATCATACAATAGCTTCATAGAATATTGTACCATTACTCAGTTTTTCTGTTTTTCTATTAAAACATTTAATTCCCCCCACGTGAGACTGCTTAACCAACATCCATAGAAACTGTTTACCATATCAACACATCACAAAAACAACAGACCCAACACACATTTTAAAAACAGAAGCAACAACATCAAATTTAGGAAGAAATGCAATCAGGTAGTTCAGGGGCCCCCAATATAGTGCCGGTGGACACCACAGAGCTTGCCAGCATCTTTTCTGGAACCCAGCAAGTACTTTGGAGAAGTGGGTAGGGCTTTTGTCCAGCCAAGCTTTTGCCTGACTATTGGAGGTTTGATTGTGCAGATTTTTATAAATGTTTCTTTGGCAGCAGCTGCCACCACAGCATAACAATCTGCACTATGTTTCTGAAGTTAAGCTGTGGCAATCATTTTGTGACTGGATCCACCTCCCATGGAAGCCATTTTGTCACAACCATTTTATTGCTGTAGCCACCATACCATGTCAGAATTCCAAAGGTGTCCAATGGCTCAAAAATGTTGGGGGGCCCTGAGGTAGTTATTGGTAGTTAAGATCCAGAAGGGATGTATTTCAGTAATCCTTCTCTAGGATTTCATTGTCCTGTTGTTACTTCTACAAAGGTCCCACTTTGTGCCAAGACCTTCCTGATTCCTGCAATAAAACAAGGCCCCTGATAGGTCAGCAAAGGGGCATAGAGCATTAAAGACCATCTCCAAGGCAACATAAAGCCAGTCTTATTGTTCCAGTATAATACACACACATTAACACATCATTCAATATGTTCTACAGATATGCAACTCTGTTACTACAAAGCTGGTTTTCTGCAGCTTCCAACTTCACCTCATAGCAACTAAGAGACAATGGTCCATTCCACCTAAACCTAAATGAGATATCCAGGGGATGTTAAAAAAAGGAGTCCTGGAAAGGCACTCTGCACAACTTTGCTCCCAAGAAGTCCTCAGGATTCCTTATTTTAGCTCAAGGCATCTTTTTAGGAAAATGCTTCAAAGTGACCTTTCCCCCCGATCTGCCTGCGAGATGTCTCCTGTCTGGCTGTGTGGAATGCAGAGCTCAGAAGGCATCTTATTTTTCCTGCCTGACTGTTTTGCTCTCTGGTCAGTTTCACCCTCAGCTGTGTGCAAAATAATGGGTGCAAGCGGAGGGTGAAACTGACCAGAGAGCAAACGGTCAAGTGGAAACAGTCTCTTTCCCCTCTGATGCCTTAGTTGTTTGGAAAGCACCCCAGAAGCTGCCTCTTTTTAAGATGTCCCTTGGATGTGTTTTATTTTTGGTGTGGAGAGTGAAAAGAGACAATCGCCTCTTTTTAAGACGTCCCACAGATGTCTTTTTTGTGTGTGCTGTGCGGAATAGACTAATGATTAGAATTCCTTGCCTACATGTCACAATCAGGCAAACCTTGCATGCATATTGGTAAGGATGTGAACAAACATCCAAGCTTCTCACTACGTGGAGCAAGAAATTGACTACGCCACATCTGCCACACACGTCAAATCTCAGACAGAAGGTTTCCTTAATCTAGAAACATCCTAGCATCCCTTCTGGATCACTGATTCTGCTTCTGAATTACCCAGATGAGTCATTTCCTTCATAGTAACCAAACTACGGTGTGCCTCCCCAAATCATGACTACAGATGTTGGTGCTAAACAGCCCACAGCAATTCCACTGCATCTTCTGTTGCTGACACTCATGCCAGACAATTTCAGAAAGGCAGAAACCCTAAAGCCAACATGAACATTTGCCTCACGTCACAAAGTCACAATTACCAACAGGAATTTTATATTCAGCCTGGACTGGCCTTTGGGCTGCTCAAAAAATTATTTCACTGACTGACAGGTCAAATGACTACCAGGTGCCTTTCAGATACTCTACTTCCCAAGAATTCTTTCCTTACTGAAGAACCCTTGTGCTCCCGAGAATTCTGGAGAGTATCATATGGCTCTTTGAGGTCCCATGGGCATGATAAGTTTTTTTTAAAAGAAAGATTAGATATTAAAAACAATTAGGTATCCCTCCAAGTTCTGCAATGACAGTCTGAGAGTGCATTGCAGAAAGAGTTGTGTGGAGAGCGGGTCAAGTGATCTTCCAAAGACACTCATCCAGTATGCAGATACACAGGGCAGAGAACACCTACTTATAAGTGAAGTTCAACCACAGGTTTGTAAGTCTGTTCCCAAAGGGATGGGAATCAAGAAGCCCTCAGATCTTTCCTTTGCTACTAGAAGACAATGGACCACGTTACAAAGGAAGGATGCCACCTACATAATGTATATTTTTAATTTGCTTGGTAAGCCTAGACCACATAGCAAGAATACAGAGTCAATTCAGTGGCTAATAAACCATCCTTCACCCATCATTGGAGTGACATCCAGTGTTATTCAAGAAGTGATTGTTTCTCATTATCCTTTAACATAACAATCCAACTTACTGTGACACATCCGACACAGAGGGCAGTGATGCTTCTTCAGAAAAGAAGTCCATGTCTTCGGTGAAACTGTTGGCTCTTGAGATTTCACTGCTGGTCCCGTCCAAACGTCTTCTTACTAAACAAAGAATTTAAGGATACCATGCATTAAACTGACATGTCATATTGCTGTTCAATTAATATTACTGCAGTTACTTTTTCACATTTCACAGCCACTTTGTCTACACACATCAATATGTTGCTGTATTTCTTTTTTCCCCCTTTCTCTCCGCTCTCCCAGATTGCTGGGTCTCTTCAGACCCTTGCAGAGAGGGCTCTGGCAATTTCTTCCTTGCCTTTAGTTGACTCTCTTTTTAAGGATTCACTGGAGCCCCACACATCCAGGAAGTCCCAGGGAAATCCTGCTACAGTGAGTATTCACCGCCCTGAGCCCTCCGGGGGAGGGCGGTCTATAAACCCAATTAATAATAATAATAATAATAATAATAATAATAATAATAATAATAATAATAATAATAATAATAATAATAATAATAATAATAATAATAATAATAATAATAATCCTGCCAGACTTCCAATATGGGTGTGGCTTTATCCTTCACTGAGGAATTTCCCTGGTCAACTTTTAGGCCTGCTAGTCAACTGGCAGCAGACCAAGCTACTAGGCATGGCTCCTTCCAACAGAATTGCAGCTCTGCTAACTAAAGGTGAGGATTTGGATACATTGGATCAAAAATGGTGCCATTTAACAGTAGCCAAAAAAGAAAAAAACTGGCTTTGGGGGACTTCTTCCAGTTACTGTTCAAGGGCAAAGATTCCCCATAGAGTATAATGGAGGCATTTCAATTTTATGGGGAATCTTGGCAAGGTTTGGGGGGAGGTTTTTTTTTAAGATAGAAGATTCAATTTTATGGGCTCCAATTTTTTCCTCCATTTGGGGGCCCATTCCGCCCCCCATGTGACGTGAACGGCGGCCACCCAGGGCGTTTCTCCCCAGGCAGCCCTGTGGAATCTCCGCCTCTGTCCAGCAGGATTTAAATGACAAAAGAAAGCACCTCCTTCTCAAGCTGCTAATTTTTTTCTGACTTGGTTTACTGGGTGAACAAATGGGTGGAAGTACGGGTGCCAGTTCTGGCAAAGCATTTGCAATCTGGATCCAATGAACGTTTAGTCAGCCAGGCAAAATCGACAAGGCTAGATTTTCCAACACAGTGATGGATGAGGACAGGGAAGCAGAGTGCATACACAAAGCATTTTCAAGCATTTAAAAAATGAATACTTCATTATTTGACAGACTGGGGTTAGTGAGCATTCCTACAAATCACCCTTTCACACCCTTTTGTGGCTGTCTCACTCAAGAGCTAAGTAGGTTTTTGTCATCCTGGTTCTTTATTTCTCTCTCCAGGCACCCAGAGGGCAAGAGAGGAGCCTTCCCTGGCTTGGCCAAGCAGAGCTTTAAATACCTCCCTGCATTCTAACTGTGCTTCTCAGATCCTCCCCTCCTCTTGTGAGCCAGAAAGGCACCACCGCTTCTGAAATGACTGAGTTAACTCCAGCAGCTATTTCGCCAACATTCTGCCAACCTGGCCGCGATGGAATCCAAGTGGAACAATTCCGTCGCAGTGGAATGGAACTACTTTGTACTTGTTGGTTAGCTCCTTTAGACTGTCTTCACAGTGTTGAATTCACATACATTTGGGGTGTTGCATTTTTTTATCTACTAAGCTTGGTTTATACTTACCTAAGAAATTTTGGTCACCAAATTGCGTTGTCAGTCAGGATTAAAGACTTACAACTACCGCACTTATGATCTCCCATGGATAGGCAGTCTGCAGCCATTTATGTAAGTAGTATTTGCTTCACAGCTGTGTGTTTCACAGAATATTTTCCCCATGGTTTTCTATTTCAACAGGTTTCTCCCACTGTGAAGTGAACACAGCCGAGCTGGTCCATCCTTTTGCTCACCCTCCACTCCCTTGTTCTAGCCATGCTAGAAGGAACTGCTGTTGTATCGGCGGGGAAACTCAAAGAAAACAAGGATGGGGGAGTTGCATTTTGCCATGTCTCAAAAATCACTGTGCTTCTCTGATCTGCACTGCAGTGAGTTGGGGGGGAGGGAATGTGTGCGCAACCAAGAATCTGACCCAAAGGTAGTGTATATGGACTGCAGGGCAGACCACAGATGCATAAATGGCCTGCATCAGTTGTTCAAACAACATATTCTCAACCAGTCAGATCTTGAGGTCAATGGTTGGCTTCAAACACATAAATGTTTATTAGCCTCCCCAAAACCAAGTTTATTAGCCTCCCCCAAACCAAGGCCTACAAAGAAATGGGGTGAAGACCAACAGCATACTGTATGATTCAATAATTTTGTAGTTTTTATTGACATCCCAAGCAGTTAGAATCCTAAAATCATCTGGCCAATTGCTTGGGCACCCTCAGATGAGTGGGGTTCAGGGTACTACTTGGGACTGGATGCCTGGGTCATCTGTTCAAAAGTGCAAAAAAAGTTTTGAAATCATTGGTCACTGTCAGTTTGGTCCAATGGAAAGCCATGGCTGTTGTCTTCTGCTGGTTCCAGTCAGTCCTTCTATCAACAGTACTGAGTGGCCATCTATGAAGCCCTTGCATGTCGCCCTGGCCTAGGTTTCCAGTTGGTTCCTAGCAATATTGCTCAATAGCTTATCCTGCCATTGGCCAATGTGAGTCGAGACCACAAATTTAGTCATCATCCCTGAATACGTAGTCTTTGGCTGGGAACTGAAGGTTGTTTCAGGTATCTGGTATCAGACAGGTGTCTGGTATCAGACAGCAAAGTCTCTTGGCTGGTTCACCATATTTAGGAATGTCCTCACTCTTTCCCTGTGAGAGAATTGTCTAAAAAAGCATTTCATTTTTTTAAAAAAGAAACATGTTCTATAGAAAAAAATTTAAAGGGCTCTTTGAAATTTCCAGTTTTTCCCTTGGAAACACACTAGGGGAAAACTCCCTCACCCCAGAGCAATTCTAAAGAGAAAATTACTGAAAACTCTATTCAAATTACACACAAAACATTAGTTATTATAAATACCGGCACTGATAATCAAGTATATCAGAATGTGCAGAGAATACCCCTTGTACCTTGTGAAGTAGGACAGGCTGCAGCAGCGCAGATGGATAAAGATGACCAAGAAAGTTGTTGGCCTGCATGCAGACACATGTGGCAGAAGGAAAACACAGGAGGAAGAAAGCAAAAGAAGACCATCAGTGAGAGCAGGAAGGAAAGCCCTTGCCAAGTGACTCTTATGCACCCCCAACACATTTGCAAACCCCAAGGTTTAAATACTGATATTTCATTGTCTGTAGGTTTATAGACTGCTTGGGAAGGCAATGGCAAACCACACTCTAACCACAGTCTGCCTAGTAAACATCATGATGTGATGTCACCCCAAGAGTCAGTAATGACTTGGTGCTTGCACAGGGGAATACCTTTACCTTTTCATTTCAGGATGTCCAAAGCTATTCTGCAGTCCACAATATTAGGCCATTCTTTGATCTCTTGCTTTTATTTTATTTTTGTCAAGTCACAATCTAACTTATGGCGACCCCATAGGACTTTCAAGGCAAGAGATGTTCAGAGGAGGTTTGCCATTACCTGCCCCCAAGTCAATACCCTAGTATAACCTGGAGGTCTCCTATCCAACGACTTGCCAGGGTCACAGCTAAGAACGTGGGACTGGTCCAAGGTCACCCCGCAAGCTTCCATGGTGTGAGTGGAGATTTGAATCTGGGTTTCCTAGTCTCGTGGTGGCAAACCTATGGCACTCCAATTGGCCATGCTGGCAGGGGCTGATGGGAATTGTAGTCCATGAACATCTGGAGTGCCATAGGTTTGCCACCACTGTCTTAGTCTGACACCTTAACCACTACACTTCAGGCTCTCTCCTGAAATTTAACTGAACTTTCTCAAGCTGAAGCAAAAAAGAAATAGTCAAAACCTTCCTGATTTGCTAATCCTGTCACTCAAATCTGAATGTGACATAAAAAAATTCAAAACTCAGATTTGCATTTTTACCTTTTGTTGGCCTTTCTGACAGATATCAAACATGAGCTATCAAAAACTGTCTAATGTCATGCATCAACAACCAAACATTGTCAAATGTTAAATATACTCAAATAATACCACTGCATGTCAAATACCACAACTGCTAAATAGAAAATATTTAAATAGAAAGCAAAACTTCATATGTTTGGTATGTATACAGCATCAACAATCGCAAAAGAGAATTTTGGAAGCAGGCTTCTTCCAACTCTATGATGCAACCATCTACCAAGTTACTCCAGTTGATTCCCATTTACTTTAATGGGTTTAGGTTGGAGTAATTCTACACAGGATAGCACTGCAAGTGGTCAGTCAGTAATAACAAGACAAAAAAGAAACTGTTTCACATTCAGAGGGCTTTTTTCAACCAACACAAACTCAAATCTCTGCATTGATGGTGTCAAAACGATCAACTTTGCCTTAAGTGGACTCACTATGTTTTGAAAAGTGGGTTTTGAAGAAGTGATCAAACTCCAGTAATAGCCAAAGTGTTCCTTAAATAATCAAGAACTTCTGACTGGGTTTCAGTCACATGCTATTCATCACAGAGAAAGCTCAAGGGGAATAAGCAGTGTGAAAAAAAGAGAGAAGCATCTACCTTCTTGTAACTAGTCGTAAGGGTGCTTACAAAATCTGACTGCCAAATGTTTTGCTTGGATTTTGAAATTCCTTATTGCCAGAAATATATTATAAAACAAAACTCATAAGCCTGGTAATCGAAGGACCTTCTAAAGTTATGTTATGAGCTGCATGTGTACAGGCACATACAAACCCATAATAGTAGTCTATTCCAACATAAAAACAACAGCTTTCAAAATCAGCTTTTCGTAAGAATCTTCATTTTTACAGTAGACATTCTGTGTGATCAAGGAAATTTTAATTTAGCCTAACATTTTAAATCTGCTTCGATTAGCTTTAACAATGGTTAAAAATGATCCAACACCAGTTTTATTCAATGATTCTAAAAGCAGCATCCCCGGTACCTTGTATTATGAGTCCTCCATTTAAATCCTGCCACTTTCCCCTCTCTATAACTGTGATAGTATATCCCCAAGTTTCTTAACCAAGTGTCAGCTGGACCACATGTAGAACAAGAAGCACAACAGAAGCTTATCTTGTGATTTACTTGTAATTTGAGAAACAATTGACAAATTAATATAAATTTTTAAACCACAGTTAACTTCTGTCCACAGATAAAGTCCTCACCCCCATCTGTACCAAGCCACTGCTTGTATTTTGGCTTTAGCAGTTTTTTCTCTTAGGATCTGTACACTACAACTATATATGGGTCTTTGCTGCATTTGCCCCATATTTTAGGTGGTGTCAATCCACGATCCATTAATTTTTCATTAATTTTGTCCACACATCTCCATTCCAAATGTTGTTTCCTATTTACTTTCCAGGTGCTTGGGAGCAGCAACAGCAGCAGAAGGCCCTTGCTTTCACATCCTGCATGTGAGCTCCCAAAAGCACCTGGTGGGCCACTGCGAGTAGCAGAGTGCTGGACTAGATGGACTCTGGTCTGATCCAGCATGCTCTTTCTTATGTTTTTATGTTTGTTCTTATGTATTTTAATCAATTTCATCTTGTCCACACTGGAAGAGGTGGAAGAATTAGGGATGCCACCTCATTTGTGACATCATGGATGATCATGCTGGATGTGCCCTTTCATTCTGTGTTGTGTGTGTGTGTGCGTGTGTGTGTGCGTGCGTGCGTGCGTGCGTGCATGTGTGTTTGTGTGCATGCGGTCTAGTGATAAGTTGCTAAATCACGAATGTGTTTCTGAGGACCCCATTCAGTCTGCTAATTGGTTACCAGACAATGGTTCTTGTTTTAAAAACCTGCCTGCCTTGTTTCCCAAGATTCTCTGATATGGACTTCCAGCTGAACAGCTTTATCGCATGTTCAAGAATCTCTGCCTTGGAAGACCATTCTGGAGTTGCAAACCCCAGTTTTCTGAGTGCCCATCCTCAGAAACATGTCCCTTCCATCCCTTTGCATTTTGAAAAGTTTGCATTCAAAATAGATGCTGCAAACTGAGGCACAATTCACCATTTCGTACATCTTCATCCCCCCCCCAAAAAAACCCCTATAGTCTAGCCTTTTTCAGGTTAGTGTGGCACTGGCTTGTTCGTTCATGGCTGCACTCCTTTCCTAATCTTCCACACACACAAAAACAAACAAAAAAGCAAGGGGGAAAATGGTTGGGGAGATGGGAGCAGTAAAATGGTTGAAAGGGACAAAGCTGTGAAATTGACAAAGTTGGTCCAATCCACCCAGCCTCTTTGCTTCTCTGTCTGAATGTTAACTTTGGAAGCTCTATGTGAAATTGATAAAGCTGATCTGATCCACACTGAAATTGGAGGAGAGGGAGGAGAAAATAGCTGAGAAAATGGGCAACTATGCAGGGGCATGGATAAGGACCAGAGGTTTGGCAGGATGGAGAAATAAAGAGCAAATAATTATAATCAGATTCTTAAGGGAAGCTAGCTTGAAAACTTTAGAAGCAAAAAATACCAGACCATAGTCACAACACCCAGTTGATTCCATCCATGAAAGCCTTTAACAATACACTGATATATTTCCATATTATTAGCATCACTCTCTACCATTTTGACCTATAGCCCAATTACCTTTGACAGGTCTGTAATGGTCCACCTACCCATTTGTTCAGAGCTCTCTAGAAAACGAGAGGTCCATTTGAAGATGCCAGCCACAGATGCAGGTCAAACAGCAGGAGAGAATGCTACAAGGACACAGCCATACAGTCCACAGATCACACAACACCCCAGTAATTCCAGCTGAATATATAAGAACACAGCTAACTTCCATTTCACTTACTCTATTTCCAGTGTTCCAAGACCTTTGATACCATTTATCAATGGATCAAAAAAAACCCTCAAAACGACTATTATCTTGTAACTGTAAAGTGTTAGCCCATGACAGCCTAATAGCTTTCTGACAAGAATTATGTTTTGCCATGGAGAAAAGTATCAGATGTACTGTTTCATTGTAGGCAATTTGTGATGTAGTAATTTATGCATGGACTTTACCATCAGCATTTATCTCTCATACACTTGTCTAACAGTTATTGCAAAGACTTAAAATAAATTGCAACTGTATTCCAGACTGCTATGAATAAACAGAACCGAAATCCAAAAGGCATCCCTTTTATAAACATACGTAACACACTGATGCTTTTTTATCCTACCTCTTTGCTTGAGCATCCTTGTAAGACCTAGTGGGGAAGAAGGGGGCAATGTATTCAGAGAGGTCATGGTCTCAGCTTAATTAAGATGGGCATGACAGACCTAGTCCTAAACTGATCTGTTGGGGAAAACATTAGCCAATCTGATTTAGTGAGCAACATATTTGGAATCCTTTGCCATGGGTTCTTTTTAGGATGCCATTCATCAGCCTATTTACCTGATCTCCTGTGCTGCAACCTGTTGAACTGACCCATGACTATGCCTTCACCTGCTGCCTGCCTTGACCCACTGGACCAGGGGTCTTCAAACTATGGCTCTCCAGATGTTCATAGACTACAATTCCCATAAGCCCTACCACTTGGCCATGCTGGCAGGGGTTGAAGGGAATTGTAGTCCATGAACATCTGGAGGGCCATAGTTTGAAGACCCCTGCATTGGACTGTCTTCTGACTACACTCTTGTCTTCTACCTGTTCTGTCCTGTGAGACTGGACCTGACCACACCCTGCCTGCAGCACAAATCCCTCCATCTGCAGCAGCCTCTCCCCACCCCTGCTCCCTAAGAGTGAATCACCCACCCTTTAGGATGCCTTTGATGTAGTCTTCCCCAGCATCACCCCTCTAGCCCAATTGTCTCTTCTTTCCCCTCTAAATACTCTTTTACCAATCACCTACTTTAGTACATGTCTCCCTAGGGCCTGTAGACCACACTGTAGGCCTAGAATCATGACAAATTTGCTCAGGATTGCAACCCTGGTCTACTTTCTGCCTTGCCCTCCACTTAGCAATGAAAATCTATTCAACAACTTAAGTATGCAAAGATTCATGCACACCCACCAGTTCGTGTGGTCTGCATCTGGCTGCAAAGATATATAGACCTTAACCCACCATGGCAATAAAATAGAGGGCAAGACTCCCTTCTGAAATCACAGACAGGAGAGCAGCTCTAAAACACAGCGGCAGCTCTTCCCCTAGCAGTCTGGAAAGATGGGCAAGTGTGGGAGCAATCAACACTACAAATCCAACAAGGCTCCAAAAGGAATACAACCCAGGTGTCTTGGCTGGTGAGATTCTCTCTCTCCCCACCCCCTGTGAGTCTCTTACAGATTATGTCCATCCCCACAGATTCAGATCTTTAGAAATGTACAGCTCCTTTGATCTGAACCACCTGCAGTGTGCAGGTCACCTCCCAAAGTACTACGTAGCACCTGGAGAAAATGAACCAAACACATTTTATACTGGTATGTAGTCTGGGCACCTTCTTCTATCACTCTACTACATGTTTACCTCCAAATAATCAGAGGGGCCTGGTTAATCAAAACAGGAGCATATGGAACTGATTATCAGTACTCTGGTCAGGCTTAGTCTACGCCATAACCATGCAGAATGGTAATTTTCCCATGGCAGTGAAGGGCAGTTGGCACTTGTATGGGAGAAAGCAAAAAGGTGTTCTTAGGATGAAGCTAAATCTGACCCTGATAAGCCAGTTCCCTGGGCAATGAATACCTCAGACTCTATCCAACACCAGCAAATCTACAGTTTATAGTCTGTTTTCTGTGTATCGCAAGTTTAGCCAGAAACAACTGAGCACCTCTCCTGTCATCATAGCACCTCCCCTCCATGAACAAATCAGATTTTGAAACACAGAGAACCAGAATCTGGCTTTTATACACTGAGTATGATTGCAGCAATTTACTTGGTCGAGTCTCAAGACCTTTTAAGTTCGTGTGAGTGATGAGAAACAGAGTTCTAGCAAGTGACCGCCTACAGGATGAGTTTACTGAATTCCAGCAAAACTCAAATGCATTTGCCTTCGAAATACGCCCATCAAGACTCCACAGAAAGGTTTTGTTTATTTTTTGAGAATGTAACACAAGCAGCTGGGTCTGTCCTTACACTCCTGGGCCTCCATTAGGGGTGATTTCTGCGGGATGGATTCCACAGTAACTTAGCCATTAGTCAGCAAAAAAACCCTCTAACAATTTAAAAAGGCAGCCCATAAAATGGTCACACAAACATACATCTTCCTTTCAAGCAAAGAAATGTAGAATTTTAGGGAAGGGAGGGATGGCCATGGCTCCATCTACACATTACAAAGTCTTTGGTTTGTTGGGGAACATCATTTGGACTTTGTATCATACATTATTAGGAAATTAGGGGAAATATTTTACATTAACAGCAGTTCAGCTGTGAAACGGGCTGCCTCACTGGTAGTCTTTAAGCAGCGGCAGATGAACACACTTGTCAAGGATACTTTAAGGTCTAGGGCTGATCCTAACTGAGAAGGGGGATGGCCTAGATCAGTGATGGCGAACCTTTTCGAGACCGAGTGCCCAAATTGCAACCCAAAACCCACTTATTTATCACAAAGTGCCAACACGGCAATTTAACCTGAATACTCAGATTTTAGTTTAGAAAAAATGATTGGCTCCGAGGTGTGCGTTACTCGGGAGTAAGCTTGGTGGTAGTCGGTGGCTTTGTTTTGAAGCAACCGCACAACGCTTCAAATGGGTGAATCACAACCCTATGAGAGTTTACTCAGAAACAAGTCCCATTGACAGCAACCGAGCTTACTATGGGACTGCCTGTATGTACATGTGTGAAGTCAGGTAAAGAAGTATGCATGATACATGGGTCAGGCACACATGGGAAAACCCACCCATGGTTTCTAGTTTAATGTAATGTTTTCACAGTGTATTTCATTTGCTGACAATTATCATACTGGCCAAACGTTTTCATGTGTTTCCACATGCAGAAGCATAATTTTGCTTCTGCACGTGGAATATGAACAAACACCATGTATGACATTTCTTAGCTCCAAGCGTCTTGAACTGGAGACACTAGTGGAAGGCCCAGGTTCCTTTAATGAATACGCCCCTGGGTATCATGCCAGAGGGGGGAGATGAATCGACACTATCTGTCAATGGTGACAGATTACTGAAGCCGCCAGTTCACCAGAGCTTGGACTTCATAATTTTCCACCTGGCCCAAGCAACTTTTTGAGCTATCTATTGCTTCTCAGTTTGACTACCTGTTTGCAAATAGATCTCTAGCCCTTAAAGAATTGGTACTACCTTTGCATGGGATAAGGATAAGGGTCCCTCTTACGGAGTCCACAATAATCTTGCTATTGAGAGGAAACCCCCCTGCAAGCTCATCTTAAAGAAAAAAGTAATTATATGCAAACGTAACACCAAACAACTCCAAGACCTTAATGCTAAAGCAGGATTTCTTGTGCTGTTTCCAGCAGATATTAATCATTCTGATGCTCTTGGCAATTTTGATAAATTTAGCAGTAATTGCTTGAACATGGGGGCTTTAAGAGGCAGGCAGTGATTAATATGTTCCATCTGCTAGATGAATCCCCGGAGGCACTAATCTTCTTAAGACTAAGAATACATCTATTCTTTTTTTAAAAAAAATACAAAATAATTGTTCATCATCTATCAAGATATGTTCATTACATATATAATGTCAGTGTCTGAACACCTGCAAATCACATTAATAGAAAAGGGGTATCAGCACCAAGCCAAAGTGATCTTTCCACTACCTCAATTCCCCGAGCTTCTAGGCCCTCTCGTAGCAGCCTGAGTAAGTAAACAGATGAACAGGGATGTTAGTGAATGTTCACGAAATGCAAGCTTTACACCTAGGCTAGGCTGGAGGGGTTGCCATTTTCAGGCAGCTATGAGGTTCCGCATCCCCTGGAAAGACTCACTACTGGGTCCTGAATTGCTACTGAAACTGATGCTCCTTGCTGCCGCTTGTTCATCCAGACACCAACTCAGTAAGAGGAATGGCAACAGCAACGGTTAGGGCTGCCAACCTTTGGGGGGTGACTGGAGATCTCCCAGGATTACAATTCATCTCCAGGTGACAAAGATAGTTCTCCTGGAGAAAAATGCCACTTTGGAAGGTGGAGTCTATGGCAGGGGTCTGCAACCTGTGGCTCTCCAGATGTTCATGGACTACAATTTCCATCAGCCTCTGGGCCACGTTGGCAGGGGCTGATGGGAATTGTAATCTGTGAACATCTGGAGAGCCACAAGTTGTAGACCCCTGGTCTATGGTATTATGTCCCACTGATGTCCTTCCCCTCCCCAAACTCATCTACCCCAGGCTCCATCCCCAAAGTCTCCAAAGTCTGGAAGTGGCAACCCTAGCAATGGTGCTGAGAAAGAGGAGATGGTGCATATGACTCCCTTAGGACAAGGACAAGGTGTGGTCTCTGAAGTTATGCTATTGAGTGTCTCTTGCCAGTGCCCTCTCTTCAAAAATCCCTTTCCCCTTCAGTGTGCAAACTCATTCTCAGAGTGGCCCCATCTTCAACTAAAACTCCTATGACACACCATCCCAGCCATTTAAATTCATATTAGATCAAAGATGGCATCTGGAAAGGCCTCACTCAAAGGAGGAGGTCCCATTAGCCTATAAGGTATCACTTCTTCCAAAGCGAGTGTACTATGCACAGAAATACCTCCACTCAGGACTCAAGGAGAATTTCTTTATGCAAGGCTTTCCAGATGCCCATGCAGGGCAGAAGATACACTTCCCCCTCCTGGCACTACAGCCAGCAGGAAAAAAAATGTTAAAAGAACTGCAACCTGCCAGCCTGTGATGTCCCTTCTGGCCTAGCATTTGTGCAGTCCGAGTTTGAATTACCATTGATTAGTATATATCTAATCTGGAGAACCGGGTTTGATTCCCCGCTCTGCCACTTGAGCTGTGGAGGTTTATCTGGGGAACTAGATTAGCCTGTGCACTCCCACACATGCCAGCTGGGTGACCTTGGGCTAGTCACAGCTCTACGGAGCTCTCTCAGCCCCACCCACCTCACAGGGTGTTTGTTGGGGGGGTAAGGGAAAGGAGATTGTAAGCCCATTTAAGTCTCCTTACAGGAGAGAAGGGGGGTATAAATCCAAACTCCTCCTCCTCCTTCTTCTATATGAGGTTTACTAGAGCTCGGTTTGATGCATTTCTGCTATCCATGCTTATGGGCAGATTTAGGAAAACTCCATGGCATTTGAGGAAATCTGTTTGTAATTCCGGGGATATGGATTCTATGACACATATTTTGCTGCACGGTGTGCTGAATATGACAGAAAGCTCTTCATTTTACCTCTACTTGTTCAGTATGGCTTGATAATTGCAGAGGACCCTGATCAAGAGATTAGGAAAATGTTGTTAGAATACAAGGATGTAACCGTCTCTCAGCAGGTAGCAAAGTTTTGTGCACTAACCTATAAAAAACGCAAGGTCCTACTCAGCCAGGGAATGAGCTGACATTCAAGTATCTGTTCAACTAGTTAGTTGCTTAATAGCTGTTGTAATCTCTTGTTATGGAAGTGTGTTGTGGTTTGGTTTTGTTGTTACTGGCCTTTGGCCGTATTAAACTTTTATTCATTCATATGAGGTTTACTTGGTGGACCCTTCTGAGCCACACTCAAGTTTTAATCAGATTGGGTTTGGGATACTATGATTTTGTTGATGTTATTACTATTATTGTTTCTTGTTTCTATTGCACTTGCAGTAAATGCTGCCCAACACCTGGTTGAGACATTGTCCAAGACCATTGCCTCAGCAGTGGTTTTGCGGCAAAATGCATGGCCGGTCGCCACTGTCTAGTCAGCCCAACTTGGTGATTAGGAGGGTGGGAGGGAGTGGGGAAGGTCTTACTGGGCCTGCCAGGACAGTGGTGTTCTGCCACCACTGTATGGCCAGTCTAACTTGGTGATTGGAAGGGGGGGGGGAATGGAGAGGATTTTTCCAGGGCTGTCAAGAAAGCAGCAACCCACTACTGCTGTTTGGAGGGTCTAGGTCAGGGGTAGGGAACCTGCGGCTCTCCAGATGTTCAGGAACTACAATTCCCATCAGCCCCTACCAGCATGGCCAATTGGCCATGCTGGTAGGGGCTGATGGGAATTGTAGTTCTTGAACATCTGAAGAGCCGCAGGTTCCCTACCCCTGGTCTAGTTTGTTGATTGGGATGAATGAGAATGGTGTTCCCGGGGCCCCAGGATAGTGGCAGCAGTCTGACTGGTCCAGCCTGGTGCTTGGGCCAGGAGGAAATAGGCACTAGGACCCAATGGAATCTTTGTACAGAGAAGAAGGTCCAGGAAGTGACAGTGAATTAATTCAAAATGCATGTTTTTCAGGATGTGCAATAGTGCTCTTTCTATTGTGATTTTGAAACATGATGGTTTTTATGCCTAGTAAAGTTTTTTGATCGCTCGATCGAATTAATTCAAAATTTCCCTAAGATCTTTTGGTGAGACATGGTGTAGCCAATTAAAAATGTGTTGTTTTTAAAAAACAACAACAACTAAGGCAGGGGATAGAAACAATTTAATCTTTAAAATATTGATTTTGGTGCTTTTAAGGTGGTACAGCAGTTTGAAAAAAAAGTACTTTCCTCTCCTACTCCCTCAATTCCTTTTGCTGGTCATCTCAATCTGAGATGGATTGGAAGCAGCCCATACTAAATGTGCATTTAAAACTGGCACTTCTAGGAAGAAAGTTCAGTGAGAGAAGCCAGCAAATTGCCAGCAGGTCAGATAACAGGGGTTAGGGGGATTGGGAGGAGGGGTAGGAGCAATAATGACAAGAACCCAGGCCTTGCTCCAGGGTTCTCCAAGTGGACACTTTCTTGCATGTGCAGAGAACCAGACCTAGAGGGAGGCCAGCCTCCAACTGTTTAGTACCATTTAAGGCAAAGTTTGTTTCGTTGTACTTTTAAACCTACAGGTAGAAGTCATTGCCACCAGGAAAGTTGGCAGGACTAGGTTTGCAGCCAATTTTTACTTTTATTTGCAACCAAGGGTTTTCTGTGCCTCAGAAACAGTTTCTCTCAAATGTGACAGCTTTCTTTGGCTGCCTTTTCTGCTTCCCTTTCCTTCCTGACATCTCAGCCAGAAAGAAAGAGAACGAGCAAAGCACCTCTGTAAAAACCATCCTGCTTTGCCCTGGTAAGTAAGAACAGAGAGCTGATCTTTTTTTAAAAAAAAAATGAAATTGCATTTGCCATTGGTTTTTACTAAAAAGCATTTCCAAACCTGGTTGTCAATAATATTTAATGTAATCAAAATTTTAAAAGTCTTGGAATTAACCTGAGAAATAATAATAAATCTTTTTTAAAAGTTTCAGGGGGACTTTCCCCAAATATTCCCAAATAAGTGTGCAAATGAGTCAGACCACTAGTCCATCAAGCCCAGCACTGGCTAATGTGATTGGCTGTGGATTTCAAGGCCCAACCTTCAGCTCATTCCCATTCTTGCTACCAGAGATCCATTTACCTGGAGACGACAGGTTCTTAACTTGGGGACCTTGTGCAAACAAAGAATGTGCCGTAGACGAAGCTCTCCTCTCCACATTATCAGGAACAGCATCTGCAAAAGTGGACTCCACTGAATAAATTCTTGCCAGCAAAAACTGTATTGGTCTTTAAGGCACCATGGTTGCACTTACATGTAACTGTTGTTCACTGAGTGGTACTCTGTGCAGACAAACATTAGGGACTGCGCAGGCACAGGCTGGGTGAAGGATTGTCTTCTTGCAAGCTTCTAGAAGAATCAACTGCAGAACGCTACCCCTCCCTGCAGGAACAAAGTTGCAGCATCTTCCAGAAAAGAAGTGAATATGCAGGAGAAATGGCTTACTTACAGAGAATTTTTGTCATATCAGAATGAGAAATGGGAGCTTAAACCACTGGATGAATTGAAAGATAAAGTTAAAAATTGGTTTCATTATTATCAATTACTAGAAACATTCAAAGCGGACAACAATACAGGTTTTGCCACACAGATGACAGAATTTGAAAGTAACCAGTGTATAAATGATGAGAAATTGATTACTAAAATGTACAAGATGTTATTAAAGTGGGGTACTGAGGAAGAGGGAGTAAAATCAGTGATGGTAAAATGGGATAGAAATGTGGGGAGCAGCATACAAATGGAACAATGGGAAAGATTATGGGGAAAAATTGAAATTTATAACTTGTAACTTGAAAGAAAATTATTATAAGATGATGTATAGATGGTATTTAACACCGCAAAATTGTCTAAAATGTATCAGGAAATATCAAACAAATGCTGGAAATGTCAACAAAGGGATAGTTCTTTTTCATATGTGGTGGACATGTAAACAGGCAAAATTGTTTTGGGATATGATTTTAAAAGAAAAGCAAATAATATTTTGAAAATCACAATTGAAAGAAAACCTGAGACATTTCTGTTGGGGGTGATTGGGGGGGGATATGCCTGATCAATATGGAACACTTTTTATGTGTATGACAACTGCAGCAGGCATTTTATATGCATGCAAATGGAGGGACAACAAATTCCAACAAAATAAGACTGGATCTTGAAAGTCACAGAATATGCAGAGATGGAAAGGCTGATGAAAGTTATAAGAGACAAGAATACAGACAATTTTCTGAAAGACTGGAAATTCTCTCAGAACTCTCTCAGCCCCACCTACCTGAGAACGTGTCTGTTGTGGGGAGATGAAGGGAAAGGAGCTTGTAAACCACCTTGAGTCTCCTTACAGGAGAGAAAGGTGGGATATGAAACAAAACTCCTCCTCCTCTTTTAGCATCCTTTTCCAGAAGGATGGTGATCTCCTCCTTTAATGCAGAGGATGAATTGATTTTGCGGCTCTATTGAGGCAATCAAGCTGAGAGTCAAAATTCCAAACAAAAAAAAACCCCTTGATGTATTACAGAGACAGAACCCAAAAATCATCAGTAATCAAAGTAAACTGTCAGCCTATCACTGAGAGGCCCACGAGTTAGTAATTGTTTGCCACTGTGCTGAAAAGGAGGGGAAGCTTTAGCACCCTTTTTTTCCCCTTTGAGAATTAGAAACCTTTTCCCCTTGTTGGGAAGAACTCTGGTAGGCTTGTTGTAGTGTGGCTAGGTAGAGTAAGAAGAAGACTAATATATTACTCGCTCTGAGGTAGATAGCTCAGTACCTCTGCTTATAGGCTTCATGAGTTTGAGGTGTAATCTCTTAAGAGCAGCCAGCAGAGTTGTTCTTTTTCAAGGGATGTAGCACTGTGTCTGTCTGCTCACTGAAGAGTAAGGCACCCTCAAAAGGCATGTCCACAATCCTCAGATGAGTATAATTGGGCAAACCTGATGGTCTGAGTCAAAAATGCCTTCTCAAGGCAATAGAGCACCCCATGTTCTTGGTGCATGTATCTGCTACATGCTTAGCGGCAGATAGTTCTTGCCTACCCAGTCTGTAACCCTCAGTTTGTATGTTCTTGGTTCTTGTATGTTCAGTTTTTTCTGGTCCTCTGGCATGGAATCAATATGCTGGGACATGAGATCCAATAGGAAAGCCTGGTAACAGCTCATAATAATTAACTATCTGGAACCCTAGGGCAGGCAGAGAATATTGTTTCCTGCTGATGTTTCCAATTATCTGCCCTCTTGGTCCACTGGACAGGAATGGCTCCCAGGTCTATATTTACAGAGCAAAGAGTCAGTAATGATAGACAGCGCATGAGGGCGATGGGACAAGAATGGACAACCATCCAGTTCAATCCTGAAAGTATACTCCAGCTTTTTCTTTGCCAAAGGAACTGTACAGGGCCTGGTTTAATTAACATGAGCTGACTTCAGAAAACTCTTAACAGCCAGACATATAGATGACATGTTCCTGGTATGCAATATGTCCAGTACAGTCTCATCATCAGAGCATACCACAGTGCCAAAGTCAAGAGTGAGAGCACTGGCCATTCTGACCAACAGCTCAGCAAACCACTGACTGTTCTCTGGAGGGGAGACAGATTGTGAGTCTCCTACAACCTCCTCCAGAGAAACATGGATGGATCATCAGAGTCACCATCCAAAATGCCACTCATCCTCAGTCAATGAGGGTTCGTCATTACAGTCTTGGCTGTGAATAGTGGTTACCCACAGTGGCTGATGCAGGGGATACCTTGACTTGGATGACATGGGGAAGTGTGGTCAGTCCTACCCTGATGATAATGATCTGCAGAGTAAGAGTAGGAACAACATCCACATTCTGATTACATTGGTAACTATCTAGTATGCTGGTGGCCCAGCAAGAAGCCACTGAGCCAACCTCAACAACCGCCTCACTGATCAAAAGGGTGGGCATGCATGGGCGTTCCTCACAAACATTCTCTTGGTGTTGAACTGCTGGCAATTGACAATGGGAGGTGGTCAAAGATTGTGAGCACCTCTTCAGGAATCTTGATCTGCATCATTATGAAAGAGCCCTCAATGGCGATGCTCAACGTCAAAAAACAGTCATCTCCAATGAAACAGAATGCCTCTCTGCTGAGACTTGAGGGGGTAACTGATGTCAGTCCAGAAAACTATGTAAATTCTGACACTGATCATCTGCAGGAGATCTGCTTTGCCCTAAAATTTGAGCAAGACACCATCAAAGCGAGCATCTAAGCACAGCTGGAGGCATCAATTCTGGTAGACCATCATTCATTTATTACATCAAGGCACAGAAGTCAGCAGTGAGTGGCGATCTGTTTCACCTCTGATATCTGATGGCAATTTTTCCAACTGACGAATAGGTGAACGGGATCTTGAATGGATTTGACTTTGTGGGGACCCTGAGAATGGTCTCTCAGGAGGTGAAGAGTGCTTCACCTCTCTGCCTGGCACAGCTTTAGAATTAGATGCTTCAGGCAAATCTTTGGATTTGGTTTCCTTTCGATTTTTCTTTGCAGGTGGCTTGAACCTCATGGCTTGAACCTCAGCCAACAAAGAAGGGGCTGCCGTAGTAGGGGTAAGGACCAAAACCACCAAAGGCATACGGGAGCCTTTACTCTGTTCGTCTGCCTGTGGAGCTTCCATGGTTTTCTTCCACAGTGAGGCCCTCAAGTTGGACAACTGCTCATGCTTCACTTTTGGTGTTAGAAGGGGGCAGGCGTGTAGATGGGATGTGTGCCTCCCCTAAACAAAATAAGCACTTCTGGTGCTCATCATTCTTAGCCATCTTCATACCACACTTTACACATTTTTTAAAAAAGTATGGTACCCTTTTCCACATTGTTAATTAAAAAAACAGACCTCTCTGAATATTCCCAAATAAAGGGAATTCCTCTGAGGAAAAAAATTACCTCAGAAAAATAACTCAGATAAAAACAGAATGAGCTTACAAGAGCACATCCTCTTAGTGCGGCAGCAGAAAGAGAACTGAGAACAGAGTGCTCCTCACCCTCAATCACAAGACCTTTTGGGCAGGAAGATGCTGAGACTCCATTCATGAGGGGAGGAGGAGCACTCCGAAGTTGATTCTTTCAGAAGCTTGCAAGAATACTATCCTGCGGCCAGCCTGCACAGTCCCCAATGTGGAGCTGCACATAGACCACATTGATGAACATCTTGTAAAATGTGTCAGTCCTTTTCATGACAGCAATAGATTCTTTTGGACAGAAAAGTTAAGCCTTGTATCGACCATTTTAGCAATAAACACATAGAATTTATAACAAGTTCAACATGTGGTACCCAAAGTAAGAACATATAAGATTGGCCATAATTTCTTCATAAATCATTTCAGACATTCATGAATTTGGGAAAAGATTGATGATAGCCATTAGCCCATAGAGGACCACATGTTCTGCCCCAACAAAGCCATTTGCACCTTTACTGGTGCAGCAATTCAAAGTGGGAAAACAGCACAAAAGGAACACAGGAAGCTTTCTTACGCTGAGCCAGACCTTTAGTCTAGGACAGGGGTCTGCAACCTGTGGCTCTCCAGTTGGTCAAGCTGGCAGGGGCTGATGGGAATTGTAGCCTATGAACATCTGGAGAGCCTAGTCTAGGGAGTTTACTACTGTCTTCTCTGACTGGCAGCATTTCTTCAGGCTGCCAAGTGGAAGTCTTTCATATCACCTTCAATCTGATTTTTTTAAAAACTGGAGAGGCTGGAGATTGAACTTTCAACCTTCAGAATACAAAGCAGATGCTTTATCGCTGAGGACCAATGATAGTGAGTGAAAAGTGCCATCAAATCACACCCAAATTATGTTAACCCAGTAGTGTTTTCAAGGCAAGAGACTAACAAAGCTGGTTTGGCATTGACTTCCTCTGCATAGCAACCCTGCTATTCCTTGGAGGTCTCCCATCTAAATTCTAAGCAGGGTCAACCCTGCTTAGCCTCTGAGATCTGAGGAGATCAGGCCAGCCTGGGCCATCCAGATCAGGGTGATGTTAGTGAGTACTGAAGGTAAATTATTTCAAGAATTCTTTTCCTTTTATGCCATATTTTCTGATTCATTTAGGATTGATATAATGACAGGGAATACTGTAGAGGGACTGGACTTTGTTGCAGGCCTGCAGAAAACAATAGTTGGTTAACAAATCCAGCCATATTTTGTGGACCTTGGGGTCCCCTCAGGATGCTAAGCTGACACTGAGGTTTCTGCCCCTCCCTTCATGGGGGAGGAATCATTGGAAACTTCATGGTGAGAGGTGTGATGTTTCATCCATCACCAATAATAGCATATGGTTTCATAAATCATGGGAAATGATTTTCTGTCATTTCTGAAAGATCATAAATCTATCATAGTATGTTTACGATTTACGCTGTAGGTATTGGCTTGTATTACGTGTTACATAGTGATCTGATTAACTTTACAACAGGTAGATAATAACCCTTTATTATACCTGTGATGCATTTATAGCCCTTTGACTAGAATTTTGACGGATTTTCCATATAAAAAGGTCTAGTAAACTGGGAAATTTTTGCGAAGAGTCTTTGTGAAGCTACTACTTTTGCTGTGGTATAAATTCTTGCTTGTTTCTTTGTCCTTAGACAATATATTTGTTTAAAAGTGCCAAGTTTATCTTAACTGCATGTATAATGTCAGTATATGAACACTTGCCAATCTCCTTTATAGAAAAGGGATATCAGTATCAAGTGTCACTTACACTGAAGTTATTTCAATATCTCAGTTCTCTGAGCTCTTCCAAATGCCTTACCTATTGCTCTACTGAAGAGAGGGCAGCAGGAAAACCACCATGCACAGAAATCTAATTTGATCCAGGAAGCTAACTTTCCCTTATACCATCCCTCCCATGTTCTCCATTTGTGAGATTTTAGACTTATAGACCTGCACAGACTCCTTAGCATATCAAGACAAATGCTTGCACCTCCTTGATGTCTAGTTCTATGGATAGAGTGGGAATGTTAGTATGGAGGTGCACTTAATCTTGTCAAACGCATCCCCGACCCAAAATAACCTGAAGTACTCAGATGCAGGCTCACTACTTCCCAGTGACAGACACAGCCTCAGGCAAATAGGGTGATGTGTACTTAAAGAGCCTCTGCTGAGTAGCAGATTACCTCCAGGTTCATCAAAGCGGAAACTCATCTCTTTCTTCTCTTCCCTCTCACCAATATGGTCATAAGTAATTTGTGGAATGGATGAGCCGGTCTCTCCTGGGTTTATTATTGGTGCAGAACTGCCATCACGACCAGGTTTTCCTTTCCTCTTGTATCTTCTACTCTGTAATAAACATTAGAAGGCCATTTTTCCATACTGAAGTTTAACAACAATCGCTGTCAAGAAATTAGATTTGCTCATTCCAGTGGATATCATTAAGAATGGCTGGCACACTTTTTTTCAGTTGACACAGATCAGGAAGTGGGTAACTACCACAGACTGTAGAAAACATATAGCCCAGGGTCTGCAACCTGCAGCTCTCCAGATGTTCATGAACTACAATTCCCATCAGCCCCTGTCAGCATGGCCAAAGAAGCATGGAGCACCCAAAGCACACCTGATCTAAAGCCTGCATGTTGAGCAATTAGTTTCTTATCCTGGAGATGTTTTTCCTGTGGTGTTTTTTTTTACCGTAATTTACTATTCACAAGTACTCAAACTAGGGAGTTCCTTGATTGTTTACAAGTTCTTAAGCTCTGAACTTCACTGACGAATGAGCATCATTAAATCCACAATCCAAACTTCCCATAAACTGCCAGAGTGTGAATGGTCAGTCAAAATAACCCACTGCCATTATACCAGCCACGAGTTAAGGAACACTTCATGGAATCTGCATGTCATTCTTGTCTTCTGTGCATCATTCCAATTTTAATATTTGTGTTGCCAAAGCATAAACTGAATTTCCCAAAATGACCTCTTAGGATTAAAGTCAGGATTATGCATAACAGCTTCAATGGGTCATTTAGATGGATTTAAGCTGTTTCCATATTTATTCCAGGCACTTAGTAAATCATTCATAATTAAATAATTCTGGTTCTAGTTACTTCTGAAATTCCATCTTATCCATAAAAATATTGTAGCTTATCCATGCAGAAGGTCTGTTCATCTTTAATACATCATTAATACTTCTGGAAACCAATGTAAAATATTTGCAGGGTAATAAAGTTTGATATTTGTCATATTCAAACTTTCTGGCTCATCTTATCACATAATGACTCTTATCCTTGATTTCTGTGCGCCAGATAAATTGGTTCCAAAATCTTTCCAAAAATCTTGCTTTCACAATATATTTTCATATTCAGTGATGCTTTAGATTCCTGGCAACAGCTGTCTAAAGCTATAAATATTCTGTTAGGTGACCCAAAGGCAAACAAAATCAAGTCATCTTTGCTCGAGGACCATGCATGCTTTCTGACCTGTTTTCTAAGAAGCGGGCTAGGTGGCGCAGGTGGCCTCTTTGAGTTTTGAGGTGATGTAATATAGATCTTCCAAGTTGCGGTGGAACTGCATGATTTTTCTGCAGCGTAACACCTCCACAGGGTCTGTAGGACATAAAAAGCCAGTTCTTGCTAAAACTATACCGCATCATGGGGAAGGAAACTTTCAAAGGTATCCAGTATAAGCAAACCATGTTTTTTGCTCTACATGAGAGGTGCAAAAGGTTTTTCTGCATGCATGGTAAAAAATGAAGAAACCAAATGCAGTTCTCCCATTCACACACTTTTATAACAGGTATATTTCAGAAATGGAACACAACATCTATTCAGTAATGAGGAAGACATCCTAACCAAATAGGTCTGCTGAGTCTGTACGGTGCCATGGATTTTTCTGTGGCACCTAACCTTTTTTCACAGATGGTCCAAAACATGAAATGGTGCCACACTCGTATGCATTGTGTTCTAAATGACGGCACTTGAATCAACAGGGTCCGTAATTGCAACAGGGGGCACAGCACGCGGTGAACTCCATATGGGAGACAGTGTGTCTCTGGGGCAGCTGCACAGCAGAGCCTTACCACCCGGCAATGACGTGCGTGACGGGGCGAAGGGTGGAGCACGCTCCTTATATAATAGGCAGCCCTTGGTGGCCTCAGCCTCTTTTGGTGCCTTTGGCAAACTGGCCCACCCAGCCTCTCTTTATGGGACGGGGTTGTATGATGTGTGGCTACTCTTGTCACAGCCTTGGCGGCTTGGCAGGGGAGTGCATCCTTGTGGGGAGGCTGAACTCGCACGACAAACCTCCCTACGGTGCAAGGCCCTGGATTGGGGCTTGGGATGGGTCAGGCTCAGGGGCATGCCGGGAAGGCCTCTGCAGTGGAGCCCAATAATCCACCTGTTGGGGGCCACATCGGGTGAGCACCTGGCGGCCCAAGATGTGTTGGACCCCAATAAAAGATTGGGATCAGGGCGGGGTCAGCTGTCCGGCTGTTAAGATGTGCTCCTCCTGTTTTGCTCAGCTTCAGCATTCAATATATAAGGGCTGTGGCCCATTTCAATCCAGAGCGTGTCCTGTGTTTGTTCATTAGGGTAGTGTCTGCACATCTGGCCGCAAAGCACATAACCTTCCATGAATGGGCATGTGGTGGCTTTGACTATGCCCTACAGAGCCAGGGCACAGAGCAACAACAGTATGGTTCAGGCAGGGCCAGAGTGAGGGGGAACTGAGTCTGAGGCATTCATGTGCCTTGTGTCCTGCCACACCCCACCCACCCCGGAATGCCCCCTCCATGCCCCCGCATCAGCACATGCCCAGTGTGTTGCGCGCCCCTGCCGCGCCCCCTTTGCACTACGCCACTGGGTTCAGGAGGCACAGAGCAAACCTGGTTAGGTTTGCCCAATCTCTTGCTCTAGCCCAGGTCTGCCACAAAGCACTGTTTTAAGTGCCACCAGTGTTACAGACAGGGTCTCCAAGTTAGTTTCTGAGGCCAAGCATCATTTACCTGAGTCCAGTACAAATACATGCACACAGTCTCATGAAAGGAACTATCTCATTTCTGAAATGCCACAAACAGGCTTAATCATGGCAAAAGGCTTGCAGCCTGGCCTGGGTCTCTCCCAGACCTCAATAAAGTACACCTATTTCCAGTGGTGGGATCCAAAGATTTTAATAACAGGTTCCGATGGGGGTGGGATTCAAACAGTGGTGGCGGTGCACACACGCACCTCCAGTCCCTATTGGGCAGGGAGGTTGCTTTAGTAACCCCTTCTCGGCAATCAGAAAAAATTAGTAACCACTTCTAGAGAAGTGGTGCGAACTGGTTGGATCCCACCTCTGCCTATTTCCGTTCCTTCAGTGAAGACCAGGCTAGCTTGTACCATGCTCTTAGCTTGTACATAGTGCTGTGAACACTGTAGCTTGCATGGTTATCTCTTAGATAAAAAAAATAAAAAGTGAAGCTTAAAATGTTAGCTGTATAGGTCCATTCAATGTGCATAATGTAGAATCATACATACAGTTTAAAGAGCTTCAATACTCACTTGAAAATTCCCCCCCCCCACTGTGATTTAGTGCACATTACCTCTGTTCACAAAATAGGCTTTTCCTGATTTAAAGGACCACACTTCAGTTGATGTAGTACTAAAACTGTTCTTTTGACAAGCACAATAATTGTACATCTGTCTTTCTGTATGGTCATCAATCAGCTGAAAAGCTTGATGTCCAGAAGTACGTTGTTGTCCTTTACACATGCACTCTGACAGAAGGAGAGAGACTGAGTACTTTAAGCGGTGTATACACAGCTGTTCATGCTATTCCTGCTCATTGTGGCAATTGGGTGTTTTAAATAGAAAAACAAGCCCCTTGCCTGTACATTTGAATTTTCTTTCCTCACATTCATAAAGCTGCTCCACTAAAAGAGCTGGAGGGAGTGAGAATATCTTTTCTTTTAGTCTGGCCTCTTTCTACTTTTGTTTCTGTTGGGCAGATGACTGCAAAGTGGGTTTGACCTTGTGACGTCCCTGGAGGATGGTTTTGATGAGTGACTCTGCTGCGTAGAGTCCCTGGCATGCCAGTGATTCTTACCCTATTTTCATGTGGCCACCAATCAGTGTCATTCTGTTACCTCTAGTTTGCTGCTGAGTTTTCTGCTGGGGATACAGAAAGTCCCACTGTGATACACTGGCACAATCAGCAGGGAAGCAGGACCTGAGGACTGCCCCAGTAAAGAGCGGCAGCTATTTGATAACATAATGATGACAAGCATTGATCCTGCACAAGCAACTCTAAGCCGCTTGGCCGTTTGCTATTAGATGAGACTCCAACGTGGCTTTTGTCTGATAGCAAAACATTACTAAAGGTGGGAGGTGTTAACAGTCATCCGTTTACTTCACCAAGTTTCACGATTAAGTATTTACGCTACCTGAATTAGAGATGCTGCAGCAGGTATTTGCCTGTTGAAATGCTTTTGGCGTTGTTTCTGTTGTACCTTCAGTGCAAAACCAGAACCCAGGATCCCCTGAAACCCAACAAACAGCCATTTGTTAAAAGAAAACCTCCTTTAATGCTTATCATAACAAACAGTCTAAGGCATAGAATTCACAACAAGCTAAACTGTGCACGCTGTGTTGTTCCTTCAGACTGTTATGTGACATTTCAGAAGGTGCTTTAGATTTCCACTCACCGCTGGAAGTGCAAAAAAGGAGATGGCAAAGACAGAGAAACAGGATGCTATTGTTTTGCCAATCCATGTCTGGGGCACCTTATCACCATAGCCAATAGTTGTGACCGTTACCTAGGAAACACAGAAAAAAAATTAAGAGATAAGAATAAAACAACTGCACCAAAGGTTGACTCACATGCCCTTTCACTATCTCTGCCTATCCACCCCATCTTTCCTGTGAAGCAGAGGAAAAGATCCCTCTTTACCCACTCTCACAAACAGCGGAGATTATGGGATCTGCCATGCAGTTAGTGTGAGAAGGAAAGAAAGGTGTCCATAACAGAAGCTCTACCCCAAAGAGAGTCTCCCTTCAGTGTGGGGCAAAGCACTAGTGTGTAATCAGCCTGAGTGTTCAGTTCACTGGCTAACACATCCACTAGAGGTATTGTGAAAGCAGAGGAAAGCTGGATGTGAGTTATAGTAGCAAAGCGTGGAGAACTGCCCCTTGCACTTCTGCCAGTACAGTGACAAGGAATTCAAAACAACAAATTGTTGCTGTGCAAATGCTGCCTTATTTCCAGTACAATTTCTTCTTGCTATAAACCATAGCTAAAAGTTAACACAGAAATAATGTAAGCAACATGGAGGCAATTTGAAAAGCAACTCCATTGCCAACATACATTTTTTCCTCTTTCCTGGAGTAAGCTCGGGGGGGGGGGGGGGGGCTTTTTTGTAGGTTTTTGACAGGGCAGCTTCCAAGAAGGACAAACCAACTGTGCTGGGGAAATGACCACCAAGTGCCTATAGAGGCTACAAAACACACACATACCCTCCCTTCAGCCATTCTGCAACCAATGTTGAAATGTTTGAATTATTCTAAAGTGGAAGAATGAATTGCTTGTTCAGCAGATATACAATACGAATAAGAGGTGCCCTTTTTGTTTTTTAAGTCACAGCTTCAAACATGAGGCAGGGGGATGAGGGAGAGCAAGACCCTGCTGATTAAACATTTCAATTGTATGTGTGTACATCAACTTGCGAAACCAGCTTCCTACCATAGAGAAATGTTAAGCAGGACCTGCCAAATATACCTGAAAAAAAATCCAAGGAGCAGCAACTGCTAAATGTTCTTGCTACATGATGCAGCTTTTCTAGAGATTTTTTACTGGGTATCAAAACTTCCATACAAAATGACCACTAAAATCATTTTTTGCTTGCCAGAATGCACTTGCCAGAAGGCATTACAGTATGACAGAAACAACGGCTCAAGCAGTGATAGATAAACCAACAATAAAAACAAATAAAACGGTGAGCGATGTTAAAATCTCAGGGGCCAAAATATGACACAAATGGCAGATTACCCCATTATGAAGAGTATTAAATCCAGGCATGTAAAGTTGAGGTTATACACATGTGGCTAATTTCTCAAAAGCATGTGGAAAACAGTTAAATTCCTGATTCTGAATTCTGAGAAATTGCACAAGACTGGCTATATGGCAAGCGCTGCACTTACCACACCCCACCACAAGGCGTCAGCGTAGCTGGAGAACCCTGTCTGTCCCTCTTCATCCACTGCATCTTTCTCAGCAAGGTAGACAAAATACGATGAGAAGATCAGCCCCAGGAATCCAATATACAGTGTGGTTATTAGTTCCTGATGGGGAAAAAAAGACTGAATTATTGATTGGAAGCTAATACAAAAGCATGTAGTTCATTATTTATTTTTTAACACAAACTGATTTTTGTAAAAGTTATGGTTTTCTTAATAAACATGGACAGTGAGTGATAAGAGGAAGAGTTTGGATTTATATCCCCCCTTTCTCTCCTGTAGGAGACTCAAAGGGGCTTACAATCTCCTTGCCCTTCCCCCCTCACAACAAACACCCTGTCAGGTGGGTGGGGCTGAGAGAGCTCCGAAGAGCTGTGACTAGCCCAAGGTCACCTAGCTGGCATGTGTTGGAATGCACAAGCGAATCTGATTTACCGGATAAGCCTCCACAGCTCATATGGTAGGGAATCAAACCCAGATCTCCAGATTAGAGTGCACCTGCTCTTAACCACTACACCACGATGACCATTTTTGTCATTTTGTTGGTTTATCACCACTGGTAGTGATTCATTTTATAGTAGTTGTATACTCATGCCTTGATGGCCAAGTGTATATGAGAAGCATGGCAGAGAGAAAAGTAGAAGGGCAACTTTGTCTCTGGCCTTACTTCCAGGTGTATCCCCATCTCTATAAACTGAAGTGTAGAATAAATTAAATGTACACACATTCATTCCAATGCATATGAGCAAGATGAGCAAGACTGCATATGAGCAAAAATTATGTCATCTTTACTACATCCACTTTTGGGAAAAATTAATTTATTTCCTCAATGCATTTTTGTTTTACTCCCCTCCCCTCTTCCACCTAACACAAGAAACTTATACAGTTCTTCTCTCCTCCATTTCATCCTCACAACAATCCTTTGAGGTAGGCTAGGGGAGTATGCTGTTCCTGGAGCACCCAGCAAGCTTCCATGGAAGCAAGGCTCATTTGCTTCAAGAACGCATGACATGGAAGAAATATGCATGCAATTAAGTGTGATGTATAAAATACCTAAACCCTTGGTTTAGGATTCACCATTAACCCGAGCATGAAACACTGTGTTATTCTAAGTAGACAGTCTCCACATTAGTTGGGGGAAGTAGCTGGAGAGAGAGAGAGAGAGCACGAAGGGGGTAACTAAGATTGATAACCTATGTATGCCAGGATAGTCTTTGGTGCAAATTCTCAACTGGGCAGGCAATTACAATACGTTTTTATTAAAGAATAAAAACAGTAAAACAAGAAATATGTATTTAAGCAATGAATGTATGCACACACAACATGCAAAGCATGCAACAGCTGATTAAGAGAAAAGGTAGGAACTTGGATAGGGTTTCAGGGATGGGTGACAGTTACCAGTCTTGAAGGGACATCCAGGGGAAGCTGTGTAGAAGAGGGAAATGACCAGCATTCCCAGGAGCAAAAGAATTAGCCTACATGCAAGAGGGGAAGCATGAATGGATCCAAGACAAACACACCATGAATGGCCCAGAATGGTGTGAGGCAAGGCAAGTGGGAAGAAATTCAGGAACAAAGAATTGATTGGTCTGTCAAGGTCAGTACTGGCTCATTCCGCACATGCAGAATAATGCACTTTCAAACTGCTTTCAATGCCCTTTGAAGCTGTGCGGAATAGCAAAATCCACTTGCAAACAGTTGTGAAAGTGGTTTGAAAACGCATTATTTTGCGTGTGCGGAAGGGGCCACTGTCTACTCTGACTTGCAGTGGCTCTCCAAAATCCCTCGGCTATGAACTCTTTGCAGGAGGAGAATCCCTGTGCAAACAAAATGCCATGGAAAAACCCCACTGTGAATCAAACAGCTGTGGGGTAAGTAGTGCATGCATAAATGGCCTCAGCTACCCATCTGCTATAAGGTAACATTAATACTGACCTACCTTACAGGATTATTGTAAGGATTACAAAATGTGTTTTGAGATTAGGGTTGTTGGAGGGGTTTTTTCTTCCACCAATAGATTCAGAAATCAATAGAATTCATTCTCAAAATACACCCTTCCCTTTTGACATATTTTGGCTGGTAGCCTGATAGTCAGCCTTTTCCTCACAGTCTGCCTTTCCCTGGAGTCAGTACAAGAGGTTTACAAATACTAAAAAAGGCTTTCAAATAAATTGAAAAATTTGGGTGCTGTGTGGTTTCCGGGCTGTATGGCCGTGTTCTAGCAGCATTCTCTCCTGACGTTTCGCCTGCATCTGTGGCTGGCATCTTCAGAGGATCCTCTGAAGATGCCAGCCACAGATGCAGGCGAAACGTCAGGAGAGAATGCTGCTAGAACACGGCCATACAGCCCGGAAACCACACAGCACCCAAGTGATTCCGGCCGTGAAAGCCTTCGACAATACAAATTGAAAAATCTTTCAACATACAGTACCTGGCGATGTATAAACACAACAGATCCCAAAAGCCTCCAGGTGCCACCTTGTCGGTCTACATGGAGCATGCGAAGTATCTGCAGAAACCGGATTCCCCTTGAAACAAGAGTTGTGGGAAATTGTAGAACAGTGTAAAGCCATTCAACATAAAAGCCCTGCTCCTTGCAAGCCTGGACACATTTTATTCTAAATGCAGGTATGGAATTCAAGAGCTGTTTTGCACTATCAGTTCTTCACCAGTTTTATTCCCATAAATCAAATGTTATAGGGCAGTGGGTGTGGTCAAATGGCAGCCTACAGAACATATCCAGTCCTGATATAATTTGCTTTGCCAATTACATTTCCCTACACTTCCACAAAGGAGTGCAGCATTTATTTATTGGGCGGGGGGGGGGGGGACTATGCCACCTTTTCATGTACCTGCTCTAAGTAGCTAACCATTTAGACTAGTGATGGCGAACTTTTTCAAGACCGAGTGCCCAAATTGCAACCCAAAACCCACTAATTTATTGCAAAGTGCCAACATGGCAATTTAACCTGAATACTGAGGTTTTAGTTTAGAAAAAACGGTTGGCTCCGAGGCACGTGTTATTCAGGAATAAGCTTGGTGAAGCAACTGTGCAACGCTTCAAATGGGTGAATCACAATCCTAGGAGGGTTTACTCAGAAGCAAGCCCCATTGCTAGCAACTGAGCTTACTCCCAGGTAAAGGATCATGCCCAGGCCAGCCTAGATGTGTGTGTGTGTGTGTGTGGGGGGTGATTTTCCACCCCCTCCCACATGATGAACTCTGTATGCGAGTGCCCACAGAGAGGGCTCTGAGGGCCACCTCTGGCACCCGTGTCATAGGTTCGCCACCACTGATTTAGACTGTAAAACAAAGCCATTTAAAACAAGGCTTTCTCCACTTCATTCTCACAACAACCCTCTGGAGTAGAGTGAGATTGAGAGAAAGTATAAGGCATATGGTCAACTCTCAGTAGTCCTTTCAGGGCAAAGCTTATCACTCTATAGTCCCATAAGTATGATACTTCAGGATACTTATTATTGTATGCAGCGCTGTGCTGCATGACTGGGAAACTGATGAATCATAATGACATGATTATAAAGCCATGACCTCCTGAGGGGGTCAACTTGAGGCAGCAGAATAACGTTTAGTTACCAAAACACCATACTAAGAATAGAGGGATTCTGAAGAATTCCTAAGAGATAATGTAATAAAATGCCGTGGCCAATTTCTTTTGCGTGTAAAGGTGAAGAGATAACAAGCATCCGCAGATGTTATTCCATACAATTTACCAGCAACTGGTTCTGTAATTTTTACCACAATGGTAGTAAACAGAGAACTCTTTGCTACCTACCTTATTGCAGATGTGGCAAACACCTGTCCATTTGATCCTACACTCAGGACTATAATTGAAGCTATCACAACAATGAGATCTGTAGACAAATGGATATTGAAATGGTTAGCTCACCCGTAAATCAAAAAAGGGGAAGGGAAAACTTGTACAAAATTTGGTGTTTTCAGGGAGTTTGTTGTTTTGGTTCAGTAATGTTTAGCCCAATTATAAGAGAAGACATTGATGAGGCCCCTGTAGAAATCTACAAGCTCCAACCATTGATTCTGTTCCATTTAGCCCATCTCACTGATTCACATCAGGTTTGTTCCTACCTCATAATTTACACATTATACACCACAACTGGGGTCATGAGTCCTGCCACCAAATGTACCTGATTTGGTGGAAGTTCCTGAACCCTGGCTCTGCCAGTGGCCACAGCATCATCAGTGAGCCCCCAGTGGAGGCCCTCCCTAGAGCAGTTAGAAAAGGGCTGGATGGATGCAACACAAAAAGGAGGCGGGGCTCTGCCTCTGAGCTGTTCCCACAGGTTGTCTCACAGATGAGGCCAGCAGCATTCCTCACCTCTCTCATGCTGGCACAGACCAGAAAAGAGACTTACTAAAGTATCCAAGGAGAAGGAAGTGCAGGGAAGGAAGGACTGGGCCAGGAACCCAGCCAATATGAGTGTAGGCTGATTTGGCCATGTCTCTTTTTGAAGAAACAAGGTACACATGGGAAATAGTTGGCCACTGGGAACCACATTTATCTGGGCTAAATGATAAGCATTTAATAAGGCTCTGCCTCTCGCTTCCACGCCCTTTCAACTGACATTCTACACCTTTCCACCCTACAAATGGGGTGTGTGGGATCAGCTGATCGTTTAAGGTTCAAGCTGTTGCATGGTTTGTGGGAACAATGTAGGTTGCTGTAATACAGAGAGGGAAATTTGGCAAGTATTCTGAGATATATAATAATGAAGGCTTTCCCCAGCCAGCTGCTTACTGGCTGTTACAGCTAGAAGGTTTTAAAGAAGAGGTTTGCTTGGCACCAGGCAACACCAGATGAATCTTAGCTGTTGTATGGCATGGGAGGAAGGAGGTGGAAATTGGAGCATCTTCACACAAAACTGTGTGCAGGCAATGAAAGGTAAAGTATGGCAGCATTAGGTGTGCCATGTTTGGAGCTAGAGTGGAGTTGCTCATGTGCATTCAGACTTAATAGGGTACCCATTAAAAATAACCCAACTGGATGGGATGGGGTTAATAAGTTTCTGTAGACCAGACTTTGGTTTATTTATTTATTTGATTTGTATTTTTCCCTGATTTGATTATTTAATTTCTATCCCACGTTTTCCTGATAAGATCAGTCTCGGGGCAGCTAATAACAGTGCTGTTATATACAATTGTAGTGAACATGACCATAAAACATATACATATATTAGCATTAAGCACTTTACAGTGCAACCCAGATGTCCTGCGGCGGCCGGAGGTGATGCAGTGAAGCTGTGCCACTTCCAACAGGCTTTTCAGAGGCCTGGGGAGGAAGAAAAAAGGAAAAACCCTCCCTGCCACCAGAAAGCCCTCCATGGGGCCCAGTGGGCTTACATCAGGCCAAAGGGCTGGGGCTGTGGGGCAATTGGCTGCAAACTTGGGGTGGAAACCGATGTTAGGCCCTTTCCCCACTTACCCTTGTCACAGCGCGCGCAATTCCTGGTGTGCACCCCGGCTTCCCCAGGACCCCACGCTCTGTGAGGGGTCATCAAAAGGCACCATCTGAAAAGGCACCAGGAATTACGCGCGCTGAGGGGGCGCGAGAGAGGCAGCGTTGGGGCGGCTGCGTTCTCGCCGCCCCTGAAGTGAGGAGTGCAGCTGGACCCTGCGCTACTTTAGGAGAGTAGCGCGGGGCTTAAGGTAAGTGGGGAAAGGGCCTTAGTCAGTTCTACTCCCAGGAATACTCCAGTCCACCTCCCCCATGCCAGCATCTGTTCCAGATGCCAGTATACCTCCAAAACAACAGGGACTTCCAGGTCTGCAGAATTTAGGGGTAGCCAGCCACCTGCTCATTCACTTCGTACACCGGCAGAGATGCCCCTTATGTGGTGTTCCCTGTGGGCATTTGCCCCTCACCAACTGGATTGGGCTGCCCAAAACCCTGGGTTAAACCACACCTTGAATATCATTTTCTTTCTTGGATGTGTGGACAAGAATCAATAGCACAGGGTGGTAGTGTACACAATGGACTGTTCCGTTCATTTATCAAACTCTCCTTGGCCTTCTCTCCTTCACACTTTGACATAACTTTCAAGGGGGATTCAGCTCACTCTATGCTGGCCTGAAAGTTCTCCTTCTACCATCCCCTTTGGTCCAGAAGGAAATATCAGAAATCTGTTCACTGTTTTCCTTCTCCACTTTCGAATTCTTCACAAAACTCAGCAACCAGCGAATATTTTATCCTGCAGAGTCAAGGGAACCTGGCAAAGAGGCAGGCGTGTATTTTCAGAGATTCAGAAATAACTTGTGTAACTGGAGAAGTGGTATTGTATAGCAACTAAGAGACTGAGGTATGAAACTGCAAGTCCTCAGCTCAAATTTCATCTTTGCCATGAAAGGAAAAGTATGACCTGCCTTAGGATTATACAGAACTGTGTGTGTGTGACTTTTTCTCCCTCTCTGCCAACAACTGCCCTAAAAAAAACTTTCCCTCCAAAATTCTACTGGTCACTTTCAGGGCTTATTGAACATTCCATGATCTGTAATACTGTGGTAGAGTAAATATGTTTTTCCTTCCTTTATAATACACACTCAGGAACAGGGATAAATTTCTACTCAGTGTGAACAGAGGGCGATGATATGTGCAGAAAACAAAATGATAAAACCCTTTTTCCTTTGCTGTCAGCAACTCAAAAATTAAGGCTTAAGAGACTTTTGGTACTTTAAAAGATAAACAGACAAAAATATTTTCAGGAACAATAAAGATTTGGCAAGGTAAAATTACACACAAGATAACTGAAGCAGGGAAGTTATGAAGATATTTTAAGTTCAGTTCAGGGTGCAGCTCACTGCTGTGTTTGTTGTAATATAGTCCGTTCACTTTTGTTCATCTCCCCTCAATGGTTACCAATTACAGGCTTCCAAATATTGGTTAAATATATAAATAAAGATGTTTTCCATACAAATAAACAGTTTTGCTTCTTTGAAGAAGACTTCCTGTTAACGTTCGATCAGGTTTGACTTTACACACACTCAAAGACACACCTGTCCTTCCCACAGGTAGATTTGCAGAGGATTTTCCTTCAATTTCTGACTCCTTTTCAGAAAAACAAAAACTCTCTCTTGTTCTCTACAGCTAGATCACCATTCTAATAAGTAACTTCATTTTTTCTCCAGGGTGGATATTTCCCTGAGAGAACATCACTTATCCAATCCCTACGTCAGCTTTTGTGAGTGTTTGTATCAGGGACTTAACAGATTTTCTTTATTTGATCCTCCAGTCACTCTTCCACAGAGCTTTCTGGTCATTAACCAACCATGTTCACCTTGCTCTTGTAACCTCAGCTTGTGGGTTCTGTGGGGCAGTACTTGGAATGAGTTGCAACAACAATTTTTAAACAACAAAATGGTTTACTTTTCTTTACAATTAACACTTTTAAAACATCAACATTTAACGTTACAATTCAAGGTCCTGTTCAGGTTGCATTTCAAGTCCTTCTATTTACAGTCTACTGATATTACCAAGTCCAAATTCTTCTTTGCAAGTTGGCTGGCTCCTGAAGACTCCAAGGGCTTGATGAACAGGTTGCAACATGATGAAGGTCTCCAGGAGAACTCTCACCCATTACAACCACAAAAGAAACCCTTAACAAGGTGTTAAGGGCTTATAGAAATCAAGGTCCGAGTCTGGTAGCCTTGTTCTTCTGCAAAAGAGCTCTTTCAGCCTCTCTGCTGCTCCGAGTCTCCACCCCCTTACTGGGTCAACCCATTCTGGGCCAATCCATTCAGGGCATGGGGGTTACACTCTGACTAGACAGAACTTATTTAACGGAGCTCTCACTTCATGGACTACTCAGAACGCTAAGCAAAAACTCCCCTCAAAATTCCCATGTGGTAGCTGAAGAACTCTCCACAGTACCACAGGGAGTTCTATTTTAACCCCTCAGCTCTGCATTCCAACTGCCTGAAAGCATCTAAGTGTTGGAATTTGTCACATAACGAATGTGAATCATTTTGAAAACTCAAAACACTATATCCGTGCTTAAGTTTAAAACAAGCCAATGCTATCCACGAAGTTATCAGTGTGTACTATACAGTGTACGCTAGAGGAAGCATTTCTTTAAGGTTGTGGTATAGTGTTACACATGGAAAACCTGATTGTATCCGACTACCTATTTCTGCTTTATTTATTTATGAAATCTATTTCCTGCCTCACATGGGCGACCGAGGCAGCTAACGATTTCAAGTGTACATGATAAAATCATAGTTTAAATCCATTAAAGTCACCCTCAAAAGTCACCATACACACATCATTAAAACAATTACAAACAGAGTTAAAATTCATTCAAGACATTTAAAAACAGTAATTATAACACTGGTTAGGAAGGAGAGATCACTGAGGGAATGCCAAACAAAACAAAAAAAATGTCTTCACAAGCTAGCAAATCTCCCATAGGAAACAATTCCAGAATTTTGGTGTCATGACCAAGGAGGCTCTCCCCCAAATTGACACCCGCCTAATCTCAGGACTGCTATCGTATTTTAATATTTAGCATTTATACAGCATCTGTGTGTACAATGTTGCTTGCATCTCAGAGCAAATTACAACATCCTTGAAGGCAGGTTAGTAAGATTATTCCTATAATATAGGGGGTTGGGGGATATATAACAGAGAGAATCAAGGCCTGCTTAGAGTTCATGAAAGTTCATGACCAAAGGAAGATGTGAACCAGAAATAAACTACAAAACAGTTCCCAAGAAGTCTAATTAACACAGCTTTCATAAAACTCAAGTGATATCAGAACAGCAGTTTCCTCCTGTGATCAATGAAAAGACCAAACATTCAATGTCAAGACAGAAGAAGCCTTTAAAAAAATCTTACCTATTATTGATATAGGCTTTCTAGCAAAACGTACTCTTCCCTTAATACCCACGTATTTGCTTCTGCAACCAGCTGACCAGAGCCTCACCACATATTCAGCACCAAAGAATACCACCAAGACAATTTCCTGAAATTTAAAAAGAAGACTTGAGGTGTGTGTATGTGTGCGTTTAGCACATTCCGAAGACCTTGTCAATCTATGTACTTTTGCCTTCAAGTTACAAGAGCAAGAGACCACAATGTCAATTTCTGGAATTAATACTTTCCCACCATCATTATAAGAGAGTAGGATCCATTTATTACAAGCACATACCACCCAATTCAAAATATTTGGAATATTTCAATTCAAAATATTTGGAAAAATGCCCCTCTGCCCTCAAAGGGTCATTAGCGGAGAGTGCTGCAGGTGAGCAAATCAAGGATTTCACATATCTCATTCTAGCAGGAAGCTGGACCAGGCAAATGGGCAAGTCCCTTCTCAGCACCTGAACCCAGCATCATTAAACACTAAATATGACCAACAGAAACTGAGTCAGCACAGGAACTGAACCCCCTCATAGAGATTCCAGACCAGTGTTTCCCAACCTTTTCGATGTCGCGGTACCCTTGACCTCGCCCTTCATATCTCAGGGTACCCTTGAGGTTCATTTGATTTTTTTTTTGTTTTGCATTTTTAGGGTTTTCCCCCCATTTTTTGCCTGTAGGTGGGGGGAGTGGCAAGCAGGGGGAGGGGAGGGGAGGGAAAGCAGCGTTGACAGCCACTTTGTTTGTTTGCCTAAATTCGGCATGGATTGGGGGAATTTAAAGGGAGAGTTCCCTTTAAATCTACCCCCCCTCCACACCGAATTTAGGCAAATAAAACAATGCTGTTTTTCAATGTTGTTTAAAGGGAGCCCATGAGGCTTCCAACCCCCCCCCCCTTTCAAAATCCATTTGATTAGGGGGGGAGGCGGTAGCATTGTCATGGTACCCCTGGGACGTGCTCATGGTACCTCAGGGTACCCCGGAACGCTAGTTGGGAATCACTGTTCCAGACCCTTTTCCTGAATGTTCAGGTTTCATTTATTTTATTTTTAAAAGGTCGCTGGCCCTTTCAGTTGTGCTAGAACAAGAAAAAATTGCAGACAGGATTCTGTTCAATTGCTCAGTAAAAGGTAACCTTGACGTCCCCTTCCAGTCCAGCCAATCAGTGCAAAGCTTTGGAATGACTGACAAGCACCGGGCATTTTATTTTCTGAATATTTAATTTTTAAAAGATAACTATTTAAGTTCTGACTCTCCAGCAAAAACATTCCCCCCCCCCCCCTTGGCCCTGCCGTTCCATGTCACTACACAGTTGCATCAATAGCTAATCAAATGTGAACAGCAAATATCAAACAACAAATATCAAATCAACAAATATCCAAGCAGCAAACGACAGCATCAATAAACATAAATGTCAAACATCAAATATCAAAAATAACACATCAGAACATCTTAAACATAATAACACAACAATATAACATTCTAAACAACCACCCTGCACACCTATCCCCACTATCCCCACTACTCGCTCAAGCAAAAAACAACATTATGCTCTACGGGATCCACAATAGATCATCTAAAGGGGCAGCTAACTACTAAAGGTGACAAAAATCAAAACACCTGCTCTAAACCTACGAAGTAACTACTACCTAAGCTAGAAGAAAAACTACAAAATTTTCAAAAGGGATAGATTACAGAATTCAACTACAAAAGCTACAAACCACAACTACAAAGGAGAAGGAGAAGGAGAAGGAGAAGGAGAAGGAGAAGGAGAAGGAGAAGGAGAAGAAGAAGAAGAAGAAGAAGAAGAAGAAGAAGAAGAAGAAGAAGAAGAAGAAGAAGAAGAAGAAGAAGAAGAAGAAGAAGAAGAAGAAGAAGAATTTGTACTCCCCTTTCTCTCCTGTAAGGAGATTCAAAAGGGCTTACAAAGGGGCTTCCCCCCTCACAACAAACACCATGTGAGGCAGGTGGGGCTGAGAGAGCTCTGAAGAGCTGTGACTAGCCCAAGGTCACCCAGCTGGTGTGTATTGGAGTATACAATAGAATAAGGAAAATAAACGACAAAACTACAAAAGGGAATTAATTACAGGAACTACAAAACTACAGGCCACTATCCCCAACCTTTTGATGGCAGAGAATCCCTTCCCTATGAATGAATTCATCAATGAACTGTGTCAAGCTATTCCCTGTTCATCTCACTAAAAATGCACATACCCCCCAAAAGGAAACATGCACTTTCTTCCAAATCCTCTGGTTTCCAATTTTCTGTTTACCTCACTGAATGTTTGCCATTTTCTCTAGTGCTGCTTCAAAAATGCTGCTTCTTCCAGCAGAAGTCAAATAACGAGCCCAATTAGAACAACAAAAACTCTCAAAATGAACAGAATAGAAATGACCATAGCCATTGGGAATATAAACCTAATGCTCAGGAGAATAAGTGTTATAGGCTAGCATCTAAAGATCAACAGACCACCTTGGGAGGAGGAAGTTCTGAAATTCTGGCTCCATAACCCAAAAGGCCTTATCTCCGGTGATCACCTATCTTACTCTAAATGTTGGGACCACCTACAACAGAATATAAATTATTTTAACTAGAAGGCAACAACCAGCCAGAGAAGGTGATCCTTTTGCCATTTCGGTCCCAAACCATAAAGGGTTTTACATTCAACCATCAGCTTGTTTGCTGTCAACTTGCTTCCTCCAAGCACAACTCTGTGAAGGGCAATTAAAACTGGGGACATACTGGGCCTTTCCCCACTTTCGTCCTTCCCCTCTATGCTGCGTGCTGCTCTCAGCGCGCAGCATCCCAGGCGCGCGCCCGGTCGTCCCCACGACCCCGCGCTCTGCGCTGGGCCATCAAAAGGTGCTGTTGAGAAGAGCACCTGGGATGCTGTGCGCTGAGGGGTGCGACAGCAGCAGCTTCAGGGCGGCTGCGCTGTCGCCGCCCCTCTCAGTGGGGAGTGCCGAGGGACCCCACGCTACTCTCCTCGAGTAGCGCGGGGCTTAAGGGAAGTGGGGAAAGGCCCACTATCTCCATAACTTACACCCGAATATACTATAACCAGAGCTAAGGGCCTTTCTCCTGACACCCTGCAAAAAAGATGGTCTTGAGGGACTAGTAAACTCCTCCGCCAAACACTTCTGTTTCCATCTCCAAGACATTTTATTGTTGTGCGGAAACAGCCAGGGAACAACAGGTATACCTTGAAAAAAGGGGGCTCTAAATAGACACATTTCCCCCATGAGATTCCTTCCTTCCCCCCACAAAAACCATAACCCCCATTATAATTGTAGTGGCCAGGGTTTACCCTCTGTGAAAAAAAATGCCCTGTAAAAATCTGTGGAAGGGTTTTTTTCTATTTACTGTTTAGTAACACAAGGGGTGAATGGAAATATGAGGGAGGGTATTATTTTTAATACTAAGATGGTAAGAAATATTTAGCACTCAAGAGGCTTTTTGAAAATACAACTTAAAATAGTTTTATTTGCCTCTTTTGTGGGATTTAAAAATCAGTTTGGCAAATATTCAATAGCAGGAAATGTAGACTGTAGAATAACAGAACTGAGAAGTTTGAGATGGTTAAGGTCAAGTAATGGGCACTTCCAAAATGTATCAAGGAGTTTCACATACAAATGTTTGAATCTTTATGTTCTACAGAGAGTGATTTATCTTGGCAGTCACTGGATTGTTTCTTAAATTTAAGCTTTTTTTCTTTTTAATAATGGTTCTTTAGCTATAGGGATTAGGAACATTAGTTTCTGGGTCCAACTGTAAGCGCAGAAGGAAAGGAGTGAAAGTAAGAAGGAAATAGAAAGTGGTAGAAAGTGAGAGAAAAAGAGAAAAAGGAAATGATTTTAGATTTACCAGAAGGTTATTTCTTCCTTCTCCCCATTATTTAGGAAAATAATGGAGAGAAAAAGATTCTGGCAGAAATACAGCTTAAAAGTCATTTCACAGAACGTCATGAAAAAAAAGTGTACTTTGTGCTAAGAAAAAAAGCATTCAATGTTCCTACATTCCTAGAAAAAAAAGATACATCTTATGCTTGTGTGAAAAGACAAAGCTCATGAAAATAATGTCTTCAACTAAAACATATCTAAAGCGCAGACCCAGAAAATAGAAAATAGAAATAAAGCATTTAAATGATTATTTCAACAAGAAGTATACTTTATATATGTAACTTTAAGCAAGTTTTCTTGAAGACATTATTTTTTTAGTATTAAGAATTATGGCTCTCAAAAATAGCAAAAGGTACTTTGCTTTCCAAAGAAACAGCCCCTGTTGTCTCTCTTTCCCACATTCCAAAGAAAAGATACTTTTTACTTAGCAAATGAGCTGAGAAAGTGTGTATTAGTGTAGAGGAAAAATAACTGACCAAGCAGAAATTAAAAGCAAAGAAAGAGAGAGAGTCAAGCCACGTGAGAAACTATATTCTTAAGAATGCTATTCGGTAACAAGTATGTCATCGCTTTTCATAGATTACCAACAATGATGGGAATATTAGGCTGAAACGGCCATGAATTGACAGAGGCTATTTGGCTTTGGAACATTTGTGATTCATCTCCTGTCTTTCTCCTCTAAGAACTGTGCCTTTTGTATACTTGTAGGGCTTAATTCTCTGATTCTAAAACAGACCCTCTGAGGGTCCGGAATAAAAATTATTTATTTAATAAGTCCTTGTCGGCTCAAGCTTATTAGCTAACTATTAGTAAACACGTTACTCTGTGGTAACACAACTGTCCTGGGATCACTGGATGCACAGGAGGTATTTCCCATTAAACTGCTAGGAATCACTCTATAAACCTTAGAACTATTTTCCCTATATAACAGGTTATAGATCCAGTCTTGATCCCAAAACCCCAAAAATGTGTTCCTTTTTACTCCTGAGGAGAAAAATCATCCACCACACAGCGTACAGCTCAGTTAAGTCCGGGGTGGTGAACCTATGGCACTCCAGATGTTCATGAACTACAATTCCCATCTACAATACAGGACCAATTGGCCATGTTGGCAGGGGTTGATGGGAATTGTAGTTCATGAACATCTGGAGTGCCATAGGTTTGCCACCACTGAGTTAGGTTCTCTCTCAGTCAACTGTCAGTTTTTAAATGTCAGAATTCTAACTGCCACTCTCATAAGAACATAAGAACATAAGAACAAGCCAGCTGGATCAGACCAGAGTCCATCTAGTCCAGCTCTCTGCTACTCGCAGTGGCCCACCAGGTGCCTTTGGGAGTTCACATGTAGGATGTGAAAGCAATGGCCTTCTGCGGCTGTTGCTCCCGAGCACCTGGACTGTTAAGGCATTTGCAATCTCAGATCAAAGAGGATCAAGATTGGTAGCCATAAAATGGACTTCTCCTCCATAAATCTGTCCAAGCCCCTTTTAAAGCTATCCAGGTTAGTGGCCATCACCACCTCCTGTGGCAGCATATTCCCAAACACCAATCACACGCTATGTGAAGAAGTGTTTCCTTTTATTAGTTCTAATTTCTTCCCCCAGCATTTTCAATGAATGCCCCCTGGTTCTAGTATTGTGAGAGAAAGAGAGAAAAATTTCTCTCTGTCAACATTATTTTCTACCCCATGCATAATTTTATAGACTTCAATCATATCCCCCCCCTCAGACGTCTCCTCTCCAAACTTAAAGAGTCCCCAAACGCTGCAGCCTTTCCCTCATAAGGAAGCGTCGCTCCAGTCCCTCAATCATCCTCGCTTGTCCCTTCTCTGCACTTTTCTATTCCTCTTCAATATCCTTTTTGAGATGTGGCGACCAGAACTGGACACAGTACTCCAAGTGCGGTCGCACCACGGCTTTATATAAGGGCATGACAATCTTTGCAGTTTTATTCTCAATTCCTTTCCTAATTATCCCCAGCATATGAGCGCTTCTGCCTTTTCTTTTCACAGCTGCCATACATTGAGTTGACATTCCCATGGAACTATCAAATTGCTAAGACGCCTTCTAAAATCCCACTTTCCCTTGGTCTGTGACTGATAGCACTGACCCCCCGTGTAGCATGCTTAATGTGAAGTTTGGATTTTTTGTCCCTATGTGCATCACTTTGCATTTTGCTACATTGAACTGCATTTGCCATTTCTTAGCCCACTCACCTAATTTATCAAGGTCCGCTTGGAGCTCCTCGCAATCCTTTGTGGTTCTCACCACCCTACATAATTTGGTATCATCTGCAAACTTGGCCACCACGCTACCCACCCCTACTTCCAGGTCATTTATGAATAGGTTAAAGAGCACTGGTCCCAATAGGTTAAAGAGCACTGGTCTCTCAGAATTCTATTCTATTTCCCTATCAGTCACAAGGGCTCTATGGCATATTCCACATGGGCCAAAAACAGCAGTGTGAAAACAGTGTGAAAACAGTGTGAAATGGTTTAAAATGGTGTAAAAAGGGTTTACACAGTTTTCACACTATTTTCATAGTGCTGTTTGTTGGCCCATGCAGAATCCGCCCATGGCTAGGGCAACTCTTTAGGATGCGGCTATTCATCTCAGGAGGCTTTTCACAAAATGGCTGATGTGCCCAAATGGCAAAGGCCCAAACTACATTTCCTCACAGCCACATAGCAGCTTGGAAAATGGTGTTTTAAAAATGGGTGGAGGCCCAATTCAGCTTGGGACCACAGTGGGGCAACCTTTTCCCTCCCATCCCCTGCTGTTGTTCTAATGAGCAGTGGGAACAAACAGGGAAGAGAGAATAGTGCCCTGCAACCATAGGTGGGATCCAGCAGGTTCTCACAGGTTCCTGAGAGTAGGTTACTAATTATTTGTGTGTGCCGAGAGGGGGTTACTAATTGGTGATTTTGCCACGTGATTTTTGCCTTAGTTACGCCCCTCCTCTCAGCAGTAGCGCGCAGAACTTGAAGCAGTCTAGCAGGAGGTGCATCGGCGTGCGTGGCAGCCTGCGCCTGCGTGCATTCATTTCCCGCCCAAGGACCGGTGCAGCGGCTGCGTCCTTGCCACAGCCCTGCCCAGGAATGCTCCGCCCCCCGGAATGCATGGCCACGCCCCCGCGCAGCCCCATTGGCGCTACACCAGAGTTTGAATCCCACCACCATGGGAACCTGTTACTAAAATTTTTGGATCCCACCACTGCCTGCAACATCATTTACAGCCAAAAAATTGAAGTACTCCCCCATTTCAGTGTGACGCTCCAGGAAACCCCACCAGATTTTTCTGCTGAATATGACACCATTCCAAACTGTTTCCAACTCAGCCTCCTGCTGATTGCCAGATACAACATCATAAAATGCCTTCCTCCCTCACACACTTCAGGAAAGCAGTGGTCTTTTCCACACAGCAGGATGTTATAAAAAGTGTTTTGGGGAAGAAGTTCACGCAGCTCTCTTCCCCCAAAATGTGTTCATGCCATTTTATTTCCCTCAACCTGCTTTTCCCGCCCAAAATCACTAAACGAGCAATCTTTTTTTAAAAGAGAGGTTGAAGATGTCTCCTGCTTGCCTGTGCGAAGTAAAGCAGGCAGGAGATGCTCTATTTCTCCCTCCTTCTCTCCTCAGCTCTTACTTTAATTTTCGCTGCAGTTGTTCCTGCCATTTTGTGGGCAGCAACAGAGACTCTCCATGAAGGTTTCCTACGGAGGTTTCCTTTGCTTGCAGCTCATTTTGATGGCCACTGCACTGTAAAAAGTAGGTGCACAGTTTGTTTTGCCAGGCAATCCCGCATATGTGTCTTTTTGTTTGTTTGCTTTGAGAGAGCTGTCTGTGAAGCTATGATGACACAACGCGAGAATCTGCGATACGAGCATATTTGAGTCATCGTAACTTCAAAGACAGCTCCCTCAAAACAAAACAAAACAATACAAGAAAAAACAACACACACAGGACTGCCTGGCAAAAGAAATTTAATTCATCTACTTTTTTGCAGTGCAATGGCCATCAAACGAGCTGCAAGCAGAGGAAACCTCCGTGGGAAACCTTCACCAGATGATGGAGGCACAGAGAATGGAGGCAGTAGCACACAAAATGGCGGCTGCAATTATGAAACTCACAAGAGCACAGCTGGGCAGCATGAGGAAAAAAGAACTCCTTTGGTTGGTGACGTTTTTTGCTGGCTGTTTTTGGCTGGCTGTACAAACTAAAAAAGCCCAAACGGATCTTTTTAAAAACCTGCAGGACCTTTTATTTCTGCTTTACAGAAAAGACCAGTGTAGGGGGAGGCAAGAGCCCTTCCCCACACACTTCTGTCCTGAGTCATACCCTACTGGTCAAATCTTAAATAGTCAATCAGAAACCACACTAGGCAAAAGCCCTACTTTGCCCCATCCTACAAACACTAGGCAGGCAGTGGGTGCTGTGGTGCCCAAGTTATACTCTATGTGGTGTCCTCTTGTGTTAGTTAGGCACCCCAGTCCACTCAATGTTTGCTCAGAAGTTAAGTCTGCAGCTTGAGGGTATCTCACAACTTTTCGTTTGGAATTTGTTTTGTTCACTTTTTATAACAAAGCGCTGACAGGTGCACCACATAGACATTTCATGCAATATTTTAAGTTAAATTACTTACCATCCAAAAAAGTGTCCCAGTGGCAAATTCAGAGTAATGTTCTATAGTAGATAGAACACTGAAAATTAAACAAACCAGCACCAATAGGAATCTGTAAGACCAAAAGAGAGTATGTTTTCAATGACATGGCCAAAAACTTTAATTTTTCACTACAAGATTGTATTTCATCTAATAGGATATTTGCAGCCTTCTTATTAGCTAAAAACAGAAACAAAACGGGGCTTCTAGGGCCGTTTCCGCACAGTCAGAATATCCTGGGTTGAGCAAGGAAAATATCCCCGTGCAGCCGAGAATTCTGCATGGTTCCCTGTGCTAAAGCGGGCTTGCCCCAGCATTGTCCCATGATATTTACCTTAGCCCAGGATTTTCAAAAATCACCAATCTGGAGGTTCTTTTTAAAAATCCCAGTGTGCCCCTGCTAGTGCCTGCTACCGTGCAAACATCGATCAGGAGCAGATCCAGTTTATTTTCCCAACCTAGCCACCTGATCTCCCCACTTGATGTCCATTCAAGCTGCCACTCAAAATCAACAGCCAATCAGAACGTGGGACACCGGGTATGCCCAGATCAGCCTTTAATGTCCTGTGCTCATGCAGAACAAAATGGAGTATTACCTCCCAGTCCTAACTCACCTCCTGGGAAGAAGAGGGGAGCCGTGCAGAGGCGAACCAGGATAAAATAGACCTGGTATGTAAGATCCCAGTACTAGCCCTGTTTAATTGTGCTTTGTGGAAACAGTCTAGGAGCAATAAAATCAAACATCTATTTTAAAACACAAATGTAAAAAAGAAAGTATTGTTGACATTGTTAAAGTGGTGCCTAGTTTGAGAGGAACGTGAAATTTTGATAATAAAATCTATATGCTATTCACCACAAATGCCTTCAATTTTATTTTTTTACATAGGACTTTTCCATCCAATACATTTAAAACATTTTGAGACAGGAAATAAAATGTTTCCTCCATGTAGTTCCACATTGTTTTTACCCCAAAATGTTTTATTTCCAGCCTCAAAATATTTTAAATTAATCCCCTTTTAAAATGGGTCTCTGGCTGAAATGTTTTGAAAACGTCTTCAGTTGCTGTGCGATCTACTGATGACATTTCCCCCGCTTCTCTGCTTCCCTCAACTTCCTCCTCAGTGCCATTTTCTGAGCTCACTCAATTTCCCCTCGCCTGTTTGTTTGCAGCATTTCTCTGTTTTTTTATGGGGGGAGGGGCAATGTTCAAAGCATTGAGTATACAAGGGGTACAGCATGCAGCACGAGGCTGTGAAACACTGAAGCATCAATTCAATACAAAACTTTTAAAAAGGGGGAAATCACGTAATTGCGACGAGGTATCATTTCAAGAGGGTCAGTGCGAACAAAATGGGGGGGATTGAAAACATTTTACAAATGTGTTAGGAGATTTGGGCAAAAAAGCCATAGTTATCTCCAATTGATGAGGAATTGTTAAATTTGCAGGTTGAATTCTATTTGCTCTTGAATTGTTTATGTTAAAAGCTAACTTCGAACAAAACAAGATTTTCAGTGTAGTTTTAAACAGTTGCATCCTTCTGAGCCCTTTGACTTCAGTGAACTTTTTACTATATCGTTTTGGGAGACACCAATGTTCACCAGTACCCAAAAACAACTGAGTTTGTTGAATTCGTATTTCATTGTTGTAATTGCAATTGTTTGATTTTTCTTTCAATAATACATAGCACCACACATGATTGGACTGTATTTTTAAAAATAAATAAATAATAAATTAGATGCATCATGTCCCAGTTGTGCCTATGGAATGCATTATGTACTATGTGAATGTTACAAGTGCCAGCATCTGCCTTAAGCTATCTCACTGTCAAAATAAGACCATGAGCTTAGTGACAGACTTGCTGACATTTCACCCTTCATTACTTAGCATTAGCAATTTTGACCAAGGAAGTTGTGCAAAATCCAAAGGTTTGTCCAGTTTAGTGCAACTATCTTTAGCTGTTGCTGATCCCATTAAAAGAAGTCTGGCGGTGCCTAGTCACAATCATGTTTTTGGTTAGTGAGCTACCGGTAATTCTTTGCATGATGCTGTGTTGGTCTTTTCATCATAGAACAAGATGTAAGGGTTCAGCACTTCCATTGGGTGTGTGCCCCACCTCCCAAGGGCTAAAAACTGCAGTATCTTAAACTAAAATAAGGTCTAAATTGTGTGGCCTTGAGGGTAGACAATCATGTTTTTTATTACTAATGACGTTATAGGCACTAACCAATAAGGACCAATGAAACTCTGACAACCTGTCCAAGCTTGTTGAGTGAAGAGAAGCAGAAATTTAAGTTGACACTGAATGAATGCAGGTGAACTCCACACAATAACACACTAACACCTCCACCACATTTACTGAGTAAATCAAACATCAACCTTTTCAGATACCAGCCTCCCCAAGATCATTCCTCATGTCTCAGAGGTGCACTCTGATCTGGAGGAACCGGGTTTGATTCCCATTTCTGCTGCTTGAGTTGTGGAGGCTTATCTGGGGAATTCAGATTAGCCTGTACACTCCCACACACACCAGCTGGGTGACCTTGGGCTAGTCACAGCTTCTCGAAGCTCTCTCAGCCCCACCCACCTCACAGGGTGTTTGTTATGAGGGGGGAAGGGCAAGGAGATTGTAAGCCCCTTTGAGTCTCCTGCAGGAGAGAAAGGGGGGATATAAATCCAAACTCCTCCTCCTCCTCCTCCTCCTCCTCCTCCTTTTCTTCTTTCTTCTTCTTCTTCTTTGTTTGTTTGTTTGTTAACCAAACTTGATATATTGCCCCCTCTTCAAAGGGCTCGGGGTGGTGTTCAATCATTAAAACCCAGAGCAATAAAATATCATATTAAAATTCCAATTAAAACATCAATAAACATAAGATGACGACACTAACTTTGGCTCTAAAATCAGTTAATGATCCTGTAATGGAAGTTTGTGCTCCAGTTAATGACCCTGTGCTCCAGTTTGTGCTCCAGTTAATGACCCTGCAATGGAAATTTGTGCTCCAAGAATAGAATATGGAGAATATATGCAATATTGCGCAGCAGATCCGCGAACAGTGGGGAATTCAGCCCGGCTGCTGCGTCGCCTGGAGCAGGGTTCGTTTGGCTGCAGTGGGGACCATGAGACCGCACTGAAAAGGTCCCGAATCAAGCCAAACCGGTTTGTACCCACTTTCATTTTTCCAGTGGGAAATCGACCATAGCTCATTTTTGCTGTGATGTGCATTTTGGCAATCACGTGTCAGTTGCGTTTCACATTATGAAATGTTTTGGTTTTCAATTTTATTTGTTTACACAACAGTTTTACATAAACAAAAAAATTCATAAATCATCATCTACACATTTGTAAATCCTAATTTAACCATCTACAAAACCGATTTTAATTCTTATATAACTATACATTTACTTATTCTTAAACAATTGTTTTTTGGGCTTCCACCTGTGCATACTCAATAAAGTACTTTTGTTTTTTAAACGCCTTGTAATCAATTATTCTAATACAACTAATCACTATTCTTAAGACACTTTCATTGATTTGGTTGAATTATATCACCTCTAGGATCACAAACTTTTGTTTAAATTTCCCTTCTAAATATGTCATCATTGTGACCATGATTTTCTAAAACATTTGTTATTTTCTAATCTACCATATCCTGATAGTTTTGCAATTTTTACCAGATCTAAAACTTTATGGCGCCATTCTGAAATTGAGGGTACTCTTGAATTGCGTCAGTTCTTTGCCAGTCCCATTCTGGCAGCAGTAGATAAATTCTGGAATAAGGTACTGCTTTTATTATTTGTAAGATTGTCACATATATCTAGAAGATACATTTCTGGTATTAGTTTCAATTTTACTTTTAGTATTTTTTGCATTTCTCTATGTATTTTACACCAATTTTTTTTACTTTTGAACATTTCTATAGCATGTGAAATAAATTTCCCTGTTCTTTCCTGCATTTCCAACATAGCTTAGTTTTGTAGGAGAATTTTGCTTACTGTATGGGGGTGAAATACCATCTGTACCATATTTTGTAGTAGTTTTCTCTGATGTCATTACTACTTGTGAATTTTAAATCAACTTTCCATAATTTTTTTCCCATTTTGCTAGTGAAATTGTAAGTCCAATATCCCTTTCCCATTATGAATTTTAAGGAGGCAAAACTGATGCTGCTTGCTGATTAGCTCAATGTCTGAGTTATTGCCTATTTATTTACAAAGACAGTCACAGCATAGATATCCAGATCCCTTTCTTCATAAGGTATCAACCTTGGAAAAGCCTGCCATTGAGTCCCTTCCCTTTGCTGAAAGACATGGGCATAAAAGCATACAACAACTTTTGTACTTTTGCTTTCAGACTGAATTCTTAAGAACCATCAAACTGCCAGTGTTACCCAAAGCAGTTTTAATCGAAAGTGGATCCAGCATACCAAAGTACAACAGCTAGAACACAGCTACCACTTTTTTAAGTGATATGATATACCATGTGAGCATCTCAGCGGTGAAACAGAAGGTGCATGTGTTACCAGCAAATCATCCAAACAGCACAGAAACACTGCACTTCCGGATTAGTGAATGACTTGAATAATCCCATTTGACCCAATTTTGCCTCTGGGGGAATGCTGACAAGCACCTCACTCCAGCCGCAATGAAAAGGTAAAGGTTTCCATGGAAAAACAAGGATCTCAGCCTGGTTTCCTAATAATTATACGACAACGGTCTTCAACTCTAAATCCTGTTTAGTGGAATCCATGTCCCATATCTTAAAAGAAGATATTCATATTAGTACCAAAGATCTGCAGCCAACTAGTCAGCAGGTATAATCCTACTCACCCACTTCTATAGTAAAAAGGTAAAGGTAGGGACCATTTTCCGATGGTCTTAGGTGACCCCTGTGAAAGCATCGTTTGACCCCCAAAGGGGTCCTGACCCCCAGGTTGAGAACCACTGACCTAGGCAAAATGGCACCCAGTCAATACCATAAGCAGAAAACGAGCTTGGGGGAATGTTTCAGGAAGGGCGGGCAGCAACAGTAGGCAGCTCAGCAGAGTTGAAAACTGACATTAAGTCAGCTGGAGAGATCAGGGGGCGAGTGGCGGGGAAGGGAGATCAGGCGGTTGGGAGGGGGAAATAAACTGGTTCTGCTCCCATGGTGTTTGCATGGTAGTGTGTTCAACCCTGGATTTTTGAAAAGAATCGCCAAATTGGTGATTTTTGGAAATCCCAGGATGAGGGAAATATCATGAGACAAGCTCACTTTAGGACCGGGAACTGTGCGAACTTCTTGGCCAAACCAGGATATTTCCCTTGCTCAACCCAGGATATTTGGACCATGCAGAAACTAATGTACTTGGCAGACTATGTTTCAGGGTGATTCGCCATTGCCTTCCCCAGTTATCTACACTTTGCGCCAAGCAAGCTGTGCACTCATTTTACCGGCATCAGAAGGATGGAAGGTTGAGCCATTATGATTCTTACTTTTTAATATTACACAGCTTAAAACCTTAACTCACTGGCACCAGATTCAAAATCCTCACTTTGGAAGAATTACATATGTGAAGTGAAGTTACCTGCTTGTTCTTACTGGCAGGCTCTCTGGAGAGGAACTTCAGCCAGCATAGCTCACATGACTCACTAGCAAAGTGGTACATGTTATTAACATATGGCGATAGAGGCACTGCTGAAGCTAAGCCTCCCAGGAAATCCAAATATTATACTAAACACAAAGACAAACTAACAGCATCATCTTACCCTACAGCAGCTGTGATTTTTTTTCAAACAGCTGGTAGCATTTTGATGACATGTGCATAGTTATTATGACATAATACTTTCAATGTACATTGTATTTTATTCATCTCTCGAGTTATTTTCAAAGAACTGTAGCTGCATGCATTTGGATTGAGCTGCAAAACAGAGGGGAAAGGGTTCAACTCTGCATAAGTTCATTAGAAGAAGTAGTGTTTGGATTTATACCTTGCCTTTCTCTCCAGTAAGAAGAGTCAGCCTTTCCCTTCCTCTCCCCACAACAGACACCTTGTGAGGTTGGTGGGGCTGAGAGAGTTCTGAGAGAACTGTGACTAGCCCAAGGCCACCCAGCAGGCTTCACATAAAAGAGTGGGGAAACAAATCCAGTTCACCTGATAAGAGTCTGTCACTTATGTAGAGGAGTGGGGAATCAAACCCAGTTCTTCAGATTAGAGTCCGTCTGCTTTTACACCATGCTGGCTAATCCAAAACTGAACCCTTTTGCAATTAGCCTTTGAAGATTTTTTTTGAAACGTCACCTTGTTTTTGCGCATCTTTTAATTCTTTAAAAGGCTAATCAGAGCGTGTATTGGGCGGGGGGGGGGGGGGCTACACGACACCCCTTATCCAAACTAGGATCCTGGTGATTTGCAACTGCCATATAAAAAATTTTGGGAGATTTGAGCATGGATTTTATCTATTTTGACCCTAATTGTCAATAAGAGATGAGACAATGGGAAAGAAGGAAAGGAAGAGGCCTGGATAGCCAACTTTGAGCTTGGTCAATCCTCACTCCCCAATCCTGTCCTGGGGAGTGACAGGCTCCTGGACCAGTGGATCTTTGCTTTGGAATCATGACCTCACAAGACAGTCCCTCTGGACTTCTTTAAAGTGCTTCCTAGCCTGTTCTACCTGCGCTGACAGAGCTCCCCTGGGTCTCAGTTCCGGGGATGTCTCTGGTAGAAACTCAGGTGGGTTTTCTTCTGCACCTGTCCTGAACACACTGGTGAGAGCCAGCTGAGCTCCTTCAAGATGGCTGACTCCCAAGATGGCTGACACCCTGCTGCTCCCTGACGGACAACATCTGCCTCAGACTTGCTGACAAAGCACACCTTCAGTGGGGCTTGTGGTCCTCTGAAGCAAGAATTTTCAGTTGCAAATATTCACTTTGGTGGGAGGAATTTAGAGCCCCATCCAAAAGGCCAGGTGGCTGGTGGTGGCGTCACAGTCGCGCTGCCGGGCCACCCCCAAAGAGGCTTCCCAGAGGCATGAGGAGGCTTGCAATGCAAAAAAAGTCTCCCCACTGCCAAGAAGCCTCTGTGAGGCTCAATAGACTTAACATACCCAAAAGGATGTTGTCAGTTTCAAGTTCTGGCCACTGGCCTCATACAGCGAATAGCCTGGAGAGAGCCAACTAATGTCGGCTCCTTCCCTGGCAACGCCCCCTGGCCCACCCCTACTATGACAGCGAAGGCAGAGGCACTGAGATACTGGCGCTGCATCCCAGTGCTGGAGAGGGCTGCAGCGGCCGCACACTGGCGGTTTTGTCCTTCTGCCGGGGCAAGTGCACTAGGAAGGGCAAATCCACTCATACAGCTCCATGCCACTTCCACCGGCAGATTCACCTCCCCTTTGGATGGGGCCATCAGTCTATGCATTATTCTTAACGACAACAACAACAACAACAACAACAACAATAGTGTCCGACATGTGATGTAATACAAAATCCAGCATATTGATCTTGTTTGCTGTGTATAACTGTTTTTATATCAATAAAATAATAATAATAATAATAGATTTCACAGCTGCCAGATCTTTAGCTGGTTGTTGGCCTTCATTACAATTCGAGCCTCACCCAGAGGCCTAGGAAGTTGTAATGTATCGGCGTAGTATTCGTGCGGATCCCAGCAGGGCTACCTTCTGAATTTGACCAATGTTAATTTTGTCAATTTGAAGATGTTTCAAGTGCTGCCCTAGTGTTTTCGGGATGGCGCCCAGCGTGCCATCTGGGATTACCCCAGCTGGTTTGTGCCATAGACGCTGAAGCTCGATTTTCAAATCGTGGTATCTAGTGACCTTATCGTGTTCTTTTTCAATGACCCTGCTGTCACCAGGGACGATATTATTATTATTATTATTATTATTATTATTATTATTATTATTATTATTATTATTATTATTATTATTATTATTATTATTATTATTATTATTATTATTATTATTATTATTATTATTAATTCGATTTGATAGACCACTCTATCCCTGAAGGGCTCAGAGCGGTGTACAAATTAAACAAAAGACAACAAATAACAGTAATCAAACAAATCGAATAACATCATTAAAATCCAATTAAAAATAGTAGCAACAATACATCCCAAATTAGCATATTACATGTATGTATTGATTGGGATTATTAACTGATTGCATATATCATCTTGTCATGGAATATATTAATATTATATCATATATTAACAAATCCATGGAACTGATAAAGCTTTAAGCAATGCTGCTAGTCACAAATTTGGTTTGTTTTTGGAGTACATTTGAGACACAGTTTCCACCTAAATATAGCGTTTCTGAGAAGCACATTGCAATTTCAATAATGTTTTGCTTGACAGATAAAAATAGTAAGTCAAGGTCTCACCCGAGCAAATGATAACACTGAAAGCAATAACCTGTTTATTTGCTTGTGAAATGCTTTTAGTGTCACTAACCGAGATAACTGTTACATTAAGCAGGCAGCATCTATCTATGTCTCTAACAGTGGAGTCCTAAGTGCTGTTACTGCCTTCTAAGCACACTGAAGTAAATAGTCATAGGAAGGTGCAACTCTGCTTGGGATTGTGCCCTTAAGTTCTTACCCCATGAATGTGCTAGAAAACCTCTTACTCTTTCCATGACAAAATGTCACCACATTCATTGTAATGTGTTCCATATATACATTTTAAGTGGCTTTTGTTTTTAATTTTTTTCCACAGGTGTTTGTTTTCCAAGGTTTACTACATACTCCGATTTCAAAATTTTAGCCTCTGGGCAATTCACTTTCACTATTTTAAATTACTCTGAACACAAACAGGCACTGAGAATCGGCACCATTGGCAGCCCCACCCCCCCCGGTCTAAAATCCTTGTGTGTGCGAAAGAATAGCCGCCCTACCATTCGCAGTGCCTGCACATGCCGCTTTTCTGTCTAAAATGCAATAATAAACAAACAAACAAACCAACCAAGGTTTCTCCATTCATGTTTTTTTTCCACTGCAGGGGGGGGTGCCAATTCTCAGCAACTGTTGATTGGTGGGGTTGACCAGAATGGCGAGGCAGGAAAAATGGCCCCGGTTCTGCTGCGGTGGAGTTTTTCATGGCAGCAGAAGCCACCAGAGCAAGAAAGGGACATTTCAAAAGAATCTCAAATTTGGCAGTTTTTGAAATTCACGGAGCAAAGCTAATGCTGCGGGGTGGCGTCAGGGCAACAACGTGGCAGACACACTGAAGCAGCGGGAGCCGTGAAGAACTCCCGGACAATTCTCCATTCTAACTGCGGAGCATTTTTACTGTGAAAAATCAGCCCTTGTGCATTTATAAAAACTACCAACTTACAGCCTCAATGGTGGATAAAGACCATTCAACATTTGCAGTGATGTTTGCCTCCAATGTATAGGAGCTGTTAAACCAATTCTTAATACTCAAGTTAAAATTTATGTAGATATTTATACCCCATTTTTCATTCCAATGGGGCAAAATCAGCTTATAACATCATACTTCCTTCCTCAGTATTACCTCACAATGATCCCGTGCGGTAGGATATGCAGAGAATATGTGACTGGCCCAAGGTCACCCAGAAAGTTTCCTTGGCAGAGTGGAGATCTGAGCCTGGTCTCCTAACTGTTACTCCCTGATGATTCTCAATCCTGAATACTGCTTAGTATTTAAAATAAGCTATTCAAAGCAGTACCAAAGGTCTATGGCCAACTATGTCTTCATAGTCAGCACATTCAGATACAATCCTACTCACTCTCCTTTACAGTACATTTTACTAATGACCATGGGGCAAACTCCCAAGGTACAGGCATACTGCAGCCCTAGAACCAAATTCAAACCATATTTTCTTTACTGCAGTTCATCCAGCAGGACACATACAAATGCAACCACAAATGAACTCCACTTGAACACTTGCAAATGTGCCTCCTCCCCTCCATCTCTCATAGACAGAGGAGGACAAAATAGACACCCAGTCACACAAATTACTCCCCACTGTGCCACAAAGAGCAACACATCTTACAGCAGAGGCTTATCTAGGGAAACGGTTGCCCGATGCAAAATCTGAGTTCCCCCCACAGTATGGGCAGCTGCACTCTCCCACCATGAGCAAACATTTTTGCACCAGGTCTTGAAGTCTGTGTATGGACCTGGGGGGAAGGAGGAGGGGTGTGGGGGTGATTTTTCACCCCATGTGACTAAATGGCCGCAGATTGGGGACATTTGACCCCATTTGACCCCATTTGACCCCCTGGGTGGTGTGCCCCTGTCTGGGTGATGTGCCCCTGTCTTACCATGACATGTCTCTGAAGATGCCAGCCACAGATGCAGGCAACATGTTATTAGCTAAAACCACCAGACCATAGCCACACAGCCCTGAAAACCAACCACAGCCAGTCCTTTTCATTTCATTGTGGTGTATTTCTAATTATGCTTGATAAATTCCTAGAATCTAGCTCCCAGCACTGTGAGATATTTTAACTAATATTCTCCTTTTGCCAATACTTCCACTGTGGTCCTGTGCAAAGTTACATCTCTAAACTCACTGATTTCAGTGGATTCAAAGGGAACTGATCACATCACATTGCACTCTCAGAAGCTGAACGCAATGCAGATGGAATTGGTCTCACTTTTAAAATGTTGTTAGGTCAGATTCACAACAACTAGTGCTATCACAGATGCTCAGTATCTAAGGAAAGTGTAGCCCAGTGCAAAATCTGAATTTTTGTGGCTCCCTCCCCCTCATATGGGAAACTGCCCCCCAACATTTTTTTTGCACCCTGTCATCTCAAAGGCTCATTCCGCACATGCAGAATAATGCACTTTCAAACTGCTTTCATTGCCCTTTGAAGCTGTGCGGAATGGCAAAATCCACTTGCAAACAGTTGTTAAAGTGGTTTGAAAACGCATTATTTTGCGTGTGCAGAAGGGGCTAAAGTTACCATCAGGAGGAGGAGTGTGGGGGCGATTTTCCACCCCCCATGTGACTAAATGGCAGCAGCCCAGAGACATTTGACCCATACGTCCCCCTGGGTGGTACGCCCCTGCCCCTACCTAGCAGTAACTGTCTATTGTTTACTTGTAAAGATTTATTTAAAAGATCATGCTGAAGAGCCATAGAAGAAACCATTTGCAAAGCAGGAATAACAGCAATTACTGCAAAAGGATATTGTGTTGGAGAAGAATTAGATGTCAAGACTAGTAAAATGTACTTCCTACAGAACTGAATTGCAATACTCCATAGCACAGACCAGAATTTGTAGATTTTCTGCTTCTATACTCCTATTGGAGTATTTGTATTATTTGGGTACAGCAAGCAACACATGGCCAAAATAACTCCATCCAGTGAAGCATGGCTTGAACGGGACACTGTGATGTTCAGTAGCAATTATATTCTATATAACCTTCCTGCTCAATACCAGGGCAAGGAGCAACAATTTCAAAATATGACAGAAAACAATACTGATCTTAACTTTTGAATATGTCTCTAAATTGTTGGGGATTATTTGCTTGGGTTTTTTTTTTTTTTGGTTTGTTTTTGGCCAGTATAACAAAGTCGAAGAGAGCAGGGGTACAACACCATCACTGGATTTCTGAAAGAAATCTTTAAATAATTGATCAGCTAGGAAACTTTGCATGATATTTGATCGTGTTTCTTTCCTTAAAAGCTACTTTAAGATATGGTGGTATTAAATACTACATGAGATCAATTGTTATGGTGATTTCAGAGTTACCAGGGTAAAATGGTCCATCCAATTTTTTGACAGCTTGTTTGTTATTAATATAATTCTTAGATGGATTTTTCCACTGTTCCCACTGGCAGATCAACCTTGGCTGATTCCGCATGGGCCAAAAACAGCAGTGTGAAAATGGTGTAAAAGGGTTTAAAATGGTGTAAAAGGGCTTATACTGTTTTCACACTGTTTTCACACTGCTGCTTTTGGCCCATGCGGAATCAGCCCTTGTGTTGGTTTCTAGTTGGTTAATCATGTCTCCCTTCAGTATAAAGGTGTCAGTGAAACAATACTAATTTTTACACTGACTCTGCAGTTTATCAGCTGAAGTTTTATCTGCATACTTAGAGAAGGTGGGATCTATTTCAATAATCCTATGAAAGCATGTCGGTTTAATCTGCAAGCTTCTGAGAATGTATAGCAAAATTTCATCCTAGTACTGTTGTTCTAGTCTTTAAGAATTAGCTGCCACCATTCTGTTAACCTGTTGCATTTGATCCCATCCTAGAAAACGTTACCATACAGCACATACCATTTCATTATGGTATGTGCTGTATGGTCCTATACATGTGCTCTAAAAAGTGCACCTCATTAAATTCTGTGGGACATTCGCAAGGTAACAGGATTTTTTTTCATGATAACTGGTTAGAACGGAGAAAGGAAGTAGAAGGAACAAATGGACAGTTTTCTCAGAGGACGGAAGTGAACATCGCAGTTGGTAGGCATCTGTGCTGGGATTGGTAGTATTTAATTTAGTCATAAATTACCTGAATCTGGCACAAGCAGTGAGGCAATAGCGCTTGTGGATGATACTAAGACGGTGTTCAAGACAGTGAAATCGTGAATAGATTGCAAAGAGTTGCAAACGGTCCTCTCCAAATTGGCAATGAAATGGCAAATGAAATTCTATGTAAATGCCAAGTGATGAAACTCAGAGCAAAAAAAAAAGCCCGTGTATCTTGTATATGTTGATAGCATCACAGCAGGCAATTCACTTCAAAGCTCAACTGTGCATTGGTGGTGATTTGGTTAAAAAGGCAAATTCCATGCTAAGGATGAATAGGAGAGAGACTGAATAAAACTACCAGTATTTGCCTTACACAAGCCCCTGGTGTGGCCTTATTTGGAAAACTGGGTACAGTTCTGCCTGTGGTAAAAATACAGATAAGGGCAAGCCACATAATCCTGGATTTGGAGTACCTAGCCTGTAATACAAGGCTAAAACAACTGAGGCTTTTTAGCTGAGAAAAAAAAACCCCTGCAACTGAGGGGTTTTCCTGGTAAAAGTCCACAAAATATGTATCACATTGAGCAGGATTCCCCAATACAGTGCCTGTGAGCACAGTAGACATTCCCTAGGTGCCTGCCGTTTGCTTCAGGATTGTGGGAAGGAGCTGACCAGCATCTACTAGTTACAAGAGCCTGGCTCCTCACTTTCAAATTCCTGACCAGATTCTGTTTCTCCACTGATGCAAATAGCTATCTTTATTTGGCCCACCCCGAGATTCAACGCTCCAATTGGTGGGTCCACATGGAGAACAAACTGATCACCCTTGGCCTTTCCTGGGATGTTTTGCTCTTGTTAGGCCCCAACGAAATATTGCAAGCTATAAAATCCCGTCTCTTTAGTCAAGAACTTCAGCCCTTGGTTCAAAGAGTCGGGGTCTCATGCTCACCTATATACGTTGGTATTATCCCTACCCAAGTGCAAATGGCCTGCTATTTAAACATTCTATTCAATCCCAAACAAAGGTGGGCCCTTGCTAGAGCTAGGTGCAACTCTTTCCCCTCAGCCTTTCTTCAAGGGCATTTTTCGAGGACCCCTAAACAAGACTGGGTTTGCTCTCCTGAGACGATACTGCACCTTTTAGTTGATTGTCCCAAATACGCTGCTTTTAGACCTGATTTTCACTGTATTATCCCTCCTCTATTAAGGCATTCTACTCCTAATCTTTGGACTTTTTTTTTTGTTAAATAGTAGCTCATCCGTGATATTGGAGACAGTTGCAGATTTCTTGGGAAAGGTTCTGGTACGCTCCCCTGTCTCTCAGATTTTTGCACTATTTGTTTGTGTTCGATTCTGTATTGTATTAATGCTTATTAAAGTTTTTTTATTATTATAATGGGAAGAATCAGTGACTGGCTGCCATCCAACAAATAAAGGGGCTTTTCAGTTGGGCCCTCCCCACCACTCACTGGGAAAGAATCCAAGATCCTCTAAACCTCAGGGGACCGTCTCTCCTTGTATGTCCCTACTCGGCCTCTGCGCTCTCCAGAGGCAAACCTGCTGGTGGTCCCCAACCCCTCAATGATGCAACTAGCCTCAGACTACCCAGATGCAACTAGCTTTTACTGCCCTGGCCCCTGCCTGGTGGAACGCTCTCTTTCCGACCATCAGGGCCCTGCGGGACCTTGGACAGTTCCGCAGGGCCTGTAAAACGGAGCTGTTCCACCGGGCTTTTGAGGGGGCTGGTTGCTTATTGCCTCCCCCACTACCCCCCACATACCATCACTCTGGCTGTTTTGTGCTGTGCTGGTCCCCTCCCAGGGGGATGGGAGGTGTCTTCAGGTTGCCATCTGATGTCAGGTGTTTGTTGATGTTGTATTTAAATAATGTAGTTTTAATTATTTGATTGTGAGTTGTTTTTATTGGTTTTATCTCCTGTACCCCATCCATATCCCTTTGGAAATGGGTGGTATAACAAGTTTAATAAACAAACAAACAAACCAGACCCATAAATCAGCTGTGATGAGTTAGGGAGCACCAGAGCAGAATCACCCATTCACTTCTCGATGCTCTTTCCTCTTTGGAGGTGCACTATTCTCCCCTCCTTGCATGGTGGTCTTCTGTGTGTACGCACCAGTCCTCCTTTCTGGGGATTCCTCTGGGTGCATTAGTGTGTTTAGTTTTGCAAACCCCCTTTCTCATGTGTGGATGTGTGCTTGATCCCACGGTCTGTGGTAGGCATGCCCACCACCCTGCCTCAAAATTCCAAGGGTGACTGCAGGCTGAAAAGTGTTAAGGATGCCTGGTAAGCACAGAGATACAGTCTTCTCCCTTTCCTTTAATATTAGAACTTGGAGTCATCCTGTGAAACCTACTGGCAGTAGATTCAGGAAAAGGGGAAAAAAGTATTGCTTCACACCAAGAGCAGCTGACCTGTTAAACTCACTGACACAATGGCCACTTGCTTAGGAGGATTTCAAAGAGGTTGGACAGATTTATGGCACACAGGGCTATTGATAGCCAAATGGGACCCACCAGTTCAAGGACAGAATGCCTTTGCTTGTCAGGTGCTGAGAAGTGAGCACAATTCTTTACAGGTCCTGCTAGTGGACTTCCCTGGCCACTGTCAGGTGGACTATCAGGCTATGGAGGCACGAGCTTATGGAGGCACGCCGAAGCTGCTGCGTACTGCAAAGGCGGCTCTGCAAGGAACCGCCTCTGGTCTGTGTCTTTTGTTTACCTTGTCTTCCCTCCGAGGCTCCAGAGGGAGGAAGTGACACACCCACACTGCCCTCTGACTCACAGGGGTTGGAGGGCAGTGTGGGCATGTCCCTTTCCCCTCCAGAGCCTTGGAGGGAAGACAAGGTAAACTGAAAGTTGCACCCTCACGCCAGTGAGCTTCGCATGGCGCTGGCGGGAAGACAATGCTTTCCTAAACACACACTCATGGAGTGTGTTTCTAAAGCAGTGTTTTCATGCCGTTGGGGGGGGGGGTGAGAATGGTGCTGCTGCACTGCAGCAGCAGTAACTGTGCAAACAGTGCAAATAGCTGCAAACTGTGCAAACAGTGCCCCCAGGACAGTTTTTTTACTGCCCCAGGGCACTGTATTCTGCCTGTGCAGAAAAAGCCCCTGTTTGATCCTACAAGGCTACTTATGTCCTTATGCCTTGTTCCCATGGAAGCACAGAAAACAGACATATCTTTTACAATTTGTGCAAAAAATTGCTAGCTGTTATGACCACCTGGAGGTTGCCATCCCTATGACAGTACCACAGCTGTATCATTCTGTGATTTATTACAAGGGGAATTTCAGTCACTTTTCAAACAGTTTTCATCTTTTACAAAATCAACAGTACAATCCTAAAAAGAGCTACACCCTTCTAAGTCCACTGATTTCTCATAGGGGTACACTGCTGGGGTGACGTTTTGCATTATTTTAATTTCTACCGTTACTCACCGCCCTTTTTATGTGAAACGAAAAAGCGTCAGCAATTTTCATGATGTTTCTGAACTGTACAGCTTCTGATTCCCAGAGCAGGAATCAGGCCCAGGGCAAATGGCATTTCACTTCAGCCTTTTGCCCATTCTTAGACTTTTCAGTTGTGGATCCCCAATATCAAAAACTGATAAATTGACAAACTCGTGTCTTCTGGATTTGTTGTTACAAAAAAAAGAGAGGCTAAAATACAACACAGTTAGATGCTGTTGGTCTTTGCTCGGGTTCATTTTTAGCCCCACTCGAGGACTCACTGGAATAAAAACTCTCCCATTTCTCAAAATAGAGTGTAATAATGCCTATTTAATTCTGACCACCTGATATTTAAAACAATAATTCCGGGTACCATAAAATGACCTTTTGACTCACTGAGGGAGTTTCAACTAACTTGTGGGAGACTTGAAAACAAGAACCCAACAAAAGAGACTTCGATGCTGTGTGGTTTCCGGGCTGTATGGCCGTGTTTTAGCAGCATTCACTCCTGACGTTTCGTCTGCATCTGTGGCTGGCATCTTCAGAGGAAGAAACATCAGGAGAGAATGCTGCTAGAACATGGCCATACAGCCCGGGAACTACACAGGACCCCAATGATTCCGGCCGTGAAAGCCTTCGACAATACAAAAGAGACAATACAAAAGAGACTTCTGTTGCATAGGCTTTAGCTTACCCAGAGCCGACTATTTTCTGCTAGCCATGTAAAAACAGTTCAGATTTTAAGCCTTATTCTTAAACATAAGATAGCAAATCACACCGATGCAACACTGGATAATCTTGCCATCTACTCTGCTTTGCTTTCCTTCCAAGAAGTTTAAGCACGACACTGTAGACCAGGGGTGTCCACCTCTGGCGCTTCAGATGTTCATGGACTACAATTCCCATCGTGGCCAATTGGCCATGCCAGCAGGGGCTGATGGGAATTGTAGTCCATGAACTTCAGAAATGCCAGAGTTGGAAACCCCTGCCATAGACCATTGACGGCCAACCTTTAATCTTCCTATAGTGTCTCACATGGTTCACAAAATGAATATCGTTTCAATGTCTCTGCTCAGAGGGTCACCACAGCATTTTATCATATCAGAGCCAAGCATGTCTTCTGTACTAGAGATTGGGCCAATTGCCCATGCCAGCAGGGACTGATGAGAATTGAAGTCCATGAACATCTGAAGTGCCTAAGTTGGACACCCTTGCTGTAGACCATTGATGGGCAACCTTTAATCTCCCTATAGTTTCTCACAGGGTTCCCCTATAGTTTCTCACAGGGTTCACAAAATGAATGTCTTTTCAACGTCTCTGCTCAGAGGGTCACCACAGCATTTTATCGTATCAGAGCCAAGCGTGCCTTCTGTACTAGAGATCGGGGCAGAAAACCACACACAGCATGTTCTTCACCATGAATGCCCCACAGGTACAGAGCTTTCTTTCCACTGAAGCATGACAGACTCTGGATCACTGAGCTTTTAAGAACCAGTCATATAACTCATTCCCCAACACTGTTCATCAATTTTGTTAGTTAATAATACAATCTATCCCAAGTGCATGCTGAGATGAAAGATTAAAAACGAAACTGCTGCCAAAACTGTTGCCATTGTGAACTATCAATAACATAAATAAATAACAGAGACTGTTTTCTCTCTGTGACATAGTAAGGCTCAACCATTTTTTTAAAAAGAAAGGGCATGTTAGGGGTCGCCGTAGGTCGACTGCAACTTGACTACACTTAATACACACAGACACAGGCTTTCAGGGCAGATGCTCATGCAAACACAACAAAATGCTTAATATTTCTATAGTGCTTTTTTGCATATCAAACAGCCACATAGTCATCTCTACAGCAGCTCTGTTCAGGAGGTCAGGTCACCAAAAAAACAACTTTTCACACAGAATAAAGCCAGTAGTTATAGACTGTAACTTGTGAATTTACCAAGTCTACAATATATACAGTTGTGGGGCTGTATCTCAGTAGTGCCCCAATGCACCTTCAAGTATTTCTCTCAGTCTCCATTGGGTTTTCAATATTAAGTGAACACCTATCCCTGTGGAGATTACGGAAACTATTGTAGAATGTCACGAACACTTATGAATGTCTTTACTACTCTAGGAAGAAGAAGAAGAGTTTGGATTTATATCCTCCCTTTCTCTCCTGTAGGAGACTCAAAGGGGCTTACAATCTCCTTGCCCTTCCCCCCCTCACAACAAACACCCTGTGAGGTGGGTGGGGCTGAGAGAGCTCCAAAAAGCTGTGACTAGCCCAAGGTCACCCAGCTGGCGTGTGTGGGAGTGCACAAGCTACTCTGAATTCCCCAGATAAGCCTCCACAGCTCAGGCGGCAGAGCGGGGAATCAAATCCAGTTCCTCCGAATTAGAATGCACTTGCTCTTAACCATTACGCCACTGCTGCTCCTAGGAGATAAATACTTGAAGGGGCATGGGGGAACTACTGAGATGTAGCCTTATGGTGTGCAAATAATTATTTGGTGAGTTCAGTTGCACATCCCTTTTCTACTGTGCATCCTATGTTGAGGCGGCCAGCAGCGTCCTTGTACTGAAGACAGAGGAGACTGTGAGCAGTCTGTCTGAAGCCAGAGCATGAGCCTGGCTGAAGTCACTTCCGGCCAGAGTTCACACGCTCCACTAACTTTCACCAGTTTTTAAAAAATAAAAGTTTGTCATCTGAGATGATCTAGAGTTGACGGTCCATCCTTGGGCAAGACTTTCCAAAAAAAGGTGATGGGAGAAGGAGATACATTGCAGCAATAACATCTAATTCAATCCACATTCCTAAGGAAATGCTTTATCTGTGAATATTAAGGGGCAACCCAACAAAGAGTCTGGAAGACCTGCAATGGTGCTTATAGCAGATCCCATTGTGCTTTGTAAAACTGCAGCTATGTGTTGCCCTGATTGGACTGAGACTGCGCGGGGGAGGTGGGGAAAGTTAAACTCCTTCTCCTTCCCATGGTCCAGATCCAAGTTGCGGCCTCCCATAACTGTTATCTATAGCTTAAATATGAGGCATATAACAGTTATTAAGGGATTACCTTAATAGAGAGTAGCAGTGGCGTAGTGGCTAAGAGCAGGTCTACTCTAATTTGGAGGAACCAGGTTTGTTTCCCCGCTCTGACACTTGAGCTGTGGAGGCTTATCTGGTGAACCAGATTAGCTTGCGCACTCCAACACATGCCAGCTGGGTGACCTTGGGCTAGTCACAGTTCTTTTGAGCTCTCTCAGCCCCACCCACCTCACAGGGTGTTTGTTGTGAGGGGGAAAGGGGATTGTAAGCCCCTTTGAGTCTCCTACAGGAGAGAAAGGGGGGGATATAAATCCAAACTCTTCTTCTCCTTCTAACTAAGGTCAGGTTGTAGGAAATATTAGATTGGAAGGCGAAATTTGCCAGGTTGCAAATGTCAGTGTTTACAAGGAACAATCATGTTTTGAACAACAAGCGTTTTATCGGGGAAAACAGAGACTATGTGACATGTTGGTTACCAGGACTTTGCTTTGCTGCTCTGCCCTGCTACCAGCTCAGGTGAGTCATACCTGGGTCCACCGATACTTTGACTAGCTGCAGACAGGCCCTTTGCTCAATAAGAGATAGGGGGTCCTGTCCTGCAGCTGGCCCTGGCAGTGGTCAATGCTGGCACCAGATCAATCTCCAGCAGACAACTGGGTGGTGGCAAAATGCAGCCAATTAAGTAGTTGCAAAGTTAACTGCTTCCTTGGAAAACGGTGTAAAAATTACTCTTTGAAATGTATCCTTTGGTCATTGTTTTTGGCTGATTAGAGCACACCGTCCCACTATTATTGCAGTAAAAGCTTATCAGCTTCATTGAACCAATCCACATATCTCTGTATAATTGAGAGACTATTGGAAATTTTTCCCCACAAGGTAACAGCATGAGGAGAGTTCATCCCAAATGCAAATCCAGGCCTAATATAGCACCAATTCAAACAAGCAAACAAACCCTTGCCCACAGTGTAAACATCTGATCCCGGATCTTCCAAGGCCATCAAATTTGGTCCTAATTTTCTGTGAAATCAAGCAAGTGCAGATCCCAAACAAAGTTGATACCAATAATCTTATTTCAAAAAGGTTGGTACTTACACTGTGAAATGGTAAATGAAACACTTCCATCCACTAGGCCGTTCCAGAAAATTGTACACATCTCCCTGCATACTAGTTTTGGTTAAGTATGGGCCATAAAAGCATTTAGGGTAGGCCCGGCATACCTCGCTCGCTGTCATAGGTTCGGTGTTTATCTGGAAAACGGGATCCTGGGTGCTTTCCTCTTCAGTGTTTGGTGGAATTTTCGATCCATTTGTCACCAAAGAATCGGACTCAAGCACCACGGAAGAGTACTGCATGTTGCTTAAGTTTGTTCTCACTTCCAAGAAGGGAGCAGACTTCCTGTGTCCGTTTTGATTCCCCACCTGGGAGTCGGAGTGCTGGACTCCGCTGCAGAGCTTATACATTGGGTGCCCACCACTTTCGCCATTCCCGACAGACATTCTGCAGCGAAGCAGGGGTATTGCTCACCTTGATCAATATTTAAAATCATAAAAGGTATTGTATGTCCTTTCTGCCTGTCGCGCTCTCCAGCCACCCAGTAAGACACCGAGCATTATCATCGAACTCTTTTGCAGCCGCACAGTGCGCAGACAGCCTGTCACCTGTTACCCGGACTCTGAAATTAAATCACAAGAACATATTTAGATAATGGAAGTCTCAAGTAATAGACACTGGAAAGGAGAAGGTGAGGACTTTGAAGGGGGAGGACAATTCAAGTCCAGCCGCTACGTAATAAAGCAAAGCAAGTTGAAGAGTCTGAATTGTACAGATGCTGTCGTGGCATTTTTCATGTGCACAGACAAATTGTTCAAGGTTTAAAAATATTCACGGGGGCTTTATGCGCTGTTTTATTTCTGAAGGCAAAATGGAGATACTTGAAGAGTACAACTAAGAGTGTAAAGCATGAAAAGGGCAAGCACGTCAGGGAACAGATTGGTTTCATCTCTCTGTTCCTCGTGCCCAAGGTTTGCTGTTCTGCAGAAGAATTTAATTTGGATTTATACTGCACTTTTCTCAACTGTAAGGAATCTCAAAGCGGCTTACAAGCTCGTTCTCTTCTCCTCCCCACAAAAGGCAACTTGTGAGGTAGGTGGGGCTGAGAGGGTTCTGAGAGTACTGTGACTTGCCCAAGGTCAGCCAGCAGGCTTCATCTGGAGGAGGGGGGAAAGAACCCCAGTTCACCAGATTAGAGTCTGTAGTTCATGTAGAGGAGTGAGAATTCCAATCCAATTCTCCAGATTAGTCTCTTCAAGTTAAAAAGCAAACTGATCTGCTTTGCTATTATTTGCTTTGTTTGACACTTTCGCTGCTATGTCTGGTTGCCCCATATATCTAAAAAAGCCGTTAACAATAAACGCCATAGAAACCAACGGTTGTCCCCATTAGTTATTTCAAGAGTGGATGCAGAAATATATGTTTGCTGCGACATTTTGTAATTCTGGGGTGCTGTCTGGTTTCCGGGTTGTATGGCCGTGTTCTAGCAGCATTCTCTCCTGACGTTTCGCCTGCATCTGTGGCTGGCATCTTCAGAGGATCTTCAGATGAAACATCAGGAGAGAATGCTGCTAGAACACGGCCATACAGCCCGGAAACCACACAGAACCCCAGTGATTCCGGCCGTGAAAGCCTTCGACAATATTTTGTAATTATTTCGGACAACTAGGTGATCCAGTGATTTTATGCATTTTTTTAAAAAAAAACGACGACCCACAAGCATTGCCACTTTTAAGTTGCTTATGGTTTGCAGTCTGTATCCGTTACGTTTAATCAGGAAGATTTCAAGCATTAGATTCAATGAAAGGAATGAGCCCCTGCTGATCTAATATAAAGACGACTCTTTAATCTTTTACAGCTCAATACAAGATTAGGCACATGTTGAGTGTTAACACATTTAGTGTCTCTGCGTGTTACAACAAAAAATGAAAAGGCTTTGTGGTTGCCTTTCGTCCCTTTGAGAAAATTACTTAAGACTTCGATCGAGTTAATCCTTAGATGTCTCAGACGTTCAGCACGATCAAAAACACACCAAAACACTCAGGCCGAAATCGTCAACTCAGCCTTCACAATAGTTTCTCTCAATAGCCCTCTCGCCAAACTCAGGATGTGTAATATAACCAGTTTTTCAATTCACAAGGCGGGATAATTTCACGATGAAATTTCAGACTTAAATATGCCCGTTGTTTCCGTGTACTCATGAAAATAAATTGCCCTTTTGAACTATCCGAAACGGTACCATCTTCCCAATGGGGCTTCTGTTCTCACCCACTTTTGATACTGTGCTAAATACACCCCTCCCTACACCGCAACATTTCCTCGGCCGTCTATTGATTGACAGCAGAAAAGTTTAATTTTTCTTCCCTTAAGTGTTAACACTTCCAGATAATTTTGCAAGAGACTCTGCTCAAACCCTTGGATGAGTAAAATTGGCTGGACTATCCAGGCAAACAGCAGACGGTGTTCAACGGATCTTTTTGCGCATTAAAAAAAAAAGCTATTGCTAATACCCCACCTGATTTGATACGTGCGCACAGAAAACACAAAACCTGAAACCATCTGGAAAGCAGTACGTACCCTCTCCTGTTGCACGCTGTGTCCAGCTTTCCTCTGCACCGTATGACATAATCCGAGCATAGGTACAGTGGGAGCGTCGTGTGGCTCTGCCCTCCAGATGGGCAAGGGTGGGACCTGCTTGGCCAGAGAACCTCCTCTACCCCCCACCCCCCACCCCCCCCCGTTGGTTTTCTTTTGGCATCATTTGCTGGGCATCATTTGGATGGCGTTGTTCATTCTGTGTCTGGCAAAACAGGGATTTTCCCCCCTCCCTTTGTTGTTATCAGCACTTGGTTCTGGAAGGCAGAGTTTTCACTTCGACTTCACTCCTCAAACTCACAAGTGTATTATGTATATTTTTTTTCTTATTTCCTTCAAATATAGACTTTGAGCCTAGCTTATGGACACCGGGGAAGCCCTGGACTCCATCTGCTAAAAATGCTTCGGAAGATTTACTGGCACAGATGCAAGAGACTTCCAGCATGCTTCATGCCTTAACTGTGCTAACTGGATGCTACGGTCACATTTGGTATCTACCGCTCTTGCTGAGTGGAAAAAAATCCAGAATATTCAAGAGGGAGTATGACATTCCTGCAGCAACTTGTGCTCCGTACATTCTGACAAAGGTAGGTACAAAACCCTCTTTTTTAAAAAAAAAAAACCCAACAACACTTTTATTGGAAACCAAAAGAACAGTGAATCTGATCACTCTTAGGATTCTCTGGCTTTCCCCAAATAGTAAGTCCTTGTGTTTGTCCATTATTCTGAAAGCTCCTTGGCTCAGGTTCCATTCATTTCTGTGAAATGGGTTTAGCCTGGGGCTCACTAAACATGACATTATGGCTCTCAAGCTTCCCCAGGGAAATCCTGCCCAGCCCACATTTCGAACAGTCAGATTCAAGGAAGGATGCAGGAGATTGGGTGGGGGTTTATGGAGGTGATATCTGCCACTGATATTGTTTTATATGTTTTAAAGTCCAATTTTTAAATCATGCTAATTATCCGACAAATGTTATTACGTTGTGGTCATAAGCCACCCTGAGCCTGGCCTTGGCTGGGGTATCACATTTAATAAAATAAAATAAATTAATAAATGACGCTGAGCTGATATCGTCTGTTCCGCTTTGTGGGATTTAAGGATTTTTGCAATGGCCGGCAGTAACTGTGCCAGGTCTGTTTTGCTTCTGTTCAGCTTCAAATTGTTAGTGTGATTGGTAGCATTTTACTCTGTGGGTTTGTACAGGTTTTATTGTGTATATTTTATTTATTTATCACTTTATGTTCGTCAGCAGAAAGGTAACCCTAAAGCAGCAAAAAATAAAACATATCTAAAAACACCCAGCTGCCTGGACGGTGCAGTCCTGAGAATACTTTCCTGGAAGTAAGCCCCACCAAACATGCCTGAGATAGATTCTGAGTAGACCTCTCAGGGTAGCACTGTTACACATGGACTTAGAAGGGTGCAACTCTGCTTAGGATGGCACAGTAACTATCTTACCGGTACAAACATTCTTAAATTCTGCAAAGCGGCTGAGAAGCTATCAGCTGGGCACAATCTCTTGCATCCTTTCTTGAACCTCTGGCATGAGTAAGAGAGGCAATGTGGCTGGCTCTGCCCACCTGCTAGCCCAGGGGTCTGCAACCTGTGGCTCTCCAGATGTTCATGGACTACAAATCCCATCAGCCCCTGCAGCATGGCCAATTGTAGTCCATGAACATCTGGAGAGCTGCAGGTTGCAGACCCCTGGGCTAGCCCCAGATGTTCTCGTTCTGGGCAGCCATTGGAATGCCATCATCAGAGACCTGCTTCCAGGCACTGCCCATTTATAGTTAAGACACATTCCATCCATCCATCTATCATCTATCATCCATCCATCCATCCATCCATCCATCCATCCATCCATCCATCCATCCATCCATCCATCCATCCATCCATCCATGACAATTGATTGGCGGGGGGGGGGGGGGGCATTAGTAACAGCAATAGAATTTCTACTGCATTTTTCAATACCAAATAAGATTTTTAAAAAGTGACGAACTTGGTTTAGCTGGAAATCTGAATGGGAGGGACTTGTAATCAGGCAACCAGCGACCACAGAAATGGGGCTGAGAAAATATGTGCTTCGTTTTCTCCATGAGAAAGGGAAAACTACCATTTGGATACTCCTATGTAGCAACCAAAGTGTGGAGGCCAAATCTTTATTCCTCCTTCTTTCCAGCCCTTTAAAAGGCTCCCATTCCCCCATTGTTTTTCTTTTTAATTGAGCCATGTTGTAGCACTACAATAGATGGAAAAAAGAAAGGCCTCTAAAGGAGGGGGTTGCAGGCTGGGGAAGGTATTGTGAAATGTGCAGGCGCCACCTGGGAGTGGAAGATGCTGTTCCCACGTTGCATGCAGTTATGGCAGAGATGTGTTTTCTGTTTTGCGCCTCTGCCTAGAAGCAGCTGTGATTACATTAGTCGCCTCTGCCCAAATCTCACCTATCAGGGTGAAAAGCTCTTGAGCCCGAGGGCAATGTAACAGGTGCCTGCCTTAAACCATTCAACAAACAAAATTGTACAAACTGTCAATGTAAATGAAATTCCAATGCTATTGAGCAGGAGCTCCACTGACCAAATCACCCTCCCCCTTCTGCTTCACCCAACAAAATAACATCAGTTTGATAACCTTTTACCTCCCTGGGAAAAAATGGAAGCAAGTAATCTCTTAGTTCCTGATGCATCAGTTTGCTTAACTATCCTGTTCCATTTCATGACAGTTCCATCATGTGCAACTTCTTATTTGGGCCCCATCAGCCATTCCACACCATTTAAATTGCTCGCATATTTCAGTACAGGCTGTGATAGAGAGGTTCCATCCCAGCTGGCGTCCTTAAAAGAACAGGAATAGCAGTTGTGGGATTCTAATAATTTAACAACTGGTTCTCCCCCCCCCCCCCCGCTGCACCCTCCGCCTCTGCATGCCCTGCCTCTGCCATGCGCCCCCCCCCCGCTCCTGCCCATTTACCTGCTGCAGAGGAACTTTGTCCACATAATGTCACACATATTTCACAAACATAAGGGCTAGAAACTTATTTTTCATTCCACACTTGTTGTGGTTGTCAGAAAGTGGAATGCATATTCTACACTCTAGTGGAACCCCTTCTGAATTGTGTCTTCAACCCTCGACTGTACTACTCATATACAATTAACACAGGTCCTAAGTAGTTGCATTCTACTTCATAAATGCAACTGCCACTATATAATGGCTTGTTGCAATAGCCAAGTTTCTGCAGATACAGAAGATCTGCAAGTCAGTATTATTATTCCATTATTTTTTATTCTGAATTAGCAACTGCTTACTGTTGCCAAACACTGCAAGTCCTTAGGCTTGTCGCTTTATTACTAAGGTTTATAAATGGCAAAATCCCTTTTTCCATCATTCTGTCAATATAGATGACTGGAAAGATTGAATAAGTTGGTTATTGAAGACACAGTACACTTGTAATGCTCGGCGTTCCCCATTGAGCTACATAAAAGAAGGCAAGAATTACTGCTTGCAATATCAAGCCTATTCTTATTCAGCGGGTATCAGATGACAGTGGCAGAAAGGTTTCAAATAATGGGACAATATAAATTCTTGTACACTGAGCTTCAACCGTTACTTGATTCCGTGCTCCAATTATATTAAGTGTCCCAGCATTGTTTTAATGGGTTTGTTTCAATCATTAGTAATGCACTGGAAAAGTGCCCCCTCCCCCACTGTTAGACAAAGGTACCAAATTATTAAAAGTTGTACAATTAAAAACATTAATCTATACAAGTGTAAATGAGTCCCCAGCCCTGTCTTAAAGGGTTTGCTTCAACCCCAGAGCCAACAGGGCATTCCAAATGTCCTGTGATTTTGTGTGTGTGTGTGTACCCAACTGGGCATGGAGTTAGAGAAGGGGTCCCCAACTTTTTTGAGCCTGTAGGCACCTTAAGATGGTGATGTTATTATCCACGTCCAGCTGAATTATCAAAATACATTCAAATTAGGAAGCTCTGATGACTACTACTACTATTACTATTACTATTATTATTACCATTATTATTACTATTATTATTATTAAAATTTGATACCTCCCTGCCCCTGAAGGGCTCAGGGCAGTGTACAATAAAACCAACAACAAGTAATAATAAAACATAATACAATAAATCAAAAGTACATTAAAATCCATTAAAACAGTAGCAACATCATAATTCAGATAAACCATATTGGGGATGGCGTCCAAATCCCAAACTCTACCTCCTGCCCCCATGGAGGGGATCGGCAGATTGCCGCAGATGGAACCAGATGACACCGGGAGCATCTCTGGATGATACAGAGAATTTCAATAGAAGTTCCATTTAGGTGCATTAATCATTTCAGCCATACCACAAACTTCAAAAGGCTCACCTGGCCTCTGTCTAAAATCACTCGAAGAGCTCCAGGGAAGGTGTCATTGGATGCTATGGCACCTTGTTCAGGTCCCTTGGTTAGTGTCTCTGAGATGAAGGCTCTAGTCCTGTCTGTTTCACTGTTTGTTGTTCGCTAAAAAAAAGAGCTTTGCTTTACTGCTAGCTTCCCTCCTTTGTGAGAGCTGAACATAATTAATTCCTATTTTTCATGAATAGCTTTCCCCAGTGAAAGAGGGTATACGGTGGGTAGAAATATCTTCTAGGAACATGCAGTTCAATGTATTGTCAAAGGCTGAATATGCGGTTGTTAGTTACTGTCTGCCTCCATTTGCACTGTCATTATCCTGGAACTGTAATTGTATCCGTTTATCCCTAAAATCTAATAATCTCTGGGTACTCCCCAGCCTGAGCCATTAAGCCGAAGTGTCCACCTCTTGTTCCTCTCCAGAGAATAAGAGCTGCCTTTGTCCGGGAAGATTTAGCTCTCTTAACATTGCTAGAGGGTCAGATTTTCATATAAATTAGCTGCCCACCTTGCAGTCAGTGCACTGCTCAGTGTTTCTGGACCAAACCTCTGGTGTAGTTACATTGTACCCAGTGTATTCTGAGCTGCCCTGGTCCAGTTACACTGCCTGCCAACTGCCTTCACCCCATCTCTTTGGAGTTCAGTGCAGGCACTGACCTCTGCTTCTCTGGACCCCTTCTTCGGGATCAGGTAATTATCGCCTTATTCCCCCCAAACCCTGATCTATTCCAGACTTTCCCCCTCATCTCTTTCTAAATCCTAGGACTGGGTGTATTTTCAGTGTGTTTGCATTTGTCAATTCTTTGCTTGCACGTTTATTATTTTTACTTTTTCCAAATAAAACTGTTAAACTTCACCTCTCTGACTCCTGTGGATTTCTAAGGAGAAAAACCTAATGTATACACAGGTAGAACAGATCTTGCATTAGTTATCCCCTTTCACTAAGCAAGGACTGGCTCCACTAATTCCGTATTCTATAAGGGGTAGACTCCAGCATCTTAGGTAGCAGGTGGAGTGACCACACCTCCTTTTCCCTTTGAAAAGGGTGCTTGCAGAAAGAGCTCAATGCCCCCCCCAAAAAAAAATTGTCAGAGCTCCCAGGGCTGCAGCAGTTACGGGGGTCCTGTTGGATACCCGCAGTCCTCACTATGCTGGTGCATGCTGTGTTTCCTTGTCTCGCTATGTTCTGAAGGGGAGGAGCCCCCATGTATAGATGCCAACATCATGCCAATCCACAGATGGTACATGTTGCTTTGGACTCCAGCACAGTTACTACTGTCAGCTTCTGGTGTTGGGTCTTTTAAAATATATTTTCTCTACTTAGAGAGTATATTACATTGACTTACCAGCCAGTGCTGTTCTGTTATCAGCCGTTACTTTGAATTGTTATCTGGGATTAATTTTAACTGGTTTGTTTATGCCAAGTGGGGGAGAGCTGAGGACTGAAGTACCACATTTGGTGACGGAAAAATCTCATATCTCTTTGCAGGGGGCTTGGAAGTCTCTGGAGTGGCCCTCCCATCTCCCAGTGGCAAGAATGGCATCATCACGCAGTGAAAAGATGGCATGCAATACCTCCCTTCTCTCACACAGACATGCACAATATGCCTCTAAAATGATATCAGCATTCACTAGCACACCCATAGTGTGATGATGTAGAAGAAGAAGAGTTTGGATTTATATCTCCCCTTTCTCTCCTGTAGGAGACTCAAAGGGGCTTACAATCTCCTTGCCCTTCCCCCCTCACAACAAACACCCTGTAAGGTAGGTGGGGCTGAGAGAGCTCTGAAAAGCTGTGACTAGCCCAAGGTTACCCAGCTGGCGTGTGTGGGAGTGTACTGGCTAATCTGAATTCCCCAGATAAGCCTCCACAGCTCAGGCGGCAGAGCTGGGAATCAAACCCGGTTCCTGCAGATCAGAGTGCACCTGCTCTTAGCCACTACGCCACTGCTGCTCCTGTAGCATGTCCTTTCTTCATAGAGCCATTTCTTTTTGTGTGGGAGAAAAAAAAATTCCTCTTCTAAAATGGCATCCATATTGCATAGTTTTGTTCAACCCAAGATTCGAATCAGCCATCTTTGTCATTCAGTCTCATTCCATGACCTACCTTGCAACCTCCCAATCCCACATGAGACCTCTGGAGTTAAATACAAGATGATATATTTATATGTATGTATATAGGATTATATATTTTTATAGTACAGGGTTACCCCTAATGCTGTAGCATTCCGGTAATCTGTCTTTATGTATTTTCAGTGTATTTTGCATTTTACAATTGCACTTTATTAAATCATTTAGCACTTAGAGTGGGTTTCAGTTTATATATTTTAAGCAGCCTGGTACATGTTGCTTGGACTCCAGCACAGGACTCTGGGTATAGTGGCATTCTGTATTTGTAGCAAAAAAGGGGGAGACAGGGCATTTCTTCCCAGGCCGTTGGCAACCCAGATAATGAACCTCTAGACATATGCAGAAAACCTTTTGCTGCTCCCTTCAAATAAAGGATCAAAACTGTTTTCCAGCTTAGACTGCAGAATTCTCCTGCAAGCCCAAATCTTAGCACATCATATCTTCAAATGTTCTAGACACTGCCCCAAACTTGTATTGGTGTACCCGTTGTACCCTCCACTCCACTTGATGCTTCACCTGCTGCCTCAGAGAGCAATCCTAAATAAATCTGTTTAGAATCTCAGAAGGTTGCTTCAATGGGACTTACTCCCAGGAAATATTTCTTAGGATGGTATTGTAATTCTTGCCAATGCAACTACAGACAAGGTATTTTCTGTGGTGGCATTTCCCCTCTGAAACCCTTTTTCCTGGACTCCTGCTTTTCTTTCTTTGAGGCACCAGGCCAAAACACTTATTTTTACCGAGCTTTTTAATGAGGTATTGTTGAATTTTTAATTAGGGTTTTTTAAATCTTTGCCAGCTGTTTTAAAGACCTGCTTCTGTTTTAGGGATAATTTTTACAGTGTTTGGGCCCAATGGCTTGTTTTTAACAGTTTATTGTTTCATATTGTGATGGTGTTTTAATTATTAGCCACCTCAAGGAGGACTCTGCAGAAGTGGCAAAGAAATATCCTATTTGCAAATAAATAAACACCCAGCGCTGCCCTAAACACTCACATTCTTCTCTCTCTCCCCCTCTGCTTGTTTTGTGTCTCAGCCTTATGTCATAGCAAGATGGGCAGAGAGGGTTGCCAATCTCCAGGTGAGGTTTGGAGATCTCCAGATAACGAGGGATCAGTTTCCTGGGCCTGGACAAAATGGCTGCTTTGGAAGGTGAACTGTACGGCATTATACCCCATTGAGGCTCCTGTCCTCCCTTCCTCAAGCTCTACCCTGCTCAAGCTCCCCTGTCAAAATCCCCAACAATTTGTGCTGGGATTTGGAAAGTGCCAGTCACACAATCCAGTAATGAAGGAGTTAATTGTTGCATGCTAATTAGTTAGTGAGGTCAGAAGTCAGTGACCAGGTAATTGACACCTATTGGTTAAGCAGACTGGCATGAGCTACATGCAGTCTCACACGTAGGCATTAGATATATATTCTTTGTTACACTCTGCACATGTTCAGTAGCAGTTTTTTGTTAGCCATGTAATAGTCAACCAATAAGCTCCATGAAGGAGCTAGCAGCTGATCAGATAGATGTTTCCTCCTTTGTTTTTCCAAGGTACCCTTCCCTTTTATTTTTGTAACTAAACCATTTTTCCATAAGCAATTGCCTCTGTCTCATTATTGAGCTAACCCGACTCTATAAACTTACAACAATTTGCCAACTCAAGAGTTGACAATAAAGAAGGCAGATGATAAAGAAATGCAACCAGTTGCATATATTGTTGAATGCTTTCACCTCCAGGAAATATTTGGCTGTTGTGGGTTTTCCAAGCTGTGTGGTCGTGCTCTGGTGAGTTTTGCTCCTAAAGTTTCACCCACATCTGTGGCTGGCATCTTCAGAGGCATGACACAGAGGGATGCCATAGAAACACATCTGGTAGGTTTTGCTCTTAAAGTTTCACCCACATCTATGGCTGGTATCTTCAGAGGCATGACGCAGAGGGATGCCATAGAACCGTGGTGGCGGGTTCTTGAGACGCCAGATTCGTTGATACAGGATCATATCAGCCCCCTGCCAGCATGGCCAATTGCTGGCAGGGGGCTGATGGGAATTGTAGTCCATAACATCTGCAGTGCTAAAGGTTCGCCACCACTGCCATAGAAACACACCTGGCAGGTTTTGCTCCTAAAGTTTCACCCGCATCTATGGCTGGCATCTTCAGAGGCATGACTCAGAGGGATGCCATGGAAAGAAGCACATCTGGCAGATTTTGCTACTAATGTTTCGCCCACATCTATGGCTGGCATCTTCTGAGGCATGTCACACAGAGATGTGTTTTGTCTTTGGCACAGTGTGGAGGGAATATATATTTTGTCCATCTCATGGGGAGGGGGTGAGCCACATTTGTATGTGTCCAGGTGGATTTCAACCAGCTGCCATTGTGCTGAGGGGGAAAGGGTGGAGGGTAAGCAGAGCTTTCCTTTCCGGCCCCCAGGGGCCTGGACCAGATCCAAGGGGCGATCAGGCCTTCCCATACAAGGCGGACAGATCAGGGGTGTCCAGTTCTCGCCCTCCAGATGTTTACAGACTACAATTCCCATCAGCCCCTGCCAGCTGCTGGCAAGGGCTGATGGGAATTGTAGTCTATGAACGTCTGGAGGGCGAGACTTAGCCCGGCCTCCTTTCCTGCCTCCTTCCGCAAGATGGCGGCGGCCGCCTGGGCGAGCGGTTCTTCGGCCGCGCGGCTGCAGCACAGGCTGCTGCCCGCCTGGTTGCGCGCGGGCGGTGCTGCGGGCTACGCGATCGCGCTGCGGGCAGACACGGGAGGGCGCCCAGGTAGGCATGCGCCGGGCGTGGGGGGCCTGTTTACTCGCGAGTAGGTGCAGCCGGGCTTGCTCAAATGGTAGCTGCAGAAGTTGCAGCTTGCACGTGCATGGGAGGTGGTGGGTTCTGCTGGCCCTTTGCTTGCGTGGGAAAGCAAGGGGGGGGGGGATGTCACCTGCTGGAGGTCGTGCTCGTTTTGGAAAGGTTGTCCTTCCATTTGCAACCCGCTGCTGGCACGATTCATTTTGCATTTCATGCTTATGTTTCTGCTCTGCGTTGTAGACTTGCGACTGTGTGGTTGCAACGATAAACTTGGCTGTCCTTCTGATCCCTTCTGATCCATCTGCCGCTTTATAGCAACCCTTTTTGCTTAGAACATGCTCAGAGAGCGTGCAAGGATGTTCAAGCCCTGTTTGATTTTATATCGAAGTCCCCCTTTCTCATCCAGAGGCAAAACTACAGATCTAACAGAGCAAATTGGAAACAAAGCATTTAAATAAAGACCATTTAAACATGTCACCTGAAATGATGTAGAAATGGCATAGTAGGAGCACCCTGACATCAAGAGATGCCTTCTGGACATCATAGTAGAGGCCGGGGCCTTTTCCTTTTATTAATATGCCTTCCTGAAACCATTTGACACAGTGCAGCCTGTTACCTTTTCTTAAAAGAAGCCCTGCTGAACATTTCAGTTTTGCAACATTTATGGAAGGCCAGGAGAATAGCACACTTTCTCCTTGAGCATCATTGCAGTCTTGTAAAATCTCTGCACATGCAACCATCTCAGGAGCCTTTGTGTCTCATTCCAGGCTTCTTCCTCTGTATATGAAGCAGTCTGAGGTGGTAGAGTGCATCAACTCAGACTTCAAGGGGTGAAAGTGACATTTTGAATGTACCCTTGCTTTTCTTTCTTAACGTCTTTAACTTTCCTGTCAATAACCGCCAGACCACTGTAAATGGTTGAGCTGGGTGTGATTTAGACTATGCAACGGTAGAACGAAATAGACTTTGTGATAGTTCAGCTGTTTCTGCTCGTTTGTCCCAAACGGTTGTTAGATTGTGGACATTGGGCGAATTACCTGAATATCCTCTAGAAACACCCCCCCCTTTCACATTGATGTGATATTTGATATCTGCTAATAAGTGAGGAAGTAATTTTTTGGGAACAAGTTACAGAATACTGAGTCAAAGTTCAAACATTTCCCATTTCTGTCCTTTAAGAACCCTTGGGTGTATGCCTTCCAGACCCAGATAATTAGCAATTTTCAGTTTCTGCATAAACAATTTGACTCAGTTTTTCAGACTTGAAAACCACAGCTCCAGTGTAGCTGTCTACTTCAGGCTTTTCTTAGTGAAAACAGATGCAAAGATTTCATTCAGGTTTCTCTGACACCTCTCCTTTAAGTAGTTGTTTTTTATTCCCTTGTCCTTCACAGACCCAACTGCTTCTCTGGCCATTTTTCTGTTTCTGGCACATTTGAAGAAATGCATGATGTTTGTCTTCTTACCAATCTGTCCCTCAAATTGTTTGATATTTGTAATGATCTAAAATGATCTCAGGATCTAAAATTAGGGGAGTCTGTGTTCAACCTTGGCTGGTAGCTGCACCATAGGCCCTGGATTCTCTGCTGCATCATGCTTATGTTGTGGGGAGGGGCAAACATTTTGGACAAAGAGACAGTTGAAGATGGAGCCTTCTGTGTTGAGCCATGGTACAAATTAAGCCTGGTGTAGGTGGTGTTGATCCTCATGTCCATCCATAACGTGATCAGGAGAAGATGCGTTCCTAGTTAGGACTGCCACTACCTGTCCCTCAGAGTACCACTCCTACATAGATCTCCCTGCTAGACTTCTAATACCAGACATGAGAAATCAACCAAATGGGAGTGTTGTATCATTGTGTAGCAGGCAGTATCTGGTACTATTTTTTCTGAGCTTCAGGGAGTCATGTCGAACGGGATTTGAGAATTCATTCTTATGACTTGCTTTTTGTATTCCAACTTATTAAAAAGTGGGTTTTTTAATATTACAGGTGCAGCAGTACGGAAGGGAAGGACAAATGGAAGACCAAGGAGAGAGGTGAGAAGTTAAAGATGTGGGCAGTATATACATTTATCCATTCCTACTGCATGTGTTCTACTTTACAAATCCATATTAAAGAGAAATCTGTTTTGAACATGTTTGACTCTCATTGACTTATATGTATTAGAATTTTTCTGAGCACTTTGTATTTATTATTTATCATTTAGTAAAGTATATTGTACACCTTGTAGTACAGTGATGGCGAACCTTTTTGAGACCGAGTGTCCAAATTGCAACCCAAACCCCACTTATTTATCGCAAAGTGCCAACCCAGCAATTTAACCTGAATGCTGAGGTTTTGGTTTAGAAAAAACTGGTTGGCTCTCTCTTCCTCCGCCCCACCAGCTTGAGTAGGGGCCAGCCTGCTCTAGCCTCCAGCAAGTCCCTTGCACACTGCTCTGCACCTCTCTAGCATCTCTGCCTCCTCTGCGCCCGCCCCCCCTCGGGCAGCAGCCACCCGGAGCACAGGCACCAGGCCCGCCAGCCGAGTCCTCGCTGCTCACCATGGTGCGGGTGTGTTGTGCTCAGTGGCCCAGGCCAGCCTAGATGTGTGTGGGGGTGTGTGTGTGATTTTCCGCCACCCCCACATGACGAACTGTGTGTGTGTGTGTGCCCACAGAGAGGGCTCCGAGTGCCACCTCTGGCACCCGTGCCATAGGTTCACCATCACTGTTATAGTATATATAGTTGGAGGGAATATAGAGCCTATAAGTATTTACACATTGTATTTATTTATATATATCCCCATATATATATATATATATATATATATATATATATATATATATATATATATATAGACAGTTGCTACATATATATATATATATATATATATATATATATATATATATATATATATATATATATATATATATATATATATATATCCCCATATATATATATATATATATATATATATATATATATATATATATATATATATATATATATATATATATATATATATATATATATATATATATATATATATATATATATATATATATATATATTTTTCAACTATATATATATATTTCAAATTATATATAGTTTGCAACGTCCTTTCCATTCCGTTTCTTCTCTCATTGTTCTCCGCCAAGGAATCCTACAAATGACACCCCTGTGAAAAAGCTTTAAAAACCTAAACAAAAATTGCTCATACCCTTACAGCACTACAGTTTCCAGTGTTCTTTGTGCATTACCATATACTCCTTTGTGCATTACCATATACTCCTTTGTGCATTACCATATACTCCTTCATGCTCAAAAACTCCTTGGTAACTGTAAGCTGATTTTAAACTGGTTTAAAACTGTAGTATAACTTATTGAGATTTCAGCTCATGATAAACAACATTAATTTATCTGAGCCCAAAGTACTTGGCCATCCTATCATTTTCTGTCTAAAGCAAATTGTGTAGTATCAGTGTCAGGCTATTCTGTCTGCAGCAAATTGTGTAGTACCAGTGTCAGGCTAGTATGTCAGGCTAGTTGTGTAGTACCAGTGTCAGGCTAGTATTAAAGAGAAAACTGTTTTGAACATGTTAGACTCATTGACTTGGAGGGTCGAGACTGGCCCAGTGTCATCAGATCTCAGGAGCTAAGTGAGGTAGCCTCTGGTTAGTCCCTAGATGGGAGTCCACCAAGGAAGTCCAGGGCTGCTACACAGAGGCAGACAATGGCAAATCACCTCTGTTCATCTCTTGCCTTGAAAAGCTTGTTGGGTTGTCTGTGACTTGACAACACTTTCCTCCACCACCATGTTAAAATGGGAGAGCCAGCGTGGTATAGTGGTTAAGAGCAGATGGATTCTAATCTGGAGAACTGGGTTTGATTCCCCACTCCCCCCCCAAGTGGCAGAGGCTTATCTGGTTCACCAGATGTGTTTCCACCCTTCTACATTCCTGCTGAGTGACCTTAGGCTAGTCACAGTTCTTTGGAACTCTCTCAGCCCCACCTGCCTCACAAAGTGGAGGGAGGGAAGGAAAAAAGTTTGTAAGCTACCTTGAGTCTCCTTACAGGAGAGAAAGGTGGGATATAAATGGCACCAGGCAGGCCAAGAGTCCTGTCTTTGATGTTTCAATATTGGGAATGGATAGCACTGTAATGGTTTCCTATGACATGCCAAGAGTGCAAAGGTAGCTTTTGAATAATTCAGATAAAATGTCTTTTTGTTTTATTATTATGAAACCAGCAAATGGGTGGATGTAGTCTGGGTTTATGTTTGAGGTTCTTGAAAGTCCCGGTACCATCTAGCTATTGAAACCGGTTGGTTGCTTTCTCCAACTACTGACTTTTGCAAGCAGTATCCTTCAGTGCACTGAATACTCAGATGCACGATCAAGCCTTGATTTCTTCCTCTGCAAATTTTATTAGTCTGGAGCTCCCAGGACTGAGAAGATGGAGGTTGATCAGGATTGGACCAGCGTGTACCCAGCTGCCGCCGCTTTTAAACCTTCCGCAGTACCTCTCCCCATTCGGATGGGCTACCCAGTGAAAAGAGGAGTACCTCCTCCAAAAGAAGGCAACTTGGAACTTATAAAGGTAAGACTCATTCGAACTGTTCTTGCTGTAGATGCATGATATTAATTCACTTTTATACTCCGCATTGCTATTTATAGGTCCCCAAAGCAGCGTATGTAAATTATTTTCAGTTCTGTTCACAATTAAAACTCCTCCTGGTTAGAGCTCTGTTGACTCCTCTGTTGACTCCAGGGTGTGTGTGTGTGGGCACACACACACATCCTGCTTCACTGAGGATCTGGCAGGAATCAAATAGTTGCATAAGTGGGAGGAAGATTTGCAGTAAACACAAAGTAGAGTGCAGCTATTCCAAGTAGTCTACAGCCAGCGTGGTGTAGTGGTTAAGAGCAGGTCCACTCTAATCTGGAGAACCGGGTTTGATTCCCCGCTCTGCCACTTGAGCTGTGGAGGCTTACCTGGTGAACTGGATTAGCTTGGTCACGCCAACACACGCCAGCTGGGTGACCTTGGGCTAGTCACAGTTCTTTGGAGCTCTTTCAGCCACACCTACCTCATAGGATGTTTGTTGTTAGGGGAAGGGAAAGGAGTTTGTAAGCCCCTTTGAGTCTCCTTCAGGAGAGAAAGGGGGGATAGAAATCCAACTCTTCTTCTTAACTCCTCAAGATACATTCTGTGCAATGTGCTTAGCAAACCACTTGCGTTCATTCTGGTTTGGAGACTTGCTTTATTTTCAGTGCAAATTCAGGATATGCTGAGAGATCAGTGTAATAGTCTCTGCTAGCACGAATTTCTGTTTTGGTGGTCTGGGGACATGGAAAAGTGCTGGAAGACCAATTGCCCACCATCAGTATGGACGACCATTGTCAATCTTGGGGAGAAGGTGACTAATAGGAAACCAATATTTCATTGGAGGAGAGGGCAGCCCCGGCTCTTCTTAAAAGGAGGCCATGAGATCAGTTGTAAAAAAGCCACCTTGTTTTGGCACCTGCCCACTAGCTGCATATATAAGGCAAGAGATTCCCAAGGATATTGACTCTTAACTTTACACATTCCTGGATGAAGCTGATTATCTCCTCAGTTCTATTTTTCCTTTGCATCAGATCCAGCTGAGGTTGTGAATGTTCTGAATAGGTGTGTGGTGTGCTGAATAGGAGGAGAAGGAGAAGAAGAGTTGGATTTATATTCCCCCCCCCCTTTCTCTCCTATAGGAGACTCAAAGGGGCTTACAAACTCCTTACCTTCCCCCCTCACAACAAACACCCTGTGAGGTAGGCAGGGCGGAGAGAGCTCAGAAGAACTGTGACTACCCCAAGGTCACCCAGCTTGCGTGTGTGGGAGTGCACAGGCTAATCTGAATTCCCCCGATAAGCCTCCACAGCTCAGGCGGCAGAGCTGGGAATCAAACCCAGTTCCTCCAGATTAGAGTACACCTGCTCTTAACCACTACGCCACTGCTGCTCCTGAGGAGGAGGAAGCTCAGTCCAGATAAGAGCAAAGTACAGTTCATTGGTGATGTAGTTGAATTGCAATTCAACCTGTTTTGCATGAGGTTTTATTAAAGTCCGAGGCAGCTTTGCAGGTGGACATCCAAGTATCATCTGTGGCACAAAGCACGTTCAACCAGCTCAGCTATAGTAGTTTCTTTTGCATTACAATTGCTCATAATTTACTATCGTCCTGCATAAGTACTGTGATATACAGGGCTGCTTGTGAGCATTGTTTGGAAACTTAGAGCATTGTTTGGAAACTTTAGAGCATTGTTTGGAAACTTCTACAAGTAGGAGGGAAAATATTTTCCTAGTACTTGCCCTCATTGGCTATGTTTGTTTCAGGGCCCAAATCGGTGTTCTATGCATCCTCCAACTGTCTGGGATTTGCTTTCCAATTTGCTTTCTAAATAACACCAGCCCTTGAATCATTAATACAAATCTGCCCAGTTCTTACAACCTTTGCAGACCCTAGTCTCAGGGCTTCCACCTTCAAGTTGAAGTGGATGAACCTTTTCAGTGGGACACTTTTCTTCTCCCTGTATCCACTGAACTCGCATTCAATTTGATTGTATTAAGTGGTCTTGGAGCGCCTTAACATTTAATAGCCTTTTGAATGGCTAACTAAATATTGTGGGTTGTCATGGGCTTTTAAAAATCTGTTTATTTGATAGCCAACTCTTCATAATTGATGTTTGTCTTAACCTGCAGCGGTAGAGCAGCATCGAACTATCCTAAATTCTGCCCTTTGGCATCATTCAAGTATTAGTCAATATGTCATTCTTTCAGATCCCCAATTTCTTGCATCTCACACCAGTTGCCATCAGGAACCATTGTACTGCTCTTAAGGGTGAGTTTTATATTTTGTGTCCGGTTTCAGTGTAAAATAAAAGCAAATGTGAAATTGACAAGGGATTCTGCAGCATTTTAGTCCTATTAAAGGGGCCCAATGACTCAAAAAAGATTTATAAGCAGTTAATGATTTAGCAGCTATTGAAAGGCTAATGGGGGCAGCTTATAAAGTACCTGCACAAGTTAATTGATAGATTTTTGTGAGGTTTCTGGGGACTATTGTAATAATTCAGTGTTTTAAACCTTCTATCACCTTCTTTGATACTGTTTTTAATCTGGGTTTCAGTTTCCTGTGAGAACAGGTGGTCTTCTGAAGGGTTTAAACAAAGAAGTAAATGTTAATTTGTGCCTAGGAATGGGGAATATGGTTTTCACTTCATATGCTGCAACCACAACACCATGGTGCAATTCAGTGTTGTTGTGTGTGAATGTTCCAGTCATGTGCATTTTGTTTTTTGGTACCCAACTGAGAAGGGAGCATGTCAGTGATGCAGAAAGGCACATGCGATTAGACTTGCCTAAGAGAGCAGCAGTGGCGTAGTGGTTAAGAGCAAGTGCACTCTAATCTGGGGAACCAGGTTTGATTCCCCGCTCTGCCACTTGAGCTGTGGAGGCTTATCTGGGGAACTAGATTAGCTTGTGCACTCCAACACATGCCAGCTGGGTGATCTTGGTCTCATCACAGTTCTTCAGAGCTCTCTCTGCTCCACCCACCTCACAGGGTATTTGTTGTGAGGGGGGAAGGGCAAGGAGATTGTAAGCCCCTTTGAGTCTCCTTACAGAAGAGAAAGGGGGGATATAAATCCAAACTCCTCTTCTTCTATGCTGTATTTGCATGCAGCTGTATAGGACTGTGCCACTGGAGTTTTATGCAGAGGTAGTCTGGAACTCATGCCTATATTCAGGACACCACTGGTTTTGAGGCTATGTACTTAATGTTGAGACTGAGAGAAAAGGCTGGGCTTCTGTTAGTGTACTGCTCACCCAGCTGCCCAACAGTCTCTTTACCTGAGCAGATAGAAGTAGTCTTGAGGCTGGTGTTGATGACCCCTGTGCTGATTGTCCTGGGACTTCAGCATTCATGCTGAGACTGACTTATCAGGAGTGGCTCAGGAGTTCATGGTCTCCATGACAACCATGGGCTTGTCTCAGGTAATAACTAGTCTTACTTATTATATCAGGAGCATCAAAGGTATAGGCATGCGGAGAGAGAAGAAGAGTTTGGATTTATATCCCCGCTTTTTTCTGTAAGGAGACTCAAAGGGGCTTACAATCTCCTTTCCCTCCCACCCACCCACCCAAACACCCTGTGAGGTGGGTGGGGCTGAGAGCGCTCTGAAAAGTCGTGACTAGCCCAAGGTCATCCAGCTGGCGTGTGTTGGAATGGACAAGCGAATCTAGTTCACCAGGTAAGCCTCCACAGCTCAAGTGGCAGGGCAGGGAATGAAACCCGGTTCTCCAGATTAGAGTGCACCTGCTCTTCACCACTACGCCACTGCTGCTGAAGGGTCTACTCTGCTCATTCACTTGCTGTGGATTTTTCAGTCTGGTTTTGTGCCTCTTACAGTCAGCTTTCAAAAATGTCATTTTTGCCTTTACTTCAAGGGAAGGGAATGAAATTGGTATACACTTTTATTGGCTAGCTTGCTGTAAGTAATGCTTGCTGATGTCTTATGAAATGACTCCTTAGATTTCTGCACGGAGTGGCCGGCTGCCCTGGACGATGATGAGAAACGTATGCAGCATTTTCCCATAGAAATTGAAACAACAGACTATGTTTCAGCAGGCCCATCTGTTCGTAACCCTAAAGCTAGAGTGGTGACCTTAAGGGTAAGTTAACTGCAGAAGAAACACATGTATTTTTCCTCCCCACAACAGATTCTTAAAGAAGAAGAAGAGTTTGGATTTATATCCCCCCCTTTCTCTCCTGCAGGAGACTCAAAGGGGCTTACAATCTCCTTGCCCTTCCCCCCTCACAACAAACACCCTTTGAGGTAGGTGGGGCTGAGAGAGCTCCGAGAAGCTGTGACTAGCCCAAGGTCACCCAGCTGGCCTGTGTGGGAGTGTACAGGCTAATCTGAATTCCCCAGATAAGCCTCCACAGCTCAAGCGGCAGAGCTGGGAATCAAACCCAGTTCCTCCAGATTAGATACACGAGCTCTTAACCTCCTACGCCACTGAGGTTGAACACGGAACCGGTTGCTTCTAAAGGCTATAGCTGGAAAGCCATTTGCAACCGGGCTCTATTGTAAGAGCTGCCCAATAAACATCCAATAACTTTGAGAACTTTTGTCCTTGAGAAGGAATACAGTAAGTAAATATCAGTATAAATATCACATACGCTGAAGCGAAGTTGAATATAAGTGGGTTCCTGTATTTATACGTGCTGGGTACCTGTTCACATAGGGTGGCAGGCAGTTCTGGGAGGGAACACGCAACAAACATTTAGTCTTGGATTACATGGGATCCATGCTATTATTTTGGGTTTAATACTTTTTTGTGGGGAGGGGCGTTGTAAGTTTAATTGGATAACTTTTGTGGAATGACTTAGTTCTTAGTTTTGTGGAATGGGCAGTTCTATCGGTGTGTGGCACTTTTCAACATAACACACACACACCCCTTCCAAAAAAAAGTCTTCCCCGGACATTTCAGTGCTAAATTTTGACTGTGGAAAGAAATGGAAGGTGATGAGGGGCGAGAGACGCAGCGTAAGGAAGGAGAGAAACTTGGACTAACCAAGAGCAGCCCCTGTCCCCTCTTTATAAAAGTCTTTAACACCACTGAGACCCATTGTTCTTCTCTGAGGGGTTTTGTTTTTGGTTTTATATGTGGGGTTGTGGGCTACTATTTTAGAATGTAACTGTTTTAAATTGTTATTTTATGATGTTTTATATTGTTCACCGCCCTGAGCCCTGTTGGGATAGGGCGGTATATTAAATCTAATAAATAGTAATAATAATAATAATTAGCATTTATTTTAACATTTACAAAATGCTTTTTTAACTGTTTGAAGCACTTGGCTTGGATTCTCAATCATTCTGAAAATAACAGGGTGAGTCGGGTCAGAGTTCATCTCTATGTCCTGCCTCTCAAACAGCCAGCCGCATGAACACAGTCCTTTTCGTAGCCACGAAAGCATATTCCTCTCCTTGAGAATGGTCATCTGCGAAGGCTGTGCGTAAGGTGTCCTGGGTGTTGATTATTACAGAAATGAAATAGCCAGCCATCTGGCCTGTCCTAACACTGACGATCAGATCAGATTTGATTGATAATCCAGTCTTGTGGAGGCGTCCTGTTAATTCCCTCGCAGACTAATCTGGTGGGACGAGTGGCGCAGAGAGAGATTTGAAGGTGAAAAGCAGATGGCATTGAGGCTGCTGTCGTCTGGGGACTTGGGACTAATTCTTGCTACGGTGACAAATGACAGGTTTACACGACGGAATGTTCTTTCAGTACAAAAATGTTCCCTCCCCATAGAAAATTAAGTTGTCGGAGAGGAATATTCTAGCCTAGGTTTCTTCCTGATGCTTGCCTTTTCTAGGTGGAGAGATTTTTTTCTTCTTCAGAGGTTTCCCAAAGTCCAGAGTCTCAGATACTGACTCACCACTTGAGTGAGTACTAGGCCTAAAACACTTTCTGGAGCAGATCCATGTTGTGCAATTAGTCTGTTATGGATTTATTTATTTTTTTAAACAGAAGCTACACACACCTTATTTTTGGAGTGATGCTGTCCAGAATTTTACCATTTCATGCTAAGTTCTTCTTGCAGTATCCCAGAATCAGATTGCACCTGGATATTTCTTTGAGCTTTCGATGTTTCATGTTTTGATGTTAACCCCTTGCTTGAAGATAGTTCTGGTAGTCAGCAGCGCAAGTCTGTTTTGGGTCACTTTGGTTAATTTATTTAAAATCACTTTGGTTCATTTATTTTTAGGGTTTTTTGCTTAACACTTGGCTTTTCTTAATTTCATTCCATCCTTTTACATTTCTTCCAAAGATTACCCTTGCTTATCTTTTTCTCCATTAAGAAACTGTAGCGGGTTTGTTTCCAGTTCCTTCTGCTGTCTGAAGAAGGGGTAAAGGTAGACCCAAATTCTTCTGTGGCTCATTTGTAGGGGGCTGCAGTCCCTGCCGAAGGACAGAGTTCAGTTTTTAACAGTTTCACCTTTAATTTTTAAAAAACCCAAAAGTTTCAGGTCCCGGCAGCTTTGAAGATTTATCAAAAATATTGTAAAAGAGACACTAAATGTTCTGCTTAGAGCTCTCTAGACGTCAGCAAAACTTCTGCTCATTCACCCTTGTGGAGAGCCAGTGTGGTGTAGTGGTTAAGAGCAGGTGCGTTCTAATCTGGAGAACCGGGTTTGATTCCCCGCTTTGCCACTTAAGATGTGGAGGCTTATCTGGTTAACTAGATTAGCTTGTGCACTCCAACACATGCCAGCTGGGTGACTTTGGCCTAGTCACGGTTCTTCTGAGCTCTCTCAGCCCCACCCACCTCACAGGTTGTTTGTTAGGGGGGAGAGGGGAAAGGAGATTGTAAGCCCCTTTGAGTTTCCTTACAGGAGAGAAAGGGGGATATAAATTCAAACTTTTATTCTTCTTCTTGTGTGTGCCACCATCTCCTACTATTACACATGGTGACATCTAAAACTGCAGTCCTCCTGGCTTCTGCATCTGAGGAATAATCTTTTCTTCTCCCCTGACATCACACAATCCAGCTTCTTCACAGTCATTCTCTGTCACTCTCTGAAAGAGAAGGGTGCAACTTCTGTATGAGGCGCCATCTTTGGTTGTGTGCTTACGTTGTTATCATGTAATGAGGATATCGTATCTGTTGATTTTTGCTGGTTAGATATTATAATATCTTTAATATAATAAAGATGTTGTATTATGTTGTGGTGTTACGTCTTGCTGTTATCTCATGCCTGTTGCTATACGATTGCTGATATGTTGTTGTTTTATGTCAAGCTGTTATCTTATTATTATATTACTATGTGTCTGATGCAATCATATTTTATGCTATGGGCTAACATGTTTTTGTTATTTGTTATTCCATTAAGAAGTGTTGATATTGTTGATATGCTATGTTTAGTGATGTTTGATGATTGATAAACTGGGACTATGTTTTTGGGGTTGCTGCTCATATTTATTTATTGTTCACATTTGCTATTTGATGTTCATATTAATTGGTCTGTTATTCTGTTTTGTTGGGGGTTAGCCGCTCTGAGCCCTACAGGGGAGAGCGGGGTACAAGTCCAATAAATGAAACAGAACCTTGCTGTGAGTCTGATTTAACATCGGATACAAATCTCACACTTTGATGTCCACCCCCTCCCCCCTTTTTCCTCCCCAGGTAAAGCTTTCAAGCCTCAACTTGGATGACCATGCAAAGAAGAAGTTCATTAAACTTGTAGGGGAGAGATACTGCAAGGGCACGGATACCCTGGCCATTACAACAGACAGGTAATGTGAGAAAAGGATCTAATGTAGTCCTTAAGCACTTAAGGAAGTCAAGACCTTTTCCAGTATCCATTTCCGTCTGACTCAGCTGCTGCTAGGATTTAAAAACAGTTGGGCCGTGTTGCAAAGACGCGGGCTGTGACCTGGCCAGTCTTGTTTGGACTTTCTTTCTCCACTGCCTTGACAGGGAATTCAAGCAGGTGAAGATGACCCTGATGGGCATAAAATATATATATATAAAGGACTGGGAAAGACCAGGAAGAACCATAAAAGGCAGTGTTTCTTCAAGCTATTCAGTCTGATGTCATGGCATGCATCTAACTACTGCATCCATCATTAAGAGCTTATGGGGTGCTGTAGGATTCTTCCTTATTGATGGATGTCCAGGTAGCACACGCTGCTTGAGTGGCATTTTTTCACCTACACGAGGCGATGCAGTTGGCACCCTATGTCTCCCAGGCTCATTCCGCACATGCAGAATAATGCACTTTCAAACTGCTTTCAGTGCTCTTTGAAGCTGTGCGGACTGGCAAAATCCACTTGCAAACAGTTGTAAAAGTGGTTTGAAAACGCATTATTTTGCATGTGCGGAAGGGGCCCCAGACTGATCTGGCCACTGTGATCCATGCAACAGTCACCTCTGGGCTGGACTATTGCAATTTGCTGTTTGCAGGGCTACCCTTGGGCCTACCCTGGAAGCTCCATCTGGTTCTGATGGGATCTCTGTGGCAGACACGCATCCAACCTGCGCTCTGCTAGCGGCGCTGGCTTTGGTTGGGGCACCAAATTAGGTTTGGGGTTCTTGTACTAACATACAAACTCTAAACCAGCCATTCTCAACCAGGGTTCCGTGGTACCCTGGGGTGCCGTGAGCATGTCCCAGGGGTACCGCGGCAACACTACCGCCCCCCCCCCCCCTCATTTTTGTGGTGTCTCCCATCAGCGCCAGCAAGGACATGGAGCTGGCCCATGGGGCAGGGCCAGCCACAAGTTCAGCAGCCACCCCACCCCCCCAGTTCTACCCTTCACCCTGGGAGGGGAAGGTGGGGGGTGTGGCAAGCAGGGGCAATGGGAGGGGAAGGTGGAGGGTGGCGGCAGGGGTACCGTGAGATATGAAGAGTGAGGTCAAGGGTACCCTGACCTCAAAAAGGTTGGGAAACACTGCTCTAAACGGTCTAGGACCAGCATACCTATGGGATCGCCTCTCCTGGTATGTCCCCTAAAGAGTACGTCAGTCAGTGAATTCTGATCTTCTGCTGATCTGCTCGCCTCAACCAGGGTTTTCGGCCCTGGCCCTAGCCTGGTGGAACTCTGTCCAAGGAGACCAGGCCCCTGCAGGACTTAATGTGGCTCTGCAGGGCCTGTAAGACAGAGCTGTTCCACCAGGGATATGGTTGAGGTAGCCACGGTTAACATCCAGGCCTCCTCCATTAACATTAACATCCACCAATGTTAATCAAGATCCAATGTTAATCAAGGAGCAGCAGTGGCGTAGTGGCTAAGAGCAGATGCACTCTGATCTGGAGGAACTGGGTTTGATTCCCAGCCCTGCCCCCTGAGCTGTGGAGGCTTATCTGGGGAATTCAGATTAGCCTGTACACTCCCACACACACCAGCTGGGTGACCTTGGGCTAGTCACAGCTTTTCGGAGCTCTCTCAGCCCCACCCACCTCACAGGGTGTTTGTTGTGAGGGGGGAAGGGCAAGCAGATTGTAAGCCCCTTTGAGTCTCCTGCAGAAGAGAAAGGGGGGGGGTATAAATCCAAACTCTTCTTCTTCTTTTGGTGTGGTGGGTTTTATTGCTGTAAAGGGTCTTGAACTACAAACACCATCTTAGTTGTGTTTTTATTAGGTGTTTATTAATTATTGTGCATTCGTATGTTATTGTGGATACAGTAGGCCGCCCCAAGCCCAAAAGGGGAGACGCGGCACGTAAAGCCTAATAAATAAATAAAATGTTACTGGCTTTTCAACCACTAAATACTGGAACTGATACCACATTGACTGTGTTTTTGTTGTCTCTCAGGTGTCCATTAAGAAGGCAAAACTATGATTATGGAGCATACCTTCTGACAGTGCTATTCCATGAATCGTGGGTAAGAATCAATTCATGAAAACCAAAAACAAGATGTGCAGTCGTGGTTTGTTTAAGTGTTGATCACAAATCATATCTTACATATCTTGAGAGCCAGCATAGTGTAGTGATTAAGAGTAGGTGGATTCTAATCTGGAGAGCCGGGTTTGATTCCCCACTTCTCCACCTGAGTGGTGGAGGCTTATCTAGTGAACCAGATGTGTTTCCGCATTACTGCATTCCTGCTGGGTGACCTTGGGCTAGTCACAGTTCTTTGGAACTCTTAGCCCTACCTACCTCACCAGGTGTCTTGTGGGGAGAGGAAGGGAAAGGAGCTTGTAAGCCACCTTGAATCTCCCTACAGGAGAGAAAGGTGGGGTATAAATCCAAACTCTTCTTCTTCTACATTGATGAGTGGAGGGAATTTACTGAACAAGAATGGGAAGTATTCAGGCTACCAGCTGGACCTGGTGAGAACAAGTAGTTAGTGCCCACTAAAATGCAACTTCATTGTGCCACATGTTTGTGGCAGGTAACCAGCATGCTGGTGTAACATAGTAGCTATCAACTTGATGCTCCAGTTCAAATCTTAGTCATAAATGCGATGCATGGTCTTAGGGACGCCCCCGTCTCTTGTTGCAACTGTGTTTTCAATACTGGGGGAAGGGTGTCTCATGTTAATGTGCCTTTTGGGGTTTCTGTCAGAATTTTAGAGAATACACCTCAAGTGTTCAGAACCCTCAAAGGCCACGTGCAAAAGCTGAATTTGCACAATTCGCCATCTGTCTGTGCCCTGACTTCAGTGTAAAATTGTGGCTTTGAAAAACATTTGTAGCCATTCCTGCAGATTTTTTTTCTTGGCTTTCCTTTCAAGCATTTTAGGTGGGATGTGGGACATTTTGGTGCTTGTAAAATTAAGAGACGTCCATCTGCCTTACGAGGGCCCGGGGTAATCTGGCAGCAGCATGCAAAGGTAATTGAAAGGCCAGATAGGAAAGGTGGGGGAGGAGAGATCGTCTTCTGTGTCTTTGTCTGGAGTCCAGCGCTGTTAGCATCAAACTGGCGCCAAAGAATACAAAACAGAGCCCAATATAAACATGGGTTAGTTCAGATAGTATCCAGTAACTTGAGCTTTTCCTCAACCTTGAATGCAGTTTCTCAGGCACTCTTGTTGGGCTTCGCATTCTTTTATTTCATGTATTTGTATCCTCTCCTTCCTTTGAGAAGGCATATAGGGATCCTTTTATGTGTGTTGCAGTCCTGTGATATGTGTTGGGCTGAGATAGCCAATGAGCCTGAACTCGGTTTCCTGGCAAGCCAGGGGTTTGCATCTTTTGGCTCCGGGCCTCGTGGCCCAAGTCCAGCACTCCGGTCAATCACCTCACACTACTGTGTACCTTGTCATCTTGATTTTTTTTTGTCTCCCTGTGCCAAGAAAATTGTCAATATCGGAGTCAGCAAAGCTCTTGTCTGCCAGCAATGTTCTGACTGATAATGCTCGGCACAGACTGTATTGCAGGATTTCACCACGTTATAGCAACTTGGTTTCCCCAAGTTACTGCAGTGTGTTGTCGAAGGCTTTAATGGACAATGCACTCCACCCAGACACAGGATTTGCATTCACCAATGCTGCTGCTGCTGCAGGGAATGCAAATGCGACTACAAAAGTAAATGGACTGATAACCCCACCTGCAATACAGTTCACTCAACCACACCTTTGCATAGCAAGTTCCACCCAAACACTTACTGACTGGTTCCCCACCCTGGGACCTAGACAATATATACCCCACTAAACATTCCCTTCTCACTAGACACAGTGCGTAACAGACTTCCCTCTGTGATACACCTCTGAAGATGCCGGCCACAGATGTAGGCAAAACATTAGGAACAAGATTTAGAATAGAATAGAATAGAATCTTTATTGGCCAAGTGTGATTGGACACACAAGGAATTTGTCTCCGGTGCATATGCTCTCAGTGTACATAAAAGAAAATACATTTGTCAAGAATCATAAGGTACAGCACTTAATGATTGTCATATAGGTCTAGTAAGCAATCAGGAAACAATCAATAGTAATAAAAACATAAAATGTAAAATTATAAAATAAAATGAAATGTCAGCACAGGCTATAGTCATACAGTCATAATTGGGAGGAGATGGGTAATAGGAATGATGAAAAAAGTAGTGCAGTAATTATATAATAAATATATAATAAATAGTTTGACATTATCGAGGGAATTATTTGTTTAACAGAGTGATGGCATTCAAAAAAAACTGTTCTTATGTCTAGTTGTCTTGGTGTGCAGTGCTCTGTAGCGGCGCTTTAGAGGGTGAGAGTTGAAGCGGGTTATGTGCAGGATGCGAGGGGGCGGTAAATATTTTAACAGCCCTTTTTTTGGCCCGTGCCGTATACAGGTCCTGAATGGAAGGCAGGTGAGGAGCAATTGCTTGTTCTGCAGTTCTGATTATTCTCTGAAGTCTGTGTTTATCTTGTTGGGTTGCAGAACCAAACCACACAGTTATAGAGGTGCAGAGGTGCACATGACTCAATGATTCCTCTGTAGAACTGTATCAGCAGCTCCTTGGGCAGTTTGAGCTCCTGAGTTGGCTTAGAAAGAACATTCTTTGTTGTGCTTTTGATGACATTTTTGATGTTAGGTGACCACCGGAGGTCATGAGATATGATGGAGCCTAGAAATTTAAAGGTCTCTACTGTTGATACTGTGTTGTCTAGTATTGTGAGAGGAGGTAGGATGGGAGGGTTTCTCCTGAAATCTACCACCATTTCTACGGTTTTAAGTGTGTTCAGTTCTAGATTGTTCCAGTGGCACCACAGAGGCTAGTTGTTCAAACTTCCCGCCTGTATCTTGGTTTCATCGTTGTCTGCCACAGATGTATGACCAATCACTGTTAGGAAATCTGCAAGATCTGCCAGACCACGGCCACACAGCCCGGAAAACCCACAACAACCATTAGTGCAGTGTAATAGACATAGGATTTTTGTGTCCAATTGAAGTCCCAGGTAGCGTACCTTGGTGCAGAATAAACCAAGTATCTGTATCACAGAAAACTCACCACCACTGTGTGACCTTCCTGAAGTGACCTTCCTGTTCCTTTTGGCATGTGATCGAGGAGAAGAAGAAGAAGAATTGGATTTATATTCCCCCTTTTCTCTCTTGTAAGGAGACTCAAAGGGGCTGACAAACTCCTTTCCCTTCCCCCACTCACAGCAAACACCCTGTGAGGTAGGTGGGGCTGAGAGAGCTCCAAAGAACTGAGACCAACCGAAGGCCACCCAGCTGGCACGTGTTGGAGTGCCCAAGCTAATCTAGTTCACCAGATAAACCTCCACAGCTCAAGCGGCAGAGCGGGGAATCAAACCTGGATCTCCAGATTAGAGTGCACCTGCTCTTAACCACTACACCACGCTGGATGTTAATGTTAATGGCGGGGAAGCAGGCAGCGTGGTGCTTCCATCCCTTTCACGTGCACGCTAATGGCATTTCCACATTGCTAAGAACATAAGAACAAGCCAGCTGGATCAGACCAGAGTCCATCTAGTCCAGCTCTCTGCTGCTCGCAGTGGCCCACCAGGTGCCTTTGGGAGCCCGCATGCAGGATCTGAACGCAATGGCCTTCTGCAGCTGAATGGCCTTCTGCGGCTGTTGCTCCCTTTCACCTGGTCTGTAAAGGCTAGCGCAGCCGTCTCCTAGAGCCACAGATTCTGAGTGTTCTGGAAGCTGGGCTCTGAGACTGATGAATTCCAGATGAGCACATCTGTCCTTGGCTCTAGCGTTACTCAGTGATGGAAGACTCGGCCATCTGATATTGCTTATGCGAGTGCTTGGTGTGTATTGAATACACACAAGTCTCGTGCCCTTTTATTACCTTTCAACTTCCACATGAATACTTAATCCCCGTTTCCATTGTGATTGTCTTTGATTTCAATGAAAAATTCATGGCTTGCCATGACACACTGGATTTTTTTTTTTCCATGATCAGGGTGATCCCTCAGGCAAAAGCGAGTTTGATATATTATTGGCAGCTTCCGACAAGTTATGTGTTCTTAATCTCGGTGTGATTTTAATGAAAGGGAGGAAGTCTCCCATTGATGGTGCCAAGATTCTCAGCTTGGTAACAGAGTAGGATTAAGAGTCGGTGTGATGGAGCTTATAGTGTTGGGGAGGAACAGAGAGGTTTGTCTTCTGGGTCACTTTGCCTGTAAGCCTGGCCTTGGGCTGTGGTTCTGAATGTTTCTCCATCCAGAAGAAGGAGAAGAAGAATTTTGGATTTATATTCCCCCTTTCTCTCCTGTAAGGGGCTTACAATCTCCTTACCCTCCCCCACCCCCACAGCAAACACCCTGTGAGGTGTGTGGGGTTGAGAGCTCAGAAGAACTGTGACTAGCCCAAGGCCACCCAGCTGGCATGTGTTGGGAGTGCACCAGCTAATCCGGTTCCCCAGATAAGCCTCCACAGCTCAAGCGACAGAGCGGGGAAACAAACCCGGTTTTCCAGATTAGAGTGCGCCTGCTCTTAACCACTTCACCACGCTGGCTCTACCAACATCAACCTACCCTGCCCATAAAATGAAGAAGAATTGGTTTTTACATCCCATTTTTCTCAATCGAAAGAATTCTCAAAGCAACATACAATTGCCTCCCCCCCTCCTGCCCAACAGACACCTTGTGAGGTAGGTGGGTCTGAGACAGTTCTGAGAGAACTGTGACTGACCCAAGTTCATCCAGCAGACTTCATGCGGAGGAGCACGGAATTCAACCTGGTTCTCCAGGTGAGAGTCTGCCACTCCTAACTACTAAGCCACGCTAGCATAGTATTTCAGGAAGGAAGGTAGACTTGAAGCCATTCTGACATGGCTGTTATTCCTGTGTGGAGTGTTTTGTTTTGTTTTGCTTTTGCATGAAGGAGCATGCAGTTACCTGATTGCCAACCTGTAAGGTTGGGCATGCCACTCTGATTTTTTAAATTCAGATATTTATACACAGCTTTTCTCCTTAGTGGGGTACACATTCTTTATCCCTTTTGGAACCTGGTTCAAAATCTAGAAGGACCATCTAGCACTTTTCACAGTGAACAAAACACATTATTTAAACTACTCCCTGAAAAACTCTGCCCGCAATACAATTCACTCAACCACACCTTTTCATAGCAAGTTCCACCTAACTGATTGGTTCCCCACCCTGGGACATGGACAGTATATACCCCACTAAACTTTCCCTTCTCACTGGACACAGTGTATAACAGACTTCCCTCTGTGATACACCTCTGAAGATGCTAGCCACAGATGCAGGCGAAACGTCAGGAAGAAGATCTACCAGACCACAGCCACACAGCTCGGAAAACCCTCAGCAACCAGTCCCTTAAACCAGTTTTCTTGCTTTAAAATAAAGTTCTGATTTCCCGTAGACTTCCATAGGTGTTGTTTTCTTAAGCAATACTAACGAATACGTATGATACGCTCCTTTCAAGGGGACAATCTCATATGTGTCATCTGTGGATAACTGCTTTTTGTCTAGTCATCATGAAAGTGATGCTCTGTTTATAGCACCAGCATGGTGTCGTGGTTAGATAGTCAGATCAGTATCTGGGAGATCAAGGCTCCAATCCCCTCATTCCCATAGAAGCTGAGCCAATCATACTCTCTAAGCCTTGCCTTACACAGCTCTACTATACCAGATTCCTTTACTTACCTTGGTGACAAACACATGGGATCTCCGTGTGCAGCAATGCAGATTTCTTACTAAATCGGCTAATTGTGATCATTTTTGTCATGGGGTTCTCTCCGTTTTAGCCTCACGGTAATCTTGAGATAAATTAGGTTGATGAAGCGAGTGAACTCTGTAGCTGAGCTAAACCTAAGTTTAGGCCCATCCACCATGCCACAGGGCACCTCACCCTGTCTCTTGTTGCTGTCCAAAAGCTGTACCAGCTTCACTGCCAGATCGTCTACAAAGTGTTGGTGTTAACCTTTAAGGCTGTGAGCAGTCTTAGACTTGCATACCTGCGGGACCACCTCTCCCCATATTGCCCTGTGAGGGTCCCTGGCCCAAACCTGCTGGAAGTCCCTGGCCCAAAGGTTATCTGGCTGGCTTCCATGAGGCCATATTAAACAGGCTTGGCTGGCTTCAAATCTTTCAGTATTGGCTTCCATGAGGGCCAGGATCTTTACAGCCCTGCCCTTACCTAGTGGAATAAGATCCCGAGCGAGATCAGGGCCCTGCGGGACTTAATCTATTTCCACAGGGCCTGTAAGACGGATCTTTTCTGCCAGGCATTTGCATCTCCCCAGCCGGACTGACGTATTATTATCTTTGGGGTGTGTGGAAATGGGGGAGGGTGGGTTTTTTGCCATCTGTGTTAGGTTTTACTGGTTTTATTGGTTGGTTGCTGTTATGGTTTTATGACTGTTTACTGTTTGCCACCCTGAGTTGTGTTGGGGGGAGGGGCAGGATATAAATGTAAACAAACAAACAAATAAATAAATAAATAGGCAGCGGTGGGGACTCCATCAGAGTGTTAGTGTGCCTTCTGATTTGTTGGTGTTCTTTCATTCCGTGGCCGGCTTGTGTCAGCTGCAGGCGGTAATATTGAGGTTCTCAGTATTTTGAAGCTTGGAAATGTGAGGCCTTACTGCCACCCTGTGGTGAAGCGGACACCTCTCCAGTTGGCAGAAGTTTCTAGGACGCAGGGCCCTAATGGGAGAAGGATGCGAGCAGAAGACAGACATTGACTAATAACTGCTAGATCCCTGAAAAAATAGTGTCCCAGCAGGCAGGTAGCAAGATGGCGTTGTGTAAAAGCACAACTGAAAGATCTGCCTTGTGCGCAGTGGGAGCGAGGACTCCTTAGCAGTTTTTCAATTTCAATTGGTAATTGACAATCGTACCAAGGTTTGGTTCAGTAATTAGGGGCCTGAGTCTTTTTTTTCTTCTGTGTGACTTTAATAAGGATAAGAACATGGACTTTTTCCTCCGTTCTGGTTAAATTGTGAGAGAACTGATATCCCTAAAGGGGGAGGGGGTCATCAACGTGGCACCTGCTGACACCTGTCCTGGTGTCTGCCAAAAGTTTAAGAGAGTAGGTGGAGCTCTTGCCAGCAATGCCTTTGGAGATTCGATTGGCTGTACAGATTTTTTTAAAGTGTCACTTTGGCAGCACTGCATAAGGATCTTCATTGTGTGAAGGAAGGTAAGCGTGGCAGCCATTTTGTGGCTGGCTCCACCCTTTGTGACAGTTGTTATTCGTCAGCCATTTTATGCTTTGTCCGAATTCCAAAAGTGCCCAAAGGCTCAAAGAGGTTGTCCTACTGAGATGCACTCATTAATAATACTATAACTTCCTGACAGTGAGGGCTGTTTGACAGTGGAATGCACTACCTCGGAGTGTGGTGGAGTCTCCTTTGTAGGTTTTTAAACAGAGGCTGGATGGCCATCTGTCAGGAGTGCTTTGATTGTGTGTTCTGCATTACAAGGGGTTGGATTTGATGGCCCTTGGGGGTCTCTTCCAACTCTACGATTCTGTAACTAGTTTAGGTCCAGTATATCTACACCACCGCCTTTAGTGTGTGTCTCCCAAGGGTGTCCACTGATGCCATATTGCACCAGGTTAGGAAACATAATCTTGAGGAGGGGCATTCTCAGCTCCACCTGCCGACCAGATCATGAAACTTCTTCTCAACTGAAAACTCACCGAAGTCCCATTCTCAGGGTCTTTTGGAGGCACCCTTAAGACATGCATGTTTAGGTTGGCTTTTGGGACTTCAGATTCATTTGAGAAAGAGAGGGGAAAATTGTTTAGCTTAATCAACTTTGTTTTGTTCTGCTGAGGGATGTTCTGTGTGTTGGAAAGGGTGTATCAACTCTTAGGGAGCAGCAGTGGCATAGTGGCTAAGAGCAGTGGCTAAGAGCAGGTGCACTCTGATCTGGAGGAACCGGGTTTGATTCCCAGCTCTGCCATTTGAGTTGTGGAGGTTTATCTGAGGAATTCAGATTAGCCTGTGCACTCCCACACACGCCAGCTGGGTGACCTTGGGCTAGTCACAGCTTCTCAGAGCTCTCTCAGCCCCACACACCTCACAGGGTGTTTGTTGTGAGGGGGGAAGGGCAAGGAGATTGTAAGCCCCTTTGAGTCTCCTTTAGGAGAGAAAGGGGGGATAGAAATCCAAACTACTCCTCCTCCTCCTCCTCCTCCTCCTCCTCCTCCTCCTCCTCTTCTTCTTCTTCTTCTTCTTCTTCTTCTTCTTCTTCTTCTTCTTCTTCTTCTTCTTCTTCTTCTTCTTCTTCTTCTTCTTCTTCTTCTTCTTCTTCTTCTTCTTCTTCTTCTTCTTCTTCTTCTTCTTCTTCTTCTTCTTCTTCTTCTTCTTCTTCTTCTTCTTCTTCTTCGTTTCCCTAGCCCAGTGGCTTTTAACATTTTGTTATACAAAAGTGGTTCCTATGTGCATGCAAAGAATTCTGGGGCATGTGCAAAAGGGCAGTGAATAGGCCTTACTGTCACTATATAGATTTCGTAATATAGCTCTGTGGCACAACAATCCAGCGGAAGCTCAGTTGAGGCGGCATACTGTGATTCAAGGAAGCTTGCCTACTGTTACCATCCTCACATAAGCTTGTGAAAAATCCTGGTTTGGAGGCCCCTCTCCTACAGCCCTGAGGTTACGCACCTGTGCTGCTAGCTTTTCCCTTTGCTTAACTATTTGTGTAGCCTTTTCTCTAACACAGCTGTTTCTTTCCAGAAAACGGAGCCATGGGAAAAAGAGAAGACTGAAGCTGACATGGAAGAATATATCTGGGAGAACAGCGCCTCTGAAAGGAACGCTTTGGACACCCTGCTTCGAATCAAAGCAGCCGAAACGACCAAGGAAGCCAGCAAAGAGGAACTACTTGCCTCGGAAATCGTTCAAGACTACAAAAAGTCGGTGGTTGGGCTGAAAAATGAAGGAGAAACCCACGAAAACCTTTCAGAGTATAAGGAGTCTGTCAAACGGTTACTGAACTTGAGTGCCTTGTAGCGAAAGGGTTCTGCTACGTACCTGTGTATCATACAAGTCATGCTGTTACCCGGTTTAAACTTTGACGACTTTTCAATGATCAGTTTCTTATACTAGTGACCTAGCAACTCACCTTCCCTCTATATAAAAACACATTGTCTAAAGAAAGTCTAGTAACCAGGCATCTTTGGGATTCCCTTCACTCTGCAAACATTCTGCTTCTTAGCTTGGTTGGGGAGCTTTCATGGAAACCTCACGGCTTCTGCATTGCTTTGAACTGTGGAAATTGTGGAAATAGGAGTCCTTTTGCATAAAGCTAAAATGACAGCTCTTGTGGCATTCTGACCCCTCTCCGTCTGTAATGTATAGTGCTAGCTGGTTTGAGGATTTCCTCGTCTTTAGGCCTTATAAAATGGCTACCACTCACTGGGTGGGGAAGCGAATCAAACTATCTTACGCGCAGCCTTTGTTCTAATGCCCGTTCAGTCAAATCACACAGGTATACAGTTCTTGGGAGAAGCGGAGAGAATTTTGTTTTGTCCTTGAACAAAACTCCAGAGAATAACAAAAAACTTACACCAAAGAATTAAATAACTTGGATCTGCATGGGATTCTATTTGCACTTTTACACAAAGCGACAGGCTGTGGAGATTTGACAATCCCTCAGCGTTACTGTATATTTTTGTGGCACTTTTCGGCTGCAGGCTTTAGAGCTCATGCGATGTAGCGACAAAGTGGAAGCTGAGACCTTGAAAATTCCTGGTTCAGACTGCCTCTGCCATGAACTCTGCACGAGGCAAATCTCTCTGTCAGCACCCCATACCTGGAATAATACTAGTGGTGTTTCTTGCAGGTTATTGGTAAAGAAAACTGGAACATGGAGGACTTCAGTGCTCCGGAAATGCTAAATAATGTTTAAAATGGCTGTTACAGAGATTTCACATCGACTTTGGTCTGACTGCGGACTTTATCTAATGTGGTGTAATGTCGTGCATTATGATAAACGAGTGCAGAATCTTAGAGGAAGAAAGATTTTAAAACTTGCAAATTGGAGAAAGTGCAATTTGAAAATGGGCTGTGTCACTCTCTAATCTTATTTGCGGAAGTATTCCGAAACACAAACACTTCAAAATACAGTAAATTGTTTAATTTTTAAAAAACACAAACAGCTCCGCTCCATCTACCCATCAGGAACATGAGCTATTCACCCCTACATTGTATTTGGAGTGTTTCCCCTTATAAGCTATCGTTAACCATTGTGTATCTTATGAACTGTCTCGGTCCTGCCACGACCCTGCGCCTTGGTTTGTAGCGACCCCTCCTCTTTCGGCGGCATCCCACTGCGAGAAGAATACTGCAACAGCAGATCAAAACCAGGGAAGAGCAAAGCACTATGGGAAGCAACCAGCTACCCCTTTCTACTCCTTCCCAGACTGGTCGTTGGCTTTCATTGTCCGAAGTGTAATTCCTCCCGCTGTAGCCCTTGGTTTCATTTAAGTGTTTGCTGCTGTTCAGATGGGCAGGACTGGGCATATAAGATAACATTTTAACAGATGTGAGTGTAGGAGTAGGAAGCAAGGATGCATTGTCTGAATTAGCTGTGGAGCCCTCCATTGCTGAAACAGTCTCCATCACTTCAGTGAAATGCTCTTTGGGTAGTGTAGTTGTAGATCTGAATTGTGTGGCGGAGAAAACCTTGTGGATCGAGTGGTTTTCAGGATTACGGCTGGTGTTGCTGGCTACCAGGTCTTGGAGCATGGTGGAAGAGGTGGCTGTGGTTGGAAGACACCCTGGACTCATGGATGCCTCCTGGCATTTTTCCGAATCTACAGCTCTTGCGTTGCTGTGCCTCTCCCATTTATTAAAAGATCTGGTATTTGGCTCTTTAAAAGACAGCTTCTCAAATACCAGAAGATCTGGATCGATTCCTGTCAAACCGGAAATTAAACATAAAATTAATGTGGATTTCCTCCCCAGGACTACCTAAGTTTTTCCTCAGGTCTTCTGTGTGATTATAGGACAAGCAAGGTGTTAGTGTGTTGTGGGTTTTCCAGGTTGTATGGCTGTGTTCCTATAGCATTTTCCCCTGACATTTCACCTGCATCTGTGGATGATCCTCTGAAAATGCCATCCACAGATCCAGGCGAAATGTCAGGAGAAAATGCTACTGGAACACGGCTATACAACCTGGAAAACCCACAACACACTCGTGATCCCGGCCATGAAAGCCTTCAACAAGGCAAGGTATTCCTAAATAGTTACCGAAACCAGAAAAGGAAATGAAGCTTGTTACACCTCAGTTTGTTGGGGGGGGGGGGGGGAGCATTAAGAGCATTACCTCACAGCTATCATATCTCTAAGATCCATGCACACCAAAGCAGTTTCTTTATCCATAATTTAGGTTAAGGGTGGCTGCAAATAAAAATCCAGAATGTGCTACCCCGTTTATTAATTTACATTTCAATTTGGTCACAGGGGGTGGTATCAGAACACTGATTTGAAGCAGAGCAGTAGAGGGCACGGGAAGGCTAATTAAAAAAAAATTATATGCCTGCCTTTCTCCTGAGCATCTCAGGACCAAATATGGGCAACTGTTGCCAAGTACTTATCACCTCACTACCTGAAAGCCATTCTAGCTATGAGACTCATCGCTGTTCCTCCCAATAGAGCCCTGCCTTCGTACTTTTTATACTGTATCCTCGCCCCAACTAAGACGCATATTTATGCTGGCTCATTTGAATTCTCTTCCATCTGCTTACCTGTGAGGTAGATTCCTACGGATCCCTCACCACAAAAGAACATGTCCCTGTTCCCAGAGGTCAAGCGAGTTGGTTGAACATATTTTACTAGTCTGTGAAATGTATACCTCGCTTAGAAGGCTCTTCATTGATCCTCACATCCTGAATTGCCACTTCTTTTGTGATAAGATTTATTTTTTGCTGTGTGATCAGTGTGGATATGGCAAAGATGTTGGCGTTGGCTCAGCAGACCCACTCCAGTTCTATTCTTTAACTGCCCTTTTATTGACTGCCTTGCTTTTATCTTAATCCATAGGTGTCAAACTCGTGGCCCTCCAGATGTTATGGGCTACAGTTCCCATCACCCCCTGCCAGCATGATGCTGGCAGGGGATGATGGGAACTGTAGTCCATAACACCTGGAGGGCCGTGAGTTTAACACCTGTGTCTTAATCTATTTTCTTCTTTTAATCCATCTATTTATACTTTTATTAACTTCTTTGTTTCTGCCAATGAAGGTATTGAATTGACCAGATATGGATAACAACGATATAAAAATAATAAACATTCAAGTAACAGGCATAAAGAAGAAGAAGAGTTGGATTTTTATCCCCCCTTTCTCTCCAGTAAGGAGACTCAAAGGGGCTTACAATCTCCTTTCCCTTCCTACCCTAAGCAACAAACACCCTGTGAGGTAGGTGGGGCTGAGAGAGCTCCAAAAAGCTGTGACTAGCCCAAGGTCACCCAGCTGGCATGTGTGGGGGTGCACAGGCTAATCTGAATTCCCCAGATAAGCCTCCACAGCTCAAGCAGCCGAGCGGGAAATCAAACCCGGTTCCTCCAGAATAGAGTACACCTGCTCTTAACCACTATGCCCCTGCTACTCCTAAAGTACATCAAAACCATATTAAAAACAATCCAAGCTACCGGTGCTTCTCTGGTCTACATCCTCTCATCCCAAAACTGCTTTCTTTTCATAAAAACATGGTGCTGCTGGCCTTTTACACAACCACATCCATGCAACAACCTGTAATTCACCTCCTGCTTGAGGCCTTACCGGGTGTGATGTTGTACAATACAACACTGCTCCCTGGCTTCAATATGCAGCTCTCCCGTGCTGGACAATAAGCATGGAGGCAGGAAAGGCTGCGATTATTGGTTCCAGAGTAGAAAACTGCCAGGTTACAGGAAACTGAAGAAGAGAAGAAGAGAAGTTTTAGCTGGCCGGACGAGACTGGGAGATTTGTGGCTAGGACTTCCATGTTTTAAAAAAGATAATCACAACCAAGTTCTCATTAAGAAAAAAAAGAGTTGGATTTAACCCCCCCCCCTTCTCTCCTATAGGAGACTATAGGGATTTACAAACTCCCTTCCCCCCTCACAACAAACAACCTGTGAGGTAGGTGGGGCTGAGAGAGCTCAGAAGAACTGTGACTAGCCCAAGGTCACCCAGTTGGCGTGTGTTGGAGCACACAGGCTAATCTGAAGGCTGGTATCCCTAGAAGGGAGAGGCAGGACAGTTTCATTCCTCTGATGGGAAATTTAGTCTGGATCCAACCCACTATGCTCAGCTAATGCTCTTTTTAAAAATAATATCTTTAGCACGGATGACCCCCTTACCATTCTTAAGGAGGCAGCACGTCTGACTGCACTGCTGGGCTGAGGCTGGTGAATATATCTTCAGGACGTGGGCCCCTCTCTTCTGCGAAGGCTCCAGGTCTATGGTCAGGCCCGGGAACTGTCGGATCCAGCAGTTCTTGTAAAAAGCGGTGGGGGAGCAGAGGCCATTCGATCTCCACACCCAGCCCAAAAGCAGGAAAAGCTCTGTCATGGCCATCAGCGGAACCATCTCAGTAGAAGGCTTGGCTCCGAGACAGAAGCATAGTCCACCAAAAGGGGTGTCCCGATTGCTGGGCTAAAGAGGCTTCTCGCGGATAGTGTCCATCAGGCTTCAGTGTACATCTGCGGGAAAGACAAAGCCATTTTTTAACTGGTCAACTGTTTCCAAGGCCTTCGATTGTCATTTAAGGCCATTGCTTTTACATCCTGCGTGTGAGCTCCCAAAGGCACCTGGTGGGCCACTGCGAGTAGCAGAATGCTGGGCTAGATGGACTCTGGTCTGATCCAGCAGGCTAGTTCTTATGTTCTTATGTTCTAAGGAAGACTGGCTCTGAAGGACTCTCTTCCTGTCCTTCAAACAGCGGTTGATCTTGAGTTGGTGAGGTTGAATGGAATTAGAATGATCGGAAAGTTACTAGCAGATATTTTCAGTCTTGGTTACTACTGTGTTAAGAAAAAGGATTAGTTCGCTCTCTGGTTTACTCTTTGCTCTTCACTACCCCGAAAATAAGCCCTAGCATGATTTTTTGGGGATTTTTAGAAGATGCTTGAAATATAAGCCCTACTTCAAAAATAAGCCCTAGTTACAGATTCCCTGGAGCAACTAATCTGATCACGTGGGGGATGGAAAAAATAAGACATCCCCTGAAAGTGAGCCCTAACGCATCTTTTGGAGCAAAAATTAATATAAGATCCTGCCTTATTTTCAGGAAAGCAGTGTATATTATATTAGAATCATGCAGCCAATGTTCACAGAGTTTGAGTGTTACTGTCATCAGTAAATCAGTGTCATATAATGGACTAACCTTCTTGTTTGGGTACGCAAGCCAAACCTTGAAATACATTTTTAAAAACTGTACAGTGTACCTGGAAAGCCTATCTAATCTAACACAAAGTATCAAATGGACAGATAAGTTTGTATCAAGAGACTGACCCAGCTACCTGGACAAATTTTGAGTGATAATGTAAAGGACACATAGTAGACAATTCTCATTGCTTAAAAGGAACAGAAACTTTCTGTCCTACTGACTTCTTTCTGAGTTGCTAATGTGCCTTTCTGTATCAGTTACCCTGTTTCCCCGAATATAAGACATCCCCTGAAAATAAGACGTAGTAAAGGTTTTGCTGAAGTGCGAAATATAAGGCATCCTCCGAAACTAAGACATAGCAAAGTTTTTGTTTGGAAGCATGCCCGATGAACAGAACACAGAAAAATAAGACATCCCCTGAAAATAAGATATAACGCATCTTTGGGAGCAAAAATTAATATAAGACACTGTCTTCTTTTCAGGGAAAAGCAGTATTACTTCAGCTGCAATTGGTGCACCTGTTAAGATTCTAAAAAATGCGCATGAAGTCATTCCAAGCCTACGACAGTACAACTCGTTGACAAATAAGTATTTGATTTTAATTCCATTTTCAATTCTTTCACTGCAAGAGCCACAATATTAGGATGCATATTATTGACTGAGTCATTGAATCTCAGCATTGCCTCCTTTGTGATTCATGCATACCTTGTCTGCGGTCATCTTTCTGTATGGGGCAACAAAGCCTTGGTTTGCTGACTGCTCCTCTCTAGCCCTTTCATTCTCAAACTCAAAACAAAACAAAACCAAATACAACCAAAATTAATCCTCCATCTGAGGCATGTTTCTGAACTCTCTGAAGTCCAATGCTTGCTTGGAATTTGATCTTTTTTATCCTAGTTTTGCTGTGCTTTACAGGGAGAGATGAAGGAATGAACTGAGAGGATAAAAAGACACCCCCTCCCCAAACACACACACAAACATGGCTTTTGTAAAACCCTCCAGAAGTAAGCAGTGTATCAGGTTCCTTACCTGAATTCTATGAAGTTGGCTGTTCCTTGTTCTCCAGCAAGGACAAGCAAAAAAGTAGATTCTGACAGCAAAAAGACCGGCAGGTTGTCTGAGAATACTCTGCAACATTTCACCAAAGAAGAGTTATTCGTATATACTCCCAGGTGGTTTTACATTATCAAGTTTGGGACTTGCTTTAATTCCAGGTACAGATTTATAAAAGCACTTAAGGCAGAGCGGCAGGAAGGCTGTTCATTGTTAGCAGGGTCCGTAGTGAATGGGGAAACTTCTCCTGAGACACCCTCTCCCTACAGACAGCAATAAGGGCAGAATTCTCTCCCTTGAAATCCAGTGCCTGGCTGTTAACCCCTGTCCTGCCAAACAGCCAGAGAGATCTGAAAAGTTGATCGCGTTATTTTAAAACACGAGCTTCCTTTATTTATGCATAATTTACAGCAAAAAATAAAGAGGCCAGAATGGTGATAACCTACTGTGAAAAGAAAACTAACTTAATATTTAATTACATATTAAATGTGCCATGATATAGTACAGTACTTCTCAATCTTGATGTTATTCCAGAATTCTGTAAACTTTTTGAGTTTGCATCAAAACTTTAAATGTTTTCCCATATTCCTCTAATATGTCTATTGTAAGCTTATTGTTCTGTCTCTAAGGCCTACAAATTTCTTTCGATCTCCTATCTATGAGAGACTTTTTCTCTTTGACAGATATACAAAGTGCCAACCATCATCATGCTGTCCAACCTTGGATCTGAAAATCACGGAAACTGTAGATTTGTTCTAAAGCGTTTATTTCAGAGCGCAGGTAACATCGTCAAAAGAGGAATCTGGCGATTCCCGCTCAAACCCACTACCTATATCCCATTGCCCCCTCCCACCAAGCCAAAGGCCCCTACTCCCTTCTACAAACTACAAAGCATTTACTTCAAAGCACTGCGAGCCTGGGAACAGTTCACACCTTCCTTTGATAAGATCTGTGTCTGGGATACCCTGGGGCGCTGAGGGGAAGACACCGGACTTTCGCCCCATATCAAAGGTTGGTAAACTGCCTCCTCCTGCCCTACCTGCCATTTGGCACTGACAGGCTCAGTCCTGACACACACTTTGTTTAAGACAGTGGTGGCGAGCCTATGGCACGGTTGCCAGAGGTGGCACTCAGAGCCCTCTCTGTGGGCACGCATGCACAGAGTTTGTGATGTGATAATAGTGTAATTATTTCAGGGAGATTATTAGCATTAAACCTAAGACCTGTTTTGGGGAAGCAGTGTAGGTAACCCTGTTAAGTGCTGTTAAACCCTACTGATTTTCATGGGAAGAACGGAAGTGTGATCCTTTACCTGGGAGTAAGCTCGGTTGCTGGCAATGGGGTTTGCTTCTGAGTAAACCCTCCTAGGGTCGTGATTCACCCATTCGAAGCATTGCATAGTTGCTTCAAAGCAAAGCCACTGACTACCACCAAGCTTACTCCCAAGTAACGCGCGCCTTGGAACCAACCGTTTTTTCTATATTAAAACCTCAGTATTCAGGTTAAATTGCCGTGTTGGCACTTTACGATAAATAAGTGGGTTTTGGGTTGCAATATGGGCACTTGGTCTTGAAAAGGTTCGCCATCACTGGTTTAAGATATTCTGAGCATGCCAATGTGGTTCTATAGCTCGAGTCTGATGGGAATTGTAGTCCATGAACATCTGGAGAGCCACAGGTTGCAGACCACAAGTTGCAGACCTCTGCTCTAGCTGAACTGTGCAGAGTCTTGAGCAAATCAATGAACAAGCCGGCTTTAGATGGTAACGTCATGAATGGGCATGAATATATCAAAAGGGGGTAGGGTTGCCAGGTCTCTCACGCCAAACCCTGAATCACATTGGGTGAGATTTGATGACATTATCTGTGAGGGTCCAGTTTTATCACAGAACAGGAAAGGATAATGTCACACTCCATAGCCCTTCGGGGATCGGGCGGTATACAAATTAAATAAATAAATAAATAAATAATAATAATAATAATAATAATAATAATAGTAATATTGATAGTAGCACTACATACATCTTCATAAAGCTGCCTCAAGTAGGTTATCTGGAGAGCTGAGATATAAATTTCCTAAATAAAATAAATATGGCATGGGGGTCTGAGAAGTTAGCTGTCACAAATATATGACTCTGGAGAGACAGACTTTTAGGGAACTCAATGCTGCCTTGGCAAATTATGAAAAATGAGAGGTGCCCTTCAGGAGGGCGGAGCTTGAGGAAGATGTGATGTCACTTCTGAGTGCTGGTTTGAACTGCCTCCCCTGTGCAAAGCTACTTTGAACCCATTGTTATAATTGGGCTTAGACTGGAGTTGCTCCAAAGAGGATTGCACTACTGAGAAGCTCTGGGATGGATGTTTTACTGTGCAAGTTTCCTGGGCAATGAAATATGTTTCTGGGTGTTTGTTAGTAGCTACAAAGGAGACCTGGAAAAATCTCTGCTCACAAACTTTCCTGAGCTGTGAATTCACTTTATTTTCAGCCCCACCTCACCTGTTATATGGGGATAAAACAGGCCTGCTGTAAGGATTTCTAAAGGCCAGACTAGATGTGTGTCTGGAGCCTGGGATCTGGGAACTCAGTCTGCATGGGAAGGGGAAGAGACAGAGTGGGAAAGTTACTTTCTCTTTGCAACCAAGTAGGGGGTGCCAGGGCCAGATGGCTGCCTTATCTTCTCTCCTGGCCTTGGAGATCTGTCTCACCATTTCACTGCCTTTGCTTTGTAGTTGAGAAGGTCGGGAAGTTGGGGGGGGGGAGAGAGATGAGCACTTTGGGGTTGATATAGTGATGCTTGAGAAAAGACCATTTGGAATTGGCTTTTCGCCTGCTGGCCACTGATGTCTTCCAATAAAGCCTTTTGAACTGACGGTTTTAGTTTTATTTGGTCTCAGATCTGGGGCACTCTTCAACATTTCAGGCAGAAGCTCTCTCTAACATTGGCTCCCAGTGGAATTCCGAATCATCTTCAAGGTGTGGGTTTTGACCTTTAAGGCCTTACGCGGCCTGGGACCCTCATACCTTAGAGACCGCATTACCCCATATGCCGAGCACAGAGGCCATTTTGCTGGTGGTTCCTGGCCCCTCAATGATGCGGCTGGCCTCCACATGGGCCAGGACCTTTACGGCCCCAGCCCCGGCCTTGTGGAACACTCTTCCTCCAGCTGTCCGGGCCCTGCAGGACCTTGGTGAATTCCGCAGGGCCTGTAAGACTGAGTTGTCCCGCCGGGCCTTTGGAGTGTCCAGTTGCTGAGGTGCGTCCCCCTCCTTTGCTTTGCTCCTTTGCTTTGCTCCTTTGCTCCCTATTTTTTTTACAATTCATTCTTGTTTATATATTTGTTATCTTTTTAGAGAGGAGTCCGGCCGCTCCCTCCTTCTGGGGAGGTTTTAATGAATTGGGTTACGGGACGCCGATATTATTGATTTTGACCCCTGTTTAAATGGTTTTTAATGGTTTTAATGGATTTTAGTAAATATGGTCACTATTGTGACCCTTGTTACATATTGTATACAGATAGTGTTGTGCACCGCCCAGAGCCCCTCGGGGATGGGGCGGTCTATAAATCGAAATAATAAATAAATAAATAAATAAATAAATAAATAAATAAATAAATAAATAAATAACAGGATGCCTTTTGACCTGCACAGCCAATTAGATGCCCTCCTGGGCAAAAGCCCCACTTTCTAAAAGCACTTGGTGTGGGTGGGAACCTGTCCTGGGGCTTTTTTAAAAAAAAAAAGATAGCGGAGCCAGAAGCAAATTCATCCCGCTTCTGGATTTTATTTTAAAGTAAAGATTGCACTATGTTTTATTTCTGTGTTAGTTAGGTAGATGCCAACTGTATTAGATAAGAAATAGGATCTGTAAGTTTTCTCTGTAATTGTGACTGCGTGGACCCTCCTTGGGCAAGGCAGGAACCCACCTCGGCCCCGCCTGAGCCTGCCCTTTCACGTGTAAAGGTTCTCGAAGGGCGCACACAAAAGGGGATCTCGGAGAAAGCACCTCGCCCTGCAAAATCCCGTCAGCAGGCAGATAAGGGGCCATCGTCATCAAGCTCCGTTTCCTGACCCCGAACACCTGGAGGACCCTTTGTGATTCTCCCGCCAGGACATACGTCATCGCCTCGCCCTACTCTGGCGCGAAACCCAAGAAGGAAATGCCTATCGAACTCTGATTGGTCCCTGCATGTCGCAAGTGCATGATTGGTTGTTTTGAATTTTGTTAATGAATGGTGGTGGGCTGTCTTGAGTTCTCCCGGGCTCCCGACGGGAGGAATTGTATTTAAGATGTTGTAAGGCTGCTAGGCAGCGCAGTGGCCTTGTGGAACGGAGGTGCTGACACTTAGGTCAGCATCTCAATAAACCTTCCTTTTTATTATCATCGCCGTGTCGGGTCTTGCTTGGGTTCCTGGGCGCTGCTGAGAGCTGGGTACCTAGGAGCCTGTAAAAGTTACCAAGAGCAGCGCAGTAACAGCTGTGGGACTACTAGCCTTCACAAGCCGACCGGCTTGTGGACGGTCACAAAAAATGGTTGCCATTGGAAACAAAATGCTTGCCCTCAGCTTCAGCCAGCATGGCCATTCTGCCACTCTTTTTGATTAAAATCAGGCTACAAACCCCAATCTCCTTTAACCACACAATAACCTCCTGCCGGGGATGCAGTGCAATCCATCATAGGCAATAAAGCGCCATTCTGTCCTTTACAGAACAAAAAGCCTTCTCAAACACATGACTCCAAAGGAATGAGCTGATACAGAGGAGGTTTTCTCCCTGCGTGACCCTGCATTGAGATTTGCGAGGGAGCCCCCTTCGCCCGAGGCAGGCAGGCACAAAGAGATGCCAGTCTGGAGCCTTTTGCCTGCTATGCCGAAGGGATTGAGTGTCAGGCGGCAATCTGAGAACACATGCTCCTTTTCTGCTCCTTTGCTGACTGCAGAGCTCCTTGATCCGTGGAGAAGATCATCGGCGAAAAGTAGCCGCCTCAGCTTGGCTTCGGCTTCTTGGAAATACCTGAGAACGTTTGGAACATTAATAACTACAAACAAATGAGCAATAAGGCAGGTAGGTCAAATGCTCTGTTATGAATAAAAACATATTTTGTGGCTCCCCTTTCCTCCGGTGTGAGGTGTATGAATTGGCATTCTTTCACTAGGTCTTGTCCATGATTGGCAGATTCTGCCAGGATCCAATGACAGGGCACTCCAGTTCTGCCAGGATCCAATGACAGGGCACCCCAGAGCAGCAGTGGCGTAGGAGGTTAAAAGCTCATGTATCTAATCTGGAGGAACCAGGTTTGATTCCCCGCTCTGCCGCTTGAGTTGTGGAGACTTATCTGGGGAATTCCGATTAGCCTGTGCACTCCAACACACGCCAGCTGGGTGACCTTGGGCTAGTCACAGCTTCTCGAAGCTCTCAGCCCCACCCACCTCACAGGGTGTTTGTTGTGAGGGGGGAAGGGCAAGGAGATTGTAAGCCCTTTTGAGTCTCCTGCAGGAGAGAAAGGGGGGATATAAATCCAAACTCTTCTTTTTCTTCTGCGGAAGCAGCCTCCCTTAAGAAAAGGGAGCCAGAGATACTTTGAGTTGCTTTGTATAAGAGTTTACTAACTTGAAGGGAGGGTTACATGGAGTAAAACAAATAAATGCTGGACATCTTGCTCTGTTCTGCTGCCTCTTCTCTGAAACAAAGGAAACAAGTTAACTGCGTAACTGCTGATTGTAAGCACTCACTAACATGTCAACAATGGCTATCTGACTGACCAAAAGCGAATCGATGGGCCAGGTCATAAACGCTCAGCGACTTCAGTCACTTGTTTACATACAGTTAACCCTTTCATGACTGGCTGCGACAGCCATTCGCCATTGCCAATATCGACAGTTTTGTTTTGATTCTGGCCTAAAATAGGAATGCGGGATGGAGCTTTGGAGTGCCACGGGGTGGCTGCACACCTTATATAGCCAGGGCTTCGCTGCCACTCAGTTTCGAACTGGGTTTCCCAGCAGCACAGCCAGGAGAACAGCTTGCAAAAATCTAAACAAATGGGGAGGGGGAGGGGGTAGATTGCAGGCTGAGCCGCGCGCTTCGCCTTTTTAGGCGTTTTTGCGCGGCCTGGAGAGGCTCCAAAGCGCGGCCGGGCTCCGGCTGCATCCCTCCCTACCGGGCTGTGGGTGGGGAAAGGAAGGAGGAAGCAGCCGAAGAGGAGGAGCAGCAGCAGCAGCAGGAGCAGCAGCTCCAGGCCGCGGCGGCGGGAGCGCCTGCAAAGCTGGGCGAGGGGCCATGTCCCGTGCGCCGCCAGCCCCTGACCCAGAGGCGCATGGCTCTGCGGGCGAGCCGGCTGCAGCGGAGGACGAAGTGGTGCAGATCCGGCTGGGCGATCGGAGTTTCCCGGCGCGCAAGAGGCAGCTGCTGGAGCAGAGCGACTACTTCCGCGCCCTGTACAGCTCGGGCATGCGGGAGGCGCTGGCCGAGCCGGGGGTGCAGCGGCTGCGCGGCGGGCTGAGCGCGGCGGGCTTGGAGCTGGTGCTGGACTTCATCCACACGGCGCGCCTGGGCCGGCTGGAGCGCGGCGACGACGACGACGGAGAGCTCCCCCTGCTGGACGAGCTGGTCGAGGCCGCCTCCTACCTGCAGGTCACGCCGCTGCTGCGCCTCCTGCGCTCCCAGGTGCGCCTGGGCAACTGCCTGCAGCTGCGCCACCTGGCCCAGGTGTACGGCCTGCCCGAGCTGGAGGAGGCCTGCCTGCACTTCATGGGGGGGCACTTCCACCAGGTGCTCCGCAGGCCCGAGGCCCGCCCCCACCTGCTGCTGCCCAGCGCCCTGCGGCTTCAGCTCCAGGAGAGGCGCATGCAGGGCACTGCCACCTTGCTGGCCCTGGGCAACTTCGTGGGCCCCTTGGCTTCTCAGGGCAGGCCGCCCCTGGAGGAGTCACCCTGTGCTATGCTCAGGTACGACGAGGGGGCACGGCGCTGGCTGGGATTGCCCAGCGACCCTCCTGCGGACCTGGGGAACGTGCGAGGATACGGGTCAGCCGTGCTGGACAACTACTTGTTCATTGTCGGGGGCTACCGCATCACCAGCCAGGAGATATCGGCCAGCCACTGTTACAACCCGTGTCTGAACGAGTGGAGTCAGGTGGCTTCCATGAACCAGAAGAGGTAAAAACAAGACACAACCTCTTCTGGATGGTGCTTCTCGGGAGCATCTTGTGTTAAGGCATCTGGATGTAAAGCAAACGTAAAAGATCTTGCAATATCTTGTTAGTTGCTCAGTCATTGTTTGGAGAAAGTAGATACGCTTTGAAGGCAGGAGGTACAAGAGGAGGCTGTCAACTTTTTTGGAGGCTTAGTGAGGGCAGCAGGCCAGGGGGATGTGCAGCTTTTAATGGAGGTGCGGGAAGAACTACCCTGTTTCCCCGAATAGAAGACATCCTCTGAAAATAAGACGTAGTAGAGGTTTTGCTGAAGTGCGAAATATAAGGCATCCCCCAAAAGTAAGACGTAGCAAAGTTTTTGTTTGGAAGCATGCCTGACGAACAGAACACAGAAAAATAAGACATCCCCTGAAAATAAGACATAGCACATCTTTGGGAGCAAAAATTAATATAAGACACTGTCTTATTTTCGGGGAAACACAGTATTTATGACGTTGCCCTGTATTTGGAACCAAAGATGCTGGAGGATGGCTTCCACTCAATCATGCTAATAGGGCCTCTACTGTTTGGTTCTCTCACTAGTTTGTGGTCTCTGAGAACACATAAGATTCATTGCACTATGGGGTGTATCTCTCAGCAACCTTCCATACACTTTTTTCCTGCTGCCCTTGCTCACTCTTTCTTCGAAAAGGGCTTATTCTGGCCAAAAATGTGTGTCTTCTGTGCCATTTGTGGGTGATCGTGTTTCTACCACCAAATTCATTCTTGGTGTTTTCTCAGTAGCTCAAATAAAATGGCTTAAAGAACGATGTGGCGGTGATGGTGTGTTCCAGAAGCCAGTAATCCTATACGTTTCTAGTGGTGAGGTGTAATTACACCCCTTAATCTCTGGGAGAGCAAGACACAAAGTGGACAGCGCTTCTCTGATTTGGTGAAGGACACGGCTGACACTCAAAGAATAGCAAAACTCAAAACAGGTTATTATTTTGGAAGTCTTCCTGAGGGGCAGGCTCTTTGCTTCATGCTGGCATGTCTTACCCCAAACCTTCATGGTGAAGTGGTCTAGTGCAGGTGGATTGTAATCTGGAGAACCAGGTTTGATTCCCCACTCCTTCACCTGAGTGGCAGAGGCTTATCTAGTGAACCAAATGTGTTTCCCCACACCTACATTCCTGCTGGGCGACCTTGGGCTAGTCACAGTTCTCTCAGAACTCTCTCAGCCCCACCTACCTCACAAGGTATCTGTTGTGGGGAGAGGAAGGGAAAGGAGCTAGTAAGCCACCTTGAGGCTCCTTACAGGAGAGAAAGGTGGGATGGAAATCCAAATTCTTCTTCTGCGTCTGGCTGGTGCTGAAAACAAAACAGCTGGCTCAATGGACCCATGATCTGATCCAGCTCTTCTTAAAAATGGAATGATTTCATGCAAGTGGTGGGAGGCCCCAGGTAGTTTGGAGGAGAGATGAAGAAAGCCTTCGTAGGTTGATGTGTACCTTTCCTGTGCTGCATTGCTGCCGGTTTCCCTGTTAGCCTGGAAGCAAAACCACTCCATCTTCTGCACAGGTAGGAGAGTGCACTAAAATGGCATGATCTCCAGGTGCATCTGGACCGTCAAGCTGCTGCTGCAAAGGTGACTCATAATTTTAAAAAAATTGGAATTATACAGTTTATGTTCCAAAACTGATTTCTTGCTAAATCATTCAGATTTTTTTTTTTGTATGCCAGTGCGGTGTAGTGGTTGTACCATGGTTTATGAGACTCCAGGTACAAATCCAGGTTTGAGAGCCAGCGTGGTGTAGTGGTTAAGAGCAGGTGGACACTTTATAGGGGAGAACCGGCCACTCTTCTGCATAAGTGGCGGACTCTTATCCAGTGAACCAGATTTGTTGCCCCGTTCTTACATTCCTGCTGGGTGACCTTGGGCTAGTCACAGTTTTCTCAGAGCTCTCGGAGCCCCACCTACCACACAAGCTGTCTGTTGTGGGGGGATGTGAGGGCAATCTGGCTGCAACATCTGTCACCCCATTGATCACCAGGGTTGATTTGGCTGATCTGGCTGGCTAGGTGGGTGTCCCTTCCCTCACCGCTCCATGTGTGTCCCTCCCAAAGTTGCACACTCTGTGGAAGAGGATGACCATTCCAGATAGAAGGAACGTACCATTCTTCAGTCATGGGTATACGATAGCTGCGCTCCCCTGCTAGAACCTCCAGACAAACTCAAGGTTTGTTGTGGGGAGAGAAAGGGAAAGAAACTTGTAAGCCCCTTTGAGTCTCCTTATAAGGGAGAAAGGCGGGGTATAAATCCAAGCTCTTCTTCCCCATTCTGCTCCAGAAGCTTGTTGGGTGACCTTGCGTCAATCACATACACTCAACTTGCCCTACCTCCAAGCATTGTTGTAAGGAAAAGATGGAGGAGAAGAGAATAATGTAAGTTTTTTTGGATCCCCCTTTGGGGAGAAAGGTTGATTATAAGTGAAGTCAATGAGTAAACAAATATTTGTGTTTACTGTAGCAGCCTGGAGTAATGTACTCTCTTCTTGAAGGAGTTTCCATTCAAATCCAGAGTTTAGAACCTGAACTTCTATTGTCTTGTTGAAGGCTTTCACAGCCAGATTCAACTGGATGTGGTGGGTTTTCCAGGCTGTGTGGCCATGGTCTGGAAGGAAGTTAGGAACAAGATCTACCAGACCACAGCCACGCAGCCCGGAAAACCCACCACAACCAGCTGAACTTCTAACTTTTCCTGCTTGCTGTTTAGGAAAAAAAAACCCTAATTTTTAAAATTGTTAATCGAAAACTGCAGTTACATTTGGCTGATCTGTGGATCAGCACATTCACCAACGCTTCCAAGTAAGAAAGTTTGGGCAAGTTAGAATTGAACTTGAGGGTCAGGGGGCCCTTGTGACTTAACAGGTGTGTTTGGGCAGGCAGGATTACAAAAACACCCATACTTATGGGCTAGCCGTGTTTAGTAGCTTATTTGCAAGTCTGGAGAGCCAAGCTACTTTTCATTTCTTTACACTAATGTTTTAGAGAAAATGTAAAGTTGTGGAAGATGTACACCCAGATGATCCTACCTGATGACTGTGCTGTCAAGTGATGACTTGACGGCACAAATTTCAAGAGCAAAGAAGAACTTACAGATTGCTTCGCATCACTTTGGTCAGAGTGCTCTTCAGTAGACGCCGTTCACACGTTCAGCTTCTGGAGTGATCCGCAGTAACTGGTGGCTTAACCCTCTACAGCGTTATTCCAATCTAAGGCCCCTTCTGCACATACAGAATAATACATTTTCAGTCTGCTTCCACAATTGTTTGAAAGTGGTTTTGCTATTCTGCATAGTGAAATCCAACTTTAAAGTGTATTGAAAGTGGATTGAAAGTGCGTTATTCTGCATGTGTGGAAGGGGCCTAAACCTTCTGAAATCCATGTCAGGCAGGAGCAGTAAGACTTGCTTAGGACTGGGGTGCTGTGTGGTTTCCGGGCTGTATGGCCATGTTCTAGCAGCATTCTCTCCTGACGTTTCGCCTGCATCTGTGGCTGGCCTTCAGAGGATCTTCAGATGAAAAGTCAGGAGAGAATGCTGCTAGAACACGGCCATACAGCCCGGAAACCACACAGCACCCCAGTGATTCCGGCCGTGAAAGCCTTCAACAATACATTGCTTAGGACTTTTTAACCTGATGTTTACAAGATTTATGTTTGAGAGAAAAAGATTTAGGTGGGTAAAACAGATGCGCCCATGATAAAGCAGTGCGAAAACCGAAAACGCAACACACATTAATCCACCTCCGCCATCACGAAACGGTAACTCTTTTCCTTTACATGGCCAACAGCGGGTATGCTAATGTATTCTGTTGCAAATGAGCATCTTGTGAAAAGTGTCTCTTCTGCCAGTGTGTTTTCTTTTCAACTTCACATTGTGCTCAACACATCTACATTTTTTCAAACCCAAACATTTGTGCCTGCTTGAAAACAGGGGGGCTATAATCAGAGGCGTACCGCCCAGGGGGCATATGGGGTCAAACGTCCCCGGGCTGCGGATATTTAGTCACGTGGGGACGGAAAATCGCTCCCACACCGCTCCTCCTGATGCTAAAAAAGTAGCCACCCATAAGCGGGGGGAGGGGACGGAAACAATTTGCACAAGGCTACATTTTCCCTAGATATGCCTCTGGCCGTAATTGCTGCTGTTTGCACATCTGTCGTGGCTGGGCTAGCCCAGATGCTTTCGACTAGAAAATATTATTGGAGGGTGGAAATGTACAGAGTGACCTAATTGCAAAGGCAGACTTGAACAATTAGCCTTCCATTTCAAGCATCCATTTTGCTTTTGCATCATTGTTAGAGGAACAGATTTCCTACTAGAAAGGAGTGTCCCGTGAAGCTTTTTTAAACAAATGTGCACAGTGGAAAGAATACTTGAATGCTACATTTGTTCTTGCAGTGGGGAATTATGATGTTTTACTTCCAAATCAAGCCTTCATCTATTATGTGGGTTGGTGATATTTTAGGTGAAATGAAATATCTTGATAGCAGTCATCAGTTTGTGACTTAAATTCTCCCAAATCATTCTCTGTAGGTCGAACTTTAAGCTTCTGGCTGTCGGGGGAAAGCTGTATGCCATCGGTGGGCAATCCCTCTCCAACGTGGAGTGTTATAACCCTGAGCAAGACTGGTGGAACTTTGTGGCCTCTTTGCCCAGCCCCCTTGCGGAATTCTCGGCATGCGAGTGCAAAGGCAAGATTTATGTCATGGGAGGCTACACTGCAAGAGGTGAGTCAGTTCTTTGCAAGGGTGGGATTGATTAGAAAGCTGGAGGAGGGGAAATGCGCAAAGGGAAAACTAACAAACGCATGCAAAAATTGTAAGTCTTTGTCCCCTTCCGCACATTCAGAATAATGCACTTTCAGTCCACTTTCACAGTTGTTTGCACGTGGGCTGTTTCGCACAGTAAAATCGAGCTTCAAATTACATTAGAAGTGGATTGAAAGTGCATTATTCTGCATGTGTGGAAGGGGCCTTTATCGATCCATTAGAAAATTCACAAACAGTTATGTTTCATTACAATCACGTCAAGCATCAAAAAAGGGAGAGAAATTGGGGAGGAAAAAGTAAGAGAGTTTGCTGCAGTGGCTAAACTAATGAACTTTCTAAATAGATGATCTGTAAGCATGGGTTTGATGAGAAGTGGGAATTTTTTTTTAATTAGTTAAAGCTATAAATCAAATGAAGTTAAACATGGCAATCTCAGATTGCAAATGCCTTAGCAGACCAGGTGCTCAGGAGCAGCAGCAGCAGAAGGCCATTGCTTTCACATCCTGCATGTGAGCTCCCAAAGGCACCTGGTGGGCCACTGCGAGTAGCAGAATGCTGGACTAGATGGACTCTGGTCTGATCCAGCAGGCTAGTTCTTATGTTCTTATGGTGCCCAGTCCAGATGGACTACCTATGAAATCAGCAAACAAGCCTTTATTGGCATAGACAACAGTACAACAATAGTAAAAAAAACTGATTAAAAAAAACATATACAGTACAGGAAATAAATGTTAAGTGGAGGGAAATCTACTGGCATTTAGTAATTTCCAGGAGAAAGTCTGCCACTATCATACAGAGAGAAGGATCAGGATTGTCCAACAAGTAGTGTAATCTAAATAAATCGGGGAGATCGGGTAAATGTAAAGGAGTAAGATTCCCATACTTGGATCTGATTTCCTTGAATCTGAACCAGTGTAATAATTGGTGGGCCAGAGATTCAACTGAGCCATCATTACACGGGCACAATCTTTTAGCCTTTTTTTGCTTGTTAAATCTGCCATGTAACAAGGCAGAAGGCATAACATTAAACCTGGCGAGCATTATGGCTCTCCTTTGAGCAGGGTTTATTAAACAATACAGGTAGTGTGCCACGGGGCCCTGTTCAAATGGGAGAGAAAAATACAGGGGGGAGCATGTTTTCTTGGCTGTGGTGATTAGGGTAGAAGAGAAGTGGGAATTGTATTTCTTGTATGTTTCTAATTTATTTAATAATAATAATAATAATAATAATAATAATAATAATAATAATAATAATAATAATAATAATAATAATAATAATAATAATAATAATAATAATAATAAAAGGGGATTACAATTAGAATCTGAGGAATTGATTGAATAGGTCAGTTCTTTTTGCCAGCAGAAAACACGGTTGGATCTATCTGCATTAGATAGAAATAATGCAAGCATCCATTAAAATGCACTGTATAAAATAAACAATCCAGCACATTATAGGAAATACAAACCACACAAAAAGCAAGAGAGCTCAAAATCAGCTCGGTTGATTTGAGATAGTATACTTTTCCATCCAATAGAGATGACATTTCCATGATGGCTGGTAGCAGTGCCAAACAGCTATCCGGTGATCAACTGTGCATGCAGTTTCAGGATTACAAGACAATGCATTTGATGTGCTTGTGAGCCAGTGTGGTGTAGTGGTGAAGAGCAGGTGGGTTCTAATCTAGAGAACCAGATTTGATTCCCCCACTCCTCCACCCAAGTGGCAGAGGCTTATCCAGTGAACCAGATGTGTTTCTGCACTCCTAATTCCCGCTGGGTGACCTTGGGTTAGTCACAGTTCTTCAGAACTCTCTCAGCCCCACCTACCTCACAAGGTGCCTGTTGTGGGGAGAGGAAGGGGAAGGAGCTTGTAGGCCACCTTGAGTCTCCTTACAGGAGAGAAAGGTGGGGTATAAAACAAAACTCTTCTTCTTTGAATCCCTAGAACTTCTGTATAAATATATTGTCCATGTATACTAATACTATGAGCGGGCAAGGAAACGGAATTTAATGTTTTCAAGAAATTCTTCTCTGTTTCAGACCGCAACTTGAATATCTTGCAGTACTGTCCTACCTCAGACAATTGGACGAACTTTGAGTTGTGTGATGTCCACTTGCGCAAGCAGCAGATGCTATCCATTGAGGAAACCATCTACATCGTTGGGGGCTGTATCCATGAACTGGGATCCAACCAAAACCCCAGCCAGAACGAGGACATGTTGACAGTGCAGTCTTACAATACGAACACGAGGGAATGGCTCTACCTCAAAGAGAACACCTCAAAATCTGGTCTTAATTTGACTTGCACGCTGCACAATGATGGGATCTACATAATGAGTAGAGACGCCACCACAAGCTTAAAACACCGGGTGTTCTTGAAGTACAACATATTCTCAGACCGTTGGGAATCATTTAGGCACTTTCCAACCTTTGGAAAAAATATATTGGTCTGTTCTATGTATTTGCCGAATCATACTTGAATATAGACACCATAGTTTGTCCCTTCATAAATCTGATTTGTTATTGAATAAGAGATTTCTTTATTTATCATCATACCCACGGGTTAATTTTTATTTCACTTTGTTAATCAAAGCCAGTGTGGTGTAGTGGTTAGGAATGGTGCTCCGAATGAGCAGCGGACTCTTATCTGGTGAACTGGATTTGTTTCCCCACTCCTCCGCATGAACCCTGCTGGGTGACCTTGGGCTAATCACAGTTCTTTCTGAACTTTCTCAGCTGCACCTACTTTTGTGGGGAGAGGAAGGAAAGGAGTTTGTAGGCTATTTTGAAACTCCTTACAGGAGAGAAAGGTGGACTACAAGTCCAAAGTCCTCTTCTTCATAATATTTCAGACATATAATGCCACCAGACTTTCCAGTATTTTGCACAGTAATGTAACTGAGAAGCAAAATAGAGCATTTCCTTGAGCAACATAGCTGTAGTTGTGTCAGTGTGAAATACTACAGGAGGGGATGAATATGCACCAATGAAGCTGCAGGTACTCAAGGATCATGCAATTTTGGTCGTCTTTGCGCCAAAATTACACCACAATTTATACACCATGTACACCACAATTTGTATATGCTTATTTACCAAACAGCTGTACGAGACTCAGAACATTTCTGCTGTCTGTGAAGAACTTGTCTGAGGATCCCCAGAATGCCATGTTGTGTGAAGGCTGGAACACCATAATAGCCTTTAAATATTCAAGCACCCCCCCCCTTCAATAATGAATTTCTTCGTCTATACTCTGCTCTTCCATTGGGAAGTAGGGATGCTAATTCTTACTGAAGTTATTCCTAATTCTCCCCCTCCCCCCACTTAGTGTAATGTTGGACATTTCTGTAGAGTAACAGTAATCAACTTTCCAGAACCACTGCTTTCAATACTCTCCTGGAGTTTCCAGGCTCATTCTGGAGCAGGGATCTCCAACCTGTGGCCCTCCAGATGTTCATGGACTATAATTCCCATCAGCCCCTTCCAATATGGACAATTGGCAGAGCTGATGGGAATCATACTCCACGGATAACTGGAGGGCCGAAGGTTGGAGATTCCTGCTCTAGATGTTGGCAGCTGGTTAGAGAGAGAGAGGAAGAGGAGGAGGACTGGCCAGGGGGAAGAAGCTGTAGCCCAGGAGGCTTCGTTGGAATCCCAGAACTGAGGCAGGAAGGGAGCACTGAAGGCAAAGCAGCACAGGGCAGATAGTTTGCTCTCGGGCTTTTTTCACAAACATTGCTGGGAAAGCCTGAGCCATGCATTAGGACTGGTTTTGCAATGCTGCTACGGTTGGCAGCTCCAGCTTGGGAAATACCAAGGAAACGGAATGTAGTGTTTTCAAGAAATTCTTCTCTGTTTCAGACTGCAACTTGAATACCTTGCAGTACTGTCCTACCTCAGACAATTGGACGAACTTTGAGTTGTGTGATGTCCACTTGCGCAAGCAGCAGATGCTATCCATTGAGGAAACCATCTACATCGTTGGGGGCTGTATCCATGAACTGGGATCCAACCAAAACCCCAGCCAGAACGAGGACATGTTGACAGTGCAGTCTTACAATACGAACACGAGGGAATGGCTGCTAGGTTTTGCAATGCTACTACGGTTTTGCAATGCTGCTACGGTTGGCAGCTCCAGCTTGGGAAATACCAAGAGATGAAGGGGGAGGAAGGGAAGGGATTTCAATAGGATGTAAAGCCATGAAGTCCACCGTCGAAAACAGCCATTTTCTCCAGGTGGACTGATCTCTGTTGCTTAAAGATCAATTGTATTACCAGGCGGCCTCAGCTGGAGGCTGGCAACTCAAAATGGCAACAAGCCACATAAGTTGGCAGTATTGCAAAACTGATATGGGGGGGGGGGTGTACCAAAGGCACTGTTCATCCAGGCACTGTTTATCCTAGAGTTGTCCGCAATGTCAAGGTGGCACCTCCAGCAGTTCTCTCTGTGTTCTAGTCCTGTTCTTTGGTCATTCTTCCTAGTGTCCCTGTTCCACGTGTGGGATCAGTGTTAAGGCTGCAGGACACAGGTAGGCCGAAAGCCTGCTCTGATCCCCATGGGCTTACATTTCCATAACAAGCGGATTTAAGCTAAACCCACTTTATGCTTCTCGAGTGAAGACATTGCTTGCCATTTCTCCTTGCAAGACCACCAACTCTCTCTTCTGGCACCATTTGTGTGTCTAGCGCTCAGGTGGATGGATGCATGTCCCCTAATACAGGACTTTTCCATGCAGAGCAACAGAGCATCTTCTGTCACTCAGCAGCGTTTCCTCAAGTTTCTCGCCTGGGAGGTAACCTGACGAATAGGAGCCTTACAAAGGAGCATTAGCCAATCAAAAAAGGTACAAGGATCTTTTCTATGATCTTTTGACAGCCTTCTATGACTGTCCAAAAATAAATGCAAAGGCTCCTCTTTTTCACTGCATTTTCAATGCTGAGGATGACATAATATATTTCTCCAGCTTAGAATTTACACCAACACTGTAGAGTCAGTTACCACATGGCAGGTGTTGTGTGAAGCTGAGGACCCAATGACATATATTGCATATACGGCATCCCAGAGAGCTAGACTCTGACTAAAATCTGGGAGGCCCAACCACTCTGCCATGGACACCCCCTGCGTGACCTCAGGCCAGTCACGCTCGCTCTGCTGTGAGGATAAAATGGAGGTGAGAAGAAGAGAAGAAGAAGAGTTTGGATTTATATCCCCCCTTTCTCTCCTGCAGGAGACTCAAAGGGGCTTATAAACTCCTTACCCTTCCCCCCTCACAACAAACACCCTGTGAGGTGGGTGGGGCTGAGAGAACTCCGAGAAGCTGTGACTAGCCCAAGGTCACCCAGCTGGCGTGTGTGGGAGTGCACAGGCTAACCTGAATTCCCCAGATAAGCCTCCACAGCTCAGGCGGCAGAGCTGGGAATCAAACCTGGTTCCTCCAGATTAGATACACGAGCTCTTAACCTCCTAAACCACATTAGGTCCCCACTGGGGCGAGGGTAAGGAATGAATGAAGTAAATGAAAGAAATATCTCATCAATTACCATGCTGTCCATTTATTTCCAGAGTCAATTCAAGGTTGTGGTTTTGGCCTTGTGGTTTTGGCCTATGGAGAGCAGCAGTGGCATAGTAGTTAAGAGCAAGTGCACTCTAATCTGGAGAACCAGTTTTGATTCCTCACTCTTCCACTTGAACCATGGAGGGTTATCTGGTGAACTAGATTAGCTTGTGCGCTCCAACACACACCAGTTGGGTGACTTTGGGCTAGTCACAGTTCTTCGGAGTTCTCTCAGCCCCACACAGCTCACAGGGGCCATTTCCACACGGGCAATGAATGGCGGCCTGGAGACGGTAAAAACGCCGTCTCCAGGCAGCCATTTCCGCATTAGGCATTAGCTGTGCATCGCAGCCGCGCCGCCCTCGCGCTACGCTTCATCACCTCGCCAAGGAGTCGGAAAGTTTCCCCAGAGCGCTTGGAAGCGCTCTTTTTGGGGAAACACCGCCCCGAAGCCGCTGCTGAGCCAAAGGAAATTGTAAGTCCCTTTGTGTCTCCTTATAGGAGACAAAGGAGGGATATAAATCCAAACTCTTCTCTTCTTATCAGGCAGGCCATTCCATAAGGTGGAGGCTACAGCAGAAATGTATGAGCAGTATGTATGAGCAGTAGCTGGTTTTGCCCATTTGCTGCATGGGAAATTTGGAACTGCAAAAGCTGCTGCTCAGATCAACAAAGTTGTCGAGGGCTGATTCTGCACAGGGCAAATATAACACGCGCAGGACCTTATATGACCCATTTTGGGGAGGCAACTTTACACAGGTCCCGACCCCCCAACTAGCCTGCCCCGTTTTATTTCCCCCAACCCAGGTGTTTTGAAAATCGCTAAACTGGTAACCCTTTTGAAAAATCCAGGGTTGGAGCCGTAGCCATATGAACGGCCAGCAGGAGGCGCTGTATTTGCCTCCCTCTCACGGTGCTGTCCATGGTCAGGGCGAATCTGCCTGCCACTGCCTGGCTGTTTCAGGGAGGCCCTTTTTTCTTTTCTTTTACACTTTTGCGGGTTGCGTCTGCGTAGCCACACAGGTGCAGCCGGTCGTATCGTGGGATGATTGGCATGGTGGCGGGGGTTCATTGCTGCTTGCCTGCGTAGCTACGCATGTGTTGCAGGAATATTTTTTTAAAAAAAGAAAAGCATCTCCGTGCGAAGGCGTGAAAGCAGCCCAAATTGTTTCTTTTTTTAAATAATATTTTTATTTGATTTTGACATATATGCCAATAGAAAGCAATACGCTTGTCTCATGACTCATTTAGTGGCAATAGTTCAAATGGAAAACACAACAAAGAACAAGAAAATAACTGTAACAACGTTCTCTTTCTCATAGAAGAGAAACTACCTCGCCCAATTAAACTATTTCCACCAATCAAAAGAAAAGGAGACAAGAGATTACTTTAGGATTAAAACAAAACTGTCATCCTTACAAACCTACCACCCACTCACTCACTCCTTCCCTTTTCTCCAACTTCCCCTACAGAAATTGTTTCCATGGGCTCCAATCGCTGCCTGCGTAGTATGCATGTGAACAGGAAAATGGGGAAAATGACTGCAACTCGTTACACATTTGCTGTGCAGAATCAACCATGGTGAACTACAGGAAGACAGATGTATCCTATGTATTGACTAAGAGTGCTGGTCCATCTAGGGCAGTGATGGCGAACCTATGGCACGGGCGAACCTATGGCACTCGGAGCCCTCTCTGTGGGCACACACACACACAGTTCGTCATGTGGGGGGCAGAAAATCACACACACACCCCACACACACACACTCATCTAGGCTGGCCTGGGCCACTGAGCACGACGTGCGTGCAACGTGGTGAGAAGTGATGGCTTGGCTTGCGGCCTGGTGCCTGTGCTCCAGGTGGCTGCTGCCTGAGAGGGGGGGGCAGAGGAGGCAGATATGCTAGAGAGGCACAGAGTGGTGCATGCAGGACTTGCTGGAGGCTACACCATGCTGGCCCCTGCTCGAGCAGGTGGGGCGGAGGAAGAGGGAGCCAACCGTTTTTTTCTAAACTAAAACCTCAGCATTCAGGTTAAATTGCCGGGTTGGCACTTTGCGATAAATAACTGGGGTTTGGGTTGCAATTTGGGCACTCGGTCTTAAAAAGGTTCGCCATCACTGATCTAGGGCAAGGTCCCCAACACATTGATCGTGGGCATTATGACACATGTCTTTCCTGGCACCTGCCAAATGTTTTTAGGAAGTGGGTGGAACCAGGTAAGGGTTTTGCCCAGCAAGCAGGGCCGGAGCGAGGGGGAACTGTGCCTGGAGCACGCATGTGTCCTGCGCCCCTGCCACGACCCCACTTCAGAACGCCCCTGCCATGCCCCTGCCATGCCCCTGCCATGCCCTACACCTGGGCACGCCTGGTGCATTGTGCACCCCCATTCCCTTGGCGCTACGCCACTGCCAGCAAGTCTTCTGATTGACTATTGATTATTTGATTGGCTGTGCAGATTTAAAAAAAATGTTGCTTGGATGGCAGCTGCCACCACTGCACAAAAATCTATACAATGTTTTGGATCCATACCCTGCCCTTCTCTCCTGTAAGGAGACTCCAAGGGGTTTTACAAACTCCTTTCCCTTCCTCTCCCCACAATAGGTACCTTGTGAGGTTGGTGGGGCTGAGAGAATTCTGAGAGAACTGTGACTAGCCCAAGGTCACCCAGCAGGCTTCATGTGTAGGGGCAGGGAAATAACTCCAGTTCATCAGATAACAGTCCACCACTCATGTGGAGGAGTGGGGAATCAAACCTGGTTTTCCAGATGACAGTCTACCTGCTCTTAACCACTATACCACTCTGGCTCTTTGTGGGTCCCATTTTGTTGCATAAAAGTAGCATTAGAATGTGAACAATCGTCAATAGACAGAATTTTTGCAAATAGTTTTCTTCTCCTTATACAAAAAGTTGCAGACTGCATTGTTATGATGCTCTGATTAAAATTTCGATGCGCTTCCTTGGTGCGGATATAATTGTTTGAAAGATCACAAGTGGCTGGCAAGCTACTTGTTTGCCATTGGCTCATTCCGCACCTGCAGAATAATGCACTTTCAAACTGCTTTCAGTGCTCTTTGAAGCTGTGCGGAATTTCAAAATCCACTTGCAAACAGTTGTGAAAGTGGTTTGAAAACGCATTATTTTGCGTGTGCGGAAGGGGCCATTCATCTTTAGATTGTACTAGATTTGGTGAACTTATATTTTAAAAATCTGAACACGACTAACAAACATACTGTCCAGCGAATGGAGCAATTAAATTAACTGGTAGGACAGAATTTCTTTTTTCTTTCTTAACCTTCTCCTGCAGGATTTCAGAAGGGGAAATTGGATAATATTAATACACGCTTGTTTAGTTTCAATTCAGGCTTGAATGAGAAAGGGCCCTGCAGTCCTTCTGTGTGAGGCAACTGTTGTGTGCGAGTGCCACAAGAGAGTGTGTGGCACAGTATGCAATTAATAACCCAGCACTTAAACAGCATTTTACATGTTCAAGATGTGCATAAACAGTAATTAATCATCGCAATATCCCTTGCAAGGTATGTATGCAATGGAATCCCCTGGGGCAGCTCTTTAAAAGTCAACTGGGTGTGCGTGCCAAATTAATAGAAGCAGTATTTGTAAAGGCAATCTCACAAGGGACCAACATGTGTCTAAAACCGTTGGGTTTTTTCAAGGAAGTTAGCAATTCCATGGATGTCCAACAGGTGGCTCTTGACACCTACAGTAAGGAAGGAGAAACTTTGTGCTTAAGTTTGAGGATAGGTAAGGAACCTTTGAAGAAGAAGAAGAAGAAGAAGAAGAAGAAGAAGAAGAAGAAGAAGAAGAAGAAGAAGAAGAAGAAGAAGAAGAAGAAGAAGAAGAAGAAGAAGAAGAAGAAGAAGAAGAAGAAGAAGAAGAAGAAGAAGAGTAGGAGTAGGAGTAGGAGTAGGAGTAGGAGGAGTTTGGATTTATACCACACTTTTCTCTCCTGTAAGGAGACTCAAGGTGGCTTACAAGCTCCTTTCCCTCCCTCTCCCCACAACAGACACCTTGTGAGGCAGATGGGGCTGAGGGAGTTCTGAAGAACTGTGACTAGCCCAAGGTCACCCACCCGGAATGTGGGAGTGCGGAAACACATCTGGTTCACCGGATAAGCCTCTGCCACTCAGGTAGAGGAGTGGGGAATCAAACCCGATTCTCCAGATTAGAATCCACTTGCTCTTAACCACTACACCATGGTGGCTCGCATTCATCTTTGTCAGATTGGTCAGTGAGCACCCTGCAAGCTTCATGCCTTAGTTGTGATTTGAACCCAGTTCCCCCTGGTCAAAACTAACACACTCTCCCCTCCATCAGTAACTCCACAGATATGATGCCAGCATGCTACTGGGAGAAATCTATTCATTCACTAATTAAAAGCTACTACAAGATTTGAAGAATCTTCAAAAAATGTGCATAATTAAATGTTTACTTTCCCTTGTCTTCTGTTTATTACTTCTTATCTTTTTAGATTGGGAATTTGCTGAATTATATCTAGCAGCTAAACGAACTTGCTCTCCTACACAATTTCTAATTCCATTTGAGCAGGGTCGCATGGCTCATTACTTATATTTTCTAACTAACCCCCACTTAAGGAGAGCTTTCACAATTGCTAGATGTAATGCCATGCTGTCTGCCCTGTGAAATGGCAGGTTTAATAAGCTAGAAAAATCTAAAAGGTTATGTAGCTGCAATACCAACGTAGTTGAAACATTGGCTCACCAGCACTAGATTTGCCAAAATTAGATCTAAGTATGTCAATTTACATCCTCTCTTCCAACCTGAGTTAACATATTTGATTAGATTATTTCTTCTGCTGAATAACTCTGATTGTGTCTTTTGTGAAGAGGTTGCTAGCTTTGTTATGGAAATAATGCAGAGTCAGTAACAATCTGTATTTATCTGAGGTTACCTTTTTAGCCTTCAATGTTTTGTTGTTTGCTGTGTTTTGTGGTTGTTGTTCTGTTTATGCCAATAACGGCTTTGCTTTTTAAAAATTAGAAACTGGAATGATTGTTCGTTTTAGCCAAATACTAATTATTGAAGGATCCTAATTTTTGGTGCAGAGACTGTGGAATATGAGTGATACTGACTGAGGCTCAGCATTAATGGCTGAGAGATTTCTTAAGCCGGGCATGTGAAAAACCAATTAACTATTGACGACTGTGCTTTGATTCATCCCATGAGATTGCTCCTTTCTCTTGGAATCTGGAATGCTACTAATTGAATCGCTGGCAATGAAGAATCCACCTTCCTTCGTTAGGAATGTGAAACATCTACCACTAGTGGATCGTGTGCAGTACTAATTGTTGACACATATTTCTTGCCAGTCTTGTGCAATATTATTTATTTTCTGATTGGCAGACATGACAAACAATGCCAGCCTTCGCATAGTGACATCTATCCAAGGGCGTTTCCCCACTCTCCCCTATCCCCCCTATGCCGCGCGCTGCTCTCAGCGCGTGGCATCTATCCTGGTTATGCCACCGGCATCCCCACTTAATTCCCTGTGCTCTGCGCTGGTCATCAAAAGGCTTCCTTTGCAAGAAAGCGTGCCAGGGATGCCTGCCAAGACATGAGGGGTGCTGCGACAGCCGGCAGCTGCTAGCTGCTGCGCTTGTCACCGGGCCTCCTCTCGTGGGGAGTGCCGGGGGACCCCGCGCTACTCTCCTCAAGTAGCACGGGGCTTAAGGTAAGTGGGGAAAGGCCCCAAGTCTAGTGCCAATGGACTTAGAAGGGTATAACTTTGCCGAGGATGCTACAGTAAACCTTGCAAGATTTTATTTTGTGTTCTTTCTTTTCTTTATCCCCTCCTTGAAACTTGCCCTGTCACTCACTGAACAAATTGTTGGGAAACTTCACTTTCTTTCTTAGAAGGCATATATGAAATATTGGTTTTTGTGACATTCTAATTTTGGAGAAGCCTTGTGTTTTGAATCCGTACTAACCAGCAGCTGGATCATGGACAGTGCTAAATTTTGAGGGATTCCTTTCTTCTCTGGGTGTGTGCAGTATCAATAAACACTGGCTCCTGTGAAATATTCCCTGTTGAGAGGCTTTCTATTTTTGGCCTTTGTGAAATACTGCCATCTGACTGACTGATAGTATAGGGAATATTGAAATCTATATAGCTCCTTCATGGTGTCTTTTGATAACAAAAACAAAGACCATTCTGTTTCAGAACTGGAACCTCCTCGATTATTCTACTTTATGAGGGGTTTTTTTTATGAGGGGCGTGATGAGGAAAATGTGATTTACTGATATTCTTGGACCTTAGTGGCTCTTGATACCACTGGCCATAGTGTTTTTCTGATCTGGTTGTCTGAGATAAATATAGGAAGCACAGAACTAGGATGGTTTCATTCCTCTAGGGCAGTGGTTCTCAACCTTCCTAATGCCGCGACCCTTTAATACAGTTCCCCATGTTGTGGTGACCCCCAACCCTAATATTTATCCATTTTACAGATGGAGAACACTGATGCAGAGAGTCTTAGGCGACCCCTAAGGGGTCTCGACTCCCAGGTTGAGAACCACTGCTCTATGGCCCATCAATGGTCCATTCCTCACAACCAAAGTGAAAACAAAGTTCAAGCAGGATATAAAATGTTCTCTTCAAGGAGTTACACCATGTTTAACCCCAAAATATTTTATTTGTAGTGTGAAACGTCTTAAATGCATTTTAGCAGTTCTTTTTCTGAAAACATTTTCAAACTGTTTTCACTTGCTGTGCGATCTCTGTAAGACGTTTCCCACACCTCTCTGCAGACCCCGCAGTTCCTCCTCAGCACAATTTTAGGAGTTTGCCTGGTCAACTCGCCTGTCCATTTTCATTGGGTTTTTTTAAATTTGGGGGGGGGGGGTGATGTCTTCGTCGCTACAAAGACACGGCCCCTGAAGAATGGCAGCACGAAGCACCAGATCCATGGAGTTTTTAAAAAAAACATGGTGGCCAGGAATCGTTTTGAAGGGTGTGTGTGGGGTGTGGGGTGTGGGTGTGGGTGGTTTTGAAAACATTTTGTGAACATTTTCAAAATGTTTTCAGGGACTTATGTGGAATGGGCCAACTTTAAGGCCAGGCTGGAAGATGTGGTATCCTTGGGAACAGAGAGGGATACCACCAACATTTTACTGCTGGAATTCTTTCACTTTACAAATGCTGTGGGGACCCAATCCAGCACAAAACTATGGCGCAGAGGGAAGAACTAGAGGAGGAGGAGGCAGAATTTAGATTTATTTCCCATCTTTCTCTCCTGTAAGGAGACTCAAGGTGGCTTTCAAGCTCCTTTCCCTTCCTCTCCCCACAACAGACACCTTGTGAGGTAAGTGGAGCTGAGAGAGTTTTAAAGAACTGTGACTAGCCCAAGGTCACCCAGCAGGAATGTAGGAGTGCGGAAACACATCTGGTTCACCTGATAAGCCTCTGCCACTCGGGTGGAGGAGTGGGGAATAAAACCCAGTTCTCCAAATTAGAATCCACCTGCTCCTAACCACTACGCCATGCTGACTCCTTCCATTTTCAAGAGCCCAACACACACACCCCGCCCCCCGTGTCCTTCTTCCCTGGCTAGAATTGAACACATAGGACTAAGATAGTTCAATTTTACTACTGTTGGTCAATATTAGAAGGTGGTTCTGGGATCAGCTGCCCAAACCAAGGTCATGCAAGGCTCCATCCTGTCTTCTATGAGTTCAGTGAAACTCTTGAGAGAGTTTATCATGAGATTTGAAGACTCTCTGGCAGTTTCAGGTGGTGCAAAATATGATGGATGGTCTCGGCTTTGGTATAGTCTGCAGAGAAGGTTCCTTGTCACCTTTGAAAGGGCTGCCTCCTCACTTTCATTGGTTCTCACTCCCGTTTGCTCACGGGTGCTTTGGATTACTCTTGTTCTTCCATTTTCAGAGCTGCCTGCTGTTATTTTCATTGGTACTGTTAATTCTTATGGAGTTTTGTTTTATGGCCCAATTGTTTCGCCTTTGGAAATCCTCTTGGGAGCCATTGACTGAAAGATTGTGGATATAAATGTTTTAAAATATCCGACAAGTGAATCAAGGAACAGACTTTATGTAAACCTTTAGGGCAGTGGTTCTCAACCTGGGGGTCGGGACCCCTTTGGGGATCAAACAACCCTTTCACAGGGGTTGCCTAAGACTCTCTGCATCAGTGTTCTCCATCTGTAAAATGGATAAATGTTAGGGTTGGGGGTCACCACAACATGAGGAACTGTATTAAAGGGTCGCGGCATTAGGAAGGTTGAGAACCACTGCTTTAGGGCAATGTGGACTGAGGCTTGGGGGCAAATGTCCCCCATGTATTGTCGAAGGCTTTCACGGCCGGAATCACTGGGGTGCTGTGTGGTTTCCGGGCTGCATGGTCGTGTTCTAGCAGCATTCTCTCCTGATGTTTTGCCTGCATTTGTGGCTGGCATCTTCAGAGGATCTGATGGTAGGAATGGAAAGCAAGTGGAGTATATATACTGTGAGGTCAAAAGGTGAGGCCATCTGAATAGAGTAGCCTGGCAGCCAAATGAAAATGAACAGAATTTGGCTGCCAGTGTTGAAAAACTCTAGAATCAAGAGAGTGACTGATCAGCTCCACACAAACACAGGACAACTATAGACTATAGCAATCAAAGGGAACAAAGACCAGGATACTTCTATTCAGATCCATTCACCTATTGACCTTGCTATCTTCATTGTTACTCTCATGCTACAGACTTCTCTGTGACTCACATGCCAGGCTACTCTATTCAGATGGCCTCACCTTTTGACCTCACAGTATATATACTCCACTTGCTTTCCATTCCTACCATCAGATCCTCTGAAGATGCCAGCCACAGATGCAGGCGAAACATCAGGAGAGAATGCTGCTAGGACACGGCCATACAGCCCGGAAACCACACAGAACCCCAAATGTCCCCCATGTTTTTCTCAATTGCAGCATCTTTTTCTCCGCTGAAATGGGTGCCCTTTCTTTGTGTTAACCACACAAGTGACTGGAGCAAATGCCTCTTCATTCTACTCCCTGCGCAAAATAGGAAAGGGGGTGGGGACTACAGCTGGAAAAACCCCTGAGGAGAAATATAACTCCAAAGTGCAGCCTGGGGAGTGGTACTATGGTGGGAGAATTGCTTAACCATTTTTCTGCTGGATGTTTTTCCTCTCAAAATCGCCCTCTCCGAATTTGCTTTTCTCAGCATAGCTGTAGGTAACCAGCCCTTTGGCCCTAAAATAAAATCCACATCGGATTTAATGAGATTTCTACCAATATATTTTCCAGAAGATTCACCCGGATGTTAAGTCTGAAAATATTTTCCAGAAGAATCATGCGGATGTTAAGTCTGAAAAGATGAGTGTTCAGATTTCTAGACGACGTTTTAAAATTTTCTAGCAAATTGCCCTTGGGGAAACTTTGCTTACTGGTCATGTCTGTGTGGGACAGAAGAGAAATCATTGGTCTTATATAGGACACCAGGATCAAGATTCTCTAGTTCTCACCACGATTTGTGCACTCTGAGTCGCTGCTTCCCATTAGTACGATGGAGAAAAAATAGCAGCTTACCTTTAACAGTTAGAAGAGTTTGGATTTATATCCCCCCTTTCTCTCCTGTAGGAGACTCAAAGGGGCTTACAATCTCCTTGCCCTTCCACCCTCACAACAAACACCCTGTGAGGTAGGTGGGGCTGAGAGAGCTCAGAAGAACTGTGACTAGTCCAAGGTCACCCAGCTCGCGTGTGTGGGAGTGTACAGGCTAATCTGAATTCCCCAGATAAGCCTCCACAGCTCAGGCGGCAGAGCGGGGAATCAAACCCGGTTCCTCCAGATTAGAATACACCTGCTCTTAACCACTACGCCACTGCTGCTCTTACCCTCATTCTGCACATGCAGAATAATGCACTTTCAAACTGCTTTCAGTGCTCTTTGAAGCTGTGCGGAATAGCAAAATCCACTTGCAAACAGTTGTGAAAGTGGTTTGAAAACGCATTATTTTGCGTGCTGGAGGGGCCTTAGTTAGTTTCCAGAAGTAGTCTTAGTTAGTTTCCAGGATTAATAGGATAGGACATAGAACTGTGCTGCAGTGCATACAGTAAACCATACGTTGCGATCTGCAATAAATAGTAAATTCAGACCTCTTATTGCTAGAAGAAAAATATGTCATTTGAGAGACTTGTTACAATCTTCTGTCTGTCTATCTGTATTTTTAATGTTTTATTTACACTTGCTATATTTTTCAGATATTTGTATTGTATATTATGTGTATGTTAGCTGCCCTGAGCCCAACCTCAGCTGGGAAAGGGCGGGATAGAAAGGTGAGTAAATAATAGTAGCAGCAGCAGCAACAACAACAACAACAATAACAGTCCCTGTTGGGATCCGCATGGATACTACATCAGTACATTACAATGTCCTGAGCCTTTGAGTGGGGCCTGAACTGTAATGAAAGGCCAACAACCAGCTAGAGAACTGGCAGCTGTGATATCAAACAAAATTAAATAATAAAAATTTAATTAGGTTCCTAACATCAGGTCCCTAATTTTTTTCCAGCAAAATGAGAGAGGATTTTGAGCATCAGCCTGTCCTTGTTTATGGTCCCTGTTCCCCAAATGTTTCCAAAGTCCCAGACTTTCACAGACTTCAGGAACCCTCACCTGTCACAGTGATGTGCTTTTGTGGCAGAGTGTGTGGCTCAGTGGCAGAACATCTGTTTGGTATGCAAAAGGTCCCAAGATCTATCCTGGCATCTTTCGTATGAAAGACCTTAGCCTGAGACCAGAGGCATATCTAGGGAAAATGTAGCCTGGTGCAAAATCTGAGTTTTCTGCCCCCTTCCCTCGGTATGGGCAGCAACCCTCCCCCACCATGACCAAACAACCGGCGGGGGGGGGGGGGGTTTGCACCAGGTCTTGAAGTCAGTGTATGGACCCAGGGGAAGGAGGAGGGGTGATTTTCTACCCCCCACGTGACTAAATGGTCACAGCCCAGTGGCATTTGATCCCATAGGTCCCCTTGGGTGGTATGCCCCTGCCTGAGACCCTAGAGTAGACAAACAGTTTTTGACAGACCAATGGTCCAATTCACAAAGAGGTGGCATCATGTGCCCTGCGCACTGTTGAGATGTGAAAACGTTGATTCTTGAAAACATTTGCAACTGCAGTGACTTGGTTTTCTGGTTTACATTTCAAGAAAGTTCCTTATGAAAGCCTTTTTGCCCAGATCTAATATGAAAGTCTAAATAGAAATTGCACGGCAGGCTTTTAGGCTGTGGGTGATGCGGAAAAACATTGAGCTTGTATGTCTCTGCGCTCAGGAGCTGCCACGGGGATCAATGATTTAGAAGGTGGAACAGCGTCATTATCAGTAAATGCTGCTAGGCGGAAACTTGCTGGCCGAAGTCCATTTTCCAAATGTGTGATCCCTTTTGCAGCGGTGCCTATATCGAGGGCAAAATGGCTGGTGCCCAAGAATCTGATCTTGACGGGGAGGCACAGGCGTCCTTTCAAAGGCTGATGTGTAGCTTGAACGCCAGAGGTGAAGATGTCTACACTAACAACATTAAATCCCTGGAACGGAGCCCATTGCATTACATGATCTTCAGGGTGGTTTAACTTCAAGGCAGGCCGGGCCATGTCAACAACCCCGTGATCAATGCTGCGCTCTTCCCCCAGTCAAAATATCCCCGCGAAACGAGAGGAGACTGACAAGAATGTGCTGAAGCTGATGACAGTCCTGAGGTCACGTGACGGGCTTGTTATGTCTCGGGCCTTGCTTTCTGCCACAAGGCAGTTACTGAACACTGCCTCACTCAAAACGTGCTTTCAGACGCCGTGCATCTCATGGCACAAGATTTGAAGGCCGTCTCCCAGGGGTGGCTGAGTCGAGCCGTGGGCTCTGAAAAGCTTGGCTTACGCATCGGTCGAACCTCTCTTTTAAAGTTGACTCAATCAAACCCACACGGTCTGCTGATGCCAAAAGAGTAAATATGAAATATAAACACAAACACACCTCCACGCCCCTCCCTTCAGAATATTCTCTAGAACTGAAACATGGCTGCAAGAGCTGTTTTAAATGAGCAATCCAAAGGGGTGGGGAGCCTGAAGTCACACTGGAAGTGGTGGAAAGGTTGCACCAGCACCCATGCCATGAGCGCTGTGTAACATGGCATGGCCGTGGCTGCAGAGAGAGTCACTCACCGTGGCGGTGGGATGCTGTGGTGAAGGAACCCGGAGGTTGTCTTCCACACAGCCATTTTGCGCAACAGAAGGCTGTGTTGGTGTTCCAGGGGACATTCCGGGGGTGTTCCTGGGGCTTCCAGCCCAGGAATGCCCACTATGCTGGCAGCCACTTACATTGCCAAGAACTGTGGCATAAATCAATCTTCCCGGTCAGATTTTTCAGGCTGCTGTTTTTTACCCCTCTTCCTATGCCACCTGAAACCCCACTGGAGGTGGTTCGGGTGCCCTGCCACAGTGCCACCCCTGGCCACCATTCTACTCCACCTCCTCTGGATTGGGCTACCTAAGACTCAAAACACAAAGCTTCCTTATACTGAGTCAAGCTATTGGTCCATCAAGTTCAGTATTGTTTACTCAGGCTGGCAGCAACTCTCTAGGGTCTTAAGCCTGTCATACGTCACACACAGGTATAGCTGCAACGGGGACTTGTGGGGACATTTGCCCTGGGTGGCCCCCATTGCATCACGTGGGGTGTGTGGAAAATCACCTGCACACTGCTGACTTGGCCCGGCCATGATGTGTGTGTGCCGCTTGGGCCCATTGGGGCATGCCTGGGGCTCTGCTGGGCCTGGTGGGGTGATGGAGAAAGGCATGTCTAAGGTAAATGGGGCTCGGGGCATCGGGGGGGGGTTGTGGGGGCCCATGGAGGGGCGGAAAATTTGGAGTCTGCCTGGGGCTCCGTTTTCCTTAGCTACACCACTGCTTTCACACCACCTGCTACCTGATTGTTTTAACCAGAGAGGCCTGGGGATTGACTCTGGGAACTTCTGTGTGATAAGCAGATGCTCAAACTTGGCTCCTCCCTTCAGACAAGTCATCTGCACTGACTCAGAGAGCCCTTCAAAATCTGAGTAGTGTACAAGAGCTACCCAGGCTTCACATTCTCTGCTTTGGTAGCTGCTTGGATTCCTACTAAATTTCCCCTTTTCACTAAAAACTGATGTAGCATGTGAATGGGGAGGCCACTTCAGTCATGAATGAAATCTGTTTCTCCCCCGTCTTCAATGTGGAAGGCTCAACACTGACATAATTTGCAGGGTCCTTGCAAATGAACGCCCCCTTGAAGCCCACCCGCTGCCCCCTCTACTGTTCTTGAAGGACTGGGTGAAACTTTTCTTCTTACCTAAACTTTTAACTAAGGGGTTGGCTTTTTAAAAAAAACTTGTGTTTATCTGCAGCCTTTAGCCTTAAGAGCTGTTTTGTGAGTGATTTCGCTTAAATTTATTTGCAGTCCAAAGACTCAATCTACAAAAGTTTTGTGAGTATTCTTTTAGGCTACTGAGTGGCATTTCATGGTATCTTTGTGGCTTGGTTTATTTCTAGTCATTCTTATGCTCTTTCATTATTTTATTATATTGTTTTTTGTCATGAGCCATCTTTAGCAGGTCTCTGGAGAGCTGGTGTAACCTCTTTCTGTGGGTTCTGTGGGGCAGTACTTGGAAGGAGTTGCAAAGAACCAAATTTAAACAAAACAGTTTACTTCACTTAACAAATAACACTTTTAAAACGTTTAACATTTACACTTTGCAGTCCTGTTAAGTTTGCATTTTCAAGTCCTTATTTACAGTCTACTGATATTGCCAAGTCCAATTCTTCTTTGCTGGTGGTTGGTTTTGAAGACTTCTGAGGCTTGGTGAACGGGCTTCAAGATGATGAAGGTTCCCAGAAAACTCTCACCATTTACATTCACAAAAACCCTGAAACAATAAATTCTAACATTTACAATATAGCAAAAAAATAAACTCCCTTCCCACTAGTTCCCAACAACATTGCAGTTACCTTAAACAAGGTGTTAAGGGCTTAATAAAATCAATCAAGGTCCCAGCCTGGTAGCCTTGCTTCCTCCAACCTCATGAGCTCTGCAGCATTCTGCTTCTATACAGACTCCACCCCTTTCTGGGTCATCCCATTCTTACACAGGGGTTACACTGGCATCTTCATTTTCTAAATAAAATACATGATCTATTTTGAGCAGAGTCTAAAACACTATTTGAAGCCACCCTGAGCCCATGAGGGGAAGGGACCCTGAGGGGAAGGGAGAGGCCACCCTGAGGGGAAGGGAGAGGAGCAACAACAACAATAACAACAAATAGTGTATCATTGTTATTAATTTTGGTAGGGAAACTCATACCTGAATGCAACTCAGCAATGGAGAAAGAAATAGAGCTAACATTACAGGTAAGCAAATTTAGTTCCATATAGATAAAAAGATATGGGCATTAAACTGTTATTTTTCCTCTGTTACTTTTTAAAATTTTTATTTACTCGCCAGGAATCAGACTAGCTTGCACACAATGCAAGAATATTTGAAAATTAGATATTTGGGGATAAACAACATTATTAAATTTATCCAGCATTTTTTTTTAAAAAAGGTGTTTAAACACTGCTTAAGCCCTTCAAAAATGGTATAATGGAAAATTGCCTGGGTCCAAATAAGGAGATCAGAATGTAGAAAATTAGTTTTGCCTGCATATGAGCTGTGGGATCCGGTTGTCTAGTCAGATGTGAATTTCTTCTATCCTTAGTGCAGGACAACATCTATCCTTAGTGCAGGACAACATTCCTTGAAATTCTTGCAGAAGTTTCTTGCAGGGTCTTCCAAATTCATGTTGAATTCCTCTTGGCGACTCCAGGCACTCATTCCTTGGGTCCAGCCACGCTGTGGATCTGTGGCCGCACTCTGTTTTTTTGGCAACGTAAACATTTCATCTGCTGGGTTCTGTATCGCTTCGATAACAAAACGTACAACACAGGATTAACACACGGGTGAAGATACTGAAGGATATTGCAGACAAAATAGAAAGAGTCCCAACTGTAACTATGGTGGTACATTTTCAGATAGATGAGTAATTCTAATATATACACAGGAACCCAGCAGGCGGAGAAAGTAGCAGTGGCTGTAAAAATCATTATGGAGGCTCTCCGTGTATTTCTAGCACTCACCAAAGACATCATGGGGCTTTTATGAAGGAAAAGAACAAGGCGGAGATAGTTGAATGCAATCACCAAGACTGGAATGAGGTAATATAGGACAAATTGACTGAGGACTACTTGATAGTGCTGCTGGTAGACTGTAGGCAAGCAGAAGGATACATTAGTGGAAAACCTGGTTTCCATGGTGGCGTGGATCCTCAGCGGCAAGCTAACAAGAAGGCTCAGGAGCCAAACACCAATAAGCATGAGGATTGTGGTAGTGGCCTTTGGAGCTCTGTAAGGTCTTAAGATGATTCTTGCTCTGGCAATGGAGACAGCACACAGAGAGTAGATGCTAGCAGCCAAGGAGAAAGCGGAACAGAACTGGAAAAACTTACAGAATGAGTCTCCCCAAACCCATGTACTGTAGATCATCGAAGCCAGCATAAAAGGCATCAAGATCAGGTTAAGCAGATCTGCCACGGCCATACTCAGGAGAAGAACGTCCAGTTGATTTTTCTTCATGGAACTATATTTGAAGGAGAGAGCCAAAGCCAATACATTTCCACTAAATCCAATAGCCAAGATAAGTCCATACACCCAAGTGAATACCAGAACATAGTTGATGGACATTGTCCTGAGACAATACACAAAGTTTCCTTGAGAAAGCAGGATTCAGATGCCAGATTCTTGTCTATAAAAGTAAAAGGGAGAAAACGTGTTCACTGACAGATCGTTGGATTTCTCTCCATCTTTCCTGAGTTCCCACAAATTCTATACAACTATCCAAAATTTCATTCTCTGAGAAATTATCATGTAGCCATGCAGAATTACTGGACTGAAAATGTATCTTCCCCATTAGAAATCAGACAACTATGGATATGAACCGATTTGTCCTTTCCTTGGTACTTCACAGCATTTATGAAAAAGCAACTGTCTTTCGCTGTGGAAATTTTTGCCTGAATGAACAGAGATGGAGATGAGGCAAAGTCCAGTTTTCTAGTTAACGAGGACTCTGGGATCGGATACATAATCAATTGTAGCGTCATGCATGGATGCTTTATTTAGGCTCTAATGGCTTTTTAAAACATTCATTTCTGGAGGAGTATCCCTAGAAGAGGTTTCTGGATCTCCTCATCTCTTGTCAGCCTGTATCAACATAGGGTGAGGGTCATGATTTAGTAAGCCACAGGAGGGTGAGCATGAAGAACAGAAGAGCAATCTTAACAGACATGGCATAGATTTCCTAGAGGAACAATTTTGAAGCTTCTTTCTTTCCAGAAACCCTTTCTACTTCCTTCTGAGCTGCATTTCACATGCACCTGTTTTGATTCTAGGCCAGTGGTGGCGAACCTATGGCACACGTGCCAGAGGTGGCACTCAGAGCCCTCTTTGTGGGCACGTGCACCGTCGTCCCAGTTTGGGCACTTGGCAGGGCATAGCACCAAGGGGGCGAGGGGTGTGGCGTGGCGAGAGCATTCTGGGGGCATGGTTGGGGGTGTTCCAGGTCAGGGTGGGGGTGGATGGGGGTGTGGCAGGGGCATAGGGCTCACACATGCTCCAGAAGCAGTTTCCACTTGCTCCGCCCCTGGCACTCAGTCTCTAAAAGGTTCACCATCACTGTTCTAGGCTCATTCTAGAGTGAACTTCACTCTCCACCAAAGGGGGACTTTGGCTCTTGACACACAAATCCCCTAAAACGTTTCCAAAACATTTTCAACCCCCCTCCCCTTTACGATGATGTATGTCTGCATTCACCCCCTTGAAACAATTTCGGGCTGCCATGATGTGATTTTCCCCTCTTCTTTTCTGAGCAAGTTGTAGAATCGACGCTTTGATGCTGCGATTCTCTGTACCTCATATACTCAAAAATCAGGATTCCTCAGAAAGGCCATTTTAAAACAGGGTAAAGTTATATCTTTTCTGCCATACCCTTTGACAGTGTTAGAAAATATTTATGCGCTTAATGGAAAGAAGTTGTAGCAAATCCTGAATATCTGGATTTAACAGTAATGTTGTAGGTCATTATGCTATCAAAGGGCATATTTGAATGGGGACTTTCACTATTGTAAGCTGCTTTGAATCACTGTTTGGGGGTGAAAGCAGGTTATAAATATAACAAAGGAGATTTTCCAAGGCTAATTGTGCAGTGTTGTAAAATGGAGTTGAAGTATTTGTCCTTCTTACCTGCTAGTGGGATTCTCTCCTTACAAGAGTTTATCAGCAGTTTATCAACAACATCTAACACAGCTTCCAAATCGCAGTGAGTTAGGCATTAGCCAGATGCATGGCCTTTGCACCTGTAGCCCCAAGATTCTGGAATGAGATTCATGAGAATGCTAATACATATTTCTTCAGGCACTTAAAAGACAACATGACAGCTCTTCAAATGCACTTGGGCTGCTGCCAATAAAGACAGAAGAAATGTTGCTTTGCATTTTGCTTTGGCATAAAATCTATATCAAATTTTGCTATAGTTCCTGGTGTTTATAAAACATAACAGTGAAATTTGGGGTTATATTTTTTATTGTAGAACAGCTTGGGGATGTAGAGAAGCAGAATATAAATGTTTTTAAAAACAGGGAGCATTTGGAATGTTTTTCAACACCGCTGTCTGGTTTGACACTCATGGTATACACACCATTTGCATGTTGCACTGGAGTATAACATCATAAAGTAGCTAATTACCTAAATGTAGCAGAGAGTGCATCAGCAAGCTTGTTCTTTACAAAACTAATTGGTAAAACAAGCATCCATTGTTAAAATATGAAAATATAGAGTCCTAATGCCAGTTTGGCTATATTACAATGAGATAACTTTTACAAAAAAAGAAGTAATTAATTCCCAGAATGCCTGACCGTATTATTTTGATATTTAGTACTGGCTTTATAAGGCAACGGTGTCACCCAGTCCATTTTTTTGTGTTTATTTCTGGTTGTAGCTTGTCTCACCGAGTAGGAAAATATGAACCTAGAGTCCTTGTGGTTACATTTATTTAATAAATGGTGGAAGTTTCAGTCTGGCTTTCTATGTTCCCCCACTGGCGTCTATAAATTTATTTATTTTTTAAAAAAATTGACTTTGAGCAAGTATTTTTTACAAATGGTGGCCAAATCTGGCTATAAATGGAGCTGGAAGCCCTATAGCTCTTTTTCTTGAAATATTTATTATACACTGGTACGGCTGTCTTCATTTTGGCTGAAAGTCACACATCTTTCCACCAGATCTGCAGCACAGTTAAGATTAAACTCTTAATGCTAAACAGGAGGGCCAAGGAACTAGAAGATCGCAGAAATGGAATGCTATAAAGATGGTATTTTTAGTAGTATTCCAGAAAAGCAGAAAACCCTTTAAGATTGCAGATGATTGCATGATGAGACATTGCAAATTCAAGAAAACTTGTGAACTCTAACTTTCAAGAACGCTTATGAACTCTAACTGCCCCTTCCTAAGGTGACCAGATGGTCACCTTTGTGATCCGGACGGGAAGTCGGCCGAAACACGACGCTGCTGCGACAGAAGCAAGCACTGTACCTTCTGGGGCTTGCCGTCGCCACCTCTGTGACAGGGCGGGAAACGGCAAGCCCCAGAAGGCAGTGCGCTTCTGTGGCCGCGTGCACTGCCTTCTGGGGCTTGCCGTTTCCCGCCCTGTCACAGAGCGGCAAACAGCAAGCCCCAGAAGGCCGGGCGCTCCTGCGGCTGGGCGCGCGGGAGGCTGCCGCACTGCCTTGTGCCCCAGAAGGCAGTGCGGCAGCCTCCCAAAAATCGGGACAATTTGCAGAACCCGCGGGACGCGGGACAAATTGTTTAAAGGCGTGACGGTCCCGCCAAAAGCGGGATGTCTGGTCAGCCTACCCTTCCACACATGCAGAATAATGCACTTTCAATCCACTTTGAATGCCCTTTGCAGCTGGATTTTACTGTGCAGAATAACAAAATCTATTTGCAAACAATTGTGAAAGTGGATTGAAAGTGCATTATTCTGCATGTGCGGAAGGGGCCTAACACTGGACAATTCATTGGCTTGTGTATATTGCAGGTAGACGAGAGCTGAACAGGATTATGGGAATAATTTTAGGGAGCTCTCTAATCAGCTGCCATGCTTGAAAAGGAGCCCATTAAATGGAACTTCTTTGATGCCAGGATCAATTCTGGAGGGCTTAGACTAAGTAAGTTGCTCCTGGCGCTTTTAAAAAAATCAATTGCAACACAGATGTCTATTGACTGAATGGACCAGAAACACCGTAGTTCTTGAATGCAAAAAGATACTTTGCTGTAGGCCTGGAATTTGCACTACTATTATTAATATTTCGTGCATTGGTGGGAAGAAGGATGCCTAGTGTAACGATTATTTGTTCCATTGGAAACCTGTGACAGTTTTTGAGAGGGTTTCCTTATCTGGAAAAGCCCACAGAAGTGGGCGGCAGAGTGCACTGCAAAGATAAAACGATACAAAACAGAAACGAAGGGGAAATTCTGGGTGTATCCTATGCCTTCCCAGCAGAAAAATGGAACAAAAGAGAAAGGCTTTCATTTGAAAGCAGCCAGTCACAAAGATTATCAAGGTTTGTGGAGACATGGCTGATATCTAGCAGTAGTGGCAGAGCATGTCAAAAATTACCCCTCCTATTGGTCATGCATGTGGGTTTGAAGCCTGCTCTAGATGGAGTGGCATTCTAGGATTGTGGGGCTGTGACTCTATGGTAGAAGAAGAAATGAGAAAAGTTTGGATTTACACCTTTCTCTCCTGCAAGGGAGAGGTGAGAGGGTTTTTCTCTCTTATGCCCTACGGGTTTTACACAGTCCTACATTCCAGGTCAGAAAACTTTGGCAGCAACCCTTTTTAAAAAAGATCCTAGTCATCACTAAACTTTGTGCGAAGGAAGACTTTCTTTTGTGTATCCTGAACCTGCGCCCTCTTTTCATTAGCTTATTCCGCACATTAAAACGCATTATTTTGCATGTGCGGAAGGGGCCTTAGTTGAACCATATTGTAGTATTGTGAGACATTTTGCTTTTCTGTAAATTCCATCTTAGAATATGTCAGCTAAGGAAAATGGCATTGCTGGTTAGGTGGGAAATCCAACCACCCTCAATACTAATGGGCAGCCCCATCCACAAGTTCAGACATTTGCCCAGGCAAATGAAGCTGTTTTTAAAATGTTTCAACTAAAGAATCGTTTTAAAAGTGTTCATGGACTATGATTCCCAGCAGCCCCTGCTAGCATAGCCAATTGGCCCTGCTGGCATGATCTGATGGGAATCTTAGTCCATGAACACCTGGAGGGCCTGAGTTGGACACCTTTTCAAGGCTGCAAATAAGATGTTTGGCGGTAAAAATGATGCAGAACTCTGCAGAGGAAACGCTTTTCGTGGGAAGTGCCCATGCTTGGGTCTAGCCATCTTTTTGCTCAATCTTTCCCAATTCCTCTCTTTACTACATCTTGTTCCATGTGGCTTTTGTCCATACAAAAGGATAACCCAGCATAGGGTTATGCTGTATGACCCCCATCATAGGCTCATTCCGCACATGCAGAATAATGCACTTTCAAACTGCTTTCAGTGCTCTTTGAAGCTGTGCGGAATAGCAAAATCCACTTGCAAACAGTTGTGAAAGTGGTTTGAAAATGCATTATTTTGCATGTGCGGAAGGGGCCATAGTTTCTTTTGGTAGTCAAAGTGGACCCTTCGTACCTCTTTCATCAGTTGAAAAACTGTTTTGATTCGTTCCACTAAATTGGGTCCTATGATGCTCTTCTACCATCGTTCTCCAACAGAGAAGACCTTTCTCCATGATAAAAAAGTTCATTCTCCTTTGGAGGAAGTCTTTCTCCCGTAAAGGCGAAAGTGGATTCAGTTTAACAGAAGGGAGGGTCATGGGACCCAACGCAAACTATTGGTAGGTCAAAGGTCCTTGAGATGTGTCAAGAATCCATGTCTGTGAGTTAAAAAGGGTCTTGCATAAATCTTCCCTTTGTCACTTAAGTCTAAAAGAGCAGACAGCAAAGAAAGTATTGGGCATAAAGTATCATTGGATTCCTGTTTTCAGTAGAAATTGCTGCCGGCTGTTTTGTTTTTTTTAAAACACACACACACACACATTTTTTTAAAATACTGCTGTTGATAACTTTTTAAGTATTTCTTACAACCATTAATATTGTGTGGGGCACACCAAATAGGTCATTAATACCTTCGAAGTACAATTTAATGCAATGCTTCATGACAGGAAGCGAGCAGGATAATAAAACCTTTTACAGCTTGAAACCACACTTAATATTTTTATGGGGCAGTTGGCTCAACAAAATCCTCTTTGTGAGTCATCACTTCAAACCAAGGTCCTGGAGACCCATTAAAGAGTACTTGAAATCCACTTCATAATGGTGCATGGGCCTCAGCGACAGAAAGGCCCCCCTCCCCAACCCCAAGCTAATAGAGTAGAGCCTACATCAAGAGGGGCATTCATGTAGCGGCCCAAATCTTAACGTTCCACGTAAGGACTCGCCTCAGCAAATTAAAGACTGATTTTAGCCTTCGTGTAAATCACTGTAGTTTCTAGACAGTTTAAAGAATAGCCCTTGTAACAGCACCTAAGCTTTTTAACACCTTTCCCTCAGACTTTGCTGCTGACTGCAAACTATTGGTAGGTTAAAGGTTCTTGAGATGTGTCAAGAATCCATGCCTGCTTTGCACGTATCTCTCCGTAAACCTGCAGGCCGGGATTGGGCAATATTACCTTTTTCTAGGCATGTAGTGAATCTGGCCAGGTCTCTCTCTCCTATATAGAAACATGCTGTTGCAGCTATTCTTTTGGACTCTTGTCTAGTACAATTCTAGTGCCGAAAACTGCGGAAGAGACAGTTCCCAGATTATTGGCAGGCACTAGGTGAACTGGAAGATCGGAAATGAGGCGTCCAAACTAGGCTCAGTCAATACCCTAGGAATTTGGTAAAATTTGGATTTGGATTTATTTGGGCATAAAATTATCTGTATGCCCGATAAGACAAATAACATGTTCAGATATACCCGAATATTCGGATATATCAGGATATACCTGAAAAATTTGGATCCGTCTGATTTTTTGGGGTATTTGGGGGGGTTGCGTTTCGGCCTGCAGGGGGGCATTTTTAAAGCTGGTGGCACCAAAGCTTCAGGGTATGATCTGGAGACTGTCCTGATGATACCACCCGAGTTTGGTGAAGTTTGGTTCAGGGGGGCCAAAGTTATGGATGCCAAAAGGGTGTGCCCCCATTGTTTCCAATGGGAGATAACAGGAGATAGGGACTTGGTCAATACCCTAGAAACGCCAAAAAAAAACACACCTCACCAAAAATACCCCCCAAAAGCCTCAATATCTTGCATTTGGGTTCATTCATATTCGGGCAGGACATATTCGGCCGATTTTCGCCCGAATATGCCCGAATTCACCCAGATTCGGGCTGAATCTGGTATTTGTTGCACCTGAATCTTCAAGCTGAGTCCAAACCTTTCAAATGGTTGGAACGCCTTCTAATTGCACTTGATCTAATTGGCTCCCCAACTCAGACCTAGGGACAAGGAAGACAGAGATTTGGGAAGCTTCTTTTCTACGCAGCCAAAAGGTTATAAGGGATGCTAATGAGGCCTTTGCCAGATGAAGAAATGGCAGCAGTAGAGGAATGTTTCTGAACAGGAGTCAATGCAGTCGGCTGCTCATGTGAAGAAATGTTTCATGAAGTATTGCCAAAGTCTTTCACAGCCAGAATCAACAGGCTGTTGTGAGTTCTCAGGGCTGTATAGCCGTGGTCTGGTAGTTTTTGGTCCTGATGTTTCACCCACCTCTGTGGCTGGTGACCTGCGATATGCCTGTGAAGATGTCTGCAATAGATGTGGTCAAAACGTTAGGAGGAAAAACTACCAGACCATGGCCACACAGCCCAGATTTTATGATGTTTATGATGTTTATGATATTTTTGATGTTTATGATGACCTAACTGCCTATATAAGAGGATTCAAGAATGTACAGGGGAACTTGCAGGGCTTCATGAATGCAAGCCCAGATGTGGAATGATGGAGACACTTTGGCCTCTTCTGCACATGCAGAATAATGCACTTTCAATCCACTTTCAATGCACTTTGCAGCTGGATTTTACTGTGCAGAATAGCAAAAGTCACTTGCAAACCATTGTGAAAGTGGATTGAAAATGCATTATTCTGCATGTGCAGAAGCGGCCTCTGAGTTTTAAAAGTACTTCACAAATATGAAACATGTGAAAAAAATATTGGAAGATGCTTGTTGGGACCATTGAGAGAGGACAACCAAAAGCAGGGGTGGGGGACACTTGCCCAAATTTGTGCTTAGAGACTAAAATCAGTAGAGTGCTGGAAAGAGTGCGTGAAAGGGTGGGAGGGATCATGGCCATTGCTCCTAACCTTAATTGACGCACAACAGTGTGTAGGTCTGTGAGTTGAGGAGAGTGTGTGCAGGGTCCCTAAATATATACAGGAACCCTGGCCCCCATGTCTCCCTCAGAGCCCACTGAGGAAATCTTCATGCCAGCTTCCTATTGCTGCCGTTGAGGCCACCTGAGGGAGAGAACAAAGCAGGCGTCCCTCCATGAAGCCTGGATCCAGCCCCTTTCATGTCCTTGGCAGCTTTTACCAGCCACAAAATTTTAATTGTTCTACTTTTTGCGTAAAACTGCTGTGAGAAAACTTGTGATTCTCAAGCAATATCCCACAGTCCCGAATAATTACAATAATTATCCAGGGACTGAAGCTTGAAGTGGATCCCCCTTATTAACTGACAAGCCTACCTTTTTATATTTCCTTGCTGGCTTCCTGCAGTTCAGGGCATGAGCCCTACGCTCCAGGTATCAAAAAAAACTTGTGAGGGAAAAATATGCAATACCCAGTTTAAGGCTAATCCAGGTGGGAACGGGAGAGATCTGTGATAACCATCTCTCCTTTACTTTGTTATGTCAGATCACTCATTTCAGGTGGCTCATTTGATCCAGACCAGGAAGCAGTGTTTGGGGTGGGGGGTGGGGGGTAACCTTTCTTCCAAGAACCTTTCTTCCAAGGGGGCTTAAAAATGAGGATGGAATTTTTGTTTCATCTATGGCTTTTGAAAATCAAAACAAACAGTCGAAGGCTCAACTTAAGATCCTATTGCAGAACTTTCATTGTTTGCTAAATTCATTGGGCCCACTTGGCAAAAAATGGTCACCAGAAACATTGTTAAATTTTAAAACTGCTTCCCCTCTTCTCTTCTAATCTGGAGGAACCAGGTTTGATTCCCAGCTCTGCCGCTTGAGCTGAGGAGGCTTATCTGGGGATTTCAGATTAGCCTGTGCACTCCCACACATGCCAGCTGGGTGACCTTGGGCTAGTTACAGTTTTTCGGAGCTCTCTCAGCCCCACCCACCTCACCGGGTGCTTGTTGTGAGGGGGGAAGGGAAAGGAGATTGTAAGCCCCTTTGAGTCTCCTACAGGAGAGAAAGGGGGGATATAAATCCAAAACTACTCTTCTTCTTATTCTCCTCCTCCTCCTCACCTGACCTTGATCCAAACCAGAGACAGACATGCCAGGGACGCCCGTCTCCAAGTGGGACCTGGTAATCCCCTGAAATGACAGCTCATCTTCAGACCACAGAGCTCAGTTCCCAGGAGAAAATGCAGCTTTAGAGGGGCGGGGAACTGTATGCCATTGTACCCCACTGGGCCCTAAGGCCCCTCTTTTCCCCAAGCTCATCCCCAAATCTTCAGAACTTTCCTTAGAAGGACCTGGCAACCTTTGGAGGTGGTGATAGCCACTAACCTGGATTGCTTTAAAAAGGGCTTGGACAGATTTATGGAGAATTCGATCTATGGCTCCCAATCTTGATCCTCCTTGATCTCAGATTGCAAATGCCTTAGCAGACCAGGTGCTCGGGAGCAGCAGCAGCAGCAGCAGAAGGCCATTGCTTTCACCTCCTGCATGTGAGCTCCCAAAGGCACCTGGTGGGCCACTGTGAGTAGCAGAGCGCTGGACTAGATGGTCAGATCCAGCAGGCTCTTTCTTATGTGGTGGGATCCCAGTGGTGGGATCCAAAAATTTTAATAACAGGTTCCGATGGTGGTGGGATTCAAACAGTGGCGCCGCCACACACACGCACCTCCAGTCCCTATTGGGTAGGGAGGTTGCTTTAGTAACCCCTTCTCGGCACTCAGAAAAAATTAATAACCACTTCTAGAGAAGTGGTGAGAACTGGTTGGATCCCACCTCTGGTTCTTACCCCTCCGTCTCCTGTCTTTTAAAGATCCATGAATGTCTTGGTGATTGCTGTGGCCCTTAATGGTTTAGTTTTTTTAAAAAAATCCCCAGTCTTTTCTGTCATGAATGGATATTCTTTCCATATCATTTGAATTCTGTCAGCTGGTGAGTAAAGCGTGGTTAATATTTCACTCTATTTATTGCTATGCTAAAAACTAACAATGGGAATTTCCCATTCCAATGTGGGTTTCAAATAATTGTGGCCCCTTCCGCACATGCAAAATAATGCGTTTTCAAACTACTTTCACAACTGTTTGCAAGTGGATTTTGCCATTCCGCACAGCTTCAAAGAGCACTGAAAGCAGTTTGAAAGTGCATTATTCTGCATGTGCGGAATAAGCCTGTGTTTTTTAAAAAATTGTTTATTTTCCTGTTTTGGAAACTTTCAATATGCCCAACTTTCTTTCCCTGGTAGTTATGGTTTCTCAACATTAAATTTCATACACCAACGTGATTCTAGAAAGACAGGTCGAAGGAGAAGACAGCAAGCATTCAGCCTTACGAGCATGTTAAAAGATGGCTGCAAGGCTTTTTATTTGTAGTGAAATAGTTAGCAACTTTGTTGTGCTATCGCTCTTTCGCGCTCTCCTGCTGGGGGGAAAGTTCCTATAAAACCCGATGGAAAGAGCAAAAAAATGTAAAAAAAACCCACCCCCAAACCTGCTCTTGATCTTCTGACTCTGTGAGTCTGAGGGCAAGCCAAGTATTTTAAACAGCAGGGCCTTCATAACAGGGAATATTAGAGAGCTCGGTCTCGGCATTTGGGTTTTGCTGTCTAACCGCTGCGCTCAGCACATGTCAACAGAACTGATAACCAAATTGTACCTCTCCACCTCCCATGCAGCACAACCCCTGGCAACGGGCCGGGTCCTAAATCCTAATTAACACTATGCTGAGCTAGGACTGGAAGGTGAAAGCTGCAGCTTTATTTGCTGCACAATTAAACAGTAAACATGACTTAATCGTAACTTAAACAGCCAGTGTTTTAAGAGAAACTTTCCAAATCCTTTCAGATACTTTTTCTGACCCTGGTGCTACAGTGGAGAGCAATTGGGGGGATATGTGGTGGGGATGGGAGTGGGGAGAAGCCATTCTAGTTCCTTGGTTCAATGTCTGACCTGACCAAAGAACAGCGACTTATGTTCAGAAGGACCATATAGCCTATGTTGTTGGCCCCTTGGCTAAAAAGCTTTTCTTACGTGAAGTTTTTCTCTAGTATGATGGTTCAGAATTATGTTGTCTTCTGTGATATGGCAAATAGCAATAAGCTAGTGGTTAAAAACCCACCCCAAAGTTACAAAGAAAAGATTAAAATATTGCATGAAAAAGTATTGCAAAAAGGTATTTGCAAAAAGGTATTTGCAATACCCATTCTGAAAACTGAAGTTGCCATGATAAAATAACATGATAAGCAGCAGACATTAGTGGCTCAGTTGCAGGCCTGTGCAGACAGGTGTAAAATGAGACCAGGTAGTCATGAATCAGTTACCCATTTTGTCATAGTGTAAGATCTGGGGGTCCTTACGAATCTGGGGTTCAGGTGACAGTAGTAGCCATAAAGACCTTCCAGCAGCTCCATCAGATTCTTCAGCCACCCCCCCCCCCCAAAGGGGGCCTGGCCACAGTGTCACATGCTCTGGTATTTTTTTTCGGTTGGACTACTGTAATGTGCTCTACGTGGGGCTGCCTTTGAAGATGGTCCGGAAGCTAAAGCTGGTGCAGCATGCGGCAGGTAGGATGTTGGCCAGTTCATTTGATTGGACACACATCACACCGGTTCTTAAGGAACTGCACTGGTTTCCATTTCACTCCTGGGCCCAATTCAAGATGTTGACATCTTACAGCTTGGGCCCTGCCTTCCCAAAGGAATGTCTACCTGCCCAGGCACTGAGGTCACAGGGGGAGATGTCCCTGGTGGCATTTCCCCCTTTGAGGTGCGAGGGGAGGACTTTCTCTGTGGTTGCCCCCAGGCTTTGGAATAGTATCGCCTCAGAGATTCACCAGGCACCCACCCTTTATGGGTTTAGGTGCATGGGAAAAACCTTTCTCTTTGACCACACATTGGGCAAGCTTCCCTGGAGCCCCATTCTACAGCTGCTGCTCCAGGGAATGGGGGTGGGAGTGGAGTTTGGGATTTAAAATTTTAAATTGTTTTGTTTTCATTGTTACAGTTTATGATGTTTTTATTATGATAGTTTATTGTTTTTAACCTTGTGCAAGCTGCCTACAGACTTTGTAAGAGGCGGAGTAGAAATATGTATAAATATTTTTTTAGTGATGAGCTGAATTCTACACTAACCAGAACTTCCCAGCATAAAAGACAATGGCCCTAACTGGCAGTCACTCTAATTTATTTTCAAAATATTCAATGAGAGTTGGGGTTAAGGATCAGAGTTGTTAGGATTTGGTTCAGTCTGTTAATTGTTTGAATTGACCAAGGAATCACTGAGCCCTAGAGGAGGAGGAGGAGGAGGAGGAGGAGAAGGAGGAGGAGGAGGAGGAGGAGGAGGAGGAGAATTTGTACTCCCCTTTCTCTCCTGTAAGGAGACTCAAAGAGGCTGACAATCTCCTTTCCCTTCCCCCCTCACAACAAACACCCTGTGAGTTTGGTGGGGCTGAGAGAGCTCAGAAGAACTGTGACTAGCCCAAGGTCACCCACCTGGCGTTGGAGTGCACAAGCTAATCTAGTTCACCAGATAAGCCTCCACAGCTCAAGTGGCCGAGTGGGGAATCAAACCCGGTTGTCCAGATTACAGTGCACCTGCTCTTAACCACTACTTCACGCTGGCTCACCAGGCAGGAAATGGGGGAGGGGTGTAGGGTTGCCAGGTTTACGATGGGAAACTTCTGGAGATTTGGGGGTAGACGGGTACTTCAGTGGAGTGCAATGTTATAGAGTCCACCCTCCAGGGGAACATCTCTGTAGTGTGGAGGTGAGCTTCAATTTTAGGGGATCCCCAGGTGCCACCTGGGGGCTGGCATCCCTCCTGAGTGCTCTGTATGACTCTCTGTAAAATGGACATATATACATACATAAGAACTCCTCTTGCTCCATTTTTATCCGTTTCCAGATGTCCTGACTTCTGACTACACACTCTTCTTCTTGCATTTTTGTCTGCGATGAAGTTACTTGCTAGCGCCCAAGGCGGCCTTTGTGGCTGTGCGCTGAATGGAAAGGCCTCTTTTGTGGTAAAACTTCCAGTGACTTCATCCCAGAGCCAAACCTCACCTTCTCTGCTTGGGGGAACGGGGGAGGGAGCAATGTTTTGGCCGTGTCCTGCATGTGTGTGTGGCCTTTAAAGACCAGGGGGAGCCTGTGGTTCAGACGGCTGGTCTCTTCTTGACAGCAAATTGCATTTTTAAACGCTGTTTGTTTTAGGCTACTATCCCTCCATGAACTCCACCTCCCCTGTGGTTAACGTACAAGCATGATTTCAGCAGGTATCCCTGAAATTACTTCATTGCTCATCGGCTCAGGGCCTTCTAGTGAAGCAACAGATGAGGCATCCCCCCCCCCCCAACAGATACCTGTCGGTAGCCTCATCACCCTCAAGATCCAGGTATCCTAGTTGCAGGCTGCAAAATCTCCCAGCAACCTGTGGCCTTCCCATATAAGTGGACAGGGTTGCCACTTGCCAACTCTGGGTTGGGAATTACCTGGAGATTTTGGTGTGGAGTCTGGAGAGAAAAGGTTTTTTTGGGGGGGGGGAACTGAAGCAAGGTATTATGCCATAGAGCAGTGGTGGCGAACCTTTAGCACTCCAGATGTTATGGACTACAATTCCCATCAGCCCCTGCCAGCATGGCCAATTGGGGCAGGGGCAGCATGGCAGGGGCTGATGGGAATTGTAGTCCATAACATCTGGAGTGCCAAAGGTTCGCCACCATGACCACAGAGTCAATTTCTCCAGAAGAACTGATGTTGGTCATCTGGAGATCAACTGGGTAGCAGAAGACCTCCAGGTGGCCCCTGGAGGTTGGCAATACTATAAGTGGTCATCTCTTGTGCCCTTTTCTTCTCAGCAACAGAAACAGAGGCGGGGGTGGGGGGAAGCTCAGAGAGAAATAACAAAGATCCAACAGCTCTATATATAGTGCCAGCGGCTGCCTCTTGCAATGTAGCAACCTTTTCTCCTTTTCAAGCTGTTTTAGGAGTAAATTTGATTCAGAACTCCAATCCAGTGTCATTAGTTTTACTTCACAATTAACCGGCATGAAAGCAGGGCATGCAAATTTCTGAACGAAAATAGAGCCAGACTTCACTTTTACCCCCCCAAAATGTTATCCCGTTCCAGGTGAGAGGAACTGATGTTCTGAGATTAACTGGGAGAGGAGAGAACTAACTATGAGGTCATCAAAAGGCGCCGTTTGGAAGAGCGCCAGGAATGACGCGCGCTGAGGGGGCGCGACAGCGGCAGCATCGGGGCGGCTGTGTTGTCGCCGCCCCTGTACTGGGGAGTGCCGGGGGACCCTGCACTACTTGCCTACAGTAGCGCGGGGCAGAAGGTAAGTGGGAAAGGCCCTATGTGTGCCACCTTGGGTTCTTTGGGGAAAGGGCAGGACCAAGGTAAACAGTTCAAGGCAAGGGTGTTGCTGATTCAGAAGTCCTGAATTGGCCACCGAGAAGAGAGGCTGGATGGCCATCTGACAGGAGTGCTTTGATTGTGTGTTCCTGCATGGCAGAGGGTTGGACTTGATGGCCCTTGAAGTCTCTTCCAACTCTATGATTCTAGGAAGAGAAGTCCTAAAAGGAAGTAGGTTCCAAGCCTCAATAAGACAGGAAGTCTGTGAAGACACTAGGTATTAACATTTCTGCTCTTATTAGTGTCCTGCAAAGGAAAAAACAGAAGAAACATTTGGAAAATGCCTCTCCTCCTCCTCCTCCTCCTCCTCTTCATCTCCCTGGCTTCTTTAATTTGGAGAGGTCGTCCTTCTCTGAAAATAACCTCTCCAACTGAACTCTTTTCTGCCTTGCTTTGTCTGTAGCCAGAGTGCAGAAGGGGTTCCCCTGGCAACCATAAAAAAATCTTGTGGCATCCTGTCTATTTTGGGAGCTCTAAATAACTGCAAGAGAGGGACAGGAGCATGCGTTCCAAGGCTGTAACTTTCCAGATGACACCAGCGGTTTGTGTGATGCCAAGCCATACCATGAGAGAACGCAAGAGCGATCCGGCACATTCTTGTGGCTTTAGGACTGAAAACCCCGTTGGGGTGCTGTTTATGGTGTTCCTGCAGCCAGGCAACACATGGGAAGCAGACGAGCTGACCAGATAGTTTGAGGGAACGAGGCACATAAAACTGGCCAGCTCTTCCATGGCATAAAGAGGTGTTGAGTGAAGCTGGAAAAGCATCCCTGAAGATCAAACCCCAAGAGCTGGGACGGGAGCAGACAGAACTTTACAGCTATCTTTCCACTTCAAAGCATGTGGAACATTCCAGCTTGCCTGTTTCTCGTATGATCACAGAATCTGGCTGAGGTATCAAGGCAGCTCTTCCAACTGTGTGCTCAGTTAAAGAGAGACGCTGGGAGAACACCAATGGGAACGGACCGCAGTTCGTTCGCTGAGGATGATGATTCCCTGTGATGCTCACTCATGCAACTGGGGTGTGCATTTGAGTTCAGCATTACGGAAGGCAGGGCCGTCAGGTGCACCTTAGCAACTCCATAGAAACCCAGCCCCAGGAATGAAGCTGATTGCAGAGTGTGATCCGTACTCAGTGGTGTAGTGGTTAAGAGCAGGTGCACTCTAATCTGGAGAACTGGGCTTGATTCCGTGCTCTGCCACTTGAGCTGTGGAGGCTTATCTGGGGAACCAGATTAGTTTGTGCACTCCAACACATGCCAGCTGGGTGACCTTGGGCTAGTCACAGCTCTATGGAGCTCTCTCAGTCCCACCCACCTCACAGGGGAGGGGAGGGAAAGGAGATTGTAAGCCCCTTTGAGTCTCCTACAGCAGATAAAGGGTGGTAGGGTGGTGGTGGTGGTGGCGGTTATAAATCCAAACTCCTCCTCCTCCTCCTATTCATTCATTCATTCATTCATTCATTCATTCATTCATTCATTCATTCATTCATTCATTCATTCATTCATTCATTGTCACAAACCAATACTATTAAATAAAGCAAACCAAATTCCAGAATAATAAAATGGAAGGCATTCAAGGGGAACAAGGAAAACAATACAATTATAAGCTCGCTTTTACAAATATTTAGAGAAATGAAAGGAAAATATAGTTGATAAAACTATTTAAATCAAAAACATTTTTAAAAAGATAACAATAAAAAGCAATACGACCCAGCTATCCACGAGTTTTAATCACATAGGCACAGAGATTTGTCACCTGCCTCAAGATATTTGGCTTTTCATTGGCTGCCGCCCCCAACTGTGCCCCCGCCCAAACTGCATGTGCCGTTCAAGAACAGGGACACAGCTGAATGTTGAGCCAGCCAATGTGGGCTCATCCTATCCCAAACCCCACATGAAGTTCAAAATGGGACAGGCCCATTCGATGCCAGACTTGTCTTTCCTGGGTTCAGCTTTAAACTGCAGGCGTCAAGCTTGACCCAAGCCACGTTGAGCCTAGGATCAAACTAAGAAGCCAGGCTGACCAGCTCCAGCCTTTCATTGTTGGCTCTGCCCCCCAAGCTCCACCTGACCGGAAGAGCTTGAGGTGGGGAGAACCCACGCTGACTGGTTCAGCATCAACTACATCCCTACTCTTGAACTCCATGTGGCGTTCAGGCAGGGATGCAGTTGAGGGGGGTGGTGTGGCTCAGCAACAGGCCCTCCACGTGACCCGGCCAAGTGGCACCTGGGGCTCTGCCCACCCCTACCCCCCGTGCCCTCCCATGGCTACACTACTGGGGCCACAGAGTCTGGAAAACCCACAACAGTCAGTTGATTCCTGCCATAAAAACCTCCGACCATAAACCAACCATTGTTTCACTTTATGCCTGAACCTTATTGAACCTGGTTATTGTGAAGTCTCTAATTGCACACTGAGCATTAGACACCATAAGTATTTTTTTTAAAAGAAGGACTTTTTATTTTTACTAATACAGGGATCTATCGAGATTAACTTAACAAAAGACCCCAATTTCTGAATGCATGCTGGTTGAATCACTGTTCTGGTGCTCTAGATAGTTGATTAGGTGTGCGCATTAAACACAATTGCCAGAATGGGGCATGATCTCTGCAGAGCATCTTCCAAAAAGTAATTTCTGAAAATGATAGGCTGCCTCAACAAGGCAGGCACATTCCTCCTTGAAACCTCTGTTTGAATAGTAAATCTAGAAACCACTCTGAGGTTAAGTTACAGCTATTGGAATTAGCGGGCGTCTCGTGGGCAGCTATAGGTTTGTGGCGAGAGCTGAGATGATGTCTGAATTATGAATTAAGTTGCTTCTGGTTCCAGTGGGGTAAACCTCAGAGCAGTTTATACACTTAGCGCTAAGTGTTGCTAAAACCCAGGGTATTTATTTAAAGCATGCACAGAAACTGCAGCGCTACCCAAAGAAAAGGTTCTGTCTGCTAAGCCATCTAGGAGTAAAAAATCTGAAGCATTGTGAGTTTGGAGCAGGGGCGTAGCGCTCATGGGGACATGTGGGGTCACATTCCGTGGGCGCACGCCCCCCCTTCTCCTCGGGTGGCGGAGGCTCCCCTGGCTGAAGGAGCAGCCTGGCGAGGCCGGGCCGAGGGGCGTGGGGGTGGTTAGCTAAGGTTAGTGGGGTGTGGGGTGGAGGGTACGGTGCCCAGAGATAGTGTTGCCCTGGGCACCATTCCAACGCCCCCCCCACGCCTCAGGTTTGGAGTGCCGCTGAAGAGTCTGTGAGAACAATGAAGCTTCTAAGTGATACAAGAATTAGAAGACGTAGTAGGATAGTGGATTGCTGGCAGGGATAAGCTCCTTCCCCATGGTTTTTTCTATTCCAGTTTGTTCAGTTTGCATCCGTACTTGCCTTCAGAGTTGCCAACCCTGTAACGATGCTAAAGGTTTAATTTCATTTTGATGCTTCATGGGCAAGTGCTGAAATTTCAGGGTTTAAGGGTTAACATTCCATGCAAAAGAAACTGGAGGTCTCAATGGAATACAGTCGAACCTTGGTTTTCGTTGGTAATCCATCCGAAAAGAATCGATTAAAATCGAAACCGATGAAAACCGAGGCAAACTTTTCCATAGGAATCAATGTAAATCCAATTAATCTAGGCACTCAAAAAAACATACCAAAAACATATTTTTGGTGAATAAATATAGTGTTTAATGCTGAAAACAGTAACAAACAATAACACTAGGACCAGCTTCAGAGCCAGTGGACCAATGTCGCACTAGAAAGCTGTCCAAAGAGGTCTGTTTCTGATGTCTCTTTAAGATTTGTCTGAAATGGGGCAAGACATTGTCATTAAACAAGTTGCAGACACGTCCTGCAACAGCTTTGTCCGGGTGATTTTTCTCCACAAAACCCTGCACCTTACTGCAAATCAATGAAAACCGAGGCAAATCAATGAAAACCGAGACAAATTTTTCACTGAAAAAATTGATGAAAACCAAAACTGATGAAAACTGAAGGCAATGAAAGCCGAGGTTCCACTGTATGTACTTTATAATGTTTTATAATGTTTTATTTCTACTGTAAGTCACAAGGGAGCCACAAGGGAGACAGGTGAGCAATAAATGTGTCAGATCATCATGGTCATCCTCACCATGCAGACAATGGGTGATGTCACTGAGGGGATATGAAGCTGTTGCAGGGTTGGGGAATTGCCCTCACTCTTAAATGGCTTCATTTACCTTCGGTAGCATCTCCGTGTAGCCAAATCTCCTTCGTTTCCAGGGAGAGAAGACTAATTTTAAAACAAAATGGCAGTGGCGTAGGAGGTTAAGAGCTCATGTATCTAATCTGGAAAAACCAGGTTTGATTCCCCGCTCTGCCGCCTGAGCTGTGGAGGCTTATCTGGGGAATTCAGATTAGCCTGTGCACTCCCACACACGCCAGCTGAGTGACCTTGGGCTAGTCACAGCTTCTCGGAGCTCTCTCAGTCCCACCTACCTCACAGGGTGTGAGGGGGGAAGGGCAAGGAGATTGTAAGCCCCTTTGAGTCTCCTACAGGAGAGAAAGGGGGGATATAAATCCAAACTCCTCCTCCTCCTCCTCCTCCTCCTCCTTCTCCTCCTCTTCTTCTTCTTCTTCTTCTTCTTCTTCTTCTTCTTCTTCTTCTTCTTCTTCTTCTTCTTCTTCTTCTTCTTCTTCTTCTTCTTCTTCTTCTTCTTCTTCTTCTTCTTCTTCTAATGTTGTAGTTGATTGGGGTTAAGAGGAGGCTTCTTTGGAAAGTCCTATCCCCAGAATGGCTTCCATTATTGCTGTTCAAATTGTCCTGAGGAGAGGCTGTTTTGTTTGTCTTCTTAAACTAATTATGTGCCACTTCATAACTGTAAGAGTCTCAAGACACTGTAGAAAATTATTATCTATTTACTTTGAAAATTTCTATGAGAGAACCTGCACAAAGTGGTTTACAAGCATAAATAAAACCATAAAGCACCATAAATGTTAACAGTTAGTAAACTATTTAAAACTGCAAATTAAACATTAAAAAACAGCATAAAACACTGAGCAGTTTTAAATGAGTCTCATAAAACAGTTCTCAGGCTAGAAACAGGCTAGAAAAAACAATGTTAAAAGACTAAAAGTTAATTAAAAGGCTGGATTTAGAAAGAAAGAAAGAAAGAAGAAAGAAAGAAAGAAAGAAAGAAAGAAAGAAAGAAAGAAAGAAAGAAAGAAAGAAAGAAAGAAAGAAAGAAAGAAAGAAAGAAAGAAAGAAAGGCTGATTCAGCATGGGCCAAAAACAGCGGTGTGAAAACAGTGTGAAAATGGTGTAAAAGGGTTTAAAACGGTGTAAAAGGATTTATACTGTTTTCACACCGTTTTCAAACCGCTGTTTTTGGCCGTGCGGAATCAGCCAAAGAAAGAAAAGGCCAGTAACAGTAGCACTGAAACACAACAGATAAAATGTAAAGAATGACCATTGGGCAGCCGATTTTTTTTAAGAAGCCAAGAAGTCGATCTATGGCTACCAATCTTGACCCTCCTTGATCTGAGATTGCAAATGCCTTAGCAGACCAGGTGCTCAGGAGGAGCAGCAGCAGAAGGCCATTGCTTTCACATCCTGCATGTGAGCTCCCAAAGACATCCGGTGGGCCACTGCGAGTAGCAGAGTGCTGGACTAGATGGACTCTGGTCTGATCCAGCAGGCTCTTTCTTATGTTCTTATGTTCTCAGGTCATGAATAAATAAAAAATCAAGTTAGCAGAAACAAAGCTCAAGGAATCTAATGTGAATTTTGTTCGGTCCAAGGCATTGCCGCAAGTGATACCAATTATTTGTAGGGAGAAGAAGACAATTAGGTTGGTGCACCTAACTGTCTGAACCTCTGAAAGTAAGGGAAACATTTGTTCACCTAGCAAGCTATCTGAAAAGGCTAGGAAAGATGTGCCCAAACAGAAAGGTATTAAGCATTTCAAGTATTAGTCTCCAAATGGCATGTAATCACCCTCTGGAATTCATTGCTGCAGGGTACCTGAGACAATTGAGTGAGGCCTGTGTAGAGGATCCATTCCTTGGGATGGATAGCATCTCTTGTTAGCCTTGGAAGCTTGGAAGCCTTCAAGACATGAACCGATTACCCACTAAGCTTGGTAAAGAATCCCACCCACCCCCATCCCCATCATGTAATAATCCAAGAATGCAGAAAGGAGAGAGCTGCCAGTTTCCTTGATGTGCTTCATGACATTCCTATTTGTCCTGGAGCTAAAACAAAGAGTTTGAGCTGCTCTCTGCTGCCATAAATGACACCATGAAGAGGAACAGACAGGAGCTTGCTTGTATTCATATGCTGTATTCTTGGTGCAATAATATTGTCTTGCAACTTTTTTTCCTAGTGACTTTAGGGAAGGATCTGTACCAGAGGTGGAATCCAGCAGGTTCTCACCAGTTCCCGAGAGTGGGTTACTAATTATTTGTGTGTGCCGAGAGGGGGTTACTAATTGGGTCTGCTTTTCCGTTAGAAATTCCGTTAGGTCCAAAAATCATAAAGTCCTGTTGTTTCCTATGTGGCTGGTTAGCGAAGGTAGAAAACGGGATAATTCTCCCTGTTGGGCTGTTTTAAAAACATGTTTTAGAAATATGGTAAAGTTCCTTGTTTAAGGAAAGTATCCTTTTGATTTCTAGAAACAAAATTAAGTATTTGAAAGTATTAAGTATTTGACAGGCAGTCAATTAGAGGAGAAGTAGTTGTTTCTGTTGGCAGTAGACGATAGTACTTGCTATAATGAGTTTAAATTATGGACAGAAAGATACCAGCTGGAAATTAGGAACTTTTTTTTACAGTAAGAGTTTTTTACAGTAAGAGAGAAATTATTAATGCCCCACCCCCGGAATGCCCAGCCATGCCCCTGTTGTGCCCCACCCAGTCCCATTGGTGCTACGCCACTGTTTGAATCCCACCACCATGGGAACCTGTTACTAAAAATTTTGGATCCCACCACTGATCTGTACTCACATGAGGTCCTCTTTACTATAGAACTTATACTGCACAGCAGCATTCAAGAAGATGAAGAAGGGTTTGAATTTTCACCCCGCTTTTCTCAACCCTAAGGAGTCTCAAAACAACTTACAAATCCTCTTTCCTTCCTTTCTCCACAACAGACACTTTGTCAAGTAGGTAGGGCTGAGAGAGTTCTTAGCGAACTGTGACTGGTTCAAGGCCACCTAGCAGGCTTCATGTGTAGGAGCGGGGAAGCAAACCTGGTGTGCCGGGTTACAGTCCAATGCTCATCTGGAGGAGTGGGGAATCAAACCCGGTTCTCTAGATCAAAATCAACCATTCTTAAGCACTACACCAACTTCAGAACATTCAGATTGATGTTTTCTGCTTGCTATCCTGAAAATAAAAATGTGAGATCAGGTTGGAAAGTAGCTCTAGGAATCTCTGTAAACTATATGTTTTTACTAAAGAAGGAGGCCTGGCAACCATAGTTAGGACTTGTGGATGCTGTGACATCTACTTTGGCCCTTACTTCATAGGGCTGTAGTGATGATAAAATGGGGCTCAGAGAAACAGGCAACTATGCACCCTAAACTCACTGGAGCAAGAATGGGATACAAAGGAATTTGAGAGATAGTTGCTAAGAGCCATCAGGAATAACATTTTTGCTTCGCCCCACCAGCCAGGCTTAATCTAATTGTCAGAGAAACAGAGCATATGACTTGCTGTTCACGGTATTAAAATAAAATTATTTACAAATACAGATACAAACATCATTAAAAAATCAACTGAAAATACACACACAACATGCAATAAAAACAAATGATTATAAACCACCTGCTAAACGACCCCTCTAAAGGAACCCCAACTCGAAATTACAAAATAACCATTTCCACTCTCTTGTGCCCTGACCATAAATTGTCTAATTCGTAAGTAGCATAATTTTTTTAAAATAAAAAGTTAACTTTACAAAAATATTAATTTCTTTTATCCAGTCATTTAGGTTGGGAGTGACTTTTTGATTCCAATTTTTAGCAAAAATCAATCTTGCCACAGAAGACATATGGAGAACCACAATCCTTTAATCTGTGGAAAAGTATGGTACATTGTTTAATAAGAGGGTTTTTGGTATAAATGGAATTTGTTTTTCTAAACCAGTTGATAGGATTGCTTAAAAAAATTTTAGTGGATTAATCAGCTGCCTTTTAATTGATAGAACATAATTTAATAAGCACATTGGTAGAATAAAAGTTTTTTTCTTTATCAATATGTGAACATGCACTGTGGAAATATACCAGTAATCAAAGCCAAAATGAATAAGCTGGAATCCCATCCATGAATGTTCTAGATTTAAGACAGTGACATTAGTCCAAAATAAAATGTTTTCAGACAGGAACTAAAACATTTCCTCCAGGAAGTTCAGCAATGTTTTTAGCCCAAAATGTTTTATTCCAAATCCAAATCCAAAACCTTTATTAGGCATAAAACCAGTGCCAAAAAATGTTTTATTTCTAGCTTGAAAACGTTTTAATGCATGCTGTATTTTAGCAATTTTTTTCCTGAAAATGTTTTCAAAACATTTTCACTCGCTTAGTGATCTCTTTAAGATGTTTTCCACCCCGCTCTGCAGTCCCCAGACCTCCTCCTTGGCACCATTTTCTGAGCTCACTCCATTGTCTGGTTTTCTAAAAACAAAATTGGTGTGTGTGTGTGTGTGTGATATTTTAGTAGCTACGAAGACATGACTCCAGAAAAATTTCAGCACGAGGCTTTGAAGCTTCGGAGCATTGGATCCACAGAGCTTTTTTTAAAAAGGAAGAATCTGAAAATGGCATCCAGGAATCGTCCTGAGGGGGTGAATGCAAACGCACAAAGGGGTGGGGGGATTGAAAACATTTTGCAAATGTTTTCAGGGGCTTGTGCAGAATAGACCACTGATTGCTTTGCAAATCTTACCATTATGCCTAATTTAGATGTTCAAACTGTGGATAGAGTCTTCAGTTAACCAGAAAGACATATCAAGTGGGATCTCTTCCTGAACAACTCTTTCTTTCTTTCTTTCTTTCTTTCTTTCTTTCTTTCTTTCTTTCTTTCTTTCTTTCTTTCTTTCTTTCTTTCTTTCTTTCTTTCTTTATTTACTTACTTACTTACTTACTTATTTATTTATTTATTTATTTATTTCTTTCTTTCTTTCTTTCTTTCTTTCTTTCTTTAATATACCGCCCCTCCCTCAAAGGGCTCTGGGGGGTGAACAACAGAATACCACAACAAACAGATGGAGCACGTAACAAAATACAAATTATAAATAAATAATCTAGGCTCCACAAACCATAAAATACTAAACCTGTTAAAATACAGCATTCCACACAAAATTGTCGGTGTCCAACATTAAAACCTTCAGTAAAAAACCCTCTTAAGGGGGAGAATGGTGAGCCTCATCGATGTTAAAGAGGCCCAAGCTGTAAAGGAGAAGAGAAAGAGCGGGTGCTCCAATCAGTGGCTGGTCCCTCCAAAAGCCCGGTGGAACAACTGAGTCTTACAGGCCCTGCGGAACTCACCAGAACTCATTTAAAACTACTGAAAGACCTGTTGGTTAGTAGGGAGGATCTGCCTGTCCTAAAAAAATTGTTTTCTGTATCATAAGGCGGCCTATAAGCTTAATAAAATAAATAAATAAATAAAATATAGCCTTGATATCCCATGGAAACTCTTGGGGCATGACAGCCTTTGAGGAACTGAATATAATGTCACTGCTGTAATGTGTGTGAGATAGCTGCATTGCAGACAGCTTGCAGACAGCTGGCTGTTTTGAAAATGTTTTCAGAGACTTGTGCAGAACGGACCACTGATTGCTCTGCAAATCTTACCATTTTGCCTAATTTATTATGGTTCTACTAGTCATTGGGGATTGGTGGAGGATTATCTATGCAGAGCACTCAAATCCTTTTGCCAACTACTAGAAATTATTTTAGCTACTTTTTCACTTCTGAGATTTCAGCAGTTATTCCCAGCACACTTTCAAGTGATATTCATTTTCCCAAGGGCTAGACGTTCAAGAGCCATAAGTTGCATGGAGAGACAACCTGTGAGGTTAGATTATTCCTTCTACAAAACCACATAGTTCACCAGCTGTTCAATAAATACGCCTTGATGGGCCGTATTTTACTAAGCCTGAAATGAATGTCCATGCAAAAACTTCTTGATAAAACAATTCTATGGAAGGAAGTCCTTGCATTTCTGTGGGAATTAAATGCAGACACACAATATGTTTTGTGCAGACTTTAAGGGGCTGTGGTTCAGTGGAAGAGTTTCTCCTTGGCAAGCAAAAGATCCCTCGTTCAATCTCTGATCTTTCTAGTCAAAAGAATCAGGAAGGAGGTGATGCAAAAGATCGCTGCTCGTTGTTGTTTTTTTAACTCACCAGCAACAAATATGGTATAGTTTTGTCGAAGGCTTTCACAGCCGGATTCAACTGGTTCTGGTGGGTTTTCCGGGCTGCGTGGCCGTGGTCTGGTGGATCTTGTTTCTAATGTTTCGCCTGCATCTGTGGCTGGCATCTTACACTCTGGACACAGTGTGTAACAGACTTCCCTCTGTGATACACCTCTGAAGATGCCAGCCACAGATGCAGGCGAAACGTTAGGAACAAGACCCACCAGACCACGGCCGCACAGCCTGGAAAACCCCCCAGAACCAATAGTATAGTTTGTTTGACAAACTGGAGAGGTACCGCAGTTCAGGAATTTCTAGTGCTCTCAGTCAGCATTATGGTTTTTGCAATAAGATTGCCCACTTGGAGATTTTTGTGTGTGGGGGGGTGGGGGGGGATGCTTAGGGAGTGATGGATTTGGAAAGAAGAGGAACCTCACAGGTTATAATGCTAGGCAGTCCACCTTCCAAAGCAGCCGTTTTCTCCAGGGAAACTGATCTCTGTAGTTTAGAGGTGGAATTCTCCAGGCCGCACCTGGAGGTTTGCCTGAGGCCAAGTATAATAAGAATTCACACCCAGGTCGCCCCTTACTCAATAGGGCAATAACTGCATGATTCGATTAAGAGGATCAACTTTAACAAATATTTACAACTATTTTTCTTAAGCATCAGAAGTCATCTTTTTACAGCCTATAAAAGTAGACAGGAGGAAACAGAAGGCATGTTCTCAATGAAACATTATTATGGAGAGCTCTGATACTCATACTGGTTCTGGCAAGGAAGAAGATAGAGGCATTAGGGATAATAGAAATTATAGGAGACAGTTTTTAGGTAGGTCAGCTAAGCGCAAAGACTCTCAGGCTCATTCCGCACATGCAGATTAATGCACTTTCAAACTGCTTTCAGTTCTCTTTGAAGCTGTGCGGAATAGCAAAATCCACTTGCAAACAGTTGTGAAAGTGGTTTGAAAATGCATTATTTTGCGTGTGCGGAAGGGGCCTCAGTCTCTTCCCCAGAGGCTTTTTCAGACATGCTGAGGGAGAACAAGAAAGAAAACGCAATGAACCACCAGACCCTCTCCAGTTGTTCTTTTGTGGTAGGTCCCAAATCACCAAGGGCTGAAACCGATGCCACGAAGATGGCTTGCTCTCCATTCTGCAGAAAGTAAAAGTAAATTGTGCCTTCCAGCAGCTGCACGTTTCATCAGAGCCACACAAGAAGGAAAGAAGGAACTTAACCCTTCAACCCCTTCTGGGGTCACCTATTTGAAGCTGGGTCTCCCATGCAGGTATGAGAGGGGTCTAAGGCAAAGAAAGATGTGTCCTTTTAAAAATCTGTATTTGTCACGACGTCTGGAATCCTGGGGAAGCAAAGATTAATATTCTGTGGGGCGGAGGGGCAGGGGGAGGAAAAGAGAGGAAAGGAAACGTTTTCTTTCCTCCACAAAGGATTAAGGACAGCTTGAATGGACAGTGCTTTTGAGCCTAGCCTCCACCCAGCTCTCAGTGCGGAGGGGCTCTCCAGACCCCAGCGTCGTCACAAGAGTGGGTGGGGGGTGGTGTGGCGCTGAGTGATGAAAGATTCAACGGCAATGGGAAATTGGTTGGATCCCTGACTTAAATGCAAGTTTCCAGAGCTCCCGGGCCAGGATCACTCCCCCGACTTGGCCCCAACCGCTTCCTGGCTTTGCTCCCTTGGCAGAGAGGAGCTGTCAGTCGGCTTGGTGTAAAGCTCATAGAGCTTGGCTCCTGAGGCCCGAGGCAGGAAGCACCGCGGAGGAGTGCGGCTGAAGCACAGCTGTGCTCTGGCAGACTTTGCTGTGGAGGTGCTGCCTCGGCGTTCCTTGCCAGTTGGCACTTGGGGTTCAGGCTCCGCCTGGAGCTATGCAGGGCAAAGTGATAAGGGCTCAGCCACCATCACACACAACAACACGCCTGGAATTTGTCCCAGGCTGAACTACAGGGAATTAAATCTTAAGGCTGAAGCACCGGCCCTGAGGTTTGTGTACCGGTGGTCACCTGCCTAATTATGTGTTATACTGTCGTCCCCTCTATAAAGAACCCAGATCCAAATTTCTTGCTGCATTTTTAACTACTAATAATAATTAAAAAATATATCTAATTTTGGTCTTATCTGGATTTGATTTTAAAATCTGTTTTTGTATCTGATCTGTTTTGAAGTTATGGTCGGTTACTGAGACCATCTGATTGCAGTGGCCTTTGGCCATAGACAGTAAACTACCGTATATACTCGTGTATAAGTCGACCTGTGTATAAATCGAGGCACCTAATTTTACCACAAAACACAGGGAAAACTGTATAAGTTGAGGGTGGGAAATGCAGCAGCCCGGCGTCACCTCCACCGCCCTCCCCCCTGGCAGGGGCAGGGCACACCACCGGTGGCTGGCTTGGCCGGGCCGTGGGCATCCCGCTGCCTCCCTGCAAGGCAACCCTGCTGGTGGACCTTGCATATTTTTTTTTTTTTCAGCACAAAAATGTGCTGAAAAAGTCGACATATACACGAGTATATACGGTATATCTTTTCATCATGTACACCGCCCTGAGCCCTCTGGGGGTGGGCAGTATAGAAAATCAAATCATAAGTAAAATAAATAAATCTGTACCTGTATGGGCTTTTAATTTACAGGAAGGATTCCTGATGGGTTGCTGCCCTGGGGGCTTTTGCTGGCAAGGGGCAAACAGAACCAAATGCCAGAAGCCGTAGGGCAAGAGCTGGGACCTGGCCATTGGAGGAAATGATGGGCCATTGAAGTGGGTTGCCAGCTTTGGGTTGGGAAACACCTGGGGATTTTGGGTGCAGAATCTGAGGATAGAAAGGTTTGGGGAAGGGTGGGACCTCAACAGGATTTAATGCCATGGAGTCTACTCCCCAAAGCAGATGTTTTATCCAGGGGGACTGACTTTGGCTACTTGGAAGTTGGCAAGCCTACTGTGGAAGGAGGCAATGGGTCAATCTAGGCTTTTTATCACTGCCACTGGCCAGTAGAGTTGCCAATGATGGGTTGGGAAATTCCTAGGCTCATTCCGCACATGCAGAATAATGCACTTTCAAACTGCTTTCAGTGCTCTTTGAAGCAGTGCGGAATGGCAAAATCCACTTGCTAACAGTTGTGAAAGTGGTTTGAAAACGCATTATTTTGCGTATGCGGAAGGGGCCCTAGTGATTTAGGGGTGGAACCTCCTGTACCTGCAGAGGGTGGGGTTTGGAGATGGGAAGCACCTCTGCATGGTGAAGAAGGAAAGAATTGTGTCCAAACCCCCTTTTACAAAGAGTGAAGAAACATGGTTGAAGCACAGAGAAGATGCAAAAGGGAAGAGTCAAATAGCACTAGGGGTGTTGCTACATTTGTGTCCTTTGAGATTCCTCACTGAAACCTGCGGAGATGATAGAAGAAAAAGAGGAGGAGGAGGAGGAGTTTGGATTTACACCCCACTGTTCTCTCCTAAATCCAAATCCAAATCCAAAAACCTTTATTAGGCATAAAACCAGTGCCAAGAATTTCAAATACAATAAAAAGATCATTATTGCTCAACTTGCAGTACACCGAGCAAAAACATAGCAACAGCTTCAGATATTTCCACTCTAGAGCTATTTAGAAGCTTAGCCATTTTTGTTTTATCAGAGAGGAGCATAAATTCTGTTGGTAACACAGTTCTCAAATTGGTTCTGATGTTGTTGAACTTTGAACAATGGAGCAGAATATGAGAAAGTGTTACAGTTGTATCAGGACAGAATTGACAGCGACGCTCATCTTGTGGAATACCAGAGAATCGACCTTGAAGATGTGCTGACGGAAAAGAGTTACACCTTGCTCTGGTCATGACCCATCTGCTATTGTAATTAATAAGTTGTTGCAGATATATAGCAGGGCTAGTTTTCTGAGGGATAATCCCAAAGACTATTGGAGAGCAAGAGCTTTGTGCTTTGCTCAGGAGAAATTGGTACTCTTGATCAAATAATCTAGACTTTAAGCGATGGTAAATCTCCGGAGCGGTGAGCATTTGTAGGGCCTCCCAAGAGAAGCCCAAGGAAAAGATCTTTTTTTCAATATGTAGCCACCATTTCGAAAGCTGAAGCTCTCTCATTTCTAACTGGGACAAACTGTTAGGGTCAGTGCAAAAACAAAGACGCAGCCAAAACTTAAAAGTTACAACCCATGCCCTTGTTTCTAATAAATGTTGCCCTGATTCCAAACAAAGAACACCATAGGGGACACAATGCGGGGTGCCAAAGATCTTCTGTTCTCTCCTGTAAGGAGACTCAAGGTGGCTTACAAGCTCCTTTCCCTTCCTCTCCTGGTGAGGCAGGTGGTGAGGCAGTTAGGAAAGAACTGTGACTAGCCCAAAGTCACCCAGCAGGAATGTAGGAGTGTGGGAACACATATAGTTCACCAGATAAATGTCCACGACTCAGGTGGAGGAGAGGGAAACCTAACCCGGTTCTCCAGATTAGAATCCACCTGCTCTTAACAACTACACCATGCTGGCTGATAGCCAGATGGTGCAACCCTTGAAATTTTACATGAGCAGGCATAACTTCCTTCAAGGTTTCCAGACTCCTTCTGGCGCAAAACATGTGAAATAACATATTTCTTCATCTACATATGCACTTCTGGTGTTTTTATGTTTAAGGAACTCCTATTTCTCCAGCCTAGTTTGCAAAACCAGTTGTAATGTTTTTCTTATACGCAGACTGTCTCCATTGTCTTGGGGGGCAAGGGGGGAATGCATGTGTGCTAATCGTGATTAACAAAGCCAGACCTCTGCATGCAGTTTGGTTTTAGGAAGGGTGTGTTAACATAGGAAATGGCTGCAGCAGCACACCCAAACAGCCTCTTTTATCTTTAATTTTTGGTGTGGGGCTGGTTCTCATGATGAATTAAGGTCTGGTATGAAACATTTTGCTCCCTGCACTTGGCAAGGTGGAGGTGGGAGATTTGTATGTTTGCATATTTTTGGCTTTTGTTTGTTTGTTCGTTTCATTGGCTGAAATTTGTTGTTTGGGGGTGGAATCATCTCCCTGACCCAGGATAGGCTGATCTGGTCAGATCTCAGAAGCTAAGCACGTTCAGCCCTGGTTAGTGCTTGGGGCTTTCCCCACTTACCTTCTGCTGCGTGCTACTCTGGGAAAGTAGCGTGGGGTCCAGCAGCGCTCCCCACTTGCAAGGGCGGCAACCACGCAGCCGCCCCGATGCTGCCGCTCTTGCACCACCTCAGTGCACATCATTCCTGGCGCTGAAGAAGCGGCACCTTTTGATGACCCCGCGCAAAGCGCGGAGCATGGGGTCGTGGGGAACCCCGAGAGCATGCCAGGAATGACGCGCGCTGAGGGGGTGCGAGAGCGGCGCGCAGCAGAAGGTGAGTGGGGAAAGCTCGCTTGTGTGGGAGACCACCAAGGAATACCAGGGGTGCTATGCAGAGGAAGGCAATGGGTCTGTGATTCTCCTGTGTTGAAAACCCTACTGGGTCGCCGTAGGTTGACTGCGACTAGACAACACTTTTCAAACACATACAGGGTAGTCACCTGCTTTCCACAACAAACATATTTAAACACCTAAGATTATTTAGTAAGTAAATATTTCTTATTTATTCAAACATTTCCACCCCTCCTTTCCCACCATCCCTAGACACTCAAGGCAGCTTACGGGTCAGGTAAGAATTCATTTCATTTCATTGCATAACCTTTATTGGCATAAAAATCGAAACAACCATTTCAATTAAAAAATTGAAACACGATTAAGAACGCGTTAAAATAACCATGCATAAAAATTTAGCCGCAGCCTCTAAGATCGCATTATTCTTGCTGTTTAAAAGAAATACAATTTTTTGTGGATCACTTATCTCGGCTTGGTCAGTTCACACAAGGGGGCTGAAAGACGGGCTCTTGCAGACGCATTCGAGGGGCAGTTTAATAAAACATGTCGAACAGGCTCTCTGCAGCCGAACTCACAAATACATTTTCTCTCATGATGCGGAAGCTCAAGTCTTCTCCCTTGTCAAAGAGCCGAAGGTAGAACATTACGTCTAGCTAAGACAGTGGTTCTCAACCTTCCTAATGCCTTCCAACCACCCTTTAATACAGTTCCTCATGTTGTGGTGACCCCCAACCTATAAAACGACCCACAACCCATAAAATTATTTTTGTTGCTACTTCATAACTGTGTTTTCCAGTGGTCTTAGGTGACCCCTGTGAAAGGGTCATTCGACCGCCAAAGGGGTCGCGACCCACAGATTGAGAACCGCTGAGCTAAGAATTCTTTAACCACCATTGCTGGCTATTTACTGATATCCCCCCCCCCCCGGTGGCAGCTCTCTCCCCAAAAAAACATTTCCAGCCACAGAATCCTTTCTCTTCCTAATCTTTGTGTGCTTTCCAAAACATCTACACCTCACCTCTTAGCTGCTTCGTCTACGAACATTCTTGCCGATTGTTTACCTCTGCCTCACCCATTCCAAACTATCCAATAAATATTTTCATGAGACTAGACAGATGTTGTTAGATGCACATTCTACTCGCCAGGCATCTGTCTTTGCTTGACGTGACCCACACTTCTTCCCAACACATCTTATCTTGCAATAAATGGTAGCAGATCTACAACCATTGCTTCTTTTCGAGTTGCCTCAATCCTGACTTCATTTGAAGTTCACCTTCATCTCTTTCCACTGGCATCTAAGTCTAACGGGAATCAGAAACTTCTACAGCCGTGTTTCTTTCTACCCATGAAACAGGGTTGCCAACTCTTGGGATTGGGAAATTCCTGGAAACTTGGGTATGGAATCTGGGGAGGAGTTACTTCAGCACAGTATAATATCAGTGAGTCCACTCTCTCAGGCTGCGATTTTCCGCGGGGCGAGAAGACCAAAGAGTTTGAATTTCTATCCCGCTTTTCTCTCCAGTAAGGAGTCTCGGAGAAGCTTCGTTTCCTCTCCCCACAACAGACACCTCGTGAGAGAGTTCTGAGAAAACTGTGACTTATCCAATCACCCAGCAGGTTTCATTTTTAGGAGTGGAGAAACGAATCTAGTTCACCAAATAAGAGTCCTCCACTCATGCGGAGGAGTGGGGAATCGAACCCAGTTCTCCAGAGTAGAGTCCATCTGCTCTTAACTGCCACACCACGTTGGCCGCAAATTAGTTGTAGACTACAAATTAGTTGTCATTCCGAGAGATTTCTGGGCCCGTGCTGGAAGTTGGCCACCGCTATCTCATTTTAAAACTCTCTGTGAGGAGTCATTTGAATCACTTTTTAAAACTGACTTTCAAGTGGATAGTTTCTATGGGGCTTTTTTGTGGGGAATCTGTTTCTCCTTGGGATCTGAGGCTTGGCCCTTTTTGCATAGGAGAGCGGACTCAGTTATGAGACTAAGAGTGATTTTAAAAAAATACATAAAAAGGGGATTCAAAGTCAGAAAAGAATTTTGCACCTTTTTTCAAATGCCACTCTGCTGCAGGTAAAGAATTTAACAGCTTATGTGAAGAGAGTCTTGAGCCAATAATAATTTGACTGACATGTTTTGGCACCAAAAGGTCTATTTAAGCTTGCTTACAAGATGGACTTTTTTTTCTTTTAAAAAAAAGAGAGAAATTTTTAGGCAGCGTCTGGTATTTAGTGTGTTCATTCTTGCAAAGATTAATATGCATTTAGACAGGGCCGGGTTAGAAGAAGCCTGCCGAAACAGGTATGTCTAGCATATCTTTGTTCTTTGGGTAATACCACTAATAGGGTTTGGATAAAAACAGTAATTGTTGCAGCTCCTCAGCATAGTTCCCTGAAATGTTGGGGTCCTCCCTGCAGAATACAACATATCTTGAATGAGAATTAAGTCCAGGACAGATTTTTACAATTTAATATTGCAATACCCAAGTATTTCACTGGTTTTTAATACCTTTGAGCACAACTGAGCCACCATTTTGAGCACAGCTGGGTGAGAACCTAGGGATACAAAATCTATCCAGCTGGCCTCGACTAGGGCTAGGGGGTTTTCAGCCCCAGCCTGGGAATGCCCTATCAAATGCAACGCGGGGACTTAATGCAGTTCCACAGGGCATGTAAGACACAGACACACAGACCAAAACGGTGTCAGTGTTCTGTTCAGATGCAGACGTACACCGTGCAGCGAGGCAGGAACAAGATAAGCAAAACCTCTTTGCTTTTTCTAAAATATTTGACTTGGAGAAAATGGTAAATTATGGTCATTTTGTGGTTGATGTGGCTTTTAAAAAAGAAGAAACCCTGTATACTGATCTCTTGGTCTTTTGAAGAAATCCTTTCCCAGGTTACCTGTAATTGTCAATGATTTTATTGAAGCAAGTCCACGGGCTGCTGTTCATTGACCTTTTGTTAATAACTTTGAACCAGATAGTATGTCTGGTTCAAAGAGGTGTCCTTATCTATAAAAGGCCATTTGCTATGTGCTGGTAGACTGCCAACCTTTAGGTACAGATGTTGTTAGATGCACAGAGTTCTCTTGGAATTGCAATTGATCTCCAGACTACAGAGTTTCTCTGGAAGAATCTGCAGCTTTGGAGAGTTAACTGTATGGCCAGAGAATGGCAACAAAAAAAATATTGGTATTTTTCAGGTTTGGGTTTATTTGACCCAGAAATGTTTGAAACACCTGAAAAAAAGCCAATACAACACAATCATTTCCTCCAGGGCCCCTTCCACACATGCAGAATAAGGCATTTTCAATTCACTTCCAATGTGCTTTGCAACTGGATTTTACTATGCGGAATAGCAAAATCCACTAGCAAACAATTGTGAAAGTGGATTGAAAGTGCATTATTCTGCATGTGTGGAAGGGGCCTAGGTGAACTGATCTCTGAACCCTGGAGATCAGTTGAAATAGTGGGAGATCTACAGCCATTATACCCTGTTTCGCATAAAGACCTAAGGAAAATTGTAACTTAGTCCACCATTTCTTCCTACCCTTCCCCCCCATGCTTCATGCCCCTCCCTTGTTGTGTAGTCCGGACCAGGCTGAGACGAGTGGGGAACGTGGAGCATAGGAGGGGCAGGGAGGAAACAGCCGACGAAGTTAAAATTGTACTTAGGTCTTTATGTGAAACAGGGCACACCTGGAGACCAAAACACACTAATTTGAATCAAATGGCCAGCAATCCAATGTACCAAATATCTCATAGCCAATAATGACGAATTAAGAATTACTTCAGTGCAAAATATCAATAGCTTTGTTCTTTCCATTGTTTTATGTACAATTCTCAACCAAACCACAAAGTAACATTGAAAGGCAAACTCTCAAAAGTCACAGATGTCTGTGACAAAAACTCTTCAAAAACGAAAGCTGTCTTGTGAAACGTATAGCGAACAGATTCTCAAAAGTTTCAATGACCCCATAAAGATTTGCAGGGCTTGGCCAAGTACCCGTGAAGTCTGACCTCAATGAGTCTTCAAACTGAGCCAGGGATATGTCTGTTTCACCCAGAATACACAGCAGTACCTTCTAGGGCAGAGGTCTGCAACCTGTGGCTCTCCAGATGTTCATGGACTACAATTCCCATCAGCCCCCCCCCCCCCCCCACCCCCCCCCCCCCCCACCCCCCCCCCCCCCCACCCCCCCCCCCCCCCCCCGACCCCCCCCCCCCCCACCCCCACCCCCCCCCCACCCCCCCCCCCACCGACCCCCCCCCCGCCCCCCCCCCCCCACCCCGCACCCCCCCCCCCCCCCACCCCCCCCCCCCCCCACCCCCCACACACCCCCCCCCCCCCCCCCCCCCCCCACCGCCCCCACCCCAAACCCCCCCCCCCCCACACCCCCCCCCCCCCCCACCCCCCCCCCCCCCCACCCCCCCCCCCCCCCACCCCCCCCCCCCCCCACCCCCCCCCCCCCCCACCCCCCCCCCCCCCCACCCCCCCCCCCCCCCACCCCCCCCCCCCCCCACCCCCCCCCCCCCCCACCCCCCCCCCCCCCCACCCCCCCCCCCCCCCACCCCCCCCCCCCCCCACCCCCCCCCCCCCCCACCCCCCCCCCCCCCCACCCCCCCCCCCCCCCACCCCCCCCCCCCCCCACCCCCCCCCCCCCCCACCCCCCCCCCCCCCCACCCCCCCCCCCCCCCACCCCCCCCCCCCCCCACCCCCCCCCCCCCCCACCCCCCCCCCCCCCCACCCCCCCCCCCCCCCACCCCCCCCCCCCCCCACCCCCCCCCCCCCCCACCCCCCCCCCCCCCCACCCCCCCCCCCCCCCACCCCCCCCCCCCCCCACCCCCCCCCCCCCCCACCCCCCCCCCCCCCCACCCCCCCCCCCCCCCACCCCCCCCCCCCCCCACCCCCCCCCCCCCCCACCCCCCCCCCCCCCCACCCCCCCCCCCCCCCACCCCCCCCCCCCCCCACCCCCCCCCCCCCCCACCCCCCCCCCCCCCCACCCCCCCCCCCCCCCACCCCCCCCCCCCCCCACCCCCCCCCCCCCCCACCCCCCCCCCCCCCCACCCCCCCCCCCCCCCACCCCCCCCCCCCCCCACCCCCCCCCCCCCCCACCCCCCCCCCCCCCCACCCCCCCCCCCCCCCACCCCCCCCCCCCCCCACCCCCCCCCCCCCCCACCCCCCCCCCCCCCCACCCCCCCCCCCCCCCACCCCCCCCCCCCCCCACCCCCCCCCCCCCCCACCCCCCCCCCCCCCCACCCCCCCCCCCCCCCACCCCCCCCCCCCCCCACCCCCCCCCCCCCCCACCCCCCCCCCCCCCCACCCCCCCCCCCCCCCACCCCCCCCCCCCCCCACCCCCCCCCCCCCCCACCCCCCCCCCCCCCCACCCCCCCCCCCCCCCACCCCCCCCCCCCCCCACCCCCCCCCCCCCCCACCCCCCCCCCCCCCCACCCCCCCCCCCCCCCACCCCCCCCCCCCCCCACCCCCCCCCCCCCCCACCCCCCCCCCCCCCCACCCCCCCCCCCCCCCACCCCCCCCCCCCCCCACCCCCCCCCCCCCCCACCCCCCCCCCCCCCCACCCCCCCCCCCCCCCACCCCCCCCCCCCCCCACCCCCCCCCCCCCCCACCCCCCCCCCCCCCCACCCCCCCCCCCCCCCACCCCCCCCCCCCCCCACCCCCCCCCCCCCCCACCCCCCCCCCCCCCCACCCCCCCCCCCCCCCACCCCCCCCCCCCCCCACCCCCCCCCCCCCCCACCCCCCCCCCCCCCCACCCCCCCCCCCCCCCACCCCCCCCCCCCCCCACCCCCCCCCCCCCCCACCCCCCCCCCCCCCCACCCCCCCCCCCCCCCACCCCCCCCCCCCCCCACCCCCCCCCCCCCCCACCCCCCCCCCCCCCCACCCCCCCCCCCCCCCACCCCCCCCCCCCCCCACCCCCCCCCCCCCCCACCCCCCCCCCCCCCCACCCCCCCCCCCCCCCACCCCCCCCCCCCCCCACCCCCCCCCCCCCCCACCCCCCCCCCCCCCCACCCCCCCCCCCCCCCACCCCCCCCCCCCCCCACCCCCCCCCCCCCCCACCCCCCCCCCCCCCCACCCCCCCCCCCCCCCACCCCCCCCCCCCCCCACCCCCCCCCCCCCCCACCCCCCCCCCCCCCCACCCCCCCCCCCCCCCACCCCCCCCCCCCCCCACCCCCCCCCCCCCCCACCCCCCCCCCCCCCCACCCCCCCCCCCCCCCACCCCCCCCCC